>NC_132929.1:31302420-32598246 GCF_047675955.1 Chlorocebus sabaeus | reverse complement strand
ATTAAATAAGCAAGAAAACTAATAATTTTTACTAATATATCATAAAATTCTATAAGTAGAAAAACAAGTAAGAACCTACTTTCTTTCTCAGGGCTGTTCATGTCCCTGCAGTACCTCACAAGTAGAATATTTCTATAGATTAGAAAATAAAGGCCATAAAAAGCCAAGCTATTGTACATACCAAGAACTGCTCTTAAAAAAAAGTCAGTATCTTGCCACCACTATTCACATCAAGTTTTGATTCAGTTCAGACAATAATGTGGGAAAAACATTTGCCATTACTAACTGTGAAATCAGTAATTCCCAAAGTCACAGGAGTCAGGATTTACCTACTATAAAATAAAAATTCCATGTTACTGCCTCAATATAATACCAGTTCCTTTTTAAAATTATTTTTTAAATTCTCATGCAGTAAAATTGACTTTTTTCACTTTAATGTATACTTCTGACTTTTAACACAATCACAGTTTTCAGCAATTATTTCTTTTTTTTTTTTTTTTTTTTGCATCACACTACTTTTCTCTCCTTCTGGAAATTTAATGATATAAATTTTAGCCCTAATGTTACCAGCCCACAGTTCTCTGAAGCTCTGAAGTTTTTTTCATTTTTCTCTTTATTGTTCAGATTGAAAAATTTCAATTGACCTGTCTTTATTCACTGACTCTTTCCTCTTTCATCTTCATTCTGTTATTGAATCCATCCACAGATTTTTAGGTTATAGTTATTGCTTTTTTAGTTCTAAAATTTTGTTTCCTCTTTACCTTTTACTTCTTCGTTGACACTTTTAGTGTAACATTTGTGGCAGAAATGTTTACAGTTGCTTATTCAAGCATTTTCATAATGGAGGGCTTAATGTCTTTGTCAATTAATTCCAACATTTATATTATCTTGTCACTGGTGTCTGTTATTGCCTTTACCATTATGAATTATTTATGGCCTTTTGTATATCAAGTAACTTTGGATCACATCCTTGACATTCTGAATAATGTGCTATAAAACTAAGGGTCAGCCAGAGGCAGTAGCTCATGCCTGTAATCACGGCACTCTTGAAGGCCTAGGTGGGAGGATCACTTGAGCCCAGGAGTTCAAGACCAGCCTGAGCAACACAGCGAGACCTCCTTTCTACAAAAAAATTTAAAATTAGCCAGGCGTGGTGGCACGTGCCTGTAGTCCCAGCTACCCAGGAGGCTGAAGCAGGAGGATCGCTTGAGCATGGGAGGTCCAGGCTGCTGCGAGCCCTGATTGTGCCAGCGCACTCCAGCCTGCATGACAGAGTTAAGACCCTCTCTCAAAAAGCCAAAACAATACAAAAAACTCAGGATATTCTTAAATCCTATAAAGTGTATTTATATTTTTGTTTTAGCAGGCAATCAACCTACTTAAACTCAGGCTGCAAGTTCCAATATGCCCTCTGTAGGTTGTAGTTCCAGTGTCAGTTCAGTTTTCAAAGCCTTTGCAGTGTTATTTGGATTATTCCTGTAGCTGTGCCATCCAATGGTAAGTCTACAAACCTGGGTGGAGTTCTATCCCATACCTGTATTTAAAGTCTTTTTAAAATATGCAAATTAAGATCAGATTCATGAACCCAAGTGTCTGTATATGACTTCACGAGGTCTCTTTCCCAAGCTCTTTCCTCTCTTTTCCAGTTTTCTGAGGGTATCTTTTTCTGTCCTCCTGCCTGAACGAGGTCACTTTTACAACCGCACTGGTTTGGTGAAAAACATTGAGAGGATAGAGTAGAAAAAGCAATGGGCTTTGGCTCTGCCTCTTGAAACTACAGTTCCATCAAACAGAGCTGAAGGTACCCTCCCTCAGGGTTTTGGTTCCTGCACCCAACAGTTGTCGGCTGATGTCATTACCACGTGATTGCCTGGGACTAAGTTGTAAGAAAATAGGGGAAAAGGAAAAGAAAAAATAACAAGGGATGACCTTAACTCCCTCTACACTTTTCATCCTTTCTCACAGCTCAAGCCAGAGCTAGAGAGCTTCTGGATCTGGCTATGTTTTTCTGCAGTGTTCACTTCTAGGTTTCTGGCTGTACTGAAAGAGATCCCGGAGGTTTGTTGGTATTTTGAAATCTGATGTTCTTTCTCTATCTGCCTGCAGCTGCTGACCACACATTCTGTCCAGATTTTATAATTACATTCATTTCTAAAGAAAGAGTGCTGTCTGTTCACTCCACATTACCCAGAACCGGAGAATATTATCCTCTTTGAAATAAGTAAAACAAGCTGAATTACTTCATGTCTAAATTCTGAGTTATAGGGTCTGATTATTAGCTTAATGATACTGTCTAATATCCAACCATGGTGAGAAGCCAGGTCAGAAAGCCTCAGAAGATTGATCTGATCCCCCAAACCTCAAGATAAACAATCCTTTTAGCCAAGCTTCTGGCCGCAAAGATGACAAGGAGATCACTGATAAACACTTCAACCAAATGCAGAGAAGAAAATGTTTATCCGAGTTCTACAAGGCCACATCAAGCCCTTAGCAATCACTTGACAGGAGCCAACATTCTGAAAACAGGAGTAGCCCACAACACTTACAAATAAAGGCAAGAGGTAGAAAAATATAGAGATAGTGGCATCTGATTTCTAAAACTATGTGGAAATATTTGCATTCTATTCCTTTAGAGAATACAAACAACATTATTCTTAATTTAGAAGGCAAGTTACTATAGAAATAATTATTCACACAATAAAAAATGACAAGTATGTAGCTGCCTTTAGGCTTTATTCAGTCTGAATGGCAAGTCAAGTGGTTGGCATCAACTATATAATCCTTGAGATTGGCAATTGTTTGGATTTGATGAATAAATAAAGGTTGGTGAGTCAAAACTATCTCACATGAGCCAGTCACATAGCCCAAAATCCCACTAGAGTAATTCACTTCTACCAGTGTGAATTATGGTTATACACATGGCAGATAATGTGTCACATACTAATCAGAAAATTACTAAGAACTGAATCTCATATATATACAATTAAGATAAAGATGGAAATTAAATTATATTTTCAAAATTCCTGCCACTAGGTATAAACAGAAAAAGAAGAGGAAGAGGAAGAAATGGAAACAAACTAAAATTTCTACAATGTCTGAGTTTCAGCAGAAAGACAATGGGCGATAGTTTTCCTATTTTTTAATTATGTCCACATATCCTAAATCTTTCTAATGAACGTGATTACTTTCAAAATAAGAAACAAATACTTATTAAAAATAAAAAAGGCAAGACACAGTGGCTCTTTCCTACAATCCCAGCATTTTGAGAGGCTGAGGCAGGAATTTGAGACCAGCCTGGGCAACACAGAAAGATCCCATTCTCTACAAAAAAATAAAATTAGCCAGGTTAGTCAGGTGTGTTGGCTTGCACCTGTGGTCCCAGCTACTCAGGAGGCTGGGGTGGGAGAATCAGTTGAGCTCAGGAGCTTGAAGGCTGCAGTGAGCTATGATCATGCCACTGCACTCCTGCCTCAGTGACAGAGCAAGACCATGACTCAATTAATCAATTGGTTAATCCATCAATCAATAAAGCAAACTCCTGCCTCAGTGACAGAGCAAGACCACTACTCAATTAATCAACTGATTAATCAATTAATTAATCAATAAAGCAAACTCTACAAATTATCATACGACCCAGTAATCTTATTCCCAGGTGAGATTTGAAATGAAAACTATAGAAATGAAAACTTATGTTCATAGCCACTGTGCAAAAACTTGCACAAAAATGTTCATAGCCACTCTACTCATATCTCCAAAAACTATAAACAACACAAATATCCTTTAACATGAATAAATAAATTATGGTATATCCATATAATGTCATATCACTCAGCAATAAAAGGGAAGAATCTACTGATACATATAACATAGTTGAATCTCACATGTAATTATGATTAGTGAAAGAAGCCAGTGTTAAAACATTACATACTGTATTGTATTATTACATTTATATACAGTCTCCAAAAGATAAAACTACAGTAACAGAGATCAATGGCTGCCAGGGATTAAGAGTTGAGAAAAGGGGAAAGTAAAAGCCTGAACATGGTTTATAGGGTAACAGAACTGTACATATCTTGACTGTGGTATGAGTTACACAGAGCTACACATGTGTTAAAGTTTATTGAATTATACGCCAAAAAAGTCCATTTTACTCCATGTTAATTTTTAAAAATACAACTTAAAAACAACACAACGGAACAACCCATATAACATATTACAAAGTATACTTTTCTCCAAGTAATAAGGTGGAGTAGTAAAAAATCAAAGAAATAACAGATATAATTCCAATCAAAATTCTAGCAAGCCTTTCTAAAATGAAACTGCAAGCTGATTCTAAAGCGCATATGGAAGTACAAAGGCTCAGAATAGGCAACATAATTTTTAAAAAGAAAAACAAAGTCAGGTAGGCATAAATTACAATAGACATAATGATTAAAACAAGAATAGAGAGTACAGAAATATAATCAAATACATGTGGTCAAATGATTTTCAACTAAGGCACCAAAAAAAAAAAAATTCAATGAAGACACAATAGTCTCAAACAAGTGATGCTGGAACAACCAACTACGTAGTGGAAGAACCACTCTTTCACACTGTAAACGAAAACTAATTTGAAACAGTTATGATACATGTAAAGCGAGGTGTGGTGGTTCACGCCTGTATTCTAGCACTTTGGGAGGCCAAATTGTTCGAGATCACTTGAGGCCAGGAGTTCAAGACCAGCCTGACCAACATGGTGAAACCCCGTCTCTACTAAAAATATAAAAAATTAGCTGGGCATGGTGGCACACATCTGTAATTTCAGCTACTCAGGAAGCTGATGCAGGAGAATCACTTGAACCCAGGAGGCAGAAGTTGCAGTGAGCCGAGATCGTACCACTGCATCTCAGCCTGGGCAACATAGTGAGACTGCCTCCAAAAAAAAAAAAAAAAAAAAAGAGGACTACATATAAAATCTAAAACCATAAAACTTAGGAAGAAAACAAGAAAAATTCTTCACAATTTTGCAGTAAGCAAAAATGCTTTTTAGACAAGACAATGAAAGCTTTGGTAAATGATCCCATCAAAATAAAATTCTAATGCCCCTCCAAAAGACTATTCAGACAATGAAAAGGCTGGGAGAAAATATTCATATTACATCCACTGACAAAATATTTTATATCCAAAATTATGAAGAGTCCTTTAAATTTAATAAAAAGCTGACAATTTGATTTAAAAACGGGCAAAAGAAGATAAATAAATGAACAACAAGCACATAAAAAAATGTTCAACATCATCAAGCATCAGGGAAATGTAAACTAAAACCATAGTAAGATACTACCACATGAATAACAAAACTTAAAATGACTGATGATACCAAGTGTGATAGAGAATGTTGAGCAACTGCAACAATAATGTGCTACATGTGTTTATTAGTACATTTTCACACAGCTATGAAGAAATAACCAAGACTGGGTAATTTATAAAGAAAAAGAAGTTTCAGTTGGGCTCGGTGGCTCACGCCTGTAATCTGAGAGGTCGAAGCGGGCAGATCACCTGAGGTCAGGAGTTCAAGACCAGCCTGCCCAATATGGCGAAACCTCGCCTCTACTTATTAAAAATACAAAAATTAGCTGGGTGTGGTGGTCCGCGCCTGTGTTCGCAGCTACTCAGGAGGCTGAGGCAGGAGAATAGCTTGAACCCAGGAGACGGAGGTTGCAGTGAGCAAAGATCGCACCACTACACTCCAGCCTCGGCAACAAAGTGAGACTCCGTCTCAAAAGAAAAGAAAAAAGAAAAAGAGGTTCAATGGACTCACAGTTCCACATGCCTAGGGAGGTGTCACAATCATGGCAGAAGGTGAAGAAGAAACAAAGGCAATGTCTTGCATGGCGGCAGGCAAGAGAGCTTGTGCAGGGGAACTGCCCTTTATAAAACCATCAGATCTCATGAGACATTCACTATCATGAGAACAGTAAGGGAAAACTCACCCCCATGATTCACGTGGGGAATCCTATGACACATGGGGATTATGGGAGCTACAGTTCAAGATGAGATTTGGGTGGGGACACAGCCAAACCGTATCAATATGGGACTGTAAAGTGGTACAACCACTTTAAAAAAGCACTTTTCCACTCTCTCAGAGTATTAACCATACAGTTAACAATGTGACCTGGCAATTCCTCTACTCAGTATGTATCCAACCAAAAAAAATCACCATAAAAAACCTCACATAGAATTTCACAACGGATTTATTCATAATAGCTTAAAAACTCTAAAATGTCCAATTATACATCAACGAATGAATGGCCAAATAAACACTGGCATGTGGCAAACTATTATTCAACTAAGATAACTAATTTCTGATGCATGCAACAACTTGGATAAATCTTGAAAACATTCTGAGTCAAAGAACCCAAATATAAGAGTTTATCCTTACAATTTCATTATTATGTAGTTATTTCTAGAACAGGCCAAAGGTAATTTACAGTGACAGAAATCTGATGACCAGTTCCAAGACACACGTGTTAAAGAAAACTAACTGAAAGGGGCTGCTTTCTGGAGTGATGGACATGGTCCCTATCTTGATTAGAGTGTATACATCTATCGAAACAGATCTCAAAACTAATTTTATCATACATTAAAATGTGTATGTTTTATTGTATATACAGTCAGTCCTAGGTATCTCCAGTTTCTGTATCTGTAGATTCATTCAACCTCAATCTGAAAACATTTGGGAAAAAAATACAACAAAATAAAAAAAATACAAATAAAATAAAAAATAATACAAACTAAAAAATGTAGTATAACAACTATTTACATAGCATCTACATGGTATTAGGTATTATATGTAATCTAGAAATGATTTAAATTGTATAGGAGGATGAGCATGGGTTATAGGCAAATACTAAGCCATTTTATATAAGGGCCTTCAGCATCCATAAATTTTGTTACCTGCAGGGGTCCTGGAACCAATGCCCCATGGGATATCAAGAAATGACTGTATGTATGTTATATATACAATATTTACACATATACAATAAAATACATATTATGTAAAATGCATATATAAATTAAAATATATAAAACGAAATACTGCACTGGATAAAATACAATGAAACTATAAAACAAGCAGTCATACAAAGCAAAGCTTAATACACACTTATTTACCGAGTTGAATGTTTTTCCCTTACACTGTAAATGTTAATGACTAAATCAGAAAATTTTTATCAGAGAAGCACAGAAAATTTATGGAGAAAAGTTGGCAGAAGTCTTAGGATTCCTCTGGTCCTCTCTTCTAGTTAATTCAAGAATCCTACCAACAGCAACGTGGACTGCTGCTTATAATAAATCAGTAACAGGACACTAGGCCTCTCAAGACAGTCTTTTTCACTGCTGAAACCCATATTCTCTCGAAAGTTCTCTTAAACTCTTAAACTTTTAAACTGGCATGGAAATGATGCTCTTTCAGAAAAGAGTTTGGCACACTATTGGCTGGTGAAATATAGCCCATTACCTGTTTTTACAAATAAGGTTTTGTTGGAATACAGCCATTCCCATTTGTTTACCACATATTGTCTATGGCTGCTTGCTTTCATGTTACAACTGCAGAGTTAAGTTGTGACACAAAGCCCACAATGTTTACCTGGTCCTCTGCAAAAAAAAAAAAAAAAAAAAAAAATTCCTAACTCTGTTATAGAGGAACACGAGAGAAATCTATATTATCTTCTACATGACAGCATTTATAAATAAAACTCTGGAGAGTATTATTCCTGTACATTCTCAGTCTTCCCATTCCCAGTTTTTTAACTATTCCTACAAGAACATTTTCAGTAGCACAAATCCAAACATGTCTTTCTAAGACATTACAGTTGATAAGTGACCCTCTTAAAGTATGAAAATGAATTCATCATCTCAGCTAAGATTAGAAAGGAACACTACCATCCATGATTCTGACACCATATTTCTATTAACATAGTTTAAGGTTTCATTAACTTCTACGTTGCATCACACTGGTGACTATCATTTTTTACGTAAGAACTTTTTTTTGTAAATTGATGTACAATAATTACTTTTATAAATAAAAACACTGCATGAGGAGCTATCCACCAATTCTTTCAATGTAACTTCTCTGCCTCTGGAGACCAGGCGCATTTCAAGCATTTAAAGCTCTTAGGTGGTGATCTTCTCTTTCTCTTCACTTATTATAGGCTACAATTCCATCCCATTGTATCATTTAATACATGATTTCCAGATTGAGGATTATTCTAACTGAAACAAAACAGGTTCTGTGGTCAAAGTTGCAAGGGGAAAATTCAGGTGCACAGGTAAGAAATGTAAAAAAGCAAGCAGGAGTGTGCCCCCAAAGAAACCTCAATAAATGTGATTTTAGTGAAAAGGGCACAGGCTGGGGGCAGTGGCTCATGCCTGTAATCCCAGCACTTTGTGAGGCCGAGGTAGGCGGATCACTTGAGGTCAGTAGTTCGAGACCACCCTGGCCAACATGGTGAAACCCGTCTCTACTGAAAATACAAAAATTACCCGCACATGGTGGCAGGCGCCTGTAGTCCCAGCTACTAGGAAGGCTGAGGCACGAGAACAGCTTGAACCCATGACGCAGAGGCTGCAATGACCTGAGATTGCGCCTCTGCACTCCAGCCTGGGCAACAGAGCGAGCCTCAGTCGGGTGGTGGGGACACAAACGTATAAATCATATAGGACTAGATTTGAATTTAGGTTCTGTTCCATCTTAGCTATGCGACACATTTTCATAATTTCAAAAGTAGATTAAAAATACAATGAATAAGCCAGATACTACCTTAACTATCTTTAAACATAAAACATAACCTAGCATTTTAATGTAGGATTTACCTTTTCCTAACCTCAGCCTTCTAGCTTGAAGAATTCCTCCCTCTCCCTTACCTACCTTATCCCAAAGGGAAGTGAGCTTGTTGACTAATGTGCATGGTTCTTTTATATGTGGAGCTAGTGTAATAAAAAGCTACCAACATTACTGATTGGCAGTATTCTTCCAATTACTGATTGGCACTATTCTTCCTATTATGGAATGGTCTAAGGCAAAAATTCTGGATTTGTTTTTGTTTTTGTTTTTTGCAGTATCGGCAAGCTCCTCCGGCAGCAGCTCTAAAGCCATGAATTCTGATCATCTTATCATTAATAAAGCTGACATTCTAGTCTTCTTATGTCACTCTCTTGTATCTTATTTTTCATTTGGTTCCAAACTCAGGATCAAGAACCTTTTTTGGGTCGGGTGCAGTGGCTCATGCCTGAAATCCCAGCACTTTGGGAGGCTGAGGCAGGCAGATCGCTTGAGGTCAGGAGTTCAAGACCAGCCTAGCCAACATGGTGAAACCACATCTCTACTGAAAATACAGAAAATTAGTTGGGTGTGCTGGTGGGCACCTGTAATCCCAACTACTCAGAAGACAGGAGAATAGCTTGAATCCTAGCAGAGGTTGCAGTGAGCCAAGATTGCACTACTGCACTCTAGTCTAGGAGACAGAGCAAGACTCCGTCTCAAACAAAACAAAACAAAACAAAACAAAATAAAACAGAACCATTTTTGAGTATGGGTCCTCGGATTAGTTTTCTACTTTGCCTTTCTTGCCTGAGCCACACTCCTAACACATTATCCACAGTTATTTGTCTTGTTTCTTTAAAGCAGGGGTCCACAACCCCTCGGCAACAGATTACTACCAGTCTGTGGCCTATTAGGAACCAGGCTACACAGCAGGAGGTAAGCAGTGGGTAGGGAGCATTAAGGCCTGAGCTCTACCTCCTGTCAAATCAGTGGTCACATGAGATTTTCATAGGCACATGAACCCTGTTGTGAACTATGTAAGGGATTTAGGTTGCACGTTCCTTATGAGAATCTAATGCCTGATGATCTGAGGTGGAATAGTTACATCCCAAAACTATCCCCCACAACCCTCACCATCCACAGAGAAGTTTCTTCCACAAAATCAGTCCCTGGTGCCAAAAAGGTGGGCACCTTTAAAGTATAACAAAAACTAATGCACTTGCAAAGAAATAAATTCAGAATCATACAGATTTGTTTTTTCTCCAATTTATTGTTTTCTTATTTACACCTAATTCAACAGCAAGTTTTGTACCTCCTTGTGTTTGAGTCTTTCCAAACATTCACCTCAGTTTTCATAAAAAAACTTCTTTATGAATCCAATCTGCTTCATTTTAAATAAATAATTATTAAGAGGTTTGGGAACCAACATAATTGGCTCTTGGTAAGGGTACAACTCATATGATTGGTGCAGAAGTATGAAAGTAAACTAGAATATAACTGACAAGATACAATGATCAGTAAGTTGTGATCATCAATTGGTGTATTTTTCAAGCAGAATGGGGAGGGGTGGTTACTCTGTTTGGTAAAGAGAGCTTCAATGTCCTCACCTTTCAAAACTGAAAATACCACTACCTTTCTTTTAAAGTTCCCATGAGGAGTAAATAAAATAAAAGACATAAAGTACCTAGAAGTATCTGGCACATATCAAGTGCTCAATAAATAAGCAAGCACTGAATAAAACCAAACTCCATACTTAAAAAATAATCTCTATGAAACAAGTCAATGTTTTTCAAATAATCTGCTTGAGGTAAAAATTGGAGGTGTTGTCTAGGATTATTTCTTATAATCCCAGCTAAACTTTTAGTATGTCAACCAAACAAAAATTTAAAATTCAAAAATTTTAAATTTAAAAATTCCTGAACAGCACAATTATGACATTTAATGTCTCTTATACAGCAGAAAGAGGAAGAGCCTCAACGTACTTAAAAGAGAAGGAAAACCACCTGGAGCTGTGCACATTATTCAACTCCCACCAGTGTAAGCTAGAAATAGTAACCTGCTCTCCTTTCAATTCAGAAATCTCATTAAATTAGGGTATTACCATTTCCTTCTACTAGTCACATGGCCCAACAAGAAAAGATCTGTCTGACCACATTAAGAAATGCTCATCATCACTGGTCATCAGAGAAATGCAAATCAAAACCACAATGAGATACCATCTCATGCTAATGAGAATGGTAATCATTTAAAAAGTCAGGAAACAACTGATGCTAGAGAGGATGTGGAGAAATAGGAACGCTTTTACACTGTTGGTGGGAGTGTAAATTAGTTCAACCATTGTGGAAGACAGTGGTGGCGATGCCACAAGGATCTAGAACTAGAAATACCATTTGACCCAATGATCCCATTACTGGGTATATACCCAAAGGACTATAAGTCATGCTACTATAAAGACACACACACGTGTGTGTTTACTGCAGCACTCTTCACAATAGCAAAGACGGAACCAACCCAAATGTCCATCAATGATAGACTGGATCAAGAAAATGTGGCACATATACACCATGGAATACTATGCAGCCACAAAAAAGGAGGTGTTCATGTCCTTTGCAGAGACACAGATAAAGCTGGAAACCATCATTCTCAGCACACTGTCACAAGGACAGAAAACCAAACACCGCATGTTCTCACTCACAGGTGGGAAATGAACAATGAGAACACTTGGACACAGGGCGGGGAACATCACACACTGGGGTTTATTGGGAGGTGGGAGGCTGGGGGAGGGACAGCATTAGGAGAAATACCTAATGTAAATGACAAACTGATGGGTGCAGCAAACCAACACGGCACATGTATACCTATGTATCAAACCTGCACATTGTGCACATGCACCCTGGAACTTAAAGTATAATAAATATATACATACATATGTACATACATACATAAAAAAAGAAAAGATCTGCTTGACAAATATTGATCACCAGGGTTTACGATTAAAATAAAAAAAAAAATGTTAAACTATTTGAAATCGTACTTTCGACCATTATAGGTCAAACCCACAAAATAGAGTATACAGTCGTCCCTCAGTACAAGCAGGGGACTGATTAAAGATCCTTGCACATACCAAAATCAGCACATACTCATGTCCCTGTGGAACCCGCCTATAGGAAAAGTTGGCCCTCCATATATGCAGATTTCGCATCCCATTAATACTGTATTTTTGATTCACGTTTGGTTGAAAAAAAAAATCTAAGTATAAATGGACCCAATGGACCCACACAGTTCAAACCCATGTTGTTCAACAGTCAACTGTACTAAATATAAGAACTCATATCTGTTAGGTTTCAGTCACTGTGGTAAAATCGTAGAAAGATCAAACAAGTCACTTCTGTGTAAAGAACAAGCATTTTATCCTTGGTGCTGTCCTATATAAGCCTGTTTTCCTAAGACAGATTCTGAGGCATGTAGCTCATTCTGTACAGCATTCTCAAACTGTTTCCTTATGATTGGCAAGAATCCTGAACCACAGCTGTATGCTAAGCCACTGTTGATGCCAATGCTTCCTGTCCAATCACTAGTTTAACCTGCTAGCTCAAGAGTTTACCCATGCCTTCAGCATGACACAATGGCCTCAGCTTTGCCCTTGAAGCTAGAAATGCTATGAAGGTTCTGCCCCGGTTCTTTGTCCCATGCCCTCTCTTGACCTACACTCTGCCCAATGATTAATAAGAAATGCTCACACCTTCCATATTTGAAAAGTTAAACTTCTTTTTAACTGAGATTTTTGTAAGCATGTTCATAATTTTGTTCTATACGGGACACCAAAGAGGCAGAAGAGATAATTCCCACTCTCAAGATGCTCTTAATGTAATTGAAGAGCATATGGGGAAAGAAGTAAACATAAAATTAGTATAACATACATAAAGTCTAAAAAAAATAAGGTGATATGTCTTACCCTCTCCATCTATCTCATATAATAAAAAATTAAACCTTGTTACTCTTGATTTCAAATATGATATAGTTCCCCCTTGGTTTTGAAGCTCTTCACAAAAATAATCCATACCCCCTCAGTTTCTTATGCACACCCTACTCATGCTCTTCCATGAAGTCTTCCATGACTAACTAAAAGAAAGCTTAGCATTGTTACACCTACACATAGTCCCAAAATGCTTCCACATATGCCACCTGAAATAACATGCTTACCTAAGAAAAATAAACCACTTAAACAATAGGTTTATTTAGTTGAACACATTCCCCAAGTGACCTTATCCATCTATTTAGTAGATGGTTATATTAGCTTTGAGTAAGACATAATGGTTCTCTACACTGCTTGTCTACCTTAAATGGCTTGAGCATGTGGAAAATTTAATGTTTGAGGCAAAATATAATACATGGAAATTAGGCAACAGGTTAAATAACAAGAGGTGTCCTTCTCACTACTTCCACATTTTTTCCAAATGAAAATAAAGTACCCTTTTAAAATGGTTAACCTACAAACACCTGCAAAACACTGCCATGCAAAATACTGTTTCTCCACTTCTATACTTTAAGAAATACGTATTGAACTCTCTGCAAGAGGACCTCAAGATGAGCTCAGTACATTTGCTTCTGCTCCTATCCCAGTTATCAGCACTTTCACCACTCATCCCCTAACCACGTGTTAAAACTATGCTATGAAAATAAGGCACACGTGTCCTAGACTTTCTGGTGCAATTCCTATCTTACATACTTTTCATGAAGTTGTCAAATGTACAATTAAATAACTGGGTTTTTCCTCAGAAAAACAAGAAATGGGGAAAGGATTCCCTATTTAATAAATGGTGCTGGGAAAATTGGCTAGCCATAAGTAGAAAGCTGAAACTGGATCCTTTCCTTACTCCTTATACGAAAATTAATTCAAGATGGATTAGAGACTTAAATGTTAGACCTAATACCATAAAAACCCTAGAAGAAAACCTAGGTAATACCATTCAGGACATAGGCATGGGCAAGGACTTCATGTCTAAAACACCAAAAGCAATGACAACAAAAGCCAAAATTGACAAATGGGATCTAATTAAACTAAACAGCTTCTGCACAGCAAAAGAAACTACCATCAGAGTGAACAGGCAACCTACAGAATGGGAGAAAATTTTTGCA
Organism: Chlorocebus sabaeus; assembly: GCF_047675955.1. NCBI lineage: Eukaryota > Metazoa > Chordata > Mammalia > Primates > Cercopithecidae > Chlorocebus > Chlorocebus sabaeus. The sequence continues at coordinate 32,584,307 of NC_132929.1, read as the reverse complement.
ATCTACTCATCTGACAAAGGGCTAATATCCAGAACCTACAAAGAACTCAAACAAATTTACAAGAAAAAAACAACCCCATCAAAAAGTGGGCAAAGGATATGAACAGACACTTCTCAAAAGAAGACATTCATACAGCCAACAGACACATGAAAAAATGCTCATCATCACTGGCCATCAGAGAAATGCAAATCAAAACCACAATGAGATACCATCTCACACCAGTTAGAATGGCGATCATTCAAAAGTCAGGAAACGACAGGTGCTGGAGAGGATGTGGAGAAATAGGAACACTTTTACACTGTTGGTGGGATTGTAAACTAGTTCAACCATTATGGAAAACAGTATGGCGATTCCTCAAGAATCTAGAACTAGAAGTACCATATGACCCAGCCATCCCATTACTGGGTATATACCCAAAGGATTATAAATCATGCTGCTGTAAAGACACATGCACACGTATGTTTATTGCAGCACTATTCACAATAGCAAAGACTTGGAATCAACCCAAATGTCCATCAGTGACAGACTGGATTAAGAAAATGTGGCACATACACACCATGGAATACTATGCAGCCATAAAAAAGGATGAGTTTGTGTCCTTTGTAGGGACATGGATGCAGCTGGAAACCATCATTCTCAGCAAACTATCACAAGAACAGAAAACCAAACACCGCATGTTCTCACTCATAGGTGGGAAATGAACAATGAGATCACTTGGACTCGGGAACGGGAACATCACACACCGGGGCCTATCACGGGGAGGCGGGAGGGGGGAGGGGGGAGGGATTGCATTGGGAGTTATACCTGATGTAAATGACGAGTTGATGGGTGCAGCACGTCAACATGGCATAGGTATACATATGTAACAAACCTGCACGTTATTCACATGTATCCTAGAACTTAAAGTATAATAAAAATAAATAAATAAATAAATATAAATAAATAAATAAATAAAACTGGGTTTTTATAAATGTGAAATCGCCTTTGCAAAGATTATGACAGTGAGAGAAGTCTAGTATGGCTGACCCCACCTTGCTTCTAGCCTCGCAGGATGGCTGTCCTAACTCATTCCTAGATATAGGCCAAGTTAACCATGGGAGAAATGTAGTTTATGATTTAACTTGGAAGCAAGGATGATAACAGTCCCTCCCTAAAACTAATCCCCCTCCTTGCTCAGGGAATGAAAATTAATGAAAGGTCACAAGGTTAGAATTACAGGAGGGACATGAATTCTAATAAAATGTAGGCATAGTCTATCATCTTTTGCTTCTAGCGAGTCTTGTGGTCAGAGGTCACAAGACTTGTGACATTCCCAATTGCTCCTATAGAACCTAAGGCTGGTCTTTTGAGATGTTTTTCAGAATTTTTCATTCTGACAACGGACTGACTTGACTGGGACCCGTGACTCGTATCTCAGTCGGTCCTGTGGACTCCACCCAGAGGTGGGTGGACTCAGCACATGAGGACCGTTTTTCTGTACCCCTGTAATTTCATCCTCAACCAATCAGCAACAGGATAATTCCCTATCCTCCTGGCCACCACATTACCCATTAGAAACTTTAGTCTCCCTCTGAGTTCTCAGGGAGGCTGATTTCAGTAATAATAAACTCTTGTCCTTCTGTTTGGCCGGCCTTGCATTAAACTCTTTCTTTATTGCAACAACACTGTCTCAGTGAATTGGGTTTATCTGTGCAGCGGGTAAGAAGAGCCCATCAGGAGATTACAAGTATATGACACTTTGAAAACAAAAGAAGTTTAATTCCAAAGGAATTAAATAATACTAATCTGTTCAAAACACATGGTCACTACATTTATAGTAAAAGGCAGTGAGTAAAATACTTCTGAAATACCTTCAATATTGTCTGCTAACAAGTTGTACTTTAGCCAGTGCTGGCTACGAAAGTATTAGAACTTCGCCTACTTTCTCATTAGGTTGATTCCTAAAAACTCTTTTCTACCAAGGTATCAATTCCTCTCATTCTTAACAGCTACCAAATTCCAAAAACACTTTGGTCTTGACTTAGGCCCTGTCTCTAAAAAAATAAAAATAAAAATAAAAATAAAAATAAATAAATAAATAAATAAAGCCCAGAGAGGCTTTAAAATGAGACAGCAATTACATCCTACTTCCTGCCTCTTGAGCTATGGAGTCATATGTTGAAACTGCTTGCTACTGCAACAAGTAGCTATAAATTAACCTAATGCCACACACATAGCTTAACGATGTATAGCCAATCACTAATCAATGTTATTTCTGTAAACAAAAATTCCTAACAACTTTGTATCAGTCCACCTGTTTTGCCTCTAAAAATTCACCTGTAACTGCTGCTAATCGATGTGTATATTCAGAGCAACTTGAATCTATGTTCCTAGGTTGCAATCCTCAAGCTTGGCCCCACTACGCTCTCTATTTACATTAATTTTGCCTCAGCCTGTTCCTTTCAGGTCAACACTTTAGTTTCCTAAGTTACTTTTTGACTGGCTTTCCAAGATCCTTCTACTAAAATGTAAAATTCAACAGCAGCACCTCAACCCTCACTGGGTGATTGATTCTTACACTCCCTGGAGTTTGTGATACACATGTTTACCAAATTAATCTGGTGTCCCTTGCCTTCTTTCTCAGATTGTATTATCTGACAATCCCTTTTCTACAACTGAGTGAAGAAGAAATACACATGTATATTTAAAAAACAAGTAAGTAAGGCCATATACCAGAGTCACCAGGAATTCAGTGCACGGTATGACTTTTTAAAATCTAAAGAATGAGGCAATGTTCAGGCAAAAAAAAAAAAAAAAAAAAAAAAAAATTAGACCTTCTCACATTTCCTGAGGTTGTTTATAGTTTACTTGGTGGGTTTTAAAAACTATTACCAATAATTCTGCACTGATCATCTTTGTATACCTATTTTGATATACCTACTTTGTATACCTACTTTTGCAAATATATTTAAAGTAAACAACATTGGGCTAGCATGCTACAGCAGGGCTCTGCAAACTTTTCTTAAAGGAACAGATAAGAATTATTTTTGGCTTTGCCCATATGGTTCTGTTGCAACTACCCAATTGTGCCTTGTAGTGCAAAAGCAATGATAGGCAATACAAATAAATATTGGTGCGGCTGTGTTACAACAAAACTTCATTTACAAGAAATAAGCAGTGAGCCAGATTTGTCTCAAGGGCGATAACCTGTGACTCTCCTTAAGTCAGCTAGAGGGCATATACATTTAAATGGCATTGCTAGGCTGAAGGGTATATGCCTTTGAAATTTTTATTTACTTCTCAAATGGATCTTTTATTACATGGGGCTACGAGGCCCTCAAATGGACACTCTAGAGAGAGCACCCATAATCTCAGTGTCAACTGTGTCAAGGGCCTGAGATTTTGCCCTACTTGTAAACTAACAAGGTAGCCTGCCACCCTTTCAAGGATGAAGATAGAAGACAGGAGACTCAGATCAGAGACAAATGACTTTATTAGTCACATCCCAGCAAGGAGCATAAATATCAGCATATTTGCATCAGTTCCCTTATCCCCACATGTCATGACAGCAACTGGATGGGCCCAAACGGATGTCTGCATACCCAGTGCATTTACAGAAAGGAAGCCTGAGTTTAGGAAGCCCAGATCTATAATGCACAGTACGTATGGCTGACCTTTGCTCTGGAGAGAGAAATTATCTCTATTATATACACAGTAAACATACCTGCCCTTTGTTCCAGAGGGAGAAACTATGTCTATTTTCCATGGTTGTTTACTATACAAGCATCCTTGAAAGGATAGTCCAAATCAAAGGCAGTCAGTGCCTCTGCTTGCAAAACATGGAAATGCAAGAGGCCCAAGGAAAATCACCTTCTAACGATACGTACTCCTTGTTTCTATATTGTCTTAGGCTCCCAGTGAATTTTTCTATAAGTATGCCATTCTATCAACCAAGCTGATTAATGTGACCAACAAAGGGAGGACCAAATGTATTTAATTTGCTGTATGAATTATGTAATTAAAGCTACTACAAACAGGAACTCTAAGCAGTAAGGTGAGGTCAATCTACAGTACTGACTTCTAGTACGTCCTCTAGGGTCTTGGACAAAATCAGCTAAACAAATCCCATCAACCATCAAAGTCTACCTCAGAAATTCAAGTGGCTTCCTCCTTATGTTTCTGTGTTGACACTTCCACTTAAACTAAAGCATTAATCCAAGTATAGCAAGATGTACTGGCAATTACACGGAATCTACCTTGTAATCTGTCTGACCCATGAAGAAGTCCAAGGCAATTCTATCATACACAGCAATTCTGGCTAGTGACTTGATGCTGACCTGAATACCTTTTAAGAGATAAAATCGTAACACGAATCATTTCAGCTGAAGTCAGGGACTGATTTCATAATACCTATCCTAACTGGATGACTCCATCCTAGAGATAAACTACCTGCAGGGTACACGTAAATAATGAATGAGTCAGCCCCTCCAGGAAATTCCCCCAAGTAATAATCTAGGTTAGCCTTATTTTGGAGAAATCTCAGCAATCATATGAGAACTATATGATGTTTCCTTAAATACCTAAAGGTCTCTTAAAATCACTCTTACAATACAAGTCATTATGTTTCTGGTATGGGGGCAAATTAATGTCTGGCTTCTATATAAGAACTAAGGGACTAAGAGGTCTTAAGATGGCCCTGGAAAGAAAAGTGTTGTTTACAATTGTTGGAACTCCACAAGTAAGATATAAATCAGTCAGGGCACAAGCCCACAGAACTTCAAACAAGGTCTTTTTAGTTCAAATAATTGAGTCTCTAAGTCCTTGTTTTTTTGTTTTGTTTTTTTTTTGTTGTTGTTGTTTGTTTTTTTTGGAGAAACTGTCTAAGAAACATGACATGGGGCTATGTAGCCCTCAAAGGGACACTCCAGAGAGACCACCCATAATCTCAGTGTCAGCCATAAAGGGTCTGAGATTTTGCCCTACTTCAAAACTCAGCCAAACCTCAGTCAGCCAAACCTCTCCTGTTTGTCCAAACAATAGTCAGCTGGCATTCAGCCACTTTATGGAATAACTGAGCAATGGCTACAAAAATGGGGGTAGGCAAGACATCTGAAGATACTGACAGGTATTTTGCATGGAAGGTTAGAGTGTTGGGGCCATCCTCGCCTATGGGGAATGACAACCAAACCATGGGGTGAGCCATCTGGAAGGGGTGGTAGATTTAGCACTACGTTAAATTTAAAGCGTTTGAATTTTGGTTTTGGTTTTTCAATTAAGACAAGGTCTGGCTCTATCGCCTAGGCTGGAGTGCAGTGGCACAATCTTGGCTTACTGCAACCTCTGCTTCCAGGGCTCAGGCGATCCTCCCACCTCAGCTTCCCAAGTAGCCAGGATTACAAGTGTGTACCACCACATCCGGCTAATTTTTTATTTTTTGTAGAGACAGGGTTTCGCCATGTTACCCAGGCTGGTCTTGAACTCCTGAGCCCAAGCAACCTGCCTGCCTCAGCATCCCAAAGAGCTGTGATTACAGGTGTGAGTCACCACACCTGGCCTATTTAAGGCACTTGGAACTGTTGATAATTATCTCCTCCTCAGACTCAAACCCTTCATCTGGAAGAGTCAGTACAAACGAAACAAGAGCATTTAAAATAATAATAATAATAATAATAATAAAGGTCCAGAGAACCATTATACCTCTCCACCCCCATATGTTGACCCACAAGGACCACTGTAGGGAGACTTAGTTATCTGTATATTCACCAAATGGTTATCATACATCTGACGTAGGACTGTCAACCCTGCAAAAGAATCTGAGTTGTTGAGCCAGAAATAATTTTTAAGCCCCTAACACCCTTTTAGGTAGGCTGCCACCTGGAGGGTGTACCTAGCAGGCTGGCCTGTGGCAACCTCTGAGAGAAAGAAAAAGAAAAAGACACATCATGCCCAGGAATTTTCAAAATAAGATCTATGAATTCCCAACCTCTTTCATCCTGATCATTAACCAGGAAGCAGCCTATCCATCTCTGGGGATAAGCCACATTCAAGTGACCAAATTGCTTACTAAGGACCAGGAGGAAATGAGAGAAGGTCAGACTTCTTTTTTTTTTGAGTCAATTCTGTGACCACTCCAACACTCAAAAATACTGGATTTCCACTGATGGTAGGGAATGAGGAAGGCCCACTGAATATCCTGCCTAAGAACCCACTGCAGAGTGGCTTTTGGGATAGAAGGCATACCATCATGAGGATGCAAATGGCCCCACAGGCTGAGTAACACATAACATAAATTAGTTTCAAAGTTCACAAGTGTGGAGAAGTTGGCTTATCAGACTGGTGCAACAACACTATGATATGAAAAGGTATCAACAGCAGTAAGGTAGTATCAATAGATCCAAGGAGTCAAAGGTCCAATGTAGTCAAGATGTCAGCAGCAGACAGGAACCCATGCAACATGGCCTAGATTACTGCAACACAACAATGTCAATTTTGGGGAGGAGCCACAAGTCTGAAATATAGTAGTGTCCTCTCCATCAGAAACACAGAGTACTTTATATCACCAACATCTTGCACCTTACCATTTTTATTTTTCAAAAGAGATGAAGGCAAGTATCCAACTGCTAGGGTATTTAGATTTCATTGGATACATTTAAAAGAGCAATGCAACTGCTTTATTTTTAAATGTCAATACCAAACATTCAAATTATATCTTTTGCAATTATTCAACTTATAATTTAGAAATTTAGGTTTTAACTTAAAAATGCACAAGTAGTTTCTTCAGGTAAAAAAAGGTCTGATGAACTTCTCTACACTATAGTATCTCCTCTACACTATGGAAGAAATCCTTTAATTTCACTATTTCAGGATCGGATCTTAATGAGCCACAGGACTTTCGAAATGCTTCAACTGGACCAGATGCAGTGGCTCACACTTAAAATTCCAACACTTTGGCAGGCCAAGGCAGGCAGATCACTTGAGGTCAGGAGTTCAGATCAGCCTGGCCAACATGGTGAAACCCAATCTCTACTGAAAATACAAAAATTAGCTGGGCTAATTTTCGCATGGTGGTGCACACTTGTAATCTTAGCCACTTGGGAGGTTGAGATGGAAGGATTGCTTAAACCTGGGAAGTGGAGGCTGCAGTTAGGGGAGATCATGGCATTGCACTCCAGCCTGGGTGACAAGAGCAAGACTCCATCTAAAAAGAAAAAATGCTTCAACTGTGGCAATACCTGCTTGTCAAGCTCATTTTCTTACTGCAAAATTCTGTTTTCCCCAAAGTCTATATAACATTACCTGGAATATAGTAGGCACTCGATAAATATTCACTGGATAAATGAAAGTCTGATGCCAAATATTAATTTTTATTCTCTTTGCCTTCCTAACACACTGCCACGCCATGTGAGGCAGATTATCTCAAGAAACCTAGAGAAGAGACTATGTATATGGAAATACCATACTATCATACAGTTTCACATACATAAAAAAAAAATCTATGGTATCTTACATATAATGATCCCAAAACAATTTCTAAAAGTACTAACTCTTAGAGGCTTTTAGTAAATCTTTAAAGCAGTTAAATCAAAGCCTCTTACTCTCAATCAGAGAAAAGAAAGAAAAGTAATATAACTGATCCCTGAGGCATAAGGGAAACTAGAAAGAAAAATAAGCAAAGAAACTAAACCAGATTCAATGGAATATTCCTGTAGAGAGTATTCTGACAAATCACCAAGTTCCCCTTAATGGAGGACTCAGACTCCCTAAGCAGACTGCCCAAGATTATGCTCCTTTCCCAAAGCAGCCCACAACCAATGCAAAGCTACAAGGGCCTAGAAATCTAAGTCCAGCTCAGGACTTAGTCGAGGTTGTCACTGGAACCGAATCACAACTCAACTTTTCCCTCTGTCCAATCCTGCTTCCTTCCCCTCTGTTTCACAGATGTTGATCCAAAGGGTACTCACTGAACATCCTGCACACTAAACTCTATCTCAGGCTTCCCATGGAATCCAATCTGCAATAATTCCTGAGAGCCACACTTGTAGATCAATGCAGCATACAAGAGTTAGAATAATAGTTTCTACTTATATATCTTAACAGGTGAAGAAACAATATGGAAGAATGAAAAAGCTACCACTACTTCTCAAACAGTTCTCATTGAACCAAAATATTTTCCTTTAAAAAAATCAATACATACCAAGTGACGAACACATTAAATATCTCAGTGTATATATCTATTACCATTATTTTGCAGGCTAGGACAACACTTCTTTCTAAACCCAAATAACAGTAACTGAATATATATATATTAATGTAGTATATTAAATGTCAGATTATTCATGGTCCGTTTTATGTGGTTTTTATATTTTAATTTCTAATCAGAACAGAAATTCCCCATGTAAGTATTCCATTTTCTCTAAGCAAATTGAAAACCAGAAATATATTCTCCTATTAAGATCCCTGCTTAAGAAGAAAATGCTGTCCTGAAATGTAACAGCAGAATGCAAACACTTAGAAATGATTTAGAGATCCTACCAGTAAAAGTATCATTTCCTATATCTGCCATTACAAGCAGCAAGGTTAGAATATGAATTAATTACATGAAGAAATGTATAAAAACACATCCAAATCCATTTTCATAGCTGTTTCTCAAAATGTAATCACTTCTCTTACAAGCCCTTGAAATCATAAAATAGTTTAAAAATTGATGGAAAGTCTGCCCACAGACTCTCTGTAAATACCGGAACAGAAAATCAGTTTTTGCATACAAGGCACTGGGGGTTTCTTGAGGGTGCAGACGGTAGGAAGACTTGGGGGTCCTGTAATTAGTACTTCCAGGATAGTTTTGGTGTCTGTAAATTAGGGGTGACAGTGGGCTGGTTATGGTGAGTTTCTTCTTGAGGGGTAACAACAAGGGTCTTTGTTAATGAAGGTAGTCTCTGGCTGATTGTGGAGGGTGCAGATGCTTTTGTAAAACACAGTTTTTGTACTAAACCATTCTTACACTGCTATAAAGAAATAACTGAGGCTGAGGAATTTACAAAGAACAGAGGTTTAATTGGCTCACGGTTCTGCAGGCTGTATGAGCAAAGACCTAGAATGTGCTTCTGATGAGGGCCTCAAGAGGCTTACAATCACGGTAGAAGGAAAAGCTGGGGCAGGTGTCTCACATGGGGAGAGCAGGAAGAAGAGGGGGAGGATCCCTGACTTATAAACAACCAAATCTCACATTAACTAACTGAATGAGACCTTACTTACCACCAAGGGGATGGTTCTAAACCATTCATGAAGGATCTGCCCCCACGATTCAATTACTCCTACCAGGGCCCCACCTCCAACACTGGGAATCACATTTCAAATAGAGGTTTGGAGGGGACAAACACCCAAACCACATTAGTTTCTTTTGTTTCTTTAACATTTATTTTTTTTAAAAAAATGATTGCTACTGTGAACAAAATTCTTATTAACCATTTTATACAGAGTTTAGATTGATGGCGTCAAGTTGAGTCCAGTAGAAAGCCAGCACAAACTCAAAGTCCTGCCTCACTTACCTTAAAAAGGACCTGGGAATTTTCCAGCTCATAAAAATTTTTAAAAGTTCAGTTCTACCTGTCCAACTCTGACTCACAGCAATATGACTAAATAAAAATGGGGCCACATGAACTGCCAGAAATTATATTTTAAGTTATATAACACCAAGAACATCTGAGGACTTAACCTACTGAAAGAATAGTTTTTAATCATCCTCCAAAATCAAGAGTCTCCAAACTTTTTCTAGAAGTAGACTGGCCACATCAGTCATATAAGAAACTATCCATCAACTTCAGTAAACATGTTTCTCACTCACCCTGGAGCTGTTTTTAAATACTCAGCAAATTAGGCAGTAACAATTTTCCTTACTTTTGCTTTAATGAGCAGGAAAAAAAGCTTCCCTTCATAAAGAAGTACCTCATACAAAAGAGATCAGCTCTGACCACCTAAGAGTCTAAAAATTCTCTTCCAGTGAAAGAAAGTGAACTGCTTCTAATGTGTCTTTCCTTTTTTCTACTCTTTGTCATATCAGTACTACGGACAGGCTTATTTTAAAATCTTACTTTTATAAATAATTTATTTTATTTTATTTTTTACTTAAAGATAGGCTGCATATCTTGGTTATTTTTGTTTTCTGGGCTTTTTCTGGTAAAGGTGAGGGCTGGTCTTGAACTCCTGGCCTCAAGTGATCCTCTTGCCATGGCCTCCCAAAGTGTTGGAATTACAGGCTGACTTCTGCTTGCCCACTAGCAAATAAAATCAATGTTATCAATGTTCTCGACCTGAGTCCAAATTTCAGACTCTGAACATTCCCCAACTTTCTCTTACAGTTAAAGAGTTTTTTAAAAAAGGGAGGGGACTTTGGGATTGGAGACAATTAAATAAAACATATACTGCATGCAAAAGGAAATAAAATCAGTTATGTGCAGAGTAAAGAGTCAGAACTTGCTAACAAACCTATGTTAAATATACAAACCCACAATGGATAAAGAAAGCACTAGCTGTAAACCTGACTTCCACATTTACAGAGTCCCTGTGCTTTCCCCAACCGGTTACTTATATTTACCCTCAAATATATAAATCCAAATACCTTATTTCATCCACAAAACAATTAGTTTTACATAGAGTCACACAGAGCTTTATGTTATTTTCAAATTGTATGTGGGAAATTCTATGAAAAATGTTTAAGTCCAACTTGGGCTAAGTATACGAGCCATCCAGGGACAAAAAGGACATCACCTGTGGAACCTAGAACTTTATGTAACACAGAATAAATGTGAGTTGAGAAATTAAGAAATGTCCCACGTGAACTTAATCTTTGCTTGTCTATAATCCTGATATTTTTTCAGTGTTTCTTCTGTTTTCTCCATCTCCCTTTCTGTAAAAGTAAGAGCATCAATTTAACACACTTACAGGATACTAACAGTAAAGAAAAATATTCAATGAATGCTTTTTAATGGTGACAGCAAAAATAGTATTGTGTATCAGGAAATTTTGCCATTCTCATCTTTGGCTATAAATCTACAGAATACTTAGTATTCACAGATAACTGGCACTGGATTTTTTAAAAGCCACCTAGTTCATCCATATAAAAACAGGACTATTAGGCCATACACAGTGGTTCATACCGTAATCCCAGCACTTTGGGAGGCTGAGGAGGGCAGACTGCTCGAGCCCAGGAGTCTGAGACCAGCCTGGGCAACATGGTGAAACCCGTCTCCTCTAAAAATACAAAATTAGCCAGGCTTGGTGAAGTGCGCCTGTAGTCCTCCCAGCTACTTGGGAGGCTGAGGTGGGAAGATCGCTTGAGCCCTGGAGGCAGAGGGCACAGTGAGCCAGGATTGTACGCTTGCACTACAGTCTGAGTGACAGAGAAAGACCGTGTCTCAAAACAACAACAACAAAAAAGCAGGATCAAATTGTCACAGTTAAGTATTGAAAAGAAGGTTTGACTGGGATTTTAATTTCAAAAAGGAAAATTATTTTTTGAAGAACTTATACCATTTTATTTTACAAATTTAGGTCATTATTAAAACCATGTGCTAATTCTGAGGAGAATCAACACAAATTGACTTTGCTTATCCAAACAAAGGTAATTTTTCCACAAAGTTACCTCTTAATTCTTTGGTATCTAAACACTTTAGATACCAAAGGCCCTTTTATGGACATCATGAAATACTGCAATTTTGCATTATCTACAGTTTTGCTTTATGTTCAATTTAAACTACACTGTCACTAGAGAGCAACCAATAAAGATTTTGACTCAATGGACGTGGCTAGACTCTACAGCTGTGGGATGTTTGAATGGAAATGACTGAAGAGATGAAAACTTTTGTTTCCCTCTGTAATCTCTATCTGTAAAAACCTAGCATTATGAATACTTGTACAATAAGGACTTCAATAAACTAATGCCTAAGGGATTTAAGAAAATTTAAAAATAAACATTCATTAATCATGATGGCTTCAAGAAAAAGCTATTGAGTAAAAATAGTTAATATAGCCAAGCCTGGTGGTGCATGCCTGTAGTCCTAGTTACTTGGGAGCTGAAGCAAGAGGATCACATGAGCCCAGCTATGACTGCACCACTGTACTCCAACACGGGTGACAGAGCAAAACCCTCTTAAAAAAAAAAAGAGTACTTTTACATGGCTAATGTGAGTGGAGTTACCATATATATCACAAATCACAAATAACAATTTTAAAAAAAATTAAGACAATAAAATGTATCCAGAAGAACACACAGCCAGGCACAGTGGCTCACATCTGTAATCTCGACACTTTGGGAGGATATGGAGGGAGGAATGTTTGAGGCCAGGAGATCACGACCAGTGTGGGCAACAAAGTGAGACCTCATCTCTACGGGGGGGAAAAAAAAATCAGCCAGGCCTGGTGGCACGTGCCTGTAGTACCAGCTACTCAAGAGGCAAAAGCATGAGCATGGCTTGAGCCCAGGAGTTCAAGGTTGCAGTGAGCTATGATCATGCCACTGCACTGCAGTGAGAGAAAGAGAAAGAGAAACAGAAAGAGAAAAACAGCTATGATCCTGCCACTACACTCCAGTGAGAGTGAGAGTGAGAGAGAGAGAGAGAGAGAGAGAGAGAGAGAGAGAGAGAAGGGAGGGAGGGAGGAAGGGAGGGGGGGAAAGAAGGAAGATTTGTTATATCGTTTTCCTTGATTTTTCAGAAGGTATTTCTCAATCTGTCAGCATCTCAGATTTACTATATTAGTCAGTCTTCATTATACAAAAAATCATTGGAAAGCTGGAAAAGACCTTAGAGATAATCTATTACTACCTCTTCATTTTACAAAGGAAGAAAGTTGGGACCACAAAGGCAAAGTGACTCGTCCAAACAGTTTATGGCAGGGCGAGGGATCTCAATACATAATTCTTTCTCTTATTACAACGTGAAGAACATTTACCATACTCCAAAACACTCTCTTAAACAAATCCTTTATCTTTTTTAGTGATTGTCCTCCTCAAACAGACAGAATACATGTCAAACAGAACACATCATACCTTTTTCGTTTTTATCTACTCAAAGCAGGTTTGCTAGGAATATCTTCCTACAGGTAATTGTGGGAAAAGACAGAAAATACTGACCCATGCTTGCCTTTCTGAAAACATTTTAAATTTGGTAGATAAGGAAATAACCTTATTTTCATCTACGTGATTTACTGTTTCTTACAGAAGAATATTTAGCTATATATTAGGATACTTAATTTTATTTAAAAAGAAACTGAGGAGGAAATGTTTCACATAATTATATGATGTGAATACCTATGCTTTGTAGAATACAATGTATAGACTCTGAAAGAGAAGCTATTTAAAACATTTCATTAACCTTATAAATGACACAATTACTATACAGTAATTCCTCAAAGTATTTACCTAAAAAAATCTACTTAACATGGTGCCAAATATGCTTTATCTAGCTTGTTAACTGCCATACCTCATTATGTTGTTGTTACTGTTGTTGTTATTGTTTGAGACGAGGTCTCACTCTGTCACCCATGCTGAAGTGCAGTGGTACGATCTCGGCTCAGTGCAACCTCTGCCTCCTAACTCAAGCAATCCTCCCACCTCAGCCTCCCAAATAGCTGGGACCACAGGCGCATGCCACCACACACGCTAATTTTTTGTATTTTTGGTAGAGATGGGGTTTCGCTGTGTTGGCCAGGCTGGTCTTAAACTCCTGAGCTCAAGCAATCCACCCTCCTCAGCTTCCCAAAGTGCTGGGATTACAGGCATGAGCCACCACACCCAGCCAATCATTTTTAAAAGGAAAGCTATTTTAAATCAAGAGCTATCTCGAACTCCTGACCTCAAGTGATCTACCCACCTCGACCTTCCAAACTGCTGGGATTACAGGCATGAGCCACCATGCCCTGGCCAACATGATGAAACACGGTCTCTACTAAAAATATAAAAATTAGCTGGATGTGGTGGTGGGCACCAGTAAACCCAGTTACTCAGGAGGCTGAGGCAGGAGAATCAACTGAACCCGGGAGGTGGAGGTTACAGTGAGCCACGATAGCACCACTGGACTCCAGCCTGGGTGACAAGAGTGAAACTCCATCTCAAAAAAAAATTAATAGCCATCTTAAAACAAAGCCAGTCCTGGCAAAGTCGTAATTTCTGGCAAAAATAAGTATAGTCTGTGAGAATAAAAACCTTATCTAATCTCATCATGAAATTCCAAATATCTAATACATCACTGGTTCCTTGTACTTTTTGTGGCAATAATATACTGAAATTAAAATCATAAAAGTGTTCAGCTCAACTTATTATTAAGCACATAGTACATGAATGGTGCTATGACAGACATTGCAAACCACAGAAAAATTAGACATCCCTTGTCATAAGTGACCTTACAGTCTAATAAAAGTAATAGCAGTATATCCAATAAAATACAGTAAGTTTGGCAAAAAGGTCTATCAAATAAGAGTATAATAATCCACTGAAGGGCAACAGACTTCTCACCTGGAAAAGAAAAGGCTTAGGGTACTATTTAGCTTCTGTAAAATACTCAGGCTGAGGGTGGTGGCTCACATCTGTAATCCCAGCACTTTGGGAGGCTAAGGTGGGAGAATGGGTTGAGGTCAGGAGTTCAAGACCAGCCTGGGCAGCATAGTGAGACCTTGTCTCTACTAAAAAATATATTAAAATTAGCCAGGCATGGTGGTGTGCACCTGTAATCCTAGCTACTGGGGAGGCTGAAGTAAGAGGACCGCTTGAGCCCAGGAAGCCAAGGCTTAAAGTGAGCCATGATTGCACCACTGCACTCCAGCCTGGGTGACAGACCAAGGCCCTGTCTACAAACAAAAACAAAAACAAAAACGAAAAATTAAAATAAATTTTTTAAAAATAAAATACTCAAAAGGCTGTTATATAGAGGAGCATACAGGTTCATTTTGTTTTGATACAACAACAGAAATGAGATTTATGGGAGACAGTTGAAGGAAGGCTAAGTCTGCATTTCCTCAAGTTTATTCCATAGACCACTGATCCCTTAAGCTACCTCTCTCACAAAAAATACCACGATCATATAAATCTAGGAAACACGTGCAGTGTTTATATAATACATGCAATACTAGAGTTCTTCTGGGAGATTAAAAAATGTACATGAGTATTAAAGAGGTATGCCAAGGAAATCAATTTAATTTTGTTTAATCAAGTGTTCTCCAAATATTTCACCATAGTTTTTGTTGCTTTATCTATTTTTATTTAAAGAATACCTAAGAACACCCAGAAATACTAGGAAGTGTCAATTAATAATGCTTTTCTAATAATGACACCCTGATCATAAGTCTTAGAAGGAAGGACTATGCTTAAAAATAGTAGTAGAGAGGTATTTATATCATAGTGTTTGGCTGGTATCTCTCCCTCAGGCACAAAGTTTTGAACATGAAATGATTTCAATGAATGGAAGAAAAAACAGTCCTCTAAAACAGCATATAGTATAGCTAATACTTTAAAGATCAGAATGAATTTCTAAATTTTCCTGAAAACTTAGAGAACTGAATGTAAACTCACAATTTAAGAAATGAACAGGCCGGGTGCAGTGGCTCACGCCTATAATCCCAGCACTTTAGGGGGCCGAGGCGGGCAGATCATTTGACATCAGGAGTTTGAGACCAGCCTGATCAACATGTTGAAACCCCATCTCTACTAAAAATACAAAAATTAGCTGGGCCTGGGGCCAGGCGCAGAGGCTCACACCTGTAATTCCAGCACTTTGGGAAGCCGAGGCAGGTGGATCACAAGGTCAGGAGACAGAGACCATCCTGGCTAACGTGGTGAAACCCTGCCTCTACTAAAAATACAAAAAAATTAGCTGGGCATGGTGGCATGCACCTGTTATCCCAGGTACTCAGGAGGCTGAGACAGGAGAATGGCATGAACCCAGGAGGCGGAGCTTCCAGTGAGCCGAGATCATGCCACTGCACTCCAGTCTGGGCGACAGAGCAAGACTCCGTATCAAGAAAAAAATAAAAAATAGGCACAGTGGCGCATGCCTGTATTCCCAGCTACTCGGGAGGCTGAGACAGGAGAATCGCTTGAACCCGAGAGGTGGAGGTTGCAGTGAGTCAAGATTGTGCCATGGCACTCCAGCCTGGGCAACAAGAGCAAAACTCCGTCTTGAAAAGAAAAGAAAAGAAAAAAGAGAAAAGAACAAATGTAAGACCTACGTTTAGGTTCTTTAGCTCAATTTTTAATTATCAATATTCTCAGGAGAGAAGAGAGTAATTATACAGCTAAAATTAATTATATGAAAAAAGGCAAAAGTTTATCTTAACTTAAAGTGAGAGTCGATCTTTATAGAAATTACATCACTGAGAACAAAACCAATTTTCTTCAGTTAAGGTCAACAGCCCATCTAACCCTCAAAATGAAGGCAGACTGGTGCACTGCCATATAAGAAGCCTGAGCCAACAAACCTTTACAAAATGGAATCTCAACGAAACGTTCTATTTGATTTTAAATTTGCTATGAGACCAACCAAGTACTGAGGAGAAAAGAAGAAGTTGAAAGCACAGGAAACAAATAAGAACACTAGCTTCCCTCTTCAGGACCATTAGATTCAGTTGATCTTCATTATTCATGGATTCAATAGATGCACTTTGCCTATTTAATGAAATTTATTTGTACAGTGGCTGGGCCTTCCAGTCATTTGCAGACACACACAGGATAACAAAAAATCTGAGTCACCAAATATGCACATTCCCAGCAGACATCGAGTAGGCTTTCTTGCTTCAGCTCTTATAACGTAAACAAGAGTCCTTTCTGCAGCCTATTGTGTGCCACGTTTTTTGCATTTTTGTGTTTCTGTTGATTATTTCACTATTTCATGGCCCCCAAGTCATTTTAAGTGCTGCCTAGTGTTCTCAAGCACAAGAAGCCTACAATGTGCATTATGGAGAAAATAGTTGTGTTAGACAAACTTAGTTCAGGAATGAGTTATTGTTTTGTTGATTGTGAGCTCAATGTTAATGAATCAACAATATATGTCTTTAAACAGAAACACACATAAAACACATTTATGTATTGATCAGTTAACAAAAATGCTGCGACCAGATGCTCAAAGGTACCTAACCCTGTATTTCCCCTAGGAACAGTGGTTCAGTATTAACTAATTCGGTGTCCATGACAACTTTATAGACCATACTACCTTGACTGAGAAGCCACCAAAGTTACCCATTACCCTGTGTTACATTACCTCCAGATTTCCTCAACCCACAGAAAGTGGGCATTTGCAGAAAAAGTTTTCAGAAATGAATAAATGTTGGTTAGATTTCTCACGTAAAAGCCCTTAGGAAATGATCATGTTCCTCTTGTAGAAGAATGAATTTTTCTAAGTTTGCTGTTAACCTAGTAGTGGCACACTATGAAAGATGTACAGTAGTTTTAAACTGTAAACTCTCAGCTTACCGGTAAATTCAATTCACTGATTTTAAAAGTCCTCTTTTCTCAGATGCTGAATTCGTATCATCTGTTGGTTTTCCAGGTGCAAGTATGTAAAGGATTCATCTGAATCAATCATTGCCTGCAAACTGCTACAGCAGTACAGCATGAGAAGAGCCATAGACTGTCTGCTTTATCTGTTTAAACGTGAAGCTTTACAGAGACATACAGAATGAAAACTAAGTCTCCCTTTCGATTGACAGCTCATCAGTCAAAAGGAAAGCTTTTAGAAACTTCTCTCAAGTCACTTAGTTTTCTTTTTGAATTGGGATATATCTATGTGGGAATCTAGAAATGACATGCTTGACTGATAACTGTCTTTTGCTAGCTCAGTACTCTGTATTGTGTCAAAAAATACATGAAGGAGTCAATTAATTACAGTCAGTCAACACGGGTAGATGTCACTACACAGAAAGAAATCTCAGGTTTATGAATATGAAGATATATGTGTTAGGTGGGTTGTATTTGTTTTAATACACTTTATATGGTAAGTAATGTAAACATTGTGACTGAGTATGATTTTAAGGGCACTTGCCTAGGGAGGAAACACAGAAGGTTTTTTTTAAAAGCATATTTGGTTATTCCTTTGTGTTCTCGATTTTCTGGAGAGTAAAATGTGTAAGAAGTGTTTGTTTTCTCATGGGCCATGTGGAACAGGTGACTATACCAAAAACAACTCCCACCCCATCTCTTCATCTGGCACACACAACACAATCACCATCATGTCTTTGCCTGTTGAGACAACTCCCAGTTTTAGTCTTTTAGAGCAACTAAGCACAGGTCACCACTTGCGCTCCAGTCACTGACTTCTGAACATGGAAAATGAAAACTATACTAAAAAAACTAGGGAAAGAGATAAGCTTCTCAACTTCAAAATACCTATCATCTCAAATCCAAATTCAAGGCTTACTGATTTCTCTCTTTCTAGAAAGTTTCATGTTCTCCTTCAATCCAGACAGTTATGTAAGGGTTGTTGTAACACCTTCCATATCTGGACTCTTTCACTCCTATGGCTTTCCAAAGACAGTGGCAATCCTTCTCTGGTGGCTTTCACCTTGAACTCTTACAAAAAAGACAACCTCTAGAATAAACAACGGAAGCAGGTTGAACTAAGAACCAGTAACTCAAAAGTATGTCCTATTGATGTGATTATATATAACAGCAATTAAGAAATTTTACTGACAAAAAAATTAATGTTTCAGGAAAAATTGGAGAGTATGGAACACATGAATGACCCTTCAAGGAAAGTCAGACAAATCCAGAATGTGAGACATCCCTAGACAGGTGCTCTGCTTTCTGAAACATCAGGTATAAGGAAAACTATTTTAAATGAAAAGAAACTAAAATATGCAACAATCAAATCCAATGAATATTTTTTAAATCTATGGAAGACATTTTGGGAACAATCGGGAATGTAAATAGAAATCATGTCAGAGAATTGCTGTTAATTTTCTTTGTTATAATAACACAGGATAAGTAGGAGAATGTCCTTTTTGGTGGAAATGCTTACTGAAATATTGCAGGCTGGTATTCAAATCTGTGAACCTACAAAAAACAATACAATTTGTGGAATTCCAGGACAATGAAATATAAATAGGCACTAGAAATCCCAGCACTGTAGGAGGCCAAGGCAGGCGGATTACTTGAAGTCAGGAATTAGAGACCAGCCTGGCCAACATAGCAAAACCCTGTCTACTGAAAACACAAAAATTAACCAGCCATGGTGGCACATGCCTATAATCCCAGCTACTCAGCAGGATGAGGAAGGAGAATCGCTTGAACCTGGGAGGTACAGGTTGCAGTGAGCCGAGATCGCACCACTGCACTCCAGCCTGGGTGACAGAGCAAGACTCCGTCTCGAAATAAATAAAGAAAGAAATAAAAAATAAAAAATAAATTTAAAAAATTTAAAAATTTAAAAATAAAAGCACTAGAATAATTACACAAAAGAAAGGTAAAATTTATTTCTAGAAAAAAATTGGCTGTAGAGTCATAATAAACAGGACACCTGCAAAATAAAGCACTAAGAAAGAATTTCAGCAGTGAAAAACTAAAATAAAGAAATAGGAGCCAAGCCCTGGTAATGGTAAATTTGACACAGACCATACCTCAGTGGTGAAAATTATCAGGCTTGGTGTGCAGAACTAGAAATCATTAACAAGGAGGCACAAATAATAAAAACAAAGTGAGACTCTAAGAAGTGGCAATGGAAAAAATCATCCTTTATGTTTTTGAAGAACCAGCTTTTGTGTTCACTGATTTCTTATTTTTAATTTCATTGATTTCTGCTTTAATTTTTATCATGTTTTATTTTGCTCATACTGGATTTAATTGTACTTCTTTAGTTTCCTAAGGCAGAAGCTCAGATGGTTAATTTTCAATCTTTCATCTAGTTTCTACATTCAATGCTACAAACTTCCAAGCACTGCTTTTGTTGCTGTATCACAAATTTTGATAAACTGTTTTTATTTTCATTTTGTTTAAAACACTTTCTCTCGAGGTTTCTTCGTTCATCCCTGTGTTATTTAGAAATGTATTATCATCCCTTATTTTATATGTTTAAAAAAAAACAGACTTCTGACTTCTGGCCAGGTACCGTGGCTCACGCCTGTAATCCCACCACTTTGGGAAGTCAAGGCGAGAGGATCGCTTCAGCCCAGGAGATGGAGGCTGCAATGAGCTATAATGGTGCCACTGCATTCCATCCCTGGTGACAGAGAGAGATCCTGTCTTTAAAATTTAAACAAAACAGATTTCAAGAAATGAAGTAGATTACAAAAGGTCAAAAAGAAAGTTGGTCACAGATTTTGAGTAAAGGAAATATGTTTTGTCTTTCAAATACTAGTGCACAAGTGAATGAACACTCCTAGTTATGAACAAGAGAAAAATGAGAAAGTTTAGCATTTGATTAAGAAATGAAATTTAGGCCAGGCACAGTGGCTCATGCCTGCAATCCCAACACTTTGGGATGCTGAGGTGGGTGGATCACTTGAGCTCAGGAGTTTAATATTTTTTTTATTAATTATGAATTTTTCATTAATTATGAATTCAACTTTTTTATTGAGACAGTCTCATTCTGTCACCCAGGCTGAAATGCAGTTGCTCTATCTTGGCTCAGTGCAACCTCTGCCTCCCAGACTCAAAGGATTCTCAAGGGAGGCTCAGCCTCCTGAGGAGCTGGGACTACAGGCATGCACTACCATGCCCAGCTAATGTTTGTATTTTTAGTAAAGATGGGGTCTCACCACATTGGCCAGGCTGGTCTGGAACTTCTGACCTCAAGTGATCCTCTCATGTTGCCCTCCCAAAGTGCTGGGATTACAGGCACGAGCCACTGCACCCAGCCAAATTCAACTTAATAGTTAAAAGACTATACAAGATCATCTGCTTCATCCTAGGTGAGTTTGGTAGTTACTGTTCCAAGGAATTAGTCTATTTCACCTAAGTTGTCAAATTTATGTGCATAGAGATTTTTAGTATTACTTATTACCCTTAGAATTCCTGTGGAGTTTGTAATGATATCACTTGTTTGGTTGCTGATACTGGTTTTATATGTCTTCCCGTTTTCTGCTGTATTGCTAAAGATGTTCAATTTTACTGATCTATAAAAAAGGAAACTTAGCTTTCGATGTCACTGATTTTGGCTAGTTTTACTGCTTTTAATTCACTGACTTCTCCTGTCACTGGAGTTTATTTTGTTCTTTGACTAGTGTCTTCCCCCCACCACGCCCGCTTTTTTTTTGAGACGGAGTCTCGCTCTGTCACCCAGGCTGGAGGCGCGATCTCGACTCACTCCAAGTTCCGCCTCCCAGGTTCACGCCATTCTCCTGCCACAGCTCCGGAGTAGCTGGAACTACAGGCTTCCGCCACCTCGCCCGGCTAATTTTTTGTATATGTAGTAGAGACGGGGTTTCACCATGTTAGCCAGGATGGTCTCGATCTCTTGACCTTGTGATCCGCCCGCCTTGGCCTCCCAAAGTGCTGGGATTACAGACGGGAGCCACTGTGCCCAGCCTCTTTTTCCCCATTTTTTTTCAGAGACAAGTCTCACTCTGTCACCAAGGCTAGAATGTAGTCACGTGATCACGGCTCACTGCAATCTTCACCTCCTGGGCTCAAGAGATCCTCCTACCTAAGACTTCCAAAGAGCTGGGATGACAGGCACATGCCACCCATGCCCAGCTAATTTTTTAAAAAACTTTTTGTAAAGATAGAAGGCGATCTTGCTATGTTGCCCAGGATGGTCTTGAACTCGCAGTCTCAAACAATCCTCTCATCTCAAACTCTTAAAGCACTGGGATTACAGGCATGAGCCTGCAGCCTAGATTTTTTGAGCGGGAAACACAGATTATTGATTTGAGGTATTTCATGTTTTCTAACAGCGCTGAATACACTAACTTTCCTTTTAAATACTGCCTGGCAGCATAAATTTTGATACATTAATATCTTCATTTACATTTAGTTCAAAATTTTCTTTTATTTCCCATGAGGCTGTCTCTTCTACCCAATGGATTATTTAGATGTCTGCTGTCTAATTTCTAAGTATTTGGAGATTTCTGTGTTATCTTTCTGTTACTGATTTCTAATATGTTTCCATTATGATTTGAGAATATATTTTTTATGAGTTCAATTCTTTTCAACTTGTTAAGGTTTGTATTAAGACCAAGATACGGTCTGTCTTAGAGCATGTTCCATGTATACTTGGAAAGAATGTGTATTCTGCTGTTGTTGGGTAAAGTATTCCATAAAGGTCAATTAGATCTAGCTAGCTGATAGTGCTGTTCAGACATTCTGTGCCCCCTGGTGATTCTGTCTACTAGTTATATCTATTCCTAAGAAAAGAATGTTGAAGTCTTCAATTATAAATGCTGAGTTCTTTGTGTACTTGGAAAGAATGCATATTCTGTTATTATTGGGTAAGACATACTTCAAATGTCAATTAGATTTAGCTGGTTGATAGCCTTCTTCAAGCATTCTTTTTTTTTTTTTTTTTTGAAACAGAGTTTCGCCCCTCTCGCCAAGGCTGGAGTGCAGTGGCACAATTTCGGCCTCCTGGGTTCAACCAATTCTCGTGCCTCAGCTTCCCTAGTAGCTGGGACTACAAGCACGTGATACCACAACCGGCTAATTTTTGTATTTTTAGTAGAAAGGGGGTTTCACCATGTTGTCCGGGTTGGTCTCGAACTCCTGACCTCAAGTGATTCACCTGCCTAGGCCTCCCAAAGTGCTGGGATTACAGGCATGAGCCACCACGCCCAGACCACCTTCAAGCATTCTATACCATTTAGTAATTTCTGTCTACTAGTTCTATTCGTAAGAGAAGAATGTTGAAATTTTCTATTATAATTATTGAGTTCCCTATTTCTCCTTTAAGTTCTATCAAATTTTGCTTCACGTATTTTTAAATTCTGTTGTTAGCTACTTACACATTTAGGATTGGCAAATCAATTCTTTTATCAATATGTAATGTTCCTCTTTATTCGGGTATTATCTTAGCTCTGAAGTCTGCTTTATTTATTAATATAGCCACTAGGATTTTCTTTCCAATAGTGTTTGCATGCTATATCTTTTTCCATCTTTTCACTTTTAACACACCTACATCACATTTAAAGTAAGTTTCCAACAGACAGCATAAAGTGAGTTTTTTTTAATGTACTCAACAAACTTTTGATTTGTTTACAGCATTTAAAAATTCAATGTAATTACTGATGTATAAGAACTTACATCTACCATTTTATTATCTGTTTTCTCATTGATCCCTGTTTCCCCTTTCCTGCCTTCTCTTGGGTTATTTGAATTATTTTTAACTTTTATTTTAGAATCTGGGGGTATATGTGCAGGTTTGTTACACAGATACACTGGGTGGTGAAGTTTGGAGTACAAATGAATCCCTTCTCCAGGTGGTGAGCATAGTATCTAATAAGTAGTTATTTTTCAACCCTTACTCCTTTCCCTCCCTCCCCGTCTCATATTCCCCAGTGTCTAGTGTTCTCATTTTTATGACCATGTGTACCCAATATTTAGCTCTCACTTATAAGTGAGAACAAGTGGTATAGTTTTCTTTTCCTGCATTAGTTCCCACAGGATGATTTTCAACTGCATCCATGTTGCTGCAAAGGACATGATTTTGTTCTTTTTATGGCTACATAGTATTCCATGTATATGTGTACCACATTTTCTCTACCAAAACCACCACTGATAGGCATACGTGTTGATTCCATGTCCTTGCTCTTGTGAAGAGTATTAGAATGGACATACGGGTATATGTGTCTTTTTGGCAGAACAATTTATTTTCCTTTGAGTATATACCCAGTAGTGAGGTTGCTGGGTCAAATGGTAGTTCAACTCCTGGTTCTTTGGGAAATTTCCAAACTGCTTCCCACAATGGCTGAAATAATTTACACACTCCCACCAATAGTGTTATGTGTTCCCTTTTTCCATAGCATTGCCAACATCTGTTATTTTGTGACTTTTTAACAAAGCCATCCTGACTGATATAAAATGGTATCTCATTGTGATTTTGATAGGAATTACTCTGATGATCAGTGATTATGAGCATTTTTTCGTATGTTTGTTGGCTACTTGTATGTCTTCTTTTGAGAAATGTCTGTTCATGTCCTTTGTCCATTTTTAATGGGGTTATTTGCTTGTTGATTTAAGCTCCTTATAGATTTTGGACGTTAGATCTTGTTGAATGCATAGTTTGTGAATATTTTCTCTCATTCTGTAGGTTGTATGTTTACTCCCTTGATAATTTCTCTTGCTGTTCAGAAGTTCTCTAACCAGGTCTCAGTGGTCAATTTTTCTTTTAGTTGCAACTGCTTTTGAGGACTTAGTCATAAATTCCTTGCCAAGGCTGATGTTGAGAAGGGTATTTCCTAGGTTTATGTACAGGATTTGTAAAGTCTGAGATATTACATTGAAGTCCCTAATCCATCTTCAGTTAATTTTTGTATACACTCATAGGTAGACGTCTAGTTTCATTCTTCTACATATGGATAGCCAGTTATCACAAGCAACATTTATTGAATAGGAATTCTTTTCCCCATTGCTTAGTTTTACTGACTTTGTCAATGATCAGATGGTTGCAGGTATGTGACTTTACTTTTGGGTTCTCTATTCTGTTCCATTGTCTTTTTTGTGCCAAGACCATGCTGATACCAAAGCTGGCAGACACACAACAAAAACAGAAAACTTCAGGCCAATATCACTGATGAATACAGACACAAAAATCCTCAACAAATACTACCAAACTGAATCAATCCTCAACAAAATACTACCAAACTGAACCCAGCAGCACATCGAATGGTACTTCACCATGATCAAATAGGCTTTATTCCTGAGATGCAGGCCTGGTTCAACATACACAAATCAATAAATGTGATTCACCGCATAAATAGAATTAAAAACAAAAACCAAATGATCATCTCAATAGATACAGAAAAAGCTTTCAATAAAATCCAACATCTCTTCATGATAAAAACCCTCAACAAACTAGGCCTTGAAGGAACATAACTCAAAAGAGTAAGAGTAATCCATGATAAACCCACAGCTAATATCATACAGGGCAAAAGTTGGAAGCATTCCCCTTGAGAACTGGAACAAGAATGCCTACTCTTACCACTTCTATTCAACATAGTACTGGAAGTCCTAGCCAGGCAATCAGGCAACAGTAAGAAATAAAAGCCATTCAAATAGGAAAAGATGAGCTCTCTCTCTTCATGGACCATATGATTCTATACCTAAAAAATGCTAAAGACTATACCACAAGGCTCCTAGAGCTGATAGGCAGCTACAATAAAGTTTCAAGGTTCAAAACCAATGTACAAAAGTCAGCATTTATATACACCAGTAACATTCAAGCTAAGACCCAAAACAAGAACATACTCCCATTTACAGTAGCCACAAAAATAATAAAATATCTAGGAATACAGTTAACCGAAGATGTAAAAGATTACTACAGAGAGAATTACAAAACACTGCTGAAAGAAAATTAGAGATGACACAAATAAATGGAAAAACATCCCACGCTCATTGATTGGAAGAATCAACATCATTAAAATGACCATACTACCTAAGTACCCAAAGCAAATTACAGATTCAACACTATTCCTATCAAACTACCAATGTCATTTCTCACAGAACTAGAAAAAACTATTCTAAAATTCAAACTGAACCCAAAAAGAGCCGAAATAGCCAAAGCAATCCTAAGCCCCCCACCCGACTCAAAAAAAAAAGCTGCAGTCATCATATTACCTGACTTCAAACTACACTATAAGGCTACAGTAACCAAAATAGCATGATACTTGAGTATTTTTTAGTATTCCATTTTAATTTATCCATTGTAATTCTAACCTACCTATTTATTTTGTAAGTAGTGGCTCTAGGGATTATAACATACATATTTAACTTTTCAGAATCTATTTGGAATATTTTACTCTTCAAGTGGAACATATATGTTATATATGATACCACAGCCACTGAAAATCATATCAGATAATGTTATAACTTTTCCTCTCAATTGTCCAATGCATTTTAAAGAATTCTTGTGGAGAAAAACCATCTACAATATTTACTATTTCTGTTTATCTTCTTTCATTCCTAATGTCAAGTTTTCTTCTGATATAAATTTCCCTTCTGTCTTAAGAACATCTTTTAGCAATTCTTTTAGATCAGGTCTGCTGACAACAAATACTCTTAGTTTTTCCTTTACCTGAAAATGGCCTTATGTCACCTTCATTCCTAAAAAATACTTTTGCTAGTTATAAATAGTTCTTTTCTTTCAGTACTGAACAAATTGTTTTTTCTTCTTTATTCTTACTCCCATGGTTTCTGATGCAAAATCTTAAGTCATTAGAATCACTGCTTCCCCCAAGGAGCAATGTCATTTTCCTCTGGCTGCTTTCAATAGTTTTTTCCTTGTTTTTAGTTTTCAGATTAATTATGACACATCTGGGCATCAATTTCTTTGGATTTATTCCATTTCAGGTTCTCTGAATCTGTACGTATGTGTCTTTCAATAAATTTGTGACGTCTTTAGCCACTTAATTCTTCAAGTATTTTCTCAGAACCACATTCTTTCTATATGTTGATCACCCCTTCCATTGTGAGTTGAAATCTTCCTGGTTCTTCATGCGTTAGATAATTTTGGATTACAACCTGGATGCCTAAAAATATTGTGATGAAATTCTGGTTCTTGTTTAAATGTCTAACACTTTGTTATTTTCCCATAATATCCTGAGACTCTGTTCAATTTTTAAAAATTCTTTCTTCTCTAACATTCAGATTTAAAAATTTCTATTTACTTATCTTCAAGTTCACTGATTTTTTTTTCCTGTCATTGCATTCTGCTATTGAGTCATCCAGTGGTCTTTTTCCCCCCACTTATTGTATTTTTCAGTTCTAACATTTCCATTTCTTTATATCTTCTATTTCTCTGCTGAGAGTTTTTCATAAATGTCAAGAGTATTCACAATTAGTTTGTTGAAACATTTTTATAATAGCTACTATAAAATCTGTCAGATAATTCCAATGTTATTATCATGACAAGTATATGTTCATCGCCTCTTCTCATGTGAGTTGAAATTTTCCTGGTTCTTCGTCTGTTAGATAATTTTGGATTATAACCTAGGCATTTTAACATATTGCTATGAAACTCTGGTTCCTGTTTAAATCCTGTGGACACTGGTAATATATTTGTTTTAACAAGTGATTCATTGGGTTAGGCTTAGGCCATGAGCCCCAATATGGCTTCTATAGGCATGGTTCCAGCATCAGTTCAACTTTCAAAGGCTTATGCTGTGCCATCTGAATTTGTCCCACTTTTGTATCATCGAATGGTTAGCTTGGGTGACAGTCTTTATTTCCAAGTATGCAGAGCTCACGGAACTTCTCTATAAAGAACTTTATGGTACTGCTTTTCCAAGCTTCTCCTTACATGTGGTCTCAGCACTTTCCAATTCCTGAGGCATCCCTTTTTATTTCTTCATCCAGAATGCTGGATCTTTGGTACTCTGCTTGGGTCACACTTCTGATACCGTATCTGACTTGGAAACAAGAAATGGAAGGACAAAGAGATGAAGAAGGAAAAATAAAAAGCAATGGGATTTGTCAACTGGAGAGGAAAGTTCTCATCCCTCAGTTTTGACCATGGGCTCCTGCTGTAACCTCTGCTGCCATTACCACAGGATTGCTTGACAATAGGGCATGAGAGATGGAGAAGAGAAAAAAATGACAAAATTTTCATTCTGAACTTAGCAGTTATCTTTCCTTTTCCTTGAACCAGGCGTCTTTTAGAGCCTTCTGTTTCAGATTGCCCCACTATTAGGTTTTAGACTGTGTTAAGTTGTCTGGGGATGCTGGAAGAAAAAAAAAAGGTAAACTCACAGCCAGTGACATGGTACTCTGAAAGCTAGTCTTCTTTCAAATCCCGCCTGGTATTAATTATTCTGCAGAGTCCAGAAGAGTGCCATCCATTTTCCCCAGGTTTTACAGATACATTCAGTGAGAAAGACAGTGCGTATGTGATTAATCCATCATACTTGCAAAATGGAACTAACCTCTAACTTCTTCTCAGTTGCTCAGTTCTCACTGACACATGAACTCCTCAAACATCCTTATAAAAAGATATCAGTAATTTAAAATAAGACAATAGTCCTAAGCATTCTCCTTCCATTCAGCAAAATTGCCCCAATTCACATGGTAAGTAACTCATGAAAAGATAGCACAACACTGTTAACAAAATCCAATCATGTTTTGGCTAAACAGCTTTTATGACTACAGATGATCACTGCAAGGTCCTCAAAATTTTATAGTGCATTATCAGAAAAGAAGAACTCCACTTCCTCACTCTTTAGCCTTTATAAAATTCACAATGGCATAATGTACGGCACATCACTGGGTATTTACGTCTGTGATCCATTTACAGGTAATTAGGCACGAATCACCATTTAACAAAATGTTATGTGACTTTCAATAGTAGATTCAAATTAAAATTATTCAGGACATGTTTTATTTCAGAAGAATGGCCCTTAATCTCTTTTAAACTTTGGCTGCTACATGAGAAACAAAAGTTTTAAAATTTAGTTTTAATAACTACAAGTAAAAATCAACAGCAGAAAGAATGTAGCAATAAAACTTAATTAAAGGAGACTGGATTTAGCGGCAAGGCTTAAATTTTTATTTATTTATTTACTTTGAGACAGGGTCTCACTCTGTCACCCAGGCTAGACTACAGTGTAATGATCACAGCCCACTGCAGCCTCAACCTCCTGGGCTCACATCATCCTCCCACCTCAGCCTCCTGAGTAGGTGGGACCAGAAGCATGCATCACTGTGCCCAGCTAGGTTTGTTTTGTTTTGTTTTGTTTTGTTTTTTGGCTTTTTTTTTTTAGTAGAGACAAGATCTCACTGCATTGCCGAGATTGATCTGGAACTCCCGGGCTCAAGTGATCCTCCCACCTCAGCCTCCTAAAGTACTAGAGTACAGGCATGAGCTACCATGCCTGGCATAGGAGATCAATTTTTAAGGAAATCTGAAGAATCATACAACAATAGTGTTTATCTCTATAATAAACTTAAAAGTTGTTTTAACCAACTTACTTTTTCTATACCCTGATTGTTAAAAGACAGTTAACTCCTGTATAATGTATTAATCAATGATGATAATTATTTCCCTAAATAAAAAAGGGTACTATAATTGAGATTTAACTTTGTATTTCTGACAGAAGAGTATTTGAAACGAATTAAGGTACACAAAAAATGAGTAGCTCATCTTACTTTAGTTTAAAAATGTTAAATGTCTTGCATGAAAAGTTACCCTAAATGTCTTTTAAATCTTTAGACCATCTTCATTCAAGCAGTAGGTATAGCTCTACATTCACAGACTAAAAAGAACATTTTCCACAGTGCATATTGATGAGATAACATTTCCTCCAAACTTTATATAAATAGGTCCAAACTTTACTGTCAACCAATTAGATATTTGAATTGAGTAAATTAAAACCTTATATTGTAGCAATTAGAATTATATGGAAGATAACATAAGGTCACAAGTTCAGCCCTTTCAATGCAAATTCAATATTCCACTTTTTCCTATGCCTCTACATCTGATCAACCATTTTATCTTGTCCAACGTGGGACACTAGTCATTAGATGGAAACGGAAGATTGGTGAGGAAAGAGGGGGAAAAGTAAAGGAATCAGGAAAGAATTGGATGCATAAATCAATGCAAATCCTTCACTATTAGTGAAAAATCAACTGCATATGTGAGATGGTGGGTGGGAAACATTATCTTTCATTACATGACAAAGTTACAAAAGGGAAGCTTGGGAGATTAAAGCAAACCCCTGAGATCTGTTAACAAATCTGAAGACTGGCCAGGCACAGTGGCTCACATCTGTAATGTCAGCACTGTGGGAGGCTGAGGTGGGAGGACTGATTAAGCCCAGGAGTTTGACAGCAGTCTGGGCAACATGGTGAGACCCCATCTCTACAAAAAAATTTAAAGATTAGCCAAGTGCAGTGGTGCATATCTGTGGCCCCAGCTACTGTAGAGGCTGAGGTAGGAGGACTGCTTGAGCCTGGAAGGTAAAGGCTGCAGTGAACCATGATCATGCCACTCCACTCTCCAGCCTAGGTGGTACAGCAAAACCCTGTCTCAAAAAAAAGAAAAAGAAAAAAAATTCTCAAGAGTTATGAAGAAATTTTAACATAGGTGTTCTGGTCAAAGTTGCTAAAGTTTTTAAAGTTCAGCAGTATTTCAGAATCATAACCCAAGAACACTGGGCTATCAAGCTACAAGTTCTGCAGTAAGGATGCTACAGGCCTACAGATATGTAGAGAAGTGTTAATAACAAATCTGCAATAGAATTTACCCCAGAAACCTGTAGATCCAATATGTTTTAAACTGCTGATTAGAAGGGCAAAGAAAAATAGATACACCATGTCCCTCCAAATGTTCCTGTAAAATATAAGGACCATGGGGAAAAAACATCTTATGATGGAGTTTTCTTTGAATAAAGCTTTGGCATATATTTATCCTATAACTACAAATCTATAAGTTTGTAAATCTGTCCTAGAAAAGGGGCCAAAACACTCTGAATTTTGTATCACTTGTTAGGGATACAGTTTTGAAGTAACAACATTAAATCTTATTTTGCTCTACTGATGTTGCCTAAAACACGTTTTCTTTAACACACACACACACCCACACACACACACACACACGATAAAGATAAACTGGAAAAGCTTTGCACATTAAGTTGAAAATGGTATAATATTTACCACATAAAAAAGAGACAAGACTATGCTTAAAAATAAACAGTATCACTGTAACACCAAAAATACCGAAGTTTTTGCCTGCTGAATACATTTTAAGGTATTAATACAATTTTTATCCTAAAACAAGTAAGACATTTCATTTTTAACTACTTTATTGTCCTTTCAATCTTTACTTGTTCATATAGACATATAATCTAATAAACTCTATTGTTTAAGTCCATCTCTGAAGTTAGAAAAATAACCAGGTCAAGGAAAACTAGGTTTGGGAGAACAACCTTGACATTTCAAGGCCAAACACTTTAGGCAGGTCCAACACCTCCTACACAGTATCCTCATCTCCTAGTATCACACCCAAATGTAACAGTTTCCTGTTTCCTGAAGAGGGTGCATTAAGTTCACTTCGAAGCTCACTTAATACTTTTACTAGGGAGACAAAAAGTACTATACTTTACTAAGTCAAGGTCAGCCAAATTGATTCCTACAGCAGTAAGACTAGAATTACAGTCTGGGTCCTTGGGTTTTAACACATACTGTCTCAGTGCCTTTGAGGCAGTAATGTCAAGAAAGATTTAGACCGACAGTCACACACACTGTAAAATATAAACACAATATAAGCAAACGAACTTCTAAAGCAAAGGTTTGCAAACTACAGCCAGGATTTCCAAATCCACCCAGCTGCCTGGTTTTGTTTTGTTTGTTTTGTTTTACGTCCTGCAAGCAGAGAATGCTACAGACAGAATTTGTAGGAGAACACAGTTTTTCCTTTAGAGAAGAGTTCAGTACACTTTTTCTTAAAATGTCAGATATGAAAATATCTCAGGCTTTGCAGGTCAAGAGGAAAAATTAGGATATAATGTAGGGTCTCATAACCATTTAAACTATAACCATTTAAAATGCAAAAATCATTCTCTGCTTGCAGGACTTAAAATATTTTTTCTAATGTTAAAATCTAATACATTACAGAAGCAGTATGATCCCAATTTAAATGTTGGTATAAATATATATAATATGTAATATATGCAGAGAAAAAAGATAGGTAGGAAATCAACACCAAAATGTCAATAAAGAGCCATCTCTTGGAAAACGTTATTTTTAAAACTTTCATTTTTTTATGTACTTTCCAAAGTAAATTATCATTGCTATAACCAGTAAACAGTTTAAACAGATTATAGTATACTTTTACAAGAAAATATAGACCAGAAGTATCAATTACTTAAATTTAGCTATTTAGTTATATGATACAGCTTCAGTAACACTTTGGTATCCACCACTACCTATACCTCACACTGTTAAGAATGAAGATGGTATTTTTACATCTTTTACCATTCATAAATAAGAGAAGGCCCTTTGTTTTGAATATGTGCAGTCAGACTTGCTGATCTGGACTTTCAAGGTCACTACTCTGGAATTAATTTCAGACACACAATACACTTTAAAGTTCAATTCAAATACTAATTGTCTACTATATTCACATTAGCTTCAATGTTTCTTTGAAAACACAGTGCAAATACTGTGACCAAAACCCTAAATATGCACACTCTTTGTGCTCTATATAACTATAGCAACTAACATTTAAAGTCATATTGGACAGTACAATTTCTTGTTGACAGTCACTAAACAGTTCAAACAAAAATACAGCCACGCACCACATAGTGACATCTGGGTCAACAACAGACTACATATATGACAGGTCCCATAAGATTATAACAACATTTTTATTGCACTTTTTCTATGTTTAGATACACATTGTGTTACAAAAATCTACAGTATTCGGCATACTAACATGAGCAACATGCTGCACAGGTTTGTGGCCTAGGAGCAACAGACTACACCACATAGTCTACTGTATAGTAGGCTATATACCCCCTAGATTTATGTAAGTACAATCTATGAAGTTCATATGACAAAATCACCTAACAACTAACTGCTTACAACTTATCCCTGTCAAGCAACACATGACTATATTTTTACTAACAGAAAATAAAATGTTACTATCTTTTAAAATGGTATTTCTGCTAAAAGATACAATTAAACAATTCTGAATAGTATTTTAATGTTCTTGTTTAATAATCACTGCCTATATGTTTTAGCTGTTATTTTTAAACACATTAACTTTATAAGCGTAAGACAACATACTAATATAAGTGATATATGAAAAACCACATGACCAATTTAATTTTAACTTGGTAAATAGAAGGTTTACACTGAATGATTAGAAAGCATTTTCAAAGTTTCATCTTCACTGTGTTCTGAAGCAAAAACGAGTGTTTGCTACATGGTTTATTTCCTGAGTTTATCTTGAAAATGCACATAACTTTTACTTCTGGATGATGTTAAAATCCAAATTTAATTCTGCCAAACCACGAATTTAAATTAGAATACCACACATCAGTCTACAAATGACAACTTTTCTTTCCAAGTGTCAGTCATATTTCTGTTCCCCTTACAGCACAACGTTAATTGGTAAACAATTTAATCTCATTAAAATGTAAAAATGACTTTTTAAAGTAAAAATTATTGAACCTGACATGCACCAAAACTGTAAAGCAGTAAAGATTCCAGTTACTTAACAACGACTAGTCTTAAATGCATATAAAATAGCAGCAACAAGAAATTTTCTCCTCTCCCTCTTTTCCTCATGACAGAAGCAGACACTCGAAGCTTAAGCATTTATTCTGAAGACACAAACCACACTCCTCAGATTCTGTTAGTAACATTTAAAAGTAACTAATTAGGCC
The DNA here is from genome assembly GCF_047675955.1 of Chlorocebus sabaeus. Lineage (NCBI taxonomy): Eukaryota > Metazoa > Chordata > Mammalia > Primates > Cercopithecidae > Chlorocebus > Chlorocebus sabaeus. The sequence continues at coordinate 32,550,818 of NC_132929.1, read as the reverse complement.
AGGCACTGGTGGCTCACGCCTGTAATCCCTGCACTTGGGGAGGCCAACGCGGGTGGATCACCTGAGGTCAGGAGTTTGAAACCAGCCTGGCCAACATGATGAAACTCCGTCTTTACTAAAAACACAAAAAATTAGCCAGGTGTGGTGGAGGGCACCTGTAATCCCAGCTACTCAGAAGGGGCTGTGGCAGGAGAATCACTTGAACCCGGGAGGTGGAGGTTGCAGTGAGCCTAGATCGCGCCACTGAACTCCAGGCCTGGGCAACAAGAGCGAAACTCTTGTCTCAGGGAAAAAAAAAAAAAGCAACTAATTAAGCTCTCTTAATATTGCATTACTGCATGTTGCAAGTAGATATCAAAATTCAAGTATTGGCGTTATCCTCAAAAACTTATATTATTCATTAATTAGTAATATTATAGACCAAGATTCTTTTTATTATCAAAAAATAGCCCAAGATCTTCAATAAATCAAAAAATGAGTTCCTTACTTAACAGAAAACACTATTGAATACTTTGAAGTTTTGTTTCATCCCAAAAAAGTGCATCCTGCTATGTATTACATGTACACTAATTTTGTCAGAATTATATTTAATTCACATATTTTATAGGTTAACAACACACCTTACAAATCTACTAACGAGAGATAATTTTGTCATTCATTTTGGGTAGGGTTTTCTTTTTTAAAAAATGCAGACATGTATTTAGTAAATTGAGTTTAAAAGATACTGTGTATATAAGGATATACATAAGAATATATAAAGTAACTTCTGTTGTGAACAGCCTCTTTTTAAAACTTTAAATAATGTACTCCAAAAGATATGCAAGAATATAATACATTATAAAACTTCTGGTAGATTTCTAATTCTGGTTTCTGCCATAATAAAAAGTAGGGGTTTAAGCTGAGCTGCTTTTTTGACTTAAAAGATTTTTACACTGTCAGCTACTTACAACAGGACATACTGTAATACCAAAATGGAAACTACTTAATCAACATTTCCTCAAGAAAGCACAGATCATACATAAAAGCCTATAAGCGTAGTTTTTATTTCAAAAAGTAGCATTTACATTTTATTTATCAACAGAAGCTCAACTTTTTTCTCTGGTTTTGTCACCATATTCAGTTAATTTTGGTCAACATTGATAATATACACACCAAAACCCAGAAATGTAAGCAGAAATATAAGGTAATTTATTTATAATGTTAAACAAAAGCATACTTTCTGTAACCAACACAGACTGCTGGTTACAGAATAATTATGATCCTGTTCTCATGCTATGTCTTTTAAAAACCATTTCTGTAAAGGATTTCAGCCATTCAGAAAACCCAACAGTTTGTGAATCACCCAATACACAAAATTTCGTATTTCAAGTTTCAAATTGTAGTCATCTATAGCATCACAAAAGAACTGACAAAAGATCAAAAACTGCTGGGTGATCTCAAAATGTCCCTCTTCCCTTTCTGTCCACTCCTCAAAACATACAGTTTAAGTTGATAAAAATTAAAACCTCATAACTGAAATTCCTTCAGCCTCACAGTTGGTCCTGTTGGTTTTACTACATATAACTTCTATCATCTAGGAAAACTTGCAGGAAATCTTTAGTCACTGAGTTCTTCATTTAAATAGGAAAAACAATTATTCAGAATTAAACATATTATTGTAATAGTCTTCGTGGGCTTTGGTGTCCTAAAAGGAATCATTAAAACTAGATTTCATTAGGTAGGTACTATGGGGTAAATAATGATATACTCTAAGGACCAGCTTTTTTTCACTAAATGCCATCTGTTCTGTAACCTTAATTTACATGGCTCAAATTTATTCATACATTTTTATAAAGACAAGAACTATGGTTATAAGCACACTTACTTCGCTCTTTGGTATGAAAAAGGAGAGTTTGATAATGCCAATTTGGTACCATCTACGTATCTGGACAAATTAACCAGCTAAGTCAAAATAAGCCATGGTATACATATGAAGATCGGTAGGCCCGAGGGAAGTAACTATATTAGTTTAGTAGCCAAAATTAGTTTGGCTTCTGACTCACAATTTTAGTAGTCAAAATTAGTTTGGCTTCTGACTCAACAATTTAAAATAATCCTTTGCAATATTCTTCATTTAATTGCCTCATTCTTTGTGCTTCCTCTTCACAATGTCTAGGCTCACTTCCTAAGAGTTTTCTTGCAGAAATCAGCATTTATTGACCTCTCAAAGAACACACACTTGCTGTTGTCAGCAAAGAACACAGGATTGGAGAAAAAGCATTGTAGAAGCACTGGAAGGAAATAAAAGTATATCTTCTCATGAAATAATAATTGTACAGATCTGGGACCTTAAAGAAATACTGAACACTTTGATATATAAAAAGAAATTATGTGCATTACAACCCGAGAGTTCATTTCCTCTGACTGATTCAGGACCTGACTTTTAGTTGCTATAATTTGAGTAGAAAGATAATTTCTACCACATTTACTGGTACTAAGATGGTTAAGCAATATTAGAGCCTCACTATTTTTCACAGTGTCTTAGCACAGTCTTACAAAGGTTCTTAACAAAAGTACAAGCTTCTTGAGGTCATCGGAGATCTGAGGGGACTTTTCATAATGGTAGGGTGTTAATCTCTATGGTCTGGCCTTTCTCCAATTTAAACCATTACCTAAACTGCTTACCTAAACTCCTATTACTGATTCAATTGGCTCACATATTCTTCATTCCCAATCTTGAACCACAGTCCTTGCACACATTTTTAAACAGGCAAGGTAAAATGGCTTCTTTGGGTGCCTACCTACTACAGAAAATATTTCTTACTCCGTAAGAATTAGTAAAACAGTAGTTTAAGCTATACTGTGGTACGACTATTTGAATTTTTTTACCATTATTTTGTATGGTACACAGAACACTCTAATTGTTTGTGATTTTACATAGTCTTGGAATTTCAAGGTTTTATCTCTGACAAGAGAATTTGTTCATGATCAGCTTACATGCTAAACACAGCTGTGAAACTGCAATTAAGGTCTTATTTCACACCACGTTAGGTACCAAACCTGAGCTAGCACAAGGATGAAACAATGCTAACAGGCCCGGTTAACCACTCCCCTTGTCCCAACCATCCACCTCTCTCTCCTTCCCCACTCCTCACACATACACTCACACACACCATGCACATGCTTTTCCTAAATTTGTATATAGTTATATGCACATATATGTATAATGTATAAATGTGTTCATGTGTTTATATATTTACATAATTTCAACCAGAAACATATATGGTTCAAAAAGGTGAAAACAGAAGAACAATGTATCTTCCTCTCTTCACAAGAATAGGTTCTACATATCCTAAGAAACACTAAACAAAAAGAGGTCAATAATCCAAAATTCTTTTTTTTTTTTTTTTTTTTTTTTTTTGAGATAGGGTCACACTCTGTTACCTAGGCTGAAGTGCAGTGGCACAATCATAGTTCACAGCAGCCTTGACCTGGACTCAAGTGATCCTCTCACCTCAGCTTCCCAAGTAACTGTGATGACAGGCATCTGCCACCCTACCCGGCTAATTTCATTTTTATTTTTGTAGAAACGGAGTCTCAGTTTGCTTCCCAGGCTGATCTTGAATCCTGGGCTCAACTGATCCTTCCACCTTGGCCTCCCAAAGGGATTACAGATTTAAGCCACCATGCCTAGCCCCTTGTCCAAAACTCTAAAATCTACAAAGTTTCAAAGACAAAAGTTTTACGTAACTTATTTGATGGTAAAATCTGACCTGAACTGAAATGCATATTAGTATTTTTCAATTCGGAAATGCTGATATATTTGATTATAGGGTCCTGCCATAAATCTCTCTAGGGAATGTTACATAATATATAGTATTTACCACTAATTCAGTTTTTAAAATTCAGAATATTTTGGATTCCAAGGCAAATCCAATTTCATGGTTTGAGGCTAAAGAACTGTGCAGTAATATCTTTGTATTTTAAAACAGGTTTATATAATTATTTTCCCTCTACAGCTTTCTTGCAAAAAGAAATGCAACCTTCCATCAGTTCCATTCACAAAAAGAGAAAGGAAGGAAAGAAGGAAGGAAGCAAACAAGCCACAATAAGGCTCATGTCTTTAACTTCTCTCTCTAATAGTTACCAATCTCCCTTTTGCCACGAAAGGCTTACACTGGACTACAGGCAGCAGCAGCAGCCAAAGAATGACCATGGGAGACAAAGTTAACAAGACAGAGCTGAATACATACCAAGGTTCACAGAAAATAGGTATGCCAGCAATCTTGAATCATTAAGAATGTACATATTCTCACCGCTACTATTTCTAATAACTACCTTGTATAAGAATACTTTGTTTCTCTCAATGTGCTTCCAAATATGTCATTTGACCTTCATATACTGTGTAGTTCCTCAATATGACCATTTCATATAATAATTCATTTGCAGAACTGTTACATATTTTAATCCCAAACTAACACCTACCATATATTTACTACCTACTCTAAAGCTACTTCAAAAGCAATTCAGAATGTATATCTACTACAAGAAAATCAGATAATGTATGCTAAGACAGACTATAAATGACTTCTCAATTAGCAGTTACTTTTTGAATTAGATGAGCAACTGTTTCTCTTGCAGATACAGAATTTGTTTTTAATTAAACCAATTTAAATCACTAGAGAAAAGATTCCATTTAATCTATTTTCTACAGAGAACGTATTCTTCCTCCTTGAAAGATTAAAGTATGGTTTACAGAATCAAGGTATAAATTTAAATTTTTTTCTAAAAATGTAATAATATGTTGTTTAAAGCAGCAATGTGTTCAATAGTTACTAAGCTTAATTCTGCAAATTTGTTTGAAAACTGACTTGGGTAATTCATTCACAATGGAAAATGAAGCAGACAGTTATTAGGTCACTGCAAAGTGAGTCAGCACCAATTCAACAAGTTAATGATGGATTTTTCTGGAAATCTGTATTACATGTAATCACTATCAAAATCAAAAGATTTTTGAATTTGCCTGTATTTTTAAAAAGCATAAGAATTCTAAACCTTGTTTGGAGCATTTTAATTACCTTAATTAAACACATAAAATGTTATTGTCTAAAATTAAATTCAGTTATATCAACTAAAGAAACCTTAGAGCTTTGAATTATTCATCATAGTCACTCTTTACCTACTTTATTCTTTTTTAAAACAAGCCCCATGAGCTTACGTGTGTCTTGCTCCCCACTATTATCTCTAAAGCCTACCTGAGTCTCTGGAGCTTCAAAGATAGTCAATAAATAATTGTTAAGTGAATGAATTGGTAAATTATATCTAAATTTAGAATCAAGAAAAGCTGCAGTTGACCCTTGAACAACACAAGTTTGAACTGCATGGGTCCACTCACATTTGGGCTTTCTCTCCCCAGTAAAAGTTACACCGAGTGTACCTGCCTCTCCTGCCTACCATTCCACCTCCCCACCTCTTCTGCCTCTCCCACCTCTGCAAGACAGCCAGACCAACCTCTCTCCTCTTCCTCAGCATGAAGACAATGATGAAGACCTTTATGATAATCCACTTACACTTAGTAAATATATTTTCTCTTCTTAATTAGGACTTTCTTTTTTTTTTTGAGATGGAGTCTCGCTCTGTCGCCCAGGCTGAAGTGCAGTGGCCGGATCTCAGCTCACTGCAAGCTCCGCCTCCCGGGTTTACGCCATTCTCCTGCCTCAGCCTCCCCAGTAGCTGGGACTACAGGCGCCCGCCACCTCGCCCGGCTAGTTTTTTGTATTTTTTTTAGTAGAGACAGGGTTTCACCGTGTTAGCCAGGATGGTCTCGATCTCCTGACCTCGTGATCCACCCGTCTCGGCCTCCCAAAATGCTGGGATTACAGGCTTGAGCCACCGCGCCCGGCCAGGACTTTCTTAATAATGTTTACATTCCTCTAGCTTACTTTCTTGTAAGAATACAGCATATGAAACATATAAAAATATGTATTAATTATGTTATCAGTAAGGCTTCTGGTCAACAACAGGCTAATCATAGTTAAGTTTTGGAGGAGTCAAAAGTTATATGCAGAGTTTTTGTTGTGTGGGGAGTCAGCGCCTCTAATCCCCATGTTGTTCCAAGACTGACTGTATATAATATAAGTGTTATAGTTTGAGTGTTTTTGGCCTCTCCAGAATTCATGTTGAAACTTAATCCCCAATGCCACAGTGTTGAGAAGTGAGGCCTGTTAGGCACATTTTACATAATTAAAAGTACATAATTAAAATTAAAAATTCAATTGCTCGGTCACAGCCACATTTGACAGGATAAATTAAAAAGAAAACTTTCCATCATTGCAGAAATTCTATCTTTAGAATTTCTTATGAAGAATAAAGCTTCCTTGGGCTCTTTAGTTGGGACTGCTGAATACTTAGGCCAGCAATATCTGGCCTAAAGAGCTAAAGAGAGCTTTCATTCGTCACATTTTTCTATCAAGGAAATAAGAGTATTTTGCTTTAGTATTTAACTATAAACTCTAAAATCTACAAAGTTTCAAAGACAAAAGTTTTACGTAACTATTTAACTATTCTTATTGACTACTAAAAACAAAAGAATTATTTATATCATGTATGTGAGATACAAATAATGGAATAAAAATATTCTCTCCTGGAGAAGTAAGCACAATGCTGAATTTAATTTTTATCATTCCTTGCTTTTTAAAACAATTCTGGCAAATATGTTTCCCTAAAAATGTACTATTTTGTCTGGGTAACTCTCTATTAGTGGAATCATGATTTTTCTTTATATTAGGTATTCTTTTCACTATTTTCACTAACTCTGAACTTCATTCTCATTCATATAAATACTATTACTACAATTTAAAACAATTCTGTAAAATATGTTTCCCTAAAAATGTATTGTTTTGTCTGGATAACTATTAGTGGAATCACGGTTTTTCTTTATATTATGTATTCTTTTCACTATTTTCACTAACTCTGAACTTCATTCTCATCCATATAAATACTACTACTACTTGATATAATACAAAAAAAACCCAGTTTTGTTCAGAAAAAAGTAGAAATCATCATCCGAATATTGAAGCTGTTCAAGTTACAAATACAAGACTTAAGGTTCCAAATGATTCTCTATCACACAAATGCATGCTTTTTAATATACATTTAACTGATTATAAACTAAAATAAGAATAGCTTCATGCATCGAAGACAGATCTTTGTTACCATACATATTTTATCTTTTTTTATTTTTTTAATTATTGAGCAGCAGTTGTCAAAGAGTGATCCTGCAACTAGTAGCATCAGATCAGATGAACCTGTTAGAAATGCAAATTCTAATTGTCTGCCCCATCTCCAAGACAGTAAGTCGAAAACTCTGGGGATGAAGTCAAGCAGTCTGGTTTTAAAAGTCCTCCAGGTGATTCTGATGTGTGCTACAATTTGAGAAGCTCTACAGAAGCATCCTAGCATCAGTATGCGTAAGATATTAAAAAGTTGAACAAACAAATTTCTAACATTTAGCCAATACTCAATTGCCAAAAACAGATTACTTTTTCCTTTTGTTGAATTTTACAAACTTCAGCTCAAAAATATTGGATTCAAAACAATTTTCAACAGCCAAAACACACAAAGCTACAAACGCTATCTCCGTCTGTCTCTACCTCTCTGTGTGTGTCTCTCTCTGTGTGTCTCTCTCTCCACACACACACACACACACACACACACACACACACACAGAATATCGAATTTTTTAATTAACTGTTTTCTAATTCTGTTCACCCAGATTGGAGTGCAGTGGTGTGATCTTGGCTCACAGCAACCTCTAGCTCACTGCAACCTCAACCTCTACCTCAGTCTTCCGAGTAGCTGGGATTACAGGCACATGCCACCACTCCTGGCTAATATTTATATTTTTAGTAGAGACAGGATTTTGCCACGTTGCCAAGACTGGTCTCAAACTGCTGGACTCAAGCAATCCGCCTGCCTCGGCCTCCCAAAGTGCTAGGATTACAGGCGTAAGCCACCACACCTAACCTTAAAAAAAAAAAAAAAAAAAGGTTCCCCAATATGCCCTGCCAATACCTTGCAACATCTTAATTTTGAACTTCTGTCCTCCAAAAGTGTCAGGGAACAAATTTGTTATTTTAAGTCACCCACTGTGTAGTAATTTGTTATGGCAGCCCTAAGAAACTAATGGAACTGCTCAATATAACCTTCTGCAAAGACGGAAATGTTCTAAATCAGCACCATCCAATATGGTAGCCACCAGACACATATAGCTATTGGGCGCTTGAAATGTGGCTAGTGCAAATGAGGACCTAAATTTTTACTTTAATTAATTAAAATTTTAAAATATGTCCCCTCACATTTTTTCCTTGAGATTTTGTGGAGGGAGGAAGAAACCAGTTGTTTGTGCTATACAGTGTCCCAGAATCTCAATTTTTCTTGCTGCTAACAGCAAGGTTGTATCTCCTTGCTATTATTTACTATTTTCCTCTTCAGTATTTCCCATAAGTTAGTAGGTGAATTTAGATGTTTGATCTGATTAAGATTCAACTGTTTGGCTGGGAGAGACCCCTTCACAGGTGGTACTGTCTTACATCAGGAAGGAAATGTGTCTGGTTGTTTTTCTTCTGGGAACATTAGTATTCATGATCCTCAATGCCTAGATTCCTTGATTTACTAGGGCTTTAAATACAAAATTGTGACTTTCTAATTTTGTAATTCCTTCCTCATGTAATAGCTGTAATAGTTCTATAAAAAGAAACTTCCTTTTATCTACTGTTTAGTTGTCCAATGGTACAGTTCTTATAGAAAAGACAGAATGAAAGCTCAATTCTTTCCATTTTCCACTTTAAAAAAAAAAAAAAAGTTTCCTTAGCATCCTCCACCAGTGTAACTAGTGATCTTTTAAAGAGTCATTATGAATTCATCCATTTAAACATAGACAGTGTGGCTCAATCCATTGCAAATATTATCTTTATTCCTGCTCAAGTTGTCCCATTTTTACCCAGCTATTAATTTTTCAAATTGGACCCTGGGTCCTTCTGAAAAAGCCCAGTAGTGTTTGAAGCTTCCTATTATCTAGTGTGACAAGATGTTTCATGTTTCTCTTGTACATTTCTTGCCTCAGATATAAAACCAGCCATTTGCCCAAGTATCTGATTAGATTTAGTGATACACAGGAAGCTCTCAATTTAGATACAAAGAAAATTTGTCTTTTATAACCTAAAGTTTTATTAAAATTATTACTTGTAATTGGCTATCTGTTGCCTGTCTGATATAAAACTTAGCAGTGCCTCACATGAAATAGTAGGAAACAAACAAACAAAACAAAACAAAACAAAAAACCCTAGTTTTTAGCATATGCCTAGCTACTGGCATATTTTATTTTTTAACATATTCACACAGATTAATACAGCTAGGCCGGCTTTATTAGGTAAATTCATTTTTTTAGAATAATGAGATTCTATTAATTTGAAATGGCTAAAAGAAATTTCAATCATTATGTGGATAGTTATTAACAATCATTAAAAGACCCGTCATTCACAGATATTTTCTTTCTCAAAGTACAATAATGCCATTATATAGAAAGTTTATTATTAACTATTTTAAATGCAAGGTTTAATAGCAAATTCAGTCACTCTAATACAGCTTTAATTCTTGCTTTAAATTGCATTTTGTCAACTACAGATAAAAGCATTTTGATTACTAATATTTTAAAGACCTGTTACCATACCCTTATTAGATGGCCATAAGCCAAATGCCAGTACATAAATTCAAATGTCAAAAAAAATTTAATCTACTAATCACAAAAGATATTATAAACACATTGTTGCCCTTTGTACATAAGGTAAAAATGTTTGCTATATATTGTCCCTTACTAACATTTTATGAACATTGCAAATGTTTTTATTAAAGAAAATGATGGGAAAACATTTATAAAATTAAACCAAATATATTTTAAGGAGGTCCACTATTCAAAACTAAAGAGCCACATGGCTAATGATTTTTTAAAATGTATTAAACAAATACATTCTGTAAATGGCTAAACTACAAAAGCAAAGATAGTTTCTAAATGAATTTTAGGTAAACTTGTGTGGTAATGCCTTACCACACAAGTTTAACCAATGATAAAACTTTTTCATAAAAATCACTTAGAAAGCAGATCTAAGTAAAAGGTTGGTATAGAAAAAAAAATACGAAATTAGTTGTTAAACAATTTAGGGCTGGAATCCTAACTCTGCCTCATTATTTTTCCAACTTCAGACCAGTCTTTTAACCCATTTGTTTCTCATTTTCCTCCTATATAAAAACTTACAAACTATTATCTAACCTCTAGGATTGTTGTAAACACAACACAGAAGTACTTTGCATAGTATTCTCTCAAGGAATCTAACAAAGTGGATATTTAATAATTTTGTTATTCTTCCTTCTCTCAAAAACATATGCAGTTTCATTAAACTTTCTGTAAAGTATCTTTTTATTTTTAACATTTTATTTTACATTATTTGCAAAAGAGTACAGAAAAGCTGCAAGACTAGCACAAAGAATCCCAAGTCTTCACCTAAATCCCACATGTGGTAACATTTTGCCACAATTACTTTATCCTGTTCTTTTTCAAAGAATCACATTCGCTACAACCATTTTTTCCTCTCTGTTTTCCTGTCTACCTGCATACGTTTTCTGAACCATCGGAGAGGAAGTTTCAGACATGATACTTTATTACTCTGAATATTTCAGTGTGTTTCCTAAAAAGAATATTTTCTTAAAATCAAAATATAATTTTCAAAATCAGGAAACTTAAAACACTGAAACAATAGCACCATTTAATATATAGGCCTTATTCAGATTTTACCAATTGTTCCAATAATGTCCTTCACAGCAAAAGAAAAGCAACGAACACTGAATGCACTTATTTGTGGCATCTTTAATCTGAGTAATTCCTAAATTTTTGTCTTTTATGATACTGACATATTTGAAGAGTATTTCTCAGTTGTCTTGTAGAATGACCTTTAATGTGAGTCTGTCTCATTCTCATGATTAGATTCAGGTTTTAGATTTTTGGCAGGAATAACACAAAAGTGATGGTATCTTCTCAGGGCTCTATATCAGGAGACACTTGTCAACCTGTCCCTTTACTGGTGATAAAACTTTAATCACATGGTTACAATCCTGTCAGCAAAATTTCTCCACTGTAAAGTTAAAACTTTCTCTCTGGAAATAGCATCTTGTGAGGCAGTACCCTGAATCTATGTATCTTGTTACTCATCAAACTTTCACTTTGGTAGTTTTTAACATCCATTAATAAATTACTTATCAATGTATGAATCAATTATTACCATAATGGTTGCCAAATGGTGATTTTCTAAATCCATTGTTCCTTTTATATACATTAGTTGTTATTCGACTACAAAAGAGCAACATTGCCCTCTTCATCTATTTACATCTGTATGTACTCATAGATTCTTGTTTTATTAATGAGTTATAAGCCATCACTATTATTATTTATTTTGATACTGACAGTAGCACAGATAAGGCCAGTGAGAGTCCTACAAATGCCCTGTGTCCTTTTGATCATCCCTATCATTCTTTGAGCACTCCTGAATTTCTCAGACGTCAGTGCTTTGTATGTACCTCTTACCAGATAAAGTTTGGAAATAAATTAATGTATACACATGCATACATAGTCATACATACACATTCATATATGTACATACCTATCTCATCTATAACTATTTCGATTGATGATCGACTGATAGATGGGAGGGAGGGAGAAGGGAGGGAAATGAGTTTATATTGATACTTTGAATTCTAGTGGAAGATTACAGTATCTCTTCCTTTGAGTCTTCTCCCTTTCTACTTTTAAAACTCCCTCCTCCAACACTAAAAAACCTAGCTTCTATTACCCATAAAATATTTATCTGTTTGCTTAATCCTGGTATACCATAGAACATAGTTTTGGTTTGCTAGCCTGTAGCTCTGCAGGAAAAAGGAAAGCCTAAAAACTAGAGTTCAATATTTTTTAAAGTTACTTTTGTCTTCCTTCCTGAAGCTATATAGTCCAAACACTGTGTTCAAAAGTTGTTCTGTTACCCTTCCCCCATAATTATGTTACTCATTTGAAATACAGATGAGTTCATTTGTCTCTACTTTAGTCTATTTTGATTTTTCTCTGTGATTTTTTTTTTTAAACATGAGAAACATTAACATGGTTCCAAGTTAGAACTATACACTAAAGGTATACTCAGTACTGTCACAACCTCCTCCATTTCCTTTCATCAGATTCCCATCCTTCATTATTTCTACCCTAAACCTACTAACTGTGTCTGTGGTTCCTGGTTTATCTTCTCTATGTCTCATTTGCAGACAGATGTATATTATCTTATCTTGGCTTCTTTCCTACCTAAGGAAGTGTGGTATAGATGCTCTTTTACACTTTGTTGTACTTAATCATACAATCCTAAAATCACTATCAATTCATAGAAGTTTCCTTGTTCTTTTTCACATCTGCATTTTGTGGCTATACCATAGTTTATACAATCACTTTCCTATGTACTGACAACTAGGCTGTCTCCTAGATATAACTGTATTTTGCAATTACAAATAATATGTATTATTTTACTGCTGGAAGCAAATCTTCAGGGTGAATGCCCAGAAGTGGAATTGCTGGATCAAAAGTAAATGCATATGTAGTTCTGTTAGATGCTGCCAAAGTTCCTTCCAAAAGGGCTGTACTAATTAGCATTCTCATTAACAATGTACAGGAATGAATCACAGATATTTTAGTGATGGAGGAAAACCTTTTGAGCCATAAATCACTAAGCATAGGTAACTCACTTCTTTTATAACAGCTTTATTGAGATAAAATTTAGAGACCATATAATTCACCTATTTAAAATATAAAATTCAATGGTTTTTAGTATATTCATAAGATCTGTGCAACCATCAAATTACCACAAGCAATTTTGTAATATTTTCATTACCCCTTCCTCCAAAAACCCCATATCCTTAGTGGTCATACCCCCTTCTTCCATCTACTCCCGCTATCCAACTCTAGGTAACCACTAATCTACCTTCTGTCTTTATATATTTGCCTATTTTGGACATTTCATTAAAATGTATGGATCTTGGTTGACCAAGGGTAACTGAATCCCCAGAAAGTGAAACCATGGACAAGGGAAGACTTCCCAGAGTCCAGAAATATTAAATGGAAAATTCCAGAAACAATTCATATGTTTTAAATTGTGTGCCATTCTAAGTAGCGTCTGAGTAGCATGATGAAATCTTACACTTTCTCACTCCAACAGAATATGAATTATCCCTTTGTCCAGCATAAACCGAAAATAAAAATTCTAAGCCCCGCAATTAACTGCGAGGACCCCACCTCTCAGCCAAGGGCATTCTAAAGTAAACCTGAAACAGTAGTTCAGGCCACGGTGGAAACTGTCCATAACTTTGACCTATTTTTCTGTTGGGTGTCTTGCTGTTTTCTTTTTCCATCATTTTTTTTTTCTTTTTTGAGATACAGTCTTGCTGTTGCCCAGGCTGTAGTGCAGTGGCGTGATCTCGGCTCACTGCAACCTCTACCTCTTAGGTTCAAGCAATTCTCTACCTCAGCCTACCTAGTAGCTGGGATTACAGGCGACCACTACCACACCAAGCTAATTTTTTTTATTTTTAGTGGAGATGGGGTTTCGCGATGTTGGCCAAGCTGGTCTTGAACTCCTGACTTCAAATGATCTACCCACCTTGGCACCATGGCTCCCAGGCCACCCTCTATTTTTAAAGGTTCTTTATACATAAAGGATAGCCCTTAGTCCGTGGTAAACATTTTTCTTACAATTTTTTTTGCTTGTTTGTGTTTTGAGACAGGGTCTAACTTTGTCGCCCAGACTGAAGTGCAGTGGCACAAACACTATAGCCTCAACCTCTCAGGCCCAAGCAATCCTCCCACCTCAGCCTCCTGAGCAGCTGGGACAAAAGGCATGGACCATCACGCCGAGTTAATTTTTTTTTTATTTTTTGTAGAGACAGGGTCTCCCTATGTTGCCCAGGCTGGTCTCAAATTTCCCGGGCTCAAGCAATTCTTCTGTGTCAGGTTCCCAAAGCGCTGAGATAATAGGCACGAGCCACCACACCCAGCTGTTTTCTTCCAATTTTGTATCTGTCTTTTGACTTTGCAATTACTGTTTTTTCCCACGCAAAAGTCTTCTCTTTAATTTTTACATAGTCAAATTTATCAGTCTTTCCTCTTCTTACATTGGGATTTGAGACATAGAGAAAAACTCTCCCTATACCCAGGTTACGGAAGAATTCATCCATATATTTTTCCTGTATTTGTAGTTTCATTCTTTTACTTTGGGATCTCTGTTCCACTGTTCCATTTAATGGGCCAAAGATAGAAATCTCTTTTTTTTTCTTTTTGAGACAGAGTCTCACTCTGTTGCCCAGGCTGGAGTGCAGTGGTGTGAACTCGGCTCACTGCAACCTTCGGCTCACTGCAACCTCCGCCTCCCAGGTTCAAGCAATTCTCCTGCCTCAGCCTCTCGAGCAGGTGGGACTACAGCTACGTGCTACCACGCCCAACTAATTGTGTTTTTAGCACAGATGGGTTTCACTATATTGGCCAGGCTGGTCTCAAATCCTGAACTCAAGATCCGCCCACCTCAGCCTCCCAAAGCTGGGATTACAGGAGTGAACCACTGCACCCGCCTGTAATCTTCTTTTCAAATGGTTAACCATTTGTTAAAAAGTCCACCTTTACCCCAGTGCTCTGAGATGTCAAGTTTACCATATAATAAGTTTCAATATACTCTTAGATCTATACCTCAGTTCTATTCCACTGGTCTGTCCACATGATATTTTTTTAAAAATCTAATTCACAAAATGAGACAGACTAAATGTAGTTTAGGATTCCTTCCATCTAACTCTTTTTTTTTGAGATGGAGTCTTGCTCTGTCGCTCAGGCTGGAGTGCCGTGGTGCGATCTGGGCTCACTGTAAAACTCCGCCTCCCGGGATCACGCCATTCTCCTGCCTCAGCCTCCCGAGTAGCTGGGACCACAGGCACCTGCCACCATGCCCGGCTAATTTTTTGTATTTTTTGTTTGTTTGTTTTTTTGTAGAGACAGGGTTTCACCATGGTCTCGATCTCCTGACTTCGTGATCCACCTACCTCGGCCTCCCAACCATCTAACTCTTAATAGGAAACTTAAACCACACACACAGCCATTAATTAGGTCACCTATATGTCTGGATATGCCTTCTCAAGTGTCTTTTGCTAATCACCCCAACTTCTAAATGCTGAACTGCATACACAGTCTTCTGATGTCATCTTCATCCTATGCTCCTGACACTCACTCCAATCCCACAGATTTAAATTGCATATATATTCAGATGACTCCCAAATTGAGACCTCCTACTCACATCTCTATCTAGAGATCAAGACCTGACCAATTCTCCACTAATACCTCCAACTGGGCCAGGCGCAGTGGTTCACACCTGAAATCCCAACACTTTTGGAGGTCGAGGTGGGAGGATTGCTTGAAACCAGGAGGTAGAGGCTGCAGTGAGCCAAGATCGCATCACTGCCCTCCAGTCTGGGTAACAGAATGATATCTTGTCTCAACAACAATAACAAAAATTCTCCAACTGAATGTCTAACAGTATAGTGTATCTAAACATGGTTTCCTAATCATATGTCTCAAAAAAGAAACCAAAACCTGTTCCTCCAGTTTTCTTCATTCTCAATTAATAATAATTCTATTCTCTTTCTGTAGCACAGGCCCAAGATCCTCAGTTCTACCTTCAATATATACCCAAATTTTAATCACACTTTCTATAGTCTCCTAACTGGTCTCTTCTTTCTACCCTATTCTCTACACAGCAGCCAGAGTGATCCTACTGAAGTTTATGAAAGGAAAACAGATCTCAGGACCCCAAAATCACTAAGCCAAGGGAAAAGTCAGGCTGGGGGCTGTGTCAGGTAAACCTGCCTCCCATTTTATTTCTAAATAAGATAGTTACAAAGATAAAAAGCTACATACCTCCCTCACAATTTGCCCCCAAGGAAACTCCTTGTGGACAAAGGACAAACAGAACACAATCACCCCTCTGAGGCTCACCTGAGACAAATGCATATGATTGCTTCCGCTGCCCTATTGTTTATGAAAAAATGCAGATTAACTAAGCCAGACTAAAGTGTCTATTAGTGGAAGACTAATCAAGGACTTAAAAGAATGCAACCTTTCGTCTCTTATCTACTTATGACCTGGAAGCCCACACCTCAAGTTGTCCCGCCTTACTGAACCAAACTGAACCAATGTACATCTTACACATACTGACTGATGTCTCATGTCTCCCTAAAATGTGTAAAAGCAAGCTGTACCCAGCCACCTTGGGCACATGTCATCAGGATCTCCTGAGGCTGTGTCACTGGCACGTCCTTAACCTTGGCAAAATATGCTTTCTAAATTGACTTGAGACCTGTCTCAGATATTCGGGGTTCACAAATCCAAGTCAGATGTCAGTGACTTGTCTCTGAAATGTTAGTCTTGTCATTTCAATCAGAATAAAAGCCAAAGCCATGTTGTACAACCAAATAGCCATGTTTCTCAAATTGACTGAAAAGCAATCTTATTCCTCTTAGGTTAGTGCTATAAAAGTGATATGAGGCCAGGCACAGTGGCATGCACCTGTAGTTCCAGCTACAGGAGGACTGCTTGAGTTCAGGAGTTCAAGGCTGCAGTAGCTATGACTGTATCTGTGAACAGCGACTACACTCCAGTCTGGGCAACACAGTAAGACCCCCATCTCAAAAAGACAAAAAAGGTAATATGAATGGATGCAAAGGAAAATAACGAGAGCCAGCTTTTTCAACTTTTTCTTATGAAACCCAAGCCACAAAACAAAAATCAAAATTACATTCTTGACTGCACGCGGTGGCTCACGCTTATAATCTCAGCATTTTGAGAGGTCAAGTCAGGTGGATCACCTGAGGCCAGGAGTTTGAGACCAGCCTGGCAAACATGGCAAAATCCCGTCTCTAATAAAAATACAAAAATTAGCCAGGCATCGTGCCACGCGCCTATAATCCCAGCTACTCGGGAGGCTGAAGCACAAAAATCATTTGAACCTGGGAGGCAGAGGTTGCAGTGAAGCCAAGATTGCACTACTGCACTCCACCCAGAGTCACAGAGCAAGGCTATGCCTCAAAAAAAAAAGAAAAGAAAAAAAGAAAAAAACATAATTAGCAACCAATAAGAAGCTAAAATGATATTTTTTATCTAGCTAAAAGACAATTTCCTCTACATAACTAGCTTAATATAAAACAACATTCACACTTTTCTGGCAATTCCACTATGGTTACCATGTTTAAGTTCTTCCCAGATAAGAAAAGCTCCAATGGCTAGAAAGCATCTGCCTTGACACTTGATCTTCAATTTGTATCCTAGTGCAGCTGAGTTGTACAACCCCAGCCCCTCCATCCTTGTCAACTTGTTAATTTTTCTTGAACCCAGAACAAGTCCCAATGATCTGATCCTCTACTTTCTCTCCTTTGGGTTTGTACTAATACCTTACATATAAAAGTGAGCTAAAAACCAAGAGCAAGAAAAGAAGCACATCTGGTCCTTGGCAGACACAGTCCTGCCTGTCCTCCTCACTCAACGAATTAAACAAATATACAAACAGAAGAAAGAGAAGGAGACAGATTTAAAGAAAGGCAAACAAGAGCCAAGAGTTTCAGGAACTACATAGAACCATCAAATCAGTAAGCTAATTGTGTTCCATCCAGTACCAAAAAGTGTCCTTGACAAGTATTTTCAATTGGCAAATCCAGTCTCTATTCTCAATCATCAAAATCCTGACTTAAGCGTTTTTTTTTTTTCTTTGTAGTTACAGAAAAATTACTTCACACCAGGACAGGCTCACAGGTAGTCAAAACAATGTCCACTAGCAAGGTATATTATAATTTAATCCAGTTCATTTAAGTATTTGTAATCACTATCAACAGCTATGAAGCTAAGCAAACTTAATCTTTTTTTTTTCAGGGGTGGGGGCAGGGGGACTGAGTCTTGCTCTGTTGCCCAGGCTGGAGTGCAGTGACACAATCTCAACTCACTGAAACCTCCACTTCCCAGGTTCAAGCGATTCTCATGTCTCAGCCTCCCAAGTAGCTGGGATGACAGGCACCTGCCACCATGCCTGGCTAATTTTTGTATTTTAGTAGAGATAGGTTTTCACCTTGTTGGCCAGGCTGGTCTCAAACTCCCAACCTCAAGTGATCCACCCACCTAGGCCTCCCAAAGTACTGGGATTAGAGGCGTGAGCCACCGTGCCCAACCGATTTTTTTATGCCAACAACACTTCTACTATTTAGTAAGTCCTTGATACCTCAATTTATAATCATTGACACTACAGTTCAGGCTGAAACACATTTAATATATATAAGCCATTTACTTTTATATCTTCTCAAATTTTGCTAAGTGAGCAAATAAAAAAAATAAGTGAAATTTTTTTTAGTATCAAAGTCACCTGAAGAAAAAATAACAACAGTCCGGGTATCTGGTAGTTGGACATCAAGTGACTGCAATCAATCAACTATACCCAGAGACTAACAGAGAAATAAGATAGAAAAAGAGCTTCAACAAAGCTCATGCATTCTTCTCCACAAGAAAAGCAAAAACCATTCCCAAGGTCTCTTGACTCGTATCAACACAATGTATGATTTTAACAAGGCTTACCTACCTTATTAACCTCAGGGAGTCCATTTTTAGCAGGTTAGATTACACAGCACAATGTTAGGCTGGTACAAAAGTAATTATGGTTTTTGCCATTGAAAATAATGGCAAACCCTAGGGTTTTTTTGCCATTGAAAGTAATGGCAAAACCTAGCTTTTTTGCCATTGAAAGTAATGGCAAAACTTAGGTTTGCACCAACCTAAATAGAAGCCATAAAAAAAAGGGCAACTAAAAATTCACAAATTAAGAAATAACTATAGATAACAAGGAAACAATTAAAATGCTATATATAAATGCACAGTAATATAAACAATTAGCATATAATCAAACATTCCTTTCTCTTTTTGTTTTTGTTTTTTGTTTTTGGTTTTGGTTTTGGTTTTTCAAACGGAGTCTCGCTCTGTCACCCAGGCTGGACTGCAGTTGCGCCATCTCGGCTCACTGCAAGCTCCGCCTCCCGGGTTCACGCCATTCTCCTGCCTCAGCCTCCCGAGTAGCTAGGACTACAGGCACCCACCACCACACCTGGCTAATTTTTTGTATTTTTAGTAGAGACGGGGTTTCACTGTGTTAGCCAGGATGGTCTCGATCTTCTGACCTCGTGATCTGCCCGTCTCGGCCTCCCAAAAGTGCTGGGATTACAGGCGTGAGCCACCGCGCCCGGCCCAAACATTCCTTTCAACCTTCATCGTAAGACTATAAATTATCACTATATGGTCTCATGATGCAAAGTACAACAAATATTCATGACTGTATCCCTGATAAAGCTAGATATTTGGTAAGCTTTTAGAAAATAAAATATAATTGTAATACATTTTCTAAAGATTTCAATAAAAAAATCACTAACACAAAATATTACTTCAAGAAAATTCACATAAATGTAACTTATACTATCAGAGCCACTGACTAATTGTACGTGAATTATTAACCATCAAACCATTTCCCATCATGGACAACTGAGTTTTTTTTTTTACTCGACTTGCACTAAGAGAATAACTATCCCGCAAATGGGGAATATCCCTAAAGTTTTATCAGACCCAAAAGACCCTGGCACTCCTCTAAGTCCTATACATTTCCCTAGACCTGCTCAGTGAACAAATGCAAAGAGCAAATGGTGATTTTGAACATAATTCTGTATTTTAACTATTTCTTCAATGAATAATTACTTTTATTACCATTTCCAGATATAATATACATGCAAATAACTAATGATTCCTTCCCAAACAGGATGAAAAAAATTCTAAAAATATTTGATTCAGCAGCTAGTTTCACCTTCCTCTTCATTCAGATTGTAGGAAGAAAATCTCAAAAAGTTTTTGTAGTACTAAAAACTTCCCAAGTTTATAATAAATGGGTCTAAAAAGTGAGAACTGTATTTTACATTTGCATGCAGTAGTGTTGCTTAAAACTGGGTTACTGTTTCAATATTTTCTAATAAATCAAAATAGCAAAACTTCTACCAGGTCCCTAGAATTACTTTCCTTGCCATTTTTAACAATATTTACTTCTTGGAAAAAAAAAATAGAAGAGAAGAAAAATATAATTAATATACAGATTCAGTCAAGCCATTCAAATATGAGGAAACTGAATATAAAATAGAAATGATACTATATGTCCCATTCTCAAGAACCGTTTCACATAAGAATTAAGTGCTAGTGCCTTTAGTCATCCATTGTGGGCATCTCCTAAGCATCTACAATACTACTACTTAAGTGTCATCCTTGAGAGAACTGAAAAAACAGTTATCTAAATCATTTTCTGGGTTCTTCAGTTTAAATGAAGAATAGTGGTTGGAAAAGATCTATACAAATTATCACTGGCTCTGGGACCAAACATTAAAAATAGGAGTATCCCTGATCTAGGACATTATCTATGGTGACTACTTATACAACTTATTAAAAAGCTAAATAAATGATCTATTATTTGAATATGATTTTTGCCACTGACCCATTTAAAATTAAAACCATCAATTAACTAGTTGTTACTAGGTATTAACTATGTGCCTGGTCCTTTATTATAAGGCACAAGAGTGGAGTACGAAAATTCTGACCACAAACTTATTACTAAGGAAATAAGTTCAACACACAACACATAAACAAAAATGTGTAAAATCTTATTAAGCTCCAAATGATTTAAAACATAAATGTTAATCAAGAGTTAGAAAAGGAAGAAATCCCTGTTGGTTACAAAAGTCAGAGGAAACTTAATGACAAAGGTAAAACTTGAGTAGTGTTTAGAGAGGGAGAAAAATGAGAAGACATGCCAGGCAGGAGATACATCTTGAGTAATGGCTGGGAAGCAAGCATGAACAGCCAAAGAACAAAACTATGAGCGAAAGCTGAGATTCAGAATGGAAAAGAGAGAGAGAGAAAGTTGGTGAGGTAAGATAAGGATCTTGAAAACAGGAGGCAGATCACAGAGTCTGGGAATTTATTTTTGTCACTAGTTTTTAAGCAATACCAAATTCTAAGCTGAGTGATTTGTAATGATTTTTATCTACTCTTAAAATTAGAAGCAATTCATATCAGAATGCATTACACCACAATGATTTTACCAAAACTTTAGACAATTTTAGGCCGGCTAAAACATTACATGGTACATGCTTGGAAACTTGTTCTTGAAATAGCAGACTTCAGAAGACAAAACCTCATATAAATGTTTTGAAGGAAAATTAGCATTGAGGGGGAAACTCAAAATATATTTGCCATCAAGTTAAAGCTCAAAATATATCTGACCTCAAGTTAAAGCTAACACTAAATGTTTTTATTCCTTCACTACTAGCCTTCAGTTGCATGCGTATTCCTTTCCTGTCAACACACAGCAGCATTTCAAAAGACCCAACTACTCTGCCAAGATTTTTGCCTTCAAAGTACCTTTGTTGCCATAGCAATCTCATGTTCTCCCAGGAACCAAGTTATGATACATATATGAACATTGTCCAATCTCCCCAATTCCTCCTTAAGACACAGGGCACAGCCTAGCACAGCTGTACCAATTTCTACTCGCTATAATATAGGGTATCAAACAGTATTTGACAGTTCATAAAGAACGAAGATTACTTAAAAATAAGTAGGTGCATCCAAAAGGGTGAGAGAAGGTTGTGGGTAGGAACCTCCTTTCATATTACAAAGCAGATGTCTAAAGTACAAAGGCAATGAAATAAAACACTGAGTCCAACTCAAATTTAATCAGAGTTCCCCCTTTTCACATATCTCAAAACACTCTAAAAAAAAAAAAAGCAAAGATAAAAACCATAGAAGCCTGGCACTTTAGTTAAGAATGTCCCCTATCCTTATATTTTCACTTGACTAAAGATTTAACACCTTAATCGAAACCAACAAAGCTAAATTCTGCCTAGAACTAAAGCTTTCCTCAGGAGAAAAACAGCATATACTGTCAAAATTTCATAAAGAACATATCTGCTAATAAATGGCACATGTGGAAAAACCACAGCCAGAGTTCAAAGGTATGTTTCCAGATGTAAAATATTTCTGACCCAAAGAAATGTTTTCATCTCTTTTCAAGTTACATTGCCCCACATTCCCAAGTTGAAGTTTTCTGTATGCTCAATTAGTCCCCAAGTTAACACAAAATACCATGACAATAAAAAACAAAAACAAGTACTATAATAGAAAAGGCTAGAATAGAGTATTTAAATGTTGGATTATCTTTTGTACTTGATTTTTATTACAATTTCAGAAGATGATTGTACAGAGGGTAAAAAAAAAAAAAATTGGCCTTAACACACATTAAATTTGCTTCAAAGAAACACTTCCAGGAAAACTCTAAGATTTTTTAAATATACAAATCATGAGCATTTAATTCTTCTGTATAAACTTCATCAAATCAACAGTCTAGACACAGGCTACTGTAAAGTCATTAAATGCACACATAACACAGCTAATTTCCACTTCATTAGGTGTTCTCACTAAACTGAATTCTTGAAAGTCAAGCTGTTCACATTATCATTCCAAATATTTGGTAGGATTCCACAACTTAAAGAGACATAAAGATGTCTCAAGAGTTCCAATTTTGTATCAGAAAGTAACCTAAGAGATGACCTAATAACAACCTCTTCTTTCTTTTCAATAGGAAAACTGAGGCCTAGGTAGGTTACATCACTAATTGGAAGCATTTTCTCTTATTTGAACTGTGGTGGTCTGGTTCGCTTTTTGTTGATTTGTTTTTTACATAATTACATTCTAGTCTTTTTCTTCATGTTTCTGGAATCTTTTCTTTAACATGGATAGTAATGTTGATTGTCCCCACTGCCAATAAAGCTGTTTTCTTTCTTCAAAGGAAGCTGTCCAACATGAATTGAAGATCAGTGACTTCAATCAGTGGTGTTTAAACTGCAACACAGAGCACTTTGCTAAGCAGCACTAACAACTAAACCCATCAAACATCAGTTACACAAATTCAACCGTTTTCACACCTTACAAAGTAGTAAAGAGAAATCGCACTTTAAAAGTAGCTAAAATTAACTACTGAAGCTGTGGCTTTCCAAGTTATTTGACCACAATTCACCATTAAATATATTTTATATCACCATCAAGTGTACACAAGCATATACTCATGTAACATACATTTATATATAACATATTTATACAACAAACTAAAATGTCATAAAAAACAATCCTCTAACTACATGTGATACACTCTCATAGCTTCCATTCTATTCTACTTTTTTACCATGCTGTATGAGATCTGAAGTGTTTTCTCAACCCACTAACTGGTAATGACCAGTAGTTTGAAACATGAGGAAAGTTATCTATTGTAAATTACATTACTGATACAAGCCCCCAAAAGAAGTTTTCATAGGCAGTCATTCTGCAAACATTTATAAACATTTGCCATATGCACAATACTGTGTGTTTGACTACGCTGTGCTAGATACTGGACTATATGGTTTTGCGGTTACTTACACAAATCTAACTATGGAGCCTGTACTCTGGTGGTTTTTATTTTAAAAACATGGTTGGATACATGATACTTAAAAATGGAAAGCAGACATGCTAATCCACTTGCTCATTAAGAGTTTTTTTCTAGGTATTTTTTCTAAGATGTTTACAAGAAACCCAAATGGTATATATTTCTATTGCAATTATTAGTACAGCATACAAGATTTCTCTCATCTATCAGATGTATGGAGCTATAATGACCATATCCAATACACCTTCATTATCCTCAAAGCAATCAGCCCAGTGCCTAGCTAGCATACTGCAGGTACTTATTTAATGAATTGATTCTTTTTTTTTTTTGAGACGGAGTTTTGCTCTTGTTGCCCAGGTGGGATCTCGGCTCACTGCAACCTCCGCCTCCCAGGTTCAAGCGATTCTCCTGCCTCAGTCTCCCCAGTAGCAGGGATTACAGGTGTCTGCCACCACGCCCAGCTAATTTTTGTATCTTTAATAGAGACAGGATTTCACCAGGTTGGCCAGACTGGTCTCAAACTCCTGACCTCAGGTGATCCACCCACCTCAGCCTCCCAGAGTGCTGGTATTACAGGTGTGAGCCACCGTGCCCGGCCTAATAAATTAATTTTTTAAACTAATTCTTCGAGGTTGAGAATCCAAATACTAATTTTTAAAAGAATCATGATTAAAGAGAGGGAAAGGGTTTATATATCAAAGAATTGGGATAAAGTACAATACGCCGGGTATGGTGGCTTACGCCTGTAATCCCAGTACTTTAGGAAGCCAAGGCAGGCATATTACCTGAGGTCAGGAGTTTGACACCAGCCAGGCCAACATGATGAAACCCCGTCTCTACTAAAAATACAAAAATTAGCCATGCATGGTGGCACGAGTGAGACTCCATCTCAAAAAAAAAAAAAAAAAAAAAAAAATACAATACAGTAGCTTTTGGTCAACAAAAGCACTTTGGGATACACCTATCAAAATACCTGAAATATCAAAGCAAATCTCTTTAAGACTAACTTTTGCAGCAAGTATTTCGTAGGACTTTAAAAATTACTTACAAAAATAGAACTTTATTGTAAAGCTGACTCAAACTAAACCAAATCCCATAAGGTATTAATGAAATCACTATTCTAAAAAGGAAATTTATCTCACCATTAGGAAACTGTAATTTAATCATTTCTATACTGAGTAAATATGTCCAATTCAAATTATTTCGGAGCTAAGTCAGAATACAAATAAATTACTTGTTTGACAAATGCATTTTCAAATGTTACAACTCAGAAGACAGTGATTATATCTGTAAAATATAATATTGGGTTGGTGCAAAAGTAAGTGCAGTTTTTGCCTTTTTAATGGCCTTTTTAAATTGCCTTTTTTAATGGCAAAAACTGCACTTACTTTTGTACCAACCTAAGTTTACAGCAGCTATGTTTTTTTTTTTTTTTTTTGAGACAGAGTCTCACTGTCACCCAGGCTGGAGTGCAGTGGCGCGAACTCGGCTCACTGCAAGCTCCACCTCCCAGGTTCACGCCATTCTCCTGCCTCAGTCTCTGGAGTAGCTGGAACTACAGGTGTCCGCCATCAGGCCTGGCTAATTTTTTGTATTTTTAGTAGAGACAGGGTTTCACCATGTTGACCAGGATGGTCTCGATCTCCTGACCTCGTGATTCACCGCCCTTGACCTCCAAAGTGCTGGGATTACGGGCGTGAGCCCCTCGCCCAGCCTACAGCAGCTATTTCTTTTGATTTTTTTCAAGTTGTCAAAACACTGGAAAAATAAGCTTGCTAATTTTTTTGTAAACCAAAGCAATTGACACAGATGCCTGTGAACTTCTAATTCAATATGTAAGAAGTTTTGCTAGCACCATTACCAATACATGACCAATTTCTAAACAATTTTATTATTTTTATTTGTAAATAACAAATACAACCATTTTAACAAAATAAGCATGATACTCGAATGTAAAACTTTTTCTTCTGTAAGTAGATTAAACAGCCAAGTCAAAACAAGAAACTTAAATATTGATTAAACTGTCCCCAATTTCTCAACTTTTATTGGATTAGACTCCTCGAGAAAAAAAGGTTTAATATGTAAGGTGTTTCTCCTATAAAAACTGAATTATTGCTTCAGCTTTTCATGAACCTAGGTGGTTAACTAACATTCCTGGCAACTTCAAAAGTTGTCATCAAACAGAAACTTTGTTCTCCCTACATGAAACAGCTGACAGCTACTAGGGAAGGGAGAGCACTATTTTTTTCTCAAGATTTTAAGGTAGCTCAGCTGTGCCATTTCACATCTCAGGTGACAGAGTGACTGAAATTCTAATTTAAGTTTTTGAGATGCAGATATATCCTACCATTAGCAAGTTGCAGCCTCTCCATGGAAACAATGGATACTCACAGGCTATTATATTCATAACAGAAATCAATCTTTCATCCATATATACCAACAAGAATGCCAGGCTCATAGTAAATGCTCAAATATTTTTAAATAAACAAGTATTAATATTTGAGCACCTACTGTGTGTCAGACATTGTGTTGGACCTAAGAATACTTCAAGAATATAGACAAAGTCTCAGACTTAAAAAGGGACAACAATATTATCATCCAAATGATACCTGCCACCAGAAATAAACAAAAAAATTCAAAATAAGATATGACCCAATAAGCCAGAGATTTCTCACCTGCTGTAGAAGACAGCATAACATATATATATATATAAAGGGCACTGAGGTTGAAACTCATTTCCGGTTTCACAATCCACTAGATAAGTAATATAAACCAGGCACCCCAAAAATTAAAAGCTGCATTTATTTTATTTTACTTATTTATTTCTTTGGTAGAGACAGGGTCTCACTATACTACTCAGGCTGGTCTCAAACCCCTGGCCTCAAGTGATCCTCCTGTCTCTGCATCCCAGGCCTCCCAAAGTGCTGGGAGGCATGAGCCAGAATGCCTGTCAGCCTTACTGCACTTCACACATACACACACACACACACACACACTCTCTCTCTCTCTCTCTCATATATATGCATACTGTATATACTGTCCAACGCTGCACAATCCAACAAAACTTTCTGCAGTGATGGGAAAAGTTCTATATTTGTACTCTCCAGTATGGTAAGCGCTAGATACTTGGGGCTTTTAAGCATTTGGAATGTGGCTATATCAAAAGAGGAATAAATTTTTTTTAACTAATTTAAATGTAAATAGTTAGAACCTCTGACTGCCATAAAGATAAGAGTAACAGAATTAGATTTACACTTCATGTGAAAAAAAGGATAAAATGGAGAAAATGAAAGAAATAACTATTTTCCAGACAATGGACAACAGGCAACAAAGGACAGTCATCTCTAAGGGAAAAGAAACAATTAGATGAGTTCCACAAACGCACAAACTTAACGAAGCTAAGAAAGTTTGCAGGCTAGGGTGCAGGAAGAGGAAAGAAGATGGGAGACTGACAGACTCACTGAGATCAGAACATGACTATGGATCTCACATAGTCAGCAGGGCAGAGAACCTGAGAGCAGGTAAAAACTCCTGCAAAAGTTCAACTTAAGTACTAATTGGCACGTGCATGTGAGGAAACCACCTGAAGACTGAATAAATCTGAAAGATAAAAGGTACCAGTGCCAAGCATTCACATAAGGCCAGTAATAATGCCTGTTCTCAACAGCCAGACTGGAAAATGTCAGGAATCCTGGGGCACCGAAAGAGCACATAGAATACATTTCCTCAGCAGTGGAGAATAATCAACCCTAGACTGAGCAATGCTCTAGACTTACCTAACAAATCTTTAAAATCAAGACCAGAAAAAATCAAGTAGTTTCAAAGTAATTTAGCTAAATTCCAGAACAAACCTCTAAAAGTTCCTAGAAAAACAAAATATACAGCACTTACCAAGATAAAAGCCACAATGTCGGGAATCCAATAAAAAATTACCAGGCAGATAAAGAAGAAAAAAAGTACAAACCATACAGAGGGACAAAATTAATCAATTAAATCTAAGCACAAGTGACAGAGATGTTACAATCAACAGACAAGGATGTTAAATTAGTTATTATGTGCTCTATATGCTCAAAAAGTTTAGAGACATAGAAGATATGAAAAGACACAAATCAAACTTGCAGAGGTGAAAACTATAATGTATGAGATGAAAAGTACACTGAACAGGATTAATGGCTAAACATTGCGGAAGAAAAACCAGTAAATTTGAAGGCGTGGAAAAGGAACAATCCAATAAAAAATACAAAAGATAAAAGAGAATTTTTTTAATGAAGTGAGCTGTGGCACAACTTCAAGTGTTCTTCTCTATATATAATTAGAGTTTCTGAAGATGGGGGAGGCCCAGTAAATTATCTGAAAAATAAAAAACTTCCAAAAATTTTCAAAATTTGGTAACTGTAAACTCAATGTTTTAGTCTGTTTTGTGCTGCTATAACAGAATACCAAAGACTGGGTAATTCATAATGAATAGAAATTGGCTCACAGTTCTGGAGGCCTGGACATCCAAGATCAAGGAGCCAGAATCCGGCGAGGGCCTTCTTGTTGCATTGTAACATGATGGAAGCATCACAACACAGAAGGGCAAAAAGAGGGCAACAGACAGAGCAAGAGGGGGCAAACCGACTGCCATGATAATGGCATTAGTCCATTCTCGAAGACAGAGCCCTCATGACCTCTTAAACATCACACCTTCCAACATCATCAGAATGGCAATAAAACTGCAACATGAATTTTGAATGGTACAAACATTGAAATCACAGCATTCACAGTTTCAGAAAGTTGAGCAAATACCAAGCAAAAGAAACATGAAAACATCGTAACAAGGCACATAATAAAATTGCTCAAAATCTGTAATTAAAAAAAATCTTAAAAGTAGTAAGAAAAAAGATATACTTTATATAGAGGAATAAAGATAAGACTATCATAAGATTTCTCACTGGATATTATAAAAACAAGACAAGCAAAATTTAATATACTGAAAGAAAAAACCTGTCCATCTAGAATTCTGTACCCAGGAAAAATATTTTCTTAAAAATTAAGACACAGTAAAGGCATTTTCAGACATGAAAAAGCTGAAAGGAATTCATTACCAGCAGATCAGTACTACAAAAAAGGTTAAAGAAAGTCGTTCAAGCACAAGAAAAACGATTCAAGAGAGAAATATGAATCAACAGAAATATGAAGAGCAATGGGATGGTAACTCCATTAACGATATGGAAATGACATAATATCACTTCAAGTCCACTGATAAAAATTGAAACTGAATACTGTAAATCATAAAACCACTAAAATAATAACAGTTATATCTAATAAGGCAACAAAGATGACAAAACAGAATAAAAAATATTCTATTAATATAAAAGGAAGAAAAAAAGGAGGAAAAGGGAACCAAAGAATACACGAGATAAAAAGAAACAAATGGCAAGATAATGGATTTAAACAGAGCCATATCAATAATTACATTAAATGCTTCAAATTAAAAGCAAAGATTTCAGACTGGATAAAAAATGCAGAACCCAATTTTATGCCGGTAACAATAAACAAACTTTAGATAGAACGCAGTTAAACGTAAAAACAAGAAAAAAAGTGTACAATGCTAACATACCAAAAGAAACCTGCTGGGCGCGGTGGCTCAAGCCTGTAATCCCAGCACTTTGGGAGGCTGAGACGGGCGGATCACGAGGTCAGGAGATCGAGACCATCCTGGCTAACACGGTGAAACCCCGTCTCTACTAAAAAGTACAAAAAAAACTAGCCTGGCGAGGTGGCGGGTGCCTGTAGTCCCAGCTACTAGGGAGGCTGAGGCAGGAGAATGGCGTGAACCCGGGAGGTGGAGCTTGCAGTGAGCTGAGATCCGGCCACTGCACTCCAGCCTGGGCGACACAGCGAGACTTCGTCTCAAAAACAAAAACAAAAAAAACAAAAGAAATCTGAAGTATATACATAAACATCACACAATATGGATTTCTAAGCAAATATTATCAGAAAAAAGGGGTCATTTTATAATGATAAAACAGTCACCTGATGAAGAATACATATAATAGTAACACTAAGCAGTAATGCACTTAAGGACAGAGCTTCAAAATACGTGAAGACAAACTGATGAAACTGCCAGGATAAATACAAAATTCACAATTCAAGTTACAGATTACAATTTCCCTCTTTTAATAAATGATAGATCTCCAAAACAGAAAACAAGAAAGAATATGAAAGACTTGAACAACACTACAAACTAAAATCACCTGATACTTAGAAAACACTCCACAAAACCTTGCAGAAGACACACATATTTTCAAGTTTCTACAGAGCATTTGCCAAGGCAAACCATATTTCAAACCATAAAACAAGGCTCAATATATTTAAAATGACTCAATTCACACAAAGCATGTTCTCTAACCACAATCAAATTCTTTTTTTAAAATTTTTATTTAACTATTTTTATTATACTTTAACTTCTAGGGTCTATGTGCACAACGTGCAGGTTTGATACATAGGTATACACGTGCCATGTTGGTTTGCTGCACCCATCAACTCATCATTTACATTATTTCTCCTAATGCTATCCCTCCCCAAGTCCCCCACCCGCCAACAGGCCCTGGGTGTGATGTTCCCCTCCCTGTGTCCATGAGTTCTCATTGTTCAGTTCCCACCTATGAATGAGAACCTGTGGTGTTTGGTTTTCTGTTCTTGCGATAGTTTGCTGTGAATGATGGTTTCCAGCTTCATACATGTCCCTACAAAGGACATGAACTCACCCTTTTTTATGGCTGCATAGTATTCCATAGTGTGCATGTGCCACATTTTCTTAATCCAATCTATCACTGATGGACTCGGTTCCAACTCTTTGCTATTGTGAATAGTGCCACAATAAACATATGTGTGTATGTGTCTTTATAGTAGCATGACTTATAATCCTTTGGGTATATACCCAGTAATGGGATTGCTGGGTCATAAGGTATTTTTAGTTCTAGATCCTTGTGGAATTGCCACCACTGTCTTCCACAATGGTTGAACTAATTTACACTCCCACCGACAGTATAAAAGCATTCCTATTTCTCCACATCCTATCCAGCACCTGTTGTTTCCTGACTTTTTAATGACTGCCATTCTAACTGGCGTGAGATGGTATCTCGTTGTGGTTTTGATCTGCATTTCTCTGATGACCAATGATGATGAGCATTTTTTTCATGTGTCTGTTGGCTGCACAGATGTCTTCTTTTGAGAAGTGTCTGTGTTCATATCCTTTGCCCACTTTTTGAAGGGGTTGTTTTTTTCTTGTAAATTTGTTTGAGTTCTTTGTAGATTCTGGATATTAGCCCTTTGTCAGATGGGTAGATTGCAAACATTTTCTCCCATTCTGTGGGCTGTCTGTTCACTCTGATGGTAGTTTCTTTTGCTGTGCAGAAGCTCTTTATTTAATTAGATCCCATTTTCTATTTAGGCTTTTGTTGCCATTGCTTTTGGTGTTTTAGTCATGAAGTCTTTGCCCATGCCTATGTCCTGAATGGTATTGCTTAGGTTTTCTTCTAGGGTTTTTATGGTTTTTAGGTCTAACATTTAAGTCTTTAATCCATCTTGAATTAATTTTTGTACAAGGTGTAAGGAAAGGATCCAGTTTCAGCTTTCTACATATGGCTAGCCAATTTTCCCAGCACCACTTATTAAACAGGGAATCCTTTCCCCGTTTCTTGTTTTTGTCAGGTTTGTCAAAGATCAGATGCTTGTAGATGTGACCCACAATCAAATTAAACTAGAAATCAATAAGAGAAATATCTCTAGAAGGAATATTACCCCAAAGTATTTGGAGTATGAATAACACACTTCTAAACAACTGGTAAGTTAAAGAAAAATGAAATGAAAAATATTTTAAGCTAAATGAAAATAACAACACAATGTATCAAAATTGGTGTAATGTTACTAAAGCTGAACTTAGGAGAAAACTTATAGCACTAAAGGTCTACGTTAGAAAAAAAGAAAGGTCTCAAACTGATGACCTCATAATCCACCTCAAACCAGAAAACAACTAAATTACATCCAAACTAAGCCAGAGAATGCAAATAATGAAATCACAGCAGAATTCAAAGAAATGGGGGAAAAAATAGAGAGAGAGAGAAAAAAAAGCCAAGCAACTCAAAAGCTGCTTGAGAACATCAAAAAAAAAAAAAAAACCCCAACTGATAAACATTCAGCCAGAGTGATCCAGAAAAGAAGAAACAATCCATTTCAGGAATAAGAGCAGGAACATCACTACATATTTTACAGATACTAAAAAGGATAATAAGTTAATGTTATAAATAACATATTTGACAACTTAGATGATATAAACCATCTTTGAGAAACACAAATTATCAAAGCTTAATCAAGAAGAAATAGATTATCTAAAGAACGTGGCTCTGGAACTATTCCAGAAACTAAATTTGTAGTTAAAAACCTCCAATGAAAATCTCTACAGCTGGTTGGTTTCACTGGTGAATTCTACCAAACAGTTGTAGATTTAAGGGGAAAATAATACCAATTATAATCAAACTCTTCTAGAAAAAAGAAACACACCAACCATAAGAAAACTCTTCTAGAAAATTAAAACTCCTCTAGAAAAATTTTTTAAAGCAAACATTCTAGAAAATAAATATTTCTGCATTTATTTTACATATCCAGCATTACATTGATGTCAAAACCAGACAAAAACACTGTAAGAAAAATACAAAGCAATATTCTTCATAAACACACATGAAAAATTCTAAATAAAATTTAACAAATCTAATATAACAACACACATAAAGAATAATGCCCCATAACCACACGAGGTTTATCTGAGGAATGCAAACTTAGTTTAACAATAAAAAAATTAATCACTGTAATAAGCCATATTAACAAATTAACAAAGAAAACCTGTGTGGCAATCTCAATAGACAGAGAAAAGACATCTGGCAAAATCCAACCTCTATTCTAGGAAAATCTCTTAGAAGCTAGGAATAGAAGGAAACGCCCTCAATTTAATAAAGGGTACTATAAAAAAAAAAAAAGCCACAATTAACATCATATTCATAGGTAAAAGACTAAGGCTTTCTAAGATCTAAAACAAGACAAGGATATCTGTTCTCACCACTATTTAAAATTGTACTAGAGTTTCTGGAAAGTACAATCAGGCAATTTAAAAAAGGCATCCAGATTGGAAAGCAAGAAGTAAAATTATCTTTATTCACAGACTACATGACCATTTATGAAGATTATCCCATGGAATGGAATCTACAGAAAGTACCAGAATTAGTGAGTTTAGTTTGTGCAGTATACAATGTCACTACATAAAACTGTATTTCTATATTCTAAAAATAATGAGAAATTGAATTTTTACAACAATGCCATATATAACAGTATCAAGTATGAAACAGAGATATATGTGACAATATATGTGAGAGATCTATACAGTGAAAACTACAAAACACTGCTGAGAAAGGCTAAAAACGACCTAAATAAATGGAATGCTACAGCATCTACATGGATCAGAAAACTCTATTAAGATGTCAATTCTCTCCAAATTGATCTATAAATTTAATGGAATTACAATAAAAATTCCAGAGACTTTTGGTAGAAACTGACACAACAGTACTGACACATGGAAATGTGGAGGACGTAGAATAGCCAAAATAACTTTTGAAAAAAAACAAAAGCAAAAAAAAAAACGTGGAAGACTATACAAACTGATTGCCAAGATTACAAAGCTTCAAGAATCAAGAAAGTGTAATATTACATAAAAACAAGAGATCAATGGACTAAATTATAGAATGCAAAAAAACATACACATGTATTTGTGTGTGTGTATATATATACACACAAAAAAAGTCTTTTTTATAAACGAAAAACTATTTTTGTTCACAAACATGTAAAGGTACTCACTTGAGAAAGTAATTTATGGAATGTGTTCAACAAATGGCATTGGAACAGTGGCTCATCATATACAGACACAAAAAAACTTCAATCCACACGTCACGCCATATTACAAAAACTCAAAATGGATCACAGACCTACATGTAAAACAAAATCTTAAAAGTTCTAAAAGTCAGGCCGTGTGCAGTGGCTGGCACTCTTAAGCCCAGCACTTTGGGAGCCCATGGTGGGAGAATCCTCTGAGCCCAGGAGTTCAAGACCAGTCTCAGCAACATGGCAAGACCCCGTCTCTACGATAAATAAGAAAATAAAAATTAGCCAGGCTTATTCCTGTAGTCCCAGCTACTCAGGAAGCTGAGGTGGGAGGATCGCTTGAGCCTGGAAGGTCGAGGTTGCAGTGAGACATGATCATGCCATTGCACTCCAGCCTGAGCAAGAGACCGAAACTCAATCTCAAAAAAAAGTTCTAAAAGTAGGCATAAGAAAAAACGTTTGTGACCAGTTAAGGAAAGATTTCTTAGATACAACCCCAAAAGCACAATCCTTAAAAGAACAACTTGATAAACTGAACTTCACCAAAATTAGAAACTTCTGCTCCTCAAGACACTTCTTAGAGAATGAAAAGACAATCCACCTTGTAGAAAATATCTGTAAATCATGTATCTCATAAAGGACTTGTACCCAGAATACACAAAGAAATCTCAAAACTCAGTAACAAAAAACAACCTAATTTTTAAAATGGACAACAGATACGATATTTCCGCAAACAAGATAAAAGATGGCAAGTAAGTACATGAAAGATACTCAACATCATTAGTAATTAGAAAAACGCAAATGAAAACCACAGTGAGACAGCACTGCAAACCTATTCTAATGGCTAAAATTAAAAAGAATAACCATACAAACCATTAGAAAGTACAGAGAGGAACTGAAATTCTCATACACTAGAAGTGGGAATGTAAAATGATACAGCGTTCTGGCAGTTTCTTAGTGAGTTAAAGATATATCTACCATATGAATGTCCACACAAAGACTTGCATAAGAATGGTCATAATGGCCGGGTGCAGTGGCTCATGCCTGTAATCCCAGCACTTTGGGAGGCCAAGGCAGACGGATCATCTGAAGTCGGGAGTTCAAGACCAGCCTGACCAACATGGAGAAACCCCATCTCTACTAAAAACACAAAATTAGCCAGGTGGAGTGGTGCATGCCTGTAATCCCAGCTACTCGGGAGGCTGAGGCAGGAGAATCGTTTGTACCAGGGAGGAGGAGGTTGCGGTAAGCCGAGATCACGCCATTGCACTCCAACCTGGGAAACAAGAGCAAAACTCTGCCTCAAAAAAAAAAAGAAAAAGAAAAAAGAACGAAAAAGAAAAAGGAAAAAAGCATGGTCATAATAGCTTTATTTGTAATATCCCAAAACTGGAGACAACCCAAATGTTCATTAACAGGAGAAGAAATAAACAAATTGTGATATATGAATTACAATTAAGAAAAAAGAATAAACTACTGGTACACAAATGAATCTCAAAATAATTATGCCAAGTTAAGCCAGACAAAACACAGCATTCTGTGTGATTTATTTATTATAAAACTACACAAAATGCAGCCAGGCACGGTAGCTCACGCCTGTAATCCCAGCACTTTGGGAGGCCAAGGCAGGCGGATCACCTGAGGTCAGGAGTTCAAGACCAGTCAACATGGTGAAACCTCATCTCTACTAAAAATGCAAAAATTAGCTGGGCATTGTGGCGTGCACCTTTAATCCCAACTACTCAGAAGGCTAAGGCAGGATAATCGCTTGAACCCGCTAGGCAGAGGTTGCAGTGAACCGATATCATGCCACTGCACTCCAGCCTGGGCGACACAGCAAGACTCCATCTCAAAAAAACAAACAAACAGAAAAACACAGTATAGAAAATGCAAACTAACCTACCATGACGAAAAGATCAGCAGTTATGTGGGAGTAGGGATGGGACTATGAAGGAGGACAGACAAGAGGAATTAACAAATGCACAGGAGAAGCTCTTGAGAATAATGTATACATTCGATCATCTTGATTGTGGTGATGGCTTCCCATTTAAAGTAGCACACTAAATATGTGCTACTTATACTAAATAGTTGCTAAAAATTTAACCACACATTGCTAATGGCTACTGTACTTACTAGCACAGGCCTGCTATAAAGTAAATCTAGAGCCTTTCCCTTTTCCTGTCTTCCCCACTAAACATGCCTTTGCCTAGCACACTAGCAAAAAATGCACCAATTCTCTAGACACAAGTAGCTGCTTTAACCTCTGTAACCCCATGACACTTTAACCATTTCTGTTAAAGCACTTTCCAGCTTGTATTATCATTTATCTGTTCACATGATGCCTTCCCCAACAAATTAGCTCTTCCAGAAGGGTCATATCCATGTCACCCTTCTATCCCTGAAACCAAGCACAGAGACTGGCACAAATTATGTGTTAAGTATATGTTAAATAAATGTCGGTTAAATAAAACTTACAGTTCAACTCTTTTTTAAAAAAAGTTTTTCATAAGCCAGTCTTCTTACATTGTTTTTCTCTTCCAAGAAGCACCGTGACAATTAGCTAGGTGTATATAAGAAAACTACTAAATCATCCTTGCCTAAAGGAAATGCTTTTAATTCATACATAACTGAGTTTCAAGCCTTCTTCCTTTTTGCAGACTGAGTTTTACATCTATAATTGTCATATAATAAAATTACTGAATGTCTGCGTGTAACAATGTTCTATGTACTCAGAATAAATATTAAATAAAACAAAGTTTTTTTTAAAAGGAGTTTACATTCAGTGGATTGTCATGCTTTTGGTAATTTTTTTAAATTACTGAGATAAAACTGCACATTAAGACATATTCCTAATAATACCAGCAAATGCAGAAATACACAAATTGTGTTTAATTAGGGTACAGAGTAATGCAACAAGCCAATGCGATAAGTAGCTCAGAACACCTAAAAGATAAACATTTAAAATGATTTAATGTAATCAAGACAAAATCCAAAATTTCAATGTTTTTTATGGTTAACAACTATTTTGCCTTTTCAGAGGTGTGTGAAAGTGACCTTTCTTGGAAGTCATGAAATTGGATATTTTGTCTCATGCATAGTCACCCAAAAAAATCTGCCTGGAATCAAGAGAAATCAAGCCAAAAAACCAGTTAACTTAAAGGTAATCTGATATTTGGCCTTGTCTATTTCTTCTAGGCTATAATATCTCTAGGGAAAGAGTGTGACTTTTAGTGTCCTTACCAGGGAAACGAGTGAGCATTTTCTTCCTTCTAGTGATACAGCAAGATGAGTGCAAGTGGAAGAGGTAGGAAGGTGAATAGGCAAGTAATGCTTGCAATACATTTTGATGTTTCCACAGAGGTCTAAAAACTGTTGTTACCTCTGTACTTCTGGCTGTAACCTCTAAGCTTATTCCATTATAAACTTCAGGCCCCAGCTTCATTCTGAGGAGATTGCGCCATTGAGATCACTGGTTTGTTTTCTTCAACTCACACAAAACTTTACTGGTATTTGTTATTTCACTGGTATTCACTCCAGTTTAAACATACTCTTCTAGAGTCAAGGTATTGTTTTTAAAGGACTGTTTTATACAAAGATTTCCCTGAAGCTAAGTAAGCTTTACATACTAAATTCTTCAAAAAAAGAAAACTTTTCCCTAAATATGAACTCTAATGTTCCGAAGTTACAGTAATTTTAGATCATTTTTTCCAATTATCATGACATCAGGGCAACATTATGCAGGCTTTTCTGTATAAATCCAAAGCATGGACTTTAGCAATAAATAATACTTCACATTGTATACTGCACTGTCATTTAAAAAGCATTTTCAGGTGCCAGCTACTTAGGAGGCTGAGGTGGGAGGATCAATTCAGTCCAGGAGGTCAAGGCCGCAGTGAGCCATGATCAGGCCACTGCATTCCAGCATGGGCAACAGAGTGAGACCCCATCTCAAAAAAAAAAAAAAGTATTTTCGTATGCATCATCTCATTTAAACTTCACAAAATTCTTATATATGACATTTATTAACCCTTACAAAAGTGATACGTAAGTCACACAAAATAAAAACCCTGACATCATCTCAGATGACATACTCTGCCTTAGAGCCAACTAAATTAAGATGAGTTCCTGTCAATTACATCTGCAGGCTCTCACTTGTATTCTCACCCAGCTCTGCTCCATGCAAGGCCACCATTTAGGCTGTGCACCCAATACCCCCAGGGGCATCACTTACATTGCATTGTAGTAACTGACCGGATATATGTGGTTGTCATGACTTCATTAATACTGCCCTCATTCAAGTACCCTGCCTCCACTCTTCCACTACACATTTTCTGTTAACCGTATTTACCTTCCAAAAAGGAAAGAGGATTTCTGATTTGAGCCATGATGCAGTAACTGGGACTAGATAAACCTTCTACTGCAAACAATTAAAAAATTAGAAAACACCCATCAAAAGACTGCTTTCCAACACTGGAAAATAAATAAGACTGTGATCCCTGAGAAAAGAGAAACTACATGAACTCTACCATCATCCTGATTTCCTATCTGGAGACAATTTGTAGATTACTGTGCAGAAGAAAAGGGATTTTTGAACGAGCAGGAACACTGAATTGAGGGGACAGAAATTAGAGTTCTGGGAGGAAAAGGCAGCTGGAATTTGTAGAGCAGAGGTCTAGAGGAGGAAGCCAGGCAGAGAAAGATTTCCAGAAACCTGCAGGGAGTCTCCTTGGAGTCCCGCTATACTACTAATAGCAAATCACACACACACACACACACACACACACACACACACACACTCCACAACTGCAGGCTAAAAACAACCAGAGCTGTAAACTCAACAATTCCCAGAGCTCAAACAGGAATGGAAGATGTTTTCAGTTTGAAGCAGTGTGAATACAGCCTAAACGCCGAATGCCCAAAGCATTCAGTAAAGAACTCAGAATGCTTAGTAACAGAGCTAAACTATTCCTAGCAAAAAAGTTTCTCTAAGGCAGGACACAGTGGTGCATGCCTGTAATCCTAGCAATTTGCGAAGCCAAGGAAGGCAGATCACTTGAGGTCCGGAGTTCAAGACCAGCCTGGCCAACACAGTGAAACCCTATCTCTACTAAAAATACAAAAATTAGCTGGGTGGGGTGGTAATCCCAGCAACTTGGGAGCCTGAAGCAGGAGAATCGTTTGAACCCAGGAGAGAGAGGCTGGAGTGAGCCGAGATCGTGCCACTACACTCCAGCATGGGCAACAGAGCAAGACTCTGTCTCAAAAAAATAAAGTTACTCTAGACTCACTCTCACAAAAGCTTAAAAACAAGTCTTGAAGGGTCTGAGTTGATCTCTAATAACTTAATTTCCTGCCCGAAAAAAAGCCTTACATCTTTAAAAAACAAAAAATGACAAAATCCAAACACTCAATAATATAATGTTCACTGTGTCTAGAACTGAATCAAAATCTACCAGGCATGTGTGGCAGCAGAAAAATGTGACCCATAACCAGAAGAAAAATCTGCCAGTAGAAATAGGCCCAGAATAAAAAGGAGATCCTAGCAAAAACTTGAAAACAACTCTTATAAATTGCTCAATGACTTAAAGAAAAACAGGAATATCTTGAGGAAAGAAATGCAAGACAATCTAAAAACAAGAGAGTTTCTAGAAACAAAAAAAAATACACTTTCTGAAATGAAAAGTTTATTGGACGGAATAAACAGATTAGATACTGCAGAAGAAAAGATCAGTAGTCTGAAGACACAGTAAGAGAAACTATTAAAACTGAATTGTAAAGAGAAGGAAAATTTAAAAAAAAATTAGGAGAGCCCGTGGAACAGTATCAAGAGTGCTAATATATGTGTAATTGAAGTCCTACAAGGAAAGGTAAGAGAGTGGACCAAAAAATATTTAAAGATATAGTGGCCAAAATGTTCTCAAATTTGATGAACCACTATAAACATACATCTCAAATACCCATACACAGAGAAACCCTGCCTTAGTCTGTTTTATGCTGCTACAACAGAGTATGTGAGACTGAGAAATTTATAAAGAAAAGAAATGTGTTACCACAGTCCTGAAGGGTGGAAGTCCAATATCAAGGTGCTAGTATCTGGTGAGGGCCTTCATGCTATGGCTGTCTCAGACTATGGCAAAAGGCAGAGGGAAAAGCAACACCATGCAAGAAAGAGACAGAGAGGGCCAAATCCACTTTTATAACAACTCATTCTTGAGATAACAAATGCACTCCTGAGATAATGACTTTAATCAATTCATGAGGATGAAGCCCTCACAGCCTAGTCACTTCTTAACAATATACCTATTAACACCTATTAACACCATTACAAAGGCAATTAAATTTCAACGTGAGCTTTGGAAGGGACATTCAAACCATGGCAAACCTCAATCAAATTAATGAAAACTAGAAAATCTAACAGCAACTATAGGAAAATATTACATAGAAAAAATAAAGATCATTATTGCAGACTTGAAAAATAATGAAAGCCAAAATACAATGGAAAGACACTGTTTCATTGCCCAAAGGAAAAAAAAAAGGTTAACCTAGAATTCTACATCTAGCAAAAACATCCTTCAAAAGCAAAGGCAAAATTAAAACTTCTCAGATAAGCAAAAATAAAGAGAATTTATTACCTGCAGTGCTGCACTATAAAAAATGTAAAGAAAATTCTTCGGGCAGAAGGAAAATGAGACAAGATGAATACCTGAATATACACAAAGAAATGAAGACCACTGGAAACTGAAAATACATGGATTAATATAAACTCTCTCTTAAGATGGATTCAGAAAAAAGCAAAAAGACACAATTTCCAGTATCAGGCAGAAAAGAAGAAACATGACTACATACCTTAAACACAATAAAACAATAATGGAATATTGTGAATAATTTCATACCAATAAGTCAATATACAAAAATCAACCACAATTTTTATATATCAGCAACAAACAATTGGAAATGTTTTAATGCCACATGTAATAGAACCAAAGAATATAAAAACTCTTAGGGATAAATTTAACAAAATGAGTGCAAGACCTCTTAAACTGAAAGTGCAAAATATTACCAAGGAAAATTTACAGAAGATCTAAATAGATAAGAGATATGTTCATGTATTGGAGGACTCAGTACTGTTAAGATATCAATATTCCCCAAATCCCAGATATCAATATTCCCCAAATTTTCATAGAAATCGACAAGGTAATTACAATTTATATGGAAAGAGACTCTCTTAATATATCAAATGGAAGAATTAAGCCCTTCCTCCAAACACTTCTATTTACCATTTTTTACACAGTCTGTATCATATTCCTCTATTTCTCATGCTATTTTGCAGTTGATGTTACTCAGTGTTTGTTTAATGTAGTGTGACTTGCTAACTTCACTGTCCCCATGGTAAGAAAGTTCACAGAACAATCAATATTCTAAGAAAATATCTTGCACACTAAAATTTACAATGCCAGGAATACCGCCAGCCTGTCTTTCTACTCTGGCTCCTGGCAAGTAGAACCCCTAAAGAAGGGAAAAGAATTTTTTACTTATTTTATACAGGTTTACCAAAATGCAAAAAACCATATATATATGAAAAATAAAGGCCACTAGGTGATTTATTTTTTAATTCCCTTGTCTTAGCAGCTTGGTAATCTAGGCTCAACGTTTAAAGCAATTACAAGGCAACATATCTAATCCACAATTATTTATTTGGATAAGTATTATCTTGCTCTCGGCTGAAAATAAAACTGACAACCTGTTTCTAAAGCCTTCAGAGTCTCAATCACTTAATTCTGCTCCAATCTATGCATTTTACAAAGTGGTTTTACAAAGTGTTTTCACAGTATTTGCTTCTGCAAGAGACAAGATAAAGGTTTCAGTTTAATTCACCGTCTGTTATAAAATGGCCCTATGGAAATAATAAAATCCATTTAACACAATACAATATATAGCTCAACAAATGAAAACTTTTGTTTTGAACACATTAAATGAAATTTCAAGTTTTTCATGTTTGTTTCCACTAAGTAATGGTTCATTATCTTCAGAAAGAAAACAAGTGGAAAACGAAAACCTCATATTCTAAATTTGAAATAAAAGACACACACTTTAGTGGTTCTAAACTGCAGCCAGACTGGCTGCCTAAAAATTAAGTAGGTAGTTTGTTAAAAATTAAGATTCCTAGGTTCAACACCAGTTTCATGACACTGGAATGCCTGGGGTTGGAGATACAGGAATAATTTTTTAAAAGCTCCCCAGGTGACACTAACACAATGTTAGCTATGGATTAGGCAAGAGCCAGTTCCCTTTCTAGAACAATCCCACCATCAAACACATTATAACAATGACTTCACCAAGT
This sequence comes from Chlorocebus sabaeus, assembly GCF_047675955.1. Lineage (NCBI taxonomy): Eukaryota > Metazoa > Chordata > Mammalia > Primates > Cercopithecidae > Chlorocebus > Chlorocebus sabaeus. Next base: position 32,508,917 of record NC_132929.1, on the reverse strand, counting down.
TTTTATATTAAATGAGATATTTGATAACAGGATATTAAACCACTGTCCATGAAACTCGCTTTTAAACAATTTGAACTAGCTATTCCTAAATTATTTTATGGATCAGCTTTGAAACCTAATTCTGTTACTTACTAGTTTTGTTACTCAACCTCCTGAAGCCTGTTTCCTTTTCTGCAAAAATGGGAGTAAAACTGAATCAGCTTCAAAGAGTTATTATGCAGAGTATGTTAAATAAATCATATAAAAGTGTGTCCTGTACAAGGGCCTATACATAAGGAACTATTTTATTGAATGATTTTTATTACAGTAGGACTTGTTTGTTTTCTAAACAAGGAGAGTAATTATTTAAGTTGGTAAAACTGAAATCTTATGATTGTCAAGAAATGCTAATGCTCTTCATTTTTTTAGCTTAAGTCATACGTATGTAGAATTACGTATAATCAGGTCAAATCATTACACATATTTTAGAAAATTATAGATCCTACTAAAATCAGTATGGGCTCAATAATGTCCTTCACATAGTGATCCCCTATTATCCTCTTGTTAAATGAAAAGATGAAGTTGCAGAACTATTTGTTCCCTATTGTGTAAAAAATAAAAGGCTATGCATCATTTACATACACATGAAAAGCTCTAAGAAGAAACTGAACAGAGGAAGATCTCTGCCAAGGGAGTGGGAATGAGGCATAGGAAGGAACGACTGTGTTTCTCACCAAATATCCTTCCACACTGTTTAAATTTTTTAGCTTAGGCTTAAGTTCTTGCAATTTTTCAGAAGTAGTTAAAACATTTTCAGTCACATGATACAGGCTTTCAAAATTTTTAAATTTGACACTTTCTTTCTATGTCACCTAGAAGGTTGGCGAAAGCCACTGCAAACAGATATAACACACTTCCTCTGCAAATAATACGTTCATATCTGAACTGACAATTTCATTAAAAAGCCAACAAAGTCTTTAAAGAAAGAAATGGAAAGGAATATAAAATTAAAACCACTTTAATTTTAAAAAACTGAAGACTTACTTTAGATTTTGCCTCAAGGCTTTTATACTGTTTATTTACACCTAAACCAGTTGAGCCATATCAAAACAGTTCTATGTTATCCATATGATATCATAGCAACTTGCTCATCTTACATCAGGCACTAAACAAACGCTTTCCTACAGTTTTCCAAGACTATCTTTACATTGAAATATATTGCCTATAACATCCTCTTATAAACAAAGACAATAGTTGAAAAACTCCAAACTGGCAAAGAAGCATTTGATACCAGAAAATATTTTCCTAACACAACCCAGACTGAGGATTATTTTTAAAACAAAAAGTTCTAAACATCAGGTACTCTTTAAACATCAATGAGATAGTCAATGAAAACAGTCAGATTATTATTAAATGTTAACAAAAGCTCCTTTTTCTGAACTTTCTTGCTATTCAGTGAGTATCTTCACCAAAAAGTGGCATTTATATTTTTTGAAATGTGTTTACAAACATAGCTTTGTTTCACAAAATTCAAAAATACAAAGCCTCCATTCAAATCATAAAAATACCAATTATCTCATCTTAGAATCACTGAATAAATGCAAACCTGCTCTTTTCACAGAGAGCAAATGGGCACTTTCACAGAACCCAAAATCAACCTTAAGACTGGCAAGGCGGCATCTCAGAAATCTGGAGGTTTTACAATCAATGAAAGTTACTGTTTGAAAAACAAAACAAAATCAACTCTATCAGGCTACACAAGAAAATATATTCTACGTATTTCAGAGGTAAATCATATGAGGATTGAAACACAGAAAAGAGTATTCTAAGAGACAAAATCTCAGATCAAGTAGCCTTAAGTTAATGAGAAGCTTACAAATGAAGAATGTTTTGTTCTAAGGAAGATGACTGAGATGAGAATTATTATGTTTATCAGAGATCATACCTCCAGATTGATATAGCCCTAGAGCTCTCCTCATAAAATGCCTTAACCTTCAAGAGATGCTTTTCCGGCTGGGCACAATGGCTCAAAAAAACAAAGAGAGAGATGTTTTTCCTAAAACAGAATTTTTCCAAATTCCATATACGAGAGTAACAGTGTCTCTCCAAATTACATCAAGGCAGTCAACTCAATTCCTAGTTTAAAAACAAAAAACAAAAAACAAAAAAAAAGGCCGGGCGCATGACTCACACCTGTAATCCCAGCACTTAGGGAGGCCGAGGCAAGGCGGATCACCTGAGGTCAGGAGTTCAAGACCAGCCTGGTCAATATAATGAAACCCTACCTCTACTAAAAAATACAAAAAATTAGCTGGGCGTGGTGGCTCATGCCTGTAATCCCAGCTACTCGGGAAGCTGAGACAGGAGAATTGCTTGAACCTGGAAGGCAGAAGTTGCAGCGAGCCAAGATGACACCACTGCACTCCAGCCTGGGCAACAAGAGCGAAACTCCATCTCAAAAAAAAAAAAAAAAAAAAAAAGAAATTTTTTTTGAGAAAGGGTCCCATGCTATCATCCAGGTTGGAGTGCAGTGGCACGATCATGGTTCGCTGCAGCCTCAATTTTCCTGACCTCAGGTGATCCTCCCACCTCAGCCTCCTGAATAGCTGGGACTGCAGGTACATGCCACCACACCTGGCTAATTTTTTAAATTTTTGTAGAGACAGGTTTCACCATGTTACCCAGGCTGGTCTCAAACTCCTGGGCTCAAGTGATGCACCCGCCTCAGCCTTCCAAAGTGCTGGGATTATAGATGTAAGTGACTGCACTGGGCCTAAAATAATAAAAAATAATTTAAAGTCCTGGCACGGTGGCTCACATCTGTAATCCCAGCACTTTGGGAGGCCGAGGTGAGAAGACTGCTTGACGTCAGGAGTGTGAGACCAGCCTGGTCAACATAGTGAGACACTGTCTCTAACCAAAAAGAAACAAAAAAAAAGAGTAGCTGGGCATGGTCATGCACACGTGTTATCCTCAGGAGCCCAAGGCAGACGGATCCTTGAGTTCAGGAGTTCAAGGATGCAGTAGGCTATGATCACACCACTGCACCCCAGCCTGGGCAACAGAATCAGACCTTGTCTCCAAAGAAGAAGAAGAAGAAGAAGAAGAAGAAAAGAAGAAAAGAAGAGAAGAAGAAGAAGAAGAAGAAAAGAAGAAAAGAAGAAGAAGAAGAGGAAGAGGAAGAGGAAGAGGAAGAAGAAGAAGAAGAAGAAGAAGAAGAAGAAGAAACAATTGCTAAACACATCATGTCTAAATGTGCAGTCTAACTTCAAAATATGAAGACAACATAGTTCCTACAATCAACAAAAAGCAGCTTTGGCCCCAAATTCTAAAACCAAAGACGACAGAGTATTAAATAAAAGGTTCACCTCTATCACAAATTGACCAGGAAAATGAACTCTTAATTCCATTAAATAAGACTATCTTTTTCTGCTTTTATGACAGTTTCTTCACATCTACTATAGTACTAGATTATATAACCTCTCCTCCCTGGCCCAACTGGACAAAAAAATCAAGGTTGTTTTAGAAAAACTATTGTTTCTAAAGTGTTGGCCAGCTACTGGCTTCTAGAATCCTCATAAAACAGAGCTCCCTACCCAATGAATCCCAGAATCACACAAGCCATTCTCCCCTCAGTCTCACATTACTAAAAACCAAAACTGCTATATAACCTGTCACAAAAACAAAACAAAACAAAACAAAAAACGCACTACGAAAGTACCACTTCTTTTTGCTTTTCAGAGTTAGAGCTGACTGTGGTTCTACAGAACCAGCTGTTTTCACATACAACCTCCATGGCTTTACTACTTGGCCACTTCTTGCTCATCCCTGAGCAGAGTAAGTAAGAACACAAGTGGAACATTCTCAAAAATGAACACCTCACGTCTCCAGTCAGCTAATCAACATAAGTTTCAGTGCTTCCTTAAAGCCTCACCATGCAGCTTGTGCTAGGAAAGAAAATGCAATTTGGGGAATTTAATATCTTTCCACCAACCTATCACACATCTCCAACCCTAAATCAAATAGTCAGTTACCAAGTGTTTATTAACCTCAAAACATGGTACTGTGCAGAAACACAAGTGTAAAGCACTATCTTTGCTTCCACAGAGTTTATAATCTGTCTAATATACATACAGTAAACAACAAAAAAATCCAAATGACAGTATTCTAAAAAATGTCAGGGTAAGTAAAACTTCAGAATTTCCCAACAGAAATACTACGTTCAATATTCATCAAAAGCAGGCATCAGACTTTTTCTAATTATAGGGTTAAAACTCAGGAGGCTGACCAGCTATTATACAATAATTAGTTGCACTCAAAATCTACTGACTATAGCTGCCAAACTGACCTTAGCTCTGTCTTCAGTGGTTAAAAAAAAGAATTAGTACTTTCCTCTACCCAAGAGTCCTTAAAATATGTGAATGCTACATTTGTAATGTATACATCTGTATATGGACGTATACAATGTATACATTTTTACAAAATTATGACCTGAAAAGGCTGGGGAAGATTTCATAAATGAAAGAGAATTCAAATGGCACAAGAATGGCAAAGAGTATTCAGGTTGGGAGTAAAGAATAACTGGAAGTAAGAAGTCAAGTGAGGAGAGACCAGTGTAACTGAACCACACAATTCAGACTGAAAAGTAGTGAATATAATACTGGCTAAGGTAAGTCTCGATCAGATTACTGAAGACCATAAATGCTAAGGTGATGCTTTTAATTGTTTTTATAGCCAACAGGGAACAAAGTAGATCCTGAGACAAATCACAGGAAAAAGAGGTTTTAAGTGTATGAAATGGACTATGTTATGGACTGAACGCTTGCACTCTCTCAAAATTCGTGTGTGGAAGCTTTAACCCTGAATGTGATGGAGCCCCAGTGGAGATAGGGCCTTTGAAAGTTAGTTTAGTCTAGATGATGTCATGAAGTGGGGCCCTAATGATGGGTTTAGTGCCAGGGAACATCAAAGAAACAAGCAGCAACACTGAAATGGTAATAAAAAAATTACCACCCCCCCCCCCCCCAAAAAAAAAAAAAAAAAAAAGTCTCGGACCAGACAGATGCACAGCAGAATTCTAACAGACATTCAAAGAAGAATTTGTACCAATCCTATTCACACTATTCCACAAGACATAAAAACAGGGAATCCTCCCTAAATCATTCTATGACTCCAGTATCACTGTAATACCAAAACCAGGAAAGGACACAACAGAAAAAGCAAACTACAGGCCGGGCACGGTGGCTCCCGCCTGTAATCTCAAAACTTTGGGAGGCCGAGGTGGGTGGATCATGAGGTCAGGAGATCAAGACCATCCTGGCCAACATGGTGAAACCCCATCTCTATGAAAAATACAAAAATTAGCTGGGCATGGTGACACGTGCCTGTAATCCCAGCTACTTGGGAGGCTGAGACAGGACAATCGCTTGAACCAGGGAATCGGAGGTTGCGGTGAGCCAAGATCGTGCCACTGCACTGCAGCCTGGCAACAGAGCGAGGGAGGAAGGAAGGAAGGAAGGAAGGGAGAGAGGGAGGGAGAGAGGGAGGGAGGGAGGGAGGGAGGAAGGAAAGAAGAAAAAAGAAAAAAAGAGCAAACTACAGACCAATACCCCTGATGAAGACAGATGCAAAAATCCTTAACAAAATACTAGCTAACCGAATCCAACAGCATATCAAAAAGATGATCCATCATGATCAAGCGAGTTTCATACCAGGGATACAGGAATGGTTTAACAGACACATAAATGTGATATACCACACAAACAGAACTAAAAACGAAAGTTACATGATCATCTTGATAGATGCAGATGTGGGAAAAGCATCTGACAAAATACAGCATCCTTTTATGATTCAAATCCTCAGCAAAATCGGCCTATAAGGGCCATACCTCAATGTAATAAAAGCCATCTATGATAAACCCACAGCCAACATAATACTGAACAGGGAAAAGTTGAAAGCATTCCCTCCAAGAACTGGAACAAGACAAGGATGCCCACTCTCACCACTTCTATTCAACATAGTCCTAGCCAGAAAACCCGACAAGAGAAAGAAAGAAAGGGCACCCAAATCGAGAAAGAAGTCAAACCGTTGCTGTTTGCTGATGACATGATCGTACACTTAGAAAACCCTGAAGACTCCTCCAAAAAGCTCCTAGAAGGTTGCAGTGAGCCAGGATCACGCCACTACACTCCAGCCAGGGAGACAGAGCGAGACTCTGTCTCAAAAAAAAGTTCCTAGAACTGATAAATGAATTCAGCAAAATTAACGTATACAAATTTAACGTACACAAAATTAAAGTATACAAATCAGTAGCTCTACTATACACCAAGAGCAATCAAACTGAGAATCAGATTAAGAACTCAACCGTTTTTAAAATAGCAGCCCAAAAAAACTTAATACTTAGGAATATACCTAACCAAAGAGGTAAAAGACGTCTACAAGGAAAACTACTAAACAGTGCTGAAATAAATCACAGATGACACACACGGGAGCACATCGCATGCTCATGGATGGGTAGAATCAATATTGTGAAAATGACCATACCGCCAAAAGCAATCTACAAATTCAATGTAATTCCCATCAAAATATCACCATCATTCTTCACAGAACTAGAAAAAAAAAAAAAAAAAATCCTAAAATTCATATGGAACCAGAAAAGAGCCAGCACAGCTAAAATAAGACTAAGCAAAAAGATCAAATCTGGCATCACATTACCTGACTTCAAACTAGACTGTAAGGCCATAATCACCAAAACAGCATGGTACTAGTATAAAAATAAGCACACAGACCAATGGAACAGAATAGAGAACCCAGAAATAAACCCAAATACTTAAAGCCGATCTTCAACAAAGCAAACAAAAACTAAAGTGGGGAAAGGACACCCTAATTCAACAAATGGTGCTGGAATAATTGGCAAACCACATGTAAGAGAACGAAATTGGATCTTCATCTCATATCTTATACAAAAATCAACCAAGACAGATCAAGGACTTAAATCTAAGATCTGAAACTTCAAAAATTCCAGAAGATAACATCAGAAAAACCCTTCTAGACACTGGCTTAGGCAAAGACTTCATGACCAAGAACCCAAAAGCAAATGTGACAAAAACAAAGATAAAGAGGTGGGTCTTAATTAAACTAAAGGGCTTCTGCACAGCAAAAGGAACAGTTAGCAGAGTAAACAGACAACACACAGAGTGAAAGAACATCTTCACCATCTACACATCCGACAAAGGACTAATATCCAAAATTTACAAGGAACTCAAACAAATTAGCAAGAAAAAACAAATAATCCCATCAAAAAGAGGGCTAAGGACATGAATAGACAATTCTCAAAAGAATATATACAAATGGCCAACAAACATGAAAAAATGCTCAACATCACTAATGATCAGGGAAATGCAAATCCAAACCACAATGCAATACCACCTTACTCTCACAAGAATGGCCATAATAAAAAAATCAAAAAAGAATAGATGTTGGCATGGATGCGGTAAAAAGGGAACACTTCTACATTGCTGGTGGGAATGTAAACTAGTACAGCCACTATGGAAAACAGTGAGGGGATTCCTTAAAGAACTAAAAGTAGAACTACCACTTGATCCAGCAATCCCATTATTGGGTATCTACCCACAGGAAAAGAAGTCATTATATGAAAAAAATACTTGCACACACATGTATATAGTAAAAAATATGGAACCAGCTCAAATGCTCATCTATCAACTAGTGGGTAAAGAAATTGTGTATACATATACATGATAAAATACTGTGCAGCCATAAAAAGGAACGAATTAATGGCATTCACAGCAACCTGGATGGAACTGGAGACTATTATCCTAAGAGAATTTAACTCAGGAATGGAAAACCAAACAATGTATGTTCTCACTCATAAGCGGGAGCTAAGCTATGAGATACAAAGGTCTAAGAATGATACCTTGGACTTTGGGGATTCAGGGGAAAGGGTGGGAGGGGGGTGAGGGATAAAAGACTACATATTTCGTTCAGTGTATACCGCTTGGGTGATGGGTGCACCAAAATCTCACAAATCACTACTAAAGACCTTACTCATGTAACCAAATACCACCTGTTCCCCAAAAACCTATGGAAACAAATTTTTTTTTTAAAAAAAGAGAGAGACACCACACATGAGACCCTCCCACACACACATACCCTGAGGGCACAGTGAGAAGGTATCCCTCTGCAATCCAGAAAGAGAGCCCTCACCAGAAGGCGACCATGCTGGCACCCTTATCTCCCCTTATCTCAGGCTTTTAGCTTCCAAAACTGTGAGAAAATACATTTCTGTCATTTAAGCCACCAAATCTACGGTATTTTGTTATGGCAGCCCAAGCAGACTAAGACAGACTGGAAAAAGAGAGCAACTGGCAGCAAGAAGACTGCTCTAAAGAGACTACTGCAATGTCCAGTAGCAAAGCAACAGATTACAGAGCAATCAACTCGCTACAGAGAAAAATAAGCTACCTCACTTGGCCCCAGGATTTTTAGAAGTTATATTCAAGAACCCTCACTACCCATTTCCAAGGTCTTTAGTTTTGCTGTTTCACCTACCAGCTATTCTCATCGTTGCAATTTAAGGTAGATCTTCAAGAAAGCATTAGGAATTATTACAAAGGGAGAAGCTGAGACAGAGGCCCCAGAATTTTCTTGAGTCCAGTCAAGCAACTGTCAAATCACCCCATAACCCTTTTCTCCCAAACCCAGTTAATGTTTTATTCTGAAGAACAATCAGCAAATAGCTCCTATGAATGCCACAAGTACACTGGCCTCCATCAAAGCTACCTCAATGGCCCTACTGGCACTGGGTTCCAAAGGAACCCAACAGTCTCCTTACTTTGATTTGTCAATTCCCTTCTTCAAAGTAATGTGAAAACTTCTAAACAATACAATCGCATAAAGAGATACTTAGAAAGTCATGGAAAATCCCAATATTTCCCAATATAAGACAAGACAGGTGTTTTATATAACCAGACAAACACTCTAAATGGAAAGGGACAATACTGGATGCTGCAGGAACATCCTCATCACAAAGTCCTAATCACAAAGAACCAGGAAACAGTAGCATCATCAGCAGACAGCTCCAAGTCCTGTCATTCAAGGATATGACTAAGTCTCAGACTTTCTTGCTTCAAGCACAAGCATACAGCAGACAAGAGTTCCTCTTGCGTTCTGTAACCTCATCTCTGCATCCTCTCCTCATCACTCAGGAGTATAAAAGTATATCTGAACTTTTAACTCATTAACTCTTTAGTGTCACTAAAATTTTGTTGAGATTACTGCTTATCAGTACAAAGTAAAAGCAGACTCTTCCTAAGAACTATTCAGCTGTCACACATTCATACTTAAGCCTGGGGTTAACCTTGTCACTACAGCAGATCCTCAACAAGCATTTTAAAAACTGAGCTGAGAATAAAGGACTCAAGGGCACTAATATGGGGGCTCTATGGTTTGGAATATAATTAACAGAATCCTGAAAAAGAATATGCCTCAGGATTTATTTTACTTTACTGCTTCAATTTCCCCCATTTAACCAAAAAGACTCATCCGAACAATTCTGAGATTCTGATGAATTATATACAAATATTATATATATTTCATTCTGATGAAATATATATTTATATATAAAATATGTAAATTACATATTTAAAATGATAAAGAGTTCCACAGACTAGTGTTCCTCTCAGTCACCTGATTTAATCTTCAATAACTGACCATCAGAAATGTTTAAGTTTTACATGAAGATTCCCTTTCTCCATATGTATATGAAAAGCTTGGAATCCCTTTCAAGACTTTCTATGCCACCTAATAAAATAACTAATATCTGTACAGACCACAAACCTCCACATTTTAGAATTTTCATAAAAATTTTTAATCTGCTCATTATCACAACCCCCTAAGGCAGTATTTTTATTGTTCTCATCTTAGACATAAGATAAACAGACTCAGAGAGGTTAAAATATGCTGCCCTAGGATCACATATCTTGTAAATACTAAAACCAACACTAAACCAAAACTTTGTATCTCCAAACTGCTCCTCTTTCAAATATACCATCACACTGTATCTCTATTCTCCACTACCTTAAACAAACCATTCTACACAGAATAAAAAACAGTGCATTAGTAGATACTCACTCAAATACCTACAGATGCTCTTTAACAACAGCCTAATCTATTTCTAAATAAACATACAAAATGAACTAATCATAACCCTTTCAATATTAGCATTAATACCTTTCATTTAATGAATTAAAAGTTCTGTTCTGTTAAAATATCTTCTGTATGTTTAATAACATTTTTAAACTACTTTTGGAATAAACATTTTCCATCCACTTTAACTTGTTTTTATAACTAAACACTAAATCTTCGAAAAAAGGGAAATAAAAAAATTAAAATTGTCCATACTATGAAGCAACCGTTCTTTTCTCTGACCTCAACTAAATGATAGCTGTGAATATTCCAGTATCTTCCAACTATCAAATTTCATATTCTTCCCAATGCACAAAGTCTAAAGACAGTTTAGCAATAAGACCACACAAAAAAAGAATTACGCTTTTATAAAGATATCTTAGGTTGTAGCTATTTATATTCAATGTCTTGAAATACTAAAAATAAAGTCCTTAATTAACCCATTTTATGGAGGCTTTTAATTATACTGTTTTCTCCTTAATAAAAATAAATCAGCCAGGCACAGTGGCTCACGCCTATAATTCCAGCACTTTGGGAGGCAAAGGTGGGCAGATCACCTGAGGACAGGAATTAAAGAACAGCCTGGCCAGCACGGTGAAACCCCATCTCTACCAAAAATTACAAAACTAGGTGTGGTGGCAGGTGCCTGTAATCCCAGCTACTCGGAAGGCGGAGGCACAAAAATCACTTGAACCCGGAAGGCAAAGGTTGCAGTGAAAGCTGAGATCGCACCACTGCACTCCAGCCGGGGCGACACAGCTACATGCTGTCTCCCAAATAATAATAATTAAATAAATAAATCTTGAAGCACTTTTGGAGAATATCAACAGTACCCCATTTAAGACTTCTTTTTTTCTTTTTGTCACCTTGGCTTCAGATAAGACTTCTTATTACAACAAATTTCAAAGATTTCTAGAGATACTAAATTCCTCCTGAAGACAAACCATGCTCTTGTAGATTGGTATCAGTGCAGGTGCAACTACAACTGATTAGAGTTTGCTACTTCTGAGGGGCAATAAGAAACCACAGGCAAATGTATTTCACTGTTGATTTCTCTATTTCCTCTGTAAAATTAACAGTTACCAACTTCCTACAAGAGTTATGAAGCAAATAGCATATGAGTAAATATTTATGAAGTACTGTTATCTTTACTGATTTTGCTTTAAACCAATAAGACTCCTCCCCTTCCCCCAATCATTCAGTGGACAAAGTCCTACTGCTATTATAACGTATTCGGCAAGTCTCCGGAGTCAAACTCAATGTGAACAGAGTCTGCTCACTACAGGCACTGTTCTTAAGCTTGAGAAGAGGGATTATACAAATATGAAGGCAAGAGAGACCCTGGCACTATGGCATGTTTTGTGTTCCTGCAGTACAGTATCTCAAACCCCTACAAACTTTAAATGGATTTAATTACTCAACATTGTATCATGGTTCTTAAGACAATAACACTAGCAACAGTGCAAGCAACAGGCTTGCAAAGCCACCAGAAAAGTCAATGGCCTACTGGTCTACCTCTCAAAACAGACTACCGCAAACTAGTTTATTATACACTTCATTACTACTTTCATAGTTTATATTAAACAGTAGTGCGTCTGAGCCAATAATAAGCTCCTTAGGAAAATTTCACACTCAACAGAATCATAACTTGTTTTTAATTAAGATGCCTGTAATGAGTGTATTTCAGGAATAAACATCATGCTACTAATCTATGAAAACTTTTCACCAAGAAAAAGGAAAGAATAAAGTTTACCAAAGACTGATTTTGTCTGTTCCCTACAGCAAAGTATCTTGGTTCTACTTTTTCTTCTTGAAGATGACTATTAGGATTTTCTTAACTGTTTGCTCTCAGTCAGAATTTAAAAGAGTATGGTCAGGGTTGAGGCTTCCTGGTAGCAGAGCTCATATAATGCTTCTTATGTATACAAAATGGGGACCAAATGAAAAGAACTCTACTCTCCTGATAGTACCCTGAAAATTTCTCCGCATGCTTTAACTGATCAGAGAAGTATCAGCACACTCGTTGGCCCAAAAGATGAGAAAGCTTCTTTCTCCTCAAAACAGATCTTGATTCCCTAAATCAAGGTATTGGACGGACTACTCAAAGCATAAAACTCAGCCTGAAAAACTTATATTCCAAGAAGAATTTGCTTTATATAAACAAGTCCAACACAATTTTTTGTTCTGTATTTAAAATAATGAAGTCTTTAGTTTAGACTTTTGAGAACAAAAAGTTCTTACTGTGAGCTGAAAACAATCCCTGGGGTGGGGGGGTGAAGGAAGGGGGAAGAAGAGGAGAGATAGACAGATCTCCATAATACCTTTTCTAAAATCCATGGGGCCAGGTAGGTTTTAGAACTGAGTTTTTCAGACTTTAGAAAGGAAACATAGTATATAGGTACATATGTCATATGCTACAAATCAGCTCCTGGCAACCACACAGGAACTAGGAAAATAGAGAATGTCAACGGCCTCCTTTCAGATAAGATCAGATTTTGCCATCAAAATACTTCATGCTGAAATTAATTGTGGTTCAGATCTTTTTGGATTTCAAAATTGCAGATAAGGGGCTGTGGATCTCTAACAGGGAAAAGGGGATCTTGACAAATAATAAAATATGCTGTCACCTAGAATAAAAAAAAAAAACAAAAAACTAGCTGATGCTTAGATAAAAGATATTTAGGATATTTAGGACCATCTTGAAATGGCTCTAATTACCTACCTAATTGGAAAGTTATAATAATTTCAAGTTATATGTTCCTATCAAGAGATTCAACATGAAACACTTTTCCTTTAACTTTATTCCCAACTGGGACTAACACTAAAAAACATTTTCTAAAATCTGAGTATGTCAGTACCAAGCAGATAAGTAAATGGGCCTCTGAACCACATGACAAAGTTGGCTAGATATAGTGGGGTTTCCAAATAGGAAAAACCTAGAAGGATCCTGCAGGAGAACCCAAAGATTCTTACTCTTGGCACAAGGGCCCATATAAGCTCAGATTCTCTAAACTGACCTGTGGCCAAACCACACTTCTGTTGAAAGTAAGCCTAGCATTTTTTCTTCTCCAAAGGTACAAACAAACCACTTACTTATCCCCAGCTACCTCAGAACAACAACATGCCTCTGGGACCAAGAAGCTGGATAACGGTAATTCCCTCCCAGCAGGGAGACCTGCCATGCCTAACCAACATTCACAACTCTGGCTGACAACAGCCGCGCATTCGCTCACTGACTGGAGCAGCCACGATTATATTAAGTCCAACCTGTGTTCATGTATCAGCTACCAATGAAGTGATGAAAAAGTAATTATGAGTCTATCTTGCTCATTTTTAAAGCCTGACAAGAGCTCACAGGCAAAACTACCAGAAGCAAACAAACTGACAACCTTTGAGGGAGGCTGCCTCCACAAAGACTTCCATTTGGCAACTAGAATGATCTTCCATAGATTACCACAAATGTAGAGAAACCCCCTCAGTTCAAATTCAGGCACCTTCCTAATACCACAGAGCTGACAAAATGACATCTTGGGCCAAATTTTCCCAATTTTAATAACCAAAATATAGGAAGTTATGGTAGTAGTATTTTTTAAGGAAAAAAAAGGTAGTATTTTCTGTCCTGTACCTTATCTCTAATTGTTTTATTACATTATGTTGAAGGTTTCATCCCTGAGTCACCATCCAATTCAATAAAAATTAGTAACCAATCTCTAATCCGTTTTCTTTTCTGTGTGATCTTTAAATGTGATCTTTAAGTCCCCAAGCAGCTTACAGTAGCTTAGATGACTCACCATAGTCTTTATGAGAGCACATTTTTAACCTGGAACACATAAGAGCACATTTTAAACATGCAACAAAAAAACCAAAGCTCTCTCTATAAAAATTCATTTTCTTTCCAAGTCAAGGGTATCTTTAAAAACTACAGGATGATCTGGCTGGAAACAGAAAAAAGTTTCAAGTAACAGTCATGTTATTAACAAAACTATCTGTGCTTCAGTTTATGAAAATAACAGTTTTCTTTCTACCAAAACCATGTTTCCCCCTGATGTAATGATCCCTTTTTACAGGCTTCTATAGGAGCAAGAAAAGGTGCATGAAAAAATACAGCTAAAGATATGCTCTAGAGTTGGGCTTCTCATTAAGGATTGGCCAGCATTCCATTCCACCCTAACCCTTACCCCCAAAGATGCAAACCAAAACAAGAGGAAGGTAATGCCATAAGCTGAAAATGATGCAACTTTAGAAATTCAGTTTTACTCAGTGATTAATGAAAACATATTTAAATTACTGAAAATAGTTGTGGTAGCAAGTAGAAAATAAAATGTACATGAATTTTTAAGATACAATTTCTTCCACTCACTTGCGACATGCTGCTTCAGGCTACCAAGGGAGTTTATGTTCCTTCTTCTCTGCCATTAAGAAAAAAAGTGAAGACGCTCTACCCTAGAGACTCTTAACATTCTCTCTAACCTGTTCCCAGGCGTTCTATCCTTTCAAGTCAGGTAATTTTTATTTTACTTAATTATTTAGACTATGCCTTACTCCAGAAAGAATTTCAAGTACCTGGAGAAATAATATGGACAAAATACTACATTTAAGTGGTGGCGATACCTAAGCATGGAAAAGGAGTTTCAAAAGGTGTACACATTCTGTTCATTATTCTGCACTCTACAAAGTAGAGTCTACAAAATAGTAACATTAAGAAGAAATCAACTAAAAAAGAAAAGTTAAGGTTCTTAGGTACTTCATGACTTTTCAAAACTACTTATATGCCTGATAACTTCTCAGACTTCATATACACAATTTTATGGCACTAAAAGCAACTTTGATTTGTTGCTCTTGTAGGGGTATTTCCTCACTTCCAACCCCACAGACAAAACATTTCATTTTATCCAAAGTAAAATGAGATAATGCCCATAAATTGCTTATCACAATGCCTAGCATATAATAGGAATTCAATAAACACTAGCTATAATACTGGCTATATAATGATTTCTAATAGAATCATTAGTATTACCAAGAATACTAATTAGAAGGTACCACAAATAATAGCAGCTACCATTTCTGAAGCAGCTTTGTAGGAGGAAATATATAGATAACCTTATTTAATCTTCACAAGGATTCTGTAGGTGGGCATTATTAGCCACTTTTCACAAATGAAAAAAGTATAGCTCTGATTATTTAAATGTCTTGCCTAAGGCCATCCTACTAGTAAGTTGCAAGTCATCGATTCCAATCCAGTTGTCTGGCTCCTGAGCCCAATTCTTTCCACCAGACTATACTGCCTCTCTCACAAAAAGTCAAGAATTCAAGGGCTCTCTCACTGACAAGACTTCAATTAGATTCCACTCCACTTCAATAAGCACAGGTCAAAGAATGACAGCAATTCCCTCCAGTCACCACACAACACATTTGTATACAAGCACAAATGTGCTCCAAATGTCATAATGCATTCCATTCACATACTAATAAAATTTTGTATTGTTACATTAAATAATCAACCAAAGTCACTAATTTTATGCATGTAACTCCACCATTAACATCAATCCCTGGTCTGATAAATTATCTCCCTCTGTGTTCATTTCCCTAAGGGAATTCATTAGCTTTAATTATTAACTTGTAGGCACAAAAAACAAAATTTGCATCTCCTAACCAAAAGAAATCAAAATGTGGGCAAAAACATACACACACACAAAAAGGTGGTCAGTACTACATTATTTATCATATCAAAAAGCAAATTAACAAAAATCCCTAAATGTCAAGTAGTAAGAAAATGGATGTTAAGTTATGCTATATTCATTCCACTTAAGAGCATGTAACTATTTTAAGCCAAGTTAATAACAGGAGAAAATGTTAATGGTAGAAAATTAAGTGAAACAAAAAACAGGACATAAATGAACTAACATTAAGTTACCAACTTTGTAAACAGAACTATAAGAAAAAAAAGACAAAAAGGAAATGAACAATTTTCTCTGGATAGTGAAATAAAGGTAATTTTTCCCCTTTTGCTTTTTCTGTTCTCCAATGTTCTTTTCAATTATGACTATGTAATAACTTTATATGCAGAAAAAAGATGGTCTTCTTTTTAACCAACATCTTTACTGAGCATACGTCCCTCATAAATCTTCAAATTAGCCAGAAGAGTCCCAGGTCATGTGAAATATAAAATGCAAAAAACAATTCAGCATCTTTATTACCTCCAGCATTGCTATCCTCCAATTATGTCAGAACTGCAATCTTGAGTCATTTCTCTTACCTACAGAAAGCCAATCCTTCAAATTCTATCAATCCTTCAAATTCTATCAATCCTTTACTTCTGATATTTTTCCTTTCTATTCCCTACACTAACACCAAATGCAATCCCTCACCAGCTCATCCTAGATTGGCATAAAGGCCTCCAAAGTAAATAAATGCCTTCCTTATTTTAGTGTCTCACCACTAACAATTTACTCCACCACAGCTAACTATGTGCTAGGCACTATTCTTGGAACTTTACATGTATTAACTCATTGAACACTCCTAACAACCTTATAAGGATAACTACTATTATTAGTCCTGTTTTACAGATTAAGAAACAGAAGCAGAGAAGTTAAGTAACATACCCAAGATCACCCAGATATTCACTGGTAATTTCTGGATCTGAACACCTGTAGTCCAGCTCCAGATAATATGTAAATATGAACTCCCCCAGGAATTAAGGAGTGGTGACAAATAAAAACCAGCTTCTCACTCTCTGAACTGTACAGGCCCTTGGATCAAGCTAAATTCTTATTTCCAGGTCTCTCCTCATGCTATTCCTCAACTGGAAGACCAGTTCTTCTCTTCCCTAATTCATTGCCCATATCTCCATCACAACTTAACTCTAAACTCAATATTTCTGAGTTTTCCTTAAGCCAGTTCCGTGACTCTTCAGCACTGCCTCTTTCTTATGGACTCAATTTAAACTACAATAATGTGTGTTTGTTGACATATTCTATGTTAAGTATTTTACTTCCCATCTAATAATAAATGTCTCCACCTTTTTTTTTTTGAGACAGTCTCCCTCCGTGCACCCAAGAGGGAGTGCCGTGGCGCAATCTCGGCTCACTGGAACCTCTGCCTCCTGGGTTCAAGTGATTCTCCTGCCTCAGCCTCCCCAGTAGCTGGGACTACAGGCACGTGCCACAACACCTGGCTAATTTTTTGTATTTTTGGTAGAGACAGGGTTTTGCTACATTGGCCAGGCTGGTCTCCAACTCCTGGCCTCAAGTGATCTGCCTGCCTCAGCCTCCCAAAATGCTGTGATTACAGGCGTGAGCCACCACGCCCGGGGAAATGTCTCCACTTTTTCTGAGCAATGACCTTCTCCATTTCCCATCTTCCCAAAAACTGCTAGAAGAATGCATAGGTAGATACTAAATAGTTAATTGATAAAAATGAGATACTTATGGCACAACTATTTAACAAAGGAGACTGTCATTCATTAGTCTTTTGAACTAACACATTTAAATGTTTGTCTTCTCATTATCTTCCCTAAACACAAACACTTTAGATTTGCAATTTCAACATTCCCATCTATAAACATACTTTCAAGTGATAACCAAAGGCAGTCTTATTAAATGATCTTTTAAAAAGGCATTCCACACATTGTCCAGAAATACCACTTTTTTTTCTTTTTCAGGAGAGCCTTTCTAATAGTGTTACTTTTACTTTCTTTCAGTGAGATTACCCAAGTCTTTGACAACACTAGGCAGGCAATGACATTCCAGGAAAGATTACCAATTGTTTAAGAGCAGAAAAGACTATATGGCTTTAATAAGACAGTATTATTTATTGCCCAAATAAGTGTAAAATTTGAAAGTTGTTTCTAGTCAAGGCTGGATATCTTCATCTTTATCTTCCCATTTCAAAAGGCTTGTTTAAAAACTCAAAGATATAGCAAAGGATATCTTGAAGACAGAAACTTGAAATTGTCTTTAAACGGCTAATGAAAACAAAAATATTAATCGGAGGTACGCTTCACTATATACAATAAACAAGCCCCTAAAATGCTGTGATCTAATCAAATTGTTTTTCAAATCCATGACAAGCAATGACTACGGCTGGTGGGGAAGGGAGAAGACTATTTATTTTTGTTTGTTTGTTTTTTTGGAGACAAGAGTCTCACTCTGTTGCCAAGACTAGAGTACAGTGGCGCCATCTCAGGTCACTGCAACCTCTGCCTCCTGGGTTCAAGCAATTCTCCCACCCCAGCCTCCTGAGTAGCTGGCATTACAGGTACCCACCACCACGCCCAGCAAGTTTTTGTATTATTAGTAGAAACAGGGTTTCACCATGTTGGCCAGGCTGGTCTCAAACTCCTGACCTCAGGTGATCCACCCACCTTGGCCTCCAAAGTGCTGGGACTAAAGGCATGAGTCACCGCACCCGACCTTGTTTTTCAATTGTTCAGGAATTGTTCTGAAAAGTATACAATACTCATGGTTGTAATCTTGTCTCTAATTTTTATGTTTTCCAAGTTTGAATTTTCATATACAGGTTTTATCTAAAACACTCCCTTGCTACCTTTTACCTTAAATGAGCCACTTAATACCAGACCATATTTGTCCTAAAATATATTTTTCCTCACACACCTGCTAACTCTGTGGTTACTCTCATTAATCACTACAGCTTACCTGAAGCAAATGTCTAACATGGCTCAATAATAACAAGTATGTATTACTACAAATTATAGCTATTATAAATTTCAACACTAATATGTACATAATATGAACTACACCCTACTCATAACCTTAAAATACCTTAAGTGAAAGGTCAGACCTGGTTTCCTCTCTCAAATCACCATTCCTATTTCTATTATAGTTCAGTAAAAATCCACAGTGGTACAATTTTGGTTTTCTCTTGATTTTGTTGTTGATATGTTCAAGTAATGCTATGGCAACTTGAAAAGCTTACTCCTCGTTTAACAGGGTAAGAAGGCATTTAGTAATCTTGCCATTTTTTAAAATTACTTGAAAAGTGGATGCAGTTATAAAAGGCCAATACCAAGAATCCCTGGGGTGACAGAACAGTTTTTGTATCTTGACTGTATCACTATCAATAACCTAGTTGTGATACTGTACTAATTTTGCAAGGTGCTATTATTGCAGGAAACTGGGTAAAAGGCATATAGAATCTCTGTATAGTTTCTTACAACTGCATATGAATCTATAACTACCAAAAAATAAAAATACTGAAGAGCAATTTAATGAGGATTCATTTTTCTGGCCCTATGTCAATATTTTCAAAAAGCCTATAAGTATATCTAAAAATTTCCCCCCTCGACCAAAAAAGATCAGTAACTGAAAAATGAAAATCTGTATTCCTTTTTAAAAATTAAGAGCCAGAAAATACTTCCTACAATTATCTCTGAAAATTTTGGGCAAAAAGAAACCTATACTGTTACAAAAGTCTGAATTCAATAAGAAAAAGTAAAGCTTTACTTAATACTCAAAATGACATTCTAGATAGAAATATCAGAGAGATGCTCAATATCTACAGATGGCTTACAAAATGACAACATCCCTTACTACTCGGATTCCAAAACAAAGGAAATTTTCAGATATCGCAACAAACACTTAATCTACTAAAAACTAAACCCAAAATCACAATTTAGACATACACACTCAAACCCTAAAGTTGAGGACATGGATTTAAACATCTGAACCATTTCCATGTTGTCAATCCTTTTAACAAACTTTCTTTCTACACACTGCCCTTTCTTTCTAAACACTGCCCTAATCAGAGTACCCCACCTTTCACTCCTACAGAAAGAAAAGCTTCTCTCAAGGTCACTTTAGGAACACTTCACACAGCCCATCATACCAAGTGAACAAATTCACTCTCACCATAATGCAAAGAAAATTTTAACACCTTGATGAAGGAATAACATATCAGATCCTCAAGACAAATTAGTAGTAAACACACCTTTATCTTTTCCATAGTGACTTCTGACACGCAAATAACTCAGCTATCATGAGTTATTCGTTTTGCTTCAGGAATAAGATTAAACATAACATCACATACTACAGTGTATATATATATATTCTTCTAGTTAAAAAAGTTTCTGAAAGTATTATATATTGTTTCTCAAAAACAGCCCACTGTGAAATTGAGTCTTTCTCAAAAAGGACAAATAAGAAAGGAAATTACAATACCCAACTATAAACTCTAGTTTTCATAAGTCAAACAGCATGAGGTTTTTATAAATATCACTCCAAAGACAAAACAGAAAACAAACAAAAAACTCTAATCTTTACTACAGCAGCTCTTCAAAAGGAAAGTCAGATCCTTTAGCTCCTTAATAGCTGCAAATACATAGGCATTAGGGTGTATTACATAATATCCTTTGAAATCAGGGCAGAAGATTATTCAAATGTCAATAAGGTATACAAATATAAATTATATAACTAAAATAATGTTACTATACCAATTTCTTTTAGACATTCCCTTTAAGAAATGGCCACAGAAAAATTATATCTACCAGTACATCTTGATTTGAAAAACAATCATATGCCATTTTCTCTTCCCCAAATTCAAATTCATTCACTAATTTATCAAAAGTCACAGCTTATTACAACTTTTTGTAGCATTTAAAACAAAACACACAGATAAATATTGCTAAGTTCACTGCATACAGGTGTATAAGTTCAAACCTTTCAATGGATAACAAATCTAACTTTTAAAACTAAAAGTTCCTACTCCAAATAATCAAATACGGTGACCATTTGTAATGTAGAAAAATTTTTTCTTTGTGTAATGCAACATACTAAAAGTAGTCCAAAAATTGCTCCAATGTCATGCTTGTAATCCATATCCCAGTTCATATATATATACTTTTTAATTTCACAGACTACATAAATCCTTAAGTTTAAAAAGTGAAATAAATATAATTGCCTTTATTCTAAAAATAGAATGCACTTCTAATAGCAAGTTCCTGGAGTTCATGTTATTGTATCAGTGAGTGTCCAGTTATATATATTTACCACAATTTAAGCTGGAACAGTAGGCAACAGTAATATCATGACTCATTTTTAAAAAATACTAAGCATCATCTACTATGTATTCGTCAAAGTAAATCTGAAGGTTCCTGAGAATGAATTATTAGTTGCAAAAAATGAGATGTATCAACACCAGTAAAGAAATACAGCCATCTTCTACAACTTTAAAATTATTAAATTTTCTCCCCCCACCACAAAAAAGTAACAACTTTCAAATGATTACCAGTAAAAGGAAGGAGGTGAGAGAAGAGTTGGGACTTGGCTATCGTTTCATGATGTCCTTTTGATCAAGAATAATATTAGTCTTTAACCTACTTAAAATTCAAAAAAACGCCTTCATTTCACTCACTTAAGATGATTAAGGACATACTATACTTTCCCCACAAGTTGTAATTTCATAATTAAAAATGAATTTTAGTAAATTAAATTAGTATACAATTTTTAAAAACAAACTTTTTAGAATGTAAAGTGGTATGACGTGTTTAGGTGGTTATGAAATTAACCTTATTTTCTGATGTTTTATTCTCACAGTATTTTAAGAAATCAACTATTATTTTACCAGGGGAAATAAAAGGCACCCATCAAAGAGGAATTACTGAGTTTCAGCCCAGAGATCTGACAGTTGGTTTTCTTAAGATGATGCTGTCATGGCTTCAGTTATTTTTTTCATCTCTGAGCACAAAGAAATAAATTTAAATTAAATAAAAAGTTACAGCTTTGGTACAATGGAATGAACCTTGCTTCTAAAATATTTTAAAATTATGAGTTTTTAAAAGTTAAAAAATGAAAAAATGCATACTTAAAAATGGGATAAATGTTTTAAAATGGAGCACAGTAGTCATAAATGTACTGAAAGTAAATTTAAAGAGCACTAGTGTGTAGATCTACTTTAACTTACTCTAAACATTATCAGAATGTAATCTGGATATAGGACAGAATTCAGTCATCTAATAGGTATTTACAAATAAATCTAAGTTTCTATTCATTTTGAAAAGTTAACCCACTAACATTTTAAGTAATTGTCAACGAAACTACTGATTTCCTACAGATTTCTGAGGGAACTGTCATCTTTTAAAATTAATAAATCTTACTAATTATCACTTGACTCAACTCCACCTTTTATATACATATATTCAATAATATTTAAATGTCATGCTTTCTATTTTTCTACTAAAATGTATCACACCACCAAAATATGAGTCTTTAGTTTAAGACATCATCTTACCTGATCCACTGAATTGACTGCTTCCCAGTGTAGTTGGTCTAGTTTTCCCACTATTAACAGGTGGGGAAAACATCTGCGAAATAACCCAAATATATCTGTTAGTCCTGAAATTCTTCTAGATTCCTTGCAAACAAAAGTCCACCAAAAGTCATTTATCAGTTATTATACTTCAGAGGAAAGTTAAAATAAAATTGGAGATACATTCAGATCCAGAGACGCAAATATACTGAGTGATACTATTTCCTAATTAATTGGAAATAATGGCTACATTTTGTTCTGAAGACCCGATCATTTACATGGAAGATTCCAAGATATGTTTACACAGTATATTATTATCCATGATCTTTACTGTGGAACTAAGTGAATCTCATTACGTTTACATTACATCTTAATATACACATACAGTCAGAATTATGGCCAATTAAATTACTACATACAGTAAGGATTATAACTGAATTGTATAAAGCAGGTATAGGTGCTGCCTCCTAACAGCAGTTAATAAAGGAATTAGACCCATTAAAAATAAAAGCAGTGGGCCCTTCGGTTTCAGTTGATGTTTTTAAGTCATTTCCCATGTTAAGAACATAATACACACACACACACACGTGTGTGTGTATAAAAGTACTCTGCTCAGAAGGCTAGAAATTCTAGCTCTGGACTACTTTTCTTGTCGCTGACATCTTTCAGGTACCATAAACTACATCTGATATTGGAAAGGAAAATGGTGAGGAGTGTTGAAGAAAAAAACAATTTTTCATATAAAGTCCAAGATTCCTAATAATCATCGGGGTGGGAGGGTGACTCAACCAAAGGTCATAATTACATTGTTCTCCTTTTAACTGGTTAAATCAAATGACCCCTCTGGCATTAAAGTTTTAAATGTGCAAGTCTAGACATTACATCAAAGTTCAGGTGTCCAACTTGGGGGAGCTGGACTCCGGCCCTGAGAACTACTGCTCAAGCAGATGGAGATCACGCTGCCTAGTCCCCACGTTGCTTCCCTCCACCTTTTTTTTTTTTTTTTTTTTTAATCCTCAGCAGAACCCCAAGATGTCGTGGAAAGCTCTCATACCGCACTGAAGTCCAGCAGGTCGCTCAGCTCCTTGTCGGTCCCTATAGCGGCCATGCGTTGTTGCTGGGGATTCATCTTCGGCCACTTCTAGCAGGTCCTAGGGCAGAGGAAACGGGCTCAACGAAAGACCACCGAGGCCCAAAGTGTGTGAGGGGACACAGAGCCGTACTGGGGAAGATTACGGAAGAGCGCTGGGGGCGCCAGGATGACTTCCAGGACCCCGACTCGCTCCCACCGCCGAGCGAGGAGGGGGCGGGAGGGCTCAGTGCCCGCGCCGGGTCCCGGAATCCACGCGTTCCTCGGCGCGGCCCGAGACCGACGCGGCGGCTCCCGCAACTCGCCGCCTCTCCCGCAAGTTTCCGAGCCAGTCTCTGGCCCCTCCTCGGCGCCCCCTGCTCCGCGCCGCCGCCGGGTGCTCAGCGCGCGGGGCCCGGCCGCGGCTGGGGTCTCGAGGAGCCGGGTGAGGGGCAATTCGGCGTCCAGCGAGCGGAGCGGCGGCGAGCGGAGATGCGAAGTGACTCACTCGCTCGGCAACAATAGAACTGACAAGTTGCAGGGAACGCGCCGCTCGCAGGCCCGCGTCTGCGGCCGCCGCCGCCCGGACGTCCCCGCCGGGCCCAGGGGGTCGGAAAGCACCCCCGGCGCATCCAAGGGCGTTTTTAAACAGAAAACAGAAACGCCGACAACTAGTCTCGCTCTCGCCCGGCGTCCTCCTCCCCAGGCTCGGCCTCCTCCCACTTTTGCTGCCCTGCCCCGGACCTGCCGAACAATGAGCCTGGCTCCGCGGCCGAAGCCGCCCGATCTCCCGCGCGCCCCGGAGCCTGGGCGCCGGCCCGAGTCGAGAGCCGAACGGGGCGCACAGGCCGAGCGCGCCGCCAGCGGGCCTGAGCGCCCGCGACTCGAGCCTCCGCCTCCACTCCGCTCCCCAACTTGGAGGGGACCCCGGGTTTGGCGCTGTACAAAGGGGCGCGGAGTTGAGGCGGGGGACGGGGGCGCCCCCGCTCCAGCAGGGACGCGGCGGCGTCCCGCAGCCCCCAGCCCCGCCGCGCCGCCCCCTCCCGCTCGCTAGCCCGCAATTACCTGCCGCCCCGTCTCCGCATCCAACCACCCCGATTAAAGTTCACTTTGGCCGGGAAAGCGGGCTTGGGCTTCCCCTTGCACCGCCCAGCGGCTCGGTTCACTTTGCCCCGCACGAGCTCTCGGGTCTGGGCGGGGGAGGCGGCTTTCGGGCCTGGCCGCCCCTTCCTCCCGGGGCGGGCTGTCGGTCCCCCCGAATAGAACTTGTGGGTCTCCTCAGGCGGACATTTTTTTCGCTGAGGCGGCCTCACCACCGCGCTCGGCTCGCCTCCGGATCCCTCCGCGCCGGGAAGAGCCGCGACTTAACCCTTTCCTCCCCCGCCCGCTCCGCCGCCTAGGAAGTGGGGCCGGCAGAGGGGGCGGGGAGGAGCCGGCGGGGGACTGGGAGGAGCTGCACCGCGGCGGGTGGACAAAGCCCGCGGTCGGGTGAGGCGGGACGGAGTTGGGGCCGGCAGGGAGGGGCAGGAGGCGCTCGCAGGCACCTCGAGAAGGAGGCCCCGACCGCTCGCCGAGGAAGCCTCGTCCGGGCCCCCTGGGAGCGGGGCGGCAGGCACTGTGGCGCCTCCTCGCGTTGGTCTTGCTGGTTCTCGGCCCCCGAAGCGGAGCGACGGAGACACAACTGTGGGAGCATCTGGATCCACAGCCCAGGTCCCCCAACTTCCCGGAACGCGAGGCCGCAGAGCACTGAAGGCTGCCATTCCCGAGCAGGTCACGCTGGACGCCACCCTAAGCTAGGCCCAGAGGCTCCCGCCCAGGAGGGCTGCAGTGGGCGCGGACACCGCGCGCGTGGGGACGGGAGACCCAGCTTCCTCGGCCGTTCCGGGAGTAGGCGCGGCCGGTCAGATTCGATGCTGAGCCGAATGCAGGAGAAAGGGCAAACCTCCCTCAAACCAGAAAAAGCCGTGTGAGCTTCAGGTTCTGAAATACCCCACTCACGAAGACCCCACATCTCCAATCACCTCCTCCCACCCAAATCCCATTCGGAGCCACAGAATTGCACGTGGGACGAGTTCTTGGGAATGGATCAAGCCAGTCTCTTCATCTAACGGAGACAGTCCAGGGTGGCTCTGTCACACAGCCACTGTCTTGTGCGCAAGTTCTGAACTTGGCCTCAAAGAAGCCCCAGAGTAGAAAGAAGACAAAATAAACCTCAGTTCTTCGATTCTGGGCTGGAAGTGAGATTTTCTTGAATGGCAGCCAGTGTTTTGACTCTTAGGTAAGTGAGTGGGTAAAGACCAGTAAGGCCCACGCAGAAGAAACACTGAGGAAAGAAGACACAAAGTAACAAATGGAAGGAAGCAGCCGACGCCTGAGGACAACATGGCAAGAAGGAGCCTTTGGATTCCGGACTGGCATGGAAAGCGAGGTAGATTCAGCTACCATATGCCATTACTGTACTTAGTACAGTTGTCTCTGTATCCATGGGATTGGTTCCCGGACTCTGGATTTTCTAAGATGTTCAAGTCTGTTACGTAAAAATGGTGTGTTTTCCCATATACTTTAAATCATCTCTAGATTACTTATAAAACCTAATACAATGCAAATGCTATGTAAATAGTTGTTAAGGTGTATTTAGGGAATAATCATCCAAAGAAATCTCTATATTTTCAGTACACTTTCAGGCTATATTTCAGGCTCTGTATTTTCGTATATTTTCAGGCCTGATAAGCCTAACTACATTTTTTGTTTTCAATTGGTTGAATCCCAGAATTTGGAAACCCCAGATACGGAGGGCGGATGGTACAACCGGAGCTGTCAGGTGGATTTCCAAGGCTTTGCATTGGCTGTACCTAAAATTTATGACAGATCCTGTGGTGGCCTAGACTCCCCAATATCCACTCTTCCTTATCTGGGTAAACAAGCCCAGTTCTTAGTCACATCCCTGCTCTGCCTACTTACAGGGGCAGGTGGTTCCAATCTAAGCAACGTAGCATAATTCCAACCTAAAACAGCATAATCCCATTCCCTGCCACAGTTATTGGTTGGCAATGGGCGTAGTGTATTTGGGCCAATGAGAGGAGCAATTTCCTGGTCTTTCTTGGGAAAAGTTTTTCTTCCATTTTGTGAGAGCGCTTTTTTCTACATGTCCCCAAAAATCGGGTCCCCTGGATGGTGGGTAGCCATCTTCCAAACACAAGTCTAGTCAGGTTAAAAGAAAGCAGACATCAAGAAAACATACATTGAGATCTGATCTTAGGTGACCTTTTTTTTTTTTTTTTGAAACGTAGTCTGGCTCTGTCACCCAGGCTGGAGGAGGGTGGCAGGATCTCAGTTCACTGCAACCTCCGTCTCCCAGGTTCAAGCGATTCTCCTGCCTCAACCTCCCAAGTAGCAGGGATTACAGGCGTGTGCCACCATGCCCAACTAATTTTTTATTTTTTTAGTAGAGTCATGTTTTCACCATGTTGGCCAGGCTGGTCTCAAATTCCTGACCTCAAGTGATCTGCCCTCCTCAGGCTCCCAAAGCACTGGGATTACAGGCATGAGCCACCACACCTGGCTTTGGTGACATTTTTGAGGCTCTGAATCAAGCAACTTCTGAGTTCACTGATTAGACCAATCGGATTCGAATTTTCTGTTGTCTGTAATCTAGTATGGTCTACACAGTGCCAGCCCAATGACCATTTTTTTAGTAGCAAAGACATAAACATGAACATCAGGTAGGAAGTCTGATTAGATAACTTAAGGCCCCATTCCCATGTGTTTGAGTTCATTCTCTCCTGCTACTAACAGAATACCATAAACTGAGTGATTTATAAAGAAGTTTATTTGGCTTATGGTTCTGGAGCCTGGTAAGTCCAAGAACTGGCATCTCTAGAGAGCCTTCTTGCTGTGTTATCCCATGTAGAAGGGCAAGTGAGCACACACAACAGAGAGTAATCCATTCATGAGGACTCTACCCTCTTTGAAGTCCCTCTTAAAGGTGCCAGTTCGCAACACTGTTGCATTGGGGGTTAAGTTTTCAACACATGAACTTTTGGGGGACACATTCAAACCATTGCACTGCGATAAGATTCTATGACTCCATGGTAAAACTGGAGAGAAATCTTGGGGAAGGAGAAGGTATGTGATCCCACATGTAGGATTTATGCTGTTTTCAAGATTTTCTTCTCATCCTTCTCACACAACTAGCGCAGAGGAAGAATATCTGTCTGCCCAAACCTTCAGTCATAGGGGCTCCCTCATTACTTAGGGACTGATTGGTGAAGTTTTTCATATCTATTATGGCCCATATAGCTTTACTTTATAATTTATTTTCTTTATTAGATTGTGAACTCCTTGAGGGTTCGGACTGACATGCATCTGCCAGTACCATGCACCTAACATAGTGCCAAGAGCATAGCAGACCCAAAAAGGAGGAGCTGGAATTAAAGGTATCATTCATTTGACGTTATAACTTGAAATTATTTTTCATAATACAGCCTTTGCATGTGTCATTTTTTTTTTTTTTTTGAGACGGAGTCTCGCTCTGTCGCCCAGGCTGGACTGCAGTGGCCGGATCTCAGCTCACTGCAAGCTCCGTCTCCCGGGTTCACACCATTCTCCTGCTTCAGCCTCCCGAGTAGCTGGGACTACAGGCGCCCGCCACCTCACCCGGTTAGTTTTTTGTATTTTTTAGTAGAGACGGGGTTTCACCATGTTAGCCAGGATGGTCTCGATCTCCTGACCTTGTGATCCGCCCATCTCGGCCTCCCAAAGTGCTGGGATTACAGGCTTGAGCCACCGTGCCCGGCCGCATGTGTCATTTTTAATAAAAGAAAATGATTCCCACCAGTGAATCTCCTATAATAGCTCTGACTTACACAGAAGACAGAAAGAATATAAAAAGTAGAGTTTTGTATCACTTTTAACTCATTTCTGGGCCTTTGCTGACCCATCTAGATAGATCCAGAAGCCTTTATTGAAAAGCTCAGAGAGAAACAACTAAGTAATACAAATTCAGCATTAATTAATAGTACTATTTCTGTAGTATAAGTTAATCACTATCAATAAATTAATATTGAAAAGTATTTAATGTGCATTTCTTACATGCCAGGCATGGTGTTAAATGTTTCAGGACAGAAAGTCTAAAACCCATACTGCCCTCAAGAAAGTTACAATCTAATAGTTTTTTTTTGTTTTTTTTGTTTTTTTTTTGAGACAAGGTCTCACTCTATTGCACAAATTAAAGTGTTGTGACACAGTCTCAGCTCACTGCATGTTTGCCTCCTGGGATCAGGTGATCCTCCCACCTCAGCCTCTAAAATACCTGAGACTACAGGCACATGCCACCATGCCTGGCTAATTTTTAAACTTTTCTTTGTAGAGACAAGGTATCACTATATGGGCCAGGCTGGTCTCGAACTCCTGGGCTCAAGTGCTAGTCTCACCTCAGCCTCCCAAAGTGCTGGGATTATAGGCACGAGCCACCATGCCCAGCAATCTAATAAAGCTTAATTCACTGTCCATTCACTGTAATCCACTACTGGACAGACACAGGAATTCTGTCAACATGGTTTCAGCCTCCCCACGCACACAACACACACACTTCATCCTTGAACACACATATGCATATTTTATCAAGGACACCTGAGTTGCCCGGAGAACCCTTTATAGTCAAAAGGAAAAGTAGCCAAAGCAATGGGCTTTTTGCTTCCTTGGCAGATTGACTTAGCCTTGGTCCCTTTTTAGAAGACAAGTATTCTAGGAAGCTAAGAGGAGAAGGAGAGAAGAGAATCAAGTCAGGTGTTGAGTGGGAGTAGTAAATTGCTATCTGGATGAAGTGACTGGCCTCCTAACATTATCCATTAGGATCCAAGGTTGATGGCTAATAGACCGTCTGGTAGCTTCCTGCTCTATAGGAGAATAACTGGCCAGGCGCAGTGGCTTACGCCTGTAATCCCAACACTTTGGGAGGCTGAGGCTGGTGGATTGCTTGAGCCCAGGAGTTTCAGACCAGCCTGGGCAATATGACGAAACCCTGTGTCTACAAAAAATACAAAAATTAGCTGGGCATGGTGGTGTGTGCCTGTAGTCCCAGCTATTTGGGAGGCTGAGGCAGGAGGATTGCTTGAGCCTGGGAGGCAGAGGCTGCAGTGAGCCAAGATTGCACCATTGCACTCCAGCCTGGGCAATGGGAATGAAACCCTGTCTCAGAAAAGAGAAAAGGAGAATAACTATCCCCTTGTGACTAACAGGGACAATTTATGTAACAGTGAGTTTAATAAGAAGTAGTATCCTCAGTTCATGGCACTACCATCACTGATGAATGAAAAGCCAAGACCTTTTACTCTCTCATGAGCCAAATTCTACTAATGACCAACTGTCTACTCTCAGCATTCTTTTCCACCAACCAGCAAGAACCTCCCACTTTTGTGGTATTTCCTGGTAGTGATTTCATTTTTTCTCTCTGAATGTTGATAGATAAAATAGTTCTCTACTCTTTGCTAATATCATTTTTATCCACTATTTAAGACACTTAGATGGCTTATACAAATGCTATATTCAGATTTGAGGACATGCCCCGCCCCAAATGTCTCTCAGTATCTTACACTCAATATCTTTTTCCCCTTTAGAATCTCTTCTTTCATCTTTTATAAAAACACACATTTACACCAAAATCAAGACAAATTCAGAGGCCAAGAAAGGAAAAAAAACTGTTAAACAATCTAGGGCATCAAACTTAGAGATTTCCATTTTTTTAAACTTAGTAGAGTTAATCAAGTAAAATGAGTAATAACCTTTCTCCATATTTCTATGTATATCTTGGCACAGTGCCTAGCAAGTAGTAAATGCTCGAAAAACATGTATTGAGAAATGAATCGTTATTCACTTCTAGGTAGAGATGGCAGTTGAACACATGGTCCAAATTTTGTTCCTTCCCAAAACCACGTTAAGACATCAGTAATGAAATTTTCAAAACAATTTTTTTTTTCAAACAGGGTTTTGCTCTGTCACCCAGGCTAGAGTACAGTGGTGCAATCATGGCTCACTGCAGCCTCAACCTCGTGGGCTCAAGGAATCCTCCAACCTCAGCCTCCCGAGTAACTAGGATCACAGGCGCACACCACCATGCCCGGCTAATTTTTGTATATTTTTGTAGAGACAGAGTTTCGCCATGTTGCCCAGGCTAATCTGAAACTCCTGGGCTCAAGTGATCTGCCTGCCTCAGCCTCCCTAAGTGCTGGAATTACAGGTGTGAACCACTGCACCTGGTGCCCCAAATTTTTTGTTTGGTTGGGTTTTTTTTGGTTTGGTTTGGTTTGTTTTAGACGGTGTCGCGCTCTGTTGCAGGGTGGAGTACAATGGTGCCATCTCGGCTCACTGCAACCTCTACTTCCCAAGTTCAAGCGCTTCTCATGTCCCAGCCTCCTGAATAGCTGGGATTATAGGCACCCGCCACCATGCCCATCTAATTTTTGTATTTTTAATAGAGACGGGGTTTCACCATGTTGTCCAGGTTGGTCGCGAACTCCTGACCTCAGTTGATCTGCCCGCCTTGGCTTCCCACAGTGCTGGGATTACTGGCGTAAGCCACTGTGCCCGGCCATATTGGGTATCTTTTTTAAGGAAGGAGGGCCTAACTCATGTGTTCTTGTAATAGCATGATGGAAGTCAGCTTACATATTTAGAGATTTGTGTAGGCTACTCCCACAGATTAAGGATTAATTATTCCAAAATAGATACTAAGAAAAAAATCAAAAAGCAAAGAATACTTACCATATCAAAGCACATGAATACATCCTCCCTTTTGCCAGTAAAGTAAAACTTGTACAGACTAAAAACTTAAGTATTTGGTGATTTGCCAGTCATATGATCAGAATAGCGAAGGGATAGCTGTTGTTAAAAGAATCGTTGTTGGGGCCGGGCGCGGTGGCTCAAGCCTGTAATCCCAGCACTTTGGGAGGCCGAGACGGGTGGATCACGAGGTCAGGAGATCGATACCATCCTGGCTAACACGGTGAAACCCCGTCTCTACTAAAACAATACAAAAAACTAGCCGGGCGAGGTGGCGGGCGCCTGTAGTCCCAGCTACTCGGGAGGCAGAGGCAGGAGAATGGCGTAAACCCGGGAGGCGGAGCTTGCAGTGAGCAGAGATCCGGCCACCGCACTCTAGCCTGGGTGACAGAGCGAGACTCCGTCTCAAAAAAAAAAAAAAAAAAAAAAAAAAAAAAGAATCGTTGTTGGATGCAATGGCTCATGCCTGTGATTCCAGCACTTTGGGAGGCCGAGGTGGGTGAATGGCTTGGGCCCAGGAGTTCAAGACTAGACTGAGAAACAGGGAAACCCTGTCTCTACAAAAAATTTAAAAATTAGCTGAGCATGATGGCACATGCCTGTAGTCCCAGCTACTCAGGAGACTGAGGCAGGAGAATCGCTTGAGCCCAGCAGGTCGAGACTGAAATGAAAGTGTCATTTAATACCACAAAATGTCCTTTAATGTAGTATGGTTGTTTAACATAGTGGCCCACACCTGTAATCCCAGTACTTTGGGAGGCCAAGGGGAGGATTGCTTGAGCCCACGAGTTCGAAACCAGCCTGGGCAACATGGCAAGACCCCATTTCTACAAAAAATAAAAAAAATAGCTGGATATGGTAGCATGCACCTGTGGTTCCAGGTACCTGGGAGGCTGAGGCGAGAGGACTGCTTGAACCTAGGAGGCTGAGTCTGCAGTGAGCTGTGTTTGCACTACTGTATTCTACCCAGGGTGACAGAGTAAGACTTTGTCTCAAAAAAAGAAAAAAAAAATTGTTTAAAAAGATGATGGTCATTCATCATATTGGACTATGACAAATATCCACTACCATTCTTTTGCAGGTTTGGTTGTAAAGGTAATCAGTAGAAAGTTATGAATGAAAATTTAATTTTTCAAAAGCTTGAGTACTTATAAATTCAGCTGCTATTTTGTAGACTCCTAACTGTCTCTGGCATTCATTTATTCTTTCAGTTTTTCATCAATTGAATAAATATATATTAAATACATACTTGGTGCCAGAACTGTCTTCTATGCTTGGACTATACTAATGAAAAAACTAGAAAAAAAAGGAAAAAAAACATCCTGTCTCCATGAAGCTTACATTCTAATAGGTTGTCTTCAGTCCCTGTTGGTACTCAACATCAGTTTTCAAACTTTTAAATTCCAAACAAGGACAGGTTAAATGGGTAAAGCAGAATAAGTAATCTAGTCTTTTTTCAGATTTTGAATACAGTTCTATTTGTTGGCTTAGTTCCTAAGCTCCTGCCTTTTCTTTTCTTTTTTTTTTTTTTTTTTTGACACAGAGTCCCACTCTGTCAGCCAGGCTGGAGTGCAGTGGCACAGTCTCGGCTCACTGCAACCTCTGACTCCCAGGTTCAAGTGATTCTCTTGCCTCAACCTCCCATGTAGCTGGGATTACAGGCGCCCACCACCATACCTGGCTAATTTTTTTGTATTTTTAGTAGAGATGGAGTTGTTGGTCAGGCTGGTCTCAAACTCCTGACCTCAGGTGATCTGCCCACCTCGGCCTCCCAAAGTGCTGGGATTACAGGCGTGAGCCACCACGCTAAGCCTGCACCTGCTTTTTCAAATACATGGCAGGGATGTATTCCAAAAAGGTATTTGGTGTTTGGAACGCTTCTCTCATTCTAGTGAGTAACTTGAGATCTAGCTATTAGAAATATGCATATGAGAAGCTGGGCATAGTGGTGCACATTTCTTGTCCCAGTTATGCTGAAGGCTGAGGTGAGGGGATTGCTTGAGCCCAGGAATTGGAGGCCGTAGTGTGCTGTGACTGCACTTGTAACAGCCACTGCACTCCAACCTGGGCGACCAAGCGAGGCTCTGTCTCAAAAAAAATAAAAGAATATTTGAAAGTCTTGTTCCATTGCCCACTTGCTTCCAATGTTGTTGTAAAACAATGGATGCCATTTTTTACTTTCAGTCTTTTCTATTTGTCCTCTTTTGTGTCCTGTCTGGTAGCTTAAAGTTCTTCTCTTTGTCTGCTGTGTACTCAGATTTCCTGATCACAGACTTTGGTGTAGATCTATTTTTAATCCATTGTGGTGTCTACTGGATGAATTCATTAAGTTTGGTAATTTATACTTCAGAGAATTTTTCTTAGATTATTCATTTACTTCTTTTTTTTAGCTCTTACTATTTGAATTCTGAACTTCTTGAACTGGTCTTCTCTGTCTTTCTGCTTTGCCTTCTAGGAAATTTCCTTCATTTTCTTTTCTAATCTTTTTTTTTTTTTTTTTCATTTCTACTTTCCTATTTTCTTTTCTTTTTCTTTTCCTTTATTTTTATTTTTATTTTTTAAGTAGGTACAGTGTTTCACTGGTTTTGCCCAAGCTGTTCTCAAACTCCTGAGCTCAGGCAATCCATCCACCTCTGCCTCCCAAAATGCTAGGATTAAAGGCATGAGCCACTGTGCCAGCCTCCTATTTTCAATCCTAAGGCTCTTTTTTTATATCCTGAACAATATTTCTTCTTTAAAAAAAAAAATTATTCTGTCTGCTTTTGTTTCATGGTTGCAACTTTCTCCTATCTCTCTCTGTCTCTCTCTCTCTATATATATATATCTCATGTAACTCTAGAAATAGTAAATATTTCTAACTATATATAGTTTTCTTTTCCTTCTTTAGTCTCTGTTTCACCAATTCACTTTTTGTTATTTTAATTTCTCTCTCCTGCAAGAGAGTCCTCCCTCAAATGTCTGATATTCGTTGGTTGTGTGTCATATTTAAGAATCGAGCAACAAAATGCTGATGGTGGGTGCCTGTAATCCCAGCTACTCAGAAGGCCGAGGCAGGAGAATCACTTGGACCCGGGAGGCAGAGGTTTCAGTGAGCCAAGATTGCACCATTGCACTCCAGCCTGGGAGACAAGAGCGAAACTCCATCTAAAAAAAAAAAAAAAAAAGACACCCAATACCAGAACCCAGCAGAAGGGAAAAGATTGATGTTGAATACATGAATACACAGAACCAGACCTGAGATTTTCAAGGGAATAAGAAAATTCTTTCTTGGTTTCCCCAACTCTTCTTGTGATCTCAACTATCTTACCTGAAAACAAGCAAATAGATATCACTTGGAATGGTGGTTCTCATATTGTGATTCCTGGATGAGTAGTATTACTATCACCTGGCAACTAATTAGAAATCCAAATTTTGCGGCTCCATTCAAGACCTACTCAGTG
This sequence comes from Chlorocebus sabaeus, assembly GCF_047675955.1. Taxonomy (NCBI): domain Eukaryota; kingdom Metazoa; phylum Chordata; class Mammalia; order Primates; family Cercopithecidae; genus Chlorocebus; species Chlorocebus sabaeus. The sequence goes on along the minus strand of NC_132929.1, from coordinate 32,474,186 downwards.
AGTAGAACCCCATTCCGGAAATTCTGAGGGTTGGGCTAACAATCTATTTTTGTTTGTTTGTTTATTTGTTTTTTGAGACTAGACAGAATCTCGCTCTGTCACTCAGGCTGGAGTGCAGTGATCCGATCTCGGCTCACTGCGACCTCCGCCTCCCGGATTCAAGCGATTTTCCTGTTCCAGCCTCCCGAGTAGCTGGGACTACAGACGCACGCCACCATGCCTGGCTAATCTTTGTATTTTTAGTAGAGATGGGGTTTCACCATGTTGACCAGGATGGTCTCAATCTCTTGACCGTGTGATCCGCCCGTCTAGGCTTCCCAAAGTGCTGGGATTAGAGGTGTGAGCCCCCGCGCCCAGCTGCAACCCATTTTTTTAACAAGCCCTTCCTGTAATTCTTATGCCCACTGAAGTTTGAGAAACAATGTCTTTAGAATAGTGGCCCTGTGAGGTCCTTAACAGCTCAGGAAAATTAAGATGAACTTAAGTTGGGCTGCCAGAGTACATTTACCTTGAATAGATAAAGACTACTGGAGAGATGTATTTAACAAGATACAGCAACGCTAAAAAGAATAAAAATGCATTTAAATTAACCTTTTTTTTTCTTTGAGACAGGAGCTTGCTCTGTTGCCCAGGCCGGAGTACAGTGGTGCAATCACAGCTCACTGCAGCTTCTACCTCCTGGGCTCAAGTAATCCTCCTGCTTCAGCCTCCCAAGTAGATGGAACCACAGGCATGTGCCACCACGCCAGCTAATTTTTGTATTTTGTGTAGTGAGGTCTCACTATATTGCCCAGGCTGGTTAAATTAACCATTTTTAAATGGTTGCTAAAAGTAAAACTTATTACTGGTGAAAAGTCCAGAAAAAGGACACTATGTGACACCAAGTTCAGCTCTCACCACGTGTCAGATCTTGTAAATCTTTTCTTACAAGTCACTGGCATCTTGGGCAAATTCAGTCTGTTATAATAGTCAATCTGTTGTTTATTTGAACATTCATCAAAAAATCATGGTCAGTATTCTCAAATTCTTAGTTGCATATGATCAGTTTCCTTCAACTAGGAGTTCTTCAACGGTAAAGGTTTATATTGTATTTATTTTTTCTTATTAATAGATGTGTCTTCCTACTAATGCCAATAATCCCTCAGTAGTTGTTTATTAATTAAATGAGAAATTGTATTTTCAGTGAAAGTTACCTTGTCTTGATTCCCCTGCGTGATTTCATAAAAACGAATTGATTGATTTGGATTAGATGATTTAAATTGCATTTAATTATTCACACTTTTATTTAAGAAGAGTTAGGGAACAATTGTTCTTATATACTGCAGAAATATTTTGTTTGGGAACCATCTGTTGAATTTCTAATTTCACTCCACTGGCATTTTTTATGCAATTACACATTAAGTTTTTGTGATTGGGACATTCTTCTTTAAATTTGAGATGTCTTAGTATAATTTTTCCTATTCTATTTGCATTATAAGCCTACTGGAGTTTTTTTTCTTTTAATTGTTTCTAATCTTTAAACATTAAGCTCAAATGTTCACCTTAAGCTTTCAAACTGTATTCAGTAGCACAATAAAAGAATACCATTGAACATTTTAAACATCTTTTACATTGAGGGATATCTACTTCCTCTGGAATTGGGAACGAACGCTGAGGAAAATCGTAGATGAGATTTGCTCATTATTTCCTGGGTCTTTGGCTACCCTCTTCCACTCTTATTTCTAATGATCTGATATGTTCCATCTTGGCATTATTCAAGTTTTCATAAAGTATGGTTGATGGGATTAAAACTGCCAAATATATAAATTTTCTTTGCTTTCTAAATCTGAGTTGCATTTAGTCTTTAGATATGACTTAAAATAGAATTAAAGAAAGTGAAAATGAAAGCATTAATAATCATCTAGAATATACTTTCATTTACTTCAGTAACATTTTTATTTGAACAAGGGATTTAGTATTTTATTTCCCTTTTAGCCAAATAATACAGTTTTCTCAGAAATGTAGCTTCGTTACATTCATTTGTTGAATCAAAAGTGCTCTGATTTGTTTTTCCAATGAACCCTGTAAGAACAGAAGCATTAATCTACTAAAAAAAAAACTCTAACTTGGCTCTCCCAAAGTGCTCCCGTATTGACTTGTGTGACTGTCAGTCACACTTGAATGAAGCTCACGACGCTAATGAGAAATCAAAATCATAGGCTTATCCCCAAAGGATCTGTTAACTTCTCTCAGAGAAGCAAGGGTCTCTTCACACAGATCAGTCTTATGTTCCTGACCACCTCAAAAAGTATTGGTCCCAGAAGGACAGAGCACAAGAATGTGGCTGACCCATCAATAACATCCATGTGTTTTTTTTTTTTTCTCCGTCTGTAAATTGAACTGATTTACAGCTAGGTACACACATAGGGAACTTAAAATAACTATCTGAAACATTAGGATGATTAGCATCAAGTAATAGGTAAAACAGTGGGGGTGGGGAGGAACACATATGCTCAAGTGGGAACTTGTTCTCTGCATTTCAAAGATACCAGTGCAATATTCTTAAAACCTGACTCTTTTAGTCAATATGTCTAAGTGGTTTCATTGTTTATTCTGTCAATTAAATAGAAACAAAGATCTAGACACAGTAGACAGTTCAAAAGATTTACATTTTAAGATGAAGTACATAACAGAATATTTATGAAAGACGGCTTCAAAATAGTTAATGTGAGTACCTATCAAGGATATGCAAGTAAAATGAGATCCCATGTTACAACTGCCAAATTAGCATGGATATTTTAAAAAGCATGATGATCAATGCTGGTGAATATGCAGTGATAGGCACCCATAAACACTGCTGGATAGAATGTAGATTAGGAATTAATAAATTAATAGTAAAAACCACTACGGAAAGCAACTATTCAGTATATCTCAAGAGCCTTCTAAACGCTCATACTCCTGACCTAGTGATTCTACTTACAAAAAATTTCTACTTTCAGGAAAATAGGGTAAAAGTTTTATTTGTAAGGGAAAACATTATAAGATTTAAAAGTAGATATCCAGTAAAGAGGAATTAATAACAAATTATGGTAGATGAAGAGAATTTTTAAATCTATGGCATTTTTTTTTATCCATGGTATTTTTTTAATGAAATTCACAAAGTTTTTCTTACAATTGGAAAAGGCTTGTATCAATGTTAACGGAGGAAAAAAGTAGGCTATGAAACCATAAAAGCATAATCTCTTTCTGAACTTACTCTTTCTTACATTTGATAGTAAAATTCAGTTTCTCTGATTTAACCAACCAGTGACATTCTCTGAAACACCCTGAAATTTACCCTTTGGTTTTTCCCATTCCTGGTTTCCTTTTCCAGCCCTTCTCTACACTCTTAGTCCAGTGCTTAATTTCCCTTTTAGCCAAACAATACAGTTTTCTTAGAAATGTAGCCTCATTGCATTCATTTGTTGAATCAAAAGTGATCTGATTTCTTTTTCCATCCTTGTCTTAGTGTTAATCTGCCAAACAGGCATGTAAAATATAAATAATGTTTCTTACATCTGTATTTTTTTCTTGTTTTTCTTGTTTGTTTGTTTATTTGTTTTGAGACAGAGTCTCACTCTGTTGCCCACATTAAAGTGTAATGATGCAATCTCAGCTCACTGCAACCTCTGCCTCCTGGGTTCAAGCAAGTCTCCTGCCTCAGCCTCCTAAATAGTTGGGATCACAGGCATGTGACACCACACCCAGCTAATTTTTTGTATTTTTTTTTTTTTTGTAGAGGTCTCAAATTCCTGACCTCAGGTGATCCACCCGCCTCGGCCTCCCAAAGTGCTGGGATTACAGGCGTGAGCCACCACACCAAGCCTAAAAACTACACCTGTATTTTTAAAAAATCTTGTATACATAAATAATTTTGTTTATCCTTTATAAATTAATTGTCCCTTTAGATTTAATATTTGTTGGTTTTCTGAATCCTAAAATGATGCCCTGTTATATTAAAATGGAAAAATACAGAAATGTAAAAAAACTGAAATAAAATCTCATATAGTTCCACCATATAAAGACAACTTTTAGTAGTTGAGAAAATTTTTTTCTGGTCTTCATTATTTGTCAAGGTTAAAGAGTTGAAAATAACTGGATCTTGTGCCTCTTAAACTCTATTTTCCCTAAACAAAAAATAAGAAAGAAGAAAGAAATAAGAATAAGAAAGAATGTATATTTCATTTATAATCTCATCAAAACGAGATAGCCTAAAGATTTTTTTGGTATGTTTCCTCTCCTTTCTAATCTGTGTTTATGTACATTCATGTGTATACATACATAATATATATTACAAACTTAAGATTATGCTCTCAGTACAAGTTTATAAACTAATTATTTTATGAAAATTTTCAAACACGTAAAAAAGTAGGAAGAATAATATAATGAATCCCTTTGAACCTCCACCCAGCTTCAACATTTATTGAAACATTTCTACCTCCAGATTAATTTGAAGCAAACATCAAATCATTTCATTCACAAATATTTCTTCATTTACATCTAAAAGATAAGGACACTTCTAAAAAATATAATGACAATATCATTGTAACATCTCACAGTTTTCATTTAAATGTTTTAATATCATCAAGTATTCAGTGTTCAAATTTCTCCCAGTTGTCTCATGTTTCTTATAGTTAATTTGTTCAAAATTGAGATCCAAATAAAGTTGCATTTTTTGATATGTGTCTTAAGCCTCTTAATCTTTTGCTCCTCCCTCCTTCTCTTCTATTTGATTTGTTGAGGCAAAATTGAGTTGTTTGTCCTATAGGACCGACCTTCCTTCCTTCCTTCCTTCCTTCCTTCCTTCCTTCCTTCCTTCCTTCCATCCTCCCTCCCTCCCTCCCTTCCTTCCTTCCTTTTTCTGTTTTTGAGACAGGGGCTTGTTCTGTCACCTAGGCTGGAGTGCAGTAGTGCAATCAGGGCTCAATGCAGCCTTGACCTCCTGGGCTCAAGCGATCCTCCCACTTCAGCCTCCCGAGTAGCTGGGACTATAGACACAAGTCACCACGCCTGGGTAAGTTTTTTTTTTAACTTGTACAGATCGGGTCTGATTATATTTTCCAGGCTGATCTTGAACTTCTGGGTGCAAGCAATCCTCCTAACTCAGCCTCCCAAAGTGCTGGGATTATAGGTGTAAGCCATCACGCCTGGCCCATAGTGTGAATTTTCTAATTGTAACTCCTTTAGTGTAATTTAATATGTTTCTTTATCTTCTGTATTTTCTTATTATTTAGATACATAGGCTTGATCAAATTCTAGTTTGATTTTTGGCAAGAATATTTGATATGTGATAATGTAGGAGACAAGTATCTGCTTGTTAATCTTTTTGTAAAGTTAGTCATCATTAATGATCATTCCCTAACTGCATTATTTCACTAGGGATTACAATATGATGATACACTGTCATTTCTGTGTCAATTATTAGCTGAAATATTCTGTAAAGAGGAAGTTCCTATCATCAACTATTGGGTTACCCTGAGGTACAATTTATACATGAGAAATGAACTAGATGCTTAATTCATTCTCTGTATTTACCAGTTTTTAAAATAATAAGTTGGTTTCTTTGCATCTTCCAAAAGTACCAACAGAGGTTTTTTTTGTCTTAGAGTATCAATCTGAGCTGACTAAAACATATTTACCATGCATCTATCCATTACAGATGTAATTCATGCTCAAGCTGTTCCTCACCTCTTTGTTCAACGGCAGCATCTTCAAGTTTGTTCCTGAGTCCCTTTTGACATGACTTAGAAGTCTTTTATACTTACTTTCTGATGTGACAGAGAACTCAGCAAAAGGTTATTTTGTTTGTTTGTTTGTTTTTGAGACAGGGTCTCACTCTGTCCCCCAGGCTGGAGTGCAGTGGTGCCATCATGGCTCACTGCAGCCTCAACTTCCTAGGCTCAAGTTATCCTCCTGTTTCGGCCTCCCAAAGTTCTGGATTACAAGTGTGAGTCACCTTGCCCAGCCAAAAATGTTATTTTTAATGGCTGCATCGTATGCATATACTATTATTTATTTAACAGGTCCACTGTTTTGGGGAAGGGGCTTTATATAATTTCTAATGGTTCTCTACTATAAATACAGTGATGCACCAAATAATGACATTTTGGTCAATGGTGGGTATATATGATGGTATATATGATGGTGTATATACATATGTATATATACCATCTATATATAGATGGTAGTCCCATAAGATTATAACGGAGCTGAAAATTTTCTATCATCTAAGTGATGTAGTAACTGTTGTAATGTCTTTGCACAATGCATTACCTTTTCTATGTTTAGATACACAAATAATTACCATTATATTCCAGTTGCGTATAGTATTCAGCATAATAACATCCTATACAGGTTTATAAGGCTATAACACATATCCTAGGTGTATAGTAGGCTATATCATCTAGGTTTGTGTAAGTGCACTCTATGATGATTGCACAGTGATAAAATCACCTGATAATGCATTTCTCAGAACTTATACCATCGCTAAGTGACACATAACTATACTAAGCTATTTTATAGAAATAGTGTGCATAGGTGACTGATAATGTACTTATAAATGTTTTCTCTATTATTTCTCTATGTTTTCTTTAATATTTCTGTATTATTATTTAATGTTTAAAGAAAGGTAGCCGGGTGCAGTGGCTCATGCCTGTAATCCCAGCACTTGGGGAGGCTGAGGCGGGTGGATCACTTGAGGTCAAGCATTTGAGACCACCCTGGCCAAGATGGTGAAACCTCATCTCTACTAAAAACACAAAAATTAGCCAGGCATGGTGGTGCATGCCTGTAATCCAGCTACTTGAGAGGCTTGAACCTGGGAGGTGGAGGTTGCAGTGAGCCGAAATCACGCCACTGCACTCTAGCCTGGTTAACAAAGCGAGACTCCATCTCAAAAAAAAAAAAAAGAAAGAAGGTAAGGCTGGTTGACTGGTCTATTTGTGGTCTGGCCTATAGACCAGGGTACATCATTCAGTCATCACAGATATCTGCCTCTAGGGTGGGGCTTGCAAACAATGAATTAAAAAGTGGAAACAAATGTGATATAAAAACTCTGGGAGATGGGGGCAAATACATATTTAGGTTCCCAACACTCATTAGTCCCTGAGGATATTCTCCTTCTTGAAACTGTAATCCCTCTCACAGTCCCTGGACAATTCATTGCTCACCAAGAGGATAAGATAGGCCTTAGTGGGAGTATGGTAAATGGAAAATTTTTATTGGTAAACTGTATTGGAGGTGGCCCACTTTTAACTACACAAAAGGTAATAAAAGGAAAGTCAGTGTCTCCCAACCACCCAAAATTGCCTGTTTGGCCAGTTGGAAATAATTGGACTAGCTAAATGTTAAAAATGAATTAAGCCATCTTACAAATACATATAATTGTTATACATTTATTTTATTTTACTTTGGAGACAGAGTCTCAGTCTGTCGTCTAGGCTGGAGTGCAGTTGCATGATCTCAGCTCACTGCAGCCTCCAAGTCCCGGGCTCAAGTGATGGTCCTGCCTCAGCCCCCCAAGCAGCTGGGACTATAGGCACACATCACCACGTCTGACTAATTTATTTGTATTATTTGTAGAGACAGGGTTTCACCATATTGGCCAGGCTGGTCTCCTGGGCTCAAGCGATTGGCCCGCCTCAGCCTCCCCAAGTGTTAGGATTACAGGCATGAGCCACTGCACCTGGCTACATTTTAAAGTACTAAAAGTTTTCTTTAATTTCTGAATGTGATACTTCTAATTCTGATTGACATATCATACAATCTGCCTCTTTCCCAGAACGTTTGAAAACTATTTTTCTAAAATTGCTGGGCATAGGCAGCAACTCTTTTCTTTTTTTTAAGTTTAATTTTATTTTAGGTTCTGGGATACAAGTACAGGACATGCAGGTTTGATACATAGGCAAAATTGTGCCATGGTGGTTTGCTGCATATATCAACCCATCTCCTAGGTATTAAGCCCCACATGCATTAGCTATTTATCCTGATGCTCTCCCTCCCCCCGCTCCCCTACCCCCAACTGGCCCCAGTCGTGTTGTTCCCCTCCCTTTGTCCACGTGTTCTCATTGTTCAGCTCCCACTTATAAGTGAGAACATGTAGTGTTTGGTTTTCTATTCCTGCATTAGTTTGCTGAGGATAATGGCTTCTAGCTTCATCCATGTCCCTGCAAAGGACATGATCCCATTCCTTTTTATGTGTGTATAGTAGTCCATGGTATATATGTGCCATATTTTTTTTATCTAGTCTATCACTGATGGGCACTTGGGTTGATCCCATGTCTTTGCTATTGTGAATAGTGCTACAATGAACATACACATGCCATGTATCTTTATAATAGAATGATTTATATTCCTTTGGGTATATGCCCAGTAATGGGATTGCTGGGTCAAATGGTATTTCTGGTTCTAGGTCTCTGAGGAATCACCACATTGTCTTCCACAATGGTTGAACTAATTTACATTCCTACCAACAGTGTAAAAGTATTCCTATTTCTCAACAGCCTCGTCAGTATCTGTTGTTTCTTGACTTTTTAATCACCACTCTAACTGGTGTGAGACAGTATTTTATTGTTGTTTTGATTTGCATTTCTCTAATGATTAGTGATATTGAGCTTTTCTTCATATGTTTGTTAGTCACATAAATATCTGCTTTTGAGAAGTGTCTATTCATGTCCTTTACCCACTTTTTAATGGGGTTTTTTTTTTCTTGTAAATTTAAGTTCCTTGTAAATTTTGCATATTAGATCTTTGTCAGGTGGATAGATTGCAAAAATGTTCTCCCATTTTGTAGGTTGTCTGTTTATTCTGATGATAGTTTCTTTTGCTGTACCGAAGCTCTTTAGTTTAATTAGATCCCATTTGTCAAGTTTTGCTTTTGATCAACTCTTTTCTTCAGGAAGAAAATGAAGTTGTAATAGCAGTCTCCAGAAGTAACCCAGCAATGATATAACCAAGTCATCACATACTTTCTTTATTTACTCAGTCTATATGGTCAGGTTCTGTGAGATAAAGGTGTTATTGGTCAAAACTCATTAAGTGAAATTAGTTAAAATTCATAGGTACATTAAAAAAATAACTCTTACCTCACAGAACAGTTAACATTCACCCTTCAAATTATAGAGGACCTCAAGCATCAAATGCTTAAGCAGAATGCAGAGTGTGCTTGGATTTGTGCAGTTTCCATGACACTTATAGTCTACCATGCCAAAATAGAAAACTGATATAAATGCATTTCAGTAGGCAGTTATGTTAATTTCCCATTCTTTTATTTTATTTTTCTTAATTATAAGGTGAGGGTTGTGTGGATGATTGTAAGGATGATTACTGGATGTACAGGATGTCCAGTTAAATTTGAATTTCAGATAAACAAGGAATAATTTTTTAGTATAACAAATATTGTATGGAACACACTTATTTTAAAAATTATTCCTTGTTTATCTAAAATTCAAATATAACTGAGTGCCATGTCCTGCATTAAATCTAGTAACCCTATGAATGAGTAGAGCAGAATGATGAGTGATCTTTGAAAATTTTTTTTAAAACAATATGTCTTACAGAGTAACACTTCTCAAACTGTAATATTCATACAAATCACCTGACTGCTTGTTAGAAAGCTATATTAGTCCATTCTCACACCACTAATAAAGACATACCCAAGACTGGGTAATTTATAAAGAAAAAGAGGTCTAATGGACTCACAGTTCCACGTGGCTGGGGAGGCCTCACAATCATGGCGGAAGGCAAAGGAGGAGTAAAGGCACGTCTTACGTGGTGGCAGGCAAGACAGCGTGTGCAGGGGAACTGCCCTTTATAAAACCATTTGATCTCATGAGACTTATTTACTGTCATAAGAACAGCATAGGAAAAACCTGCCCCATGATTCAGTTACCTCCCATTGGTTCCCTCCCATGATATATGGGGATTATGGGAGCTACAACTCAAGATGAGATTCAGTGGGGACACAACCAAACCAGGATCTGAGATTCTGCATTTCTTTCTTTCTTTCTTTCTTTTTTGAGACAGAGTCTTGCTCTGTTGCCCAGGCTGGAGTGCAGTGGCACGATCTTGGCTCACTGCAAGGTCCGCCTCCCAGGTTCACGTCATTTTCCTGCCTCAGCCTCCCGAGTAGCTGGGACTACAGGCACCCACCACCACACCTGGCTAATTTTTTGCATTTTTTAGTAGAGATGGGGTTTCACCAAGTTAGCCAGGATGGTCTTGATCTCCTGACCTCGTGATCCACCCGCCTCGGCCTCCCAAAGTGCTGGGATTACAGGCTGAGCCACCGCGCCCGGCCTGAGATTCTGCATTTCTAACAAGCTTCTGTTTGATATTGATGCTGCTGTTCCATGGACCACTCTGCAATGCTGTGGTGGATATCTGTTTTGGGGGGAATTTTTGTTTTTGTTTATGTTTTCCCAGCTGCCTAGCATCTGAACTGTCTAAGCTTAGAGAATGCACTGGTATGTGGGTCTTAGAAGGAAGTAAAGCCTGATTCTCACTTTCTAGAAACTGATAGAAGTTGAAACATAGTCACTTCACCATCCTCCCCTGCAACTTGGATTCAGGTGCATGAGCTACCCTCCTCTAATCAGAAGCACCTGCATGACTTTGAGTCAGGAACTAATAACACAAAGGAGCAAGGATAGCAGTCAGTTCTCTCTCTCTTGCAATGGTGCAGTTGTGGCCAAATTGAGTTCCCAAAGCAGTGGTGTTGGTGGAGAAAGGAGCAGAGTCTAGCATGTCCAGCAGCATTAGTAATAGTAATCTTCTCACTGGACTGCCTCTGCAGCATTATTTTGGACTTTGGTCTTTGCTGCACCACTTTGAGCTTGGTTCTCAACTCACATAATGATTCTGTGGGCTGTCCAATTCCTTTGCTACTAAATCGTACAGGATTGATTTTTGTTGCTTGAAACTAAAAACCCCAGTGAGGCCAAAGGGTCTGCCAGAAACTAGTTGGCTTGCACAGCCCTGTCAGATGGCAGTATGTTTATGGAATGCCACCTAGGTCACCACACAGCATGATCTTTGCCTCACAGAGTGAGGAGGGTTCACAGAGAGAGGCAAATGCCCTCTAGGTGGAAGGGTACCTATTTCCTGGCATACATTTCTATACCTCCTCTGAAGAGGAGGTTTCCGACAATGACTGCTTTTGGCTTAATAGGACTAGATTTATATGCTAACCCTGTCACCAACTAGTTATGTGAGTTTGGGCAAATTACTTAGCCTCTATGAGCTCCATTTCCTTGGCTGTGAAAGGGAGTTAAGACATGTTTTTATTATTGGATTTTTTCACATTATACATGATTATTTTACAACTTTTTTGAAGTATAATTTACATATCATAAAATTCACTCATTTCAAGTGTACAATTCAAATACTTTTAGTAAATTTATTGAGGTATGCAGCTATTATTCTAATCCAATTTAAAAGCATTTTCATCACCCCCAAAAGATCCTTCATGATCATTTATAGTTAATCACCATCCTCACCCCTGGCCCAGGAAACACCAATCTGCCTTCTGTCTCTATATATTTTCCCTTTCTGGGCATTTTATATAAACAGAATAATACAATTATAACTATTTTTTACACTAGCTGTTTCTGCTATACAGACAGTCCCTGATTGACAATGGTTCCACTTAGGATTTTTTGACTTTATGATGGTGCAAAAGTGATTTACATTCAGTAGAAATTTTACTGTTGAGTACCCATACAACCATTCTATTTTTCACTTTCAGTACAGTATTCAATAAATTACACAAGATACTTAGCACTTTATTATAAAATAGACATTGTGTTAGACAACTTCCCCCAACTGTAGGCTAGTATAAGTGTTCTGAGCGTGTTTAAGGTAGGCTAGGCTAAGCTATGACATTCAGTAGGTGTATTAAATGCATTTGTGATTTACAATATTTTCAACTTAAAATGGGCTTATTGGAATATAATCCCTTCATAAGTGGAGAAGCATCTGTATAGTGAGTTTCCTAAAAGCCTATGTCTCTATATCTAACTGAATTGTTTATCTACAAAAGGCATAGCACAGTGTTTTATATATAGTTAAGTACTCCAGATAAGAAACAAAACACTGATACTTTTCCTATGAGGTGGTTGTGGTGAAGATTAAATAAATCCATTAGACTTTTGCTACTCCAAGTGATATCAGCATTACCAGGGAGCTGGTTAGACATGTAGTCTCAGGGCCCATCCCAGACTTAGTGAATTAGAATCTGTAGTTTCACAAGATCCTCAGGTGATTCATAGTCTCATAAAAGTTTGAGAAGCACTGTTATATTGTAAGTTCCTTGAGGGCAGGGATTATGTGTGGCACATAGCATGTTCTCAGTAGTATTTTTTGTTGGAATAAATGAATGGTGCCACATAAGAAAGCATTGTGTAAACTTAAGTCTTACATACACAGGACTTTAAGTATAGGACTTTAAGTCCTATGTACACAGGATTGTGAAAGAACAGCAATATAGATTTTGGGCTTAACTATAAAATCTTTTAGAGAAAGTTTGGACTGGCACTTACAGTCCTAGTTTACATATTGAAGCAAGTATATTTATTTTTCTTATATCTGAGTGACAATTCCATAGGAAACCCAGTTTTTGATAGGAAATATAATAGTCCCTTAACTGAAATTGACTTTATAGTGAATTTATTAGTATGACATTTAATTATGAAACTTCTGAAGATTGACAAAGAAAATTTATTCGGTTCCATTTTCTGTAAGAGATAAGACCTTGATGAACAACTAAGAAGCTGATGTCAGGCTTTAAGGGACAGGATTGGTAGATGTTGTATAGTTATTATCAACCTCTAACAAGGAAAACCCATCTAGTTTTCCACTTACAGTGTTCCAACTTGAAATGCTTTAATTTATTCATTTAATCATTCTTCAAATCATCAAACATTTATCAAATTTGTCACTCTGTGATGAGTGCTGTGCCAGGACTTTCTGATGGATTGCAAGGTACAATATTCTTGAGGAGTTCCATATCAATACAATGACGATACCTTTTCAACTACATGGGCTAACGATAGGCTTTTTATGATTTATGAATTCACGAATGTTAAAGTCTTAAAATGCTATTAAAATTAAACCACATTGTTTATATATTTAGCAAGTCTATTGAAAAGGGTAAAGTTATCTTTTCCAGATAAATCCAGTCTATATGGTTAACACTTACAGAATAGGAATTGCTTGTACTTAAGGTTGTTCAAGGAACATAAGAGGGGTATCCTGGCAATTTCCCATTTACACCTACAGGTCCATTTTTTACCCTATTTGTCTTGCATTTTACTGGAAGCTGAACTCTACAGACTGTGCCACACAAGCCCTCTGGTTTCTGGATTGGTCAATAGGAGGTACCAAGAGAAGTTTGGAGGATGGGAAGAAAAGAGGACAAGTGTTTATTCCCCAGTCCTTTGCTGGGCCACATTTCGGCAGTGACTGTTTTCTTTATTTATAGTAACAGCCTTTGTCAGGCATCCCTTTCCGAGCTACAGCTCTTACAGGGTTCCACTAATAGCTCCCCTCGCCTGTTCCTTCAAGCTTAAGTTCTCCCATTGTTGCCAGTCCTTAAGTGCTTTACCATTCCTTGTTGGTTCCTTAACCACTTCCATCCCTCTATAAATTATCCCTTTATTAAACTCTCGTTACCTTCGTAGAGTGTGCCATCTTTAGTAATAAAAGAAGAGGCCATAAATCAGCTAGTATCTAAGGACTGCCTGCTGAGTTGGCACTGTTAAGACATATAATACATGATCTTGCTCTTGAGACACTTACAGTCAGCCCAGTGAAGGAGATAAAACCAACACATGTGAAGCAATTAGGAAACACTACACATTGGTATCTAATGAGACACTCCGTTTGTTTGCCTCTTACTAACCATTCACCCTTCTTCTGACAACCATCGCCTGATTTTCCTCTTCTGTTACTTCAGTCAATGTCTTTTAGGTGGAGTAAACTTCATTTTCAAAAACATTAATGACATGAATCAGCTCTGAGCTACTGGATTCCTCTAGCCACATGTCCCAATCAGAGCCAATGAAACGTAAGAAGACTATTGCTGGCACCTGTGAGAAGGAGGCATGCACTCTTCCACTGAGATTGCTAACAGTAAGGATTATGTAAACTTGAGCTGTCAGCAGCCACCACATGGAGCCTAAAAATGAAGCCAACACACAAGACAGAGTCAAGAGATGAAAAGAAATAGAATTCTAATGACATTGCTTAAGCCCTTGGATCAAACTATGCCTTAAGCTAAATATATAACTAGTTTTTCACTAAAATAGCTCTAACAATTCATAAATTGGTACCAGGAGTGGGGATTAGTAACAGAAAGATCCAGAAATGTTGAAGTAGTTGATTCAGATGAGGCCTCATTGGTATCAGGCTGGGACTTGAATAGCAAAGCAGTAGGTTAAACTGACACCTGTTGTATAGGGGGATTCAGAACATGTGCCTATCAAGGATAAAATGTAAAAGGGCCTGTTGTTAAAAGGTCAGATACTAAAATCTATCAACTATTACTTGTTAGTTTTTAGTAATGTCCTATAAGAAAGACTCAAACTTAGGACTGAGATTGATTTATCTAAGGCAGAGAGAAGATACCACTTTGCTACAAGTGAACATTTTTGCTTAGAGGCTGCAATAAAAGATGACAGAAACATCAATAATCTGGAGCCATAAAGGGTTGAAAAAGCCCCAAGAGAATGTTAATGTTAATGAAAGCAAGAATGGATAAGATTGGCACTAGGGAGAAGTCTTAATACACTCAGGCCTCTTTCAAGCAATTCCTGCCAGCTGAGAAAGGTAATAGTTATTCAATTCTACTCCCTTCACCACCAGCTCACTCCCTCCCCTTGCATCACTCCCTCCCCTTGCAAACCTAGTGGCTATTGTTTCAAATTGTTATCAGGCAGAAACCAAAATAGAGGCCTTTAAGTTAGAATACCAGGGCCTATTACTAAAAGACAAAAATGCTCAGATGAAAATCTAGATTCAAAGACTGAAGCTTAAAAAAATCCTCTGGCTTTGGGATTGCCCCCCCATGGAATTGGCCAGATGCAAATAGACTAGAAGTTTACTAAGAATTAAAGAAAACTGGGCCAGGCGCAGTGGCTTACGCCTGTAATCCCAGCACTTTGGGAGGCCGAGGCAGGCAGATCACCTGTGGTCAGGAGTTCAAGACCAGCCTGGCCAACATGGTGAAACCCCGTCTCTATTAAAAATACAAAAATTAGCCAGGTGTGGTGGCATACACCTGTAATCCCAGCTACTCAGGAAGCTGAGGTGGGAGAATCGCTTGAACCCAGGAAGTGGACATTTCATGAACCGAGATCACACCATTGCACTCCAGCCTGGGCAACAAGAGCAAGACTTTGTCTCAAAAAAAAAAAGAAAAAAGAAAAAAAAAGAATTAAAGAAAATTGTACTGTGAGAGAAACCCTAAGTGTGGAGAAGAAAGGCTCGGTTACTTAAGCTTAACACAATAGATATTTATTTTTCACTTTTGTAAAGTCCAACATCAGTGCCCCTAAGTAGCAGGTGGTCTTCTACAAAATCATTCAACTACCCAGACTCCTTCTATCTTATGGCTCTACTGTCCTCCAGGTCTTAGAGACCTCTCCGTGCAGCCAGAAGAGGGAAAAAAAGACTGGCAAAGGCATATCTACTACTTAACCAAATTGGCTAGAAGTGGTACACATCACTTTCACTCATATTCCAGCAGAGATAGTCATGTGACTTCAGCAACATTAACAAGGAGGCTGGGAAATGTAGCCCCTGGCTAGGTAGCTAGTTCTCAGCAACAATTGTATACAACAGAAGAGCTTCACAACTCTTGGATGGCAAAAGCTAATTATCTTTGCCTTAGGAAGTGATTTTTCAATTCCCACTAGATCAGGAAGGAGAATGCTGAAGAGGTGTAGTCCCTAAAGGATTCTCCTCCCCATTGTCCGTTACAGAGGTAACCATGGAGGAACAGTGAATGAGAGATCCTCCAAAAATAGAACATATGGCAGCCAGATTGGTTGATCAAAGAACTTTCTCCCCTCTCATGTTAGGAAGCCCTTGCTATCCCTGTCTAGTAAGATATGACATATGCTATGAATTGGAGACATTTTGTGTTTGTCATTATTCATATTTCCAAATAAGAGTTTTCATTGCAGTTGTTCTTTTTTTCTGTCATTATATATTAAGTATTTTCTAGTTAATTTTATCATATATCCTTAGGTTACTAGGCCATGAAGAACTTTATCAAATTGCTTTATGATAGAGAGGCATGCATATCACCTTACTATCCTGGACTTGGAGTTATTCGTAGGACCTAGATGTGAGTACATTTTGAGTGGTAAAAAAAAAAATGTCATTACATTGAGTAGCCATAGATATCAGTGAAGGCATATGTAGGGAAAGAATGTTTGGAGATCTCAATAAAATACCAGGGATGTGTGTGTGTCTGCTGTTTCCATTACCCAGGACACATCTGCTCTTTTTCTGATAACCATACCCCTATTTTAAGTCAAATCATCTGTGCCATTCATGTGTTACCGATAGACACAACTCCTGGGATGGGCTTGTGAATCAGTCCAGGCCAATCTGAGCATCTCATTCTTTTGGCAACACTGATTGGCTGACAAAAGAATGGGCGCTTGACCTTTGTTGGTAGTGAGGATGGTCTGGAGCTTCTGGTTGCTCATTTGTGGAATGAATGAAGCAAACAGCAGAGGAGAGTGCTAACATGTGCGGGAGAATCTGAATCTCTCTCTCTCTTTTTTTTTTTTTTTTTTTTTTTTTTTTTTTTTTTTTTTGAGACAGAGTCTTGCTCTGTCACCCAGGCTGGAGTGCAATGGTGCGATCTCAAGCTCACTGCAACCTCTGCACAGGTTCAAGTGGAGAATGTGAATCTTGATATAGTTGGAACTCTTCGCCCAAGTCATATCTAACAGAACTATCTTCAACTTTTCAGGTATGTGAGAATACATTCCCTTCTCACTTTACACCAATTTGGGTTGGATTTTATGTCACTTGTAACCAATGGATCCTTACTGAATCAAATACTAAGTTATGTGAGGATAGATCCATAAACAAATACATATAGGAATGAGTGAATATAAATATACTTCTGGGGAAAACCTAACTAAAATGGAAGTGGTAGACTGAGGAGTAGTTCACAGGGTAGAAGGGAAATAGACTAGGGAAAGAGCTTGAAATTCATTCAGGGCCGGGCACAGTGGCTCATGCCTGTAATCCCAGCACTCTGAGAAGCCGGGGCAGGTTGATCACTTGAGCCCAGGAGTTCAAGACTAGCCTGGGCAACATGGCAAAAACCTGTCTCTACAAAAAATAAAAAAAAAATTGCCGGGTGTAGTGGCACATGCCTGTGGTCCCAGTTACTCAGGAGGCTGAGATGGGAGGTTCACTTGAACACTGAGAGGTAGAGGCTGCAGTGAGCTGTGATCACACCATTGCACTCCAGCCTTTGCACCTAGGCAACAGAGTGAGACCCTGTCTCAAAAAAAAGAAAAATAAATTCAGTCAGAAGAGTTTAAATTTAACAAAATAGAAAATTTAGCCATAAAGGTGCTGAAGCACAAAGAGATGTGCTAAGAGTGAAGATTCAAAAGAATTATTCCGGCAAGTTAGATTGGAGTAGAGCAAGAAGGAAGTCGGAAAGGTTATGTAGAAACTGCTGAACTAATCCTAGCTGGCAACATTTAAGGGCTTAGACAGAGACCCTGAAGTAGAGACAGAGGAAGGGATTTGACATGAGGTATTTTAAAGGATAAATCGAAGGCCCTGAGATGACTGGTTAAAAGAAATAAAGGAAGGAATGGGTAAAAAATGACATCTATGTATTCAGCTTGGGTGGCAGAGATAGCAGTGGTATCAATGAGAAAGAAGGGAAGTGATTTTGGAAAGACGAGATTATGAGATTGGTTTTTGGACCTGTCGAAACCGGAAGATGGCAAGATGTCCAATTAAATACGTTGATGAGATAAAGAGGCAAATATACAAGTTGGGGGCAAAAAAGGTAACATTAAAGATAAGGATTTGCACAGAAGAAACACTTGAATCAATAGTTGTAGATGAGTACAAGAGGGTGAGAGAAAAGCAGAAATAAACACTGCTAGACCGGGAGGAAAAAAAATGGTGTCTCTGAATGAAATGAAATGTAGTGTCTGGTGGAGACACAGGAAGAATATAGGACACTTTAGTGCATACAAAACTTAGAGAACTTTCAAATTATGTTAAAAGTAAATACCAAGCACGCACATACTCATCACCCCATCTCCAGCCTTATTTCCAATTGTTTTTCTGGCTTACTGCACAGCATTCACACTGGCCTCCTTTCTACTAATTCAAACTCACCAAACTGTCTCTGGCTGCAGAGCCTTTGCACTTGCTCTTCCTTCTGCCCAGAAACTTCTCCCCACCCCCCACAACCCCAATGTTTGCTTAGCTTTCTACCTCATTTCATCCAGACCTCTGTTTAAACATAACTTCCGCAAAGAGGCCTTCTTCAATCAACTTATCTAAAATATAAAATAGTGTCCAACTCTCATCTGCATCCTTCTTTGTCCTTCTGCTCTGCTTTTTCTTCATAGCGCTTTTCCCTACATGACATTATACAATTGTGTATGATTGTAAATGTACTATTTCCCCCACTGGAGCAACTGTAATGAGGTTCCAAGACTGCATTCGTTTTACTCACTGATGTATGTCTGATAAGTAGAACAGAGCCTGGCACAAACAAAGCCTTCAATAGGAGTTTCTTTCATGATGAATGAGTGAAATGCGGTAATTAAGATGAAAAGAAAAAAAATCACAAGAGGTCCGAGTCTAAGTCACAATTCCTAGAACATGCCTGTCATTTCACCCCAAAACTCGGCTTAAGGCTCTCACTCTGGCTGCACCTCCTCAAGGGGAAAGGAATTAAGGGAAGTTTGCTACTGCCAACGCAGGGACTTGGGATACGTTCCTGGATGATAGTGGTAAGAATGCTGTTTTCTCCAGAATTACTTCGTTAGTAAGAGACATGTCCAATTCCAGACTTCACAGACTTCACTCACTTCTCCAGCTGAGCTCCAAGTGGAGCTTTGAGAGAAAAACAGAAGGGTGATGGCTGGAAGACTCAAGGCTTCCAAAGTATTCCTCTCCTGAGTATCAGCAACCAGGTGAATCTCACAATGAGTATGACAACTTGGAAGGGGCAAGAGTCACGTGCTTGAGGGGAAAGGGCACCAGGGTGCAATCTCTGTTAATCCTTCTCTATAGCCAGCTTCCCGCTGCGGCCTGTACAGAAACAAGCACGCAGGCACTTAAGGGGACAGTGGTTTCACCGCGTCCCTCCCGGCGGCGGCTCCCCACCTTTCCCTCCTCCCCACATGCCCCTCCCAGGCTGCAGGCTCGGCAGCCGACTTCCGCTGATCCCGGCTGGAGGGAGCCCGGAATCCAATTACTCTTCCCTAGGGAGCGCAATCCACCCGTCTGGCCGCAAAGAGCGGAGCCGGGGTCGGAGAGCCGCAGAGGCCGACCCTGCTCCGCCCGCCCCCACTTCCCGCCGCCCCAGCCTCGGGCTCGGCAACCAGGGTGGGGCGAGCAGAGCCACGAAGGGGCGCGCGGCACTGCCGCCGGGACTATTTGTCCTTCCGCGCGCGGCCCGGCACGGCACGGCGCGGCGCGGCGAGAGGTCCGCGGCGCTGCAGCCCCGGCGCCGACGTCGGCCGGGCTGAGTGGCAGGAGATTAGCCAAGGGCTTCCCCCGCCGCGCGTCCTGGCCAATCGGCTCCGCGGGCGGTGCTCGAGGGACGCGTACACGCACTTTCCAGAATCCACGCCTCCCAGTAACAGCCTCCAGCCCCGCGACGCTGCTCTTCCGGCCCCCTTTCTCCGTCGGGCCTGCTCCGGCTGCGAGCTTGGACCCTGGCCTCTGGCCTGTGGGCTTTTGCGTGCTGCTCCCTAAAGTGACAGGGAAACGGGGCAAGAGGTCCAAGGGTTCCGTAGGAGAAGGAGACTTAGTATCTGTGGCTCTCCCACCGTCCCGGCTTTCCTAACCGACTGGGGAGTGAAGCTCTAGAGATGGATCTTCGGGAGGAAAAAACTGGACCTCTCTTCGGGTTCTTTAGAGTTTAGGTGAAGAACTCTTTCAGTACCATTGAGTGTTCTCTAGTAAGAGGATCTTAGACTGATGGGTTTCTCGCTTGCTTTAAAGCTGTGGTGAGAGTACTTCATATATCCTTTCCTGTCTGCATCTGGGGGAAGGAAAAAAAACAACACTTTTTACACATTGTCAGGCCGCAACGCAACTGACATACATGCTGGAAGGAGAAGATGTTATGTTATGCCTTGTGTCCACTTCTGAATCACATTCTCCTGAGATGTGGCTGACCCTTAGGCCCATGGTGTTCTTGAATGTGATTGACATACGTGTTTAGCAAGCTAGTGAGAGAGAACCAGGGAAATTGCTATCAAAACAATTACATACAGGGACATCAGAAAAAAGGCTTGAGACCACTGGGGAATGAGGGACCATCCCAGTTCTGCAACGGATGCCCTCGGGGTTGGTGGCCAAGTCAGATCTTTGTGTCTTGCTTCTTCGTAGCATACTGAATAGAACTATCTTCACCACGCTCACTATTTCAGTGTGTTATAAAAACAAGGTGAAAATGTTGAAGGTTTTATTTCGGGTGGAGGGAAGGTGGTGCCGTTGAAAGGCACTCTCTGAAGGGAAGATTCTGTAAAAGGAAGCCATTTTATCTGCCTACAATTTGGTCATTTCAAAGAAATTCAATATACATGTGTTAAGACTATATGCTGAGTTGTGTGCTATGTGGTCTTCATAAGAGTTATAATCTAGTAAACCCAGCTAACTCCTGCATTCTCAGATGGTTTCCCATGTCTGTGCCAGTTTCCATCCCTAAATTCTGGCCATTTTAATTCCCTATTTCTGCTCAAAGGCTACAAAGCATTGCTAGATACAGGTACAGAACGGTACTGTGGTGGGAGCTCCCCAGTTGAGTGTAAACTGTGGCTGTAGTCCAGACGTGTGATGTATCTGTGGAACTGATGGCCCTAGAAGCCAATTGACTGGAGCGATTGAGGAGCCTCCTGGGACAGAACAATCTTTGAGGAAGAAGGAGCCAGACACACTGAGCTTGAGCTAGGAACAAAGACAAAGTCTTGGGAAGGGAGAGGTCCTTTTGTATTCAGCCTTGTGTCCTGACCCTTGTCTGAATCCAGTAGGAGTTGGGGAGGAGGAAGAAGATGGAAGGAGGCTGTAAGTGAAAACTGAAATACCTGTGTCAGACTTTTTAACTTCCAGATTTCACATTCATAACACATGCCCTCACTTCCTCCTTTAGTAGAAAAAAAAATCAAGGTATCAACAAAAGTGCAAACAACAGGAAACCTGACTAGAGGTGGAAGTATGAAAAATATGGAATTTATTATCTCATAAAATAAGTTTGGAGAAAGGTGGTTCCAGTATTGGTTGGTCAGATAACTTAGGGAAGTTGTCCAGGATTGAAGTGGGATTCTTCTTTCTGCTCTTCCATCTTCACATGATAGTAATTTCTCCTGTCATGGTGCTTCATGGCTAAACGATGGCGTCTGCTTGTCTTGATGTCAAATACAGTCGGGCATCCAGTAAAGTAGCAAAGTATAGGGATACTATTTCTCTCTCTCCCTCTCTCTCTCTCTCTGCCTCCCTCCCTCCCTCCCTCTCACAGTAAAGGAAGGGAAACCCTTTTTAGAGGCTTCTAGCAGAACTGAGTCCCACTGGGCAGAATTGTGTCACACATGAATTCTAAACTGATTATTTGTAAGGGGGGGTGACACTAATCGTAATCTACTCCTCATGCTGGGGAGAGAAATTACCCTTTGTGAACACATGGAAGGATATAATCAGAAAAACATCAAATTTTGCCTGAAAAAAAGTGGCTATGGCTTAGGCCCCAACAAGTTCCTTAATTTTTCCTTTCCTCTACCTCAGAATGTTTCTATATCTACTGTTCTTCATCACCTCCAAATTGTTCTATTTTTATCCATCCCCTCCCCTCCCCTCTCCTTCCCTTCTCTCCCTCCCTTCTCTCCCTTCTCTCTCTCCGTTCTCTCTCCCTCCCTTCTCTCCCTTCTCTCTCTCCCTTCTCTCTCCCTCCCTTCTCTCTCCCTCTCTCCCCTGTCTTCTCTTCTCTTTCTTTTGGCAAAGGGTCTGGCTCTGTTGCTCAGGTTGGAGTGCAGTGGTGTGATCATGGCTCACTGCTCACTGCAGCTTCAACCTCCTAGGGTCCAGTGATCCTCTCATCTCAGTCTCTTGAGTAGCTGGGACTATAGGCACAAGCCACTATGCTCAGCTGATTTAAAAAACTTTTTTTTTTTGGGCCGGGTGCAGTGGCTCATGCCTGTAATCCTAGCACTTTGTGATCCACCACCAAGACGGGTGGATCACAAGGTCAGGAGTTCAAGACCAGCCTGGCCAAGATGCTGAAACCCCGTCTGTACTAAAAATACAAAAATTAGCCAGGCGTGGTGGCACACATCTGTAATCCCAGCTACTCAGGAGGCTGAGGCAGGAGAGTCGCTTGAACCCGGGTGGCAGAGGTTGCAGTGAGCCAAGATCGTGCCACTGCACTCCAGCCTGGGCGACAGAGCAAGACTCCATCTCAACAAAAAAAAAAAAAAAAGGAAATTTCATAGAGACAGGATCTCCTTATGTTGTTCAGACTGGTCTCAAAATCCTGGGCTCAAGCGATCCTCCCACCTTGGCCTTCCAAAATACTAGGATTACAGGTGTGAGCCACCACACCCAGCCATATTCTTTCTTTACTCCCTGAATAGAGAGGTGAACCAGCTCCATTTCAAGACCTGGCCTTCCATCTATCTGTCTTCCTAAGATCTTACTCTTCTCCTAGCCCATCACAGTGGTTAGGGGCTAAAATACATGCAGGCTGTTCTACCTGGCACTGTGTTATTAAGAATCAGAGGAGAGCTGAAGCACCTTTGGTTGTTCCAAGAGAATTCGGATTGAAAACTGCAAGAACGTATCCAGATCTTATTGGGTGGGATTGGGGAGGATGCGGGGAGATGGGAAAGGGCATCTTTTCTCCCTTGGTTCTATACCTGGGGCTTCTCCATTGGCTCAGCAATGTGGGAGTCCCATTGGCTGAATTGGGAGAGGGTGAAAGGGAAGCAATATGGGAGTCCTTGTCCCCTGGAGATTGAGTCCGACTCTATTTCTTTGAATCACATCCTGGAAGAACTCTGATAATGGCTTGGCTTGAACCTGAAATGTGTTCCATTTTTTCCTTATATTTATTCATTTCTTTCATTTAACAAATATTACCTGTTGACTGTTTTCCAAGTACTGTGCTATGTGCTAGGGAGACATTGGTGAGTAAGCCAAAGTGGAGTTTACTTTTTGGTGGGGGAACTCTGTTTCTTCACCAGTCTTGGCTTGAAATTCCAGGTTATCTCACAGAACTAGAATAAAAAGTAAACCTAAAAGCAAGACTGAGTCATTAACTCTATGCAGCATAACCTATGTTTTAATCCTTCACAAACAACTACCATTATTAGTACAAATTATTTTGGTTTTTACACAGCTCATAATGTTTCATATCTTTTCACTGAGGCCATTGTTTCAAACAATTACAGTTTCCAACAAGATAAACACCATGTAGGGCAATGCACTTGTGGTACAATATGCTTTATTAATAACATGGCTTGTCAGCTGAGCAGGCGAGGCTATGGATGGATGATTACAGCAGAAATGGAGTCTGTATCTGATGCAAGTGTATGTATCATCCGAGTTGTTACCCTATCTCTGCTCACAGTCAGGAACCTGTCAGATCTTATTCAGCAGAATGGTTTGTAGATGCATTGAAAGGAGATAAAAATATTTACTGTTACCTACCTTCCTTTGGCTACACTTGCCTGAGGATGTAGAGTAAAATAAAATTTGAATTTTTTTAACGTTTCAAAATGCACCAAGGTTTGTTACATCCACTTTCATTTTTAGTAGAAAGTACATTCTCCAAAAAAGTGCTACACTATATTGAAATATAAAACTGCTTATATATTTCCTACTAATAGCCGTTCTGCTTCAGATGGTATCATGGACCCTTGGTGTCTAATTTATCTTGACAGCATCTGAAGTGGAAGTAAACCAATTCAGACTGCAGGTTCTGAAACGTAAGTCAGAGAAGGTGCACGTAGTAGAAGTGAAATGAGAGCATTTAAATGAAATATTAACCCAAGTCAATCTGAATGAATTCCCCTAGCACCTTGGTCCAAGAAAGAAGCTGTAACCATTTTAATCAGTTGCCCCACTTATGACCAAGTGCATCACCCTAAGAAGTCAGTTAATTCATCTCTGTGTTTTTGTGCCCTTATTTTTACAAGGTTAAAATCTCTAGTGCCCCTGTACTTGGAATTCAGGAGAAAAGAGAGTTATACTCTTTCTGAAATGTAACTGATAATTATCAATCAGATATCAACAGGAATTTATTGAGCCCCACACCTACCCATCATTATATACCCAGGAACTAGCAAGCAGCTTACACATAAATGCTAAAGAAATCTTTATTGCATGAGTGAATGAGAAAATAAATCAATAAGTCACCTACTGTGTACCAGATTCTATAGTATAACAGACATGAAATACATTCCTACCTTTAAGGAACTAATCATCTATTGAAATGAGATACATATAAATACAAATGTACTTAACAATTAAAGTATTAAATGCGAAATAAATGTTATACTCCATCATCTTCAAAGTAGAATTTCCAAATTCTCAGTGCTGTGAATTCTTTCCTAAAGTTGCCCCATTGCTTACGGTTTTGTTGCATAAAAGTGTTAGAAGATGTTTAATCAAATACTTCTAAATATAGAAATGTTTCATTAGGAAAATATTCTGTAGGGTTTATATTCTTTTTATATTTTAATTAAAGTGTGACATTGACATTCATACAGTAAAATGCACAAATCATTACCCAAATAAAAATATAGAACCAGAAGTCCTTTCCCCCATGACCTTTCTCAGTTAATTCCCTTTTTCCCCCGACCCCCATAGGTAACCATTATTCTGACTTCCTCCATAGAGCAGTGTAGCCTATTCTTGAAAGTTGTATAAATGGAACTACACAGTATGTTCTCCTTTGTGCCTGGCTTCTTTTGTTTAACATTGTACCTGTATGATGCATCCATTAGCAGTTCATTATTTTTATTTGTTGCAAAAATGTTATTTTCAAAGTGGTCTGTGGACCTCTTAGGGTTCATGAGAATTTTCGGGGGAGACTCTATGAGTAAAAATTATTTGGATAATAATTTAGGATTTTATTTATGTATTTATATTTATATTTTATTTTATTTTACTTTATTTACTTTTTGCTCTCTCGCCCAGGCTGGAGTGCAGTGGTGCCATCTCAGTTCACCACAACCTCCATCTTCCAA
The DNA here is from genome assembly GCF_047675955.1 of Chlorocebus sabaeus. Taxonomy (NCBI): domain Eukaryota; kingdom Metazoa; phylum Chordata; class Mammalia; order Primates; family Cercopithecidae; genus Chlorocebus; species Chlorocebus sabaeus. The sequence goes on along the minus strand of NC_132929.1, from coordinate 32,448,702 downwards.
GTGCAAGCTATTCTCCTGCCTCGGCCTCCCGATTATCTTGGATTACAGGCATCTGCTACCATGCCTGGCTAATTTTTGTATTTTCAGTAGAGATGGGGTTTGACCATGTTAGTCAGGCCGGTCTCGAACTCCTGACCTCAGGTGATCTGCCAGCCTTGGCCTCCCAAAGTGCTGGGATTACAGGTGTGAGCCACTGCGCCTGGCCAGATTTTATTTATTTACCTTTTTCAGTGCATTGAGGTCTAAAAGCAATGATGGTTAAAAGTGCTGGCATATTAGCACGAATATTTTCTTTCCTTAGGTTTATACTTTTTGTGTCCTCTCTGGAATATCTTTGTCTAACCCAAAGACACAAATATGTACTCCCATGTTCTTTTTCTATAAGTTTTATAGTTTTAGGTTTTACATGTAAGACAATGATCCATTTCAAGTTAATTTTTACATATGGTGTGATTTTAGAGTAAACAGTCCTTTTTTTTTTTTTTAATTTTGGAGGGGATGTCCACTAAAATTGTTCCAGCACCACTTACTAAAAAGGCTACTATTTCTTCCTCTCACCATTGAATTACCTTGGCACGTGTGTCAAAACTCAGTTGACCTCATACATATGGGTCTATTTCTAGACTTTGCAGCCTGCATGATTAATCTGTATATCTATCCTTTTGCCAATGGCACAATTTGGGGAGAATTGTTATGTTAATAATTTTGAATCTTTTGGTCCATAAACATGGTATATATCTCAACATATTTGTATATTATTTTATTTCAATGTAAATATCTTTTGTTAGATTTATTTAAAATTATTTTATATTTTTGGTATTATTGTAAGGGCAATTGCTCCTTAAATTAAATTTTTCAGTAGTTTGCTGTTAGTATATAAGCATATACATTTTAATGTTTGCCTTACATAGATTTTTATATATTAACCCAGTATCCTGTGACCTTGGGAAATTCACTTATAGATTCTAGTAATTGTTTTCTAGATTCCCTGGGATTTTTGCATTAAAAATCATATCATTTGCAAATAGGGACAGTTTTACTTCTTCCCTTTTGATCTTCTTTGCATTTATTTTTCTTTCCTTCTTATAATGGTTAAGACCTCCAATACAATGTCGAAGAGAATTTTAGAATAGTGGTCATGGTATCTTTGCCTTGTTCCTATTCTGGGGGAAAATAATGCAGGCTTTCATCATTAATTATATTGTACTTATTTTATAGATGCCCTCTATTCATTTGAGGAAGTTCCCTACTATTTCTGATTTGCCGTAAGTTTTTATCAAGAATCAATATTGAATTTTTGTGAAATGCATTTTCTGTATCTATTGAAGTGATCATATGGGTTTTCTCCTTTTTTTGTTAATATATTGAATTTCATTTATCAATTTTAAAATGTTAAACTAACCTTTCATTCCTGAGATAAGCCCTACTTAATCTTTAAGTGTTACTCTTTTAATATTCTATTGATTTGATTTATTAGTATTTTGTTAAGGATTTTGCCTCTATGTCAGTAAATGATATTGAGCTGTAAAATGTAAATACAATCTTTGTCAGGTTTTGCTATTAAGCTTATGTTACTGCATTAGTTTGTAGAGCTACTATAAAGAAATGCCACAGAGTGAGTGGTCTAAACAATGTAAATTAATTTTCTCACAGTTCAGGAGGCTAGCAGTCCAAGATCAAGGTCTTAGCAGGTTTGGTTTCTCCAGACGTCTCTCTCCTTGGTGTGCAGATGGCTGCCTTTTTGCTGTGTCCTCATGTGGTCTCTTCTCTGTGTATATATGTGCCCCTGGTGTCCTTCCCCTTATAAGGACGCTAGTCATATTGAATTAGGGCCCTACCCTAATAGCCTCGTTTTAACTTAATCAGCTCCGTAAAGACCTTATCTCCAAATATGGTTACAATCCGAGGTGCTAAAGGTTGGAACTTCAGCATACAAAGTTTGAGGAGGCACAATTCAGTCCGTAAAAATTAACCTCATAAAATGAAGTGGATGGTGTTTTCTCTTCCTCTCTTTTCTGAAAAACATATCCTCCCCTCTTCTCTTTTCTGGAAAACATTTGTGTAACTTTGATGTTTTTACCAGTGAAACCATCTGGCCCTGAAGTTTTCTTTTTGGGGAGGTTTTTCATAACATACTCAATTTGTTTATTAGATATAGGCTTATTCAGATTTTCTGTTTTTTTCTTGTGACTATTTTGGTGCATTGTAATAGTTTAAATGTAATAGTGCATGCTAATAGTTTAAAACCATTGTATTGTTGAATTTGTTGGCCTAATGTTGTTCTCTTATTATGCATTTGATGTCTTGCTGGGCATGGTGGCTCACACCTGTAATCCCAGCACTGTTGGAGGCCAGGGTGGGAGGATCACTTGAGGCCAGGAGTTTGAGTCCAGCCTGGGCAACATACCAAGACCTTGTCTCTACAAAATGTTTTTAAAATTAGCTGGGTGTGGTGGCATGCTCCTGTAGTTCCAGGCACTTGGCAGGCAAGGTGGGAGAATTACTGGAGCCCAGGAAGTGGAGGCTGTAGTTAGCTATGATTGTGCCACTGCACTCCATCCAGGAAGACAAAGTAAGACCTTATTTCCAAACAAACAAACAAACAAACAAACAGAGCTTTCTCAAACTCTTCTTATTTGAAATGTTATACCTTTTAAAAATAAGAGGGGAAAAAAATCAAGATTCATCTGATTATTCTGGATGCTTAACTTTTCCATATAAATTTAACAATTAGTTTGTCAATTTCTACAAATAGTTTGCAATTTTGATTGAGAGTGCAGTTAGCCTGTAGATTAGTTTTGTGGGAATTGCCACCTTAACAATTTTACATCTTTAGATCCATGAACATTGTATGTATCTCCATCTATTTATATCTTCTTCAAATTCTCTTGTCAGTGTATTGCTGTTTTTAGCATACATATCTTGCACAAGTTTGTTGGGTTTATCCCTAAGTATTTTACATTTTTGGTGGCATTAAAAATGGTACTGTTGTCTACATTTCAGTTTCTAGCTGTTAGTTTAATATATTTTTATATATTCATATTATATCCTGTGAACTTTCTAAACCCATTTATTAAATCTAGCAGCTTTTATGTAGATATTTCTGGGATTTTAATGTACATGATATGTTACCTGTGAATAAAGACAGTTTTATTTCTTCTTTTTTTTTTGAGATGGGGTCTTGCTCTGTTGCCCAGGCTGGAGTGCAATGTTGAGATCTCAGCTCATTGCAATCTCCATCTCCCTGGTTCAAGCAATTCTCCTGCCTCAGCCTCCTGAGTAGCTGGGATTACAGATGCCCACCACCATACCTGGTCAATTTTTGTATTTTTAGTAGAGATGGGGTTTCACCATGTTGGCCAGTCTGGTCTTGAACTCCTGACCTCATGATCTGCACACCTCAGCCTCCCAAAGTGCTAGGATTATAGGCGTGAGCCACCATGCCTGGCCTATTTCTTCTTGTCCAATCTGCATGCCTTTTATTTCTTGTCCTTTTTAAAATTTCTTTTTCTTTTCTTATTGCATTATACTAGATTCTCAAGTAAAAGCAATGAATGAAGACATCTTTGCCTTGTTTTTGGCAATAGGAAGAAAAACATTTAGTCTTTCATCATTAATCATCATATTAAAAATAGGTTTTGCTTCATCTTTCATGAGATTGGGGAATTTCCCTTCTCTTCCTAGGTTGCTGAAATTAGTACATGTCTTTAATATTCTATGTGACGAAATGGGAAGTACATGTGAAGTACTATTGCTGCATACAGAAGTATGACGATTGCCTCAAGAAAGCACTTGTGTGATTGAGTAGTGAAGTGAACTGATTACTTCTTTTTTACGGAACATTATTTTTACTTAAGATAACCAAGGACAAACTATGACTACTTAGACTTAAGTATCTGGCAGATATTTTCTCAAGAAAAAAAGAAAAAAAAAAAAGGTTGTGTTAGACGAGGAAGACAACTGACTATATTTGCTAACATTTGTAACATTTGCATTTTAAACCAAAAATTTGAATTTTGAAAAATGTATATTCACTATCCTGGGGCTTAACATCTTCCCAGTACTTTAAGACTTTTTTGTGGTGGTGATATCAGCAAATGTGATTTTTCTAATGTACAGAAAAATGTCAACATTTGGAAGATCTACATAATTTAGTGAACCAATTTTTTTTTTTTTTTGAGACGGAGTCTTGCTCTGTCACCCAGGCTGGAGTGCAGTGGTGCAATCTAGGCTCACTGTAACCTCTGCCTCCTGGGTTCAAGCGATTCTCCTGCCTCAGCCTCCCGAGTAGCTGGGATTACAGGTGCCCGCCACCATGCCCAGCTAATTTTTGTACTTTTAGTAGAGACAGGGTTTCACCGTGTTGGCCAAGCTGGTCTTGAACTCCTGACCTCAAGTGATCTGCCCGCCTCGGCCTCCCAAAGTGCTGGGATTTCAGGCACAAGCCACTGTGCCCGGCCTCAGTTGTATTCTATTAAACCAAACTTTAAGAGATTTGCAAAAGTGCAAAATAATTTTTTTTTGGAATATATAGTTATACATAAAAATATATGTGTTAAAATGTACTGATTTATTACTGTTATTTTTTTGTTTTGTAAAATATATATAACATACAATTTACCATTTTAACCATTTTTTGGTGTACAGTTGAGTGGCCTTAAGTGCATTCACGTTGTTGTGCCACCATGACCACCATCTACCTATCTCCAGAAATTTTCATCTTCCCAAACTGAAACTGTACCAATTACACCAATTACACAGTAACTCTCCATTCCTCTCTCTCCGGAGCCCCTAGCAACTACAATTCTATTTTCTATCTCTATGAATTTGACTACTGTAGATGCCTCCCTCAAGTGCAATCATACAATGTTTGTCTTTTTGTGTCTGGCTTGTTTTACTTAACATAATGTCTCCAAGATGTATTAATGTTGTTACTGTTATTTTTAAATTAAATTAATGAATATAATTTTTTAAAAAATCTCAGTCTTAATTTTTTTTTTTTTTTTGAGAGACAGGATCTTGTTCTGTTGCCCAGGTTGGTTCAATGGTGTGATCTAGGCTTGCTGCAACTTTGAACTCCTAGCCTCAAGTGATTCTCTCACCTCAGCCTCCCAAGTAACTAGGGCTGCAGGCACACACCACCATGCCTGGCTAATTAAAAAAATTTTTTTTGTAGAGAGAGTGCACAGACTGGTCTCAAACTCCTGGGCTCAAGTGATTCTCCTGCCTCAGACTCCCAAAGTGCTGGGGATTACAGGCATGTGCCACCACATTTGGCCTAATTTTTTTCTTTTTGAGATGGAGTCTTGGTTTGTGGCCCATGCTGGAGTGCGGTGGTATGATCTCAGCTCATGGCAACCTTTGCCTCCGGGATTCTAGTGATTCTTATGCCTCAGCCTCCTGAGTAGCTGGAATTACAGACTACGAGTAATGCCCAGCTAACTTTTTGCATTTTTAGTAGATGTGGGGTTTCACCAGGTTGGCCAGGCTGGTTTTGAACTCCCGGCCTCCCGTGATCTTCAAGAGATCCCCACCATACTATTTAATGAAGCTGGGGCCAGCTTAGAAACGAACTCTTATGTTAATTTACCCTCCTTTCCTGCCTCGTTTGCCTGTTCCGCACTCTTAATGTCCTCAGATTACACCTCTCAATAAAGTGCTGGTCCTTAAGTTTGCTTAGACTCTGTTTTCTGGATAACTCAGGCAAAGACAATGCCCAAAACAGTATAGCAAGTGCTTAAGAAGATATTTTATAAATAAACTAAGAAAAAAATTGGCTGTAAATATAGAAATATAAATAGTTTTCCTTTAGTAAATTGAGAATTCATGACAATAGGAGCCCTAAAATTGAGATTAAAAAAAAAAAACACAACACTTTCAGCTACGTGTATGACATTGACATTTTTGTAGAATATTTCCTTTTTTAAAATATAATGTTTATTATTTAGGATTTGTCTAATGTTTCCTCATCATTACATTCAAGTTCTGCATATCTAGTGAGAATGCTTCATAAGTGATACTGTGTCTTTCTTAGGGAGTCACATTTACAGGTTCATACATTATGTCTGTAATATCAATTCATCATCTGGCCAAGATTGCTATTCCTTTTTTTTTAACACGTGCATTTAAATGTCTCTACTTTTCTCATTTATCATCTCATCATTATTATCCACCTCAAATAATATAGTAGGCTTCATTTTTATTGCCTCCTGTTTCAGCCCCCCACGACTACCAACTAAAAGGTAAAAACCACAGAGGCAAGGATGTCTGCCTGTTGTTTTCACGGATGTAATATTTTCCAAATGTGTGTACAGTGCCAACCACATATTTATTGAATGCATGAATGAACAGATGATGATTCAGATTAGTAGATCAGAGAATGTGTGTCCTTTATGACAGAACATTATTTTAATTTTTTTAGAGACAGGGGATCTCACTATGTTTCCCAGGCTGATCTTGAATGCCAGAGTTCCAGCAATCTTCCCACCTCGGCCACCCAAAGTATTGGGATTACAGGCATGAGCCACCGTGCCTAGCTGTGCCTAATTTATATATTACATTTTATCATGGATACATATATTTAGGAAAAACATAGTATATATGGGGTTTGGTACTATCCACGGTCTCAGGCATCCACTGGGGGCCTTGGAATGTATCACTCTCAGATAAGGAGGGACTACTACTACAAAATAATAGCTTTACTATTTTTTCCAGTTCTGTGTACATTTGTAATCGACAGAGAGTTTTAATGTTTTGACAAACATTTAAAGGTCACAGGATAGTCATAATTGTTCTATTGATTATTATTATTATTATTTTTAGGACAGAGTCTTGCTCTGTCACCAGGCTGGAGTGCAGTGGCGTGATCTCAGCCCACTGCGACCTCTGCCTCCCAGATTCAAGCAATTCCTCTGCCTCAGCCTCCCAAGTTTCTGGGATTACAGGCATGTGCCACCATGCCCGGCTAATGTTTTGTATTTTGGTAGAGATGGGGTTTCACCATGTTAACCAAGATTGTCTCCATCTCCTGACCTCGTGATCCACCTGCCTTGGCCTCCCAAAGTGCTGGGATTACAGGCGTGAGCTGCCGTGCCCGGCCTCCATCAGTTATTAAGATCACTTTGCACAGTTTCAGCTTGCACTCTCATTTTTACGGTTCTGCACTGCCTGCACTGTCTGCATTCAAGGGAAGGTGCAAGTTAAATGCTTAAAAATGAAAACCAGAATGTTCTTACCATAGACATGATCTGAAAAAAATGAAGAACCACTGACTGAAGATGATAAGCTGTAGATATTAGCCTCCCATTTGGATCAATCCCAAATCTGTATCTCCAGCTTAAGTTTCCAAGTGACTTTCGGGCATTCTACCAGCACTTAGTATGCAATACATCCAAAACTGAACTTCATCCTAACCCTCCCACCTACCAAAAAGTGCCAAGCAACTTGATTCTCTATCATAGAGTATCAGTTAGGATTAGTCTTGATGGCTAAACAGAGACCTAAAATAACAGTAGCTTAAACAAAGTAAAGATTAATTTTTCTATCAAAATAAAACTCTAGGGTTAGGCAACCCAGGGCTAATTCCAGTATAATGAATCACCAATTATCAGGAATCTAGGCCTTTCCTATTTTTTGTTCTATAATCCTTACCATTAAGCTTTTATCTTCAAGTTATTCGTGGAAACAAACCAGCTGTGGGTGCTTGAACCTTGCCATTCCAGGCAGAAAGAAGAAAGGTAAAGAAAAAGTGCCGCCACCTGCTCTTCGAAATACTTTAGCAAACTCTCACGGATGCCCCATCCCAAAATGTCTGCTTATGTCTTACTAGACAATCCGATCTGTAATGGAGACAGAGAGACGTGGTTTTTAGCTGGGCACGTTGCTATCTTTTATATTAATACCATATGGGTCAGTTACATAGAAAATGGGTAGAATGAATATTAGGCAAGCAATTAGTGATCTCTTGTCCGACTTCCTTAATGATCCTACGATTCACCTAGTCATCAAGCCAGAGACTTGGGGATTATCTGAGACTCTTCTGTCTCCCTCACTGCCCATATCCAAGGTTAGTTTATTATACTTTCTAAATATCTTTTGCATTTGGAACTCCAGTTTTTCCTTTGATGCTCTATTGCCTAAAATAGTACATGACAGAGATTGTTGATGTTTATAAATGTTTGTAAAATTCTGATTCAATAACTACTTTTCCTACAACTGGGGGAAGTTATGTCAGTGAACTTTACATCAGAGTCTTCAAATAATATTCAAAGAACATTCCTATTATATTATAAAGTGTAATTTCTGAAGTTCTTTAAGTTACAAAGCAATTTCCTATTCTCCAATACTAGTGGGAATTGAATTAGTTATTCAATTTCAACAATATGAAATGTACTCCCCTCTCTGATATTTAATGTTTCTTAATTGTATAACTTTGTCTGTTAGTAGCTTCTTTCTCTTACACTCTCTCCTCCAGAAGACCTCTATGGGACTTCCCTCAACCTGCCCGCGCACACACACACACACACACACACACACACACACACACACAGAGTGGTGGCCTCGAGAATCTTGTTCCTTACGAAGTCAAAATGTCAAACATCTCAATGGCAGGTATGAAAAACAGTAACTCTGTCCCTGCTGAGCCACCTGCTGAATATTCCATATGCCAGGTGCTAATTTTAGGAGAAAGAAAGGAAAGTTTAAAAATGTATTCTCTTCTCACTGCTCAGCAAGAACCTCCTTTCCTTTTCTTCTCAAACAGCTGCAGCAGAAGTTTATGTGAATGCAAAATACAAGTGGTATCAGAAACAAGGCAGAATTTTAAAGAATTCACCAGATGACTTAAACAAATAAACCTATTGGGTTAAGCTTATTGTTCTGGAGAGACTAAACACTGACTGGCCTTGGATTGATGGAATTCACTGGAATAGAGCAGGACCGACAAATTGGGATAAAATATTTGGCAGTTGTACTTTGTCCGAGGACAAATGACCAGCTTACTTTAAATTCATTCTCTGCAGCTGGGGAGTAGGTGGCCAGGCCAGCATCATACCTATTGTAGCCGAGTAACATTTCTTGACTTTGACAGGCTGCCCCCATTTGATTAGATATTTTACAAAACAATGTACACCGCAGATCATTTGCAAAAATGTTTTTGTTTCTCCAATTCCTGACATTCTGGGATAAATGAAGACCTCTGCAAGCTCTGAACATGCTCAGAGAATGGGTTGTTTTGACAAGCTGGAAAATAGACTATCTGCCAGCAGTCTGCAAGCCAGAGCTTTAATAGTAGTCATATTACAAATGCTATTTTCTCTCTGCCTTTATCGTATTCCTTTATAACTCTAAGTATTTTATTTGCTCAAATAGTTTATTTGAACACAGCAGCATTGGAGTGGGCAGTGGGAGCAAAAACACAAAGACCATTGTTGCAATTTCTTACTGCATTTGAAGTAATAGTTTTATTAATTTGCTTTTTCCAACTAACATTTCATGCAAAGTTGATGCCATTTCAACATGATTCTGTATGATAAGTTTAATGTGTGGAAATTCGAATATCTAGAAGTTATGAAACAAGGAACCAATTAGGTATACAAAAGCTGATGACTCACTATAGAAGTATTCTTGGCCTACTGTGTTGTGTGTTAGTAACCATGGCCTACCCCAATTCCCATTTCTTTTAGTTGTGGAAGCTCTTGTGACTGCTTATCCCTATGTTTATTTACTGTTCTTTTTTTTAAATCCGTGCCTCTATGATGTTTCCTCATCTCCTAACATTTCTATTTATTCATTTTAGAAGCTAGACGTCTGCAGAAAGTGCTAGCTAATCAGTTAAGAATTATTCTTTATCCCTTTAGTATTTGTGTTAAATGTAAATGTAATCCTAGGCATTTTATATTTTAATTTGGGGGCTTATTTTGGAGATTTATTATTATTTTGTCAGTAATTATATTTGGAACTTTTTCATTCTTAAATCGGATTTTATTTTTATTATTTATATATTCTTTTGAGACAAGGTTACTTGGTGCCCAGACTGGAGTGCAGTGGTGTGATCTCGGCTCACTGCAACCTCCACCTCCGCCTCCTGGCTCAAGCGATCCTCCTGGCTTAGTCTCCCAAGTTAGTAAAACTACAGGTGTGCGCCACTACGCCCCGCTAATTTTTGTATTTTTGGTGGGGGTAGAGACAGGATTTTGCCATGTTGCCCAGGCTGGTCTTGAACTCTTGGGCTTAAGTGATCCACCTGCTTGGGCCTTGCAAAATGCTGGGATTACAGGTGTGAACCACTGCACCTGGCCCAAATCTGACTTTATGATTGAAGACAGATCTTCCTAAGAGACTGCTTTTTCCCACAAAAATAATTATTTTAGAAAGAACAAATAAAAATTTAAATAAAAGGAGCCTCTAATTGACCTTCAACTGATAGTCACAATTTTGCAAAGGAGAGAAGTCTATCATCTCTCTCGTTCCTACCTCACATCTTCCCCACTTAGTGCAGCATGGTCTTGGGCCAGTTACTTAACATCGCTGAGCCTCAATTCCCTTATCTGTGAAATGTGGATAAGAATAGTACCTACCACTAGGATGTTTATAAGGATTAAGAGTTAATGTGTACAGGCTGGGCGCGGTGGCTCACGCCTGTAATCCCTGCACTTTGGGAGGCCAAGGTGGGCGGATCATGAGGTCAGGAGATCCAGACCATACTGGATAGCATGGTGAAACCCTGTCTCTACTAAAAATACAAAAAACAAAACAAAACAAAAAAATAGCCGGGCGTGGTGGAAGGCACCTGTAGTCCCAGCTACTCGGGAGACTGAGGCAGGAGAATGGCATCAACCTGGGAGGCGGAGCTTGCAGTGAGCTGAGATTGCGCCACGGCACTCCAGCCTGGGTGACAGAGCGAGACTCCGTCTCAAAAAAAAAAAAAAAGTAAATAAAGAGTTAATGTGTACAAAGTGCAATGAACCACACCTGGCACGTAATAAAAGTTCCAAAAAATATTAGCTATTGTTATTGTAAAATTACTTCTATATAGATACATTTTCCTATCCTTTCTACTTTTCTTTCTCCTTCCCACATCAGCTTGTGAGAGAACAAGTCACTTCTAAGGATGCTAGGAGATTAGGAAGTGTGACCTGAAGCTGTAGTCACAGTCTAATCGTTTTGATAAACCCAAATGTTTAAATCCCAAAGTAAAAAATGTTCATGAAGACTGCCATATTACACAACTCCAGGGGGCACCATCCACTTGGTAGTCAGAGTGACTGCTGTTCCTAAAATTGTGCAGTGGACAATCCATGTAGCTATACATGGTAGCTCTGCATCCCACCATTCAATTACGTTGTTTATTTTCCTCACAATTCATTGTTTTCTGTTTCATGTAAAGTTATGTGTGCATAATGACGTTTCGGTCAATGATGGACTGTGGACTGTGTTTAGGGTGGTGGTCCCATAAGCTTATAATACAGCATTTTTACTGTGCCTTTTCTATGGTTAGCTATGTTTAGAAACACAAATACTTACACTGTGTTATAATTGCCTACACTATGCAGTAGAGTAACATGCTGTCCAGGTTTGCAGCCTCAGAGCAATAGACTATAACATGTAGCCTAGGTGTGTAGTGGGTTATATCATCTAGATTTGTGTAAGTACATTCATGATGTTCACACAATGACGAAATCACCTAATCAGGGATTTTTCAGAATGCATCCCCATTGTTAATGCATGACTGTATGTGTAGTTATATACACTCACTATATGACACACACACATAAAGCTTATCCATTGTTTTCCTTATACAAGTCTTTTTTTTTTCTTTCTAAAGGTGTTGACATTCAACTGGGAGTTATATGTGTTTGTGTGCATCAAGGTTTATATTCACACCTACATGAAGTATTAATAGTGATAGAAAAATGTAAGAAGTAAAGAATAAATTACATTTAACTGAGTTGAAAATGCTCATAATTTATAAACGTGATTGCTTTTTCTTACCTCTATGAGATGACTACAAATGGCTCAAAGCAAAGTATGTGAATAGAACCAAAATATTTAATTAATTGATCATTGAAGTGATAGGGGCTGATAGTAGATTTCCTGTCACTAAATAAAAGATATAGTCAAGCTGTGATAAGTGTTATTGGCTAAATATCTCTACGATGTGTATGTCCGGTTTCTGTCATGTGTCTGTAGACACTGCTGGTGATTTGAATCAATATAACTTTTTTTATTATTGTGAATAAAATGCTTCATTTAGTTAGTTGTTTCTTTGACATGAGGAAAAATTGTTCTCTGATGAACTACTTCAAGAAATATCCTTTGAATTTTGAATACTGTGACAGTTTTATTTCAACTTATGACCAGGAATGGAACTACATACAGGTGGTACTGAATTTCTACAAGATCCTCACTGCCATTTAAGCAACACAGATGTTTTCTTTATTCTTAATGAGTTAATCCCACTGCCATTCAAGCACAAGGAAGAAGCAGAAAATGCCCAAAGGCCTGTGTAGTTAAAGGGAGTAGAATAAGCAAAAAGCCTAGCTAATCTACAAATTTGATAATTCAAACTTGAATAATTGAAAGTTTGATATATTTGCATTAGGAATGTGTGAATCAAGAGCACTGAAGTTCAACACATGCTGTGCTAAAATTAAAACAGTACTCAGATGGACTGAACCATGATTTATGATGTGCTTTTTTCAGTCTTTGGCATAGAATTTCCCTACTTACAAAAGAATCACAATGGAAAATACATAAAACTGTAGCTTTCCCTCTTGAGATGAATATTCTGCATATACTGATCTCTTGCTTCTTAAGTTACCATTCAATTCACTTCAACAGTCATATAGTGAGCACCTTATTATGCTATTTCTGAGGATTCAAGGACGAATAAAACATACACTGTTCTTAAGTCTTGTTCTCTCAATCTAAAGGATTGAAATAAAGTCAAGGCATCAAGGTACTGGGTTGGGGAGGCATGAAATAAAGTGTGAAACGATGTAGGGCAGACATTTGGGTCTTGTTCTTTATAGCACTTTTTTTAGTAATCACTGTTAAATTGTTCTCCTACCCAGATTGCTTCCCCTATCTTTGTCAGCTCTTAGTATTGTCAACCTATCTTGTCTTGGGTTTAATAAAATATTCATCTAATAAATATGTGTGTTAAACTCTTAACATACAAGTAACTTTTTGGGTGTTGTCAGTGACACAAAATGATTATCTTATAGCTGCTCACAATTTTCAATATTGGTTGAAAAGACAGTCACAGGAACTAACCCCCAAACAAGTCAAATGATGATTAACTTTATCATAGGATTATAAATAGCACTCAATAGGGACAATGTGAAGTCAGAGTTTAGTGTGGAGAATCAGGTTCTTGACCAAGATTACACCACTGGTAAGCAGCAGAGCTGGGGTTTGAGACCAGGGCTACTGATCGCCAACATCAGCATTCTTTTTACTTTAAAATTGCAACACAAAATAACATCATAAACATCATTGCTTATCACAGACATAGGCAACGTTAAAATTGTTTTCAGCATTTTGTGTGGAACGTTTACTTATTATTATACTTTTGATCTATTGAGGGTCTTCTAGGGCCTTTTTCACACTCTGGTCTTCCCTTCACCTAGAGAAAAACTCCTTTCTTTAGGATGCAGTGTAAAGAAACATGGACACTGAAGTATATCACTGGTTATGTAGAGCCGGGGTCCTCAATCCCCGGGCCATGGACAAACTTTTCCCCCATCTGTGCAAAAATTAACTTCCATGAAACTGGCCCCTGGTCCCAAAAAGGGTGGGGAATGCTAACATAGCGTCTTCAGTTTTCTCATCTATAAAAACCTTGCAGGGTTGTGGTAGAGATTAAATGAAATAATTAATGCAAAGTCTCTAGCATAGCATGTCACTGACGGACCACTCTGGAAAGGTGAGTCATCTTCCCTTGAATTAAGAGAAAATATGCCTTTAAGTCAATCTGAGACAATACATTACAGCTGACAAGGATTGGAGGCCTATCTTGTTTACCTCCGTTGTTGCCCAGAGTGGAGCATGGAAATCCAGTGCACTGATACTCTTCTCTCAAGGTCATATTGACAAATGTAAGCAGAAGAAGTTTGATCATGTTTCTGTTTCTGTTTCTCGAGAAGTGACAACCTACTCCTAAAACATATTAAATAACTGATCTGGATTTGGAGGACTGTTATCAACATTTAATAGTTTCAATAATAAGATTGTGGGAAAATAATTTGACCTTCTGTAATTGTTAATGATGTTGAACAACTTTTTATTGGTTTATTGGAAATTTGTATTTTTTCCAGCAATTTGTCTGTTAATGTTCTTTGTCTCTTATTTAGTAATTTTCAGGAACTCTTGATAGATTATGGAATGTAATTTTTTTTTTTTTTTTTGATAGAGTCTCACTCTGTCACCCAGGCTGGAGTGCAGTGGCACGATCTCGGCTCACTGCAACCTCAGGCCTCCCAGGTTCAAGTGGTTCTCCTTTCTCCTGCCTCAGCCACCCAAGTAGCTGGGACTACGGGCATGCACCACCATGCCTGGCTAATTTTTTGTATTTCTTAGTAGAGATGGGATTTCACCATGTTGGCCAGGCTGATCTGGAACTCCTGACCTCATGTGATCCACTCACCTCTGCTTCCCAAAGTGCTAGGATTACAGGGGTGAGCCATGGCGTCTGGCCTGTTGGTATATCTTTTAAATATATAGCTTATCTTCAAAAGATACACTGCATATCTTTTAGTTAGTTTATGTTATCTTTTCCATACATGAATTCTAAAGTTTTATGTAGCCCAATCTGCCAAATCTGACATGCCCTGTGAAACTCTCTACAATTCAAGGCTATATATATGTCTTCCATGTCCTAGTACCATGTGTTCAAAACAGTATACTTTCTCCTCTGAATTGCCTTTTCACCTTTGTCAAAAATCTGTTGTCTATATATGTTTGCATGGTTTTATTTCTGGACTCTATCGTGTGCCAACAATTTCGTTGTCAATCTTTATGATCAATAATTGCACATTGTATTGGTTACTGTAGCTTTACGATATGTGTTGAAATCAGGTAACATTAGCTCTCCAAATTTTTTGTTCTTTTTCAAAATTGTTTTGGCGATTGTAGATGCTTTGCATTTCCATATGAATTTTATAATCAGCCTGTCAAATTCTGCCAAAAGGCCTGCTTGAGATGGAAATGAATGTACAGCTCAAATTGGGAAGAACTGATATCTTAACCATATTGAGCCTCCTGAAGCATGAAAAAGGTATATTTCTTCATTTATTCAGATTTTCTTTAATCAGTGTCAGTAATGTTTTGTAATTTCCAGTATGCAGGATTCTTACATCTTTGGTCAGATTTATCCCTAAATATTTTCTAGTTTTTGATGTTATTATAAATGATATTGTTTTAATTTTTTAAAATTTTCAGTTGTTCATTAATGGTAAATAGAAATACAATTGATTTTTTAATATATTAATTTTGTATCCTGCAGCTTGCTAAACTCATTATTAGTTCTAGTACCTGTTTTGTAGATTCTTTAGAATTTCCTGCATAGATGGTCATGTTGTCTTCAAATAATGACAGTTCTACTTCTTTCTTTTCAATCTGCGTGACTTTAATTTATTTTTCTTGCTTACAACCTCCAGTTAAATGTTTAGTAGAGGCGGTGAGAGCAGACATAATTGTCTTTTCCCAATTTTAGAGGAAAGCTTTCTGTTTTTACAAGTATGATGCTAGCTGGGGTTTTTTTTTTTTTTCTTTTTAAATAGATGCTGTTTATTAGATTGAAGATTTCCTTTTATACGTAGTTTGCTGAGAGTTTTTTTAATCAGAAACTGATGTTGGATTTTTTTTGAAGGCTTTATCCGTGTCTATTGAGACGATTATATGCTTTTCTTTTTTTTTTTTTTTTTTTTTTTTTGAGACGGAGTCTTGCTCTGTCGCCCAGGCTGGAGTGCAGTGGCGGGATCTCGGCTCACTGCAAGCTCTGCCTCCCGGGTTTACGCCATTCTCTTGCCTCAGCCTCCCGAGTAGCTGGGACTACAGGCGCCCGCCACCACGCCTGGCTAGTTTTTTGTAATTTTTTAGTAGAGACGGGGTTTCACCGTGTTAGGCGGGATGGCCTCCTGACCTCGTGATCCACTCGCCTCGGCCTCCCAAAGTGCTGGGATTACAAGCTTGAGACACCGCGCCCGGCCGCTTTTCTTTTTAAGTTTGTGTTTATATGGTGTCTTATATCATTTTTTTGAAAGTAAAACAACTTTGAATTCCTGGGATAAAGCTAACTCAGTCATGATGTTTTATCCCTTTTAAATATTGATTGATTTGCTAAATTTCGTTTAGTATTTTGCATCTATGTTCCTAAGAGATACTGGTTTGTAAATTTCTTTTCTCGTTATGTGTCTGGTTGTAATATCAGAGTAGTGGAGAACTCACAGAATTAGTTGGAAAGTATTTCCTCTTCAATTTTTTGGAAATTTATGAAGAATTAGAATTATTCATTAACTGTTCATTCATGAATGTAACATTCATTAAATGTTCGGTGGAATTCATGAATAAAGCCATCTGGATCAGAGTTTGCTTTGTGGGAAAGTTTTTTAACTGAAAATTTTATTTATTTAATAGATATACATATTTTTGTTTTGTTGTTTTATTTTCAAGACACGATCTCAGGTCACTGCAACCTCTGCCTCTTGGGTTCAAGTGATGCTACTGCCTCAACCTCCCAAGTATCTGAGACTACAGGCACTCACCATCATGCCCTGCTAATTTTTGTTTATTTTTAGTAGAGTCAGGGTTTCATTATGTTGGCCAGTCTGGTCACGAACTCCTGGCCTCAAGTGGTCCACCCACCTCGGCCTCCCAAAGTACTGGGATTACAGGTGTTAACCACCTGATGCCCAGCCTATCTCTTTATATTATCTTTTTCTTCTTGAATGGGCTTTGGTAGTTTGTGTCTTTCATGTGTCTGTCCTTCATCAAAATTGTTAAATATGTTAGTTTGTGGTTGTTCATAATATTCCCTTATTATCCTTTTAGTATCTGTAGATATCTATACTGATGTCATCTCTCTGACTCCTGATATTGGTAATTTGTGTCCTCACTCTTTTTTCCTGATCAATTTAGAAATTTATCAATTTTATTAATCTTTGCGGGGGTACCAGCTTTTAGTTTCCTTTTTCTTCCCCCAACCTTTTTTTTTTTGAGACAGAGTCTCACTCTGTCACCCAGGCTGAAGTGCAGTGGTGTAATCACAGATCACTGCAGCCTCGGCCTCTGGGGCTCAAGTGATCCTCCCACCTCAGCCTCCCAAGTAGCTGGGAACACAGGTGTGCATCATTCCATCCAGCTAATTTTAAAATTTTTAGTAGAGACAGGGTCTAGCTATGTTGCCCAGACTGGTCTCGAACTCCTGGCCTCAAGGGATCCTCCTGCCTTGGCTGCCCAAAATGCTGGGATTCCAGGCACCAGCCACCTTTCCTTTAGCTTCATTGATTGTGTCTCTGGTTTTTCTGTTTTTGATTTTGTTTTATTTCTTTGATTTCTTCTCTGATATTAATTCCTTCCTTTTGCTTATTTTGGGTTTAATTTGCTTTCTGTATGACTTAAATCCTATTATGTTTATTGTGACTTGTTTTGTGGCACAAAATATTGTTTATCTTGATAAAATATCCCATTTGCACTTGAAAATAATGTGTATTCTGCTGTTGTTTAGTGGACCTGTTTATACATGTCAATTAGGTCATCTTGGTTGATAATGTTTGAAAAATCTGTATCATTACTGATTTTCTGCTGACTTGATCTATGAATTATTGAGAGGGGGTATTGAAATGTTTTATTAGAATTGTTGATTTTCTATTTCTCTTCTAGTTCTATTAATGTTTGTCTCATGTATTTTGAAGCTCTTGTATTAATTAGGTGAATAATGTTTTTAGAATGTCATATCCTTTCGGCTAATTGACCCCTTTATTAGAATGAAATGACCTTTCAAACTCTCTAGTAACAATCTTTGCTCTGAAATCTAGTTTGTTGGTCATTAATATAGCAATTTATTCTTTCTTTTGTTAATGTTAGCTTTCTTTTTCATTTTTAAAATTAACCTATTAGTGGTTTTCATATTTAAAGCATATTTTTTATAGATAGCATAATATTTTCTTGCTTTTTAATCCAATCTGATAACTTCTGTCTTTTAATTTGGTGTGTTTGGACCATTTACATTTTTTTCTTCATATTTATGTATCTTTAATTGACAAAGAAAAATTGTATATATCTATGGTGAAAAACATGATGTTTTGAAACATGTATACATTGTGGAGTGGCTAAATCAAGCTTATTAACATATGCATGATTTCACAGTTATCTTTTTAAAATTTTTATTTTTTAAAAATTTTTGTGGATGCGTGGGTAGGTGTATATATTGATGTGCTACATGAGATGTTTTGATGTAGGCATGCAGTGTGTAATAATCGCATCATGGAAAATGGGGTGTCCATCCCTCAAGCATTTATCCTTTGTGTTTCAAACAATCCAGTAATACTCTTTTAGTTATTTTTAAATGTACAATTAAATTGTTTTGATTATAGTCCCTATGTTGTTCTATCAAATATTAGGTCTTATTCATTCTTTCTAACTATTTTTTTGTACCCATTAACCATACCCACCTCCCCAACACACCTCACTACCCTTCCCACCCTCTGGTAACCATTCTTGTATTCTCTAACTCCATGAGTCGAATTATTTTTATTTTTAGGTCCCACACGTAAGTGAGAATATGTGATGTTTGTCTTTTTGTGCCTGGCTTATTTCACTTAACATAATGCCCTCCAGTCCCATCCATGCAGTTGCAAATGACCAGGATCTCATCCTTTTTTATGGCCAAATGGTACTCCATTATGTATAGGTACTACATTTTCTTTATCCATTCATCTATTGATGGACACTTAGGTTACTTCCCAATCTTGGCTACTGTGAACAGAGCTGCAACAAACCTGGGAGTGAAGAAATATACTGACTTCCTTTCTTTGGGGTGTATACCCAGCAGTGGAATTGCTAGATTATATGGTAGCTCGCTTTTTAGTTTTTTGAGGAACTGTTAAACTGTTCTCCATAGTGGTTGTATTAATTTACATTCTCACCAACAGTGTATGAAGGATCCCTTTTCTCCACATCCTATCCAGCATTTGTTATTGCCTGACTTTTAAATAAAAGCCATTTCAACTAGGGTGAGATGATATCTCATTGTATTTTTTTAAAACCTTTCCTATGGTGCTGATCATTGTAGTTTTTATTTGCATTTCTCTGATGATCAATGATGTTGAGCACCTTTACATATGCTTGTTTACCATTTGTATGTCTTTTGAGAAATGTCCATTCAAATCTTTTGCCCATTTTTAATAGGATCATTAGATTTTAGTTATCTTTTTTGGGTGATAAGAACTTAAAACCTACTCTCTTAGAAACCCTCAAGTATACAATATGTTGTTATTAAATATAGTCACCATGTTCTACAACAGATCTCTTGAACCTGTTCTTCTAATTGAAATTTTGTATCCTTTCATCAACATTTTCCCAATATCAACCTTCAACCCTGAATCCCTAGTAACTACCATTTTAATCTCTGCTTCTATGAGTTCAGACTTTTTAGATTCTACATATAAGTGAGATCATACAGTACTTGTCTTTCTGTGCCTTGTTTATTTCACTTAACATAATGATAACGTCCTGTAGGTTTATCCATGTTGTTGTAGATGACAAGATTTGCTTCTTTTTTTTTTTTAGGCTGAATTTCTTTAACCATTTATCTGTTGAGGGACACTTAGATTGATTTCTTTTTTTTTTTTTTTCAGTTGAGACGGAGTCTTTCTGTGTTGCCTGGGCTGGAGTGCAGAGGCACGATCTCGGCTCACTGCAACCTCCGACTCCAGGTTCAAGCAATTCTCCCACCTCAGCCTCCTGACTAGCTGGGATTACAGGTGCATGCCACCATGCCCGGCTAATTTTTGTATCTTTAGTAGAGACAAGGTTTTGCCATGTTGGCAGGGCTGTCTTGAACTCCTGACCTCAAATGATCTGCCTGCCTCTGCCTCTCAAAATGCTGGGATTACAGGTGTGAGCCACCACACCCGGCTCCCTAGCTTGATTTCATATCTTGGCTATTGTGAATAATGCTGCAATGAACATGGGAGTGCCAATAGCTCTTTGATATATTGATTGCATTTCCTTTGGACATATACACAGCAGTGGGATTGGATCATACTATAGTTATATTTATAATTTTTTGAGGAACCAATATACTGTTTTCCATAATAACTATACTGATTTATGTTCCCACAAACAGGCACAAGTGTTTCCTTTTCTTTTTCTCCATATCCTTACCAAGACTTGCTATGTTTTCTCTTTTTTGATAATAGTTATTCTAACAAGTGTGAGATAATAGAAATGTCTCATTATAGTGTTTTGTTTGTTTGGTTTTGTTTGTTGTTTGTTTTTGAGACTGAGTCCGGCTTTGTTGCTCAGGCTGGAGCGATCTTGGCTCACTGCAACCTCTGCCTCCTGGGTTCAAGTGATTCTCATGCCTCAGCCTCCAGAGTAGCTGGCATTACAGGTGCGTGCCACCATGCCTGGCTAATTTTTTGTATTTTTAGTAGAGACGGGGTTTCACTGTGTTAGCCAGGATGGTCTTAATCTCCTGACCTTGTGATCTGCCTGCCTTGATCTCCCAAAATGCTGGAATTACAGGTGTGAGCCACTTCGCCCAGTCCTGTTGTTCATTCTTTTATCTTTGTGTTTCATCTCATTTAATCACCATAATAACCCAACAAGACAAGAACTATTATTATCCCCATTTTTATTTTTATTTTTTTTCTTTCTTTTTTTTTTTTTTTTTTTTTTTTTGGTGGTGGGGAATGAAGTTTCATTCTTGCCACCTAGGCTGGAGTGCAACGGCGCGATCTGGGCTCACTGCAACCTCCGCCTCCTCGGTTCAAGTGATTGTCCTGCCTCAGTCTCCCAAGTAGCTGGGATTACAGGCATGCACCACCACGCCCGGCTAATTTTTGTGTTTTTAGTGTTTTAGAGACGGAGTTTCATCATGTTGGCCAGGCTGGTCTTGACTTCCTGACCTCAGGTGATCAGCCCACCTCAGCCTCCCAAAGTGTTGGGATTACAGGTGTGAACCACCATGCCCAGCCTCATTGTAGTTTTAATTCACATTCCCTGATGATGAGTGGGTTGACTATTTTTCCATATACCTGTTGGCCATTTGTATGCCTTCTTTTGAGAAATGTCTATCCAGGTTCTTTGCTCATTTTAAAATCAGGTTGTCTTCTCACTATTGACTTGTTTGAGTTCCTTATATATTTTTGGTATTGACCCTGTATCAGAAGTGTTGTTTGCACATATTTTCTCCCACTCTGTAGGTCATATTTTACTCTGTTGATTGTTTCTTTTGCTGTGCAGCAGCTTTTTAGTTTGATGTAATTCTATTAGGGTTTCCAGTATGACTAGGGGAATAGTGTATTATGTATTCTTTTGTGTCTGGTCTGCTCTTCTCTCCACTCAACATTGTATCTGTAAGATTTATTTGCGTTGTTTTATGTATCAGTAGTTTGTTACTTATTGATTGATATCTAACATTCCAATAAGTAAACAAACTACATTTATTTACCAATTTTATTATTGATGGACATTTAGATTGTTTGGGGTTACTATGAATAAAATTGCCATGGACATTTACGTAGGAGTGGTTTGATAGGTATATGACAGCACTATGCACTAGATGCTGTGAGAGCGCAGATGGATGTTTCTGGGGAAAGTGAAGCTTGAGCTGAGTTTTTAGGGGTGTAAGAGATGACTGACGGGAAAGCAAAGGAGACGTTTCTAGACAGGAGGAAGAGTCATAAGCAAAAAGGAAGAGAATCAGTAATAAATTATAAGAAAGGAGGCAGAAAAGAGACCAAAGTGGTACATGGACATTGTTATGATAAATTGAAGAGTTCAAACTTCACCCCAGGGAATTTCAAATATGGTAAGATTTTCTTTCAATAAAAGTATCTCTGATCACAGCATGGAAAATCGATTCGAGAGGGGTGGAACTGGAGACTGGGAGACCTGTTAGGAAGTTTTGGTGAGGGGCTTTCCAAACCAGATAACAAAACATTATGTTATAAAGTTGCAACAGTTAAGTCACCATGGTAGTCTACCAAAAAAAAGATAGATTTGAATGTAAAATTTGTGTATGGTAAAAATAACACAATGCTACTGAACAAATAATAAACTAGGGAGAAAATATTTCAAAATATATAGTAGACAAATTGTAACTATATTAATAATTCCCTAAGATAAATAAGAAAAGAGCAAAAAATCTAATAGGAAAATAGGTAAGGAATACAAAGGGGCAATCTACAGATGAAATACAAATGGACAATCATGAGAAAATGTTAAACTACTGCCTAAGTGATTATGTCTAAAATTAAAATAATGAGAAAAAATTTACATCTCAGAGTAGCAAAAGGTAAAAATATTTATGATATCAAATGCTGGCTTGAGAATAGGGAAACACATGTTTAAAATATAAATTGGATGGCCGAGTGTGATGGCTCACACCTGTAATCCCAGCACTTTGGGAGGCCGAGGCAGGCGGATCACCTGAGGTCAGGAGTCCAAGATCAGCCTGGTCAACGTGGTGAAACCCCATCTCTACTAAAAATACAAAAATTAGCCAGGCATGGTGGTGGGTGCCTGTAATCCCAGCTACTTGGGAGGCTGAGACAGAAGAATTGCTTGAACCCGGGAGGCGGAGGTTGCAGTGAACCAAGATTGCACCTTTGCACTCCAGCCTGGGCAACAAGAGTGAAACTCTGTCTCAAAAAAAAAAAAAAAAAAAAAAAAGTAAATTGGTGCAATCATTTGGAAAGCAACTGGCACGTATCTTTTGACCTTGAACATGTTACGGGAAATATTTCAAATATTTGCACAGAAATTTTCCCAGAATTATTTTCACTATAAAACAAAGATATACTTCCAATGATACTCATTTGAAAGTTGCTTATAATAGTAAAAGCATGGGATAATCTAAGTAAGGTTTTGAGAAGCTGTGTTACATCTATACGGTGGAACACTCTTCCTATTTTTTTTAAAATTAAGCATATATATATATATTTCAAGAATAGAAAGGTATCGACAGTATGCTATTGGGTGAAAAAGGTCAAGTTCTAGAAAATAATGGAAGGTATGATGTTATTTTTACAAACATTTGTTAAATGTAGTATATGTCAGAAACTTGGCCATTAACTAGTGATCCAGAAAAGAACAAGATAGAAAAAGTTCTGGCAATTGTGGAGTTAAAAAATTGTCAACAGGTTAAAAATCATTAACCCCTGGGGAATGCAAATGACAGAAGTGAGAGGGGGAAGGATGTTTACTTTTTCCTTTATTCACATATTTGGATTATTACATTTTTGTCAATAAGCAACTTTTGCTTTTGTAATTTAAAAACTAAGCCTTAAAAGAAGTCAGTTATACTATTTTTATCAAATATTTAAAGCAGTGGTAAAACCAATTAACATTCTTGAAAGTGTGAAGAAATGGATGCTCTTATACTCTGTTTTAGAGAGCTTTCATTTGCATATACATTTTGGATTGCAACTTGGTAATATATATTTTTTAAAACCTTAAAAATTTGCTTTGATACAAAAATTTTCTAGGAATTTATCTTGGGGAAAAATTTAAAAGTATGAAAAAATCTACAAATATGTTCATTGCAGCTTTCTTTATAACAGTGTAAAATTGGCAACAACTTAAATATCCTTCAACATGGGATTGCTTAATTAAATCATGGTACAAACGTAAAATTTAAAATGACTGTTGGCAGCATGTCGGTTGCCACCCTAACCGTCATTTTCCTTTTCTCCCTTACTAACAGAATTGCCATTTTTTGAAGATATTGAGTGGCAAGATGATCAAGGAAGACGGGTGCAGTTCAGGTAGTGAATTGTGATTGATGATGGTCACCTTACACCCACGTATTTGGTTTAGGAGTTGACAGATGGTCTATTTCCGGTCAGTGAGACATCAAAGTAGTTATTTATGGAGTTTTTTGGAAGTACGCATTATATTTAAGAGGTGTATGAAGAGAAAACTGTTTATTTTCACCTTCTTTGGATATTTTGTGTGAAGATGTAAGAATGTGATGCTTGGAGCTAAGTAGCTATCTGAGGCTCTTGAGAGAAAGCCATGAGTAACAGAGAAACCACCCAAAGCCTTCACTGTTGAATGGTCATGACCAGTTTTGAAACTGTCTAATTCCAGACTTTTTAATTATTAATTTATTTTGGTTGAGCATCAACATTACTTACAAATAAAATTGACCTGATTGATAAAGCTCTATACGCAGTGAAAAGATGTACAACTCTGGAATTAGCTTATGTTGAAATCATGGGTAGCTCTTACTAGTGCTACTCACCATTACACCATGAACTATTTACTTAAATTATCAAAGCCTTAGTTTTCCCATCTGTAAAATGGAAATAATATAGTTTCTATCTTATAAGGAAGTTTTTAATGTCAGTGACAAATCTTTATGTATATAT
Organism: Chlorocebus sabaeus; assembly: GCF_047675955.1. Taxonomy (NCBI): domain Eukaryota; kingdom Metazoa; phylum Chordata; class Mammalia; order Primates; family Cercopithecidae; genus Chlorocebus; species Chlorocebus sabaeus. The sequence goes on along the minus strand of NC_132929.1, from coordinate 32,424,100 downwards.
AGAGAGAGTTTAGCAGAGTGACTTTAGTGAAGCTCAGTATTAACTATTGTTAATAAAGTAACAATATTAATCTATACTGATATGGAGGGTATACATGTAATATTAAGTGATGAAAGCATCATTATGTACAGCAGTTACCATTTTATAAAAATAAATATATATCCCTAGAAAAATTCTAGAAATGCATACCAATTAAGGTATTATTAATAATAATGCTTATCTTTGGGTATTAGGATTACTGATACTTTTAATTCTGTTCTTTTTATTTTTCTAAATGTTCTGGAATTTTAAAAGTAAGCATATATTATACACATACATGTATATATACACACACATACACATATATGTTTTAAAGCAGTTAAATTTGGTGGGTGGTATGAAGAGGCAGAAAGAATGGAAAAACCTGCAGAGAATATTCAGAAGGAGTGAGGAATAGGGAGTTGAGAACAGCTGCAGAAGCAAAGGGAGGAACTGATTTTAGGAAAGGGGTAATCAACATTATGGAGTGCTTCTGGAGAGTGACAAGTCAGATAAAGATTGAAAAGCATTCACTGAGTTTCATCTTACAGAGACCAGTGGTTACCTTAGAGAGAACTGTGTCAACTAAGAAACCAGAGTGCAGTGAAAATGAGAAGTAAATGCTCAACTAAGAAAGGAGTTGAAAAACGACTAAATGGCAAAAGTAAATGTATATTAATCTTTCAATAAGCTGGACTGTGAAGAAGAAAGAGAGGGAGTGTTTCAGGAAAAATCCAGCAAAGAAGAGATTTAAGCTACAGAATGGGAGAGAGAGTAGTTAGGGCAGGGGTCCCAAAGAGGCAGAAGAAAATGGTATCCAGTTGTATTTGTGTGGGAAAAAAATCAGTGAGAATTTTCATCACTTCATTTAGTGGTGTTTTTCGCTCCTTTAATGCTGTATTTTGAGGGACAGAATTTCATAATTTTAATGTAAAATATTTTTCATTATTGTCAGTGATTTTATGTCTTATTGTAAAAATAATTTCTTATCCCAAGGTCATAAAGATGCTCGCCTATATTCTCTTCTAAAAATGTTTAAAATTTGCATTTAAGTCCATAGTTCATCTTCAATTGATTTTTGTTTATGGCATGAGGTAGACATCTTATTTCATCGAAAAACGATAGCCAATTATCTCAGGTTTGTTACTTTTATCCATTGGTATTTGGTGGTACCTCTGCCATGCACAATAGTGATTTGTAAGAGCTAAGTGTTAGCATCTCTGCCCAACTCTGCATTCCCTGAAGTCATACTGATACCTTGAAACAGGCAAGTTTTAGTATTTACACATGGAAATCAGCAGGCAACTACAAACAAGGCTGTTTTGGCTGGGAAGCTGGCTAGTTCGTGACGAATGGCTTTTGCAAAAAGAATCTAGATTCTAGAATCTAGATGCTAGATTTGAATTGCTAATATTTTGGTAGATTTAGCATAGATTGTTGCATCTATGTTCATGAGTGAGATTAATCTGAAATTTTTTTTCTTGTAATACTTTCGCTTGGCTTTGGAATGGAAATTGTGCTATCATTGTAAATTAACTGGGAATTGCTTTCTTTCTTTCTATTCTCTGGAAAAGTTTGATTAAAACTGAAATTAACTCTTTCCAGTAGAACTTATCGGTAAAATCATTTTGGGCCTGCTATGGTGTGTGTGTGTGTGTGCGTGCGCGCGCACGTGTATGTGCATGCATGCACATGCCTGTGAAAAGATTTAGGGTACTGATACAATTTCTTTTTCTTTTTTTTTTTGAGACAGAGTCTCATTCTGTCGCCCAGGCTGGGGTGCAGAGTCGCCATCTCGGCTCACTGCAACCTCCACCTTTTGGGTTCAAGTGATTCTCGTGCCTCAGCCTCCCAAGTAGCTGGAACTATAGACCCCCGCCACCATGCCTGGCTAATTTGTGTATTTTTAGTAGAGATGAGGTTTCGCCTTGTTGGCCAGGCTGGTCTTGAACTACTGACCTCAAGTGATCCACCTGCCTCGGCGGTGCCAGGATTACAGGCCTGAGCCACAGTGCCTGGGCAACAATTTCAATATTGGTTGTAAGACCATTCATGTTTTCCTATTTTTATTTCATTTTTTTTTTCTGTTGTTTTTCTGGAGTCCATTTTCTAAGAAGTTGTCCTTCTTACTCAAGTTATCGAATCTATTGGCATAAAGATTTTCTTAACATTCCTGTGTTAGCTTTTTAATTATGCTTGATCTGTAGTTTTTAAAAATTTTTCAATATTTTAATATGTGTCTCCCTTTTTATTGATCAGCCTTGCCAGAGGTTTGCCAATTTTGTTGGCATTTCAAAAACAACCTTTTTCTTTGTTGATGCTCTTTGGTGTGTATTTGTTTTCTGTTTCTTTAATTTATGTTTTGATTATTTTCTCACTTTTAATATCTTCTTCTGTTGCCCTTTGTCTAATGTTAAAAGTCTGGCCGGATGCAGTGGTTCACTGCACAGTGGCTCATTGTCAGACCTAACTTTTAACATTAGAAAAAGAGCATTTTTGGAAGCCAAGTTGAGAGGATAGTTTGAGGCCAGGAGTTTGAGATCGGCCTGGCCAACATAGTGAGACCCCTGTCTGTACAAAATAAATAAAATTAAGTCTTATTAATTTTTTACCTTTTCTTTTTTCTGAAATTTGGCTATATATTTTCTCCTAGCACTGCAAGTTTTGATCTGTACTATTTTTGTTATAATTTAGGTCAATTTTTTAAACTTCCATCATATTTTTCTTTATTCCATGAATAATTACTAAATATATAACTTTTTGAATATTTTAAAAATTTATTTATTGTGACTACTATTATACTGTATATAATACTGATGCATCAAAATTTATCAAGACTCATTTTATCTCCTAACACATGGTCCATTTTCATAAACACTACATGTGTATTTAAAAGGTTACAGTTTTTGCAGTTGCTGGGTACAATGTTCTATATATTTCTATTAAATGAAATTGTTCATATATTCCTTATCCTTACAAGTTTTAAAAATCTGTTTTACTGTTAATTATTAAGAGAATTTCTTAAAATCTGTCATCTTGATGGTAGATTTGTCAATTTCTCCTTGTGATTTTGTCAATATTTGATTTATACTAAAGGTGAGTTACTATTTGAATAAGTTTTTCTCAACATTTTATTGACTTCTACATGAAACTGACCTCTACATTAAACTTGAAATAACAGTTCAGTGAACATTTATATATCTTTTGCCTAGATTTACGAACCACTAACCTTTGCCACATTGCTTTCTCTATTTCTATATGTGTATGGATGAATATATATGTATATATTTTTTAACACAGAGGTGAAATTGACATAAAATTAACAATTTGGAGTGCACAATTCAGTGGCATTTAGAACATTCACAATGTTGTGCAACCACCACCTCTGTTTCTAAAACATTTTCATCACCTCAGGAAAAGCCTTATATCTACTGAGCAGTCACTTCCTACTCCCCCAACCAGCTCTTGGGAACCACCCATCAATATATCTCTATGGATTTACCTATTTTAGGTTGTCCATGTAATATGGGATCTTTCTATTTGGCTTCTTCATTTAGCATAATCTTTTGAAGTTCAAGCATGTTGTAGCATGTATCAGTACTTCATCTCTTCGTAAGACTGAGTAATATTCCATTATATGTATGTACATTTTGTTTATGTATTCATCTGTTAATGGACATTTGGACCATTTCTATTAATACCTTTTGGCTATCGTGAATAATGCTGCTATAAACATTTGTGTAAAAGCATCTGTTTGACCTTCTGTTTTCAGATCTTTTGGGTATATAGTTAGGAGTGGAATTGCTGGCCATATGGTAATTATATGTTTAACTTTTTGAAAAAATCGTTATCTGTTTCTACAGTGGCTGCATCATTTTACATTCCCACCAGCAATTTGTGAGAGTTCTGATTTCTCCACATCTTACCAATACTTGTTATTTTCCAGTGATGACAATGATGATTATTACTATTATGGCTCACCTAGTAGGTATGGAGTGGTATCTCATTGTGGGTTTGATTTGCGTTTCTCTAGTGACTAATGATGTGGAACAGTTTTTCATGTGCTTGTTGACAATTTGTATAATCTTTTTTGGAGAAATAGCTATCAAGAACTTTGCTCATTTTTAAATTGGGTTGTCTTTTTGTTATTGAATTGTTAAAATTCTTTAAATATATTATGGACAGTAAACTCTCTCTTTTTTTTTTTTTTTTTTTTTTTTTTGAGACAGAGTCTCGCTCTGTTACCCAGGCTGGAGTACAGTGGCACGATCTTGGCTCACTGCAACCTCCACCTCCTGGGTTCAAGCAATTCTTCTGCCTCAGCCTCCCGAGTAGCTGGGATTACAGACATGTGCCACGACGCCCAGCTAATTTTTAGTAGAGACGGGGTTTCACCGTCTCTACTAAATATTGGCCAGGCTGGTCTCAAACTCCTGACCTTGTGATTTGCTGGCCTCGGCCTCACAAAGTGCTGGAATTACAGGCGTGAGCCACCGCACCTGGCCTCTGGACACTAGACTCTTATCACATATATGATTTGCAAGTATTTTCTCCCTTGTATCGGTTGTCTTTTCATTTAATAATGGCCTTTGATGTATGAATGTTTTTCATTCTGATAAAATCAAGTTTATCTATTTGGTTGTCTGTTGCTCACGCTTTTGATAGCATATCTAAGAATCCACTGTTCAAGGACATGAAAATTTACCCCTATATTTTCCGCTAAGAGTTTTATAGTTTTCGTTCTTACATTGAGGTCTTTGATCCATTTTGAGTTAATTTTTCTATGTGCTGTGATGTAGGGGGTCCCTGTTTATTCTTTTGCATGTGATACTCAGTTGTCCCAGAACCATTTGTTAAAGAGACTATTCGTTCCCCATTGAATGGTCTTGGCATTCTTGTTGAAAATCAATTGGCCATAGATGTATGGATTTACTTATGGACTCTCAATTTTACTCCATGGATCTACAGGTTTATCCTTATGCCAGTATCACCTTGTTTTGATTACTTTAGATTTGTATAAGTTTTAAACCAGGAAGTATGTGACTTCCAGCTTTGTTATTCTTTTTGCTTTTTGAGACGGAGTCTCGCTTCATCACCCAGGCTGAAGTGCAGTGGCACGATCTTGGCTCACTGCAACCTCTGCCTCCTGGGTTCAAGTGATTCTCCTGCTTCAGCCTCCCCAGTAGCTGGGATTACAGGCGCCTGCCACCAGGCTGGCTAATTTTTCTATTTTAGTAGAGACGAGTTTTCACCATGTTGGCCAGGCTAGTCTCAAACTCCTGACCTCAAGCGATCTACCCACCTTGGCCTCCCAAAGTGCTGGGATTACAGGCCTGAGCCACCATGCTTGGCCTGTAATTCTTTTTCAAGATTGTTCTGGCCCCTTGTAGCTATATGAATTTGAGAATTGGCTTTTACATTTTTGTGAAAAGGCCATTGGAATTTTGACAGGAATTATGTTATCTCTGTAGATTTGGATAGTATTGCCATCTTTAGTTTTCCAATCCACCAACACAAGGTGTGTTTCTATTTATTTAGCTCCTCTTTAATTTCTTTCAGCAATGTTTCAGTGTAGATGCCTTTCACTTCCTTGTTTAAATTTATCATGAGGTATTTTTGTCTTTTGGATGTTATTATAGTGGAATTGTATTCTCACTTTCTTTTTCAGATTGTTTAGTGCTTCTGTATAGCAACGGAACTGATTTTTGAGTATTGTATTACACCTGCAATTTGGATGAATTCACTTACTAGCTCTATTATTTCTTCTGTGGATTTATTTTTTTTTTTTTTTTTTGAGACTGAGTCTTGCTTGTCGCCCAGGCTGGAGTGCAGTGGTACGATCTCGGCTCACTGCAAGCTCCGCCTCTTGGGTTCATGCCGTTCTCCTGCCTCAGCCTCCCGAGTAGCTGGGACTACAGGTGCCTGCCACCACGCCCGGCTAATTTTTTGTATTTTTAGTAGAGATGGGGTTTCACCATGTCAGCCAGAATGGTCTCGATCTCCTGACCTTGTGATCCGCCTGCCTTGGCCTGCCAAAGTGCTGGGATTACAGACGTGAGCCACCGCACCCAGCCTTTTCTGTGGATTTTTTGATATTTTCCATATAATAAGGTCATCTGCACAAAGGAATAGTTTTACTTTTTCTTTTTAATCTATATTCCTTTTACTTTTTTCTTGCCTAATTTCTCTAGCTAGAACTTCCAGTAAAATGTTAAATTGTACCTGTGAAAGTGGACATACTTGTCTTGTTCCTGATCTTGGGAGAAAAGCTTTCAGTCTTTCACTATTGAGTACAGTATTAGCTGTGGGTTACTCATAAATGCCCTTTATTATGTTAAGGAAGTTCCTTCCTATTTTTAGTTTTCTGGGTGTTTTTGCTCATGAAATAGTATTGAATTTTGTCAAATGCTTTTCTGCATCAATTGAGATGATAATATCGTTTTTCCTTCATTCTATTAATGTGATATGTTATATTGATCGATTTTCATATGTTGAAGCATCCTTACATTCTATAGATTCCTGGCATAAAACCCATGTGGTCACACTGTGTAATCTTTTAATATGCTATTGAATTTCATTTGCTAGTATTTTGTTGAGGAGTTTTGCAACTATATTCATATATGCTGAGTATATTGCATATTCTCCTGTGGTTTCTTTATTTGGCTTAGGTGTCAGGGCGATGCTGGTTTCATAGAATGAGTAGAAAGCATTCCTTTCTCTTCTTTAGGAAGACTTTGAGAAGGATTGATGTTAATTCTTTATGTGTTTGGTATAATTCACCAGCGAAGTCATCTGGTCCTGGAGTTTTCTTTGTTGGGAGTTTTATTATTATTATTACTGATGTAATCTCTCTCTCTCTGTCTCTTTTATTTTTTGATCTCTGCTCTGTCACCCAGGCTGAAGTGCAGTGGCACAATCTTGGCTCACTGCAACCTCTGCCTCCTGGGTTCAAGCAATCCTCCTGCCTCAGCCTCTTGAATAGCTGAGACTACAGGTGCATGCCACCATGCCGAGCTAATTTTTTGTAGAGGAAGGGCTTCACCATGTTACCCAGGCTGGTCTCAAACTTTCCTTCTGTCTCAGCCTCCCAAAGTGCTAGGATTACAGGTGTGAGCCACTGCGCCCTTTTAAATGTAAATGGTTGCTGCTTGATGTTCCCTCTGACCCCTGCTTTTTGCTGTATCCCATTGGTTCTGGTATGTTGTTTTCATTTTTATTTATATCTAAGTATTCTCCAACTTCCGTTGTGATTTCTCCTTTGATCTATTCATTGTTTAAGAGTGTTTTTAAATTTCCCATATTGGTGAATTTTCACAAATTTGTTATTTGTGAATAAAAATAGTTTTCCTTTTGTTAATTGATTTTTAGGTGCATCCCATTGTGGTCAGAGAATATACTTCCTTTGATTTCAATTTTTAATAATTTACTGAGACTGTTATGTGGCCTAATATATGATCTCTCCTGTAGGATGTTCCATGTGCATTTGAGAAGATTGTTTATTGTGTTGTTGGGTAGAGAGTTTTATCTATATCTGTCAGGTCTGGTTTATATAGGTCTAGTTGGTCTAGGTCAGTGGTGTTCAATCTTTTGGCTTTCCTGGGCCACATAGGAAGAACAATTGTCTTGGGCCACACATAAAATACACTAACACTAACCATAGCCGATGAGCTAAAAAAAAAAAAAAAAAAAAATCACACAAAAAAAATCATGTCTTAAGAAAGTTTACAATTTTGTATTGGGCCACATCCAAAGTCATCCTGGGCTGCATGCAGCCTGTGGGACTGCAGGTTGGAAAAGCTTGGTCTAGGTTGTTCAGATCTTTTATTTTCTTACCGATATTCTGTCTGGATGTTCTAACCCTTATTGAGAGTAGGGTATTGAAGTTTCCAAATAATATTGTAGAGTTCTCTATTTCTCTCTTCAATTCTGTCAGTATTTGTTTCATATATTTTTGAGTTTTGTTTGGTGCAAATATGTGCATAATTTTTATATCTTCTTGATAAATTGACCCTTTTATCAATACATAATCACCTTCTTTTTCTCTTGTAGCAGTTTTTGGCTTTAAGTCTAAAGTATAACCATTCCTACTCTTTTTTGATTACTATTTGCATGGAATATCTTTTTCACTCTGTATTAGTTTCCTAGGGGCACTGTAACAAAGTATTGCAAATAGGGTGCCTTAAAACAACACAAATATATCTCTTACAGTTCTGGATGCCTAAAATTATAAATCAAAGTGTTGACAGGATTATGCTGTTTCTGAAGCCTCTATGGCAGGATCCTTTCTTGCCTCTTCCAGCTTCTGGTAGTCCCAGGAATTCCTTGGCTGATAGCTACATAACTTCAATCTCTGCCTCCTTCTTCACATGTCTTTCTTCCCTGTGTCTCTTCTCCTCTTCTCTCTCTTTTTTTTTCTTTTTTCTAAAATCTTGTTTTTATTTTATTTTATTTTTTTTAGAGACAGGGTCTCACTCTGTTGCCCAGGCTGGAGTGCAGTGATGGAATCATGGCTCACTGCAGCCTCAACCTCCTGGGCACAAACAATCCTCCCACCTGAGCCTCCCAAGCAGTTGGAAATACAGGTACATGCCACCACACTTGGCTAATTTTGTGTGTGTGTGTGTGTGTGTGTGTGTGTGTGTGTGTGTGTATATGTGTGTCTGTGTGCATTTAGAGACAGGGTCTTACTATGTTGCCCAAGCTGGTTTCAAACTCCTGGCCTCAAGTGATCCTCCTGCTGTGGCCTCCCAAAGTGCTGGGATCACAAGTGTGAGGCGCTATGCCCAGCCTTCTCCTCCTGTTATAAGCACACCAGTTATACTGATTTAGGGCCCATCCTAATGACCTCATCTTAATTCGATTATGTGTGCAAAGACCCTATTTCCAAATAAGGTCACATTGACAGGTGCTGGCTGTTAGGACTTTAATATATCTTTTAGAGGCACATAATTTAACCCACATACCATCCTTTCACTCAAATGATTTGTGTCTTTGGATCTAAAGTCAGTCACTTGTGGATAGCATACAGTTGCATCATTTTTAAAAACACACTGTGCTGGGGCCGGGCACAGTGGCTTACACCTGTAATCCCAGCACTTTGGGAGGCAGAAGTGGGCGGATCACGAGGTCAAGAGATCGAAACAATCTTGGCCAACATGATGAAACCCCATCTCTACTAAATATACAAAAATTAGCTGGGCGCGGTGGTGTGCTCCTGTAGTCCCAGCTACTCAGGAGGTTGAGGCCGGAGAATCGCTTGAACCCGGGAGGCAGAGGTTGCAGTGAGCCGAGATCGTGCCACTGCACTCCAGCCTGGTGACAGAGCGAGCCTCCATCTCACAAAACTAACAAACAAACAAACAATAAACCAAAAACACATCATGCTAATTTTTCTGCCTTTTGATTTGAAAGTTTAATCTATTTACATAAAGTAATAACTGATAAGAAAGTACTACTTATGCCATTTTGCTCTTTGTTTTCTGTATGTCTTTTTAAAAAATTCCTAACCTTTGTGTAAATACTACCAGAGTAAGACTTTTCTAAAATGTCAAAAAAAAAACAGATGTTGGTGAGGATGCAGAGAAAAGGGAAACTCATACACTGCTGGTGGGAATGCAAACCAGTACAACTTCCATGGAAAACAATATGGAGGCTCTCAAAGAACTAAAAGCAGAACCATCATTCCATCCAGCAATCCCACCACTGGTTATCTACCCAAAGGCAAATAAGTCGTTGTATCAAAGAGACACCTGCACCCATATGTTTATCACTGCACCATTCCCAATAGCAAAGATATGGAATCACCCTAAGTGTCTATCCACAGATGATTGGACAAAGAAAATATGGTATGTGTATACCATGGAATACTACTCAGCCATTAAGACAAAGAATGAAATCATGTTTTTTGTAGCAACATGGTTGGAACTGGAGGCCATTATCTTAAGTGAAATAACTCTGAAATGGAAAGTTAAATACCTCATGTTCTCACCCATAAGTGTACACATGGACATGGAGTGTGGAACAATAGACACTGGAGACTTGGAAGGTGGGAGGGTTCGAGGGGGCTGAGGAATGAGAAACTACCTTTTGGGGACAATTGTAGACTATCTGGGTGATGGGGACACTGAAAGCCCAGACTTCACCACTACATGGTACGTTCATGAAACAAAACTGCACTTGTACCACCTAAATCTACAAAAATTAAAAAAAAATACTTTTCTAAAAGAACTTTTAAAGACACCTGGTTTAAGCAAGTACAATTTAGTTAACTATGCAATTTTAGCATACTTCTAATTAAGTATCATAATTCATAATAATAGCAAAAATATACATGATACCTAGAGTTAACAGTGTTAACTCTAAATGTTTGGTCATGATACCATTATGAAGGCTTCAAAAAGGAAAATTTATCATATGCTTTATTCTAAATTCCGTATTTTTCTATCAGCTCTTCTGCTTTAGAAATAAAGGCACTCATTGCATCTTCCTTTGACAATCCTTTTTGGAGGTTCTGTGCTTCCCATTTGGCCTTGCCTTTTAATTCTGGCATTTCTGGACACTCAATAGTGATGTTTCCAATTACAGCTTGTTTCTAAAACCCGTACAGTTCTTTCAGTTCTTCATCATCTGGTCTTGTTTTCAGCTTCTTCACATCTTCTGTGATCATGTCAAAATCAGCCTGCAGGGACACGGTAGCTGGGCTGTTGCTGCTCTCCAGGTACTCCTTCTGTATGTCTTATGCCTTTTTTGTTCCTCATTTCCTCCATTACTGCCTTCTTTTGTCTTGCATTGATTTTTTTTTTTTTGTAGTGTACCACTTAATACCCTTCTAATTTTCTTGACTTTTTTTAGAGACAGGGTCTTGCTCTGTTGCCCAGGCTGCAGTGCAGTGGCATGATCATGGCTTACTGCAGCCTCAAATTCCTCTGATTTTCTTACCAGTATGTTAAAAAAATTTTTAAGTAGTTACCACAGAGGTTACAATTAACATCATAAATTTATAACAACCTAGTTTAAATTGATCCCAATTTAGCTTTTATAGCATACAAAAATCTCTGCTCTATCCAGCTCTGCCCATACTTATGTTGTGATTGTCACAAATTATATCTTTATATGTTGTGTGTCCATTAACAAAAATATATCAGATTTTTTTCTTACTTTTTTTGTTATTTAAGCACCAAGCACAGGAGAAGCAAGGATACAAGAATTTTTATGTATTTATCTGTTAAATCACGTGGGAAATAAAAAAAGGAGTTATAAACTAAAAATACAGTAACACTGAGTTTTATATTTATTTATATACTTACCTTTACTGGAGTTCGTTATATGGCTTCTTGATATGGCTTCCAGTTTCTGTCTTCATTTCAGCCTAAAGGAATCTCATTTAGTATATTTTTGTAGAGCAGTTTCACTGGGAATAAACTTTCTTAGCTTTTGTTTATCTGGAAATGTCTTAATTTCTCTCTCCTTTTTGAAGGACAGTTTTGTGTTTCTGGATTCTTGGTTTACATAAAAGAAAAAGAGAGGTGGGGAGAGGAGGAAAGGGCCAGGGAGAGAGAGAGGGAGAGAGAAAGAAAAGGGAAAAAAGGAAGAAAAGATATCTCTTAGTTGGCTTTGTATTGGAGCTCTCCTTCAATGTTTAGACAAGCTGTTTATAGCTCTGCCTTCGCCTTCACTTCCTGCTTGCACTGAACCTGGAAATCAGCCAGAAGTGGAAGCTAATCTTCCACATAGATCTTCTCAGGTCTTTTCCAGCATGTGTTCTACTTTGGGTGTGCACATGGCTTTCTAAGTTCCCCAATATATGTGGACACTTTTGAATGCCTAATTTTTCAAAGAAACTCTCTCCCTCTCTTTTCCTTCCAGGCTTTCAGCTTATCTATAGTTTGCCTCAGTTGTAATTTTTTGTCCCAGGTGTAGCATGTTGTTTATTGGTCTTATAATGTTTGCAAGGAATGCTCTTCGCATAGCCACTTTTCTTCCATGAGTAAGTCTGAGTTAGGTGAAACAAAGGCAAGCTCCTTGTGTCAGTCCTTCAGGTAACCTTCAGACAGGTTAGAAAAGACAAACACGATTCTTTGTGAATACGATCTGCTCTTTTATCTCTGGAGCCAGAGTGAAGGGTCCAACACTGGCTGCTGTCTTCAAGACTTTCACTTAGTCTGGGAGAAAGGTGGAGCAAAGGCAAGCGAAAATTGAGCAAAGCTTTCTGGCATTTTTAATGTTTGTTTCTTGATTTGGTGTTCAGTTTTTTGCTATAAACCTTTGACTGTTTTCCAGAGTTTTGATAAAGTTGATTGCTGCAGTTTTGCTTAATTTATCAGTGTTTCTGTGGAAGAAGAGAGTGGGGGAGAGGAGGAAAGGGCCAGGGAGAGAGAGAGGAAGACGCTCCCTCTTGCACCATTTTAACCAGTGTCACCATATATCCTTTTTAATGAGCCATTTGAAAGTAAATTGCAAATATCATAGCACTTCCTTCCCCCAAATGTAAACAGTATATCTTAGGAAAATACAAATGTATAGGTATACTCTCATCAAAGACATTTAACATTGATACAATATTATTATCTAATATATGTTCTATTATTAATTTTCCTCAGTTGTCCCAATATAGCTTTTCCTTCCATTCCTATTCCAATCAAGTATCACACAAAGCGTGGTGGCAAATGTGTTTTTAATTGCTTTATTTTCCCAGTGAATTGAACCTTTTGTTGAGTGAAGATGCTGAAACTAACTTTTACTCATAAGAGCTACAACCCGTAAGAGCTGATGTTAAATTTTTAGAATTTTGTGAGTCAGTTAATTTCACATTGGTGGCTTGAAATTGGCCAAGGTAAGGATATTTTCACCACAGAAATTGAAAAACACTAGAAATAAGTCTTCCCCTTCCCCTGAGTGCCTATGAAATATTTACCAGTGTACTATAGCTTTTTATCAATGTCTAGGGATTCATTTTATTTCTGATAATGGTTTTTTCCTTAAATATTTGTCTTAATACTATCGTATATCTCCTGGATTTTATTTCCCTGATACATTGTTTTTCTTTTTTTCCCCACTTTTAATCTTTCTTTGTCTTTATAGTTGAAATAAATCACTTTAAGGCAGCATATGTTTGTTTTTTTAAAAAAAAAAAAACCTCAGTTTGGGCTGGGGGCGGTGGCTCACGCCTGTAATCCCAGCACTTTGGGAGGCCAAGGTGCGTGAATTACCTGAGGTCAACAGTTCAAGACCAGCCTGGCCAACATGGCGAAACCCCATCTCTACTAAAAAAAAAAAAAAAAAAAAAAAAACAACAACAACAACAACCAATTAGCCAGGCATAGTGGTGGATGGATGTAATCCCAGCTATTCGGGAGGCTGAGGCAGGAGAATTGCTTGAACCTGGGAGGTAGAGCTTGCAGTGAGCTGAAATTGTGCCACTGCATTCCAGCCTCGGTGACAGAGCAAGACCCCATCTCAAAAAAAATAAAATAACATAAAATAAAATAAAATAAAATCTCAATTTGACAATCTTTGATTGTAACTTAGAGTTTAGTCCATTTGGACAGTTGTTATTATTGATGTATTTGAATTTATCTCTGTTTTCCTTGTGCTGGATTATGTCCTATTTGACCCCCTTCTGTCCCCCACTAACCCCTGTAAGTCACTGACACTTTGCACTGCTCTGTGGCCTATGAGGATGACCTCTACAGCATCATCTGGGCTCCCTTGCCATCTGGTTTTGGGTTAAGTTCATAAATAGGACAGACCCATAGGTTTGGGAAGGTGTTCCTCCCTACCTGGCTACCATCTGTCAGTGGCTGCAGTCTGTTATGACTTTAGCTCCTGTTGGGAGGTGCCTCTTTCTTGGTTCCAACTCTTACTGAGCTCCGTTGACAGAGTCCTCATCTCTTTCTCTACCAGGCTTTGGTTTAGTATTGGTTTCCCACTCTTGCTCATGTCAGTATTTTTCACTCCCCCTTACTGGTTCCCTTAAATCTGCCCTCATCTCGTTAAATGTTTCCTTCACTAAACTCTTTTCATGTAAGCACTTCAAGTGTGTCGTGTGTTTCTTTTGGGACTATGATTGATATAATCTTCTTTGCAGTTTTTAAAATGTCCTTGCTGTTTCCTTGTTTCTTTTTTCTCATATCCCCCATTCTTTCAGCTTGAAGTTTTTCCCCCTCATTTTAGTTTTTCCACTCTTACTTTAGAAGTTATATATTCTGTTTCTATTATTTTAATGATTACTCAAAATATTTCAACAGAAATAATTTGCTTAAGAGATTTTTAGGACACTTTAACTCTGATAACCTTCCTCTTAGATTATAAGCAATTTTACTCAATTCTTTAATTCTATATTTTATTAAGCAAGCAAATTATATATTAATCAATATGATCATATATACTTGTGCCTGTTTAGAGATCTTAACATGTTTAAAATTTTCTTCATCAACTTTCTTTTGCATTACAAACTCTCCTTATAGGATCATTTTTCATTTTTCTAAAGTACATGCTTATAAATCCCTCTAGTAAGGGTCTATTGGTAATACATCTTCCATGGTGTTCTTTATTGGAAAGCGTGTTTATTTTGTCATTATTCATCAAAGATATTTTCACTGGGTATGTAATTCTAAAGTGACATTTTTAATATTGTAGGTTTCTACTTGTTGCAATTGAGAAGCTAGCAAGCTTCACATCTACTTTCCTTCTTTTTGTTCTGGCAGCTTTAAAATCTTGTTTTGTCTTTGGTATGTCATAGTTTTTCAGTGATGGTCTTGGTCTATATTTCTGTTTTATTTATTGTACTTGCAATATATTGGACTTTTTGAATCTAAAGATTCACGTCTTTAATTATGTTGGAAATATTAGTAACTCTCCCTCATTTTTTCATTCATTCCCTTTCAGTATTGCAAGTATATATTTGTTAGAGCTTCACACTCTACCCATTTTTTTTGTTTATCTTTATTATGTATATTTTATCTCTCTGACTTTCTGTGTTGTACTCTATGCAATTCCTTCAGATTTATCTTTCAGTTTACTAATTATTTCTTCATCTCTGTCTAATCTGCTATTTAATCCCAATACCATAGTTGAATTTTTTTCAATAAATGTATTTTACATTTCTTAAAGTTCTTGTTGGTTTTACTACTCTACTCATTTATTATAGACTCATTATTTGGCTATATTTTATTTTATTTAAAAATGTATTAGATATGTTTATTTTATATTCTATATCTACTTTATATCTGAAGCTTTTGTGAGTCTGATAATGCAATTTTTTAAAGGCTGAGACTTGTCCCAGATAATTTATTTCTTCATGTCTCACTATATTTTATTATGGATTTATGTTCCTTGAGATTTTATTAGTGGAGTTTTTTGAAAGTCCAAGTTGAAATTTAATTTCTTGAGAGAAATTTGCTTCGGTTTCTACTAAATGCCTGGGGACACTACCAACCTAAGACTTATTTAAATACAAATTGTTTCCTGTGTTTTGGGGGGGACATTCAGATTCTGTATATTCTGTCACTAAATCCACTTGAGAGCATGCTTGTAGTTTTGAATTATCAAGAATAACTTATTTCTGACCTTTATTTATGGCCAAGACTGAGACAGGCAATTTTCCTTACCATTTTCCTCTATGAGTAGATTGTTTTCTAGTTCACTCACTGAGAATATTGCTTTTTTTGGATTCCTTACTTTATGCAAAGTTCAGTATGATGGCCTGCCTCCCTTGGGCCTAGGTTCTATCTCTTGTCTGTCATTCTGAATGTTCAGTGATAACCAGAATGGGGGAAGAGGAAGGTGGGGAAGAAATGGGGAGATGTAGGTCAGGGGATGCAAAGTAGCAGATGTGTAGGATGAACAAGCCTGGAGATCTAATGCACAACATGAGGACTATAGTTAATAAAATTGTACTGTATTTCGGATTCCTGTGAAGTGGGTAGTTTTCAGCTGCTCAAAAACAGTAACAACAAAATTAATGGGTTACTATGTGAGATGATGGATATGGTTATTTGCTTCACTATAGTAACCATATCACTATCTATATATATCCCATAACCTCATGTTGTATACTTTAAATAATACAATAAAATTTATTAAAAAGTTTTTTTTGTTTGCGAGCTAGTCTGCCAAGAACCATAATTTTATATTGCTCCTGGATAAGAATAATCTTTATCTTATTTAGTTTAATCTTTCTCCTACTCTTAAGCGGTCGTGTTGTTTCAGTTTTTCCTTATTAAGTACAATAGTGGAGTGAACATCTTTGCTTTTATGTTTGTTGCTTCATTAATATTTAAATTGTTTTCTTGAGATAATTTCTGAGTAGGATTTCTGGGTCAAAGGAAAAATGACTATTGATGCAAAAGAAGTTTAGGAAGTAGGATCAACAAGATTTGGGTGTAGGAGGTGAGGCAGAGGAAGGAATCTAGTATGAGACTTAAGGTTTTGGCTTCGGTAAGTGGGTAGATGATGATGTCATTAACTAAGATTGGGAATACAGGTTAAGGTGGGTGTGTGCGTGGGGAACGATAACAAGTTCAGTTTGGACATGTTGCCTCTGAGGTGACATGTAGGTAGAGAAATTTTTAGTAGGCAGTTGGAAATACAGGGCAGAAGCTCAGGAGAGGGTTTCAGGCCATAGATACAGATCTGAGATTCACAAAGTTGGGATCCTCAGATCCCTGAGATTCCTTGGATATATTTTCAGTGGTCTGTGTTCACTAGGTTGATTTTTACATTTATGCTTACATTCATGCTTTCATTTCAACAATAATCTGAATTATTTGGATGACCACCTCATGAATGAATATTGCCAGCTTACTTCGGTGTCTGAATTGATATTTATGTTCATAATCTTGCTGGTGCCAAATATCACAAAGCTAGGCTTAATATGTGAATGATGCAAACAGGTCAAGTGCAGACACAATGGTGTCACTGTGTGCTTGCCCATGGGAATGAAGGTTTCACAGTAGTTTGAACAGAGAAAAGAGGTGGGAGAGCTGAATCATCACATGGCACACAGTTCTATTTTAATTAAAAAGGAAGTATGTTATTAGCAGCCAGTCCTATATTCACATTGTAAGCTGACAATTCAGTTTCAAGAAAACAACATAACCACACAAGTTAATGTTCATTTCATTTTATGAGTATTTTGCAATTTTAGTTTTATTTGCATTCACTTAAAAAAGTCTTTAGTTGTATCACTGTATAAGAACTATCAACATGGCTGGGTGTAGTGGCTCATGCCTGTAATCCCAGCACTTTGGGAGGACATGGCAGTGGATCACTTGTGGTCAGGAGTTCGAGTCCAGCCTGGACAACATGGCAAAACCCTATCTTTAGTAAAAATACAAAAATTAGCTGGGTGAAGTGGTGGGCGCCTATAATCCCAGCTATTCAGGGGGCTGAGGCAGGAGAATTGCTTGAACCTGGGAGGTGAAGGTTGCAGTGAGATGACACCACGCCACTGCACTTCAGCTTAAGTGACAGAGCAAGGCTCTGTCTTAAAAAAAAAAAAACCCAAACCAAAAGCAAAACCAAAAACAAACCCCTGTGAACTCAAGTAATTTACATTTAGTTTTATATTTAAGTAAGTAAATAATATTATAATTTAAAAGTTTTAGTCAATATTGAAAACTTAGGAGAGATTTTTCTTTAAATGACATTTGTATATTACACAAATTTTTGTGCAAGGACTGAGGCATGAATTTCAATGGGACTTATGATTTGCAATATAGAATAAGAAGAAAAAGGTACCAAGAATGGAACCCTGGAAAGTATCAGAAATTAAGGAATTAATTAAGGGAGAGAGAAAAACTTGAAAGTAAACCCAATAGTAAGAGAAGAATAAGAAATCTAGAAGAGAAGAGAGTTCTCAAAAGGAGAAAATTGAAAAACATCCTTGAAAGGCACAGAGATAGCCTTGGCCCAAACATTTTTGATTGAATAGTAGTGTCAAAAGTCAAATTTTTGAAGTTGAAGAAATGAATGGGAGGTGTGACTGTGGAAACTTTCCTAAGTTTGGCTATGGTGAAAACAAAGAATGCTTCCAGAATGGGGCACAATGTCACTATGAATGCAAGTGTTTGAGCATGTTTATTTGTTGAACAGAACAGGCTGATGGCGAGAAAATCCCTATATAGGTGAAAGAATGAGGTTTAACATTAACAGAATAAGATTTTAGAAGAGATGGGACTCTGGCCAGGTATGGTGACTTACGTCTGTAATCCCACCACTTTGGGAGGCCAGCCCAGGCGTTCAAGACCAGCCTAGGCAACAAAATGAGAACCTGTCTCTACGAAAAATAAAAAAAAGTAGCCAGGTGTAGTGGCGCGCACTTGTGGTCCCAGCTGCAAAAGAGGCTGAGGCAAGAGAATCATTTGAGCCCAGGAAGTTGAGGCTGCAGTGAGCCATGTTCACATCACTGCGCTTCAGCCTGGGTGACAGAATAATACTATGTCTCAAAATAAATAAATAAATAAATAAATAAATAAATAATAAAAACAGAGACTTAGCGTGATACAGATGACAAATGGCAGGATTACCCTGAAGGGTAATAATTTTCTGATATTCTTCTTTTGAGATGAGATATGAGGAAGTTTAAAAGTGGAAACTGGAGTTGATGCTTGGTGGTTTCCAATTTTCTGTGAAGTAGGGCCAGAGTGATAGGGAGGCAGTATTATGAGGTTCATGAAAGCAGTGGTGAAGATTTGTAATAGTTATTATGGGAAATGATCAGGGAACTTAGCAATACCGAATGCCTTGCTGAGATCTGAGTTCTAGTCTTGGCGGTGTCACTGACTAGCTCTGCAAATTAGGCAACTCGTTTATCTTGTCTGAATATTTGTAGAATAAAGAATTTGGAATAGGTAATTTCTGAAGTGCTCTCTAGTCTGCAAATCATTTAATTTATAACTCAGGCACTAAATCCTTTACAATAAGTAACCTAACAAAATAAATGCTTTATTTTCCTCTTAAAAGAGTTACTTCCAGAGCAAAAAACTTAAGCCATTTTGGACAACATCTAATCTGAAAGCCCATGTCGATAATTTAAAAGCCAGTTAGAATAGTAAAGGAAAAAGAAATGGAAGACTTACTTTTTCTCCTCACTTGTGAAATGTAGCAATCATCCACCAAAACCAAACAACACGAAACAACACTCATAGATCCATGAACTACAATAAGAAAAATAGTGAAAGAAATTATTGTCAGTGTCTTTTTGGTTTCTAGCTCCTGAGAATTCCTAAGTGAATTCAGCTATGGGTTAAATCATTATGAAATTCCAGTGAGGAACTGAGGAAAATGGGACAGCCTCAAGGAATTTCTTGTAACAGAATTCACTCCAAAGATCTAGCTACAGTGCCTTTTAAAGGAAAGAATGGCTCTGAATAAATAGAGGCTTGACAGTGACTGAAAATGTAAATTTAATGGTTTTTTTCTCTGTGCTCTCAAGCATTTTGTTCATAATTACACTTTTTAGAATTTAAATTTAATTTATAATTTGAAGTGTTAATCAACCAAAGTAACTTCCTGAAGATCATATCTGGCCTTGCAAAGAAAGTTAAAACTACATTGATCAATGACAGGAAAGCTAACTCTTTATTTTTCCATTGAAAAAGTTTTTTGCTTTAAAAAGATCAAAGCAATAGTAAAGCATCTCAATGCCTGACATGCCAGAAAATCCAGGACCGTATGATTTGCTGAACAGCTTATCCTGGAACACTGGGAAAGCGACTTTTATGGAGCCATGTGAACCCGCTAGACTCCATTGTGTCCAGCTCTTGGCTGTGCCTCTGTGGAGGAGGAAGAAGCCTCCAGTAGCAGGCAAGGTGCTCGCCTTGCCAACTTTCACACCATTTATCTATTTACACTTCTGCTTCCCACCAGAATCTGAGCTCCTGGAGAACAGGGGAATTGCTTAATTCATCTTTTTTTCCCTAGAGCCTATAACAGCAACGTGCATATAACAACTTCCTAAAATATGCTTATAGGATCAATGAATGAGGCAAATCTATGATCCAGTGTTGCAAATAATTAAGTGAAGAGTATAGAATAATTTCCAAACATTTTTAAGGTATGGGCAATCATAGTTCTTTTCAGTTATACTAACATGGAAAGAAATGACATCTGGCATCTTTCAAAATTAAGGAGATATATATATATATATATTCCTGAATACATCTATGAGCATATGTTGTTTTGATTATTTCCACATATCTCTTGCCAGACCAACTTTTCTTTATTTTGTTATTCCCCCGATTAAGGATCCATGATGCTTTCTAGGTGCATGATGTATTGGTTTGGAGCCTTAGGACAATCTAATAAAAAGCAGAGTTTTCAATTAAGTCCAAGATTTCATCAGCATTGTGTAATGGAAATTACATAGAATCATATTATGTGGGCATAATTATTACTCAGTTCTTATCTGAATGCTAAGCAAAAACAAAAAAGAAAAAGAAGAAAAAAATGTATCTGAGTAACTGGGAAGTCCGGGAGATCGCATCTGGCTGTAGGCACAACTGTTCCAAAGACTCAAACCATGTTGCCACGACTTTGTTTCCATCTTTATTTCTCAGGTTCACTTATTTCTTCTTGACTTCAGTCTTCAGTTAGGATTTATCCTCTACAAAGGCAAGATGGCTGGCCTCCAAATGCCTCAGGCTCACATCCTTCAAAGTAATCTCCAAAGTAGAGAAAATCTTCCCAATTAACTTCAGAGGAAAAGTCTGGGGGAGTACTCTGCTTGGCCTAAACTATGTCTTTATTTGCTAAATCTGGATTGCATGCCTTGGCCTTGTGGCCTAGGGAAGGTAGAGTCCCATGCTGGCCATTTCCTTTCAGGGAGTGCAGTTCTCCAAAGGAAAATGTGTGGCTGTTACTGGAAGGGAAGTAGAGACAGATGAATATAGGTTTAACACTCTACTACACCAGAGCTGAGACGTAGCTGGGATGTGCAGGTCCAGTGAACCAGCTGGCATCCTTCCAGATTGTTCAGGAGTCCATTCTGAATGGCTGGTGTCTATGCCGTACCATTGTTAACTATTTAGAATACCATTCCTGCGTGACAGTATCTCACTACTTATGAGTTACAAATAACATATGTAATGCAATATGAGCACTGTGGAACACATAAAAAGGACATTTATCTTTATGGAACAAAATTTACCCTTTGCACTTAAAACATTTGTTTTTGAGGAGGCAAGGTATTTTTTCAGAGTCTGATCAGAGGTAGAGGAGGGAAAGAGAATTGGTGCAACCCAGTGCTCTTGGTTTCTCATTAAGAAAAAATAACACACATGTGCACACACATGCACACACACACATATATGAAGTATTTATATGATATTATCACTCGCCACAATATTTAAAAGTGATTTGACTTTCTGATAATAAGACCAAATATTCCCCTCAGTAGTGAGCTTAGGGAAACTAGCACCAAAGCAAAGCTAAGTCCCAAGTCCCTAAGATGCCCTTCAAAAGCAGTCATCCATTTAATTTGATCTATTAAACAAACTTAGCAGTTGGGATGCCCACACAGTGAGAAAGCCTGCTTAGAGATGAAATTTTGGCTTTAATTGGAATCTTCTGTCCTTTATTAGACAACCATAAGCTTCCAATTATATACACCATCTTTGTTTCAAATATGAAATTTTGGATTTATTAAAACATAAATTTTTATTCTTAGCAACAGATTTAGGAATAAAAATGAGCTTCTGTCGTGAACAAATATTATGAGGGTTTTTCTTCTTTCTTTCTTCCCTTTTTTGGCCACACCCCAAGCAGTTATTAAGAACTGACTAAACACCCACTGTGTATCCAGAACTGTGTTAGCTACTTGGAATTATTAAAAAGAAGTTGGAAAAGTGATTCCCGTCCTTGAAGAATTTAGGTAATATATCTCAGGAGAAAAAATTAATGTACCTAGAACAATCAGGTAACAAATAAACAGTTGCTTTGCTGTCTCCACTAATAGTATAATGACTTTCCCTCCATTTCAGTCTGTTGAAATTTTACCCATTCTTTGGGGTCTGTCTCCAGAACTATCCTTTCTATAGCGTCACTGATTTCTTGAATGTAAAGTGGGGCCCATATCCCTGTGAACCAACCACCCAAACATTTGATTTAAATTGTCCCTCTTCAGATGTCTTTGACTCTTTATCATCTACAGGCTGCAGTTCAGCCCTGACCACCTCTCTTGTCTTTTCCCCACCAGCTCTTCTAGGTACCTACTATTTTGAAGGCAAACCAAATCCTACTATCAAACTCAAACCTAGTTTGGTACAGAACCTGGTACCCAAACCAAAGTTGCTAAATGCTGTGCATTTCCACATCCAGTCTTTTCTTCCTGCAATAACCCTTTCCTTCCCTTTCCCCCAACTTAGTCCCTGATGAAGTTCCACTTATCTACTAACTGATCTCAGACCTCACTCTCTACATGAGGTCTTCTCCCTTTCCATCTACTAGACCAGGATGTCTCTGTATTTCCTGTACCTATTTTTGTGATTCTGGGTGGTAATGATTTTTTTTCATGTTTGCATTCCCCTTCTAGCCTCTGTACCTTGAGGGTGGCACCCATGCCTGACTTATTTTGGAGTCTTGAGTGCCTTGTAGAGTGCCTGACACACAGCAGATTCTCCATAAAATTGTATTAAAATGAGTTAAATTAAATAGGAGTCTAGAGAAGACTTGAGGTAGCCGAAGGTCCTTACTGAGCCTTGGGTTTTATTTTAATGGTGAAAAGGGGACAACAGGAGCAACACCCCAGAGATGGGCATGAACCTAGCAAAAGCTGGGGACCATGAATGGACACATCTGGCTTGAGTGGAGGCTGTAGAATAGGGAGTGTTGGGAAATAAGGTCAGAAAGGCCAGGCAGAGCCATAGAAGACTTTGTCAAAAGCAGAGGAGGTGAAACCTGATATAATACCTAGTGCAATTCAAGAAAAGAAAAATTTAGAAATATCTGTACACAAAATAAGCCTCGTCCCTTCTATAATACCTCTACTTTGGAATTTATCATTTTGTTACTATTAGTATGTCACTGTTCCAAAGGGCCTTGCATCACTAAAGCATAACAGTGTGGGGTTTTGAAGTGAAGTGGGATGCATGGGAGTCGGAAGCCCTGGAGTTGAATTTCCACTCTGGCACTAATTTGTGACTTGCTATGGTGAAATTGTTTTGAGTCGCTAATCCTCAGTGTTCTCATCTGTGGAATGAAGGCATGAAGGTGCATGACATGATTCATGAGTTCCCTTTGATCTCTAGTACTCAACATATGGAAGGATAATGAATTCTTAGCCAACTTATTAATCTACCCTTGTTTTTCTTTTTCTTTTTCTTTTCCCTTTTTTTTTTTTTTTTTTTGAGATGGAGTCTTGCTCTGTAGCCCAGGCTGGAGTGCAATGGCATGATCTTGGCTCACTGCAACCTCTGCCTCCTGAGTTCAAGTGATTCTCCTGTCTCAGCCTCCCGAGTATCTGGACTACAGGCACGTGCCACCACGCCTGGCTAATTTTTGTATTTCTTTTTAGTAGAGACGGGATTTCACCATATTGGTCAGTCTGGTCTCGAACTCCTGACCTCGTGATCCACCTGCCTCGGCCTCCCAAAGTACTGGGATTACAGGTGTGAGCCACCGTGCCCAACATGTTCTTGGTTTTATTTGCTTGCTTGTTTACCAGTTTTCTGGTGTCAGAGTTGCTTTATTAAGCTGGTCTCTGACAGTCCCACAATATGCTCTGCTGAGATCAGCCTCTGAAGCTTGACCATCTTGTCAGACCTGGAAAGCCCTCCTCAACCTCCACTTCTCCTTCAAATCCCAGCCCCAGCCAACATCCTTCTTAAAGTTTTCCTGACCTCTCCATGTCTTTGCTATTTCCCTCCACTTTTAGAGTTTAAAGATAATTCGTCTTGAGTTACTACTTGCTTCATATTGGCTTTTCTCTCTCCAATTAGTTTGTAAACATCTTAAAATAAGTAACTGTTAAGTGTAATATTTGCTTATCTCCCCCCCGTCACCACCGCCCCACCATCACCATACCTGGCATAAAGCGAGGCGCAAAATAAACATCTAAGGAGGTTTTTGAATATTGAACTGAATGATGTACAAGGGATATTAATAAAAATAGAAAAACTGAACATCAAAAAGGATAATCTATAGGGATTGGAATGGAAATAATTGTAGCATATCAATAATTTTATACATGGTATTTTGTACCCAGCAAAAGACTGTTTTAAGACAGAGTGATCTGTGAAGTTTCTGGTCTGTGGGCTTGTCTTGAATTAAAGAGTGGGTGGTACTAGGGCTTAGAGATATTCCAGCCAACTCGAGGAAAAGAGAAACAGAGAACTGTTTACTGAGTGACTTTGCTGTTGGAAATGTCCCAACTGCAGCTTGGGAACATCGGGCAGAGTTACCACCCTGCTGCCACAACCTCTGCCAACTTGGATAAAAAGCAGTGAAGTTGACCTGTCTTTTGGCTCTGGAACAAGGCGAGGGAGCGCACCAGCAGGCAAGGGAAGGAAAACGTTGTGAAATGAAAGACATGAAAAAGAGATGACTCTGATCTTCTTTCTCCTCAATACCCTGAGTCTCTCTCCTGCCTCCTTGACACCTGTAAACTGGTATAAAGCAGAATTCTCTACCTTACACCAAGTGGGGCCTGGGGCCCTTGGAGTCCAGCTTGGGATAACAAGACAGCAGTGAGAAACGGTTGTTTTGTTCCCTAAAGTGGTCCTAGGTTTGAAAAGGTTTGAAATTAGTGCTCTAAGAAGGTAATTAGCTTTTAAACAACATAACACTTCAAAAAATCAATGTAAAATATAAGACAAAAAGTCGCTGTTTAAAGTAGTTGAGTTCTAGATCTGACAGTATCATGGCTCTCTTGGTTGTAAATTAGCTCATGGAGATAAAACGTCTGAGTTTAGGACTTCAGATCCTGCCTTTGCTGTCAGATTGCCTCAGGCTGTCTCTGGTAGGAAAGTCTAGAAACATGGATTCATTGTATACCACCCCCCCACTTTCTGACATGCTCCAAATCTGTTAGTGTTTGTAACAGAACTCTGCATTGCACTGATTTGTCTTACTGTGTGGGGAAATTGTAGGAATAACTCCCATGTGTCATCAACCATTTAGTCGGCATGCAGTTCCTTAGCAGGGAAAATGGTAAGATTTATTAGGGAAAGTATCTGTCATCCCATATAAATAGATGCACAGTTAACGCAGATGTAGCAGGCAGGGTGTATGTTTCTGTGTGACTGATCATGAGGAACTTATTATCAGGAACGCTGTAGAAAAATCAGTCATTTGGGAAGGTGGCAAGCATAAGGGTACACTTATACTTCATGCAAAATGCTCCTCAAAATAGTAATTTTGGCTTTAAGTGCATTGTTGTGGTAGGAATCATTTTTATTAAAAATATATTTTTGCTTTAATTTTTTTACTATTGAGAAAATATATGCAAGTGATAAAAACAGCCAAATAATAGAAAAGGGATGTAAAGATCTTTTTCCTCTGCTCACCCCAGTCTCCTGCGTCCCTCTCCCTCAGAGGCCATCACTGTTGCCAATTTATTTTGTGTCATTAGGAAATCTGCACAAACAAGGTCATCCTCTTCTTCAGCGTTACAAACATGGTAGTCCACTCCCCACACTCTTCTGAAGTGGTTCTGGAAAGCATTTCTTGTTAGTCTGCAGTATGATCCAGGCTTATTGTTTTTCACAGATTTAACCAGTGTTGACATCTTGCCTGACTTGAGTTTTTTGCTTGTTTGTTTTAACATTACAGATACATTTTAACCATAGCACCCACTGCCCAATTCCATTGCTCTCTGCCCAAAGATAATCACTATCCTGAAATTAGCATATATCCTTCCTGCCTGGTTATTATATATTTTGCACATACATAGTTGGTATTTCATTGTATGACTTTGGCACCATTTATTGATCCAGCATTCTTTTTTTTTTTTTTTTTTTCGTTTTTTTTTTTTGAGACACGGTCTCATTCTGTCACTCAGGCTGCAGTGCAGTGTTGTGATCTCAGCTCCCTGCAGCCTGAACCTCCCCAGGCTCAAGTGATCCTCCCCCCTCAGCCTTCTGAGTAGCTGAGACTAGGCATGAGCCACCATGCTGGGCTAATTTTTGTATTTTTTGTGGAGGCAGGGTTTTACCATGTTGCCCAGGCCGGTCTTGAACTCCGGGGCTCAAGAGGTCCGCCTGCCCACATTGGTCTCCCAAGGTACTGGGATAAAGGTATGAGCCACTGAGCCCTGTCCACAATTATATTTTTGAACATTTAGGTTGGTTCCAATGTTTTGCTGTTGAAAACAGTGCTACAAAAAACATTGTATTTCATTTCTCCTTGGGCATATGCATGAGAATTTTTCAGGATACATACCCGCAGGCAGAATTGCTAGGTCATAGGTTAGCATGTCCTCATCAACTTTGTTTGATATTGCAACATTGTCCTCCAATGTGATTTTCAACAATACACATTCACACCAGCCATATTTACAAGTTATTTTTTTCTTTTTCTTCCACATCCTTACCAACACTTGGGCTTCTCAGACTTCTAAATTTTGCCCATCTGATGGATGTTAAATAGTACTTTATTGTGGTTTTAATTTGCATTTATTACTGAAGTTGAGTATCTTTTATGTTTTTTGGCTATTTAGTTTCCTTCTAACAATTAACTGCTGATACCATCGACAAATTTTCTACTGTATTGCTTGCTTTTTTCTTATTGATTTATAGAGATTTAAAAATATTCTTGATGCTAATACCCAGTAATATATACTATAATTAACTTCTCCAGTGGCTTGCATTTTCACTGTGTCTGGTGTCTTTTGTTTAATAGAATTTTAATATTTAAATGTATTCAAATGATCATTGTTATTTATGCTTTTGTTATTTTATTTAAGAAACTTGAAAAATGTAATAAAGACATTCTCCTGTATTTACTTTGTGATTTTAAGATTCTCCCTGCCACCCTACCATACAGTTAAGGTTTTTAGTCCATGTAGGATGTATTTTGTTGTGGTATGAAATAGGGATGTAAATTCCTTTTCCCTGTACATAGTCAGTTGTCTTAGGACCACTAAGGTAATGTTTGCCACTCCCTGCCGATATGTAAGAGACTTCTGTTCTATATCAACTTTCCATGTATGTATTTGTCAGTATCTGTACCCTTTATTCCATTCTTTTGGCTTATTTTTACTTTTTAATTTTTGAGAGAGAGTCTCCCTTTGTCACCCAAAGGGTGGAGTGCAGTGGCATGATCTCGGCTTGCTGAAACCTGCGCTTCCTGAGTTCAATCAATTCTCATACCTCAGCCTCCAGAGTAGCTGGAATCACAGGCGTGCACCACCATACCCAGCTAATTTTTGTATTTTTAGTAGAGACGGGTTTTACCATGTTGGCCAGGTTGGTCTCTAACTTCTGACGTCAAGCGATCGTCCCGCGTCAGCCTCTCAAAGTGCTGGGATTACAGTTGTGAGCCACTGTGCCAGGCCCTTTCAGCCTATTTTTATATTCCTGTCCCCAAAGCCACACTGCTTAAAGAATTATAACCTTATATAATTAGCCTGGTAGGGCAAATCACCTCTCTTTAGTTGTCTTTTTCAAACATTTCTGTGCTAGTTGAGTATCTAATCTTCCACACCCACTTTTGGGTTAGATTGTTAAATTCCATGAAGCCTTGTTGGGATTCTGGTTGGAATTACAATGATTCATAGATCCATTATAAATTCACAGGGTGATCTGCCAGATTGACACAATTATCTTTCCATTCCTCAGTGTCTCATCATTTATCCAGCGCATCTTTTATGTTGTGTTTTATAATTTTGCCTAAATAGGTCTTGCAGATATTTCTGCCTAGATATCTATTCTAAATGGGAGAGCACACACACAGAGACACACACAACTTTTTTCCCCTCTCATACCATACCCTGAACATGTATTCAGAATGTTGAATTTTCTTGTTTGAATTGTTTGTCTACACATTCTCCTGCATTTTTAATGTAAATTATCAGATAGTTTATAAACAGGGACATTTTTTTCCCCTTCTTTCTAATTCTTATTCTTTTGAAGAATATTGGCACTGGCTAGGACTTTTAATATTAATATAAGGGTTAAGAGAAGCTGTGATAACAGGCACTCTTGACTTGCTCCTGACTCTAAAGAGAATGCTTCTAGTGTTTGACCACTAAGTATCATGTTTATCTTGGGTTTTTGGCAGCTATATACTTGGGAGAGATTGCTGATCCCTCCCTCTCACATTGGTTCTTCCTTTTTTCCTCTGTAGAATCTCTATTTTATTTGGAGACATCACTGTCAAGAAAATTGCCTGCATTTCACTGCCACCTTCAAGTGGGTGAGGGCATATAACATAGTTCCTGCCATTGGGATGTAAGTAGAAGTGATATATGCAAATTCCAGTAGTACCCCTAAAGTGCAAACATAATCACTCCTCCCTTTTCTCCTTCCTGCCCCCTAGAATGCAGATGTAATGACTGGAATTGGAGCAATCATATTGTACTTGATGTGATCTTAGGAATAAAGATCTTACCAAATTTCAAAATATTAGAGGGAACTTGGCTCTGGGCCACCTAATCAGTCTTTTAGTTGCGAGAGAAATAAAATTCTATATAGTTTGGAATTTTCTGCCACTCACAGCCAAGCTCAATTATATAATTATATAATTGATGAAAAAGCAACTTATGGCAAAAAAAAAAAGCTATTGGCAAACTGGAAATGGACTACAACCTCATTTTCCTGATAAAATTTGTCATCTTTATCAATGAGGTGAATTACATTGATAGATTTTTAATATTCAACCATTCTTGGTATTCTGTCATGATATGTTTTTACAGGTGGTAAATACAGAATGATTTTGTTTCTTACTTTTTGCAAGGTTTTAATATGAAAAACTTCAAACATACAAAAAATTTGGCCCATACAGTGAACACCCTTATGCCCACCAACCAGATTCTATAATTATTTTATTATATTTGCTTTGTGCCTTATCTAATATGATGTCTTAATGCATTGCTGAATTCAGTTAGATGCTATTTTAAAATATTTGAGCACATGTGCTCAAAAGTGAGAAAAAACAACTATTTTCTTTTCTCATTTTGTCTTTTTCCAGTTTGGGTATCAAAAATATACTTATAAAAGAAGTAAAGAGAGTTCTCCTATTTTTGTTTCACTGAATGAAAAAGTCTGTTCAATACAGGAAATAAACTTTGAAGATTTGGTAAAACTCACCTCTTTGGGTAAGTACTTGATTGGCATAGTATTTAATGAATAGATTTTTTTTAAACTGTAGATTCAGTTCTTTTAATGGGTATAAATAAATAGATTGCCATTTCTTTTTCACGTCACTTTTAGTGATTTACATATTTCTAGAAAACTGTCCATTCCATTTAAATTGTCAAATGTGTTACGGTGAAACCCCGTCTCTACTAAAAAATACAAAAAACTAGCCGGGCGAGGTGGCGGGCGCCTGTAGTCCCAGCTACTCTGGAGGCTGAGGCAGGAGAATGGCGTAAACCCGGGAGGCGGAGCTTGCAGTGAGCTGAGATCCGGCCACTGCACTCCAGCCTGGGCGACAGAGCCAGACTCCGTCTCAAAAAAAAAAAAAAAAAAAAATTGTCAAATGTGTTAATATAATGATGTTGATTGTATTCTCTTATGCTTTTAAAAATTTATAGTCAAGTCCTTTTTTCCCACTTTTTTCTCTTACACTCTCAATCAATCTTGCCAGGTTTTGTCTATTTTATTAGTCTTCTAAAAGAATTGGGTTTTAAATAGATTGAATCATATTGTCTTCATATAGAATATGAATATATGAATCCTTATTGAGTTATGAACTGTTACTGTTTCTATATGAAACCTTATTGATTTTTTCTCATTTTGGCTATTTCTCCTCTTATTTTTGATTTTTTTTTCCTTCTACTTTCTCTGTTCTAATTTTTAAACATTTTGACCTTTCGGGTGTGTGCTTCCTTCTCTTCCATTATAGGCATTTAAAGCTCTAAATTTCCTTCTAAATACTGCTTAAACTCCATGCCACATGTTTTGGTACTCATGTTTTCATTGAGCGGTGTTACACATTTGGTATTTTTTATTCATTTTTCTACCTTAATAATTATTTAGAACTTTCTAAAATAATGGGGCAGTGTAACTATTATATTGATTTTTGATTTTATTGCATTGCTGTCCGAGAATGTTTTATGTGATTTTGGTCATTGGTGTTTGTTCGAAATTTGCTTTTTGACGTATTATGCTTTTTATAAATGTTTCATGTGTGCTAGAAAGAATGTGTTTCCTGGGAATCTCTGAGCCTCCTCTGGCTCAGGAGGCTGCCCGTAACAACAACAAAAATAATGAAAAGAATGCGTTTCCTGTAATTTTGGGTGTAGAAATTACCTGTGTTCTTTGCATCTTCTACCACTATGATTATACATTTATCATTTTCTCTTTATAATTTTGACAGTGTATTGTGTATACACACACATACATACATACTGAAGTTCCAACTTACTATTTCTTCAATGTGAATTCTTTTTATTCTTTTATCATTATATAGTGGCCCTCTTTTTCCATTACTTTTATTTTGCCTTAAAGTTTTAAAAATGATAATATTGTTATGTTTAATTAAAAAAATATTTTTCTAGTACAGTTTATCCATCTATTTACATAATAATCTCTCTGTCTTATCATGTTCTAGGTAGTCTCTTGGCTGAATTTTTTAAAATCCTGAGAACTTCCATCTTTTTGTACGGAAATTCAATATGTTAATATTTATATGTATTTTGATTATTGATACATGGTTCATGTTGTGCTTTCTATTTATCTTTTTTTTTTTTTTTTTTTTTTTTTGAGTCGGAGTCTCACTTTGTCAACCAGACTGGAGTGCAGTGATGCGATCTTGGCTCACTACAACCTCCACCTCCCAGGTTCAAGCAATCCTCCTTCAGCCAGTTATCATTCTTTAACTTTGATTCTTTATTCTTCTTTTCTACTTTCTATTAGGTTTAGCTAGTCTTTTTCTTTCTTTTCTTTTTCACTCTGTTGCCCAGGCTGAAGTGGTGCACTGGCATGATCTCAGCTCACTGCAGCCTCCACCTCCCGGGTTCAAGGGATCCTCCTGCCTCAGCCTCCCGAGTAGTTGGGATTAAAAGTGTGCACCATCACACCCAGCTAATTTTTGTATTTTTGGTAGAGATGGGGTTTTGCCATGTTGGTCAGGCTGGTCTTTAACTCCTGACCTCAAGTGACCTGCCCTCCTCAGCCTCCCAAAATGCTGGGATTACAGGTGTAAGCCACCTTACCCAGTCGTTTTTAATTTATTCTCCCCTTTTCTTCATACTGGAAGTTAGAAGGTAGGATTAAAATTTAAAAGATCCCCGGGAGAAACAAAAAGCCCAGGATTCCATACTACTTTTTCAGACTGAGGAGTTGGACTTTTCTACTTCCCTCTTCATGGCAGTAGTAGCTCTTCAAGGGTTTTCCTCCAACGACACCTCCTGGGTCTCCAGAGCCTGTGTCTCAGGAAGTTCAGGCAGTTCTCTTTTGCAGCTTCTGAACCTAAGCAGAGAAGGTGGCCCAGGGCCTGGGTCCCCCAGGCCCAAAAGCCAGGAGTCAATATGAGCAGCAAGGGCATCCAAGGAGAATTCTGCACAAGAACCACTGAGCCCATCAGCTGAGTTGGGGTCAAGTCAGATTGAACCCACTGTGGCTTTGTTTTCTCTCTTTATTCTAAAACCTTTTTCTTCCTTTTGCTTCAGCTGTTTATTTAAAAATTATTTTTTACTGCATTTTGCCAATATTTCTATGTGTAGGTACCAATCTACTATACTCTAAAAAGCTGTGGGAGTTAATTTACTTATCTTACAGACTGTTTACAAGTTCCAAGTCTCACCTTCCACCTCACATCTTTTTGTTTTTGTCTGCTTTCCTCTGTTTCCATCTAGTTCACTTACAAGTAGACTTTTTTTTTTTTTTGAGACGGAGTTTTGCTCTTGTCACCCAGGCTAGAATGCAGTGCGCAATCTCAGCTCACTGCAGCCTCTGTCTCCTGGGTTCAAGCGATTCTCCTGCCTCAGCCTCCTGAGTAGGTGGAATTACAGGTACCTGCCACTACACTACACCCGGCTAATTTTTGTATTTTTAATGGAGACAGGATTTCACCATGTTGGCAAGGCTGGTCTCGAACTCCTGACCTCAAGTGATTCACCCACCTCAGCCTTCCAAAGTGCTGGGATTGCAGGTGTGAGCCACCACACCCAGCCTAGATTCTTTTTCTCTGTCTCGCTCCTCTGTATTGATGATTCATTTTGAAGTTCTGAGTGGCTGTCGTTCTGGCCTCCCCTCAAATCCCTTTGCCTCTCAGGTTAGGGAGGTAAGACCTCCTCTTCACACAGGCTCCTGGACCCCATGCTCTGCTCACAGCCAGAGTCCAGGTAAGAAAGCTGGCCATAGTTCTCTGTGCTGTAGTTCCTGGGTGTGTTGCCTTTCCCCCATCCTTCAGCAGTTTCTAATATGATGGACTTGACAGGTCTCAGCCTTCCTGGCTGGACACACCCCTGGCTATGATAGAAACATGCCCAGCTGGAAGCAGCTGACATGCCCAGAGCTTCCAGCAATGGGCTTTCCAATACAACATGTTGGGGCCCTTATTTCCTGTCACTTCTTTTTGGCTGGGTGGCTCCCTCTAGCCACAGGCATTCCCTGGGCAGCTGTCAGAGTTAACATCTGAGCCTGGCCAGCACTAATGCAGCTGTGGGCTCTGGCATTGCTGCTCTTGAGTAAATTCCCCAGTGAGCCCACAGTGCTGCCTTTACATCTCTGTTGGGTGCAATTCTCTTCAAAGAAGGCCAGCTTCCTAGGTGCAAGCCCTATGCAGTCATACTGGGACCCGCCCTCAGACCTTGTACTTGGATTCATGCTCTGGTGTTGATAGCTTGAAATTCAAAATAATTTGTGAATAAAGTTTTGCTTTTTACTGGGCTCCATAAATTATGTAGCCTCTCCTTAGGAGAAACAGAGAAGAATACTACTGGCACTTGGGGAAGTGGGTGGGGTTTATTGACTAACCCAGTGTCTTGGGAGTGCAGAGCAACGGCCATTATAAGTAATTGTTTTTTCTTCTGGGAAGCTCCCACCCATCTATAAAAGCATTTTAGGCCAGGAGCAGTGTCTCAAGCCTGTAATCCCAGCGCTTTGGGAGGTCAATGTGGACCTTGGGGTCAGGAGTTCAAGACCAGCCTGGCAAACATGGTGAAACCACATCGCTACTAAAAATACAAAACTTAACTGGGCTTGGTGGCGGGCGCCTGTAATCCCAGCTACTCCGGAGTCTGAGGCTGGAGAATTGCTTGAACCTGGTAGGTGGATGTTGCAGAGACGTGAGACTGCTCTGCTGCACTCCATCCAGAACAATAGAGTGAGACTCCATTGCCAAAAGGAAAAGCGTTTTCATGCCTTAGAAAAGGGAAAAGGGTAAAGGGTAGACAGCCTCTAGAATAACTGTCTGATATAACTTTCTGTGATGCTGCTAATATTTTATATATTTCATGTCCAATATAGTGGCCACTATCCCCATGTGGCTTCCGAAAACTTGAATTGTAGCTAGTATGATGGAGGACCTGAATTTAAAAATCTTAATTATTTAAAAATTAAAATTACATAGACATATGGAGCTAGTACCATTTTGCACAGCATAACTCTAAAACAACAAGGTAATTTCTGACCTTTGTGCTTTGATTATTGTTCATACTGATCTATAGCAAGACTTAGGCTTTGTCCAGAAAGGATTTTTAAATTCAGATTTAAGGCATACCATGAACTAAGATGGGGCCCTCAACTCTTAGTGTTTTTTTCTTAAGAATAAAGAAGATAACCTTACCACCTAGGAAAGCTAGGTCACAATATGCATTGCTCTACCCTGGAAGGGAGATAGTACATGGGTGAATGAGTTGCCCAAAGACTGCCCCTTCCAGTTCCAAGGAATTATGGAAGAAATGAGGAAGACAAAGAAGAAATGAGAAGGCCAGAAGCCAGAGTCTTGGCAAGGAGTGATGGTGAGGAGGTGGTATAGTAGGCGAGTTGATAGATGAGCTTGAGCCTGGATGTTGTACAAGTGATCCAGCAAGTCCCATGTGTTCTGATGAGACACAGAAGTTTTGAGAGCACAGAGGTACACCAGAGAGAGGGCTCTGGTCAAAACAAAGAGGTACCTGAGTAAAAACTTTGAGATGACCAGAACCACAGATTCCAGAGGGAATTACTTTACCTCAAAAAGCCAAACCAGAAAAATCAACCTTCAGTGATCACCAGTCCAGTAAACAGAAAATCTAGCCCTTCACCTTTGATCAGTAAGAATTCAGATAACATCTCTGCTGTGTGGCTCATCTAAATTCTTACAGACCCCACTGAACAGAGACAGAGTCACTAACTTGGAGGAGAACAAAGAGATGGAGAGAAAATGTAAAGACCATAGTTTACCTAAAGAAACTAAAGATAATTTACATAAAGAAGGCATCTGAATCATTGAGCTGAACTAAGTTTAACTGAAGGGGATAAATTTAGGGTTCTTTTTCCCAATTCCCTGTGGATGAGTAGATGAGTTATGGAGAAATATAGAAGCTACATTTTCCTTGCACATCTGAGTACAGAGTGAATGAATTTGTGACCCCACTACAAATATGTTTGGCTTCCTGCCAAGCCAGTGATGGACAGCGATTCTATTTACAAGGCTTTCGCGGGGGTGGAAAATGTGTGGGGAAAGGGAGGATGCTAACTTCATGTACTGAGTCTGGGAGCAGCAACACCAGCACCATGATGAATTGGCCACTTAACCCACAGATGCCCTCTCTTTAAAGGCACTAGCAACCTCACGTGGGAAGTGCATTTTGAGTGTATCTGGCAGGGAGTTTTTCTCTTATCCTCTGCCTGGATAGGGAGGAGGTTGTAGATAACCCAGCTTACTTCTCCGAGAGCTTTGACATCAATGGGATAGCGGGTATCTGGCAGATTATGGTGTCATTTTGGTTGTGCGGGCCCTAGTCATCTTCTCATGCAGGATCAAGGAGGCACGAGCTACTTGGACGAAATCCTAATATACGAATCTGAATCTAACATGTTGTGTGTCCTTTGTCCATACAGTCCTCTGTAGTCCTCTGTGGGCTATACCACCACCTGCAGGCCAACCCTGAAAAGTACATGTCCAAGAGAATGGAAGAATTGCTGGGCTGTATTCTGTCCGGTCAAGATATCTGCAATATCTTGGGCACTTCAAGTGTTTGTAGTCCCAGAGGAAGAGCCCACATGATTTATCAAATATATTTATCAATTCCTGGAATTCATTAGACAATTCCCTATGCATTTCTTTTCATGGTCTGTTGTAATAATTGATGTGCTTAAAAGGGATGGAGGCTTTTCTTGGTTCTCAGATGCAAATGCAGTCTCCTAACAAGCCTTACTTAAGTTACTTCAACCTTCCCCTGACCACCTGACCCAGCCCAGTCCACATGAATGTCTCCATCCACTGAGATGAGCAATATGTAGTGCTTGGAAGACCCAGCCCTGAAGTCTCCACCCCTGGGTTTCCTTCTCTAGGAAACTGGCTTTTGAAAGAGTATAATTGCTCCTCTTCCTTGGGATTAAGAATCACTTGTCATAGAGCTGGAGTGGCTAAATTAGATGCAGAAACTCAGTTTGCACCAGAGTCACCTTCCTCAAGCACTTTGGGTTTACCATTTCATACCCAATCCTGGGAGCCATAGACACATGAGGGAAGACTACAGCACCAATCCTGGAAATCATCTGCTGGCAATTTTGAAGATAGCCTGGCCATCAGTAATGGAGGTAGTCGGGTCTGGCAGGGGCCCACACAATTGGATTTTTATGATATGTGAGTGTAAGAGGAATAGAGTGGTCAAGAATGAGCCTCAAACCTACATCCTAAGCTGCTGGATGAATGGTAAAGCCAGGAGCTGCAGCGTATGAAACTGTAAGAAAAACAGGTTTGGGAGATAAGACCAAGTACTATTTTGAAAATGTTCAATTTGAAATGCTTATTAGACATCTAATGGAAATGTCAAGTAGGTGGCAGAATATGTTAAGGCTGGAGCTCAGGGGAAATGTCAGGGCTAGAGAATATAGATCTGGGAGTTATTGACAGAGAGATAGAAATTAAAGCCATGGGACTGGATAAGATCTCCTATAAAGTGAATGAGTGTATTTAAAGAACAGAAGATGTTTAAAGAAATTTTAAAATGAGGAATAAGAGGAAGGATACAGCAGACTCAGAAGAAGCCAATCTGGGACACAGGAGGAAAACCGAGACAGTGCGTTGACTCAGAATCCAAGTGGTTCACCAAGTCAGATCAAATCCACTGAGAGGTCGAGTAATAGAAGGGCTGGGAAATTGTTCAAAGGATTTAAGACATGTGGAGCTCACTGGTGATCCTGAGAAAAATGACTTTGGTGCAATCATAGGGAAGAAGACATGATTGGAGGAGAATGAAAGATCATGAAATGAGGAAGTGGAGAGACACTGAGTTTGACAACTTGCTTTAGAAATAATGATGTAAGGAGGCCTGAGAAGCAGGAGGGAGTAGTTGAAGGAGGGTGTAATTCTAGGGAGGACAGGTTTTTTAAAGACAGGAGATATTATATCGTGCGTATATGCTACGGGAATGATCAAATAGAGAGTGGAGATGTAGAGATGGTGGAGACGGTGAGTGATGAAAAGAGCAAAGCCTTTGAATAGATGACGGGGAATCCAGGGCTTAAGTCACAAGGTCTGTGAGGACTGAGAGTCCAGTACAGTTTTTCCATCACCAAGGAAGGAAAGGCAAAACTTAATGAGAACGATGATGGGAAATGTTAATGTTGTCTTCTGCTTGTTTCTATTTTCTTAGTAAAAGCAGAGATGAGGTCTGTTTCAGCCAGCTCATGCTAGTTCAGTTCACTGCCCTAGACCCAGAGCCCAGTAATTTACCCTGACAACTGAGTTAGAAGAGCCCACGCATCTTGCAAAAGGTTCTGGATTTTCAGAAGTACCACTGCCAGATCTGGTACCTGTCCTTGAGAAAGGATGTCCGCTAGAGAAGCGAACACATGAAATGCCCCCACCTCAACTAAGAACCCACCTAAACATGTTAAGACTTTGTAGCCACCCAGTGAAAAACACCACCCAATGGAGTGCGATGTGGAAGAAGAGCCAGACCTGGTTAGAGCCTCCTCCCCCATCAGGCTAAGGCTGCTGGCATCCTATAAAAACAGTAAGAAAACTACCTTAAATATATATTTTTTTACCTTCTCCCTCTATACCGTGTTCTAAACTTGCTTGCTCACAATGGATTTTCCGTTTGTCCTCATATTTGGATGGATACTCTGTCTCTACCCAACCTTTTAGAAAAGATGGTTCTTCGGTACTGCCCAAGTGGTTTTAAATTCAGCTTCTCCCTAGAATGCTTCCGCTGAATCTCTACCTCTTCAGCTCCAATGAGCCTCAGACGTGTCTCAGGCTCCCAGCTACCACATTTCTTCCCAGCCTGCGTAGGCCCCCACTTCTCAGGGATGAAGGTCCTCACACATATGAGAAACCATTCTCAGGGATGAAGGTCCTCACACATATGAGAAACCATGTAAAGTAGATTTTAGAAGGATAACACAGTGTAACCATGTTATTCAAAGCAGCAGCAGAAGCAACAGGGCTTTCTGAGCAGGGCTTCGCTATTCAGCCTTCTTTATCTTTCTCTAGCCATTAAAAATGCCTTCTAAAGGAATAACACACCCCTTGGGAAAATGAGCGAAAGTACAAATGAATTAGGGTTTGGAGAAGATGAGGATAAAGAAGGTTGCTTCCCCATGGAAGACCACACACACGCACACACGCTTTGATTACTACACATAGTAACTACACGTATTGTAGCTTACAGATGAATGAAAAACAAATTTGAATGTCTTTTTCAAAGCAAAATTTTTATAATAAAACACAAAGAGATATATTAATATAAAAATAAAACATACATGATGGCACATAAATATTCTAATTAGGTAAATAAGCTTTCTTCAACCAAACATTTGTAGAGAGGTGTTTGTGCCCTGTATTTGAATCAAAGTATCTAAGTAAAGGTACTTCTAATTAAATAGGAGTCAGGGTGAATATTTATTTTCTCACATAATATGTGACTAAATGAATGAGGCTGTTTTGTTTTTGTTTTCTAAATAACCCTTATATTGGAAGCCTAGTTTGTCAGGTGCTATGACTCTGATTTTGGAACTTCTTGTTAGGAACTACCTTCAGAGCTCTTTTGATGAATAGGGTGACTGATTATTTCTCTTTTCCAGAATGTGGGGCTATAGAACTGGGACAGTCTTAGGCAAATCTTCTTGATTTACCTGGAACTGAGGGAGATGTCCAGTCCTAAAACTGGTAAAGTTCCAGGCAAAATGGATTAAGTTTGGTCACCCTATTCACAAACCACACAAGAACTACCAGCTCATTGCTTTAGAGTCATACAGTGTTACTCAGTTTGATCTCCTCCTTATTTTTAAAACTGGCCCTTAATGTCCTTTGGCTGGTTCAAAGGCCAAATGTGTTTCCC
Organism: Chlorocebus sabaeus; assembly: GCF_047675955.1. Classification (NCBI taxonomy): domain Eukaryota; kingdom Metazoa; phylum Chordata; class Mammalia; order Primates; family Cercopithecidae; genus Chlorocebus; species Chlorocebus sabaeus. Next base: position 32,385,483 of record NC_132929.1, on the reverse strand, counting down.
CGCAAACAACTTTGTAACAACGTACAGAAGAGCCTGAATTCGGAAGGCAATTTTACTAACTTTCCTTTCTTCCTCCCTCCCTTCCTTTCTTCCCTTCCTCTTTCCCTCCTTTTCATTCTTACCTTCCCATATCCGAGTCACAGTATTTACAAGTATGTTGTATGAGTGGTGGATATGATAAAGACTTCTTTACCAAACTTCAGTCAGGTTCCCCTGAACCCTCTTCTCGACTAGGCCTCTCCCCGGTCCCCATCCTGTCTTTGGTCTGCCTAACTTAGTTTTAGGAAGAGTCCTGCCAAGTCAGTTTATTGAGAATACCTTCCCTTGATGCCTGATCACCCCTGGTATCCGATGAAATTCATTTTATCCTGTCTCCTACCCAGTTTGGGAATCCCTCAAACCTCAACTTGTAGCTCAGTACATTATCCCTTCCCCTTACTTTTAGCTGCTTAACACATTTTATGGTAATCACTAATTCATCACATGGAACTGAATAAGAACCATTTAATATGATTATCTTCTCCATTAAAGCTGTCATCATAATTAGAGCTGCAGTGAACTGTTTGCCAGGAATTATAACTTCTGCCAAGAAAAACTTGGGTGTCATTTTAGAAAAATTCTTAGGTGGGGGAGGAGGAGATCAGGGCCATCTGTGTGAGGATCCAAAGCTGAATAATGATAGGCAAAGCCCCTTTCTCCTGTTCTCTGCCAAACTCTGGCCAGCCCTCCAACTGGACCCTGCCAAAGACTTTAACATGAACTAGCTTTCAAGGTAGTCCAAGAAGCACACCCTCTCAGGGGAAGAAAGCCTTTGGAAAAGGCAGCAACAAATAAACATTAGGCCTCTGTGCATAAGGCTTTCTAAAAGTTGTTCCAAATGGTTTTGTTTGCTACCCCACTGTTTCCAGGGCAACCACCTAAGCCAGGACAGAAGTAGAAGGAGACATGAGGCTAGAATGGGACCACCCACTGCAATTCTCATTTTATCCTGATGGCAAGAACCTTTATATCGACTCAAAGTGTTTGTCAGGCCTCTCGCTGTGAATCACTGGAATAACATTTTGCCCTGATGGAAGTGTGTCACAGGCTGCTGCTCCCACATCCCCCCATACTGAGGTGTTTTTAAATGGAATCAAATATCCCAGGGGAATTTTCTCTGCACTACTAGCATTGCTTTGTCGCACATTTTTAGATTACACACTGTAAATTATAGCTGAAAAAATACATTATGCTAATTTCCTCCTGCATGTCTTTGAGTTATTTTTAGGGAAAGTGTCTTTGGAATTCAGCTTCTCAGGTAAATGTTTAAAATGAAGAGAATAATAAGACTAAGGCAGAGGGATGCTCCAGGCTCAGACTGCAGCTGCATCATAGTCTGGCACTTTGTAATGAGCACAACTTGTGTGTCCAGCACGGATTTTAACTGCCAATAGTGGAAGAAGCCCTGGACTGGGCATCAGTAGATTTGGGTGTGCATACTGGTTATGCAACTTTTTGGATATGTGACTTTGGAGGAATTTGTATCATGTTCCTAAGTCTTGACTTCCTCATCTATGGAGTGAGTGTGTTCAGTGAGATCTCTAGAGTACTTTTCACTTCTCATACTCCATGGCACTGTGTGCTAAACTAAGTGAAAGGACCTCAAATCACATGAGCAGATTATGTTGACTATCTTTAAAAAGAATGAACAAACTCAGATCAGGCCCCAGTGGCTCATGTCTGTAATCCTAGCACTTTGGAAGGCCAAGGTGGGTGGATCACTTGAGGTCAGGAATTGGAGACCAGCCTGGCCAACACAGCAAAACCCCATCTCTACTAAAAATACAACAATTAGCTGGGCTTGGTGGTGCGCACCTGTAATCCCAGCTACTCAGGAGGCTGAGGCAGGAGAATCGCTGAACCCAGGAGGCAGAGGTTGCAGTGAGCCAAGATCACGCCACTGCACTCCAGCCTAGGCGAAGAGTGAGACTGTCTAAAAAAAAAAAAAAAAAAGAATGAAGAAACTCAATTTGTGAGCCTTATAAAATTAAGCAGCACAAAATACTTCAGCCTGCATTCTTCAGGATCTCTTACTGCACTGAGGTTTTTGGTTTTTTCACGTGGTGTGCTAGATCTCTCCCATTTGCCCTTTAGATCCATGTTCCATCTTTCTCCACCCTGGCAGACTGTCCTATGAGGACTACAGCACGGGCTTGTGTCCTGTGGCTTCCAGGTGAGCTCAGCAAATGTGCAGGAGATTGAAAAAACAGTTGAGTGTGAGGTTGCTCCCTCCCTGCGCCTTGCCTGTGAGGTTGCCATGACTGCATTCCACAACCAGAGGTCACAGCTCCAGTAAAGCACCCTCTCTACCTGGCTGTCTTCAGGTTTCCATAATAGATTCCTCCACTTGTTGCTTCAGGTCTAGGGGCACCGTATGACCCCTGTGGTTCTCTATGCGCAGTCTATATTTTTAAAAACTCGTTTAGGCTGGGCATGGTGACTCACGTCTGTAATCCCACCACTTTGGGAGGCCAAGGTGGGAAGAATGTGAGACCAGCCAAGGCACATAGCGAGACCTCGTCTCTAAAAAAGTAAATAAATAGAAATAAAAAATAAAAATAAGTAAAAACGAGTCTTTATTTATTTATTTATTTATATTTTAAAGAGGATCTCACTCTGTCACCCAGGCTGGAGTGCAGTGGCGCAATCTTGGCTCACTGCAACCTCTGCCTCCGGGGTTCAAGTGATTCTCCTGCCTCGGCCTCTCGAGTAGCTGGGATTACAGGTGCCCACCACCACGCCTGGGTAATTTTTTTTTTCTTTTTTTTTTTGAGTAGAGACAGGGTTTCGCCATGTTGGCCAGGCTGGTCTCAAACTCCTGGCCTCAAGTGATCTGCCCGCCTTGGCCTCCCAAAGTGCTAGGGTTACAGGCATGAGTCACCGCATCCGGCCAAAATTAGTCTTTATTAAAGTCTCCTCAGAGTTTCCATTGTGAATGAGCCTTCTGTTTCCTGCCGGTACGCTGACTGATACACCCAGTTTCTGGAGATTACAGGTGTGGCAAGAGCACAAAGTCCCCGGTGCTTATTATTGAAATACATAAATTTACCTTGAATGCATGCTTTTTTTTCCTCTTTAATTGCAGCTCAGAAAAGATAAGAATCTCTGTGTACTGCTGCTTGGTTATGTAGTACTTGACCTCTATCCATGCTCGTATTAAACAAGATTCAGAAACAGGTAATGGAAACCATTCTAGTAGTTTTAGCAAGAAAGGATTGGCTACAGGAAATCCCATGCCCACAGTTACAGGGACTGGAGGAGTGGGCTGTGGGCTGGATTCCAGAACAACACTACAGAGCTGACCTGTCTAGAGAACTATCTCTGCAATAATCTGGAAGCTGCGAATCAGAAAACCACTATACTACTCACCAGATCCAAGATCACACTACCTTGCCACAATTTGGGAATCAGAAAGTTGTGGCCTCAACTGTTGGCCCCAAACCATACTGTAACTGATTCGTACCATCAAAATGAAGGCCTGGGCACTGCCTTCCTTCCTACTTGACTCAGTGCTAACTTAAATTTTCACACAAGTACATCTTATTGGTGGATCCTAACCATATTCCTAGCTGCGTGAAAGTCTGAGGAATGTCACTTTTAGTTTTCTAGCCTCTGCAGTATAGGAAGGCACTCTATAAGAAGGGTAGAATGAATTCTGCGCAAGCCTGTCTACTCTGCCACAAAATTATTTCAAAAACATGAACTTTGGAGATTTAAAAAAGAGCAAAATTCAAATCTTTACTCTAGGATTTATTAACTACATGATCTTGGACAGGATGAACTTAATATTACTGAGCCAATTTTTCCTCTGTACAATGGAAGTATAATGTCTACCTCGCAGAATTGCCATTCATTCATTTATATGTCTATCAAGTTTTTACTGATTTTTACATTAGTACCAGAAGTTTTAGTTGAAAGTGACAAAAACTAACTGGTTGATTAAGCCAAAAAGAAAACTATTAAAGGATATTTGGTAGGTCACAGAATTGCCAGGAGGGCTAGAGAGCCAGGCTCAAGGATGAACTTCCAGGATACCACCACAAACAGTTGTCAGGATTAGCCTGAAGACGCTGCTACTGTCTTCACCTCCTAGCATTCAATGCTACATTTTGCACTGCCAGCAGGAACTTTATTGACACAAGCACTACTGCCAGCCCTGTTATAGGAACTCAATAATGCCACCTCTGAAGGCCAAGTGGTAGTGGTGTCACTCTCACTGGCAAAAATGGATTCCATGTGGCATTTCTTTCTCACATTGCTCTCATCTCAAAGAAATTTCACAAGGATGTCTGATGGGGCCTGAGTCACATGCTTGGGCCCAGCTAGCTACAAGGGGGGTGAAGAAAGCATAATTTCTGATGTCTAATTTGGGGAGAAAAGAAACTTCCTAACCAAAAGGAGAGCCTTCACAGGTGCTGAGCTCCAGACAAATAGACTACACCTACTCCAAATGGCTAAGCAAAAAGGATATTTATTGGCTCTCATTTTCTCTTTCTTACTCTTGTTCTCACTTTGCTTTCGCTTCCCCAAGCTTCCTTTTCAGGCAGTCTCTCCCTGGTGGCAGGATAGTCCCTGAGAGCTGCAAACGTACATCCTACCGGCCAAGCAATCCCTTGGAAAGTATGTGTCTTTCCCAATCATTCCTTCAAAACTGTGGCTGACTCTATTCATCTGACTTGGATCACGTAAGCTTTCCTAATTCATTCACTGAGCCGAGAAGATGGAATAAATTTACACACCAATTTTGGGTTACATGCCAACCAAGCTGTAGAGGTATAGGTTTAGCCCTTCTAGAACTGTTTGGCTCAAGCATCAGGGAAGAAAGCTTTTATAAAGGAAACCTGGGATACTGGCAGGTGAAAACAATTATTGTCCACTATAATCTCCTGAGCTGTTTGATGTCCGTACGCACACTCTCCTTCTCATACATGCAGCATCATAATTGTTATCACCTGCAATGGTGCAACTCTTTTACATACATCTCAAAACTCCCTCCTTCTGCAGGTGCTAGGCCAGTTACTGCATCCATCTCTCAGCAACATGCATTATTCTCAGGTTGGTCCAGAATAGCTCCTTGTGTATTGGCAACCTGAGGTTAAATGATAAATTCTACAATGGTAGAAATAGGTCAAGTTATCTTAATTAAAGAAAAAAAAAAAAACTCACATGGAAAAGGGAAGGGGAAGAAACAGCTTAGAGTGGTCATTGACCAACAGAATTTGTCACATCCTGCTTCTCAGGAATATAAAGTGCTCTCTGCTCCACTGACAGAGTGGATATATTGGTCAGCAAAAGTAGTTGATTCTGGTTCTCTCCTCTGGGAGAAGAGTCAGTGTCTAGTATCCACTGTGGCCACCTCTGAAAAAGACAATGGAGAGGATCATTTGTGAGGGTTAAACTAATTTAGAACACACTTTTCATTGAGAAGAGTTCAGGGGCCTGGAGATTACCTTAGGTTGGTAAGTGTTTATCCAGAAATAACAATTTTCTTAGAAACCTAGTAGGCTCTCCGTGCACATCCAACACTAGGATGTCCTCTTTCATAGCAACAGGCCTTAGAGCTCTGCCCTTCCCTCTAGCTCTCAGCCCCAAAGCCTTCATTTTTTAACATTTCCTGGGGGCAATGACAAACAATAGCTTGAGTCAAAAGAGAGAAAACCAATCTCAGCTCCAACATCCCATGTATTTCAGTGGTTGGGCTATAAAGTGATGACTAAGTGAAGTCTTATCAGTCAAGGCCAAGAAGGAGGTGCTTAGTAGAGCTTTTCCAGGGGCCTTTTTTTTTTTTTTTTTTTTTTTTTTTATCTCCTCTTAAGTTTTCGGAATCTTAAGACGTTACTTCCACTAACTTTATCTCAGGGGAGATAATTCAGCTCAAGATTATCTGACTACTATCCCTCTTTGATCACAGGCCACAATTAGAAGGGGCTTCCCTTAGCAGTTTCTGTTCTCTCTCTCTCTGCTTTCTGATGAGCCAGTTGTCTCTTACTTGTAGTAACTTATCTTGGGCTAAGAAAAAGTATCCAACCTGATCCAACGAGCTGACATTTTTCTACTGATTCCCAAATCTCCACCTGGACAGACACATTGCCTGAGTTTCCAGATACAACGTGCTTATGAAGATAGGCATTTTCCCAGCCAGAGAAGGGGAGGTCCACACTGTCTCCTGCCTCACTATGACCCTTCCAACTTCACATTGTCATTCTAAGTGTCAGTTGTAACTGCTATGTCCAGGAATCAATTTCTACTTCAGTCTATTTCTGTTTCTGCACAAAAGAAACTCACTCTGGCTATCTTAAGCTAAACAAGAAATGTGCTCAAGGATGTGGACTAGCACAAAGAATTAAAAGAAATGCTAAGTAAGCACCAGGCTGTGAAAAGGCCAGGAGTCAAAACAGCTCTAAGTATCCAGATAGCAGCGACTAAAGGTCAGTCTCTTTTCATGGCACTGTTAGCAGGATAAATGACCTCTGTCATTTTCTATCTCTACGTTACTCTACTTGAGATTTAATTTTTGGGAGACAGAGTCTGAATGGCATTCTTGGGTCACACATATACTCACCTCTTGAGGGTAGGGCAGAACATTTTGAACGATTGCCTCACCAAGACTAGCAAAAAGATTGTTTCAAGGTGTTTTCACCAGAAAAAGATGGAGTGAATGCCAGGCAGGCAAAACTCAAAGATGGTCAATATTTGCTATGTGCTAAGCACCGTTCTAGTCTATCTGGATCCAAAGATAAATAATGATGGCTAACATTTATTAATCATTTGCTAGGTGCCAGGAACTTTCTATGTATTATTTTAGATAATCTTTTTAATAAATAGCATAAAGTAGATACTTTTTTTTTTTTTTTTTTTTGAGACTGAGTCTCACTCTGTCACCCAGCCTGGAGTGCAGTGGCGTGATCTTGGCTCACTGCAATCTCTGCCTCCCAGGTTCAAGCGATTCTCCTGCCTCAGACCCCCGAGAAGCTAGATTACAAGCGTGTGCCACCATGCCCAGCAAATTTTTGCATTTTTAGTAGAGATGGGATTTCACCATGTTGGCCAAGCTGGTCTTGAACTCCTGACTTCAGGTGATCCACCTGCCTCGGCCTCCCAAAGTGTTGGGATTACAGGCGTGAGCCACTGCACCTGGCCACAGAGTAGATAACTCTTATGTCTTAGTGATGCAGGATTTTTTACTCCTTAGCTTGGCTAGATCTGGGTTTTTGTGTCACAACCGGGAAACATTAGTCACACAGACATCAAAGAGTGAATGGAGTATAATTTATTAAGCAAAAAGGAAAGCTCTCAGCAAAAAGAGGGGTCCTGAAAGCAGGTTGCCGGTTGCCCACTCTTCACAGTTGAATACAATGGCTTCTGTATATCTGCTGATGGGGCTGGGTTCCTGTATTAGTCCATTTTCATGCTGCCGATAAAGACATACCCAAGACTTGGCAATTTACAAAAGAAAGAGGTTTATTGGACTTAAAGATCCATGTGGCTGGGGAGGCCTCACAATCATGGTGGAAAGGCACATCTCACATGGCAGCAGACAAAAGAAGAGCACTTGTGCAGGGAAATTCCCCTATTTAAAACCATCAGATCTTGTGAGACTTATTCACTATCATGAGACCAGCACAGGAAAGACCCGCCCCCATGATTCAATCACCTCCCACCAGGTCCCTCCCACAACACATCATCATTCAAGATGAGACTTGGGTGGGGACACAGCCAAACCATATCAGTTCCCTATTTGTGTAACATATGAATTCCTGGTGGCTCCACCCCATCCTTCCAGTGCACTTGCGGGGCACTTAGCCTGAGCCCCTCCACACTGATTTATTTTTTTCCCTTAGTGTGCATGTGCTAAGGGACAGAATTTTTCACCATGGGCATGTTTAGGCAAGCCCCCTGTGCAAAATGACCTTGGTGGGTCGGAGGTTCTCTGGGGACCCTCTCCTATCTGTCTAGGATAGTTCTCCACCTCCTGCCCCTATCATTAGGTCAGTGTCATAGGTTTAATTGTGTCTACCCTAAATGCATATGTTAAAGTGCTAACCCTGCTATATCAGAATGTAGTTTTATTTGGAAACAGTCATTGCAGATGTAATTAGTTAAGAGGAGGTTATTAGAGAGGACCCCAATCCCATATGACTGGCATCCTTACAAAAAGGGGAAGTTTGTATACAGCAAGATGCACACAGTGAGAACACCATGTGAAGATGAAGGCAAAGAGTGAAGTGATGCTCCTACAAGCCATGGAATGCCAAGATTGTCAGCAAACCACCAGAAAGGAAAGGCAAAGCATGGAAGACATCCTTCAGAATGAGCCAACCCTGTTAACACCTTGATCATGGATCTCTAGCCCCAGAACTGTGAGACAATAAATTTCTCTTGTTTCTACCACCCAGCTTGTGGTACTTCGTTATGGCAGCCCTTGAAACTAATGCAGCTGGGTTCCCTAGAAGCAGAGCCTGAGATGAGCTTATTATCCAAGAGTGCAATCATAGGAGTACCTTTCTAGGCTTCTCCTGTATTTTCCAAAATGGCCACAACATTATTTCTGGTCCCATATACTCCACTAGAATATTGCCACTCCTTCCTCAACAAGAGGAGTTTTTAAATTTGAGTGGGCCTTGTGACTGTCTTTACTGATAGAATAAAGTAGAAATAACACTGTGTGGCTTCCAAGTTTAAGTCACAGGAAGCAATTTAGCTATCATCAGGCTCTTTGGCAGGGTACTGTCTCTTAGAACCCAGCCATCATGCTATGAGGAAGCTAAAACTAGCCCATGCAAAGAAATCACAGGGAGAAGGACCGAGGTCCCCAGTGAATGATGAGGGATGAGACCTCAGATGATTCCCATCCCCAACCTTTGTCTTCCATCTCACAAATCTTTTAACACAGAGACAAGCCACTACCTCAAAGTTCCTGACCCACAGAATCCATGAGCCTAATGAATGGCTGTTTTAAACCACTAAGTTTTCGGGTAATTTATTTTGCAGCCATAGTAACTGGAACAGTTTTTTATCTGGAAGTGGGGTATTGTAATACAAATCTAAAAATATGGTAGTGGCTTTGGGGAAGAAGGTGGAAGTTGGAAGGACCATGAAGATACTGGTAAAAGAGTCTGATGGTTCTCAAGAAGGCTTGTAGAGAGAGCTTAAGGTAAAGTAAGAAAAAGTTCTTGGAAATTGGAGGAAGATCTTTGTTATTTAGTGGCAGAATGTTTAGCAACACAGGGACCTGTAATAAAGTAGAAAGCAGAAATTATACCCAATGAACTGAATTATCTAGCTAAGGAGATTCACTGCAAGAATGTTGAAGGTGCCCTCTGGCTACTTCTTCTTGTTTATGGTTAAAGATGAGAAGAAAGAAATAAGATGAACACAAAATTGAATTTGAAAATAAAACTGTCACTTCTAGGCTCTGTAAGACTGTCAATTAAGGAAAATGCTTCAAGACAAAGATGAAATCCAGGTAAGAACAATTAGATCCATTGATATGATCTCAGAAAAATCTCAAGTGATTCCTCAGAGAACAATTTAGTTAGATAAAAGATCCCCTAAGGATCTTAAGGGCATATCCCACAGGTCATCTTTATCAAAAAAGGGCTTCTAAGAATCTTAAAGATGTTGTTCCTTGGGAGCTTAATAGGAAGACCAAGGTAGAGAAGGGCTTATCTTAAAGGAGACCTTTGGGTAAGAATTCCATTTAATGGAGTGGATTATAATATAATTCATTAAAAACTCAAAGATTTTTAAAAAGTTATATCAACTTGGACTGAAAGATATAGAAAGTACAAAATGAAATCCAAATTTCTGTGGGCAGAAACAGGCTGCAAAAATTGTTCAGCCATAAACATGGACTATTTTCCATGGAAAATGAAGAGGGTAGAGCCAAGAGCCAAAGTGAATTGTTCCCAGGCAGTAGAATTGATCCTTTAATCAAGGAACTGGCAACATATGTCCAGCTAGATTTCAAAATTGCTGTGGACCAGTGAATCCTGTGTGTATCAATTTTCTTCCTTTTTAAAAAGCAGTGTTCATAGCAGTATATTATACCTGTTCAAGTACTGCATGTTGGGAATGTGCAAGAGAGAAGTTTTGTTTCTTTAGTTCATAGGTCTACAGATCAAAAGGAAATGTTCCCAATAGGAAGTGCACTGTTCTGGGGTGAAGCCCTCAGAGGGATATCATTTTGAATTATCTTTTTGCCTTCCCCTTAGGGGCTCTTCCTTTTAATTCTACATATTGAGATACCTCTCATCCTTCAAAGAATTCAAGATGTGCTGGGAAAATAATTGTGTAGCAGACTCTGATACTTCTCTTCCAGTGTCCATTCTCCTCTTTTTCAGTAAAAGAACCTTTGAATTCTAGCTAAACACATGTCTGCCAGGAATAAAGAGTGCATTTTCCAGCTTCCCTTGCAGCTAGGCCTGGGCATTTGTTTGAGTTATTGTCAATGGGATGCCACTTTCAGAGAGTATATCTAAAATAAGGATTATGCCCTTGGTTGTATTTTCTCCTTCCTGCTGGTGGGAATGCAGATGCAAAGACCAGCTCTATTCAGCAGTCACATTGGATCATGTCTATACAGTCATACCCTAGGGTTGATAAAGAACAAAGCAGGAAGGATCCTGAGTCCCTGCCAAATTGGTATTTTATACGAGGGAATAAAATCTTGAGTGTTAAAACCACTATAAAATTGGGGTTTCTGTCCCATGCTATACCATCTCATCCTCACAAATAAGATGTCATAGATGGTAGAATTATGGCTCTCTGAGAGCAGGGACCTTGTCTGCCTTAGTCATGGCTATGTCTCCAGCATCTAGAATTATGCATGGTGCATTATTTATAAAGAAATGAGTGAATAAAATATTATGATAATTAAGAATGAAGAACCAACACAAAAAACTGAGACCAGCATTTCCCACGTCCAATGTTTCTTTTTGTTTTAGGTGTAGTTAAATATACATAACATAAAATTTACCATTTTAACTGATTTGTTCAGTTGTGGTAAAATATACATAACATAAAATGCACAGTCTTAACTGTTTTTAAATGTATAGTTCAACGATATTAAGTACATTCACATTGTTGAGCAACCATCACTACCATCCATCTCTAACGTTTTTCATCTTCCATTTTTCATCATCATCCTGAAAACTTCTTTCATCTTCCAAAACTGAAACTCCATATCCTTAAACAATAACTCCTGTGGCCTCCTCCCTTAGCCCCTATCACCATTCTGTTTTCTGTCTATATGGATTTGACAAATCTATGTACCTCATATAATTGGAATTATATGATATTTATCTTTTTGTGACTGGCTTATTCCACTTAACATAATTCTTTAAGATTCATTCACGTTGTAGCATATGTCAAAATGTCCTTCTTTTTTAAGGCTGAAAAATACTCCATTGTATGTATATATAACATTTTGTTTGTCTGTCTATCTGTCAATGGGTTGCTTCCACCTTTTGGAGATTGTGAATAATGCTGCTATCAACAGGGGTGTACAGAAAAGGTTTTTATTATTTACTATCTTTTGAGACAAGGTCTTGTTCTGCTGCCCAAGCTGGAGTCCAGTGGCATGATCTTGGCTCACTGCAATCTCTGTCTCCAGGACTCAAGTGATCTTCCTACCTCAGCCTCCCGAGTGGCTGGGACTACAAGTGTCTGCCACCATGCCCAGCTACTTTTTGTATTTTTTGTAGAGATGGGGTTTTGCTATGTTGCCCAGGCTGGTCTCGAACTCCTGAGCTCAAGCAATCCACCTCCCAAAGTGCTGGGATTATAGGTGTGTGCCACCACACCAGGCCAGAAAATATTTTCAAAGATTTCAGATTTCTTAGGTGTTCTAATTTACTGACTCAAATCTTGGAAGTGGGAGAGGCAGGGTGGGGAGCAATTTGGAAGATGTATTTTAAGTGTTTTCCAGGTGATTTGGAGTACAGATAGTATAGTCCTCGAATTGACAATTGGAAGTCACTGATACCACACAGTGAGTACTACTTGTACTAGTCTACAGATATAGAAAAAACAGAACAATCAGGTTATGGAGTGAGAGCTCTTTGTGTTGTTGAAAATGAAGGAGAACTTGAATTTGACACAAATGAGAAGGGAGGGCATTTCAGGTTGGAGAAAAAAATTAATGTAGAGATATAAGCATTCTGATTTTAAAGTAGTTCCCACTTATCAGTGGTTTTGCTTTCTGTGGTTTCAGTTACCCACAATCAACTGTGGTCTGAAAACATTAAATAGAAAATACCAGAAATAAATAATTCCTAAGTTTTCTATAGCATTCCATTCTGAGTTTTGTGATGAAATCTCACACTGCTCTGCTGCACGCTGCCTGTGACACGACTCATCCTTTTGTTCAGTGTATTCACGCTGAATATGCTGCCTGCCCATTTGTTATTTGGTAGCTTTTTGGTAAATGAGATCAACTTTCATGGTATCACAGTGCTTGTGTTCAAGTAACCCTTATTTTACTCACTGATGGCCCTAAAGTGCAAGAGTGGTGATGATGGTGGATATTCCAAAGAGGATCCATAAAATGCTTTCTTTAAGTGAAAAAGTGTAAGTTCTCCACTTAAAAAAGAAAGAAAAATAATTACGTACTGAGATTACTAAGATCTACAGTAAGAATGAATCCTCTATCTGTGAAATTGTGGAGAAGGAAAAAGAAATTCATGCATAGTACACTTGCGTGTTTAGTACTATCTGTGGCTTCAGGCATCCACTGGAGGTCTTAGAACGTATCCCCCACGGTAAGGGGGATACTGCATTTTTCTAGGTGTCTCTAATTGTGCTGTCACAGCTCTTTCCAAGTCTAGACTCATGATATATATATATTTTGTTCAACTATTATTGAAAACAACTAAGTATCGTTCCACTAAGGATAGAATAAATTTTGTTGTATTTATGAAACTTTCATTAGAGCAACAACATTGTTAGTTTAGCCTTCCTATACATATGTGTTTTTTCCTCTGGAGTGAGGATAGAACAGCAAGGGGAAAAAAAAAAAAACTGATTCAATAATATGACCTCTTTAAACTGAAATTCATCTAAAATGGTCTTTTGACCATGATGGACTGCGTAAGTTGTAATATAACAAAATCATTTCAAAATCTTTTTTCCAATAGCTGCACGTGTATATTATTTGATCCAACATTGAAACGAAATTGCAAACATTTTAACAGCTTCTTTGTTGCAGCTCTGAATCAGAAGGGGAACCTTGCCAGAAATTCTGTTTTGTTTTGTTTCCCCCCCACCCCAAATCATTCCATCCACTTCTAAATTAATGCATTGGTTGTATTCTGCCCCCTTTGGTTGAATTACATTAAAGACAAATTTATTCTTTAACCTTCTACACTAAAAAGATGTTAATTCAACTATTTATTTTGTAGATAAAATAATATGTGTTTCTGATACCTCTGTTTTTAAATTTTCCCATTTTTATAAGTTGCTTGGATGTGACCAGGAAAATTCCTCCTATGATGGCTTAAAATAAATTTTATTAACCTATTTTCATTTTGTGAGTGAACCAGTGATATTTACTATGACTTTCTTCTTCCTTTCAAGTATAATTCAAATTGTTATTTAATAGTGTTTTGTTAACTGAAACTTACGGAGAGTTTCTCACATGTAACTTAGAGTTAAGTGAGAGAGACAGACATTTATGAAATAATCTCACAAATAATATTTTATAAGTACCAAAATTGAATCTTTCCTGGACTTTAAGAGTGAATATTAAGGGGATTTTGTCTGTTTAAGGGGTCATGAAAGGAATTTGAGCTGAGAGTTAAAGCATAAGTAAGATAAAATGCATAATATTGGGTGTGTGGGAGGCCAGGAAGGTTTCAGGAAGAGGGAAGGGCATGAACAATAGTTAAAAGTAGGCCTCTGTGGCTAGAGCTCAGGCAGCAAATGCAAATGAGCTTCAGGCTATATTAAGAACTTTGCCTTTATTCTATCTGCAATAATACATTAGCTTGGATGGATATTAGCTAAGAATCTTTCGGTTACCAGTAATAGAAAATTCAATCCAGCCTGCCTTCATAAAATAAAGAAAGGAAGAAAAAGAACCATTGGCTTATGTTATGGTAAAGTCCAGAGTTCAGATCCCACTCTAAGGACAAGTTTTATTCATAGGGTGATTATCTTTTCCTGCCCCAGTTTTGGCTCTCTGGGATCCCATGACTCTACCCTTATCCTTTATCTTCAGTCTGGCTCCTATCGTGGTCCCAAGAACTAGTCAATCTTTCTGATTGGATTTGCTTAAATCATATGCCCACTCTGAAGCCAGTCTTTGGCTAGGGGAACGCTGTGCTCTACGTGGTTTAGGTATGGGTTAAGTGCCCTTCCCTAACATTATCTCTGTGGCTAGGGAAGCCAATTAGGGCATCCATAACTCTGGGGCTGGAGGTGGGGGTAATCCCACCGCCTTGTGGAGGGGTGCTTTCCTAAAGTAAACTTAGGGTGTTACTATCATAAGGAGGGTAGAAATTTTCTGGACAGACATTATCAGATGTCCAGCATAGTTTGGAGATTTTTAAGGAGATTGAGAAAGGAGGAAGTAATATAAACAGATCTGCATTAATGACAACAACAAAACAAGATGGGCTTTGGAGTAGAAAATGGTCTGAAATGGCTTGGAGGGGATCAAGACTGCATGCAGGGAAGAACAGTTAGTAGGTTAGAGTAGTAATCCAGTGTGATGATAGCCTGGACAAAGGAAGTCACAGCAGAATTTGAAATAAGCAGAGAGATTTAAGAGACATGTAGAAGATGAAATGGATGCAACTCAGTGACTCATTGGATTTGAAGGAAATGAAGACAAAGAAGTTATTAAAGATAACCCCTAGGTTTCTGTCTTACACATAAATTGGATAAATGGCCATGACATTATACTGATAAGGAGTACTAAAAGACCAGGTTTGGGAGTTATGGTTTCAGTTTCAGATAAATTTTCGTTCCTTTTGAAACCAGCCAGAAGACACTTAGATTGTTTTGGTTTACTCAGGTACATTTATTAAAGGATTTGGAACAAATCACCTTTCACGCTTGGCTAAATTTCCCTAAATCTTCTCCTTTCAGGAAGAAATAGCTTCCCATTCTACATAACCTCCAGGAAGAAGTATTGACATTTCTTCCATTTTTTTTTTTATTAATTGCATAAAGAGAAAAGAAATAATCTCTTTTCTTTCTGAAATCCCCTTCAGCTGGATACACTCTAATCTCTATTAACAGAATCCTCTAGTGTACAAGGGATGCTGCTGCAGGCTCCTAGACATCTAGCACGTGATTGGGAGACACAAAGACACACACTCATGGCTTCTATTGATGTTCATGTTCTTTTCTTTCTCTCTTTCTCTTTCCTTCCCTCCCTCCCTCCCTCCCTCCCTTCCTTCCTTCCTTCCTCTTTCTCTCTTTCTCTTTCCCTCCCTCCCTCGCTTCCTTCCTTCCTTCCTTCCTTCCTTCCTTCCTCTTTCTGTCTTTCTTTTTCCCTCCCTTCTTCCCTCCCTCCCTCCCTCCCTTCCTTCCTTCCTTCCTTCCTTCCTTCCTTCCTCTTGCTGTCTTTCTTTTTCCCTCCCTTCTTCCCTCCCTCCCTTCCTTCCTTCCTTCCTTCCTTCCTTCCTTCCTTCCTTCCTTCCTTCCTTCCTTCCTTCCTTCCTTCTTTCTTTCCTTCCTTCCTTCCTTCCTTCCTCCCTCTTTCTCTTTCTTTTTTGATCTCACTCTCTCACCCAGGCTGGAATGTAGTGGCTCTAGTGATCCTGCCTCAGCCTCCTGAGTTGCAGGACACAGGCACACTCCATCACACTGGGATAATTTCAAAACTTTTTGTAGATCAAGGGTCTCACTGTGTTGTCCAGGCTGGTCTCAAACTCCTGGTCTCAGGTTATATTCCAGCCTCAGCCTCCCAAAATGTTGGGTTTACAGGTACTATCGATGTTCTAATATGCTGTAAGAACTGAGATGCTGGTGAGGTGTTTGCAGGGGAAGGGCTTCAATTTTAAAATGTATTCCTGTCAGTTTTAGAGTTAGTTTTTCAAGTTGCGCATATAGTATCTTGTTTGGTTGCAAGTGATAAAAACCAAACTAAAAATAACTGAAAATTAAAAGGAAATTTATTGGCTCTTATAAAATACAAGGTGATGGTGGCTTGGAGAACTCTGGAGACAGAAAACATTACTAGATCTTCCTCTCTCTCTCTCCAGGCTGTATTTTCCTATGTGTTTCTTTCAACCACATCTACTGAAGACAGCCTTTTCTTTTTGTTGTGTGGTAGGAATGAGATGTGAGGGGTAGGCTAACAAATTCACACATTAACACAGCTTGGCAAACTCAGGAGATTAAAAGAGCTTTCCTCTCCATAGCCCCTTTATAAAACTCAAGGGCAGAAGTTTTATCTGGGTAGGTCATGTGCCAAACCCCAGGAAGATAAGGAATTATGATTGACCACTTGTGGGGACTATATACCTTCTTGGGGGCAGGGACAGAAACCCAGGAATCAAAGGACAAGTAGTTTTCCAAAGGATGTGTGCATGTTTGTGGGGAAAGGAAGTTAGGAGAAGGGACACAGAAACCATAAGAAGATAGAAAGGGATGCTGAGTACAAAAATAATAACAATAATTGGTCCTTCTAGTTACAAAGTATGAAAATTTCTTCAAGTGTTTGCTCCATGGAGGGGAAAAAGACTTTTTCATAGCTTTTCATAGCTAAGACTTGCCAAGTAGTCCTAAACCCAGGTAAATCCACATCTACCATTAAAATACTCCTCCCATTTGTTCATTAGACAAATATTAACTGAGTGTTTCTACTTTGTGCAGAGCTTTACTTTAGCTGCAATACAGGAAGCAAAATATAGTGCCTCCCGAGTTATAGTTTAGTGTCAAGGAAGAGAAATTCTCAAACTCAAGTAAGTGGAATTGGGAATGCTGGTGTTCATTATTGTTAGGGTACATATAAAGCTATAGAATGAAAGAATCTCATGGAAATAAAAGGAGCTGTAATAGGGCACAGTCTTATCAGGATTAGGATAGAGGGTTGTTCTGCATCCGAAGAGTGATACCTCTGGGCAGGAATTTTTTTGTATCTTTCCTTTAGCGTTTCACCAAATATGTGGTTCGAATAGTGATGACCTATCTGTTTCTCTCTGTCCAGCTAAAAAAGGTTTTTTAAAAAATACATATATACCAGAGAGAATGTCTGTTTGGCTTTACTAATAACCATTGTGACAGCTGAGCCGTATCTTAAGTTGGTTTCCCACAGACCCTAAGTTGGAGGCAAGGATTTAAGAGCTGGGAGTTAATTTGGAAGATAGTTCCTGGAAGCACTTTTAACGGAATGGGAAATTGAGACAAGGAAGGGAAGGAAGCTCATCACTGAGCTACTGCTGTAGGCAACTGGATTTTCATCCCATTGGGAGACTCTGGGAGACAGTGTAGAATATTTCTCAGAGTTATCCCAGTTGAGAGGCAAAGAAGTTGGGTATTTCCCCTCCAACTCCCATCTGTCAGTGGCTGAAAGCTAATTCCAGGGGCATTAACGTTCATGTCCATCTAGCATATCCATTTCCCTCAAGTGGGAACAACAGCAAGATGCTGTCAGCATAAATTGGATCAGGGAGGATGGGAGGGGACACAGGCAGGGAACCAACAGCATCTGTGATAGAGAAAACCCTATTCCTGTCAAATCATAGGTTGATGGCCTTTGGGTCAGTGTCTAATCAGCTTTGGCTCTTGTAGGAATTGTACTTTAAACAGAATCTAAGACTCCCTTTTCAGGAGGACTGTGAACCATGGCAGGAACGGTTGATTAACATGTCTAATACAAGGTGATAGAAATTTGAAGATAGTGGCTGGGCACTGTGGCTCACGCCTATAATCCCAGCACTTTGGGAGGCTGAAGTGGGCGGATCACCTAACGTTAGGAGTTCAAGACGAGCCTGGCCAACATGGCAAAACCCCATCTCTACTAAAACTGCAAAAATTAGCAGGGCGTGGTGGCACATGCCTGTAATCCGAGCTACTTGGGAGGCTGAGGCACGAGAATTGCTTGAACCCGGGAGGCAGTGGTTGCAGTGAGCCGAGATCGCACCACTGCACTCCAGCCTAGCAACACAGTGAGATTCTGTCTCGAAAAAAATGTTCATCATGAAGGCCTGAAAACAGCAATATCCCAATAGTAATAAGCACATTTAGCATCCAGATCTTGTTGGTTTTTTTTTTCCTTCATTAAAAGCAACAAGGCAGAGTTGAGGCAGGGAAAGTACAAGATGAGCCTGGAATATCTTGTCGTTGGGTCAGAAAGTAAGGACATGCTCAGAGAAAGATGAGGATGTTAAAAGAACAGAAAAGCCATATTTTGGAGGCTCTCACTGGCCAAAATTTGGGACAGTTTGGTCATCAAAATAAATAACATGGATTATAAAATTGAATTAAATATGAATTTATGAATCTATACTGACATAAATAAATAAATAAATAAATGTAGAGAGAGTAAAGATTTTCCTTACAACTAGTAAATGTAGAAGGAATGATGGAATTAGAAAATCATTATTTGACAACCACTATAGAGATAATTCAGAAAAAAATCAATAAATACTAAAACTAATGGATAAAATTTGAAGAATGGAATAAATTACCTCTTAATAAACTCTTACTAATTAGAAAGTTTAAAAAGTATAAATTTACAGTGGGAAAGCTTGATAGACACCACCTTAATCAAATGTAACTAAAGACTCATTCAGAGGAGTTTTCTTTTTCTTTTTCTTTTTTTTTTTGAGACAGAGTCTTGTTGCCCAGGCTGGAGTGCAGTAGCATGATCATGACTCACAACTCACTGCAGCCTCAGCCTCCTGAGTAGCTAGGAGTACAGGTTCACACCACCAGGCCTGGCTAATGTTTTTTTGTATTTTTTGGTAGAGACAGAGTCTCACCATGTTGGCCAGGCTGGTCTCAAACTCCTGGCCTCAAGTGATCTGCCCACCTCAGCCTCCCAAAGTGCTGGGATTACAGGCATGAGCTACTATGCCAGCTAATTAGGGGAGTTTTCTAAAACAAAAGGAGTCTCTCCGAAGCAATAACCTCTTTACCTCCAAGGATTAAAATTCCAGCCACCTCCTATTTAGTACCTCCCACATCTTCCCTCACTATCTCCTCCTCAAATGACCTTTTTAACCAAGCTCCCCATTAAAAATAAAAATGAGATAATTCCACTCTGAGTCTTAAAAGACCTCTTTTATTTTCATAACTGCTTCCTTTTCACAAACACTTCAAAATATTTTAAATGGAAATTTTGATTAATTCTTGTCTCTTGCTTAAGTTATGGCTGTGTTATTTACAGTGAGAATTGTGACCATAATACACAAAGTTCTGGTGAGTTTCAAAGTAGGAAAGTTGCTGGTAAAAGTCTCGCAGGAACTGATACGTTGTTTTGACAGTTTACTTACTCGCTGTAGTGAATTTTAAATGGGCACACACTTTTTGAACTTTTCCATCAAACTGTATAGTCTATATCCTCGTCTCTTGTGACTTTGGCCAGTAGCATATGAAGTGACATTGGGTGGCTTCCTAGCTGAGGCCTCAGAAGTCAAGAAGCTTCTGCTTTTGTCTTCTTGGAATCCAGCTACTGTGTGAGAAACCCAGAGCTACCCTACCACAGAGGCCATGTAAAGGCAAACTGAAGCATGCAGCCAACAGCCTCAGTCCACCGCCAGACATGTGAGTGTGACCATTCAGGACCAATCAGCCCCCAGCCACCCTGCCCACTGACTACAAACACATATGCTAATCCAGTCAATCACAGAGAGCAGAGATGAGTCATCCCCATTGAGAGTCCTGCTCAAAATATCAACCCATAGAGTTAGCAGCCTTAATAAACCAGGAGTTAACAAACTCTAGAGCTTGTGGGCCAAGACTGGCCCACTGTTATTTAAAAATGTTTTTAATTTTAATTTTAATTATTTTTAGAGAGCATCTCACTCTGTTGCCCAGGCTGGAGTGCAGTGGCATGATCATGGCTCACTGCAGTCTCAAACTCTTGGGCTTGAGTGATCCTCCTGTCTCAGCCTCCCAAGTAGCCAGGACTATAGGTGCTCTCCATCATGCCCAGCTAATTTTTATTTTACTTTTTGTAGATATGGGGTCTTGCTATATTGCCAAGGCTGATCTTGAACACCCGGCCTCCCAAAGCACTGGGATTATAGGTGTGAGCCACTGCACCTGACCATATTGCCTCTTTTTGTAAATATAATTTTATCAGAATATAGGCACATCCATTTGTTTACATATTGTCTATGGCTGCTTTTGAGTTACAGTGGAGTTGAGTAGTTGTAACAGAGATTGCATGGCGCACCAAATTTAAACATACCTACTATTTGGCCCTTTACAGAAAAAGTTTGCCAACGTTTATTTTAAGCCATTAAGTTTTGGGGTGGTTTGTCATGCAGCCATAGAAAACCCAAACACTTTCTTTACAGCAGAAGAGGAGTCAAGTCCTTGTTTGAACTATAATTAATTTCTATAATTTCATGTACACATGCTTGAGACCTGTGAAGGCATTTAACTTTATCTAGAGCAACATCTGTTTTCATATGAGTAACAATGTCATTTTTCTAAATAGAATATGTTAATAATGCTTGGCACAATATCCACTTTCTTGATACAAGGCCCTTTTTGAATTTAATAACCAGATAAAATCCAATATGGCTCTTTTCCATCCTCAAAAAGCATTTCATTTTAGAAATTATTCATGCTAAAGTGATTTCAACTTGATGTCAGAAATGAGCCTCAGCAGTATATGAGAGTCTTTCAAAGTATAATAATTCACTGCAGAAAGCAACTTCTAAGTATTACTGCTACATCTTCACAAATTTTGCCTGACAGTTGGTCTTTATCTTTTTTTTTTTTTTAAGAAAAGTAAAATATTAGCCTGTCTTCAACCTTCAGAGAGATGAGCCATGTTTTTTACTTGTACAAGGTATTTTTAAAAACTAATTTTAGGGATTGGCAGATCTGTGTACTCCTGCCTAGTTGAAAAGTATGTGAATAGATTTCCACATGAGCTTGAGAAATATGAATAAATATAACGCCTAAAACACTGTCAAACTCAGATATTTATCTGTGTACTGCAGAAGTTTACAATCTATTCTTTTATGCCTAAATACATGGATAATCAGTTAAAGCTGATTAAATGCTACTATTTCTGCAACAAACTATGAAATATAAGTCAAGGAGATGAGAGATACAATGCATTTTTTCAGAAATATGAAACGTACAGCAGGGCATTAAGGGATGTGGTTGATTCTTCTGGGTCAGTTTTGAAGGAACTGTGAAAGAAAATACTGGTTGTCAAAACAACGTAAAACTCAGGATCTAAATTGCCATCAGTAGGAGTTATTGTGATTCTGAGGCCTAAATTTAGGTTAACAGTCAGACCTGAAGGTCTTTCCTCCAAGATATTTTATATCACCCATTCACATTTTAAGAAAACCTTTTATAGCCCCTACCTCGATTTATGTCTTTCCTGCCTGCTCATAATTTATAACACAGATCCAATATTTTAATATTATTTTAAATAACATATTATATTTTTATTGTTCTTGATCCAGAATTGTAGGATTTTAGAACTGGGAGAGACCTTAGAGATTATCTGGTCCAGTTGCCTCATTTTACAGAAGAGAAAATTGTTTCTTTTCATGTGTATATATACCTTATCTCCAAAGGACGAATTTATATGATACAATTTTCACAAACCTAACAAACTACCATATTCTAAATCCTTTTAAGTCAAATAGCAATAATGTGCATCAACCAGGTTAATTCACTACTTTTAACAATTTAATGAAGAAGTTGACAATATTCTGGTTGTTTACATATTATAAGAACTTGGTAAGAGTCTTGAAAGATCAGCGATAAAATTTAAAGGGATCTAAAAATGAGAATAAATTATGGATTTGTCAGTAGGCTTGTGTTATGAGCCGAATTGTGTTCCCTCAGAATTCATATGTTGAAGTCCTAATCACCAGTACCTTGGAATGTGACTGTAGTTGGAGATAGGGTCTTTAAAGAGGTAATTAGCCTGGGCGCAGTGGCTCAAGCCTGTAATCCCAGCACTCTGGGAGGCCGAGGCAGGTGGATCACTTGAGATCAGGAGTTTGAGACTAGCCTGGCCAACACTGTGAAACTCCATCTCTACTAAACATACAAAAATTAGCCAGGTATGGTGGCAGGTGCCTGTAATCCCAGCTACTTGGGAGGCTGAGGCAAGAGAATTGCTTGAACCTGGGAGGCGGAGGTTGCAGTGAGCTGAGATCATGTGCCACTGCTCTGCAGCCTCCTGGGAGACAGAGCAAGACCAAGATTTTGTCTCAAAAAAAAAAAAAAAAAAAAAAAAAGAAGAAGAAGAAGAAAAGAAAAGAAAAAAAAGTAATTAAAGTGAGGTCAGTGTAATGGATTATAAGCCTATGTAAATCCATTGTAAAATCCAAACCTTTTTCCTCTTGCCTGATTCATAAATCTCACCCTTTTTTTCTTTTTCTTTCTTTCTTTTTTTTTTTTTTTTTTTTGAGACAGAATCTCACTCTTGTTGCCCAGGCTGGAGTGCAGTGGCGCTATCTTGGCTCTCTGCAACCTCTGCATCCCAGGTTCAAGCAATTATTTGCCTCAGCCTGCCAAGTAGCTGGGAATACAGGTGCCCGCCACTACGCCCAGCTAATTTTTGTATTTTTAGTAGAGACGAGGTTTCACCATGTTGGCCAGGCTGGTCTTTAACTCCTGACCTCGTGATCCACCTGCATGAGTCTCCCACAGTGCTAGGATTACAGGCATGAGCCACCGTGCCCAACCTCCATAATCTCTTAACAAGGCCAAGGAACTGAACTTGCCGAGAAAGAACTTTCCTTGGCCAAAGGAGAAAAAGGAGAGACTGTGAACAGTTAGCCATTAATATTTTTTTCACTTTGGTGACAATGTGAAATGGCTGTCAAAAATTGTAATGCATTTTGCACATTAGATTGTGCAATATCATTGCCAGTATTAAATTTACAGTAATCCAATGTGGCTGGTGTCTTTATAAAAAGAGGAGATTAAAGACACAGACACACACAGGGGAAGGACCACGTGAAGACACAAGGAGAAGATGACCATCTACAAGCCAAGGAGAAATGCCTCCAAAGAAACCAACCCTATCAATACCTTGATCTTGGACTTCTAGCCTTCAGAATTGTAAGAAAATAAACTTTGTTCAAGCCACCTAGTATGCAGTACCATTTTTATAGCAGCCCTAGCAAATCAGTGCACTTTGTAAAAATGTGGCACCTAGGGCTGAAGATAATAAGGCAGATGTTGTCTGACCAAATGACATAATTGTCATCCTTGTTGCGCTGAACACCATAGCTCTGTTGATGCAATGTAAGATTTTGTAACCTGTACATAGCTGAGATATCCTGTGACTGCTTCTCAGCTCAAAGTTCCAACCAAAGACACGTATTTCAGACATCCAAAAATAATTGGAAAAATATTTAAATTTTACTTAAGTCTCTTAGAACACATGCAATGTGATGCAGTATTCCTAACACATGGTAACACTTCATTAAAAATCTCTTTCCTCATCTGAAAAACTCCCCTTGCCACGATATAGCAGCTAATCTAATTTCTTTCTCTTTTCTCTCCTTCATAAGCTTCCCAAACTTGCTCTCTTAGCCATTGCTTATTGGCTTTTGCCTTTCTCAGCAACTTCTCATCCTCAGGATCTTCTTTTATCTTGCGCAGCTCTCCAACTTTTCTGAGAGATTAAATCAAACCTTTTTTCTCTTACTCGATCCATCAATCTCTTAACAAGGCCAAGGAACTGAACTTGCCAAGAAAGAACTTTCCTTGGCTGAAGGAGAAAAGGGAGAGACTGTGAACAGTTAGCCATTAATTTTTTTTTCCACATTGGCAACAATGTGAAATGGCTGTCAAAAAATGT
This sequence comes from Chlorocebus sabaeus, assembly GCF_047675955.1. Lineage (NCBI taxonomy): Eukaryota > Metazoa > Chordata > Mammalia > Primates > Cercopithecidae > Chlorocebus > Chlorocebus sabaeus. Next base: position 32,361,476 of record NC_132929.1, on the reverse strand, counting down.
AATGCATTTTGCACATTACATTGTGCAATATTGTTGCCATTAAATCACGGCAATCCAAAAAGTTTCAATGTTTAAGTGTTAAGGGAAATCATCCCTATCTTGTACTCATGTTGTTGGGTTTTTTTTTTTTTCTTTTTTTTTTTTTAAAAAACATAAATGAAAAGCTTTTTGTGGTCTTCCTGATAAACTTCAATTTTTGGCCCAGGGTTCAAAATCCCAGGATCTTTTCAAATATTTTTTTCTGTCATCTAACGTATTGGACATCATTTCTAGTTTAATAAATTTGATAGGCTTGAGACCACCAGCTGAGTATGAATCAGCAGTATAGTATGGCTGTTTTTATAAAGCTAACTGTGATAGTGAAATATATTAATAGGTCTATGACATCCAGGAGCTAGGAAAATATCCTTCTGCTAAACTTAGAAATTGGTCACACCCTTAAAGTATCATGCCAATTTTGGGCACTGACATTTTAATGCACATGTGAAATGGCAGGGAGGATTTGAGAGTAGGATAACAAAAATTAACCCCCCCCCCAAAAAAAAAGAAATAAAATGCAGTTAAAGTAGTGGTGATAATTGAAACGAGAGAAGAAAAACTTACATTTTTAGGAAGACACTCAATAAGGAAGACATTTGCCTGTTGCTCTTCAGTTTCTCAGGGAGTCCAGGACAAAACAAGAGGATATGGCCTTTGGAAAACTGGAAACAACATAAAGGTCATTATAGGACTGTCTAAGTAAATTATGGTGCCTCCATATAATAGAATAATACCATGAAACAATTGATAAAAACATAGGGAACATATATTTTTTGTCATCTTGGAGTAAGGAAGGCCTTTCTAATCATCACATAAAATCCAAGCCTTACAGTAAAAAATTTAACTTTGAAATTCCTATTAGAAAAAAAAACAAGAAAGAACATGTAAAAGAAAATATCTTATTCCTCTGCATATGGCTAGCCAATTATCTCAGCACCATTTATTGAATAGGGAGTCCTTTTCCCATTGCTTGTTATTGTTGCCTTTGTTGAAGATCAGATGGCTATAGGTGTGTAGCTTCCTTTCCGGGTTCTCTATCCTGTTCCATTTGTCTATGTGTGTCTTTGTACCAGTACCATGCTGTTTTGGTTACTGTAGCCTTGTAGTATAGTTTGAGGTCGGGTAGTGTAATGTCTACAGCTTTGTTCTTTTTGCTTAGAATTGCTTTGGCTATTCAGGCTCTTTTTGAGTTCCATATGAATTTCAGAATAGTTTTTTCTAATTCTGTGAAAAATGATGTTAGTAGTTTGATAGGAATAGCATTGAACCTGTACATTGCTTTGGGCAGTATGGCCATTTTAACTGTATTGATTCTTCCAGTCCATGAGCATGGGAGATTTTTCCATTTGTTTGTATAATCTATGACTTATTTCAGCAGTGTTTTGTGGTTTTCCTTGTAGAGATCTTTCACTTTCTTGGTTAGATTAATTCCAAGGTATTTTCTTTTGTGGGTGTGTGTGGCTATTATAAATGAGATTGTGTTCTTGACTTGGGTCTCAGCTTCAGCATTATTGGAGTAGAGAAATGCTACTGATTTTTTGTACCTCAATTTTTTATCCTGAAACTTTAGTGAAGTCGTTTATCAGCTCTTTTGGCAACATCTTTAGGGTTTTCTAGATATAGAATCATATCCTCAGCAAAGAGAGAAAATTTGACTTCTTTTTTCCTATTTGGATACCTTTTATTTCTTTCTCCTGCCTGATTGCTCAGGCTAGGACTTCAAGTACTATGTTGAATAGTAGTGGTGAGAATGGACATCCTTGTCTTGTTCTAGCTCTTAAGGTGAATGCTTCCAGCTTTTGTCCATTCAGTATAAAAATTTGGCTGTGAGTTTATCATAGATGGCTCTTACTATACTGAGGTATAGTCCTTCAATGCCTAGTTTGTTGAGTTTTTATCATAAAGGGATGTTTGAGTTTATCTAAAGCTTTTTCTGCATCTATTGAGATGATCTTATGGTTTTTAATTATGGCTTATGTCACATTTATTGATTTGCCTATGTTGAACCATCCCTGCAACCCAGGAAAAGAGCCTACTTGACTGGCTAGCCACATGCAGAAGAATGAAACTGGGCCTCTACATTTCACCATATACAAAAATTAACTCAAGATGGATTAAAGAGTTAAGTGTAAGATCTAAAACTATAAAAATCCTAGAAGAAAACCTAAGAAATACCATTCTGGACATCAGCCTTGGTGAAGAATTTATGACTAAGTCCCTAAAAGCAATTGGAACAAAACCAAAAATTGACAAGTGGGACCCAATTAAACTAAAGTGCTTCCACACAGCAAAAGAAACTATGAACAGAGTAAACAGACGACCTGAAGAATAGGAGAAAATATTTGAAAACTATGCGTCCAACAAAGGTGTTATATTTGGAACTATAAGGGACTTAAACAATTCAACAAGCAAAAAATGAATAACCTCATTAAAAAATGGTCAGAGGACATGAACAGACACTTCTCAAAAGAAGACATCCATGCAGCCAATAAATATATGAAAAAATTCTCAACATTGCTAATCATTAAAGAAATGCAAATCAAAACCATAATGAGACACCATCTCATACCAGTCAGAATGGCTAATATTAAAAAGTCAAAAAATAATGGATATTGGTGAGTTTGCAGAAAAAAGGGAACACTTATAAACATTGTTGGTGGGAATGTAAATTGGTCCAGCCACTGTGGAAAGCAGTTTGGAAATTTCTCGAGTAACTTAAAACAGAACTATTATTTGACCCAGAAATCCCATTACTAGGTGTATACCCAAAGGAAAATAAATGATTGTACCAAAAAGACACATGCACGCATATGTTCATCACAGCACCATTCACAATAGTAAAGACATGGGATACACCTGGATGCCCATCAGTGGTGGACTGAATAAAGAAAATATGGTACATATACACCTTGGAATACTATGCAGCCATGAAAAAGAACAAAATCATGTCCTTTGCAGCAACATGAATGCAGCTGGATGCCATTATCCTAAGTAGATTAATGCAGGAACAGAAAACCAAACACCACACATTTTCACTTAAAATGAGAGCTAAATATTGAGTACAAATGGCCATAAAGATGGGAACAATAGACACTGGGCACTAGGGACTCCTGGGGTGGGGGAATGGTAGGAGGGAGGGTTGAAAAACTACCTATCTGGTACTATGCTTACTGTCTGGGTGATGGGATCATTCATACACCAAACCTCAGCAACACACAATTTACTCATGTAACAAACCTGCACGCATACCCCGTGAACCTAAAATAAAGGTTGAAAAAAAAGAAAATATTAGAGTAAATAATTGTCAGAGAGCTAATTTCTTTAATGTACAGAAAAACTGAACAAATTAATAAGAAAAGACTAACCACCTAGTGGAAAAATGGACAAAGTATTTTTTTAAGTTTATATTAAAATAAATGCAAATGGTAATAAAAATAGTAAAAGTTGTTTAACTTCACTGATAATTAAAGAAATCTATTTCCTAAGTAGAATTAGATATACTTTAAAAAATCCTGTTCAGCTGAAGTCTAAAAAAAAAAATCCTGTCAAAGGGACAAAGATGAAAAAGTTAAACCTAGAATTGTGAAGAATGTCAGTAAGCAAGCACTCTTAGATTCCAGTGGGAGTAATATGAATTGGTATAAACTTCTTGGAGAATAATTTGGCAATATTGACAAAAATGTAAAATATGCACACTCTTTTATCCAATCATTTCACTTCTAGAAATGTATCCTGCAGATATTCTTGTATAAGTACAGAGAGATATAGAAACAATTGCAGTGATGTCATAGGGAAAAAAGATCCCTAAGTGCCCATCAGTTAGAAATTGTTTATAAATTATGGCTAATATATATAGATGCTCTTTGACTTATGGTAGAGTTATGCCCCTATAACCCATTGTAAGTTGAAAATATCCTAAGTAAAAAATGCATTTAATGGCCAAGCACAATGACTCTCACCTGTAATCCTAATGGTTGGAAGGCTGAGACAGGAGAATCCTTTGAGATTAGGAATTCAAGACCAGCCCGGGCAACATAGTGAGAGCCCTGTCTCTATGAAACACAACAAAATTAGCTGAGTATGGAGGTGCATACCTGTAGTCCTAGCTGCTCAGGAGGTTGAGGTGGTAGAATCGCTTGAGCCCAGGAGGTCAGGGTTGCAGTGAGCTATAGTTGCACAATTGCACTCCAGCCTGGATGACAGGGTGACACCTTGTCTCAGAAAAATAAATAAAATAAAATGCATTTAATATACCTAACCTACTGAACATCATAGCTTAGCCTAGTCTGTCTTTTCTTTTTTATTGACAGGAAAACAATAATGATTTTTGTTTATTCATACTAAAGAGACATGAATATTGAGCAATTTACCAACTAATCAAGAGCACTTGCTTATACATTGCTATATGAACTTTGGCAAGATTACCCTATTCCGACCTAAGTTTTCTGCTTTTTTTGTTTGTTTGTCTTATTTCTACTTTGCCTTTATGTTAGTATAATTATTGCATCTCCATAATGACTTCATTTTTTTCATAAAACTGAGGTATTAATCATGGTACTCCTGTGTCAATTATATAGGTATATTTTCTTTTTTTCTAATTTAAATTTTTTTTCTTTTTTATTATACTTTAAGTTCTAGAGTACATGTGCACAACGTGCAGGGTTGTTACATATGTATACATGTGCCATGTTGGTGTGCTGCACCCATTAACTCGTCATTTACATTAGGTATATCTCCTAATATTATCCCTTCCACCTCTCCCCACCCCACAACAGGCCACGGTGTGTGATGTTCCCCTTCCTGTGTCCAAGTGTTCTTATTGTTCAATTCCCACCTGTGAGTGAGAACATGTGGTGTTTGGTTTTCGGTTCTTACAATAGTTTGCTGAGAATGATGGTTTCCAGCTGCATCCATGTCCCTACAAAGGACATTAACTCATCCTTTTTTATGACTGCATAGTATTCCATGGTGTATATGTGCCACATTTTCTTAATCCAGTCTGTCATTGATGGACATTTGGATTGGTTCCAAGTCTTTGCTATTGTGAATAGTGCCACAATAAACATATGTGTGCATGTGTTTTTATAGCAGCATGATTTATAATCCTTTGGGTATATACCCAGTAATGGGATGGCTGGGTCAAATGGTATTTCTAGTTCTTGATCCTTGAGGAATTGCCACACTGTCTTCCACAATGGTTGAACTACTTTACAGTCCCACCAAGAGTGTAAAAGTGTTCCTATTTCTCCACATCCTCTCCAGCACCTGTTGTTTCCTGACTTTTTAATGATCACCATTCTAACTGGTGTGAGATGGTATCTCATTGTGGTTTTGATTTGCATTTCTCTGATGGCAAGTGATGATGAGCATTTTTTCATGTGTCTGTTCGCTGTATGAATGTCTTCTTTTCAGAAGTGTCTGTTCATATCCTTTGTCCACTTTTTGATGGGGTTGTTTGTTTTTTTCTTGTAAATTTGTTTGAGTTCTTTGTAGATTCTGGATATTAGCCCTCTGTCAGATGAGTAGGTTGCAAAAATTTTCTCCCATTCTGTAGGTTGCCTGTTCACTCTGATGGTAGTTTCTTTTGCTATGCAGAAGCTCTTTAGTTTAATTAGATCCCATTTATCAATGTTGGCTTTTGTTGCCATTGCTTTTGGTGTTTTAGCCATGAAGTCCTTGCCCATGCCTATGTCCTGAATGGTATTACCTAGGTTTTCTTCTAGGGTTTTTATGGTTTTAGATCTAACATTTAAGTCTCTAATCCATCTTGAATTAATTTTTGTATAAGGTGTGAGGAAGGGATCCAGTTTCAGCTTTCTACTTATGGCTAGCCAGTTTTCCCAGCACCATTTATTAAATAGGGAATCCTTTCCCCATTTCTTGTTTTTGTCAGGTTTGTCAAAGATCAGATGGTTGTAGATGTGTGGTATTATTTCTGAGGGCTCTGTTCTGTTCCATTGGTCTATATCTCTGTTTTGGTACCAGTACCATGCTGTTTTGATTACTGTAGCCTTGTAGTATAGTTTGAAGTCAGGTAGCATGATGCCTCCAGCTTTGTTCTTTTGACTTAGGACTGTTTTGGCAATGCGGGCTCTTTTTTGGTTCCATATGAACTTTAAAGCAGTTTTTTCCAATTCTGTGAAGAAAGTCATTGGTAGCTTAATGGGGATGGCATTGAATCTATCAATTACCTTGGGCAGTATGGCCATTTTCACGATATTGATTCTTCCTATCCATGAGCATGGAATGTTCTTCCATTTGTTTGTGTCCTCTTTTATGTCATTGAGCAGTGGTTTGTAGTTCTCCTTGAAGAGGTCCTTCACATCCCTTGTAAGTTGGATTCCTAGGTATTTTATTCTCTTTGAAGCAATTGTGAATGGGAGTTTACTCATGATTTGGCTCTCTGTTTGTATGTTATTGGTGTGTAAGAATGCTAATGACTTTTGCACATTGATTTTGTATCCTGAGACTTTGCTGAAGTTGCTTATCAGCTTAAGGAGATTTTGGGCTGAGACAATGGAGTTTTCTAAATATACAATCATGTCATCTGCAAGCAGGGACAATCTGACTTCCTCTTTTCCTAATTGAATACCCTTTATTTCTTTCTCCTGCCTGATTGCCCTGGCCAGAACTTCCAACACTATGTTGAATAGGAGTGGTGAGAGAGGGCATCCCTGTCTTGTGCCAGTTTTCAAGGGGAATGCTTTCAGTTTTTGCCCATTCAGTATGATATTGGCTATGGGTTTGTCATAAATAGCTCTTATTATTTTGAGATATCTTCCATCAATATCGAATTTATTAAGAGTTTTTTATCATGAAGAGCTGTTGAATTTTGTCAAAAGCCTTTTCTGCATCCATTGAGATAATCGTGTGGTTTTTGTCTTTGGTTCTGTTTATATGCTGGATTATGTTTATTGATTTGTGTATGTTGAACCAGCCTTGCGTCCCAGGGATGAAGTCCACTTGATCATGGTGGATGAGCTTTTTGATGTGCTGCTGGATTCGGTTTGCCAGTATTTTATTGAGGATTTTTGCATCGATGTTCATCAGGGATATTGGTCTAAAATTCTCTTTTTTTGTTGTGTCTCTGCCAGGCTTTGGTATCAGGATGATGTTGGCCTCATAAAATGACTTAGGGAGGATTCCCTCTTTTTCTATTGATTGGAATAATTTCAGAAGGAATGGTACTAGCTCCTCCTTGTACCTCTGGTAGAATTCGGCTGTGAATCCTTCTGGTCCTGGACTTTTTTTGGTTGGTAAGCTATTAATGATTGCCTCAATTTCAGAGCCTGTTATCAGACCTTTGTCAGATGGATAGATTGCAAAATTTTTCTCCTATTCTGTAGGGTGCCTGTTCACTCTGATGATAGTTTGTTTTGCTGTGCAGAAGCTCTTTAGTTTAGTTAGATCTCATTTGTCAATTTTGGCTTTTGTTGCAATTGCTTTTGGTGTTTTAATTATGAAGTCTTTGCCCATGCTTGTGACCTGAATGGTATTGCCTCGGTTTTCTTCTAGGGTTTTTATGGTATTAGGTTTTACATTTAAGTCTTACATTTAAGTCTTAATCCTTTTTGAGTTAATTTGTGTATAAGGTGTGAGGAAGGGGTCCAGTTTCTGTTTTCTGCATATGGCTAGCCAGTTTTCCCAGCACCATTTCTTAAATAGGGAATCCTTTCCCCATTGCTTGTTGTTGTCAGGTTTGTTGAAGATCAAATGGTTGTAGATATGTGGTGTTATTTCTGAGGTCTCTGTTCTGTTCCATTGGTCTATGTATCTGTTTTGGTACCAGTACCATGCTGTTTTGGTTACTGTAGCCTTATAGTATAGTTTGAAGTCAGGTGGCATGAGCCTAGTCTATCTTATATGTGCTCAGATCACTGACATTAGCCTAGAGTTGGGCAACATCATTGGCAACACTATTGACTGGAGGGTCTGTTGTCTGCCCTCTTGTTTGATTGATGGGTGACTGGAAGCTGAGGCTCACTGCTACTGCCTAGCATTACGAGTATTGGACAGCATATTGCTAGGCTTGGAAAAGATCAGACTTCACAATTTGAAGTACGGTTTCTACTGAATGCATATCCCTTTCACATCATTGCAAAGTTGAAAAACTGTAAGTCGAATCAGCATAAGTCAAGAATAGTCTGTAATATGAAATTCTAGACAGCCATTTTATATTCCTGTGCCTACAGACATGAATGGCTTGGATATATTATTAGATGAAAAACGAATTTCAGAAAGCATTATGTATAGTATAATCTCACTTGCAGAAAAATATATACGGCAACTTGATAGGCTGGTGGTCAGGCCTACATTCCCTAAAAAAAGCAAATGAAAGTTTCTTTTCTAGTGAAAGGGATAAGTCTAAAAGAAGTACTAGCAATTAGATTTTGAGGTCCTATTCCTTCTATAGCGGTGAACTCATCAGTTAGGAAGCCTCACTCAGGTACACAGAGCTTCCAGTCAAGTCAGTTTTTAGTGACTTGTTAAATATGAAAAGACAAAATTATAAGACATTTGAGGAATGCCTCAAACATCAAGTAGAGACTGAAACAAAAAAATAAAGCAACTCAGGGAACAGGTAACCCAGAAATAATACTTAGAGAAGAAAAAAAAGTTGTTTAAACTATTAATACCTTCAGCTTCCATGACACAAAAAATAATTCTTTTTTCTATAAAAGACTGCCATTCCCCCAAAAGAAAAGAAAGCTTTATGGATAATAAGCAGCTATGGAAAAATTCAGTCCGGGCATGGTGGCTCTTGCCTGTAATTCCATTTCTTTGGGAGGCTGAGGAGGGTGGATCAGGAGTTCGAGACCAGCCTGAGCAATATGGTGAAACTTTGTCCCTACTAAAAATATTTGCTGGGCGTGGTGGTGTGTGCCTGTTATCCCAGCTACTCGGGAGGCTGAGGCAGGAGAATCACTTGAACTCGTGAGGCAGAGGTTACAGTGAGCCAAGATCATGTCACTGTACTCTAGCCTGGGCAACAGAGTGAGACTGTCTCCAAAAAAAAAAAAAAAAAGAAAATGTAATAGAAGAGTTGGAAGGTAAAGCTCCCACTTCAACTCCCAAAAATAATACAGAAAGAAAAGAGATACAAAAGAGGAAAGAAAAGATTATCAATCCAAGAGAGCCAATCTGAGTAACAGAAGTTCCAAAATTAAAAAACAAAAACAAAATGGAGGAAGGAAGTAATCACACAAACACCAAAAGTTCCCCAGAACAAAAGGATACAAGTTTCCAAATCGAAAGTGCATAAAGAGCATAATAAGTGCTAGCATGCTGAATGAAAAAACACCCATACCAAGGCAGATTCATTGTGAAATTTCAGATCTCCAGTCATAACGAGAGAATCTTAAAAGGAAAAAAACACACAAACCAGATGACATACAAAGTTTTAAAACTCAGATGGCAGATGAGTCAACAGCAATGCTGATAGCTAAAAAACAATGAAGTGAGGACTTCCAAAATTCTAAAGGAAAATTGTTTGCAAGCTAAAATTGATAGCCAGACAAACTACAAATTAAGTAAGGATAAATAAAGACATTTTCAGTCATTCAAGATCACAAACAATTTGCTGTTCATATTGAGTTTTTCAGAAAGTTACTCAAACATGTGCTTCATCAATGAAGAAGTAAAGCAGAAAAAAGTACAGTACTGGAGTTTAGGAAACAAGACATCCAACATAGGAGAGAGGTAAGATAAGTTCAAGGATATAAAACTTAGAGTTCAAATGGAGTGGGACTATGGAGGAGGCCAAAAGGGATGTGAAAGGAAAAAAACCAAAAGGAACTGATGTGTTTGAGCTATACCGACTTAAATTTTATGGTTCTGTTGGAAGGTCTGGGATCTGTTTCATAAAAAAACTAAGCCAATAGGAAAACAAAAACAAAAACCAAGGTGATTACTGACTCCAGGAAATGTAAACATTGTAATAGAAATGAAATGTAGTACAGTGCATTAAATGACTGTGAATGATGCTGAGACAGATATATATCTATATATAGATACATATTATATTGATCAATATATATTATATATTATATATAGATATCTCATATATAGATAGATATTATATCTATATCCATCTATATATTGCTTATGTTATATATATCTATATACAGTTATATATATATATTTTTATTTTTGCAACTGTGTTTCTTTTTAAAAGATGTGGTTTAAAAACCCCAAAAACATTTGTGCTAAAATAAACATGATGTAAAATTTACCATTTTAGCCATTTCTAAGTGTAGAGTTCAGAGGCATTAAGTACATTCACATTGTTGTTTTAAGGCGAACACTAAATGGTGATTTTGTAAAAATTGTTCTATAACTCCATAAGAAGGAAAAATATGTGTGTGCATTGAGGAAGAGTTCATGAGTTCTAAATCCTTGTCTTTCATCATAGAAGACATTTTTCAGTGTTTATAGCTTAAAATCCAGAAATAATTGTAAAGGCATATTATTTAGAAATATATTGATATATTTCCAGGAGAAGCAAGATAGTTGTAAGTCTGACCCAAGGGGATAAAAACCAAGGATGAGGAGGGCTGGGTCAGGGGATTACTGCTATTTTTTATTATGTCTTATGATACTGTTTGATTTTCAAAGTATATATATATGTATATATATAATTTTAGTAAGATTAAAAATTAAATTTTAAAAAATGACTGGAAAAGAAAACTGTTATAACACATTATTAATGAAAAACAGATTATAAAGCAAAATGCACAGAATGATACCATTAAAAAATATACACAATCTGTATGTATAACAGCAAGGCTGAAAGGAAAGCACACCAAAGTGTTAATCATGGATATTTATTTAATCATGGATGGTGAGATTATGGATAATTCCCATTTCTTTTTTGGTTGATCTATATTTTTTTAAAAAAATGTTTTACGATAAACAGGCCTTACTTTTGAGATGAGAAAAAGAATAATCAAACGTTATTATTTGTATCAACAATATAGGATATAAGTGTAATTGTATGGTAGGAGGGGTTTGTTTAGATATTAGAACACACTGAACTCCAAAGGTAACTAAACACTTGGACACCTGGGAAAGGACAGAGTCAAGAGGGATAAGGAGAGAAGGCTCAAAGAGCTTCTTACAAGCCACAGTTGAAAAAGCACCCAGGATGAGAGGGAGAGGAGTCACAACAATGTGATAGAATGATAAAATCTTGAAAACTAGGCCAGGCACGGTGGCTTATGCCTGTAATCCCAGTACTTTGGGAGGCTGAGGCAGGAAGATCACTTGAGCCCAGGAGTTCAAGACCAGCCTGGGCAACACAGGGAAACGTCGTCTCTACAAAAAAGAAAAAAAGAATTAGTTGGGGCATGGTGACATGAGCCTGTAGTCCCAGCAACTTGGGAGGCTGAGGTAGGAGGATCACTTGAGCCTGAGAGGTCGAGGCTGCAGTGCGCCATGATCATACCACTGCACTCCAGCCTGGGCAAGACACTGTCTCAAAATAAATAAATAAATAAACAGAGTAAGACATTGTCTCAAAATAAATAAACAAATAAATAGGAAAAAGAAAAAGAAAAGGAAAAATTATGTCTCAGAAACCTTGAAGTCTAGAAATGACCTTGCCTGGCTTTTAGTCAGGGGCTTGGAATCTTGCTGAGAATGTATTTTAAAGGGGAGAAGAAATGGACTCACTGGGACACATACTGGTGTAAATTCAAAGCAAAAAGGAGTAGAAGAAAAGGAAAAAAGAAAGAAAAATAAATATTAGCGGTGACTTTTATCAAGACATGGGATAAAAACAGGTCTTACACTGCCTAGGCAAAACAGTCAGTATTTCCTGCTGGAACCCTGCCCTTGGCTGCATTTCCAGGACTCGGAAGGTTTCTGATTAATTGATTGACCAAAATGTAATGGGAACACGGAGCCTTCCTTTCCTATTGCCATATGGTTGTAACCAGGCAAATGTTCCCGATATCCCATCATGGAACTCTGAATATATTTTCCTGTGAAAAAACTTAGCACAAATGAACCATGTGTACCTGTAGTCTAGCTATTCTGGAGGCTGAGAGACAGGAGGATTACCTGAGCCCAGGTACTCAAGACCAGCCTGGGCAACAAAGTGAAACCTCGTCTTAAAAAAGGCTTTTTTTTTTTTTTTTTTTTTTCTTCTCGCACAAATAAAGTTTTAGATTTGTCCTTGGCTCCGTTTGGCTTGTCTCTCCAGTCTTTATCTCTTACCAATCTTCTGACATTCTATCATCTAGCTATACCAACTATTTGTAATTCCCTAAACAAGCATAAGCAGAGAATCTTAAGTTGCTTACATCATATATTTAATATATTTTCCCTTCTTCCATTTTAACAGAATTTTGATTTTATTGGGGGTAATTTTGTGCCCAGCTTTAAAAGGGTAAAATAAATAAAGAAAACTTCTATTCCTTAGCTTCCTTGAAAGTGGAGATAGGTGCAGCTATAGGATACGGCTCTGACCAAAGAGATTTAAATGGAATTCTGCTGGGGAGTTCTAAGAAAGTTTTACTTCCCTTGTATGGGCACTGGAACTTCCTTCTGTTACTGGAAAGGGCTCCTGATCCAAACACCAAGAGAGGGTTCTTGGATTTTGCACAAGAAAGTATTTAAGGAGAGCCCACAGTGCACAGCGAAAGTAAGTTTATTAAGAAAATGAAGGAATAGCCGGGCGCGGTGGCTCAAGCCTGTAATCCCAGCACTTTGGGAGGCCGAGAGAGGCGGATCACGAGGTCAGGAGATCGAGACCATCCTGGCTAACACGGTGAAACCCCGTCTCTACTAAAAAATACAAAAAATTAGCCAGGCGAGGTGGCGGGCGCCTGTAGTCCCAGCTACTCGGGAGGCTGAGGCAGGAGAATGGCGTGAACTCGGGAGGCGGAGCTTGCAGTGAGCTGAGATCCGGCCACTGCACTCCAGCCTGGGCGACAGAGCGAGACTCCCTCTCAAAAAAAAAAAAAAAGAAAGAAAGAAAGAAAATGAAGGAATAAAAGAATGGCTACTCCATAGGCAGAGGCAGCAGCATGAGCTGCTGGTTGGCCATTTTTATGGTTATTTCTTGACTACATGCTACAGAAGAGGTGGATTATTCACAAATTTTCCAGGAAAGGAGTGGGCAGTTCCCAGATCTGAGGGTTCCTTGCCTTTTTAAACCATATAGGGTAACTTCCTGGCATTGCTGTGGCATTTGTAAACTGGTGCTGTTGGGAGTGTAGCAGTGAGGATGACCAGAGGTCACTCTCGTCGCCATCTTGGTTTTGATGGGTTATACCAACTTCTTTACTGCAACCTGTTTTATCAGAAAGGTCTTTATGACCTGTATCTTGTGCAGACCTCCTGTCTCATCCCGTGTCTTAGAATGCCTCAACCTGTTGGGATGCAGTCCAGTAGGTCTCGGCCTCAATTTACCCAGCCCCTATTCAAGATGGAGTTGCTCTTGTTCAGATGCCTCTGACACTTCTTTCTGCTTGAAGTATGGAACTTGAAAGCCGGAGCTGAAGTTACCATCTTGAGACCCCAAGGGATAGGCCAAAAGAACCCCAAAGACCTAGGACCTGACATCCTTCAGCCACTAAGTCAATACCACCAAGTGCCTACCTCTAGATTTCCAAGTATGTGAGAAAAAGAAGCTCCAACTTTGTTTAAATCCCTGTTGTTGGTATTTTCAGGTAAATGCAGACCAATGCAATTCCTCTCTTCTTTACATTTTTGTTACCGGAAATGGGTACTAATCTAGACCACAAAAGAGGGTTCTTGGATCTCACACAATAAAGAATTCAGGGCGAGTACATAGAGAAAAGTGAAAGCAAGTTAATTAGAAAAGTAAAGGAATAAAAAATGCCTGCTCCAAAGACAGAGCAGCCTGAAGGCTGCTGGTTGGCTATTATTATGGTTATTTGTTGATCATATGCTAAACAAGGGGTGGATTACTCATGAGTTTTCCAGGAAAGGGGCAGGGAGCTCCTGGAACTGAGGGTTCCTCTTCCTTTTAGAGTTATAGGGTAAACTTCTGGAAGTTGCCATCGCATTTGTAAACTGTAACGGCGCTGGTGGGAGTGTCTTTTAGTAAGCAAATGCATTATAATTAGCATACAGTGAGCAGGGAGGACAACCAGAGATCACGTTTGTTGCCATTTGGTTTTGGTAGGCCTTGGCCAGCTTCTTTACTGCATCCTGTTTTATCAGTAGGATCTTTGTGACTTGTATCTTTTGCCGACCTCCTATCCCATCCTGTGACTAAGAATGTCTAACCTATTGGGAATGCAGCCCAGCAGATTTCAGCCTCATTTTACCCAGCCCCTGTTCAAGATGGTGGCACTCTGGTTCAAATGCTTCTGACAGTTTTACATATTATTTTCCCACCTGGCATGGGTCTAGCAGAAGAAATAATGTGGAGCGGGTGAACTACAACTAATACTTCAAGACTTATCTAAAGGCATTGCTTCCTTGCAAAGCATTCCCTTACTTCTTTCTGCAAACAACCTATTACACATTCTTCTGTGCTCCCATAACACTTGTATAAACTGCTAGTACTTACCACAAACCCTTTTGATCATCTGTGTGTTGATATATCTCACACTTGACTTTGAACTCCTTGAGAGCAAGACTGAGTTGTACCATGTCTGTATCTCCTTGCAGAGCCACAGACACAGAGGCACAACAAATATCGATCAAATGAATGTTGAATAAACTCAGACTATCTTGAGAACCCAAAGTACCTGTTAATTTCTTGATTGTAAATTTATTCTCCCAAATGCAAATGTGATGCAATTTTGCCTTCTGTGGCACAGACTTTAGAACCATCTAAAATACTGAAGTGAGATACGTGGGTGTTCACTAACTCAAGCTATATTAACAGTCAGAAATAAACGCTTTTAAAATTCTGAATTAGGTAAGAAAAGGAGGAAACAAATATTCATTGAGCACTTATTATGTGTGAGGCATTGTGTTCTGAGGCTTATCTCATTTACCAAAGCAACTCTACAGGATAGTTATTAATCCCGCATAACAGAAAAGGAAACTGAGGATACAGATATTGATTAATATGCCAAAGGTCACAGAGCTAGTAAGAGGCAGCCAGAGAATGCCTTCAGACTTCAAGTGGCTTTCCCTTTTCCCACTATATCAAGCTACCACTCGTTTTAAAAAGTGAGAATGTAAACTTTAAAATGCAGTGTAGTGTTGCATTATCCCCTCCTCTAGACTTTCCCATTCTGGCACAGGGCAAAGCCCAAAAGTGGGGCTCAGTCCAGGAAGCCACACGGGTCATTGGTTCAGCACATGAAGGAATTTAAGAGCCAGCCGACAGAGTAAAGTGAAAGCAAGTTTATTAAGAAAGTAAAGGAATAAAAGGGCTGGGTGTAGTGGCTCATGCCTATAATCCCTATAATCTTTTGGGATGCCGAGGCGGGCGGATCACTTGAGGCCAGGAGTTCAAGACCAGCATGGCCAACGTGGTGAAAACTTGTCTCTACTAAAAATACGAAAATTAGCCAGGTTTGGTGATGGGCTCCAGTAATACCAGCTACCCCAGAGGCTGAGGCAGGAGAATTGCTTGAACCCGGGAGGTGGAGGTTGCAGTGAGCCGAGATCGTGCCACCGTACTCCAGCCTGGGTGACAAGTGAGACTTCGTCTCAAAAAATAAAAATACATAAATAAATAAATAAAGGAATAAAAGAGAAGTTACTCCACAAGCAGAGCACCCATTGTGGGCTGCTGGCTGGCTCTTTTTATGGTTATTTTTTGAAGACATGCTAAACATGGGGTGGATTATTCATGAGTTTTCCAGGAGAAGGGTGAGGATTTCCTAGAACTGAGGGTTCCTCTTTCTTTTAGACCATATAAGGTAAGTTCGGGACATTGGCATGGCATTTGTAAACTGTCATGGCGCTGGTGGGGGGATCTTTTAGTATGCTAATGCATTATAATTAGCATATAATGAACGGTGAGGACAAGTACAGGTTGCTTTTGTTGCCATCTTGGTTTTGGTGGTTTTTGGCTGGCTTCTTTATCTCACACTGTCTGATCATCAGGGTTCTGTAAAAGAAGTTCAGATGAATTCTCATCTCAATTCCAATTAGACCAATACATTGTGGTCAAATTCATCTACCTTAAACACAACTCAATTTTTTTTTTTTTGAGACAGTCTCACTCTGTTGCTCAGGCCGGAAAGCAGTGGCATGATTTCGCCCCACTGCAACCTCCGCCTCCCAGGTTCAAGTGATTCTCTTGCCTCAGCCTCCTGAGTAACTGGGATTATAGGCACCTGCCACCACGCCCACCTAATTTTTGTATTTTTAGTAGAGACAGGGTTTCGCCATGTTGGCCAGGCTGGTCTTGAACACCTGACCTCAGGTGATCCACCTACCTCGGCCTCCCAAAGTACTGGGATTACAGGTGTGAGCCACACTGCACCTGGTCAAACACAACTCTAATTATGACACTCATCTGAATAGAGCATCAGTAGTTTTCCACAGTCTAGTGAGAAAAGCCTCTAATTTGTGTTTCTCTCTAGCTGTTTCACCAAGGTAACTGTATCCCAACCAGACTCTCCTTTTGATAACAGTGTTCCAAAATCCTGGACAGACCTTCCTACAATATTGACATAGCATTTACATCTCACTGCCTTCAGAGACATTGCTCAAATGTCTACCAACAAGTTTTAAAAATTTTTCACATAATTGGGGTGAAATAATCTTTTTTTCCCTCTACTTCTACTATATCTTATTCATTTTACTCCTTTTTGCATTCAACTTTGTTTGTAAACAGCTTATTTGTAAGCTCCTAAAAGGTAGGACCATGACTTTTCATTTTGGAATCCCTCTATTGTGGACATGGTATCAGGTGCTCAATAAGTAAATGAATGATAAAATGTCCAAATAATTGCACCTTGCTTGTCATTGCTTTTTGTTCTGTACTTTGCCTTTGCCCTAATTTCAAACATGAGTGACAGTAGGTTCACAATTTCAGCATTATACTTTCAAAAGTTTAAGTGTATTTTATCCCTCTATATTTCGCATTATGGTAGAAAAGCAGTAAATAAAACCATGCATTCTAAATATTTCAGCAGCTAAAAAGATTAAGAATCAGTTCATTGCCCTGAAATAGAAAGCTCATTTGTTTACAACTTTTCCCACAAACGGAAAAGTAGTGCCTTCTGAAATGCTCAACCCCACCAACATTCCTTTAAATTCATAAAGACGCTCTGTAGGCAATGAATAATATTAAATGACCACACAAAAACAAAACAAAAACGAAAAAACTATCCCTGTCTTCAGGCAGGAATGTTCTGGTGAGGATTACCCTAACAGATGAAAATCCAGGTCATTCCAGAAACTAATTTGAAAACAGCAAAGCTAACCTTGAAGTGGAGCAAGGACCAAACCCTGAGAAATAAGGCACAAGACCCAGAGCACAGGATGAGGCTGCTTTCCTTATCTACCTAGAAACTGGGCCCTCTAAAAGGAACCCAATCGCCTTTGTTACCCTTCTGTGAAACTTAATTAACCAGAGAAGAGGAAGAGCCTGAAAATCACACACTACACGTAGAGCCCAGACAAACTTTGTCTCAAACTACTTCTGCTCTCGGGTCCTGTTCAATTCCCAAAGAGAATTATTTGCTAACCATTGACTAAACATTGGGTCCATTCATTCCCCTTAAAAAAGTATTTACTACCCCTCAAAATGGCTACACCTTCCATCTCCCCTTCCCTTACGAAGGTAGATGGAGGGACCCATAAGGTGGTAGAAGCAATTAAGGGACTATAGTAATTATGTAATCATAAGGCAGTTGAGACCTTGACTAGGTGGGTAATGGTGACACAAAAACATAAGAACAGATTTTAGACACATAAGACACCTGGGTAAGATGGTGTATGGTGATGTATGCATACTGGTTAAAAGGAAAACTTAACATATGGCTTCCTTAAGGAAAAAATCAAAGCAGGGAAATATCTTTACAGACTTTACCCTCTTTGTAAATGCAGAAGTTTTTCATTTTTGTGACCCAGCATGTTCTTTTTAATGGCTGTTTAAAAGCATACTGAATCTGTTTGGATCTGTTTAAAGCATACTGAAATAGGAAATGGTGCTGATAAAAACTGGTTCTCCTTTCCTGCTTTTGTGTTCTCCTGGCCAGCTTTTTGGCCAGCTAGGTGACAGTGAGCAAGTCATCAGTGAGGACAGGAATATCAGTGCTGTGCCTTGCAGAAATATTTTGAGTCTCAAATTACTCTAGATTAAATTACTTCAAAAATATTTATTGATCATCTACAGTGTATAAGCTCTGTGCTAAGAGCAACAGGAGATATAAAAACAAATGAGAAAGTCTCTCTCTGTGGAAGACTAAAACAAGTATAAATCACAAGGTAAGCTGGGCGCGGTGGCTCACATCTGTAATCCCAGTACTTTGGGAGGCTCATGCAGGCAGATCAACTGAGGTCAGGAGTTTGAGAACAGCCTGGTCAACGTGGTGAAACTCCATCTCTACTAAAAATACAAAAAAATCAGCTGAACGTGGTGGTGCATGCCTGTAATCCCAGCTACTCAGGAGGCTGCGACAGGAGAATCACTTGAACCTCAGAGGTGGAGGTTGCAGTGAGCCAAGATTGTGAAACTGTGCCAGTGCATTCCAGCCTAGGCAATAGAGTGTGACTCTGTCTCAAAAAAAAAAAAGGCAAAACAAAAATATAAGATGGAATAAGTGTCTTAGGAGATAAAGCCCTTAGTGTTCAAATCAATAAAATCAAGAATGGCGTCATGAAAGAGAGAACATGTGAGGTAAGGAATCAATAGGTAGAGAAGGAAGATAAGGGAAGAGTAGTTCACTCATCCATCCTCTTAGCCATATATCTATCCATCCAACATTTTGAAGTGACCCTCTTCAGTGGGAGACCGTGGAGATAAATAATACTCTCCTCTTGTGTAGCTCGTAATTTAGGTAAAAGCTTAGTTCAGAGCACAAGGAGGTTGAATGCAAAATAATTCATTTAGTACTGAACAAATTGAGACAATGGGTGTAAATTGCACAAAATCCAAAGTGGAAGAATCCTACGATGAATGCAGTAGCAAAATATAGACTGTCAAAGGTAGAGATTGCCTGTATAACTAGAAGATTCCTTCCTGTTCAGAGGGTGGAGGGGCTTCAATTAGATTTAGGGTGCAGGGACCAGGTTTGAGAAAGAAAATATTTAAATGATCAGTGAACAATCTGACTAAAGGCTACTTATTTGCATATGTATTCCGTTTACTTTGGTTTCTGCATCTTGATCACCCTTCATACATACTGCACAGGGCTCTAAAACATGGAAACAGTGGAAATCCAGCCAAAGCGATAGACTTCTAGGTTGCACAGTTCAGCTTCCTCTTAGTTGTCTCCTATCTATAACTGTCAATGTGATTTTGCTCCTCTGTGGTGGATCTTGAGAGTTCTTCTCTTTCTCTCCACTACATATCATTGGTGACTGATCTTCCTTTCATGAGGAAGATAGTTTATGAAGAAAAATATGGGGCCAACACTCACATTCTAGAGCTTCTTACCAGGAATATTCTTTTCCTATTGGAAGAGGAGAGGAAAACAGGAGAAGGGTAGAGAAGGAGAGATGAACTGATATAATTGGTTGACTAGCTTTGACGTACAGGAAGGCTGTGTAATGTGAAGTGAGAACTATTGCTATTTATATTCCTATAATGAAAACAACAGAAAGTATCTTTTTGTAAAAAGAAAACATTTGCAATAAGAACATAAAAATTAAGCAGTTGAAAGCTTAAACAAGTCAGGAAGGGTGTATTACTCGGTACTGTGATCAATGAATTCGGGAAAAAATAAATGATCTGCTCCTTCTTGATCCTTAGGACCTGTTAATAATTAAGCCTCCTTTTGTCCACCCTTCCCTGACTAAAGAGTTTATAGAAGTGACACCCGTTCTACCTCGTTAGACCAATCAAATATGTTTCCTTAGAGAGGGAAATCTTTTCCCATCCCAAACATCATTATATATCAAGAGAAATTAGTCACCTGCCTCTATCACAACCTTCCCACCCCCTCCTCCACCCCAATGTGCTCTCATTATTCTTTTTTGAATGCATTCTTGTGGTCTCCCATCACAGGAACCTTAAAGCTATTACGGAATTTTAGTATGGCTGTATTCCTGTAAGCTCAGTACCCTTAATGGTTCCTTTCTGAACTATAGCCAATGCTGGGCACCCTATACAAATGCCTACAGCACTGCTCTAGGGACTCAGGAATTCTTCTTTCAGCTTTGAACCTTCTTGTTCTGGTCTGAAGTATCCCATCATCTGCCTTGTCGCCATACGCTTGGACTTTGTACTGGCCAGCTGGCATCTTCAGAATGATACATCAGTCAGATGGAATGCCTGACTTTCTATTTTTGTCTGTGGCAGTGTTTATTGAATAGCCCCAGGACTCTTAAATATGAGCTCCAATTCTGCCCCACGCTGACACCCAAGTCTAGTGCAATCATTCCCAGTCTACCCACTTCTTTATACCATTTATCCAACCTTTTGCCTTTTCTTAGAAGCAACAAGGTGTAGTAATAAAAGCAATACTGGCATTGGAATAAAAGGAAATTGTTTTAACTCTCAGCTTTACTCTTTCCTAATCATAGAAACTCTGGAAATTTACTTAAGTGCTGTGAACATTAGTTTTCTCACCTGTTATGTGTAGAATACTAATGCTTGACAATTCATGGGATAGTTGTGAGGATAAAATGAGATAATGTGTGTTAGAGAATATTTGCCCTGGAAGGCCTCTTTCTGGCTTTGAAGTGCTAAATGAACTATGGAGGAGGTATAGAAGGGAAGATACTGGCAGCTGCCTGACCCCTGTCTGTGTGCACTGGATCCGTTTCCTTTTTGTTTACTCAAGCATTTTGTTCCTGGACCTGTCCTCTCTGTCTCCTACACCATTAGTTTGTATTTCTCTTTTGGGTAATTCTGGTCAACATACAACCATGCTGTAATAGCTCACATCTGTAAGACCTCACAACAACAAACCTAGACCTTCTGTTCCCCCACCAGGTGTAATTTGTCTGCTCCTCTTTATAATGTTTATTTCCTCCTGTTATTTTTAAAATTATTATTCAAAACATTTTTTCTTTTCTAGAGACAGGGTCTCACTCTGCCAACCAGGCTGGAGTGCAGTGTTGTGATCTTGGATCACTGCAGCCTTGAACTCCTGGCTCAAGGGATCCTCCCATCTCAGCCTCTGGAGTAGCTAGGACTGCAGGAGCACAGCACCACACCTGACTATTAATTTTTTTTTTTTTTTTTCCTTTGTAGAGATGGGTTCTCACTATGTTGCCCAGGCTGGTCTTGAACTCCTAACCTAAGGGATCTTCCTATTTTGGCCTCTCAAAGTGCTGGGATTACTGGCATGAGCGACTATGACTGGCCTTCCTCCTGCTCTTTATTTAACCTATGCTGTGTTAGTTTGGGTACTCTGAAAAGCAGATACCAAGATGGAATTAGATGGGTGAGAGATTTATTGGGGAAATATCTGTGGAGGATAAAGGGAGGGTGGAAGAGTACCTGGGGAGTGCCTTTAGACTATCATCCAGGCCTGCTACCTGGGAAAGGAGAGGGGGAAGGAAGGATAACTGGGGAGGAAGAGTCTCAGACTGCAGCACAGTTCTCATTTTCCTTCATTTTACAGACAGACTAGGATTCTTTGCTAACACCTCCTTGTTGAAATCTCTCAATGTTGAAATGCCCCAGGACTAGGTCCTCAGCTTTTTCTCTATGTAGACTTACTCCTTTGGTTATGTCTTCCAGCCCCATAGTTTTAAGTGCCATCTGTATGGCAATGTCTCCAAAATTTACATCTCCAGTTGAAAGCTTTCCTTGAGCTTCAGAATTGAAGATCCATCTGTATACAAGACAACTACTTGAAATCCTCTTAATTGTCTAATAGGTCTCAAAACTTAAAATGTTCAGAACAAAACGTCTGGTTTTGCTGTGAGGATAATTATCTACAGTGGGCAAAAGTAGAACTGTGGAGACCAGACAGAAGGCTAGTGCCATAATCCAGGTGAGATACAGGTGAGAGATGATGCCGGCTTGGACGAGTGGTGTAGGGACTTTATCGATGATTAGGTTACAGACCCTGAGAAGACGAATTCGCCTGGATTATCAAGGTGGGTCCAATCAAATCACCTAAATCCTTAAATATGGAGAAGCTTTCCCGGCTGTGGTCAGAGGTGTGGTGATAGAAGGGTCAGAGAGATGTGATGTTACTGGCTTTGAAGATGGAGGAAGGGGCCATGAGCCAAGGAATGAAGGCACCTCTAGAAGATAAGAAAGGTAAAGAAACAGTCACACTTCTGGCCTAAATAATTTTAAGATAATAAATTTGTGTTGTTTTAAGCCACTAAATTGTGGCAATTTGTCATAGCAGTAACCAGAAACAATTGCAGCATATGGGTGCCATTCCCTGTATCAAAAGCGGGTACAGACATTAAATGAAGTTCAGAATTGTGATTACTTATGGATATGGGTATTCAAATTTCTGGACTGAGATCATATTTATGATTAAAATGACACAGGTCTTTCTAGTACCTTGGAGTGGTCATAAAAGTGATGAACTTTCCGTATGTGCACGCAGGGATGAGAGGAACATCACCCACTTTATCTCATCCTGACGGAGTTAAATTTTAAGGACAATGATAAGTAATGCTTTTTTTTTTTTTTTGGAGACGGAGTTTCGCTCTTGTTGCCCAGGCTGGAGTGCAAAGGTGTGATCTTGGCTCATTGCAACTTCCACCTCCCAGGTTCAAGTGATTCTCCTGCCTCAGACTCCCATGTAGCTGGGATTACAGGTGTGCACCACCACACCCAGCTAATTTTTGTATTTTTAGTAGAGATGGGATTTCGCCATGTTGGTCAGGCTGGTGGCAAACTCCTGACCTCAGGTGATCCATCCGCCTCAGCCTGCCAAAGTACTGGGATTACAGACGTGAGCCACCGCGTCCGGCCGTAACTTTTTTTTTGGTAAACAAAATGCATACATGGACATGAAAGGACAATGGCACTAAATCAAGGTGGATAACAATATGACTCTAAGAACAGACCACAGTGTAGAGAACATAATCAGACCTTAAGTAATTTAATCAGAAAACCTAAGATGGCTACAGCCCCGTGAAATAGAGGGCATTTAATAAGGTTACACTATTAAACATAGCTTTCCTCAAATTAAAATTTTAAATTTATTAATTAAATTTGAGCTAGAAGTTGCTCTTTTAGCCAGAAGGTAAGGTGAAAGGGAAAAGTGCCAGAGAAGAGATGTGAAATGCACAGAGCAGAAACTTGCCACACAGAGGCAAAGAAACCATTCCACTTAGAAAGTTCCAAGTGGCATTTGAGAGAAAGGATATTGGAGGGTATTAAGAGGGAATAACTGTGAAAATCCCCAAATGGGGACTGAAATTATTCTGGCAGCAATCATGGAAAGAGGAATACTAATGTTATAACCATTGTTTTAAAGCCTGGTAGGCCGAAGTTCACTAAGCAATATCTGCATGTTTACATGGGGCACGAATGAATAGCATTTACAAATTCCATGTTTAAAGTTCCCTTGTTTAGAAATCTGACTTGCTTGATTTATGTCTCCTTAATCTACTTAGGCAAAGACCTTTCCTTGTGTTTTAATATCAAATAGGCTTTAGCATAGACCAGTCTAATGGGACTTTGCTGTTGGTGGAGGCTTAATAGGGCATCAGGAGATTGTAAGTAAATTTCATTGCGAAGCTACAATCTCTACCTCAAGAAAGATTACATAGATATACGTGTGTATATATATACATGTATATGTGTGTGTGTATAAATATGTAAAAAAGTCAAACATATATACTTTGTAGGGGGTCAGGATATCCCCAGCTTTGCTAGAGCAATATTCTAGAAATACCCTACAGGGATTACCTGAAGGTGTCTTATATTCCATCTACTGTTCACCTCCAGTTATGAACAAGCTACATAAACTCAGGGCCCAGGATTGCTTGGACAATTGAAGTTTTCCCCTTTCAAGCAAACAGCTGAAAAGATCATGGCTAAATATAATTATTGTTTGGACATTGAATTTGATAGAAAATAAAAGAGCATATTAATCACATTTGACTGGTAGGTAATATTAGTTGCTGGTAAGGAGGGGAATTAGGTGGCTGTATTGGAGTTGCTTTCTGTTTTTTAGAATCCTGAATTTCTGTCTAATTGTTACCAAAGAAGTAAACTATGAGTTATTGCAGAGAAGGGAAGTTTTCCTAATTTGGCAGACTCTAAAACAAATAAAAGAAATCCTCCTTAAGATTAATGCAATTAAAAAACAAATATAGTCAGAGGGTTATGAAGATTTCTGTTCATAAACTTATAGGTATATGCATGTGAATAACCATGAGAATTATTTGAAATTTGTCTTAAAAGCCTTGCTGCTAAGAAGCACCATTCTGAGTCAGGTGGTCAGGGAACTATGAATAGGGTAGGACTCCAAAGAGGGTGGGAGATAGCCCAGAAATAGGTTGATAAAAGAAGAGGCAGCCTAGGATAAGAGCGTTTGTGGCTAGGGGAATTCACAAATTCCACAGAAAAGATATTACATGTAAACAACAGAATCACACATTGCTTGCTTATTTATTTACTTATGAATAGGTAATGAATTAAGATTTCAAAATTCTGATTGCTCAAGAGTATACAGCAATAAATTCTCTTTAATTCCAATACAGCCACCTACTTCTCCTCCTCACAGGCAGCTAATATTACCAAAATCTTATACATCCTTCAATGCCATATGAGCAAATATAAACATACAGTTTTGCCTTTTACACAAGTGATAACATTCTATATACTCTGAAGCTTGTTTTTTTTTCACTAAACTATACTTGGAACTTACTACGTATCCGTAAAACATTTACCCTTCTTTCTTCAGCAGCATCATATTCCATAGAATGGATGCATTATAATTTATTTAATCAACTTCATCTTGATGGATATTTATTTGCAGTCTTTTGCTATTACAAAGAATGCTTCAAAGACTTTTCTAGAACATATGTCATTTTGCATATATGTAACTAATCTGCAGGATAAATTCCTAGAGGTAGAATTACTGATTCAAAGAGTGTATGTGTTTGTAATTTTGACAAATGTTGCCAAATTATCCTACATAGAGGTTGTACCAATTCATGTTTCTAACAGCAATGTATGAAAATGCCTCTTTCACACTCATATTTATGCAGTGTTACCAAGCTTTGTTATATTTTCCAATTTGATGGGCTAACTATAATCTTTCAGTTTATTTTATTTTTATTTTAATTTTTTGAGATGGAGTCTTACTCTGTCTCCCAGGCTGGAGTGCAATGGCATGATCTTGGCTCACTGCAACCTCCTCCTCCCAGGTTCAAGTGATTCTCCTGCCTCAGCCTCCCGAGTAGCTGGGATTACAGGTGCCCGCCACCACACCTGGCTAATTTTTGTATTTTTAGTACAGACAGGTTTTCACCATGTTGTCCATGCTGGTCTCAAACTCCTGACCTCAGGTGATCTACCCTCCTGGGCCTCCCAAAGTGCTGGGATTACAAATGTGAGCCACCACATCTGGCCAGTTTAATTTTAATTTGCATTTCTCACTTTGAATGTGATTCAGCATCTTTTCATATATATTTTAGAGTCCTTTTCATTTCCTTTCATGTAAACCGTTCACATTCTTTGCTCATTTGTCTTCTGGGTTATTGGTCTGTCTATAGTTTTATTTTTTAAAAATTCTTGTAGATAAAAAAGTTGGGACTTTGTGATATGAATTGCAAATGTTTTCCAACTGTTTCCATAGAGTTCATGGATATTAAAAATTTCTTTGCCTTTATCATTTGAATAATAATTTGGATGATATAAAATTTTGGGGTCATGCTTTTTTTTAAATGAAGATTTCAGGGGCATTTCCCTACTGTCTTCTAGAATTGAATATTATTGTAGAGACAGCTTATGTCAGCTTGTTTTGTTTTTACCCTGCATAGATGACTCATTGTTTTTGTCTGATTGTTCAAAGGATTCTTTTTTTATCTTCAAAGTTCAGCAGTTGTATTAGGATATGTCTCAGTGTTGGCCATTATGCGTCAATTTTTCCTGAGACCTGACATTCCCTTTCGAAATGAACATTTTCTTCCACAGTATTTCAGATACTTTTTCTAATTCATTACATAGAGATTTTGAATAACTGTATATTGCATTTCCTTTGCCTGTCTTCCCTACTTATTTACATTTTATCTATCTCGAATTGTTTTAAATTCTATTTATTTTCATTCATTTTGCTTGCTTTTCTCATTGCTAACTTCTATGTTTCTTTTCTGTATTCTCATCAGTATCTAGTTTCCACTGTGCTACTTCTGATTTTGACTCCATTTCTATTTTTAAGCTTTCCTGGTCTCTCCATTTTCCTGAGTCTTTTTTTTTTTTTTTTGAGAGACAGAGTCTCGTTCTGTCATCCAGGCTGCAATGCAGTGGCACAATCATAGCTCGCTGTAGTCTCAAACTTCTAGGCTAAACCGATCCTCCTGCCTCAGCCTCCAGAGTAGCTACGACCACAGGCATGTGCCACCACACCCGGCTACTTCCTGAGTCTTGCATATCTGCTGTATGTTCTTGTCTTTTTTAAAAAATTGGTAAAATATACATGGCATAAAACTTACCATTTTAACCATTTTAAAGTGTACAGTTACGTGGCATTATGCACATTCGCCCCGCTGTGCAACTGTCATTGCCATCCATGTTCAAAACCTTTTGGTCTCCTCCTGTTGAAACTGTACCCGTTAAATGCTAATTCTCATTCTTCCTTCCCCAAAGTCCCTGGTAACCACAAATTTACTTTCGGTCTCTATGAATTTGACCACTCTAGATATCTCATGTAAGTGGAATCATATAGTGTTTGTATTTCTTGTGACTGGTTTATTTCACACAGCACAATGTTTTCAAGATTCATCCACGTTGTAGCATGCGTCAGAGTTTCCTTCCTTTTTAAAGCTGAATAATACTCCATTGTATGTACCTATGTGCTCTTATTTTATACATAGATTTCTCATTAACTGTTAAATCCATGGCAAAATATTTGGTCGAAATTATCATCTGTTCCATGGAAATACTTCTGTGACCAGATTTCACCTGCATTTGCTTTTTTCTGTTCCTTTTCTCTGTGTGTGTGTGTGTGTGTGTGTGTGGTGTATTCTCATCATACTTTTATATATATATATATATATATAGTATATATACACACATAATGAATATATATAATGTGCATATATATACACACATTATATATATTATGAATATATGTATATTCATTCATTCTGGATGGTTTATTCTTGATTTCTCATTTTGGATGAAAGGGCTTTTCTTGACTAGCTACTTGTAAATGCTTCATATGATGGAGATGCTGGAGCTGTGTCCAAGGCTAGCAGCTCTCCTTAGGGTCCCCAGCTAAGTGTGAGAGTCCATTTAACCTCTACCCAGCTGACAGAGATAGGCAGCTCTACGACTTATACCAGGCTCTTTTCTTCAATCCTCTGCCTCATCAACAGATTGTTTCTTAAAATATGGCTTTATCACATGAGTCTGTTCAGTCCTACCACCTCTACTTCTCAGAATCAAATGGTCATGGATGCTTCTGTCACCACCTCACCGTCCCTGTCAGGACACATGAGGATTAGAGCTCTGCAACTTAGGAGTACTCTGCATCTTGGGGTAGTGCCAGTTGTCTCAGGGATTTGCATTCACAGGCATCTCCTTCTGCTTCCTCCCACATCCTGTTTGTTCTTCATTGCTTTTGGCAGCCCTTCTACCTATTTGTGGCTTAAAGTTTCATATGCATCCTAGCTTGTGTTTCTGTTTCTCATTCTTCTTTTGGGTGATTTCCTAGAGCAAAAGGGGGAAATGCCAATTTTACTTCATTATATTCAAACTGGAAATCTGTATTTAATTCTTCTTCCATAGCTTAGGATAAGTGATTCTCAAATAAATGTACTATTGTTTTTATAAACCTTCAAGTTAGAGAAACTTTCAGGTAAGATTATTTATATTTGAACCAAGAAGACCCAGCTGACAATTGCAATCACAAGCATGATGATGAGAGGGCAGCGCAAAAAGCAGCAGCCTCACAAAAGGAGGCTGGCACTGGCTTATTTCTAGTTGTGTATTCTGCATGCGACACCTTTATGTCCTCTGAGTCTATGGTCATAACCATCGATATATTTTCTATCACTCTATCTTTCCTACAAGTTTCAGATTTGAAGGAAAACAGCTGTTACTAGCCAATACTGTGATTGTGATCTAAGAATAGCCCTTGCAGCTGGGCATGGTGGCGCATACCTGTAGTCCCAGGGAATCTAGAGGCTGAGATAGGAGGATCGCTTGAGTCCAGGAGTTTGAGACTAGCTTGAGCAACATAGCAAGAACCCCATCTCTCAAAGAAAGCAAAAATGACCCTCCACTTTCTTCCAACTAAACATATTTATGTATGAAAAACTTGACTTTAGATGGGCACGGTGGCTCACGCCTGTAATCCCAGCACTTTGGGAGGCTGAGACGGGTGGATCACATGAGGTCAGGAGTTCGAGACTGGCCTGGCCAACACAGAGAAACCCTGCCTCTACCAAAAATACAAAAATTAGCCAGGTGTGGTGGCGCAAGCCTGTAATCCCAGCTACTCAGAAGGCTGAGGCAGGAGAATTGCTTAAACCTGGGAGGCAGAGGTCATAGTGAGCCAAGATCATGCCACTGCATACTAGCCTGGGTGACAGAGTGAGACTTGGTATAAAAACAAACAACAACAACAAACAAAAAAACCTCACAAAAACCAAAACAACAACAACAACAAAAACTTAAGTCAAGTTTTTACGTCTATGAGTGTATAGCAGGGGCTTGGTCTACTGTGAAGATAGTGTAGTTTCAAGAAGGCCCTGAAATGTACCTCTGATCTATGTACAATATGTGAAATCTCATCAGTAATAATTTACTGTTTTGTGTTATTAGGGTCTCTTTTAAAATGCCTACATTTCTTTGAAAATAAGCAAGTTGTCATTGACATCTTTATGGAAATTACTTTTAAAACCTGTTTCTAGGGGAAGGAACATTGAGAAAGGAAACAGAGGAAATGGAAATTAAGAAACATCCAAGATAAACATTACCCTCTTAACAATTTGATCTAGCTTGCAAGTCAAGTTGCTACTCACAGTATAATCATACCTGTGGGGAAACCAAATGTAAAATTTGGTAGGTGAGTACTTCTGGGGAGAAGGCAAAAACTTTTAAAATGCCTATAAGTAATGCCTGCATTCTTTCCTTACATTATGGAATTTTTAAGCCTTTCATTCCGCACTAAGTCCAGTTGATTTTATTGTTCTTCCTAGAGCATACCTCTGCTCTATGGAAGCTTAGCTACTGTTCTGTTTATATCCTGTGAAGCAATACTGGCCAGACCAGCTAGTTTAAGGGAAATTAAAAGAAGCTCCACCCTGGGATTTTGCAATATCAACAGCTCTTACTTTATATGAAGAGTGATGTTAGGATTAGAATTAAGCTTTCCTGTACCAGGCTGGCATGGATAGTTGTTGCTCAAAGTCATAATTATCCAGTCATTTCATTTTTAGAAATGGATTTTTAAAAATAAAGTGACAGAGAAATGTAGACGTTCAATATGATCTGAATCCAGCAAGGATTCTAATGTGAAAAATAAGTTTTGTGAATTGGAAACTATCATCTGACAGAAACGCTGTTTTGATTGACAGCCTCATATGGGTATAATATAATCATCCATACATTATGTATAAATTTACCATCATTTCCAAAGCCAAGCAGAACACATTGTTACTCCTTCTCAAAAGTACTCTTAATCCTTTGGCTTATACAACTGGAGTGATACTGCCAAGACAGCTATTTGAATTTCTTGTCCCATAAACAGAAGCACTTAGGCACAAATACTTGCAATAAGAACATATTTTGCAAGGCATTTGATTAATAGTTACGGTTTTGGAAATGATTAGTTAATAAGCATTGCACCTATAATAAATATGGTGTTCTGATAACTTATTTATTCAGTGATCATTCACTTAATTGAGAATTTTTCCAGGATCTGCTACTTTCTTTTTCTTCCCTTTTATTCATTTCACATTTTAGTACTAAGATCAAGAAAAAGGAAAATGATAATAGCCAAAAAGGTAGAAACAATCCAAGTGTCCATCAACTGGAGTGGATAAATAACATATGTATATCCATAAATGAAATATTATTTAGCAAGAAAGAGAAATGTAATACCAATACATGCTATGACATGAATGAACCCTGAAAACATTATGTGAAGTGAAAGAAGCCAGTCATAAAAGACTACTTACTGAACTGTATGCTTCCATTTATATAAAATGTCAGAATAGGCAAATCTACAGAGACAGAAAGTAGCTTAGTGGTTACCTGGGGCTGGGCAGAGGGGAGCAGGATGGAAGTGACTGCTAAAGGATATGAGATTTCTTGTTGGAGTGATAAATATGTTCTAAAATTGATTGTGGTGATGGCTGTACAACTCTGTGAATACACTAAAAATCATTGAAGTATATACTTTAAATGGGTGGCCTATATGGTTATGTGAATTATGTCTAGCTTAATCCATTAAAAAATGAAAAAAGGAAAGTGAGATTCTTATATCAGTCACATTTCTGAGATAACAAGTCATAGGGGAAAAAATCTGGTGGCATTTTGATATGGAGTGTCAATGAAAACTTAACAATACAACAGGAATTCTTACAAACTCTAAAAATGTTGTATCTAGCAAAATATTTTGGCTACTTTAATGCCCAGTTACTGGTCTCAATATCGATACAGATATACACACCCCCACAACCCCCCCACACCTATTAAGACCAATATCAATATAGATATACAAAGACAGAGAGAGAGAGAGAGAGAGAGAGAGAGACATTTATTTTAAGGAATTAGCTGACGTGGTTGTTGGGGCCAGCAAGTCTGAAATCTGCAGGGCAGGCTGGCAGGCTGGAGACCCAGGGAAGGGCTGATGTTGCAGCTTGAGTCCAAAGGCAGACTGAAGGCAGAATTCCCTCTTCCTTGGGATCCTTTTCTCTTTTAAGGCCTTTGACTGACTGGATGAGGCCAACCCACATTATGAAAGGTAATGTGCTTTACTCAAAGTCTGTTGATTTAAATGCCATCTTAAAAATACATTCAAAGTGGCACCTAGACTGGTGTTTAACCCCCCCCAGTCTAGACGTCCCAATCCAAATATATGGATTGCGTGGTCTAGCCAAGTTGACATATAAAATTAACAATTATACCCACTTATGTGGGGAAGTAACGACAGTAATTTTAATTTTTTATTCCAATTTGGCTATAAACTGTTGAGAGCAGAGAAAGAGCAGGCCAACTGTTGAGCAGAGAGAATTTAAAGTAATCAATACAAGCACTATGGTATTTTGCAACTTAATTTCTTTTCAGAAGAAAAATTAATGCCTGTTTATTATTACACATTTTTTAAATGTCAAAAAATAGAATAAACAAAAGAAAACTTACTCTGTCCTCGTAATCCTGAGTTATATTTTTCAATTAGACTTTGTCTAGAATGGCTTCATAAATTGGGAGTTTAAATAAGGAATATTTTAAAATCAAGTTTACAAAATGTATTAAGATAACTTATTATGAAGCAATTAAATACAAACTTTCTACAGTATGCAATAGGTCATTGCCACTTTTTAATACAAACAAGGAAGTGAAGAGAATCAAACAGCAGTGTTCATGGAAGAGGAGCTTTTTATGAGGCCCTGGTCCTTACATTTGCAACTGCTAATCTTGCATTTAACACAAATAATGACAATGTTTTGCCTTTCTTACTGAAAATTTTGCACCCTACTCTATTACCTACAAACATTTTCTCCACAAACTTAAATAAGCTGGCAATGAACTTCTGTAGTGAAAACATTTTATCTTAATTATGAATCAAACCACAGCCTACATTTGCTCTGGGGACCACATGTGTAGAAGATCAATAGTTATTAACTGAGAGTATACTAAGTCACAGCAAGTTATAGTTAATTTATTCTACAACGTTATCCACATGGGAGAAGAGGAAGGGAAGAACAGAAAAATGAATATGAATGTACGCTATGCACCATGTTTGCAGGCCTATCACATGATTTAATACAACAATCCTGCAAGGTAGGTCATGCTTTTCCTGTTTCTAATAGAGTAGCAAACTAAAGCCTGGATAGGTTAACAACATTATTCTAGGTCACACAGCTAATAAACTAGGAAGCCTTTCTTCTTCCCAGAGATTATCTTTGTCTTCAGTAGTCCCAAATAAAAGAAAACAGACGTTTTCTGAGCCTCAGGCCTTGTAACTGGTAATCACTTTCCACTTTCTTAGGATCCTTCAAGCATGTTTGAGCTCCCATGTTTCAACTTACCTAAAAATGCTCTGGTTTCCCAATTGATGCAGTAAAACTTGGATTGTTGTACTTCCCCACACCCCCTGAAGCTGTCTTGGCAATGGTCCAGTGGCCAGCCTGTCTAGCCTACATACAGAATCTGGTTTCTTTCTCAAAGCACAGTCTTTGTGAAGTTCACTGGAGTTTTTGAAACTAGCAGGAGTGTCTGAATTTGGCTCTGTTTCCAGTCTGAGCTTTTTGATAAGGTATGATGAGGTTTACCTGGATTCTTATAATTCCAGACAAGTTCCCACATATCCCAAAAGTTGGGATCAAGCTTTATAATGGATTTGATGAAGAATACAATGAATAAAGTATGAGCCTCAGATTTTCGTTTTGAGGTACTAGGTAAATGATGGTGCAATGAGAGACTGGTAAGACCGAGAAGAACTTTATTGGGGAAGTTGCAAGAAAATGGGCTGTTCTGAACTTTAAGCACTTTCCTCATGCCACATATCCAATCCCTCATCAATTCTGTCTTTTCCACCTTCAAAATACGCCCTCATTCCAAGATTTTTCGCTAATCCATTACCTCCTTTGTACCGGTCCAGGCTAACCCAAGAATACAGAAATCATTTAAAACAGGAGATTTAGTGTACAGAATTAGTTGCACAATGATGAAAGAAGTGAGAAGCCAGAGGGGATGGTAAGATTACCTAGAGATTAACCACAGCGGGAATAGCAGAAGCAAGAGCCCTGGGTCCCTGCCAGAGATGCTGCTTGACTGGGACACACGAGAGAGAGAGAAGAAGGAGGAGGAGGAGGAGGAGGAGGGGGAGGAGGAGGAGGAGGAGGAGGAGAAAGAGAGAGGGAAAGAAAGAAATGAACTTTCTTCTCCTTATTCCTGCTCTTCCATCTCCACACAGTGCCTAAAACCAGCCAGAAGCCAGATGAAATGGACTCTGGAAAATGCAGAATGCAGGGACCAGCTAGCTAAGCAGAGCAAAGGAAAGGAGAAGAATGGGTCTGAAAGCAAATAGGCCCAGCTGGCACAGAACCTAATCCAAGCCACCATCATCTCTCGATGGGTTTATTACAATGGTCTCTTAAGTCATCTCCCTGCCTTTACTCTAACCTCTCCTGCTGTTAGGGTAAGATTAGGCTATGGTGAAAGAGACCTAATGATACGACGGCTTGATGCTTAAATACATTGCTTTCTCTCTCACAGGTTAAAAGGTTGATGGGAGCTCTGCTCTTCAAAACCCCAAGACCAGGGCTGCTTCTGAGTCCTTGCTTCTCATCTCCTTGCGTATTGTCATCATTTGCATATCAACACTAGGTCTCTACTGTGTCTGAGTTGTGGCTTTCAGGAAGGGAAAACACATTCAGGGCAAGGAATTTATTCTTTATCCAGTGACTCAGAAATTTCACAAATCATTTTACTCACACTTCATTCCAGTAGGGCCTATACTTAGGCACATACCCACATGTAACTGCAAGGAAGGCTGAGAAATGTAGCTTTAGCTGAGCAGCTAATTGCACACAAGAAAAAGGAGAGATTTAACTTGGAGGGTACAATCATATCCCCTATAATCTATACTCCGGTTAGCAACCAGGATATTCCTTTTATAACAGGAGTCAGATAATGTTTCTCCTTTGCTCACAACTCTTCAAAGGCTTCCCATTATCCTTATACTTAAATCCACATTCCTCATTGTAGAATACAAGACTTCCTTGAGAGCTTGTTTGGAGGTTCTAGCAGGGGAGAGCAGCTACTCGTATACCCTTGACCGAAGACCGGTCCTCCTCTAGCAGGGATGGTTGTCCTCTTCGAGCGAGTGCGCAGCTTCAGGAGGGACACACATGGAGTGGTGAGGGAGGAAGGGGACACCCGCCTAGCCAGCCAGATCAGCCGAATCAACTCTGGCGATAAATGGGGTGACAGATGTCGCCACCAGATCGCCCACATGGCACATGTATACATATGTAACAAACCTGTACATTGTGCACATGTACCCTAAACTTAAAGTATAATAAAATAATAATAATAATAAACGTTGAAGGGCCCATAAAAAAAAAAAGAATACAAGACTTCCAATTCTGGCATCTCCCTACTTCTTTGACCTCATCCCTACCACCAGCAGCAGGATCCTTGATTTGTAGCATTTGTCAATTTCCAAAGTTATTGGTACTCCTACCATGCCTGATATCAGCTACCAAGGTAACATTACTGATTGCAAGATTAGAAAGAGATGTACAATTTCAGCTCTCGTGAGCTAGCATAAGCTGCCTTCAGTTCACTACTGCCTACCATTCTCTCAGTTACTCAAATTTAGCCACATTAGTTTTTCTCTTGTTCCTCTAAGATAGTACTCCTCAAAGCGTGGTCCCCCAGACCATCAGGATCAGCATTACCTTTCTAGAAATGCAAATTATTGGGCACCATCCCAGACCTACTGATTCAGATGCTCTGTGTGTGGAGCCAGCAATCTGTTTTAACAAGCCCTCCAGTTGATACTGGTGTGAGATCAAGTTGGAGAACCACTGCTCTAATTTAATTTACTAAGCTTCCTCCCAACTTGGGGCCTTTATTCTTTGGTATTCTCTTCTACCTGATATTCTCTTCCTCCAGAGCTTTCATATTATCCAGGTCTCTGTGCAAATATCACTTTCTCAAAGTGGACTTCCCTTCTGCCAATTCCACTCTAGTCCCGTCTAGTCCCCTCACTAGAATGTAAGCTGACATCAGGGAGTTCTAACTTCTGCATGTCCAGTACCAAAAACAGGGCATGACACATGATAGGTAGAAGGAAATATATGTCAGATAAATTATTATATAACCAGTGTTAAAGTTAGTTTTATATTCTAATAAGTACATTGAGAAATGACTAGAAAATAAATATAAGAAAGAGAAAGGAATTATATTCATACTGTTAGAGACCATTTATCCTCCTTCTCTTACTTATTAACCTGAAATTCAACATAGTAGTTCAGGTGTAAGTGATCTAAAATACTTTAAGGGCTAAAAATCACAAAACTAATCCTTCCTTCCTTCTTTTTTTTTTTTTTTTTTTTTTGACAGAGTCTCTCTCTGTCACCCAGGCTGGAGTGTATTGGTACATTCTCAGTTCATTGCAATTTCCACCTCCTGGGTTCCAGCGATTCTTGTGCCTCAGCCTCCTGAGTAGCTGGGAATACAGGCACCTGCCACCACACCTGGCTGATTTTTGTATTTTTGTTAGGGACGGAGTTTTACCATGCTGGCCAGGCTGCTCTAAAACTCCTGGCCTCAAGTGATTTGCCCCCTTTGGCCTCCCAAAGTGCTGGGATTACAGGCTTGAGCCGCCATGCCAGGCCCACACATTACTATTTATCAACTGTTACTGGTCCCTTTTTTGGTAAAATCCTTACAGATACAGAATTCATATACCACACAATTCGCCTGTTTATAATGTTCAATTCTGTAGTGTTTAGTATATTCACAAAGTTATGCATCTATAACCCCATCAGGTTTAGAATATTTCATTATTCCACCAAGAAAGTCCATATCCTTTAGCAGTCAACTGCTCTTGCCCCATTTTTCTCCACTCTACCAGCACCTAAGTAAGCAACGGTTAATCTACTTTCTGGCTCTATGGGCTTGCCTCTTCTAGACATTTCATGTAAATGGAATCATAAAATATGTGTTATTCTGTGACTGGCTTCATTTACTTAGCATAATGTTTTCAGGGTTCATTCATGTTATAGCATCTATCAGTATAGAGGGCCTACAATATCCATGGTTCCACATGTATGAATTAAAACAATAGGAGATTGAAAATAGTTGGAAAAATAACAACAAAGATACTAAAAATAAAAAATACAGTGTAATTCTTTATGTAGCATTTACATTGTATTACAAGTAATCTAGAGATGATTTAAAGTATGAGAGGATGTGCATAGCTTATGTGCAAATACTACACCATTTTATATAAAGAACTTGAGCATCCATGGATTTTGGTATCCTCAGGGGGTACTGGAACCAATCGCTTGCAGATATCGAGGGACAATGGTACTTTGTTTCTTTTTATTGCCAAATAATATTCCATTGTATGGATCTATCACATCTTATTTATCCATTCATCAGTTGATGGGTATTTGGGTCTTTCCACATTTGGCTATAATAAATAATGCTGCTATGTACATTCATATATAAGTGTTTGTGTAGACATGTATTTACATTTATCTTGGTTATATACAGTACCCAGTGGTGGAATTGATGGTACCTATAGTAACCGTATGTTTAAACTTTGAGGAATAACCAAATTGTTTTTCAAAGAAGCTGCACCATTTTGCATTGCTACAAGCAGTGCATGAAAGTTTTAAAGTACCTATACCTTTGTCAACACTTGTTATTGTCTGCATTTTTTATTATCAGCATCCTAGTAGTAATGAAGAGGTATCTCATTGTGGTTTTTCAAATTTTTATTTATTTTAATTTTTTTATCATTTTAAAAAATGTTTTATTTTTAATTTTTATAGGTATAAAGTATCTTATGGTTTTGATTTGCAATTCCCTGATGACTAATGACATCAATTTCCTTTTTATGTTCTATTAGCCATTAGTATATCTTCTTCATAGAAACGTCTATTCAAATCCAGTGCTCATTTTTAAGTTGGGTTATTTGTCTTTTTATTATTGAGTTGTAATAGTTCTTTATATATTTTAGATAGAAGTCCCTTATCAGAAATATGATTTGCAAACTTTTCCCCCATTCTATGGATTGTCTTTTCACTTTCTGGATGGTATGCTTTGAAGCACAAAGTAGTAGGTCTACATTATTTTTTTCTTTTGTTGCTTGTGCTTTTGGCATCGAATCTCAGAGCTATTGCTAAATTACAGGTCATGCAGATGCCTATGTTTTCTTCTACTTCTAAGAATTTTATAGTTTAGCTTTGATTCATTTGAGTTGGTCTTTGATTCATTTAGATCTTTGATCCATTTTTACTTAAAGTTTGTATGTGGCATAAGGTAGGGGTCCAACTTTATTCTTTTACATGTAGATATCCAATTGTCCCAACACCATTTTTTTTTTTTTTTTTTAAAGACTGTTCTTTCCCCATTGAATTGTCTTGGCACACTTGTTAAAAATCAATTGACTGTAAATGTGAGGGTTTATTTCTGATTGTCAATTCTATTTCATTGATCTGTATGTCTATTCTTCTGCCAGTGCTCTGGTCCTTTTAATCAATGTCTGTTTGGTCATATCTTAGGGCCCATTTCACCGCACAAACATATGTTTTATTCCAAAGCAATTTTATCTGCATGTTTTCTTTCACAAATGCAATCAGTTTCCACAAACGTAGTTTGTACATTTAACAAAATGTAGTCAGTTTTACCATCTGAGGGGAGAGAAGGACGGCAAATAATAAAAGACAATGTCTCCTACTTCAAATCAGTGGAAACTCTTCTGAATACCAGAAGAAGGAATTGGATGATTCCAACCAGAAGAACAGTAATATTAAAATTATGATTGCCTCATCTGGATCCCAGATGTGGTAGCTGTCTCCTT
Source organism: Chlorocebus sabaeus (assembly GCF_047675955.1). Lineage (NCBI taxonomy): Eukaryota > Metazoa > Chordata > Mammalia > Primates > Cercopithecidae > Chlorocebus > Chlorocebus sabaeus. Next base: position 32,323,464 of record NC_132929.1, on the reverse strand, counting down.
CTTATAAAAACAGAGAGAGAGCTAGAGAGAGAAAGAGAGAGAGAGAGGAAATCATAGGCACAGTGTATCTAAAATATTTGGAGACACATATTACTTGGCAATGTTAGTGAAAAGCTTTAATATGTTGATGAAAATTTAGCTGATTAGTTCTCCTGCCTTTCTGACAGAATAAATTATTCTTCCTGGGAAATTGTGGTGCTACATTTCCCCAATACTTCTCCACTCATTCCCACCCCACTACTCTAATGTCTGAGGTCCTAGGGTTACTTCCATGTGAACATTTTATGTTAATGAACATAATTGCTTTCTCTTTTGTCCAGGAAAAAAAAGATTAATTCTACCCCTTGTGAAAATGGAAATACCTAAAAAGTCTCATCAGATGGAGCCTTGGACACTATCCTAAAGCAATCTTATCTCAAAATCAAACATATAAGAGATGCTGTGATCTCTCCAAGAGAACTTCAACCCATAGCACTCTAGAATTTAAATGAAGCTTGCCTCATTTTGGGGAGCACCATTTTTAAAGAGTTTTGATTTAATAATACACAGGACACATTTTTTTCCCAAGTATGTTTTCAGTTTCAAAACCATGTGTTATTTACAGAAAATAGAATTCGTGTGTTTTTGATTCATTTACACTTAACTCATTAAAAAATTCCTGTTAAACTACTTGGTATTCAAGGACTTTCAGTTTTCTAAATAAGTTTCCAAAAGCCTTCTTAAAGATATGAAATGGTGTTAAATAAATATGTACATGAGTTTCCAAACCATGTTCATAATTTTTCTTTGGAATTTTTTGCCTTTAATTAGTAAAATGTGCTTTTCTCCTAGCCAGAAAGAGATTAACGTGTGAAAATTTATCATTTGTCAATGCAAGAAAGCCTAAATCTACAAATAAGAAGTTTTAAATATCACCAATCAACAAATAATTTGATTCACATATATGCTACAAAATAAATGTCAGATAAACGTCAGAGATTTAGGAGGAAGAAAGTGGATTAACAATTATTGAACACTTCTTGGGTGCTATGTACTTAGCACTTTATGTATGTAGAATTTAATTCATAGGAGATGGGTATTTTCATCACACTTTAGCAGATGAGAAAATTGAGGCTCAGACAAGCTAAATAATCTTCTCAAAGCCACATGGTTAATAAGACAGAGCCAGGATTCAAAGGTCTGTATGAATCTTCAGTTCATGTTATTTCTATTTCAGCTACCCATTTTTGAACCCCACTGGATCTGAAATTAAGAGATCTGGTTTTTAATTACTGCACTTTTACCTAATACAAATGTGAATAAGTCTTAGCTTCCTTGACTATAGATTCGGGACAGTAATATCCACCTTATAAAGCTGTTGTTAGAGGAAATGAAATAATGCATATATAAATGCACCTAGATTGAATTGAGTTGGTTCTCTTAACAACAGAGAACCTGTTCTCTTCAGCCTTGTCCCTTGTCATAACCTGTGTTGTATGAGACTTCTATACATTTTTTATGCGCACAGGTTAACACTTTGAAATTGTAGATTGCATGTCTATTGCACCTTGCAAAATTGTCAGATTCTCCTAGACTGTAGAATATAATTAAAAGTTCATACTGATTTTATTCTAAATTTACATATTCATCTCCTTTTGTTTCCCCAATAAAACTTTAATCAGAATAATTTACTCCTACACCCAAAACCCAACATACACACTATACTTTTTAGAAAATTGTGGTAAAATACACATAATGAAATTTATCATTTTAACTATTTTTAAGTTTATAATTCAGTGGAATAAGTTAATAGTACATTCCCATTGTTGTGCAACCATCACCACTATCCCACACTATGCTTTTCCAAGTAGCATTTCATCATTCCCTACGTTGAAAGTTTCTTTCTACTTCTATTTATCAACTCTTAGTCTTCATCCAAGATCTGACTCAAGCCCCCTCATTTACGACTCTTCCTTTAGTGTGCTTGTCTGATTTGTATCAAATGTTGGAAGTCAGTTTTGCATAGTGGTTAAGTGTATAAACTCTGGGTCAGGTTGTTCAAGTTCAAGTTCTTTCTGTGTTACTCCATAATTATATGGCCTTGGACATGTAAATCAACCTCTAAGTGCCCTAGGTATTTATCCAAATGATTTAAAAACTTGTGTCCACACAAAAACCCGCATATGAATGTTTATAGCAGCTTTCTTCATAATTGCAAAAAACTGGAAGCAACCAAGATGTCCTTCAGTAGGTGAATAAATAAATTTTGGTACATCCATGCAATGAAATATTCAGTAATAAGAAGAAATGAGCTGTCAAGCCATGAAAAGACATGGAAAAACTTCAAATGCATGTGGCTAAGTAAAACAAGCCAGTATGAAAAGGCTACATACTGTACAATTCCAACTATATGACACTCTGTAAAAAGCCAAACCATCAATATGATAAAAAGATCAGTGGTCCAGGGGTTTGGGGCGAGTGGTGGGGGTAGGCGAGTGGAGGAGGAATGAATAGGTGGAGCTCAGGGAATTTTAGGGCAGTGAAACTATTCTTTATGATACTATAATGGTAGATACATGACATTGTGCTTTTGTCAAAACCCATATTACTGTACCCTAATGTAAACTATGGAGAATCACAACAAAGGTACTACATTAATGCAATATGTTAACAACAGGGAAAACTGGGGTGGGGAAGGCAAGGGGATGTATGGGAATTCTCTGTAATTTCTGCTCAATTTTTCTGTAAGCCTAAAACTGATCTAAATATATATATATATATAAAAATTTAAAAAGCAAACTAAAAAATTAACAATCAATAACAAAAAGATATCTGGGAAATCGTCAAATATTGGAAAATATATATCATACTTCTAAATAATCTATATGGCAAAGAAAAAATTAAAGGATTTTGAAGTGAATGAAAGTATTTTTAACTGAACAAAAATAAAAGCACAACAAATTAAAATGTATGAGATGCAGCTAAAGCTGTACTTAAAAATTATGGCACTCAATGTTTGTGTTAGAAAATAAGAAAGTTCTCAGGTTTTCTACCTTAAGGAACTAGAGAAAGAAGAAAAAACAAAAACCCAAAATAAGCAGAAGAAAGAAAATGCTACATACCAGAGTAGAAATCAATGAAATAGAAAACAGAAAAACTAGAGAAAATCGGTGAAAACCTGAATCTTTGAGAAGGTTGAATAAATAAATAAGTAAATAAATCTCTAGCCAGACTGATCTAGAAAAAAATGCGAATACACTAATAACAATATCTGAAATGAGAGCAGTAACATAATACAGGTTACACTTCAGATGTCAAAAGGATAAAAAGAATATTATGAACAACTTTATGCCAATAAATCTGACAACTTAGATGAAATGGACAGATTCATTGAAAGATACAAACTGCCAAAGCTTATCCAAGAAGAAATAGATAACATAAATATCTATATATCTATTAAAAGATTGAATTTGTATTTAAAAACTTACCCACAAAAAATCCAGGCCCAGATGCCTTCATTGGTGAATTCTACCAAACATTTGGGGAAGAAAATAATACCAATTCCACATAAACACTTCTAAAAAATTAAAGAGGAGGAAATACTTCCAACTCGTTCTGTGAGGCCAGAATTACTGTGATCCCCAAAAGCAGTCAAATATATTATAAGACAGGAAAACCACAGACAAATCCCCCACATAAAGTTTGATGCAAACATATTTATAAAAATTTAACAAATTGAATCCAACAGTATATAAAAAGAACCAAAAAAGGTCTATCCTAGGAATACCAGGCTGACTTAACATTTGAAAATCAGTCAAAGTAATTCACTATTTTGATGGACTAAAAAAGAAAAAATGATAATCTCAATAGTTACAATAAAAGCATTTGACAAAATCTAGCATCCACTCATGATAAAAACTCTCAGCAAATGAGAAATAGAAGGAAATCTACTCACCTTGATAAAGGACATTGACAAAAAAAACCCTATTGATAAAAAATTAAATGTTTTGTTTCTACCTTCTGAGATCAGAAGCCACAGAAAAATGTACACTGTTGCTGGGCAAGGTGGCTCACACCTGTAATCCCAGCACTTTGGGAGGCCAAGGTGGGTGAATCACGAGGTCAGGATTTCAAGACCAGCCTGGCCAACGAGGTGAAATCCCGTCTGTACTAAAAAAATACAAAAAATTAGCCGGGCATGGTGGCAGGCACCTGTAATCCAAGCTACTGGGGGGCCTGAGGCAGGAGAATTGCTTGAACCCAGGAGGCGGAGGTTGCAGTGAGCCAAGATTGCGCCACTACACTACAGCCTGGGCGACAGTGCGAGACTCCATGTCAAAAAAAGAAAAAGAAAAAGAAAAATGTACACTGTCACTGCTTCTATTCAACATTAGTACAATAATGTAAGGAAATGAAAGAAGGGCATCCAGATTGGGAAGGAAAAACTAAAACTGTATTTGCAGACCATGTGATCATGTATGTAGAGTATCCCATGGACTCTACAAAAAAGCTGGTAGAGCTAGTAAGGGACTTTAGCAAGGTTACAGGTTACAAGGTAAATTTTTTAAAAACTACAATTTTATTTCTACATATTAGCAACAAACAATTGAAATAGAAATTTAAGAAATTACTATTTACAGTGGCATCAAAAACATGACACACAGAAAAAAATCTGACAATGCATGGGTAAGACCTGTCCACTAAAAAGACTAAAATATTGCCACTAGAAATTAATGACCCAAATAAATGAAAAAATAAACCATATTTATGGAAATGAAAGCCCAATATTGTTAAGATGCCAATTATCTCCCAAACTGATCTATAGATTCCATGTAATCTCATTCAAAATCCCAGCAGGCTTTTATTGAATAAATTAACGGTCTGATTTTTTCATTCATATGAAAATACACAGGACCTAGAAGAACTAAAACAACTTTGCCAAAAAGAAAAAAATTGGAAGGCCAACACTCTCTGATTTCAAAACTTTTAGTAAAGCTATTTTAATCAAGAGAGTATGATAAATAAAGCTATTTTAATCAGGAGAGTATGATATTGGTAAAAATATAGACAAATCAACCACACGGAGTAGAGAATCCACAAATAGACCTACACATATATGATCAATTGATTTTTGACAAAGATACAAAGGCACTGCAATGGAGAAAGGTTTTAAGCAAATGATTCTGGAATAATTGGATATCCATATTCAATAAGTATATAAATAAATAAGTATCCTCAATTCATACCTTGTACTATATACAAACATATTCAAAAATTCATCATAGACTTATGTCTAAATAGATCATAGACTTATGTCTAAAACCTAAAACTATAACACTTCTAGAAGAAAACAGGAGAAAATATTTGTGATTTTGGCGTAGGTAAAGACACATCATCACTCAAAGCATGAGTCATTTAAAAATGTGATAAATTATACCACAGAATTAAGGACTTTTGTTCCTTGGAAGACACTGTTCTGAGAAAGAAAAGACAAGCCACAGACCAGAAAAAATAATTTCAAGCCATATATTAGATAAAGGACTTGTATTCATAATATATAGAGATTTCACAAAATCTAAATATTTAAAAATATCCAATAAAAATGGGTAAAACACTTGAACACACACTTTACCAAAGAAGATATATGGATGGCAAATAAACACATGAAAAAATGCTCAGTATCATTAGTCATTAGGAATATGCAAAATTTTAAGCCATATATGCATTTATTAGAATGTCTAAAATTAAAAAAGATTGATCATACTAAGTATTGGTAAGGATGCAGCAGTTTCTTAAAAAGTTAAACATAACACCTGCCATGTGGGCCAGGACTGGAGTGAGATGACTGAGGAGACTGTCTCCTTTAAATTGCATCCTAGGTTCTTCTCTGGTTTCACCCTAGTCCTGGACCTGCATGTAACTTAGCCATTCTGCTCCTTCTCTTGAACTATCATATTTGCCAAGAGTTTCACAAGTTTGTTTTCACAAGTTTGTTTAAAATGGAAAAGTTGAAGTCTGAATCTCCTAGTGCTCTCTTAGCATTTTTCCAGAGCCAATAAAAATTATACAGAACATTAATTCGATTGCTATTTTACTAAGGTTTCTTCCCAATTCCCTTGGGGATGGATGTTGAATTTTATCAAACAATTTTGGCATCTACTAAGATGATCATATGACTTTCTCCTTTAAACTTTTAAGACACTGAATTAAGTTTTATTTAACATGTTTTAAATTAGGAAGCATTTCAAACATACTGAAAAATACAAACAATAATGTAACAGACACATATGCACCCATTACCAGTATTTATAGACATTAGCATTTTGCCATATTTGCTTCAGCTCACTCTCTCTCTCTTTCTTTTTTTTTTCCAAGATGGGGTCTCACTCTGTCACCCAGGCTGGAGTGCAGTGGGATGATCACTGCTTGCTGCAGCCTCCATCTCCCAGGTTTAAGCAATCCTCCCACCTCAGCCTCCTGAGTAGCTGGGCTACAGGCACGTGCCACCATGCCCGGCTAATTTTTTGTATTTTTGGTAGAGATGGGGTTTTGCCATGTTGCCCAGGCTGGTTTCGAACTCATGAACTCAAGTGATCCACCTGCCTCGGCCTCCCAAAATGCTGGGATTACAGGCCTGAGGCACCACACCCAGCCTCACTCTCTCTTTTTAGATAAACAAAATGCATACAATAAAGTTTTCCATTTTCTCCCTTTCATCCTTTCCTTTCTGTTGAACTAGCATTTCTACTGAAGTTGGTATGTGCATTATCATGAATATTTTAATACATTCTATGTGATTTTATGTTTTAAAAATTTTATATAAATGGTATCATACCGAATGTATCATTGTGCAACTTGGATTAATTTCTATTTTATGTTTTTTATTTACCATGCTCTTAGTTTGTGTTTTTTTTGCCTTCTGTGATCAATTTTTCTTCATTCCCTTTTATCTCCTCTCTTCATTTTAAAGTTATGTATTTTATTTCTATTCTGAATCCTCCTGCTGAAAAAACTAAAAAGTTGGAAAAAATACTAATTTTTTTCTCAGAAGCATTGTAGAACTGTCAAAGTAGTAAGGACTTACGGGCCAAAATCTAAGAAAACACTGGAATCTGGAGAAAGAAGCTGAGCATGAATGTACTGAAGATGCCTTTTCTCTGAGGGAACTTGTTGATCTGGACAGATTTGAACCTTGGTTTTAGCAGATGTACACAGGGCCTATCCAAGGAGGGGATCCTACAAGATGACCCGTCCGTAACTGAGCTAGCACCCCAAAGGGGTGTCACCCTCAGAGTAAAAGAAAATCTGAAATATACTGCTATGATTTCAACTGATGTTGAAACTTAATCCTCAAGGAAACACTTTTAAGAAGTTGGCCTTTAATAGGCAGAGCCCTCGTGACTGGATTAGACCATTCATGGATTAATGAGTTAATAGATTAATAAATTAATGAGTTATCTTGGGAATGAGTTAATTATCACCAGAGTAGATCTGTTATTTAAAAAAGCCAGTAGGGCCACCTATCATAAACCCCTTCACCATGTGATGACCTATACTGCCTGAGGACTCTGCAAAGAGTCCCAACCAGCAAAAAGGCCCTCACCAGACGCAGTCCTTCAATCTTGGACTTCCCAGCCTCCAAAACTAAGAAATACATTTCTGGCAGGGCACGGTGGCTCATGCCTGTAATCCTAGCACTTTGGGAGGCTGAGGAGGGCAGATCATGAGGTCAGGAGTTCAAGACCAGCCTGACCAACATGGTGAAACCCTGTCTCTACTAAAAATACAAAAATTAGCTAGGCATGGTGGTGTGAGCCTGTAGTCCCAGCTACTTGGGAGGCTGAGGCAGGAGAATCGCTTGAACCCAGGAGGTGGAGGTTGCAGTGAGCCGAGATCACGCACTCCAGCCTGGGTGACAGAGTGAGACTCTGTCTCAAAAAGAACAAAGAAAAGAAAAGAAACAGACATTTATTTCCTTTATAAATTACCCAATCTCAGATATTTAGTTATACTACCCTCCCATACTCCCAGGGGTAGAAGGGAATATTGCCTTAACACTGAGAAGAACAGATGTAAAAAGAAAAGGAGAGAACTCCTCCCTGAAAAGTTGTCCCCCACCAAGAATTACAGAGCTGGGTTTGGATAGTCAGGGAACATGAAACCATGAAGTTGGATAATGTGGTTCTGACTGGTAGAGGAAAATTCTCACTGAAAGAAGGTAACCTTCATCCTAGGCCTCGAAGAATTCCTTTACATAATATTTTAGGGACAATAATCAGTGCACAGTAAAACATACATGTGCACATGCGCATACACACACAAACAGAAGAGGTCTCATGAGAAAAAATATAGATATGAAATTAGCAGATATATGAATTATCAGAGTCTATTTACAATTTAAAACATCAAAATACTCTAAAAAGCGATCATATTTGAAAAGAACCAATGGTATTGTATAGAAATAAATATAAAAAAGGAAAAAATTAAAAAATCAGTGGACAGGCTGGGCTTGGTGGTGTGTGCCAGTAATCTCAGCTACTTGGGAGGCTGAGGTGGGAGGATTGCCTGAGCCCTAGAGCTTGAGTCCAGTCTGGGCAACATAGTGAGACTCTGTCTCTTAAAAAAAAATCAGTGGATAAATATAACAGCAAATTAGAAGACATATATATTAAGAAATTATGCAGAATGCAGCATAGATAGACAAAAAAGGACATATAGAAGAAAAGTTAGAAGACATAGAGGAGACTGGGGGAATCTAACATTTTTAAATCAGAGTTATAAAGGAAGAGGAAGGAGAGAAATAATGACTAGGGATGTTCCAGAACTAATGAAGAAATTCATTTCAGATGACTTGGCCATCTCACTATAGACCTCAAATGTTTGCAACACAAGCTATTCCATTTTAAAAACACTACTCCACTCATCGTCTACAAATTAGAGGCTTCATTTATGTGTTGCTTATTTAATATGTCATTTAAAATTCCACTTTCATACCTGATAAACTGCAACTGTAGCCATCTTGGGCCAGTATTAAGTTCAAAAAGCAGGCAAGTTTCAGGTGAGCCATTCTATAATAAGAAATTAACACCTTGATGCTCTATGGATATTTTAGTATACAAATTTTATTGTTAAAGGGTGGTGGTGGTATTTAACATACTAACATTATTGCTGCCATCTTTTATGGTGTGGAACTCTGAAACATCGGCAACTCATTTGTCTGTAATTCAGAGGGGACACAAATTACTTTCTGAAGACAATCTCATCCTTACTCCTAGTACTTTATTTCTTTGGCACAACTCCAAGTACCAGGTGGACTGACTTTCTATCCATGCAGCTTTTTTCATGTTTTAATATTCGCCAGAAAATGTCAATGCTACCCCCCAGCTCTGCTGATTATTAAAACATAAGGCTCTGTACTTAATTAGTGACAATGAATAGATGTTTTCTAGGTATTTCTCAGGAGAGTTCATCTCAAATTTAGAGCTGTTCACTGTATTTTAAAAGCTCAGTTGAAAGAAACACTAAGGAGGGCCATTGGAAGGATTTGCAATTCATTCATTTTTCTGGATACAAGAAAATCTACCTCTGGATTAAGACATACCATACATAGAATCTTGCCTACGATGACCCAATAGAGAAATTATTTTCTGGTTTTAATTTAAGCAGTTTTGCTTTTCCAAGAAATTGATTTGCTTTCTGCATTATAGACAACATATCTATTTATGGTCCAGTACCTTACTACTACTGCTTTAGGGCTTAAACTTAGGGAGACAGGATGTACGCGTAGCTTTCAATTCTGTTTTTGACATGGTCACTTTGCTGTAGTTACAGACTCATCAAAATGGCCATGGTTATGACAAAATATAAATTCATTTTTATTGTTTATACCTCATTCCTTATACTCACTTCATTCCTGAGCCTCATCACATTTCTGGTCTTCACCCCAGCTGAGGATGTCAGTAATTGCAGGAGGCTCAGGAATGGGCTGAAAACAGTCATTTTGCACAATGTGTCAAAATAAGAAAAAAAAATGCATAAGAGTTTCTATTTTAGTCTGTACCAAAATGTACCCTAGTCAAAATGATTGCATCAAAATTTTAATTACTCAGGAGACTATTAATATAACGCATGCCAAATTCATTTAACAAACTTTTATTGTGTCTCAGCTATGGGTTAGGCATTTGGTACATGAAAGCGATAATGAGATACTACAAGATAAACCCAAATTGATAGCAAAAGAAATTAATCTAATATTTGAGAGTGAAACTAGAAGAATCCGTACATAATAGAAGTAACCAACTACCTATAAAGAAGTAGAAGGGTCTGTGTGTAAATCAGTAACTAAGGAATTCTGGAAAGAAAGTTAAAATGAAATTCATTGAGCATATTTATTAGGAGCTGGTCCTGTGTTTTTCCCTGAGTGAGGAGTGCCCAAAACTTCAAACAAGATAAAAAGAGAATAGTCTCAGGAAAAGATGAATATATTGCTATGCTATAATTCAATCCAGCTCAATCTAATCAATTTTACCATACTTTGGCAGAAGAAATATTTTAATAAAGACATACTGTTCTGCACGGCTCCTGTAGTGGTGCAATAGACCAAAAAATGCAAAGAATGCTTGCCATTTCTTCCTTGATGTGTTTATGCGTTTGTCAGACATTCACAGAGGCTTGGTGTAGGTTTTGTGATAAGCACTGAAAATGTAAAGACCAATAAGACACAGTCTCCACTCACAACAAACTTACAGTCTAGTAGAGAGCAACAGACCAGAAAACCAATCATTATATTATAGGCTGACTATGACTGTAACTATTAATAATAATTACATGCTGTATTAGTCAGCTATGGACACAATACTGCATAAGAATGCAGTGATTTAAAATAGCAGTTGTATTCTCTAGGTCTGTGGGCTAGATAGGTAATATTCCAACCCCTGGGTTTTGGGCTCTCGGATACAGGTTGGGTTTAGGTCAGCTCCATATGCCCCTCGTCTTTGGACCAGAAGCTGCCTGGGGTATGTGGTCTGTTCCATGTGTCTCACTCAGGGATTAGGCTGAATAATCAGCAGCAACCTGGGAAATACTCTTCACGTAACTGGAACAGGAGGGCAAGCTCAAGCACACAGCCTATGTCAAACCTCTGAATTACAGATGCTGACATCCCATTGGCCAAAACCCAAAACATATAACCAAGACTAATGTCAATAGGATAGGAAAGAAACTATAATTGGAATCTACAGGAGCAAATATTTGCTGAACAATAATCCAAACTCACACATACACAGTGCAATTGGAAAAAATAGAGAAGGATTATGTAAGTCAAAGTTCTTGATTATAACCAGTAGAAACAGACTCTGGAGTATTTAAGCAGAAAAGGTATTTATTAAGGAGCTATTGATTAGTACATAAAGTCTCTTGAAAGGTCTGAAAACCAATCCCAGAGACTATGCAACCAGGTACAACTTCCAAAATCACACAAAACTAGGCTGGAGAAGACACCACTGTTATTGCCAGTAGCACAGACACTCCCACTCTAACTGCCCACACCACTAATACAATACTGTTGCTAGAACTACTGGCACTATTGCCTCTAAAAATGGATTTTAGCTGCCTTTTTTGTTGCTATACATTGTTAGAGTTCTGCAAAAAGATGCTCTTTTTCATGCCATTAGCTTTTAATTCAAAATCTGGAACCTACGTATTTGATTGGCAGATCCTAGATCACATGCACATGCTCTGATTACAGGGGATGTGGGAAAGCAAGCATGTGGCTTTTTCAGTTTTTAAAGAGGGGGAGCCTCCATCTCATAATGGCAACATCTCAAACACAGGGAGGGGACTCAGATGCTGTGTGGCAAGAAATAAGAATGAGGAATATCCATTACAAGCACACAGATGGAGGCAGAGGCATCAGGAAAGTCTTCCCAGAGTAGATTAGGTTCAAGTTGAATCTTAAAGAATAAACAGGAGCTAGAGAGTTGAAAAAGGGTAACAATGGCCTTTGAAATAGAAAGAGTCATGAGAAAATGGCACACTTGTGGATGTGCAATAGTTTAGTACAGCTTAAGTACAACGTATGGGGATGGATGTGTATGGAGCAGTCATGGAAGAGTGTCATGAGATTGTTGGTGAAAGAAATAGGAGATACATCATGAAAGCCTCAATTTTTTGTTTGTTTGTTTTGTTTTTGTTTCTGTTTTTGTTTGAGATGGAGTTTTTGCTCTGTGGCCCAGGCTGGCGTGCAACGGGGCAATCTCGGCTCACTGAAACCTCTGCCTCCTGGGTTCAAGTGATTATCCTGTGTCAGCCTCCTGAGTAGCTGGGATTACAGGCGCCCGCCACCATGCCTGGCTAATTTTTGTATTTTTAGTAGAGACGAGGTTTCACCATGTTGCCCAGGCTGGTCTCGAACTCTTGACCTCAGGTGATCCGCCCGCCTCAGCCTCCCAAAGTGTTAGGATTACAGACATGAGCCATGGTGCCCGGCCAAGCCTTGTGTGTTATGTAATGTTATTTGGTCAGGTTATAATGTAGGAGAAAGAGAAAATCGGTATTTCATATAGAAAGGTATTTAATTCAGGGAAATATAACATTGGTAGAAAAACTGGAAAAATAGAAATCAAGGGGCTGCTATAATTTCATAGCTGAGATCTAGGGTTCAAGAAGTTGCTGCTGCTGTTGCCATTGTGGCTGCATCAGTTGCCTCTCACATCCGTGAAACTGGTGAATAGATATCAGGACTCCAAGTTTAACTACTGCAATTGTCTCTTAACACCAGCATCTTCATAACTTTGCTTGCCAGTATCAACAACAACAGAATATCGCCTCTACCTCATTTTTATCTTCCAAATCTGGTGGTAGTGCATCAAATTGGCAGAATCTACTATATCTAGAGCTCCGGTGGCACTATTGTATGGGGAATATAGGGTTTTTTTGTTTGTTTATTTATTATTTACTTATTTATTTATTTATTTATTTATTTATTTATTTTTAAATTTCCATCATCTCTGATTAGGAGAATGGAGAGAGATTAAAGTAACCAATCCATAGTGTCTAACACACCATGTATGTCATTTTATGTATGAAGTTTATCTCAAGGACTATGAAAACAGTTAATATATATCTAAAGTATGGATATTACACACTTAGATTTGCTTTCTGAAAAGTTGTTTCTGCGACACTAGAAGTAATTAATTACAAGAGTATACAATAAAATATTTTTGTAGTAACTCAAGTGAGATAGGGTAGAATAACTAGGAATTGAGAGTAAAGTAAGTGCTGGGAAAATACAGAGAAGGTAGAATCTTCAGAACATGGTACAGGGTCAATTAGTTATACTGGGTTGGAGAAAGAGAAGATGAGGTTTACTCTCAGTTTTCAGAGTTGGATAACTGAAGAAGTGGTGATATGATTCAACAAAATGGAACAGAGAAAGAAAAAGAGAAAGAAGCATAATTAGTTCTAGAAATGTTGAGCTTTTAAGTCCTGTAGGACAGTTAAAAGGAGCTTTCAAGTTTGTGATAAGATATATGGCTCTGATGCTTTGGAGAGGGATGTGCTTTGAAGGTATAAATTCAGAAATTATGGGCATATATATAAAAGTCAGTATCACAGGAAAATTCAATGACATTGTATTTGGATAACTAACACTAGCTACTAAAACAAATTACCAAAAATTCTTGGTGGCTTAAGATAATAAGGTTTATTTTCTATGCACCTCATGGTTCAGAGTAATCCTATGATTTTGGTGGGGGAGATATTTCTGTTCCATCAACCATTCAGAAACCCCAGGTTACTTCTTTGCAGTAGCTCCCATGTCTTCTAGAGCTCAAAATACTCTGGTTGATCCTCTGCATCTGACTGACCCAAGAACCAAAAAAAGCCTGGGAGAATGTTAACAAGTTTTAGGGGCCAGGCTAGAAGTAATGTTAGAATGGAGCTTCTCCAGCTGGGTGCAGTGGCTCATGCCTGTAATCCCAGCACTTTGGGAGACCAAACCGGGTGGATCACCTGAGATCAGGAGTTTGAGACCAGCCTGGCAAACATGGTGAAACCCCCATTTCTACTAAAAATACAAAAGTTAGCCAGGTGTGGTGGTGCACACCTGTAATCCCAGGTACTTGGGAGGCTGAGGCAGAAGAATTGCTTGAATCTGGGAGGCAGAGGTTGCAGTGAGCCAAGATTGCACCACTGCACTCCAGCTGTGGTGACAACAGCGAAACAACATCTCAAAAAAAAAAAAAAAAAAAAAAAAAAGGAAAAAATGGAGCTTCTCAAACTATCTGTAGGAAAGGACCAATTAAAAAAATTCCAATCTGCTGCAGACCATTACTTTTGTAAAAGACAATAAAAATGTTGTAATGTTGTGAGCATAGAGGGAACATATCTCAAAATAATAAAAGCCACATATGAAAACTCACAGCCAACATTTTACTGAAAAGTTAAAAGTATTCCTCTTAAGAACTGGAACACATGAGGATGCCCACTTTCACCACTCCTATTCAATATAGTACTGAAAATACTAGCTAGTCCAATCAGGCAAGAGAAAGAAATAAAAGGCATCTGAATTGGAAAAGAGAAAGTCAAATTATCTCTGTTTGCTGATAACATGACCTTATATTTAGAAACTCCTAAAGACTCCTCCAAAAGACTGCTAGATTTGATAAATGACTTCAGTAAAGTTTCAAGATACAAAATCAACATATGAAAATCAGTAGCATTTCTATACTCCAATAACAGTCAAGCTGAGAACCGGATCAAGAACTCAATTCCATTTACAATGGCTGCAAAAGGAAAAAAGAAATAAGATACCTAGGAATACATTTAACCATGGAGGTGATATATCTCCACAAGAAGAATTATAAAACACTGATGAAGGAAATTGTGTATGACACAAATGGAAAAACAACCCATGGGTTGGAAGAAACAGTATCACTAAAATGACCATACTGCCTAAAGCAATCTATGAATTCAGTGCAATTCCCATCAAATTACCAATGTCATTTTTCACAGAATTAGAAAAAACAATCTTCAAATTCTTATAGAACCAATGCCGGGCATGGTGGCTCACGCCTATAATCTTAACAGTTTGGGAGGTGGAGGTGCACATTGCTTGATCTCAGGAGTTTGAGAACAGCCTGGGCAATATAGCAAGACCCCACCTCTACAAAGAATTTAAGAAAACTTAGCGGGGTGTGGTGGCATGTGTCTGTAGTTCAGCTACTTGGGAAGCTGAGGTGGGAGGATCACTTGAGTCCTGGAGGTTAGGTTGCAGTGAGCTGTGATTGTGCCACTGCACTCCACCTGAGACTCTGTCTCAAGAAAAAAAACATCTTATGGAATTAAAAAAAAAAAAAAAAAGCCTGAAGAGCCAAAGCAATCCTAAGCAAAAAGAGCAAGGCTGGAGGCATACATTATCTGATGTCAAAATATACTATGAGGTTACAGTAACCAAAACAACAACGTACTACTATAAAAACAGACACATAGATCAATGGAACAGTATAGAGAGCCCAGAAATAAAGCCACATACCTACCACCAATTGACCTTTGACAAAGTCAACAAAAGTACACACTAAGGAAAAGATACCCTATTCAATATATGGTGCTGGGAGCCTCTGTTACAGGACTGAATTGTCACTGCTGGAGTGATGAAAAGTTGCTGGATTCATCATGACAGGAAGATAAAGAAAAAACAGGCAAACAGGAAGGAGCAAAGCCCTTCTTCCTCCTCCAGTCTTCCAGTCTTTCTTTAGTTCCCCCTATTGGCAGAGCCTAACAGCAACTGGAAAAGCACAAAGTTGTTTTGTAGAGTCCTAGCTCCCAGCATCACAAAGCAAGAAGGGTGGCTGTGGAACTGGAATAAATAGTAGTTTAACTTGCCCACAAGCCAAGGATACAGCTGTAGGTAAAAACCCTAGAGAGGGTATATTCAGCTTGATCCTACAGGGAAATTCTGGAGTGTAAGTTATGTGTCTAAGTTGTTCCTACCCAAGACAGGGGGAGCTAAAGTTTCCATACTCCTGTATTTATCAGTCATTGGTTAAGAACTGCGCTTGAGGAATATAATTTCCCAGGGACTTCTAGTCCTTGTGAAAGAAGGCAAAGTAGTTCCAAAAGCCTAAGGACAGTCCTGTGAAAAAGAGTTGCAGATCCCAGCTGTTGAAAATAGAAGCACAGTGAAACTTCAGGTAATGGGAACACTCAAAAAAGGTAGATAAATATCACCTACCTTTAAATACTGAAGCATCAACAGTATTTATTCTGCAGACATAGTTCTAAAAGCTGCCTTATTTTTCTGCTTTTTTGACTAAATTTTTCTCATTTTCAATTTAATGGCCGTTACTTTGAGGCTATCTGAAATAATAGGTGCTATCTGAAACACGTGTAATCTGATCTTTTCCTAAGTGCAAGTCACTTTTTTCAAATTCTACTGGTGCTTCCTTGCTCAAAGTCTTTTAAAGTCACATCTCTGTTTGGAATATAGAAGAAGTAGTGTTTTCCAACCCTGCAAAGTCCCCCATTGGTGGACTCTCTCTATTCCCTTTCATTTCTGTTCGTAATGTCAGGGCTCAGAGAACAACACCTCAAAGTATGGTGCTTTGGGGTGTGCTGAGCACTTCTGAATTAAAGAAAATTGGAAAGGCTTAGAAGTTGCCCCAGAACAAAGGACTTTCTAACATTCTTCTGTCCCCCCAACCCCCAAACACAGGGAGAGGCTCTCCCTGGAAGTTCCCTTATCTTACAGAAGAAAAGTTTTTTCAAAAGAAATGCAATTGTTCTAAAGCCTCCTCCCTAGGAATCTCATCAAATAACCAGCCAAGATTAACCATAAGAAGAGAAAAGACTAAAAGTCATCATCATGCCCAGACAGACTGTTCCTCTTTTCTTCTCAGGGCAACTGAGATTACCTGGGAGACTTTATCTGCATAAGACGACCATCTTTGTTCATTTCTGTTGCTCAAGCTGGAATGTAGTGGCAGGATCATGGCCCACTGTAGCCTTGAACTCCTGAACTAAAAGAATCCTCCTGCCTCAGCCTCCTCAGTAGCTGGGACTACAGGTACACACCACACCTGGCTGCTGTTGTTCTTACAATAGTAACCTGGAGTAACCTGATATTAACCAATCAGTTTTCTTTCTATTCTGTCTCACTGCCCCACCTTACAAGGAGAGTAACTTTGAAGTGACCAACTTGCTTTTTGTTGTTTCTTCTTTCTTCAGCCCTTTTTCTGTCTATAAAGCCAACCACATCTGCTCCATTCATGGGAACACCTATTCTATCGGTGTTCTATTGCCCCTCACCTTCCTTCAACTTTTTGCCACCTCCCCCAGAGCTCGGAGGAACTTTGTCCCAGACCATTGTCTGTTCTTTGAGCTCATTCATGTCTTCTGAAAATAATTTGCTACCCCTCAAAATTGCTTACGTCCTCTATTTTCTTCTCCCCTACGAAGCGAGTACTTGAGTGTCAACTGTCTGGCCCTTCTTTGAGTCTTATGTTTTGTATGACTCTTGTGCACAGTATCATGTTAATACCTTTGTATGCCTTTTCTCCTGTTATTCTCTCTATTGTTGGTAATTTCATCAGACTCAAACCTTCAGATGTGAAAAATTTCCTTTGCCCCCAACAATAAACTGGTTAATTCTGTTCTATGCTAATCTCCTTCTGATAACGTCTTGCTAAAAACATAAAAAATCACCAACATCTACCATTAATATTGCTTTCTGAACTCCTCCCTTAGCTTTACAAGTTATGTAGATACTAATCTGCCTTGTGAGATATTGTAAGCAAGAGTTTAGCCACCGCCTAATGTGAACCTTCAGCTGTCCACCCTCCTACATCTATTTCCTCAATTCCCACCTGATTACTGTGCTAAGCTAATGACACATATTTTAGTTTTTTGTTATTGTAGGCCATCGCTATTGTTAATCCGAGTTAGTGATTTTAGCTATTGCAACAAACCACCCTCAAATCTCAGGGTCATAACCCAATAAAGATTTATTTTTTGCTCCAATCAGTCCAATGAGGATAAGTGTGTTGATACAATTATTAAGAAACCCAGAGTCCTTCTATTTAATGTTTCTGCCATCCCCCAGCTTCTCAGAGTTTTCTGTATCTGGCTGACTGGTGTGTGAAAAACAAACGGGAACTATAAATTACTGGAAGTTTTAAGGTCAGGCTTACATGGGAGGGTCACTGCTTCTGTTTACATTCCACTGTCCAGAATTAGTTACACAGCCCGATATAAAGGTAAGATAGCGGGGAAACATAGGTTTCCTGGGTGCAAAGAGGAAAATAAGATGGTGAATATGTATCATTATCTCTGTCACACTTAACGATGATTTCAGTTGCAGGTAACAGAAAATTCAACTCAAATTGGCTTTGTTGGGGAGGAAAAACTTTTCCTTCTACTTTTTGAGGTTCTATAATTGGGGGCCTATGAATTAAACTGACAAAGGACAAGAGAAGACAGATTTTAATCACATATATATAAGGGAGATCACAAGGAAGTGTGACTCCAGAGGCTGGTTAGAATTTGGGGCTTATAGACTGATACTTCCCTGAAGGGGAGGGGGAGAAAAGCACTTATGGGAAAACAAATGACTTCTTAGAAGGGGAAGGAGCGGAAAGGGCACTTATGGAAACGACTTTCGGGAAAGATAAATGGGCCCTTTGGAGAATAGATGGGAGATATCGTAGTTTTTTGACAATGTCTGTTTAGATGTGGTGACAATTCTCACAGTCTCTGACAGTGACTCAATCTTCCTTGGTTGCTCCCTGGAGGGAATTTATAACAATTGAGTTCTTTTGGGTTCTTTTGAAAGGCTCTGCTTTTAGGTAGATAAGGAATTTCAGGAACTTAAACATATTCAGCTCAAAATAATCTTTATGCCACAATGGCTTATTCTGGATCCCTTCAGCTTAAACAACAAAGGGAATTTATTGGCTCATAAACCAGAGAAGTCTAGAGGTAGTATGGGTTCCGGTGATGTTTTATTTGAAGGTTTATGATTCTCTCAGGGATTGGCTTCCTTTCCCTATGATTGATTCTCCCAACCATTCCTCCTCCACGTGTTGGCTTTATTTTCAGTTGGCTCTACTTAGTAGCAAAGGAAAAAAAAAAAGAGAGAGAGAGAGAGAGAGAATGTAGCTCTTCCAGTATTTACATTTGAATGCTATACTATTCAGAGAAAAAAAATAACTTCTCTGTTCTTTGCTATAAAACAAAAATCCTAGGCTTCCCTCTGATTGGCCTCTGAAACAAAAACTAGTTCAAAGGGTGAGGATAACTCTGATAACTTTTGGCCAGTTGGACAATTCTTGGACCTGTTATGGGGTGTATTACGTCTGTCCAAATTGCATAGATGAACACAAAGTACTTGTGGAATGAGAGCTGGGAGATCACCCATATTCATTGCAGTAATTCAGGTAGGGATATGGAGCATAATCTCACTTAAGGAGAATGAGTACTGTGAGGATATCTATAGCAAGTGTGTAACATGTAAAATAGGCTGAGAACATAAGTCAGAGAAGCTCGTAAAAAACGATGGGAAAGTTCAGACAGTAAGTCAGGAGAACCAAAAGAATGGCGTTCTAGAGGCCAAGGGCGTATGATGTCAGAAGTTTGAAGTACGATGTCAGAATCATCCAAATAACTTCCTGTGTGCTGATTCTATATTCATGAGTCATCTTTTGTAATTTGGCTTCTCATGTAAATGTTCCTTTGAATGAAAATGTTAACCAGCTTTCTGGACTCCATGGCAGTTGTGTTTTTCATGAACAACAACAAAAAACAATTGCAATTCTCGTTTACACATGAGTCTCAGTAAGTCTGGTTGGTATGAATCATCCCGCAGGATTCAAATTAGTTCTGGAGACTGGCAACATGGAGCTTTTGTCTCTACAAAGTGAGGACTAGACTCTAGAATACAGAGTGCAATCTTCTCTTTCACCCTGTTACAAATAAAAATAATAGGATGCCATCATTTTGTTTTATTTTTTATTTTTACTTTTTATTTTCATAGGTTTTTGGGGAACAGGTGGTGTCTGGTTACATGAATACGTTCTTTAGTGGTGATTTCTGAGATTATGGCGCACCCATCACCCGAGCAGTGTACACTCTACCCAATGTATGGTCTTTCATGCCTCACTCCCCTCCCACGCTCTCCGCGGAGTCCCCAAAGTCCACTGTATCATTACTGTGCCTTTGCATCCCTACAACTTAGTTCCCACTTATGAGAACATACAATGTTTGGTTTTCCATTCCTGAGTTACTTCACTTAAAACAATGGTCTCCAATTCCATCCAGGTTGCTGCGACTGCCATTATTTCATTCCTTTTTATGAGGATGCCATTGTTTTGGACCAAACTCCTGCACTAAGCCCCAACAGACTAGACTAAAAATCAACATGGAGTTACCCATGCTCACAAAACTGAAACTGAGTTGTTATGTGGCCTTCTGAGAAATCAGGAGAGAGGTAACAGCCTAATTTCCCAAACAGGCCAGTTTAAACCTTCAATCCCCATAATAATGAAGTTCCCTGTTTTAACTCTTGTTTGTTTGTTTTTGAGACAGAGTCTTGATCTGTTGCTCAGGCTGGACTGCAGCGGCAGGATCATGGCTCATTGCAGCCTTGAACTCCTGAACTGAAGGAATCCTCCTGCCTCAGCCTCCTCAGTAGCTGGGACTACAGGTACACACCACCACACCCGGCTGCTATTGTTCTTACAATAGTAACCTGGAGTAACCTGATATTAACCAATCAGTTTTCTTTCTATTATTCTGTCTCACTGCCCCACCTTACAAGGAAAGTAACTTTGAAGTGACCAACTTGTTTTTTGTTGTTTCTTCTTTCTTCAGCCCTTTTTCTGTCTATAAAGCCAACCACATCTGCTCCATTCAAGGGAACACCTATTCTGTTTTATGGAACGAAGTGATGCCTGAATCTAGAATTACAATAAAGCCAAGTGAGATCTTTAAATTCGTTGTAATTTTGCCTGACACTGTAGCATGCTTTGCTAACCTGTAGGGACTGTATTTGAAAAACGACGTCTTAAGAATATTCCAAGATTTTGGAATTTTTAAACTTTCCATGTTTGCTGTTTTGACTATTTTCTGTCTTTTCCTGTAAAGTTTATTTTCAGGGCCAGCAGGAAAGGGAAAGCTGGGTAGATGATCCCAGGCCCATTTGGGAGAAGGCTAGGTCATGGTTACCTCCAAGTACACAAGATCTGTAGGAGTGATCCAGGTGGCCTTTGGGGAAGATTAATTTGGGGGCAGTAATCAATATGGAGACTACAATAATGATAAACACTTGAGGAAAGCTAGGGAAAGCTGGATGAGAGAGAAGAAACTGAATTCAAATAGGAAGACGAATTAGCAAGATTCAGTGATTGAACAGGGTGTCTGTTAAGGATCCTACCAGGCAAGATTTCAAGTCTTGGTCACTCACAAGCTGCACCAGTAATGCCATTGCTCTTGAGAAGACAATCAGTTTAGGAAACTTTCCTTACAGATCAGAATACAACCTTTAGCAAGTATTTATGCAAGCAGTATCTTGACAAGTGTTCTTCTTGTAAATTCTTATACTTCTCGTTGTCATAACTTTTGAAAATGCTATTACAGGTTAATATCCAGATGGCAGAATTAGGAATTAGAGTGTGAAAGTTAATCATTCGAATTGGGTCACTCTTGTCATAGCCAACTAAAAGAGTGGAGAAGCCAGTGGTGGGGGAAGCCCTCAGGGCACATAACATTGCTCCAAGAATAGAATTCTCTGCAAGCCTGGCTGCTGAAACCACCTGCTGTAACCTGAAATAAGTTTTATCTTCAGGTTTTAGCTTCTGAAAGAACCTGCTGCAGCTGTAGGGCAAGTTTTACCAACCCCCTTTACTCACCAATCAGAACTAACCAGCTGCCCAAAACTTTACTAAATGTCAATGAACTTTCTGGAAAAACAATAGATAACTTTTTTTTTTTTTTAAAAAATAAAACCCCCTAACTCCTCTTTGTTCTTCTCACATACTGAAGACCACCCTGTATTTGTAATAACCTGAACTTGCAATTCCTGTGTCCCAAATGAAATGCTAAATGTAGAGATTCGTCTCTTCGTATTTGACTTCGACAGGGTCGCAAGCAAAACCACACATTTAAAACAGACTTGGTAAAATCAGCCAATTATGAAAAGAAACGGACGATTCCTTTTTCTCTTCTGGTTTAGCCTTCGCCCCGCAGCCTCCGCGATTCTTTCGAACGGCGGTTCTATCCCGTGACCTTTTCACTTTCCAAGTCAACGGACTGGGGGTCGTTACACACGCGGAGGGCCCGGAACGCACGGCTCCTCGCCTGCAAATTCCGAGCAGTCCGGATTTTGGGGCTGCCGCCCGGCCACACCACCGAGCAGCTCGCACCCACATGGTGACCGGGCCCTGGCCCTCGCCCCCGACCGGCGCGTGGGTCTTCGAGGGCCCGCGACGCGGCGCACATGTCGGTGCCCGCCTCCCGCGTCGGCGACAAGACAGGGAGCTCGGACACGGGGAGGCTGACCCGGAGCCTACCCATGAGGCAGCGCGCCGGCTGCACGAGAGCCCCCCCTTTCCACGGCTCGGCTGCCAGCTCCGCAATGGGAGCCGCCGCCGTCGCCGCAGTGTAGTTTTTCGTGCTCCTCCTTTTCCTCCTCCTCTTTCTCCTCCTCCTCAGGGCTCCAGTCAGGCCGATCCGCTCCGCTCACGGTAAGCGCCCCCCGCCCCCGCCCGCCCTGCGCTGCAGCAGGCAGAGGCCCTCCCGCGCGGCCTGCGCCGCCTCACTCCGGGGGCGCTGGACTGGGGGTCTTGAGGCCGGCGCGGGTCGTCGGGAGCGCCCAGGGCGCGGGGGAGGAGACCGGCTGCGCGGCGGCGGCCGGACCGCCATCTTGCGTCGGCCCAGGCGGGGGAGGAGGGATCCCGGCGCGACGCGGCAGCCGCCTCGGCTGCTGCAGGCCTGGGCCGCGCGGGCCGCCGCCTTCTGCTCCTCCGCCACCTCCCCTCCCAGGCCTGTGCGCCTGTTTGTCCCCAGCCTGGTTTTGGCTTTTCTCTCTGGAGGCAACTCCCTTTGGTACATTTTGTGCCGATGTTTGGCCAAGACCCATGCTTCTCACACCACAGCCCACCCCCGTGTCTCTTCAGTCGTAGGAAAGGAGACCAAAAGGGGGTTCGGGATTTGCAGGCACAGGGCCCCTCGTTTGGCCCAGATGACCGGTCGTTCCACGTTTGCACCCTCATTTTTGTCAGAGGGACCTCCCCTGCTCTGCCATAGAATTCCCGTTATTGTCTACAGAAGAAGGGCCCTGAGGAGAAACGTGGAGTTGGAGACACAATTTTCTGAGCTTTGCAAGGTTCACTTACTGAGACGGAAACAATGATCTCACTCTGAGGTTTTAGCCTGCTCCAGCGATGGAAGGAGTTCCTCCCAACTTATCTCAAGTTTTAACGCTTTTAAGGAGAAATCTGCTGGAGAGGAAAAACGTCAAGGTGAACCCGCTTCTGCAAGCACGGGAGACCTTTGGCCAAGAGTCTTTGTTTGCGAAGATTCGTTAGTTTAAAAAAAAAAAATCTGTCATCTTAAATATTTGGCTTTATTGTTTTCAGGTTTGGACAGAATTGGTCTTTTTTAGTGCCATGAAACGTAAAATGGAACGCTGGAAGGAGAGTTTTAAAGCACAAAAGCTGCCTCTTAGCATCTGTAAGGTGTCCTGCTTTGGGGGACTACTGTGCCAACTCCAGCTGTCTCCACGCAGAAACTTAACCAGGGAAGGCGCTGGTTTGCTTATACCATTGTTAGGGCTGTGTGCCTCTGATGTTTTAACATCATTACAAATACCGTTGTCATTGTGTCTTGCTTTTGTTTCTTTCTTTGATAACCCCTGATTTGTATCTCTTAGCAAACCCTTTTGAAGTGGTCTGGGTTGCGGGAATCATTTTGCAGGCAAGGAAACAGCCTCAGGGAGGGGACTTGAATGAGGTCACTAACTAGGAAGAGCCAAGGCCAATTTATATTAATAGAACCGTAGGTCTTCTGACTCCTTTTCCAGTGCTCAACGCTAGTCTATACCATTTTTGTGGGAACGAAGTAGATGAGAATAGGCAAGGAGGCTCACCTAAAGATTTTAAGAAATACTACTCAATTGCCCTTTCATTGATATTTTTATGTTTTACTTTTGAAATGCGGGTGTTACGTTGCCCAGGCTGGTCTCAGACTCCTGGGCTCAAGCTGACCTCTCAGCCTCCGTAGCTGGGATTACAGGTGTGCATCATCTAGCCTGGCTTTTATATTTTTATTTTCGAATGAATTTATTAACTTTGCAACTTGTTATTTTTTTCGAAAATATTGAAAAGTTAAATAGCCCATTTGAATACCATACCTACCACCTAGTTTTAACGCTACCTTTTTGCCATATTTGCGTTTTCCACTTACCTCACATTCTGTTTTCCGAACATTTCAAAGTGCGTTACGGATATGACAGTTCAGCCCTAAATGCTGTATGTGTGTCAGTATGTATTTCGTAAGAGATCAAGGCCATTTTTCTGTGTAACAGTACCACAATCACACCTAAGAAAGTGAAGAATATTCCTTACACTCTAACATGTGATGTAGTATATATTCACATTTCCCCCCATTTCTTCGAAATTCCTTTTCAATCGTTTTTTGTTGTTGTTGTTGAGATAGGTACTTGTTTTGTGTCCCAGGATGGAGTGCTGTGGAGCAGTCTTGGCTCGCTGCATCCTTGACCTTCTTCCTGGGCTCAAGCCATCCTTCCACCTCAGCCTCCTGAGTGGCTGGGACCCCAGGAGCACACCACCACACCCAGCTAATTTTTGTATTTTTTGTAGAGATGGGGTTTTGC
The DNA here is from genome assembly GCF_047675955.1 of Chlorocebus sabaeus. Classification (NCBI taxonomy): domain Eukaryota; kingdom Metazoa; phylum Chordata; class Mammalia; order Primates; family Cercopithecidae; genus Chlorocebus; species Chlorocebus sabaeus. The sequence continues at coordinate 32,298,602 of NC_132929.1, read as the reverse complement.
AGTGTTGCCTAGCCTGGTCTCAAACTCCTGGGTTCAAGTGATCCACCTGCCCCGGCCTCCCAAAGTGCTGGGATTGCAGATGTGAGCCACAGCACTGGGTGACATTGATCTTTTGGAGAGACCAGGTCTGTAGTCTTATAGAATAACCCATATTCCATGTTTTAGTGATAGTTTCTCCTCATAGTGTTTAAATTTGTTCCCTCTATCCTGTTTTCTGTAAACTTGGAATTGGGTCTAAAGGCTTGAATATATTCAGGTTTAATATTTTTTTTTTGATAGGAATACTTTGTAAGTCATGCAGTATACTTCATTGCATACAACATCCAAAGGCACATAAAGTAGGCTTGTCCTACTAATAATCCTAAATTTGACAGGCTGTCTTTCCATTGTAAGCATTTCCTTCTGCAATTAGCAAGTAATTTGTGGTGTGATATTTTGGCATTAGGGTAAGAATTTACCTGCAGTAATCTGATAAACACAGTTGGGAGCAGTCCTTTAGGTATGGGTTTGGAAGTTAGGAAGAAGGAGGAGTGGAGACAATTCTGGAGGAAATGCTAACCTATCTACTTTAGGGAACTTGGAATGCTACTGTGTGTCGGCATCAGAGCCTAGGGAGACTAGGAGAGAGGAGGCAGAAAGTAGATGTCAGAAAGACTTTGCCTTCTTTGAAAGTTTGCTTAGGACCATTTTAGCAGTAGTAAGCTATGGTAAATAGAAAAGTTCTGAAGTAGTTTGATGTTGAAGGATTGCAAGTGCTTCAACGGGAACATCTGTCCAGTTAGGCTACTAATCCAGTCTTTTTTCATTCCAGTGTTTTATTAATCAGCATTGGCTCACTGAAATAGCAATTTTCACAAATGAAAAGTCAACTGTAGTTTTTAGGTGACAGGAAATTGGAAATTTCTGTTGACAACATATTTTGTATTTTGTTATTCCAGAAGCAAGTTTTGGAAGATGAGGAATGTTTTTGATATATTCACTAATTAAATATATAAATCCTGAATAGTTTTTTTCTTGCTTTAGAGAAGAATTAAAAAACTGTTTGAATTTTCAGTCAGATTTCTTTAAACAGTGATTTAAATAATGACTTGATTTACTTAGTGCCTTGTATCAAAAATTGTATGTTTAGAATTTTAATTCATTTCTCCAAAGCAATTTTAAGGATTCTCTTAACCCTCAGTATAGGAGGAAAAGTATACGATTATCATTATCATCTGGGTCAAAAGGGACTGTTACTTTTTTGCATTTTAAGTTATGTATAATTTATAGGAGTAAAAATATATCATAATGTAAAACAACTTATTGGAGCTTTTAATAAGAATTTAAATATAGCAATTCTCTTTGTATATATACTTAGAAAAATAAAAAACAAAATATCTATTTCATGCATTTAATTACATAACACCCCTACAACAAATATACATCACATTTGAACACTTTATGTAAACATTCTTATTATTTAATAACACCCATTTTTTTCCTTTTTGAGTTTTTGTATCTATACAAAGAACATCTTCCTTTCTTCCCATTTTCAGATATGTGCAAAAATCATTCTGGTTAGACTATAAGACAACATTCCCTTCCTAGTTTCTGCAAGTTATTTTCCTAGTTAGTTGCATGAGGAATTTCTTCTTGGTAACTTACAGTTTTGTAACTGAAGCTTTTCCCATACAATGAAAGTATACTCTGAACTAATACCAGTCATAAGCCATCTTCAAGTCATTCTCTTCCAAGTATTGTTTCTGACCCACTTTTTGAATGTATCACTCCTGTAGTCTTTTTGTAATACAGATCACTTCAGGTTAATTTATGTAAGGATTTAAAATTCATTGATGGTTGAGATGAATTGAGCTGAGAATTCTGGGTAGGTATAGTTTTCCTTAGGACAATAAGAATCATAAAGTATATTTGAAATCCAGATTTTGTGTGATTGACTTCTTTTGCTTTTCCGTTTGTGAAAATTCATAGAAGTTCAATGCTGTTCTTCATAAGAGTGCCAACAAGGAGAGTTTTATGCTGTATGATATTCAGCCAAGTCTAAATTTGTAAAAAATTTGTCAAAAGTTGTATGTCTGACAGAATTTTGAAATTTTTCTGGCATTTCTTATATATCAATCTTGATTCTACTCTCATGCCTTTTCCAAATCTCTGTGTAGATCTACATTGTCCAAGCTTATCATATTTCATTGTCACCTGTTGCTCAGATTTTCATTTCCTGTTTTTCACCTTTGAAGATATTTCTACCTGAAATGGGCAACATCATCTGAATGGAATTAATTATAGATGCTCCTTGAATTATGATAGGTTACATCCTTGATAAACCCATCATTAGTTGAAAGTATCATGAGTTGAAAATGCATTTAATGCACCTAACATACTGAACATCATACCTTGGTTTAGCCTACCTCAAATATGCACAGAACATTCACATTAGTCTACAGTTGGGCAACATCATCTAACTTAAAACTTATAATAATAAAGTGTTGAATATCTCGTGTAATTTATTGAGTACTGTACTGAAAGTGAAAAACAGAATGGTTGTATGAGTACTTGAAGTAATGAATGCACTTTGACACCATGATAGAGTTGAAAAATTGTTTTAAGTTGAACCATCTTAAGTTGGAGACTGTCTGTACTTAGCACCTTTCATACATGACCCTGGAACTATTTGTCTTATGAATACTGATTCTAAATTTCAAATGCTTCCCTAATAGGTTCTTGCTTGTCATTCCTTCTGGGTTGCCTTTTTGCATGTACATCATCAAAATGCGAGACTGGAAGAGTTTCTGAAACCTTTGATAGTTCATAATTTTGTTGAAGACAGTACATCTATCTTCTTTGCTCCACAATTGCAAGATATTTTCAATTTCAGATTTATAAATAACTAATTAGAATGATCAATCCGATGAATTTTTTAAAATGTCTTCATTTTCTGTTTCCTTCCAGTCACCTTTGCATACACCTGCATTCAATACTTGTGCACTTAAGCGTTGTATCAAGGCTGGGTGTGGTGACTTATGCCTATAATCCCAGCACTTTGGGAGGCCAAGGCGGGATTACTTGAGCCTAGGAGTTTAAGACCAGCCAGGGCAACATAAGGAGACCTTGTCTCTACAAAAAATAAAAACTTCGCTGGATGTAGTGGCGTATGCCTGTGGTCCCAGATACTTGGGAGGCTAAGGTGGGAGGATCACTTGAGCCTGGAAGGTCTGGGCTGCAGTGAGCTGCGATTGTGCCACTGTGTTGTAGCCTGGGTGACAGAGTGAGACCCTGTCTCTTAAAAACAAAATTGTATTAAGTAAAATTTTAGCACACACTTGTAAGGGATCAAAGACTGTCACATTTTCTTTGAGCAGAACAGCATGGTCCATATTCTTAATGTAAAAATACTGTGTGATGAAGTTCTTCCCGCTGAATGAGAATGCCATATTTCCTTTTTGTTTTTAGAAATACGTTGTTCTCTCATCGATTAAGTTTGAGAGAATTTGTCTAGAATAACTCATCTGAGGACTCAGTCTGAGATTTCCCTTACAAACTCATTTTCACTACCATCATTAAGAGTCTAAAGTGTGCTATCCATCTTTGTGTTAATCTTCTGGTTCATCTAATAGTTGTGAAGTGCCTTCTTCTGTTAATTTTCTTCTCTTCCATTTCAGTCAGAAAATGAAGTCTGAGTTCTTAAACTGTATTCAGTGAAAACTAAAAACAGATGAAGGGGATCAGAATATGCCACTTAAGCATAAGGATTATTTTGGGTTGAAGGGAAGTGAGAATCAATAGATGCAGGAAGAGTTCTGTGCCCTCCCCTTATTTGCCTAGTAGTAGCAGAGCATTAATTTCTATCTTTTTTCTTTCTTTTTTTTTTTTGAGACGGTGTCTTGCTCTTGTTGTCCAGGCTGGAGTGCAGTGGCATGATCTTGGCTCTCTGCAACCTCCACCTCCCGGGTTCAAGTGATTCTCCTGCCTCAGCCTCCCGAGTAGCTGGAACTACAGGCGTGCACCACCATGCCTGGCTAATTTTGTATTTTTAGTAGAGGAGATTTTGCCATGTTGGCCAGGCTGCTCTCAAGCTCCTGACCTCAGGTGATCTGCCCACCTCGGCCTCCCAAAGTGCTGGGATTACAGGCATGAACCACCACGCCCAGCCAATTTCCTTCTTGCAGCAGGGAGGGAAGAGCAACTCTTTTCCCTTGAGATGGAGAGTCAAGGCAGAGATGAGTTTGTATAAACAAACTTTACTGAAATAACCGTTATCTTCCATTAGTTCTCCCATCTTTTTCTAGCCACTTTTCCATGGTTTATTGTCCCTGATATTCCAAGTTCCCTTTCTTGGGGGAATTAAAATAGTATAAAAGCCCCTACGTCTAACTACTTGTTTGAGTTTCACTTCTTTTTTGTGAACTCCTGTGCATGTAAATACTAATAAAAATTGTATGCTGCTTCTCTTGTGAATCTGTCTTTTCATAGTTTAATTCACAGGCCATGAGGTACTGAACCAAAGATGATAGAGGAATTGTTTTCCCTCCCTGACGTAGACTACAAAAATGTCTTCAGTTTTCCATATGTCTTTGAAAGTTGATGCAATATTTTTGCAAAACTATAAGAAAACTGGAAAATAAATGAGAAAAATGAAGGCCAATGCATTAGTGATGATTTATTTCACTATTATTCTTCTAGGCAGTCCCATTTTCTTATTTTTTTAGCGTAGTTGGGATTAATTGATGAACAATGGTGAAATAATACCTAGAATGATGGAGTTAGCAAAATATTTCAAGATGTAGGAAGAATAAAGTCACTAACATCCCATAACGTATTTTAGATTGATAAAAGGATTCTGTTATAGACCTACATAATAATTATAAGATATAAAGAGTTTTAATCTATTTAAAAGTAGTAAGTAAATTTTCCCCTCTTTGTTTAAAGATCTCTAGGAAACAATGTGAATAATAAAATGTCAGTCTTTCTAAGTAGTAACTGCTGAAGAAAGAAAGTAAAAAGCTAAAATAGTTTCCTTTGGACTCTGATAGTACACTGAACTTCAGTGGTTAATTTGGACAGTTAGAGTTCCACCCCTCTCCAATACACACATTAAACCTACCTGCCTCTTCTACTTCCATAATAGATTTTTTTAGCCCGTTGTACTTTAATACATCTCTAATGAATACAGGCAGTACCTAGAAAGTTATTCCTTGAGGTTTCTTTCTAAAGTTTTTTTGTTGTTACCAGCTTGTTGTTGTTGTTGTTTTTAAACCTTTCTTCCAAGCTTTACCTTCAGAGACCTTTCATAATAAAAAATTATTAATTGGAACCCTGGCACATCAGGTGTTGTATTTAGACTTTTTGGTTAAGTGGATTACACCAAAAGTGTATTTCATTTCAGTCATTTTCTTTGCAAACATTCCTGTTTTTCTGGTTTTGTATAACAGGATGAAGACAGTGATTTTTGGGATGATGTATGCTTTGCTTCTTTGTATTTGTAAATACAATGCCTTACATGTAATTAATGTTCAATAAATACTTTCTCTTAGTGTTTTTTTTTTTTTTTTTTTTTTAATCACCTGAATATTCCCCAACAGTTTAAAATTACTGCTTTACTTTTTGGGTTGTTATGTAACTTACACATTTTTGACCAGCCAGTATAGTAATTTAGCTTTCTTTTTTAAAAGGGGCTTTGACTTGTGTTTCTCTAGTACAGTAGTTATTTAAATGTGGTCTTGGGCTTGAGACACTTTGAAGGATTCTACCAGGTCCTCCCTTTACCACATACTTTTCTTGTGAAGCTGTATTTTCTTCACTTCAATGGAAGAGTGTAGTGCAACAGGTTGAATGCAGAAGGTTGTAAGAGAATCCAGCTGTCTTTATTAAGACATATTAATGCAAAAATGTAGCAAAAATGTAAAATACCACTCTTCTCCAAATTTTTTGTTTTGAGAAATACACTTATTTTTTGTAAAAATATGTAATGCTTTCATTATTATCATCTTTAAGTAAATGAATGCATATTGAAAAAAAGTTCTTAGGTTTGGGGTTTGTGGACTCCCAGGCAAAGATTCCATCCGTAAAGGTTAGTCAACCACACATCTTTTTTTGGTCAGATTTGGGATTTTTTTTTTTTTTTTAACGTTATTAACTGAATGCTGTTCAGTTGATATGCATTTTGACTAGGGCTAGTCACCAAAGCAAAGATGATTAGTCTATGAACTAATTTGCCTCTTGCTTCTAGGCTTCACTCCTGTGCATTCCTTATTTTGTGGGTTACCTTTGGCAAGTCTAAGCTAAGCCTGGAGCGGCTTGGGAGAGGTCTGGGGGTTTTAGGTATAATCCTAATCTCTGTTGTATCTCTTGCTTTGTTTTTTTACTTGCTCTGCTTTTCCTATTCAAGGTTTAAGATTATCTGACTCTCAGCTATACAGGATTGCTTACTGCTGCTAGAAAGGCCCTCATAACCAAAATGCAACATGGAAATAGCTTTCTTACATTCCATGAGAAAAAAAATAGATCTGACAACTTTATTGAATAGAAAAAGGTAAATAAGAAAACTGGCACTACTTTGGTGACACTACATTGTAGTGTCTGTTCATTTGAGAAGTTATACGCAAGAGATGTCTTTCTATTCTTTGATTTCTTTTTTTGTAGTGTTTAAGAGATTATAAAGTATGCTCACAGTTACCATATTCCATCATCAGAACAAATACTTCTTTGGAAAAGGTGGTGTTATCATCATCCATCCTTTACAGATGAAGAAATAAAGTCTTAGAAAAAGTTCATTTTATTCATTGGAATAATACTGGGTGCCAGATACCGTGTATTCATTTTATAAGGTATGGTGCCTTGGTTTTCCCTCACTTCACCCTCAGCCTTTTTATCGCAGAATTACATGTTCTCTTCTATTTGGGCTAGACAGTGCAGGCTAGCCTTACAGGCTGGCAGTGACAACAACTGTTAGAAGTGCTGGCTCCTAAAGCATTTGACCTATTCTGCACCTCACTGCACCTAGAAGCTTTTAGCAGTAGGATAACCTAACCCAGCTCTGTATAGGTTGATGGGAAGTTATTAAAGAATTTGGAATTGGTAAATGACAGAATGAAAGCATTATTTTAGTAAATTGTTAATTTGGGGGCTCTCTATTGAAGAGATGAAAGCAAAAATCTGGATGCGGAGAGACCAAGTACAGATAGTCCCCACCTTAAGATGGTTCAACTTAAAGTTTTTTGACTTTATGATGGTGTGACAGTGGTATACGTTTAGTAGAAACTGTACTTCAGGTTTTGAATTTTGATCTTTTTCCGGGCCAGTGATATGTGGTATGATACCATATTGTGATATTAGGCAGCAACAGCAAGCTGCAGCTACCAGTCACTCACATGATCATGAGGGTAAACAACTGATAACATACGGTATACTATGTTGTCAGATGATTTTGCCCAACCGCAGGCTAATGTAAGGGTTCTGAGCACGTTTAAGGTAAGTTAGACTAAGCTGTGATGTTCGGTATTTTAGGTGTATCGAATGCATTTTCAACTTACGATATTTTCAACTTACGATGGGTTTAATCAGGACATTACCCCATCATAAGCTAAGGAGCAACTGCATAAAGTGAATCTTGTAAATCTGTTTCACTTTAGGTGTGAGGTTCTATGGGCCTGGCCAAGTATTGAGTGGATGGAGAGGCAAGGGTGGTGTGGGAAATATTTTGAAGGAAGTCTATAGGACTGGGGAATTGACTAGATATAATTAAAAGAGGGAGACATTGAAAAAAACCTCCAGGGATTCAAGATCGGAAGGATGGCAGTTTCATTAGTAGAAAAAGGGAAATGCAAAAGTAAAACTAACTTTTATAATTTAAGGTAAGACTCATATAACATAATTTCACCATTTAAAAATGTACAATTCAGTGGCATTTAGTACATTGATAGTGTTGTACTACTGTCAACACTATCTAATTCCATAATATTTTCAGCTCCTCAAAAGGAAACCTGTTACCCATTATTCTGGATATTAGATATAAATAAACAATGTGTGACTGACTTCTTTTACTTTCAAGGCTTCATGTAGCATGTATCAGTGCTTCATTTTAAAAAACTGCTAAATAATGCTACATTGTATTGATATACCACATTTTATTTACTAGTTGAACATTTGGGTTGTTTCTGCTTTTTTTGGCTTTTATGAATAATGCTGTAGAAATAATTTCTATTTTAAGATATTGCCACAGCTATCCCAACCTTCAGCCAAGCAATACCCTGATTAGTCAGCAACCATCAACATGGAGGCAGGACCTTCCTCCAGCAAAAAGATTATGACTCACTGAAGGCTCAAATGAGCTTTATCTTTTTTTTAGTAATAAAGTAGTTTTTATTAAGGTATATATGTTGTTTTTTAGAAAGAATGCTATTGCACATTTAGACTATACTATAGTTGTAAACCTAACTTTTATATTCACTGAGAAACCAAACAATGCGTGTGACTTGCTTTATTGCAATATTCACTTTATTGTGGTGGTGGTGGTCTGGGACAGAGCCCTCAATATCTCCAAGGTGTGCATGTACTGAATTTGAGGTGTTTTTATTATTTTTATATATCTAGATAGCAGTTTTCAGTAGTAAAAGAGGAAGGACTGTGACTTAGATGAGATGTCAGGTTGTCTTTCTCCGTCTGTGTTCTTATAAATAAATAAATCCCTGAGGTTGGGCATTTTATAAAGAAAAAAGGTTTATTTGGCTCATGGTTCTGCAAGCTGTACAAGTAGCATGGTACCAGCATCTGCTTGGCTTCTGGTGAGGGCCTCAGGCTGCATCCATTCATGGAAAAACAAAGAGGAAGCTGTGTGGGTAGCAATTTATAAGGTGAGAGAGAAGAAGCGAGAGAGAGGAGGGAGGTCTCTCAGGCTTTTTTTTTTTTTTTTTTTTTTAAACAACCATTTCTTGTGGGAACTAATAGACTGAGAACTCACTCATTACCGTGAGGACAGCACCAAGCCATTCATGAGGGATTTGTCTCTTCCATCCAAACACGTCTCATTACCCTACCTGCAACATTGGAGATCAAATTTCAACATGAGGTTTGAGAGACAAACATTGAAACTATAGCAGAGGTGATTATTTTCTGATCATATAGGCTGCTGTTGAGAATTGATAGCTGAGACTATGGAATTTATTAGATCTGCTGTGGGGAACAGTTTATGTAGGACTGAGGTCTAAACTTTGTGGAAAACCTGTTTTTACATTATTTAAGGAGGAAGTAATCTGGAGAATCTGTAAAGAGTTAAAAAGGAGTAGGTGAATACACAGGACTGTTGGTGTATAGAAAATTACTGAGCATGATATTTCAAGAAATGGGGTTAAAATAGCTGCGAGATAAACAAGGAAAATGCAAATGAAGAAAAGGTAATTTGATTTGGCTATTGGGAGGGTTTTTGGGATCTTCAGGTGGATACTTGCTTTTAGTAAAGTACTGTAGAGTAGATAATGCTATAGCTGCCCTGCTGTGCTCAGCTCAGTTTTGACTGACAAAGTGGGTAGCAGTAACTAGAGCAGGTGGTTTGCAACCTGGATCAGGTTTGCAGGAGGTTATAGTTGGGTGAAGAGGAAGTGATGAAGAGATTCCCTGTATCCTGTGTGAAAAAGTTTTCGTTCATATCAAAGCTTTTAATAACCGTACTGATTTAGATTCGTTTGTAGATTTAAGTAGTCTGTTGAAGCATAGCCTTTCTATGTATTAATATTATATTAAAAGAACTTTGCATTTACAAAAATGTTAAAATTCTAAAAGGTTGAGTTATCATGATGCTATAATATTTGAGATGTTTGATCTGAATCGGTGTCTGTGAAGCAGGTGATTTCATTGAGAGTTTTGATTTAAGCCATCAAACATCTTTATTAAAATGAAATTAATTTATTGGATGTTACTGTTTTTAAAGAATTTACTTGTTTTGAATAAACTCAAGACTTTTATGCTCAATGTTGAGCTTCAACCTAACCGCTTCATTCATTATATTGTACTTGCAAGGTCCTAGAAAATATTTGGATGTAGCAGGTTGATTACCAAATATTTTATTGCCAATTCAAAAATGAAGTTTCATAATTCAACATGTCTAATTAGAATAATTTTTTTTAGTGAAATAATTAAAAATCTTCCATATCTTTCATTCTAGGCAGAAATTTACATACCTCTACTAGATGGAAATATTTACGGTGTTAGGGTTGGAAGGGTTCTTGAAGGGATCTTGAAAGTGAACATTTTCAATCACATAATGCTTAAATTTTTCATATTTTTCTTTGGTGAGCTTTCTCACCTAGAGTTCGTCTTAGTTTTTGATATTTTAACTGCTAATTGTTTTGTTCTTGTATTGAGATGAAGTTTGCCTCCCTGTAATTTGGTATTCCAAATATTCCAGTATTCCTGGTGGAGGCAAATAGTGTCATATCTGAAATATTCGGCCTTAGAAGTGCCTGGGTTTGAATCCTTGCTCCTTTACTAAGTTTTGTTACTTTGGACAAGGTACTTACCCTGTGTAACTAAATTTCCACAGCTGTAAACAGGGGATGATGATAGTGTCTACCTCATAGGAGTTTTTGAGGATTAGATGAAATAATATATGCATTTAATGTTAGCTAATGTTAATAATTGTGTACTAATTACAATTATTTTATAATTATATATTTATCATTATATTGTATAATTTATAGTGATGGTAACATAGTAGAATGTAAGGAATGAAGTAATGTTAAAGCTCAATACTAGCAATTCTCTAGTTTGCTCAAAACAAGTAAATATTACTATTGTTGTTATTGTTACTTGAGCCACACAAAGATCAGGTCACCTTCTTTCCTTCTTTCTCATGACAAACTTTAAAATTTCCGTAAATAGCTTTTACTTCTCCCACCCTATAGTCTCATGTTTTTTAGGACTTTAGTCCTTTCAACTTGACCTAGACAAAGCTCTAGTTCTGAATTCCTTGTAGTGGACATCTGTTATTTTTGCCACCCAGCATCTATTTACCCTTACTTGGTTTTCCTTTGGAAAACCATTCTTTCCCCCAATCTTTATTCTTGTGCTTTTTGATTAAGACTCTCCCTCTGGTACCAGGGAGAGCATGTGATGTAAGCCCAAACCTATCACAATGCCTTAGCATTCCCTTAGTGATTGGCTTAGTGAAGGGCATGTAATTTTAGCCAAGCAAACCAACTCCAATAATAGCTGGGTCTCTTGTCATTGTCCTGGATTTCAGTTTTGAAGAGTGTTAAACTGGAGCTGTTACAGTCATCCTCAATGGAGATTATGAGGATAGAATCAATACAGAGGAAGCGAAGCCCAGGAATGGAGAAAGAAACCAGATTCTCATGATATTGTTTGAATTATGTCTAGTTATTTTTACAAATGAGCCAATAAATATCCTTTTGCATCAGCCAGTTTGAGTTGGGTTTTTGTTACTTATAGTTGAAAGAATCATGACCAATATGTAGTATTTCAAGTGGGGGTGTTGATTAGTATAGAATAGGGTAAAATGACCTTCTCTCTGATTTAATACTCAAATTCTGTACTTTTGACACTGTGTCACAAATCTGATATCAGTCCCTACTTAAAATCCCTCAATGGTTTTTCATTGTTCTTAGGATAAGGACAGAATTTCTTAACACAGTCCATAGGTGCTTCATTGTTTAACTCTTAACTCTTGTCTATCTCTGTTGTCTTATCTCTTCCCATGTAACTCCTTGCTTTTTTTTTTTTTTTTTTGTCACAGTGGTTTCTTTGCAGCTTTTCATATTTGCTGGCCTTTCTTTTGCCATAGGTCTTTTGCACATGCAGTTCCTTCTTCATGGAATCCTCCCTTCCTTCTCCTGTTTGCCTAGTTAACTCCAACCCTTTCTTCAAATAACAGCTTAATCATCACTTTTTTTTTTTTTTTTTTTTAGCAAAACCAATTTTGATTATACTGGCTGTAATTCCAGATTCATAACCTTCATAGCACTTACCATTGTCATTTTACATCCCTTTGTATGAGTATTTGTCCCTATCTCTAGACTACAGGTTTCATGAATGCAATTAACTATGTATTAATTTTTGTTCATTGTTGTATTCCTACCCGACACACAGTACATGTTCAATCAGTACAGCTGTCCCTTAGTATTCATGAGAGATTGGTTCCAGGACCCCAGTGGATAGCAGAATCTGAGGATGCTCAAGTCCCTTATATAACATGGTGTAGTACTTGGATATAACCTATACACATGCTCTCATATACTTTAAATCATCTCTAGATTACTTATGATACATAATACAAAGTAAATGCTATGTAAATTGTTGTTATATGTTTTTAAATTTGCATTTTTTATTCTGTTGTTACTGTTTATTGGTTTTGTTTCTGAATATTTCAGTCCGTGGTTGGTTGAATCTGTGGATGTGGAACCACGGATAGGGAGGGCCAATTGTATACTTTTGGAATAAATGACCTTCCGTCTTATAGATCTTCTGGTACATATTCAACAGTACATCTTCAATTTGTATTTTTGTTAATTTTTTTGGAGGGGGGCAAATACAAAACTGTTACTACCATTCGTTCTCTTATTGAGATCTTTTAAAACTTCATTCCATTTATTTATTTATTTAACATATTCCTTCATTTGTTTTTCGATCCAGGGACAGACTGGGTAAAGCCTCATTCTGCTTGTTTACATGTATTACACTCTCTACTCATGTATAAATTTAATCTGCACACAGGATAGGCTTTTTTCAAATTATTGCTGTAAATACTGCCCTTAGTTAAGTCATTCAAGGCATTGGAATACCCTTTTTACCCCTTAACCACAACTCTATCTTCAATCACTATTATCTGTTGCATCACACACACACCAAACTACTGAGTGGGATTGGGATAGGGCAGGAGAGGGAATAGATTCTTACTTTGTACTCTATATACTTCTGTATGTTTGAACCGTTTTCAGTAAACATGTTTTATTTTTTGAAAAACAGTGCTAATGAAAATATTTTTACTTTAAGGATTAATGTATATGTTTCTTCCACGATAGGATATTTCCTAACCCCTGGCTAGTGTGATTGCTTTTATTCAAACTCCTAACCTAGAAACTCTTAACTTTTTGGTTCGTAGGCTGTTATGAGAATTTGATGCACTGTCTTATCTTTCCAGAAATTGAGTATTCACAAAATTTTGCTAACTTTTATATTTCTGTGGTGCCCCAAACCTTATCAAGAACCTCTGCTGTACCACTTTTAGTTTTTGTAATTATAGCAACCATATCCTCTTTTATAAGATATTTATGTATTCATCATAATCCCCCTAATAGGTAGCTTTTTGAGATAGGTTCCTTTTCATATCCTATGAAAAAAGTGTTGCGATTTGCACCTTGCATTAGAAAGAAAACAATTAAGGATATTATTTTTCAAATTCTTAATCGTTAATATTATTAAGTATTTTATTGTCCTTTCAAAGTCTGATTGAGCTCACTAACTTGGAGAATTGTTTTGGCTTTAAGGAATCCATCTGGATTTATCTTAATTTCAGAGAATTAAAGTGCTAATTATTTGATAAGTTACCTTCAGAGAATGAAGTTTTTTGTGTAAGTGAGGAGATGGGCAGGGAAAGCTGGCCTTATTGCTGTTTTTTTTCTTGGAAAGAGCAGCCTCTTCCAGGACCTGGATTTTCCCTGTTCTAGTCCTGATCGCCTTGAAGGCCACTTCTTTCAAGACTGAATTCCAACCTTTTCCCTTCTCTTTGCCTGTTCATTGTTAAGATTCTCAAATATGTAATCTTTTAAAAATAACATTTGATATTTTTGGTTTGTTTTAAAAATAAAAACTATGGTGTATCCATATATTCCCTTTTTAAAGATCTTTTCTTCCTTAGAGTGCTTATTATCAGGAGACAACATTCTTCATAAAAATTAGAATCTTTCAGAAACTGAGTAAGATTTATCTTCTGAAGTCTCTTAAGATTCTATAATCATCCAGTGTTTTGTCTCTAGTGTTTTAACTGCTGATCAGGTGTTTTTAATAATGAAGTTTGTGTGGTCCGAATGTGCCCTTTTCAAGAATAAGATTGGTTTTTAACAGTAACAACTGGACTGATTCTGAAAAAGATACTTAGTTTTCTAACACTAAAACATTTGTAAGAAATGCTTGAGGCACAAAAGAAAGTATTGATTTAAATTTCATCTGCTTAAAGGTTGTAAATAAAAAATATAAAAGTTAATTTATTTATAAAATTTCATAGCTAAATCCCTAAATTTTATAAAATCATTTTAATCATAGGTCTCTCTTTTAATTATATTATTATTGCTTATGATTTACATTTTCTATCACACAGATAGTGCCAAAATAGATATCATCATTCACTGCTTTTCTAATCCTGTTACAGTAATTTCCAATTTTCCATAATGGAATCAACAGGCAATGGATAGTAAGGGGATATACAACAGTGGTTTTAAAAATTGCTGTTTTTACTCAAAAGATTTCATATGATTGTAAGGTGATGAACATTAAATAAAAATAAATTTTCAAATACTTTCTTGAGATAGTTGGAAGTGCTTGAGGGATCACAAAATCAGGGTTTGAAATATTAGATTGGTATTCATAGTTGAGAATTCACTTTGTATCCTTTAAGTTCTATTCATTTGAGATTAGAATTCAAAAATGATAGTCCTCCATTTCAGTATGCCATTGGTGACAGAAAGACTAAATAATTGCTTATAAAATGAAATAGAATATAAACAAAAGCTGATTTAAGTAGAATGACTTAATGCCTGATTTCTTGGAAAATTTCTGAGAGTAAAAAATGAAAGATCAAACTTAACCAATAAGCCAGTGTCATCTAAATGATTCCACCGAAAAACTCATTTTAATTATATAAGTAAATTGTTAGTTTTTTTATAGATAGAACATTATCTTGAGCTAACTTTATGAGTTAGTTGAAGTTCATTTTTATGTGCAATACTTATTTTGCATATAAATTTTTGCTATTTGAAATGGTTTTCTTTTTTGTACCTGTTTTTTTTGTTAAGTTGATCATATCGTTTTTTTTGGTGTTGCCAAATTCTTGGTTAGTAATACAATCCCCAATTAAAATATTTTTACGATAGGGGGACAAAAAGAAAGATTAACTTTATAATGTGATTTTTTGGATTATTTCATTGATTATATATCTTGAATTTATGGGATTGGGGAAGACGTAGAAGTTAACCATTCCGCTGGGCATGGTGGCTCACACCTGTAGTGCCAGCGCTTTGGGAGGCCAAAGTGGGCAGATAACTTGAGTTCAGGAGTTTGAGACCAGCCTGGCCAACATGGTGAAACCCTGAATGTACCAAAAATACAAAATTATTCGGGCGTGGTGGTGCGCGCCTACAGTCCCAGCTACTCGGGAGGCTGAGGCAGGAGAATCACTTGAACCTGGGAGGCTGAGGTTGCCGTGAGCTGAGATGGTGCCACTGCACTCCAGCCTGATCAACAGAGCGAGACTCCATCTCAGAAAAAAAAGCTAACCATTCACCATGTTCCTCATAATCTCTTTTGTGTTTTTATTACTAGCTATTTATTTATTTATTTATTTATTTATTTATTAGAAAATAAAATACTAAGATACATGTAGAATGAGTGCTTTTTCTTACCTTTTCTTTCTTTTTTTTTGGAGTGAGGGTCTCACTCTGTCACCCAGGCTGGAGTGCAGTGGCCCAATCTCGGCCTACTGCTGCCTTGACCTCTTGTAGCTGGGACCATGGGCATGTGCCACCACTCCCGGTAATTTTCGTGTATTTTTTGTGGAGATGGGGTTTTGACATGTTGCCCAGGCTGGTCTTGAACTCCTGAACTCAAGCCATCCTCCCACCTTGGCCTCCCAAAGTGCTGGGATTATAGGCATGAGCCACTATGCCCAGCCTGAATGTTTTTTCTTAATAGAAATGGCATAAAGATACCTTATCTAAATGTTAATTTTTATATGTTGGTACTTTTGAATGGGATACTTATTCTATTAGATTAGTAGTATGTAATTTAACAGTGTGTTATGTTTATATGAGGGTAAAATTTTTTTTGGTGTATATTTTAATTAGTTTAGAAATGCTTTTTTTGTATATTTTAATTAGTTTAATAAATGCTTAGCTGATAGCGCACAAATTCCAGTATAATAGAATTGGGATTAGTTCTTTTTTTTTTTTTTTTTTTTTGAGACTGAGTCTTGTTCTTTCGCCCAGACTGGAGTGCAGTGGCACAGTCTCAGCTCACTGCTGCAACCTCTGCCTCCTGGTTAAAGCCATTCTTCTGCTTCAGCCTCCTGAGTAGCTTGGATTACAGGCACGCTCCAACATGCCCGGCTAATGTTTTAATTTTTAGTAGAGGCCGGGTTTCACCATGTTGGCCAGGCTGTTCTTGAACTCCTGACCTCAAGTGATCCTCCTGCCTCGGCCTCCCAAAGTGCTGGAATTACAGGCGTGAGCCACCGTGCCCGGCCTAGAGTTCTTTAAAATGGAATTTATCCCAGAGTTAAAAATAGTTAAACATTATTAAGTGGTTTCTATGTGCCAGGCACTGAGATGTGTTTTATATATATTATCTCATTTAATCTTCATTATAATCCAATGACATAAGTCTATTTTTATTTTATATGTATATGTAAATGGTAAATGTATATATAAAAAGCAGTAAACAAGGCACTAGGTTAACTAACTTGTCCAACATCATATGGGTAGTAAGTGATTGAGTCAGAATTTGAATTTGGCATTCATTCTTCACCATGTTTTACTCTTCATGGTTACTGAATGTTTAAGGTATACAATAGATTTTGAGCTGAATTAAGCCAGAATCTTTTCAGTTGAACTATAGTATAGCCTGAGAGCTAGAATTGAAGATGACTTGGCAGAAAGTTGTGGCCATGCTGGTACTATGACTTGGTTCTCCTGATTTCTAGTGTGGTATTCTTTTTTTAAATGTGCATACACTGTAGTTGTAGTTTGTGAAATTACTTAATTTTTTTCTTATCAGGGAGTAAAGAGGACTATGTCTAGTATATAGCACACCTGTGTTCGTAGTATGTGCTCTGTACTAGATCACATACAGTATTATTTAATACAGCAACATTACATCAGGTGATATCTATCAATGAATGAAAGTGAAAATTTCAGATAGTGAAAATACTTAGACCCACATTTCCATTGATTTCTAATTTTTTTATAGAAAAAGATATTGTTTAATTTTAGATAAAAACTGAAACCAAAAATTTATAAAATAGGAATTCTAATTATTTATGTGGCAGTATCCATAAATGAATGGATTTTATTTTAAGTCAGTTACTTGGAATTCATTTTTCCCCCATACAAACAGTATATTAAATATGGGCATGTAATCTGTACCTGAGTTAGTAGTTGAACTTGAGAGTCCCCCTTTTTTTTTTCCTGGCTATTTTATTTTATTTTATTTTTTTGAGAGTCATAGTCTTGCTCTCTCTATCAGGCTGGAGTACAGTGGTGCAGTCTCAGCTCACTGCAACCTCTGCCTCCTGGGTTCAAGCGATTCTCCTGCCTCAGCTTCCCAAGTAGCTGGGACTACAGGCATGTGCCACCACGCCCAGCTAATTTTTGTATTTTTTCATAGAGACGGGGTTTGACTCTGTGTTGGCCAGGCTGGTCTCGAACTCCTGCCTCAGGTGATGCGCCTGCCTTGTCCTCCCAAAGTGTTGGGATTACAGGTGTGAGCTGCCACGCCCGACCTTTTCTGGCTATCTTAAAGAGCCAACTCTGAGCTGATGCCTTTGACGTCCCCGTTGCATATCTTTGTTGGATATACCACTTCTCTGGCAGCAGATATAATGTTTCATAGAATTCTGTGCTTTACCAACAAAATTCTGAAGCCAGTAGATACTTATGTGGTCACTTAAAAACATTATATATGAGTCCGTAGGATATGTAATTGTGAATCTTAAAAATATTCTGTGTTCCTGGTATTGGTAAGTCCTTAATGTGAAGCAAGAATTATCATGTATTTATCTGAAATAAGCATTATACTGTTGCTAGTGGGACAAGCTACAGCTATTCAAAAATTGAGTTAAAGAGATTTTTAATAGTACAACTTTAGAACTAGGGGATATTAAGTTAAACACAAGATTCACTAGAGTCTCTTGTGATAGTAACTCTGAATAACTGAATTAATAACAATAACTTCTGGAATTAAAGTAATAATTTTTTCCTTTGTGCTATTTCAGTTTACATAATTTGGAAATTGAAAAGTAGGAAAGCTTGCTTTTGTCAGCCTAAGGATAAAGAGGAAAGTGAAGGTTGAATTAGTTGTGTATTCCAGTGTTTTAGATTTCCATTGTTTAATTTTTGACATTTTTTGCTTTATAACTCAGTTTTATAAAAGCCTGTTTATTTTGTAAAATTTATGCTCTTGCGTGTGCATGGAAATTCAAAAAACAGATTCTCAGTTTGAATAAAGCAATTCAAATAGTTTTTTTTTTTTCCAAAAAAATGTGTATTCTAACAGCATTTTTAAAGCCAAATAAATTATTGACATACTAGATTGTAAACTTCTGAAGTCTAGGAATGTGACTTACTCATTTTTGTTTTCCCCTGACCTTAGCACATTACCTTGCATACAGAAGGCCATGAGTAGTTATTTTTTGAATGAATTAATCTATGATGAAATATTTTCTTTTTTTTTTTTTTTTTTTTGAGACGGAGTCTTGGTCTGTCGCCTGCGCTGGAGTGCAGTGGCCGGATCTCAGCTCACTGCAAGCTCCGCCTCCCGGGTTTACGCCATTCTCCTGCCTCAGCCTCCCGAGTAGCTGGGACTACAGGCGCCCGCCACCTCGCCCGGCTAGTTTTTGTATTTTTTAGTAGAGACGGGGTTTCACTGTGTTAGCCAGGATGGTCTCGATCTCCTGACCTCGTGATCCGCCCGTCTCGGCCTCCCAAAGTGCTGGGATTTCAGTGAATGTTCTGTTCCCTTTCAGTTGATAAAAAACCAGAAAGATATAAACTAAAATTTATTTAAAATTGTGTTTTCTTACGGAAATAATTACATGTATTTCTGAAATACAAAGAAAAGATAACAGTTAAAGATTAATGTCACTCAGCATTTGAATAGTTCGATTTCCAATAACAATACGTTGTAAGGTGATTACTCATTTTTACTAAACAATACTTTAAAAAAATTATTTGTAATTTATGAATCATGACATTTCTTCAAGTATTAAGTGCTGAGTATAATAATCATGTTTTTATTAAATTTGGGTTTATTCAGGAATGAACCAGTTATGTAAAATGAACTATATGTGTATATCAAATATATCAAACATAATTGATCTCTGTATAGGAGAAAAGATTAAATATGTATACGTCTAATTTAATGAAGTTCACGCTAATAGTTGGTATCTTTATTTTATAGGAAGGAAAACAGAAATAACTTGCTGCCTTGTCTGGAGTCATATGGTGAGTTTAGAGATTAAAGTTACATCCAATAATTTGTGAATCCCAAGTTTCATGTTTCAATATTTGGTGTTACTTAAAGTGACTCATAAAATTGACTGATGTCATGTGTCAGTACTTAGGTGACAATTTACAGAAAGTCATCTCTGCAGCTTGATGGGCGACAACCCTTTTCAACCAAAAAGTAAGTGTTGCTGCCACGACTAATACTAGTATATGTGACTTTCGTATCACTTTACTTCAGGAGAAAGGATGAAAGTTGGGAGACATTTAAAAAAAAATGCTTAAAATTGTTAAAGTAACAAATGTTCACGTAAAAACAAGTAATATAAATAAAAAAGTGAGTAAAATAGAGGTGTTTTCCCCCATTATCAGAAGAAACTACTTTTACCAATTTGGTACATATAATCTTACATGTTTCTTCTGTACATAGAGAAAAAGTAAATTATTTCTAAAAAAGTTATAAAGCTATTATGCCTTAAAATATTTTTTTCTCAAAAATATATCCTGGGTATATTAACAATGGCAGTGCCCTGTTAAAAAGAACAAGGAAAACCTTTGTATACTATATGAGTTTGCTAGGGCTGCCATAACAAAGTACCACAGACTGGGTGGCTTACACAATGGAAATTTTTCTCATAATTCTTGAGTCTAGAAGTCCAAGATTAAGGTGTTGGTAGGATTGATTTCTTCTGAGGGCCATATGGGAGGGGTTTGAGGCCTCTCTTCTTGACTTGTAGATGGCCATCTTCTCCTTTTTTTTTTTTTTTTTTTTTTTTTTTTTGAGACGTATTCTCACTCTGTCACCCAGGCTGGAGTACAGTGGCGCGATCTCGACTTATTGCAATCTCCTCCTCCTGGGCTCAAGTGATTCTCCTGCCTTAGCCTCCTGAGTAGCTGGGACTACAGGTGCTTGCCACCAATCCTGGCTAATTTTTTTTGTATTTTTAGTAGAGACTGGATTTCACCGTGTTGGCCATGCTGGTATTGAACTCCTGACCTCAGGTGATCCGCCTGCCTCGGCGTCCCAAAGTGTTGTGATTATAGGTGTGAGCCACTGTGTGCATCTTCCATCTTCTTCTTATACCTTCTTGTGATCTCCTTTCCTGCTTGTGTCTGTGTCCTAATCTCCTCTTCTATTAAGGACACCAGTCATACTAGATTAGGGCCCACCCTACTAACCTTATTTTAATTTAATTACTTCTGCGGACCCAGTCTCCAAATATAGTCAGATTCTATGGTGGTGAGGGTTAGCACTTAAACATGTGAATTTTGAGAAAACACAGTTCAGCCTATACATGTAACAACTGGATGTAAATGATACTTTTGTTATTACTATACAACGAGTCTCCCTAATTATTTAAAATTATGCATTTTCTGACTTCGCCTAGTCCATATATTATATATGCTATGTGCCTACTGCCCCTCTAATGTGTAGGGGGGAATGTATTCCTATGTGACCTTGGACGTATAAAATTAACACACATGAAAAAATAGCAGTTTGAGATCATATATGTTAAATCTTGAACTACATGATATTGATTATCAATGTAGTTCAGATTTTGAAGGAAAGTAAAATCTAATGGTTTATAAGGGGAATTATAATTGAACCAAGAGTTAGGAGGGCCAGGGAATTAATATTTTGTTGAATATTCACTTGATGTTAGGTGCTTTATGTGGCATTTTCTTGAATCTATGTGATACTTCTATTAGGTAGATATCATACTTCTATTATAGATGAGGAAAATAGGTTCAAGTAACTTCTCTAGAGTCATATGATTATAAACAGTGGAATACAGATTTGAATTACTCAATTTGATATCAAGTCTCTGCTGTCTTTGCTGTAGACTGGAGTGATACAGACTAGAGCTGAGAAGGAAGGATATTCTAGGTAGAAGAAGTGGTGTAAATAATAGCTCTGAAACACACAATAAGGCTGGTGTTTCAAGTATTTAAAAAATACAAATGCTATGTTATGACTTACCAATGAAAATTAGTATTTTTAATTATTAGATTTGGAGAACTCTGTGTAATTAGTCAAATAGTACAGTTTAGAGAAAAAAAGGTTCATGATATTGATGGCATTTAGGAAAATGGGAAGGCCTTTTTTTTTTGGTAGGTGGACTACACTATAACATTAGACTAGAAAATGATTTGTGACTTTCTTCCTGTGAGAAATATCTACTTTGCCCTTAATTGAATAAGCCTAATTCGTTTTCCATATTCTATTCTAGCGTCTCTTCCCTGCTGTGTTCTGTGCCTGGCATTATTATCATTATTATTATTATTATTATTATTATTATTTTTTTTTTTTAAAGACGTACTCTCACTCTGTCACCTTGGCTGGAATGCAGTGGCATGATCTCAGCTCACTGCAACCTCCACCTCCTAGGTTCAAGCGAGTCTCCTGACTCAGCCTCCCAAGTAGCTGGGATTACAGACTCAGGCCACCACGCCTGGCTAATTTTTCTGTCTTTAGTAGAGATGGAAGTTTCACCATGTTGGCCAGGCTGGTCTCGAACTCCTGACCTCAAGCAATCTGTCTGCCTTGGCTTCCCAAAGTGCTGGGATTACAGGTGTGAGCCACCTCTCCCATCCTGCCTGGTATTCTTGAATCTGCTTTAGTTTATCCTGTTTATCTCCCACCTGTTGCCTCTTATTCTTAGTTTATCTGCCTTTTGTGAATACATTTTTAAAAAGACAGTGGGTATAATCCTTTTTGTAGAGATAATCATATTCTATGTATATGACTGAAACTCACTTTCACTGAATTTGACTATTCCAGATTTTCTGTCTACTGTAAATAACTGCTGTCATCAATGATCTGTTTATCTAAATTTTACTATTTAATATTTTAGAGAGTAAGCTCTGCACTTCTCACTGTTGTTACCACATACTGACTACAAATATCAATTCAGAAATTCCTATTAGGATTATTAAAGTACATCTTAAATTTAATGCTATGTATTACAAAAATGTTTTTATTTTCAAAAATGAGGTTTACTTCTCTCCTTTTGAAAATTAGGTAATTCAAAAATGGCAGAACTGTTTATGGAATGTGAAGAAGAGGAGCTGGAACCATGGCAGAAGAAAGTAAAAGAAGTTGAGGATGATGATGATGATGAGCCAATCTTTGTTGGAGAGATATCAAGTTCAAAACCAGCAATTTCAAGTAAGCATTTACTTTTAGTGAAACCAAACTTTATAAGGTATTACTTCTAATAGAAAAACTTGTGAACTGTTTAATAGGTACTTGGTGTTCATGTTCCACTGTAAAGAGTTAGGTATGAGAGATTGGGTGGGAGGCCAGTAAGAACTTGAGAATCAGGATGGCGATGTGTTTGGGGACTTGAGGAAGGAGGTAAGAGATTAAATATCAGATGTCAGAAAAGAGAAATGGACTGAGATTAGCTGGTGACCCAGGAGGTCTTCTGAGATTAGAAATCGTAATTTTTAATGGAGTTAATTATTAATTAATTGATTTATTTGAGACAGGGTCTAACTCTATCGCTAGACTGGAGTGCAGTGGTGCAATCACGGCTCACTGTAGCCTCAACCTCCTTGGCTCGAGCGATCCTCCCACTTCAGCTTCCCGAGTATCTGGGACTACAGGCATGTGTTACCATGCCTGGCTAATTTTTGTATTTTTTGTAGAGACAGGGTCTCACCATGCTGCCCAGGCTGCTCTCGAACTCCTGAGCTCAAGTGATCCACCTGCCTCATCCTTCCAGAGTGCTAAGATTGTAGGTGTGAGTCACTGCATCTGGCCTCAAGTAATGTATTTATCTGTTTGTTCTTTTTTATTTTTTTCAAA
Source organism: Chlorocebus sabaeus (assembly GCF_047675955.1). Lineage (NCBI taxonomy): Eukaryota > Metazoa > Chordata > Mammalia > Primates > Cercopithecidae > Chlorocebus > Chlorocebus sabaeus. Next base: position 32,275,355 of record NC_132929.1, on the reverse strand, counting down.
CCCAGGAGAAAAGAAAACAAAACATTTGGAATGCTTTGCTTAAAATTTCAGAATCTACTAAGTGGGTTTTTGTTGGTCTCACATGGGACTTCTCACATCCAGTCCTCACTGCAGTGTCATCTATACATGGCCACAAAATGTATAGGTGATGAATGATTGCACAGTCTCTGGCCTGTGTACCAATAGAAGCTGCAGCTTCTGACCATATCCATCTTCCAGTAACTCCTTTTTATATTCATGAAAGATAACGGCGCTGTCTACAGCCACTCTACTTGGATGATGTAGCGTTTAGTACATTTAAATCCTTAAGGTTTTTGGGCAGAACAACTTGGTACCTTTGTGGCTTATTAGCTTTGAATTAGAAAATTGGTCTTGACATTGTTATAATATTAATGTGCAGATACTGTGACATTTGTTAAAATGTCCACTCAAAAATGTATGACAGTGCAGAGAAATAATGTACAAATTTCAGGGAGAAAGAGAAAATAGATCCTTTTGCAATTCATTTACTTGTTTGTTTGAAGCCAGGAGAATTTACCAAAGAATGTTATGTACCCAGTTTACTAGTGTGTGTGTGTTTACTTACCATGGTAGTGCTTCAAAGTGTGATTAAGAGACTAAAATTTTCTGAAAGCCTAGTTCTTGCTTCGCTTACCTCTAAACTCGGATTGGCACCTTTATTCAGTTTTATTAGAGAGAGAGTAATTACACCAATCGGATTTTCAGTACCATTACCTGTGGCACGTTGGTCATCTCTCATGGAATGCTAAGTGGAGTGCCACTTGAATTATAAAATGAATTATGCATGATGGCATTGTTGGTAATAGTGGAACATAATATTCTCTTGATTATTGTTTTATATTGAAATGTTATATTGCAAAATTATTCAAACTCTTACTGAAAACATGTCAGTTAAGATTCAAGTTGAGTTTATACTGATTGTAGATGACTCTTCATGGTATTCAAGTAGAACATTGTACATTAGTTTTAAAATAATTCCATCAAGAAGGGGATTGACCCCAATAGAATTTCTTTTCTACAGTGTTAAGGTGAATAATTTAAATGGTTTTATTGTTATTTTATGTGTAAGCCATAAAATATGTTAACACATGGAACATGAGTTAAATGTTTGTATAAAACTGCAAGAAAGGAGGTCAAAAACTTGTGATCCATAGACTACACCCACTAAAAAGTACGACAGCAATAGTTCTTTCATGGTTTGAGTAAATATTTAATCCTGAATTTCTGAGTGAAAACAGTTTCAAGTTCTTTGAGTAGAACTTTCTGTAATAAGATTTCTGTAGTGTTTAATTACAGAGCACTGCATTGACCTTATCAGAAAACAACCATATTTCTGTTTGAACCATTATTTTATAGAATTACTTAATGGGATCTAATTCCTTTCTACTGTGAGGAAGATAAAATAAATTTTTATGAGAGTTGGTGGGTTTTTTTTTGTTTGTTTGTTTGTTTTTTTGGTGCTTTTTACCTTTTTCTAACCAGCAATTTTAGGCAAATCCTCATGCTTACAAACCACAATTTGATAAGCTAGAAGTTACAGAGTTTATATGCATGCAAGAATGAGGAACTTTAAATTGATCCTCAAAGTCATGGCAGGCTCAGATTGACTTCTGGTGTAGTGGTAGTTTTGAAACTTCTTAACTAATAAAATGCTATGATAAACTTGGTTCACTTTAGTCTGCAATCTCTGATAGTTTTTCTGTTTTAACTCAAAACTAATAGTAGATAATCCAATGAGATTTTCCGTAATGAAACTTCAAGGCTTTTAGAGGAGTGAATGCAGTGTAGAGGTTGGGTAAGGATTTGATTTTGAATCTTAGGAACCTGACTGTATGTACAGCCCTGTCATCATGCAAAGAAAGATATACATTTAAATTATAGGTTGTATATAAATATATTTTTGGAAAATTTTTATTAACTATGTGATGTTTCTTTGCAAGCACAATGTTTTGAGTCACATGTAGTCAGATTTGTCATTCCCTTACTTCTGGCTTTTGGATTTTGAGTTACAATGAGAAAAGATTGTTCTTAGTCTATAAAACAAAGCCTAGTTATCGTGTTTCTTTTGTTTCTTTAGTAGATAAAGATGTATGTATTTAAAATGAACTATATTCTTAAATCAGTGATTAGTTATATACTCTTTCCATAAATCTGTTTAAATGTTTTCAATTGATGATTTCTATTATCTTAATATGTATTTCATTCAAACAATGAATTTTAAAATAAATAAATATAATCTTTTATAGATATTTTGAACAGAGTTAACCCCAGCTCATATTCAAGGGGACTAAAGAATGGTGCACTCAGTCGAGGTACAGTATTATTGTACTATTTTAATTTTAAAGTGAAGTATTTTGACAAAATTGATTATGTACAAATAATTTCAATATATTGTGTTACTTTAAAATACAGGTATTACTGCTGCATTCAAGCCTACAAGTCAACACTACACGAATCCAACATCAAATCCAGTGCCTGCCTCACCAATAAATTTTCATCCTGAGTCTAGATCTTCAGATAGTTCTGTTATTGTTCAGCCTTTTTCTAAACCTGTAAGTGTTTCTAAAACTATACAGCCAGCTCAGGGATCCATTGGATGTTATTTATCAATATCAACAATACCCAGTTAAAATTCTGGACTGTCATGAGTAGTCATCCAGTAGAAGCATAGTTAGCATCAGAAAATGTCACCATATTTTTGGTAACTCTAGCAGTACCCCAAGTAATAACTGAAGGAGCTAACTACCCAACCTGTTAATAACAGGCAGTATGCGTAAATAGGTACAGTAATGAAAACTATACTATCAAAATGTGAATAAAGTTATAATCAGTAATAAATATTGCATAATGACAAATATTTAACATTGCAAACTGGGCCAGGTATTCTTAATTGGGAAAACAGTCAAGAGACCATCATAGCTTTTTATTCTGAAAACATTCCTTTATAGTTCAGTTAGTTAAAAAAAAAAACAAATGTTTTTTCCTATTACAAAATACTCCCACTTTTTTGTTACAAAAAGTAATAGAAAATGGTAATAGGTAACATTCATCGAGCTGTTAATATGTATAAGGCTTTGTGCTGAATGCCATAGGTAAATTCATTTCATTTAGTTCTTAAACATCCCCGTGAAGTAGACACTATAATTATCCTCATTTTTTAGTTGAGGAAACTGAGGCTTATAGAGGTTGAAAGATTTATTCAAAATCCCAAAGTTGGCAGTTGATGGATCTGGGATTTCAGTCCAGCCTAACCCATAGTTTATATGCACACATACATACATATATGTTGTATATAAATGTACACTTTTTTAGTCATGAAAGAATTGCCTTAGTCGAACAGTTCTCAGACTGTATTTTGCAATCCTCTGGGGTTCCCCAAGACCCTTTCAGAGATTTGAGAGTCAACAGTGTTGTCATTATAATCAAAGACTGTTTTCCTTTTCCACTGTGTTGTTATTTGCACTGGTGATGCTGAAGTAATGGTGGGTAAGCTGCTGGTACCTTAGTGTGAATCAAGGTAGTGCCACCAAAGTGTACTTATAGTTTCTGTATTAGTCACCTGCCATGCACTCACAGTAAACTATATTACTCAACTGAGTATTACTCAGTTATACCCAATTTCCCTGATGAAGTATTAAAATGTTATTAGTTTTGTTAACTCTCTACACTTGCATATGTGTTTTTAAAAACATTCTGTGGATGACATGGGTAGTATGCATAAAGTACCTCTGTGTCTGAAGTATGATGGTTGTCTTGAGGAAGAACACTTGTGTGATTGAATTGTGAGGTAAACTACCTGATTTTTGTTGTTGTTGTTGTTAATAGAGCACCATTTTTACATGAAAGAATGACTGACATACCATGGTGTATTAGGTATTTATTTCTGTGTATCAATATTACCACAAACTTACACAGCTTAAAACAACATATACTCTTTATCTCATGGTCTCACAGTTTCTGTGGGTCAGGAATCAAGTCATGGCTTAGGTGGGTTTTCTGCTTAAGGATCTCACAAGGCTGCATTCAAGACATGGTCCCTGAAGTTGCAGTTTCATCTGAAATTCTATTGGGGAAGTATTTGCTTCCAAGTTCACATGGTTGTTGGTAGCATTCAGTTCCTTAAGGGTTGTTGGACTGAGAATCTCAGTATCTTGTTGGCTTTTGGCTGGCTCCTTGGCAGGTAGGTTTTCCCATTAAGACTGCTTGCTTCCTCAAAGCTAGCAGGTGAGAGTGAGTCCTTAGCAAGATGCCCTTACAGTCTTAGGTAACATAATCACGTACACAAAAATCATATATATCCTGTCACCTTTGTTGTATTCTATTGGTTAAAAGCAAGTTAGAGGTCCTGCACACACTCAAAGGGAGGGAATTACACAGAACATGAATACCAGGACCCGGGGTTTATGGGTAATGACATTTACATGGAGGCCAATTTAGAGTCTGTCTGCCACACATTTACTCAATCTTGATTGTTTGGCAAACATTTCCTCAAACCTCTCACTTCAACAAAAACAATTGATAGTAATATTTCTTGCCAATGGTAAAATTTGAACTTTCAAGCAAAAATTAGAATTTTGGAAAACTCATTTGCCACCGTGATCTTGGCAGCTTTTGAATACTTCAAGAGTTTTCTGATGAGTGGTGGTGTTCATAAATAATGATTTTTAAAATATTGTGTAATGAACTATGTCACCATTTGGAAGACCTGTATAATTCAGTGAAACCAGTATTTTCCACATAACTAGTATATATATTACAAAAGTATGCATGGGTAAAACATCCATTTAAAAGCTAAGATAGATCAATGATTTTAATGGAACGGGTGTTCTGGGATACGGTTTCAGATTTCACACTGCAACAAACCTTTAAGAAAGTACCAACTGTTCAGTTTTGGTATAGTATCAAAATAGTATATCCACAGTTAATTAAAACCCTATTAAAACACTCCCTTTTCCAGTTATATATTCCTATGAGGCAGATTTTAATAATATTCTTCAACCAAAACATCATGTCCTAGTAGATTGAAGGCAGAAGCAGATAAGAGGCTAAAACAATTTTTGATTAAGCTAGATAGTTAAGAGCTTTGCAAAGATGTGAAACAATGCCACTTTTCACTAGCTTTTTTTTGTGTTTGCAAGTCAATTTTCATTAAAATGTTATTTATGTTAATCTGTAATGAGTTTGTTATTTTAAAATGAATAAATAAATGTTATAAAATATTCTCTGTTTTAATTTCTAATATGGAAAATATTGATAGACGTAACCAATGTAAACAAAATCTTTTTGGGCTCAACAATTTTAAAGTGCATAAAATGGTTCTGAAGCCAAAGAGTTAGGGCACCACTGTCTCAGAAAAATAGTAGTGAATTTTCCTAAAAATGTATATTCTTTAAATAGTAAGAGTAAGGGAGACTGCTGAGTCTCTGTCCAAGGTTCCACAGGCTATTTCTAATGTTTTAAAAATGTAATAGGTGGCTGGGCGCAGTGGCTCATGCTTGTAGTCCCAGCACTTTGGGAGGCCAAGGTGGGCAGATCACCTGAGGTCAGGTGTTCAAGACCAGCCTGGACAACAGGGCAAAACTCTTATGTCTCTACTAAAAATACAGAAGTTAGCTGGGCGTGGTGGTGGGTGCCTGTAATCCCAGCTACTTGGGAGACTGAGGCAGGAGAATCGCTTGAACCTGGGAGGCAGAGGTTTCAGTGAGCTGAGATCATGCCACTGCACTCCAGCCTGGGTGACAGAGTGAGACTCCATCTCAAAAAAAAAAAAAAAAAAAAAAAAAAAAAAAAAGATAAGGAAAAAAAAGGTGTTCCTGAAGGTAGCTGGAAAGCTACCCAGAATGTAAAAATTCTTTGCTGTTAGTTGGAATCAAATTAACTCAGTGGTTTCTTTCATGCTTATTATAAGCTATTTGGCATTTGAGGACAAAAAAAAAAAAAAAGAAAAAGAAAAAGAAAACATTGTTTAATAGTTTGTTAGGTAAAAATCTTTCCAACATTTGACCGAGGGAGGGGAAAAAAAATAAAAGCAAGAGTTTGTACATTTGGTGTTAAAGGAATTAGGAATTAGATTCTTTTCTGACTCAGAATGTTTTGGACATAGTTTTTAAATGAAAGCACCTCAGTTGATGGTTCCTATACTTGGGTTCTTTTTAAAAATGAGAGGTTTTGCCAGTTGGTCTGGGTGGAACCCAGAAATAATAGCTTCTTAAAAACTCTTCAAGTGTGATTCTACTGTGCAGTTAAAGTTAAGAATGACAGAGGAGTATTCTGGAAGGAATTGAGAATCCTGTTTAAGGGACTTTTCTCTGAATTTTGGAAGTTATTTTAATAAATTATAATTAGTAGTTTTTTATGTCATATTTTGTGTGTGTGTTTTTACTTTTTCATGGAATGTCGTATCTGAACATCGCTTTCAGGTTGGCAGGGATGGGATATATTATTATCACCTAGAAAGTCAATGTGATATAGCTTAAGTGCTTGGGCTTTGTAATCAGTCAGACCTGGATTCTATTTCCAGCTCCATCAGCAACAAGTGGGGCTGTACTGGGAGCCTTATTAGACCACACCTAACCTTAGTTTACCTATTTATAAAATGGGGAATAATATTAGGTCTTTATTAGTATTGTTGTGATAGCTGCTTAATATGATACATGTACCATGAAGAGCAAGTACATTTAAAACAATTGTGATTATTTCAGTTTGAAAGGTGAATAACTTGAAACTCAGAAGTAACTTTCCCATTTTTTCACAAATATTTGGAGAAAATGTTTACTTTGAAGTATATGTTTTATTACTGTTAAATCATAGGGCATTATTGATTAAAAAAAAATACCACATGTTGAGGCCCAAATGCCTACATCTGCCTATTAGGCCTCAAATTCTAGGATTAGTTTGAGTTACATCAATAGCTTGTTTCCATAACTTCTTAACAAACCCGTGTCAATAGAAAAGTTAGTAACAAAGCAAAATTCTTCAAACTTAAATATTCCTTAATTTATAATAAAACCTTTATGTTTCTCTTATGAAATAATATGTATTTGGGGACAGAGTTTAGAACAGTGAAAAGAGTATATCAGGACCCTATAGTATATGCAAATACATATTTCTGTTTTTTCACTGAACATTCTACTTGGAACATTTCCTAAAAAAATGTTAATTTGGCCGGATGCGGTGCCTCACACCTGTAATCCCAACACTTTGGGAGGCTGAGGTGGGCAGATCACAAGGTCAAGAGATGGAGACCATCCTGGCCAACATGGTGAAACCCTGTCTCTACTTGAAACTCAGAAGTAACTTTCCCATTTTTTCACAAATATTTGGAGAAAATGTTTACTGGGCATGGTGGTGTGTGCCTGTAGTCCCAGCTACTCGGGAGACTGAGGCAGGAGAATTGCTTGAACCCAGGAGGTGGAGGTTGCAGTGAGCCGAGATCACGCCACTGCACTCCAGCCTGGTGACAGAGTGAGACTCTGTCACACACACAAAAAAGTTAATTTTTGCACAATAGTTTATTAGTTTAATCATTTCTCCATTGTTAGACATACAGGTTATAATTGCTTTGCTGTTATAACTAATTTTCCCTTAAACATTTTTATTTCATTACCATAAATTCTTAAAAATGGAATAATTAGATAAAAGAGGGTAAACTGGCTGGGCACAGTGGCTCACACCTGTAATCCCAGCACTTTGGGAGGCCAAGGCAGGTGGATCACTGAGGTCAGAAGTTCAAGACCAGCCTGACCAATATGATGAAACTCCGTCTCTACTAAAAATACGAAAATTAGCCAGGTGTGGTGGCATGCGCCTGTAGTCCCAGCTACTCAGGAGGCTGAGACAGGAGAATCACTTGAACTCAGGAGGCAGAGGTTGCAGCGAGTGGAGATCAGTCCATTGCACTCCAGCCTGAGCAACAAAAGTGAAACTCTGTTTCACACACACACACAAAGGAAGTGAACCTTTTAAAGCCTTCAATAGCTACTGCGAAAGCTTTTATGCAGAAAAATTATGCTAAAACATAAGCTCTACTTTGCCAATAATGAATGTTACTACTTTTTAATTCAAACTAATATTAGACACAGAAAAAATAGTACAAACAGTTCCCATATACCTCTTACCCAGTTTCCCTTTATGTTAACATCTTATCACAACTGGGTAATTAACATTAACCCAACTATAGACCTTACTGGAATTTCATCAGTTTTCCCATTAATGTTTTTTTCCTGCCCAGTATCCTGTTCAAGATCCCACCTTGCAGTTATTTCTTTTTAATCTCCTTGTATTTTCTAGTTATTCGTTCGTTCTTTGTCTTCCATGACCTTGACACTTTTAAGAGTAGTGGCTAATGAATTTATTTTGTAGTAGATATTATGGTAACCTGCCAATTCATTAGTTAAATATTGCTATTGTTTTTATTTGCATTTCTTTGGCTAGCAATTTGGAAAAAAGGTATTTCGTATGTGTTGTTCATTAGTATTTGATGTCTGAATTCTCTCAGTTTATGGCCTTTGCCCATATTTTTCCTAAAGTGATAGTCTTTTTTGCTTTAATTTTTAATCATTGTTAATCTTGAAACTTTTGCTTGTTATATATTATGACATGTAGAATGGTCCAAAAGTCACTCTGAGAGCTTACTGTCCACAATGAGTATCTTTTAAATGTATTAATAGTACTGGAATAAATTTGTGTGTGTGTGTGTGTATGTATCATTATATTTAATGTATAATAATATTGGAGTGTGTGTCCCTAAATTATATTGACCATATTTTTCATAATTATGTACACTATATATGTATGCTCATATATGTTATAACTTTATACTGCTTTATACTTGACCACATTATCATGCATCTCATACTTTTCACTCCTCTCTTCTTAAGATCTTCCTTTTAGTTTGGACCACCCTTTCTCCTGATGGAAGGGCTAAAACTTCCTTTGAGTCCCGAGGCCTCCAGGGGCAGGACAGCTGGCCCCAATTATTCCTATAAACAACTTCTATTCTAAACCGTGTCTGCCTGGCATTCTTATTTGTTCACTCTACTGACCGGTTTGCTTTCATATTTGCCTGATGAGACGGAAGATTCCTGGCCTAGCATGGCTTTCTATGGGATGATGGAAAGGGTGTGGGGCCCATTGTTTCTCCTTCTGATGCGTAGCTTATACATTTCTCCAATAAAGATGATTTCAAAATTCATATTATGTGATATATTCATCCTTAACACTGATGCATAATACTACAGATTGATTCTGTTTGTTTGCCCTGATATCTCAGTTGTGAGGTTTTTAGAGGCATAGAAGCTTTTAATTTCTTCGGTCATGTAAATATGGTTTTTATTTTTCTCCTTGCTTATGCCCAAAGATTTTGCTAAGTTCTATTATTTGCCCTTTAATGAGGATACTGCATCTTTAGAAGTCATCTAAAGTGTATCAATCTTATTGATATATAAGTTGATTTATGTTTCTTTTACCTTGAAGAAGTTGAACTAAGAATACGCCCCCCACTTTAGTTTTCTAGTCAGCAGTAAACCAGCTCTAAGTAATAGTTTGCTTTCAGTTTCAGTAGATGATAATTTTGGCAAAGTAGCAATTATCTTTGTGTTTTTAACTTTTTAATAATTGAGTCATCAAAGGATTTCCTTAGAATATTGGGCATACAATTAAGTTTACTTTTGTAAATGTCTATGAAATAAAATTCTTACATAATTATGTAAAATTACATAATATATAATTATATTGAAATAATTATAACTGTTGAATAAATGTATTATTTGTCCTTTGAACTATTTAACAGGGTTATATAACAAACTCATCACGAATTGTGTCTAATAAGTCATCAGAGTTACTATTTGACTTGACCCAGGATACAGGATTATCACATTACCAAGGGGGACCAACACTTTCTATGGCAGGTTGGTTTTAGTATTTTTTTCATAAAGATTATAAAAAGAAACTTGATAAATATGCATATGAGATTGACTTTCTGTTTTGAAGCCCCTACCCTTGTGTGAAGTTTTTCATACATTGTAAGGTGGAACATCACTAGTAGTTCTTGAATACCTTTCTTGGGTAATTTTCTGTAAAATCCTATTTAATGACAGAATATTTTATTTCTTCCTATTAAGTAAGCCAACCAACTTTGAACTCATTCTCACTTGGAGCTAACCATAGCTGAGATACACTAAAATAATCTGTGAGTTAGAGAACTTCTCAGGTAGCCTAAATACTCTGTTTAAAAAAGTGTTAATTAGTTTCTATGGACACTAGTGTGAAAAATATATGGTTATAGTTGATTTCCTAATTAGTGTCTTTCTGTTCTAATTATTTCAGCATGATAGTTCAATATGATTATAAAGTGCTATTATAAACTGCCAACAATAAATAAATAGTGATTTGCACATAGTAAGTACTCATTAATGTATGTTGAAGGATTAATGAACTTTCCCTGTTGAGGAACATTGAAAGTTATTTGATTGTATACTATAACAAAGTTCTTCATTAATCTAAAATAAATTAGTGTACTATAAAGGAATTTTATCTAATTGAAAATTCCCTATAATCAAGACGGTTATTCTTTGTATATTCGCAATTTGTATCTATTCAAATATGTGACTAAACAGACGTATACATGATTTTTTGGAATTTTTAGATTTACTAACAAATCAGTGCAGAGAATTTACCAAACCCTCTCCTAGTTTCTTTTTAATGGTAATACTAAATGTATTATAAACTTAAACTCTTTTTCCATTTTGATAATCCTTGATTTGATATTCACCTCTCTGGGTGTCACTTACATATTTAGTAACAATCTGGTTTGTGAAATAGCTGAGAACCAAAAGAAACAGGGAGAAAAAAAGTTGTCTTAAAGTCTGGTTTCATAAAGCATATAGACTTTATTCATAGAAAAAGTCTAAATTCTTGAAACTTCTTGGGAATAAAGAGAAATAATGACTCCTATTCTTCCTGTAAGTGTTCTACTTCAGCGAGTGGGACTTCAGACTGAGCAGTAAGTAGGATGATTTGATCCTCTATTCTTGAGATTTTTGTAGTCTCTGTTAAGTTACCTAACCACTTTGGTTTTCACAAATTGTTAAAAGGGAGATTTTAATTTTTCTTGTAGAATGCATTCATTCTTCACATCTGGAACCATTCATTTGGACATGTAATTTTAATTCTTGCTCTACTTAGGGATTTTTTAATGCCCAAATCCAAGTGAAATGTGAGAATACATTATAAGCTTTAAAAGACTTGACAACACAGTTATTCTGAATGATAATTCTGAATGGTATGCGCCACATGTTCAGTAACATGATTAACAGACTACCATCTAGGGAGATTATGGGGGTTTGGAGAAGACTGGATTTGAGCTAAATCTTGAATGAGAATAGGATTTTTACCAGCAGAGGGAGAGCTGTTGCAGGTAGGGAGCAGCACAAGCCAAACACAACAGAGAAATAAGTTAAAGCATCAAAATTTAAAACAAATACAGAGTGATTTTATTTAATCTTGAGATTTCTTGTTTTAAAAATTCTTAAAGCAGTCTGTTTCTACTGTCTAGCCTGCTGTATAATCAGATGCTTAATTCAGAATTCCAGCATTCGTTGGTTTTTCAGGTAACTTAAACATCTCACAAGAATGTGAATGTGATTATACAGAATCTTTCCCATGTACCTACAGTATATCTGTCAGTAATCAAGTATTTTGAAGATGGAAAAAAATCATTTTTATGTTATCTGAAAAAGATGAAACAGAGAAGCCAAGTAGTGTAGTACTCTTATTTTGCTGTAATGTTTGCCCTTATTAAAAAGCTGACAAGTGAATCTATTATATTTTTCCCCTTTAAGGTAAGTTAAATATAAAATATTTTGTTAGTAATGATAATAGCTGTAATTTATTACTGAGTGCTTTCTGTGTACCAAATGTTTTGTTGGGTGCTTTAGGTACATTATCTTATTTGGTCCTTAAAGCAGCTCTGTAAAATAGGGTATTACAACTTATTTTATAAAAAAGGAAACTGAGGCTTAGAGAAATTAAGCTAAGCATACGTAACTAGAGAGTGACAAGGTGTGGATTTGAACTTATCTTGTCTGACTTAAAAACCTGGAATATTTCAAAAATAGTTACCTTACCATTTATACTTTTAATGTATAGTTGGGAGGACTAAAATATGATGTAGTTTTAGAATCTCTTTTACAAAGTACAGTTGTGTGTTATTTTCAAAATAAGACTTTTCTGAGCCTTATTATAGCCTGGATATCCTCATTTCTCTTGCGAATGCATTAAATAAAACTAAAATTGTTTAGTCTTAACAAATTGGTTTTCAAATGGGAAAGTGTTTTTAGGAAAGAAATCCTTATATAAACAAAATTTAAATAAAACAAAAAAGAGTTTCTCTGTTAGACATGCTCAATATATTCTCTAAAACGAACCCATTAATTTCTGGGGAACATAGTGTGAAAATCATTATACTTACTACTTCCATTATGTGTCCTTTCATATAAATGAATGAAGTATTATCATTCAAGATTAGTTATTTCCACTTTGTACATAGCGATAAATGAGTAATACCACTCAAAGCCATGAGTAGACCACTCTTACCACTCTTCAGTTTGTTAGGTAGGAAAGAACTAAGTTTCCATTAGACATTTTAAGTTGTTAAATAAAAAAAGGCATCTTAAGGGCATCTCTAAATTTTTGAAACAGGTAATTGTTGTTTGTTTTTTTACAAACTCTAATGTACTCAATGTACTTAAGCGTCTAAAGATAATTCATTTGTCAGAACTTATTCATAGTATACTTTTTTTTTGGCTTGGAGTATTGGTCTGGCTCCCTTTATGATAGTTCTTTATATATTTTTTTATTTGAAGTCATATTTAGAATTTTCTTTCATAGAGGGATTCTTTTAAAAATTATTTAAATATATGTAGTCCATGAAAATATATGTGCAATTTCTTTATACCCTTGAGTTTGGATCATATCAAGTTTTATCATTATTGTCATGATATGATAATTCAATTATATTACCTTTAATTTAGCTCCAAAGTATTTTTACTCATATATAAGTAATATTCTAATTTTTAAAAATATATTTCTCACTGTTTAAATTATTGTAGGTATGAATGAAAGTTCATTTTTATCAAAACGTCCTTCTACTTCTGAAGTAAATAATGCTAATCCAAAGAAGCCTAAGCCCAGTGAAAGTGTTTCTGGAGCAAATTCCTCAACTGTATTACCTTCAGTTAAATCTCCTTCAGTGACGTCTTCCCAGGCTATGCTAGCAAAAGGTAAATATGAAATCTGGTATGTAAAAAGAAGTTATAGTATTTATACATACATTTTAGAAGTGGCTGTAAATTTAAAAAGTATTATTAGTGGTTATTTAAGGTTAAAAAATGATGAATTTTGAGTCATAAAAGTTCTGAATTTATTTTAGGTGCAAATACCTCATCGAATCAATCTAAAAATGGAACACCTTTTCCAAGAGCCTGTCCAAAGTGCAACATTCATTTCAATCTTTTGGATCCTTTGAAAAATCACATGAAGGTGAAACTCTTTCAAAATTTAATTTGTAAAAAGTTTGCACGTTTCTAAAAATACTGATGATTATAGTAATTAACGGTTTGTCCAGAAATAATCTTATTGGTATATCCATTTAAGTAACAATTTACATTCGTAATGATTATATAGATTCTCAAATTCCTTCTAAATCCTCAAATTTTAAAACTTAAATTTGTATATATTATAATGTATGCTTATTGTATTTTAATTTTAAATAAAATAATGTATTAATCAGATTATTTTATTTATCTGGTCATATTCTTCAAACTTCTTATAAAACAGGCATTTTATTACATGTTTACTTTTGCATATAACTTAAAAATTCTGTTACCTTATTTTTGTGTCCATGTTAACATGTACATGTCAGAATGAAAATCTGAGTTTTATATTTTAATTTTTAATATTCAGGTGTAAACTCCAAATGTTGGAGCATTTCATATGAAATAATTGTTTTAAGTCAGTCCAGAATATAGTTCATATAATTGTATAAATTAATTTGAGCTTTTTATTGGTACAGGAAGCCCTTGAATTTAGGTTTTAAGAAATGTCCAAAGTACTAATGAAGTATGAGATTTAGGTAACACTTAAAGTATTTTAGTAGACACTATAGTATCCTGTGTTTGTGTAGAGATGGTCTGTACTCCCCTTGAGTGCCCAGTATAAATGATAAGAAGGGAGAAAAGAGATCAGAAAAAAGGCAGTGTAGATTATATAAGGAAAAGAAAGAAGGAGAGGGGTGCAACGGCAGAGAAGTAACTTAGGAAAAGTTTTTGCTGTTTCAGAGATTGACACATTTTTATTGAAATTGAGCATTTTACAAAAAAAGTAGAAAAAAGGAAACTTAAAAATTATAAATACAGTCTTCTTATTCATGTACACAATCATATTTGGTCTGTCCTTACTCTCAGAGTATAGCCCTGGATAAACTGCACATTATGCTTTGATCTTATAGGAGAATTATCCTGTAGAAGTATTTTCAATTTTCCTCTTCTGTGTAATGTTTTGATGAGATTTCTGATGTTTTTTATGTTTTGCATTATAAATGAAGAAAAAAAAGACTACGTTCTTTATCTCTTTAATTTTTTAAGTAGGTAGCAATACAGTCACATAATTCAAAACTAAAAAGCCTACAGAGATACACATGTGAAGAATCTTACCTCTGTGTCTTTTTTGCCTGGTTCCTAGTATGACTCAAAGAAAATAATTTTTTATTAGTTTGTTTTGAATCCTCTCTGGTTTTTTTCTGGACGTACAAGTAAACCTGAATGTTCTTATTTTCTATTTTGTACAGAAATTATAGCATGTTATATATACCTCTGCACCTGGAGAGAATGGCAACATTCTCCAAAATGTGGCTTTTATGTGTTACTTCATGGTTGTAATTACTTATAGTAGAAACAACCAGAACTTCATAGAATTTTCATATTAATATAATAGAACAATATGACATTTTAAATAAGGAAAGTATCTCTGTCATTCTAAGAAATTGTATTTCTTAAAACTGAACTAAGTTGAAGATAATATGAACAGTGTATGTGTTTGTATCATAAAGAAATCTTGAAAGAATGGTCTCCACATCTGGGAAGGGAAAGTTTGAATCTGTGGGAACTTTTTACTTTCTAGTTTATATATTTTTATGTATCAACTAAAGTTTTAATGTTGTAATAACTTTCATTTTGAAAAGAATGTGATTTTTAAATTATTTGTGAATGATTTTTTGCAGACCAGCATGTAAATAATGTTTTCTTTCAATGGAAAAATATTTAAAATATCAAATATTCTACAATAATAAAAATGTATTTATCTGAGAGCATGTGTCAGACACAGTACTAAGCTTTAAATACATTTTTTCATTATTCCTTAGAAAATTATTTGAGATTTTTTTTTCATTGTTGTATAACCAATTAACTGGCATAACTAGCTTTCAAAACTCAGTTTCTTTAATGGTAAAGCCCAAGCTTTCACAAATACTTTTTTTTGTAAAGTATAGGGGGTATTCAATATTACATGGAAGCTTGAAAATAGGTATATTATTTCTCCTTTGGGGTATGGAATTTGATATTTATCAGCCAAATATAGCTTATTAATTATATTTATATTTCTGTGTCTTCGCTTCCATTTAGTCCACTTGGTCTGTCCTGGATTGACGAACACCAGGTTTCAATCCACATCTTTCACTACCAGTATTTTCTTTCATACATTGCAATTTTGTTTCAAAGTTGTTGCTGTTGTTTATGATATAGAAGAATCTAGCTTTTATAACTGTATTGTGAGGCCAGGAGTCATGGCTCACACCTGTAATCCCAGCACTTTAGGAGGCCCCGAGGCTGGCGGATCACCTGAGGTCAGGACTTTGAGACCAGCCTGGCCAACATGGTGAAACCCCATCTCTATTAAAAATACAAAAAATTAGCCAGCCATGTTGACACGCGCCTGTGGTCCCAGCTACTTGGGAGGCTGAGTTGGGAGAATCGCTTGAACGTGGGAGGCAGAGGTTGCAGTGAGCTGAGATGGCACCATTGCGCTCCAGCCTGGGCGACAGAGTGAGACTCTGTCTCAAAAATAAAATAAAATAAAATAAATAAAATTAAATTAAATTAAAATAAAATAAAATAAACTGTGTTGTGAATGTATCCTTTAGCATTTTAATAAAGCATCCTTTTCTTGGTTTTAATGGTTAGTGCCTTTTAGCCCAAATTCTACTTTGATGTTAGAGTCACAACCCCTGTATGGTTTCCATTTGCCTGGTATATTCTTTGTTTATTCTTTTATTTTCAACTTGTCTGAATTACTTTGTTTTGCTTTGAGCAAAGTTGACTTTTTTTTTGTGATTCTATATGAAAATCTCTTCTTTTAATAGTGGGTTTAGATTTACCAAAATGATAGTTTTTTTGGTCTTAGTTCTGTTAATATTTTTCATTAATCCTTTCTTTCTCTTTTTTTAAAAAGACTTTCACAATGTGGTTGCTTTATGTGTGGTTAGCTTGGGTTTCTAAGAGAGTTGTAGTTGTGTTCTCCTGGTTATTTTTCTAATTTTAATGTATAACTCCACTAGTCTTCTATTCCTTTAGCAATTCTCTACTGTTCTTTTCTACGAGGAAGGATTAAAGTAGCATGAAACTTCCTGTTTTCAACCCACCCGTCTTTCTCTTCTTTTTTGCTACTTGATTTTAGTCAGTATTGTCTGAGCATTTGTTTGCCTTTGCTGTTAAAATGCCTATACCTATATTAGTTTTATTTGGTGGCTCTAACTGATATTCCTTTATGAACTACTACTATATGGGAGGCAGTCTATGAACTTTTGAGATCGTACTCTTTGTCCTTTTATCCTCTTCCAATTTTTATTCATTGTATTATTTTTCCATTGTCAGGGCACATGACATTACATTTGTGGGTTTTTTTGACCTTGTGTCATACTTGTTTTGATCTTTTTCTACAGTAAATATATCCAGTGTTCATCATCAGTGTTTTTGTCATGGTTTATTTGGTTTTCTGTTTAGCTGAAGTTCATTCTGTAGTAATTTCATTTAGGAGGAGTCTGAAAATGTCTTTCTTTGAGGTCGTTCATGTTCAAAGCAATTTCACTATAGTCCATTCTGGAAAGATAGTTTGATTTAATATAAAGTTAATTGAATCCCACTATCAGGATTTTGTTGGTGTAGCTCCCGTTTTCTAGTATTCAATGTTGCTGTTGAGGAATCTGGGACAAGCTGAATTATTTTGCCTTTTATAAGTGGTTTGATCTTTTTCTTTGGCTGTCTATAGCCTTTTGGTTGTCTACATTGTTTTTGTTTTGAAGATGGATAATTTTATAATGATATAACTTGGTGTTGGGAATTTTGGGTGAGTCCTCTCTGGCATACTTCTTGTTCTTTCAACCTGTATATTTGGATTTAGCACAGTTTATTTGAATTGTATTTTTAAATATTTATTCCATACAATTTCATCTCCAATATGAATTTATTTTATCTTCTTTCCCTGGCATATGTCATTTTTTTCTAATCCTTAATTTTTTTTAAATGGACTTTTCTCTTACTAATATGTTTCCTTTATTTTATTTGAAATGTCTGCTCACCACTGTATTCCTTCCTAATTTGTCTTCATGTCTCTGATTTTATTTTTTTTCCTATACTTTCACCCTTGATTTTGCCACTCTTTTTTTTCCTTCTAAATGTCTTGTCTTGGCATCTTTTCTTGCTTTGTGGTCTTCCAAATAGAGACAATTGCTTCATTATGTTTTTAAAGTTTGTGGCTACTGTTTTCATCTGCATCTGCTCCATGGCAGCATATTTCTGATGTTTTTGTTAGAATTTTACATTTTTCTGTTATTTGCCTTCTTTTATTATATGGTAGTTTTGTTTAGATGTGAGTGCTTATCGTGTTTAACAAGTTGGATTTTCTTGGGCCAACTGTTGTCATACAAGCTCCTTTTAGGAGAAAGCATAGGTTGCCAGGATAGTCTCACAGCTTGCTAGCTGGTTTAAACAGCTTTTTGCTGGACGGAAGGCTTCCTGCCATTGTGACTTATGTGTCTGATTCTTTATGTAGCACTGCCTTTCTGCTTCTCTGTACTGAATCAGGTCTGGGGTACTTCTCCTGCCATCCTTCTCGCCTCAGCTTCTGCACCTGTTTTTACAAACAAAGGATATACCCTTGTGATTCAGAATATGTGTTTCGCCTTTAAGATGTATATTTTTACTGACTCTTTAAGATCTGTTACCAGCGGGTCCCCTTTACTTCTCTGGTTTACTTCTAGCTAAATGCCATCTGCCTGATGTTGGCTGCTTTGAATAGTGCTTTCGTGTATTATGGAGTCTGTGGATTTTATCTGACCCTTAGTTTCAGTCATAAACCAATGTGTGGAATTTGCTTGTGTGGTTTTTAGATGACTCTCAGGAGGAAAAGGGGAAAATGTTGACTGATGTCGGATGTTCACATGAGAAGGCCTATTTAACTATAAAAATAGGATCCTTTGCTCTAAAAAACGCACCTAAATTTTTAGGGCACTAACAAAGCAACAGAACATGGTCTGTGTACTGGGAGGAGTAAAGATAAGAATGATACATAGATGATGTCTGGTATTTGTCAAACTATAGTATATGGCATTAAATTACATATTTAATATTTGCAGAATGTTTAACCCACAAAAATAAGGGATAAATGAGGAGTTGCAGTGAAGATCTATTAATAAAACTAAAAGGTACTAGAGCTGAATAAAACATGACCAGTTGATATTGTACCATAGCTCAGCTATGCCCCCCATAGCTTACTCTATCCTCCTATAACACCTAAAATCTAACTTTGGTTCTCATCTCTTAAGGTGCTTATTTGTTTTTTGGATAAGCAAAGGGTACTTTGCTGTTCTCAATGACTAAATCCTTCACCCTAATTCACTACACATTGTTGTCCATTTTTGGTTATCAATGGTTTATTATTCAGCTCTTTTACAGAGATAAGAAATGTTTAAAAGGTACTCTGTGAACAAAGTTTATACGTTTATTTTAAAAATCTGATCCTATCCTACTTTTCTGTTAAAAAAAATAGAAAAACAGCAAGTAATTTATCATCTATTATGGGTATCATAATTTATAGGTATTTTAGGGTAATCTTTAATGTTCATAGAAATTACATTTTACAAATGTAAATTACATTACAATGTTCATAGACATTACATTTTACAAATGTAATTATAAATTACAATGTAATTTGATAATTTTACATTTGGGACAGAAGATTATCCACATTTCTAATTAGTGAGACTATTCTATATTATGTAATTTTTGTATAATTTTTCCCCAACCAGGCTTTATGAAATTTCTAATTAGGGAGACTATTCTATATTATGTAATTTTTGTATATTATAATTTTTCCCCAACCAGGCTTTATGAAATTTTGTATATCACTTGATAATTAAATATATACATCAAGGCATATAAACATTTCCTTTCTATACATCTTGACATGGACATGAGATGAATGATTTTTGGTTAAGGAACAAATTATTATTAAATATTTACATCTAAAAAAGCAAATTGCAAGGGTAAAACTGTTAGAGCTACAGCCATGTCTTGGTTTTAGGGTTTCTCAAATCTTTTTGAATTCTTATATTAAGATAATAGGTGTTTATTATTTGAATTTTTAGACTCTGTATATGCACCACAAATTTTTGGTGACTATTTTTCTAGATATGTTACAAGCATAGTTTTAATGGTCTGGCCTTAGGTGTAAACACACAATCACCTTTTGGTGTATCTTTTTTTTAAAGAATAAGTAAGGCTTATATATTTTTTTTCTCTTTCAGTATTGTTGTCCAGACATGATAAATAACTTTTTGGGACTGGCTAAAACAGAATTTTCAAGTACGGTAAATAAAAACACAACTATTGATTCAGAGAAAGGAAAATTGATCATGTTAGTTAATGACTTTTATTATGGAAAACATGAAGGAGATGTCCAGGAAGAACAGAAGACTCATACAACCTTTAAATGCTTCAGTTGCTTGAAAATTCTAAAAAATAATATTAGGTATGTAAATACTTGTTTTTGTTTCTATTGAAAATTGAAATGCTGCAAATAAAAATGTTACACTTTTATCTTCTGTTTTCTATGCCATTCTAGGTAAGCGATTTTAACACTTTCTACTGAGAATAGAGGCAGATTCTCTTGTTGAAAAGCTTCTGTTCTTTCTTGTGTTGTGGAGTTTGACTCTTGGATCCAGTTAGTTGTATTTCTTTCACATAGCTTAAGAAAGGACAGTTTATTTTAACTTAAGACAAAATGAACTTCTTTTTTCTGTTTTAGTAGTGCTCTTTGAATTTTTATTAGACATTTTTTATTTTCTAGTTACCTTTGAATTTTATATTTCTTCACATTACAAGAAGAACCACTTTATGTTTGTTCAGGTTGAGCTCCTTCATACTAATCTATGTAATGCTCAAATTTTTCAATTTATATTTACAGTTTTTAGAACATTCATCTTGCAGGAAAAGTTATCTGTTTTGGAGATGTATCAGTTATAGGAAACATGTCTGTTTTGATTTTAAAATTTAACACCTTTAGAAATTAGAGATTTAATTCCCAGTGGAATAAATAAATGCTTTAAATATTGGAAATTTGCACTTCTTAATCGTTCAGTTGTAATCTTTGAAACTATTCTATATAAATTAGTAAGAAGAGAAAAGTAATAAGAAATTGAATAATATTATTTGTTGATTATGTAGCCTGATATTCAAAGTGAATAATTGTTAACAGTTAACATTAAATATCTGATATTTATATTAGATAAGGGTTTTTCTATCACTTTACTATAAAAATTTTCAAATATTAAGCAAAGTTTTGAAAATTTCACATTGGACCCTTGTACACTTAACCACCTTGATTCTACCAGTAACATTTTACTATATTTGCTTTATTATGTATCTCTTCATCCTTCTTAGAACTATCTGATTTTTTTGGTGCATTTCAAAGTGATCTGCAATATGTTTGTGCATGTGTGTACAAGCATGTATATATACGTATGCCTTTTGTGTTCTTGTTAACTGTCATCTGTAATTAGCATTTCAAAGCACCTGTAGTTACTTCTGAGTTCAGCATTTATTTGTTTTCCTGTGAGTCCTTGGATCCAAAAAGAAGCATATATTAAAATCCTGAAATACACTGTGATATACACCTATAACAGTTATTAGTGGTTTCTTTATGATAGTGCTTTATAATTTTCAAAGTTTTTTCACTTATTTTATATGAGTTTTCTTACCTCCTTTTATCAAGTTTTAAGGGCCATCAATAGCTAATGGTTGCAGTAGTTTCACAAAAGGGAAAGTGTATTTTGAGATAAAACACTGAAATAGTGTTGCAGTAGAACTCTACCACCTATTTCTGATGTCATGCCAACATCAGGAAATCATGTTAGCAAATATGGTAAAATGCAGAGCAATGTGGTTCACTGACTTAATTTCTTGTACTGAAATATGAGGTTATAAGTTATTTCAGTAGTATTTTTTTGACCTTTCCTTTAAGTTTAGCCCATTTAATATCAAACATGAAAATGAGGCTGGGCATGGTGGTTCATGCCTGTAATCCCAGCACTTTGGGAGGCTGAGGCAGGACGATCGCTTTAGCAAAGGAGTTCGAGACCAGCCTGGGGAACACGGTGAAACCTCATCTCTACAAAAAATACAAAAGTTTGCTGTGCGTGGTCACACGCACCTGTAGTCCCAGCTACTTGGGGAGCGCTGAGGTGGGAGGATCGCTTGAGTCTGGGAGGTTGAGGCTGCGGTGAGCTGTAATCGTGCCTCTGCACTCCAGCCTGGGCAACAGCCCAGGACAATCTCAAAAAGAAAATGAAAAATTCATTTTTTTGGTAATTTTTTATGAAGACTAGCTACATATGTCTAGATTTTCATAATATTTACAGATTTTAAGAAAATTATATCTGATAATATCCAGGAATTGAGTATTTTAAAAAATACCGCTCTTTTATTAAATGTAACCTTAATGGTAAACACCTCATGAACAAAGAAGTTAAAGGTGTTATATAATATTTTACTTTAACAGTAAAAACTGGGAAGGCAACTTGATATTTATAGAGAATGATGAGAAATTGATAGGTCAACATTTCATTTCTGTTCTCTGCCATGTCAACATATTGTGGTATGGTGTTTCTTTCCTGTATTGAGTGTCACTAAAAATATTTAGATTTATCTTGTTCTGTGAACGTCCTTGCAAGAGGTTTTGCTATTTCCCTCATTTCTGTTGGTTTGAGAAGTACGAGCTTCTGATGGGAACTCATATAACTGGGAAAAAGCGAATTGGAACCAGGGAATATTTTATGTTACTAGACTTTAAGCGCCGAAAGCTGTGAGCTGAAAGTTTAATGGCTCATTATCTTTACTCTATATGTAAATATTTAACCAATACCAGGATTTTCTGTAAGCATTTGTAAGCATCCTTTTAAAACCAAAGGAGCAAAAGATATTTCAAGGTGTACCATAGCCCATTCTAAAGAGAAGTAGTGCTGTAAATTTGTGAAAAGACGTGTATATTATAACCTTCATGATGATTGCTATCCAGATTGATGACATTTTCACTTAGTTTCAAGATAATTTCTTTTAGGGATTCAAAGTGAATAATTATTAACAGTTAACCTAGTCTAAAAATTATTGTTTTTATTGAATAACTTTACTCTCAAATTCAGCAAAAAGCTTTAGTAAGCTCTTTTAAATATATTGCCATTTGTATTGCACCTTCTGCCATTGAAGGCCGTAGTTCTTGCTCATAAGAAGCCTTTTAAGGAAGCTGAAGTAGCGGTATGTAAAACTGAAAAATGTATGTTGCCTACAAAGGGCACTGTCTGCAAGTTAAGATGAACAGTCCGTGCTAACAGTAAACCAGTATCATTAAATAAAACAAAAGGTTCTTGTAATTGTAGGCATTAAAACTGCTATTACATGTATTTAGAAACCAAGATACAAGTAAAAATACCAGTAATTTGTCATTTAAGCAGCTGGAATCTACTGCATATTTTCAAGGCCTTAAAAGATTTCCTCCTGACTCTGTAGCTGCCTTTGGTGATAGGGTTTCCTTTCTTTTAGTATTTCATTTTAAAATGTAAATAGGATTTCAAGTATGGATCAGGAACCTGCTCTTTTATCTAAAAAAATTTTTAAAATAATCTGAAATGATTAAGAGTTATATCAAATTGGTGATCTTTCAGATAAATTACATGAATGAATTATTTTAAAGCAAAGATTAAAAAGATGTTTACTTAGCCACTTAAAGAAAGTGATTATTTAAAAGTGCATACTTTCCTAGACAACTTTAAGACTTTTGAGAGTTTAACATCTGTATTTTTAAGATTTAGGTTCAGATTATTGTTTGTGAGATATCCTTTTTGTTTTTAAATCTCAAGTTTTGCACCTGTTGACAACCATTTATAGGTTTATGAACCACATGAAACACCATTTGGAACTTGAGAAGCAGAGCAGTGAGAGCTGGGAAAACCATACCACCTGCCAGCACTGCTACCGTCAGTTTCCCACACCATTTCAGTTGCAGTGCCACATTGAAAGTACACATACCCCCCATGAATTTTCTAGTAAGTTACCAAAACGTTTAAATATTCCATATTATTGATTTCAACAATATAAATTGTGAGAAAACCTTAAGAATTCTGTTAGAAAAATGAGAATAAGAAATAGACTTTGGAATTTGAGGGCACAATTGAAGGGCCAAGTTTTAACTGTGATAAACTTTTAAATAAAATTAGTTATTAATATTAAAATGCCTCTTACAAATGATTCAGTATGGTAATTTCTTTGACATAACCTATGCATTATATGCTGGGGACTAAATTAGGAGCCTAGTATCATAGTTTTAAAATATGAAATAAGTGCTCTTCATTTAAACTTTAATAGGAAAGGGAACTACAGTTGTAGTTAAAAATCACAGGTCGGGTGCAGTGGCTCATGCCTGTAATCCCAGCACTCTGGAAGGCCAATGTGGGCAGATCACTTGAGGCCAGGAGTTCGAGACCAGCCTAGCCAACATGGCAAAACCCCGTCTCTACTAAAAATACAAAAATTAGCCAGGCATGGTGGTGCTGCATGCCTGTAATCCCAGCTATTTGAGAAGCTGAGGCAGGAGAATCACTTGAACCTGGGAAACGGAGGTTGCAGTGAGCCGAGATTGCGCCATTGCACTCCAGCCTGAGTGACAGAGCAAGACACTGTCTCCAAAAAAAAAAAAAGAAAAGAAAAGAAAATTACAGATGTTGGAGCAAGATAGCTTGGTTTTAAATCCCAGATCTGCCTCTTAATATAGCTACAAGATTTTAGCCAAGTTACTTAATACTTGACTAATGCAGATAATAGAAATACCTTCTTTATAGGGTTGTTAATAGAAGTTGAGTTAATGTAGGTGAGGTGATGTGAGTGCTTAGAACTATTCTTTGCACATTGTTAACAAGCTATTTAACTGTTCACAACTGTCTGTACTGCTACTGTTATTGTTGTTGGTATATATGTATAAAATGAATTTTTATATTAATATCTTAAATATTGTAATACTGTTTTTCTCCCACATTTAGCTATTTGTAAAATCTGTGAATTGTCATTTGAAACAGAACATGTTCTTTTACAACACATGAAGGACAATCATAAACCTGGTGAAATGCCATATGTCTGCCAGGTACACATACATTTTATTGTTTTCTTACATGTTTGGTTTGTTTGTTGTTTCGGTTATAAAATTTAAGCCTATTAGACCAGCGGTCAGCAAACTGATGCATAACTTGGCATAACTTATACATTATATGAGGGGTAGGCAGCAAGCTGGGTTTGGTCCACAGGCTTTTGTTTGCTTATCTCTGTGCTGGACAAGGATGAGCCCTGTTGTATGTAGAAAAACAAACATATGGGCTTACTGTGCTATATAGGGAAGAATGTAGGCATACAAGGAAAATACAAAGTGCTGTTAGATACAAAGAACCCTACCAAATGCTTTGGCAGAAGTATTTTTCCAAAGAAGAATTTGAAGGAAGAAGAAAGCAAGGAAAAGATAAATTGCCATTGCCATAAACCTGGAGGTTAACAATCCAAAGGAGAATGCTGTTTCATGTAGCAGAAAAACATTTTATAGGGCAAGAGGTGCCAAAGCTTGAAACTTCAAGTCAAGACAGAAGGTGACAGACAAAAAGATTTGATAAAGAGAAGGAGATCTAGTTGTGTTTTGAGATGTATCCCTTTACTTTGAAAGCTACATTTAATGTCTCAAAGATGGTCTTTTGGTGTTGCCTGAGTGAGATTCTTGGTTGCAAAGGCATCAGAGCTAGATTAGTAGCATATAATGTTCTCCTGACAAATTATCCATCGTTGTTACTTTGTAATTGCATATCAGTTACAAATTTTCAAGTTAAACTAAGCCTTCTTTCTGTTTTTAGGTTTGTAATTATAGATCATCATCATTTTGTGATGTAGAAACTCATTTTAGAACATCCCATGAAAACACGAAGAACTTGCTATGCCCGTTTTGCCTCAAAGTTATTAAAATTGCAACACCATATATGCATCATTATATGAAGCATCAGGTGAGATTTACCAGTTCTTATTTGTTTATGTTGTCTTAGTGAAAAAACTGATTATGACTTGGAGAATCTTTAGATTTGTTCTTCAAGAAAAGCAGAGTTGTTCCAAATGACACTATTAATTTATACTTCATGTTGAATTGCTTGTGTAACTTCCACTTCTTTTCCTTACTTCCTTTCTGGTGATGGTGTGGGTCATAAATTATGAAAATTCTGAAAGATAGCTAGGAATAGGAAGCCTAGGATTGAGAGAAAATAGAAAAAGTGAGTGGAATATCCAAAAGATTGAATATTTCAGGGTCTAAAGGTAGATATGAGAATGATTTTGAAGGGAGTTATCAGGACAAGGGGAAAAATGAGTTTGAACTGAGGAAGAAAAGATTGAGGATTTATAATCATATTTTTCCTTTTGCTCTTCAAACTTTATTTCCACTTTCTAACCTCTTATCATTATGAGAAGACATGTTGTCATTGACCTGGAGTTGTCTTTTATAGTTGTGTGACCATGGGAATAGTAATGACACTTACTGATCAATGTATGAACTCTGGCAGAGAACCATATTTAGATCATCACTTGTTCCCTGGATGGCTTCCACCAGTTTTGCTATATAATTTTGGAACTCAATATTAGTGCTTGTACCCCTCCCTTGAATTCTGATATTATGCTTACTGGCTCTTTTCCTGAAGCAATTAAATCATCTTTTATTTGGGCTAAAAATTTTGATGCAGCACTAGTCTTGTTCTTGAGTGCTTGAAAGAACAACAGTGCCTTTGCCAAAATTAGAAGCCAATGGATTTACTGAATCTGATCATGTAATCAAATTTTGCCAACTCACTACAAAGCTCAATGCATTCTCTTATTATTGATAAAATTGACATGCCAATTTATTCAGCATTGGTGCTCACTTTGCTGTCATTTTCAGTTGTTAGTTAATCATGAAATTGACTTGCTGTTTTTAATTGGAGAAGATCATGAAAGTAGAATTTCCAGATCAATTTGGGATCATCTGTGTTGTGACTGGGATGCCACACATCCTTGAGAGTTACTGGCAAGATCTTTTCTAGGGTTTCTCCAACAGTATTCCATCAGGTGTTAATAGATATTTTCCCCCAAATCGTCACTGGTCAATACATTTATTAAATGCCTGGATTTCTAAAATCAAGCAGTTTCATTTTTTTTAAAAACAGGACTTCTCAGAGCTTTTAATATGCCAGTGGACACTGTAAATCTCCAAGAAAGGATATAGTATGTGTCATTCCCCAAACTTATTTGACCATTGACTTCTTTTTTTGCGTAGTATCTATTAATATTTTTTGATGAACAGAGTTTGGGAAACACTATTCTTGATACCCTGTATTTCATCTTTGGACTTTAATTTTGAAAGGGAGAATGAGGTATAAAGCAGTAGCTCTAGTTCATGATGAGGCTTTTAAACATGATATTTCCCAGGTGCTTTGCCAGACTATAGAGTGAAATCGAGATGTGGGAAGAATAATAACTATGGTAGAGATTTGGGGACCCACTATGTGGGCTGTGGGATTTATAAGCAAGTTGTTACGCCCTGAGTTGTATGTTTTAACTTGCCATGGCTGCCAATTTTCTTTTTTGTTTGGAGTGCCTGGGAGGTAGATAGCCAGCAGTAAAGAGGGGGCAGTCTATTAATAAGAACGGTCATCAGGCATCCTTGAAGGTATTTACAATTTGTGTAATTATTTACAAGGCTGGAAAACCATAGCTGAGTGGGATTTTAAACTTGTAGTTGAGATGACATTATTACGGAAGTATTAGACAATCAGAGTAGTTGACTTCATGCCTCATTTTATTGTCTTTGAAGAACTCAGTTGTAAGTTTTTTTTAAAGATTATCTTACTACGTCTTTAGTGATTTTAGAGTTAATAACCCAGTCTGTGTGACTTTTAAGAAATATTGATAGCAATTCCAGATGTGTTAAATACTCTCATTAGAGCTTTAATAAAACAAGCAGTTAACATACACTAATTACTTACCTTATGGGAGCAGCTGGTACTTTACATGGATTTTCTTGTTTAATCCTCTCAACCACTAGATGTATATTATTATTTCAGTTTTATAGATGAGGAGACAGAGCTTTAGAGAAAGTCACTTGCCTAATGTCACATTGTCTAATAAAGCCAGAGTCAAAATTTGACTTCAGCATCCAAGCTTTTACTGCTCTACCAGAGTTGGATTTCACATTGGCATTAGGTCTAAAGATAGGAATTACATATAGTAAGAATTACTTATAAATCTCTCAAGTATCCCAAACAATATAGTGTACTTATAAAAGAATTTAATACAGATATTTATTTCTTAATGCTTGGAATAGATCACTGTTTCTTTTGTTGAACATAGTGTTATAAAAAAAGTACTCTATCTTCATCACCCTTAGTGCACTGAAATGCATGCATGCATAAAAAAGTTGTAAAGGCGTGAGTCCAACTGAGGGACTAGTAGTTTAATGTATTCTACCTCAGGACTCTGGACAAATATTCATTGAATGAAAAGGCAGATATTTTGAACTAAATTGTACATGCTACTCATGCATTTTCTCTGTTAGTCTCTTTCTTTCTGCCTCACTATTCATTTAAGAAATATTTACTGAGTGCCTTCGTATGTGCCAGGGGTTGCTTTAGGTATCATATAGCAGTGAACAAAAGCAAGTTTGTGCCCTCTGGAATTTACATTATAGTAGAGAAAGATAATGCATTTGTGTATGTGTGTGTTAGAATGTATATGCTGGCAGCAAGTACTGTGGGACGAAAATGTGGAAGATGAGGAGTGCTAAAGATTGGGGAGGTGGTAGGAGTAGAGTAGAGGTCAAAAAAAGGTGTTGTATAAACGCTGTTCAAACATGGCCCTCTCTGAAAGATATAAAGGAGTAAGCCCTGTGAATTACCTGGGAAAGGTAACGTTATATAGGGTTGAGGTGAGTATATACCTAGGATGCTCAAAGAATAGCAAGGAGGCCAGTGTGGCTGGAGTAGAGTAAATTAATAGGAGGAAGAATAATAGGAGATGAGGTTATAGCAATAGAATGCAGACCAATTCATGTGGAGCTTTGTAAGCCACAGCCAAGACTTTGGAAAGCCACTAGACATTTTTAAGCATGTAAAAGATATGCCATGTTTTTATTACTGGCAGCTACGGAAAGAAAAGTCCATAAGGAATAAAGGATATTAGGGGGAGAAGATAGAAAGTTTTTACAGCAGTCCAGGTAAGTGGCTTGGGCCAGTATGGTAGCAATGGTTGAATGAGGTAATGAGAAGTGGAAAGATTATGAATGGTTTTGAAGGTAGAGCTGACAGGTTTTACTAATGTGTTTGACAATGGATGTAAGAGAAAGAGATTAAATTTTTTGTCTTGAGCAGTTGCAAGAATGGAATTTTAATATACTGAGATATGAGGAAGACTGAATAAGGAACAGATTTTTTTGGAGGAAGGGGACAGGGATAAAGGAAGGAAATGTTGAGTTCAATTTGGTTCAGGTTGATTTGGGAAGCATATTAGACATCAAGCAGTAATGTTAAGTAGGCAGTTGCATAGATGGTATTTAAAAACCATGACACTGGATGATGTAACCTACTGAGTGGTTATAGATAGAGAAAAGATTTCTGGGAACGCAACTGTAGTGAACTTTTTAACTGCTCTATTGTTTTGCTATCTATTTCTTGGACTTTCTCTTCTTCCTTGAGCACATATAAGCAAATTTGTTTAAATTGCCTGTACCTATAATGTAATCCGGTGTATCACACTTGTCAAATAGTCTTAAGAGCCCAGGAGGTTGAGGCTGTAGTGAGCCAAGACTGCACCACTGCATTCCAGCCTGGCTGAGAGAGTGAGACCTTGTGTTAAAAAAAAAAAAAAAAAAGTCTTAAGATGCAGCTATTAATAGAATTGTAACACATATTTATATATTGCTTTGAATTTTATAAAGAACTTTCATTTATGAAGTGCTTGCTATATGCCGGTAACTGTGCTAGGTACTTGCCTATATATTACTTCATTTGATTTTTATAAATAATTGGTTGTGCAAAAAAACAAACAAACAAACAAACAAAACCACACACACAAAACTTCAGGCCAATATCCTTGATGAACCTCGACGTAAAAATCTTCACCAAAATACTGGCAAACTGAATCCAGCAGCACATCAAAAAGTTTATCCACCATGATCAAGTAGGCTTTATCCCTAGGATGGAAGGTTGGTTCAACATATGCAAATCAATAAATGTGACTCATCACAAACAGAACTAAAGACAAAAACCGCATGACTATCTCAATAGATGCAGAAAAGGCTTTCGATAAAATTCAGTGTCTCTTCATGTTAAAAACTCTCAATAAACTAGGTGTTGAAGGAACATACCTCAAAACAATAAAAGCCATATATAACAAACTCACAGTCAATAGCATACTGAATGGGCAAAAGCTAGAAGCATTCCCCTTGAAAACCAGCACAAGACAAGGATGCCCTCTCTCACCACTCCTATTCAACATAGTATTGGAAGTTCTGACCAGGGCAGTCAGGCAAGAGAAAGAAATAATGCATATTCAAATAGGAAGAGAGGAAGTCAAACTATCTTTGTTTGCTAATGACATGATCCTATATCTGGAAAACCCCATCATCTCAGCCCAAAAGCTTCTTAAGCTGATAAGCAACTTCAGCAAATCCCAAGATACAAAATCAAGTGCAAAAATCACTAGCTTTTCTATATACCAATAACAGGCAAGCCAAGAGCCAAATCATGAATGAACTCCCATTCACAATTGCCAGAAAAAGAATGAAATACCTAGGAATACAGTTGACAAGGGAAGGGAATGATCCCTGCCATGACCATTATTATACAAGTCACTGCTCAAAGAAATCAGAGATGACACAAACAAATGGAAAAACATTCCATGCTCATGCATAGGAAGAATCAATATCATGAAAATGGCCATACTGCCCAAAGTAATTTATAGATTCAGTGCTATTCCCATTAAACTACCATGGACATGCTTCACAGAACTAGGAAAAACCATTTCAAAATTCATATGGAACCAAAAATAGCCCAAATAGCCAAGGCAATCCTAAGCAAAAAGAACAAAGCTGGAGGCATCACATTACCTGATTTCAAGCTATACTACAGGGCTGTAGTAACCAAAACAGCTTGGTACCGGTATAAGAACAGACCCATAGAACAGTGGAATAGAATAGCAAACCCAGAAATAAAACCACACACCTACAACCATCTGATCTTCAACAAACCTGACAAACACAAGCAATGATTCCCTATTCAATAAATGGTCCTTGGAAAACTGGCTGGCCATAGGCAGAAAATTGAAACTGGACCCTTTCCTTACATCATATACCAAAATTAACCCAAGATGGATTAAAGACTTAAATGTAAAACCTAAAACTCTAAAAACCCTAGAAGAAACCTAGGCAATACCATTCAGGACATAGGCATGGACAAAGATTTCATGATGAAGATGCCAAAAGCAATTGCAACAAAAGCAAAAATTGACAAATGGGATCTAATTAAAGAGCTTGTGCACAGCAAAAGTAAGCAGACAGCTTACAGAATGGGAGAACATTTTTGCAAACTATGCATCTGACAAAGGTCTAATATCTAGCATCTGTAAGGAACTTAAACAGATTTACAAGAAAGAAACCAACCCCATTAGAAAGTGGGCAAAGGATATGAACAGACACTCAGATACCATCTCACACCCGTCAGAATGGCTATCGTTAAAAGATCAAAACGTAATAGATGCTGGCAAGGTTGTGGAGAAAAGGAGTGCTTTTATACTGTTGCTGGGAGTGTAAATTAACCATTGTGGAAGATAGTGTGGTGACTCCTTGAAGACCTAGAGACAGAAATACCATTCCACCCAGCAATCCCATTACTGCATATATACCCAAAAGAATATAAATCGTTCTGTTAAGACATATGCACACATATGTTCTTTTTAGCACTATTCACAATAGCAAAGACATGCAATCTATATGCCCATCAATGGTGGACTGGATGAAAAAATGTGGCACATATACACCATGGACTACTGTGCAGCCATAAAAAGGAATGAGATCATGTCCTTTGCAGGGACATGGATGGAGCTGGAGGCCATTATCCTTAGCAAACTAATGCAGGAACAGAAAAACAAATACCACGTTTTCTCATTTATAAGTGGGAGCTAAATGATGAGAACACAAGACACATAGAGGGGAACAACACATACTTTGGCCTACCAGAGGGCAGAGGGTGGGAGGAGAGAGAGAATCAGGAAAAATAACTAATGAATACCTGGATGATGAAATTATACAAAAAGCCTCCAGGTTACACGTTTACCTGTGTATCAAACCTGTGTAACAAACCTGTACATCCTGCACATGTTCCCTGAGCTTAAAAGTTAAATAAATAAATAAATAAACAAACAAACAGTTGTATTTAATGGACATGGTGATGTATCTGGCAGAGATACAGCTTTAGAGAAGGCATTCCTTTATATGTTGTATAATTATGTGCGTGTGTATATATGTGTATATATATGTAAAACTACATATAACTACAAAGGAGTGATTTCTCTAAATCCATCATATATATATATAAAATATATATATATAAAAAATATATATAAAATATATTAATGAGGGTAAAAGTTGCAGTTGATAATCTGTAATAGAAGGAATACTGGATCAGGGGTCTGCTAATGTCACTAACTAGCTATGGGGAAATGCCTTAGAATTTTTTTGGGTCCCATTTCCCATCTGTAGAATAATGACAGGACTGGGTTTGAGGAGGGACTCAGTCAAGGGGTTCTCAATCAGTAAGTTCAGTTGTTCTGTTTTATGCCTCTTCATCCACATTGTCTAATGTAGTAGCTACTAGCCACATATGGCTTTTTAGATTTAAATTAATTAAAATTAAACAGTATTAAAAATGTACTTCCTTAGTCACAGTAGCTACATTTCAGGTGCTCAATAACCACATGTGGCTAGTGGCTACTGTGTTTGACAGTACAGCTCTAGAATATTTCTTTATCATAGGAGATATTATTGGACAGCATTGGTTTATATAACCATTTCTATAAACTTCTTTGAAATGTCTGTTTAGATTTATTTGGTTTTAGAGAGTTTATTTATTTTACCAACTTTTCAACCAACTAGAAATAGCAAAAATTAGAAATAATTTACTTTTTCTAGGATAAAAACGTAGTACATCTCATTTTCACAGTATCATGTATTTACTTCAAGTTTATAATTGAGATTTCTCACCACACTTAATAGAAGTTTTATTAGAACCTATTGATAGAACTTTCATGTACAGTTCCTACATAGTAGCAAACACTTTTGAAACCCAAATACTAATGTAATGACTTTTAAAAAATGAGGCATTTTGATATTATTTATGATAGGAGATGTTAAACTGCAAGTTTTTACATTATTTAGGTATCATTAAAATTAAGCCAGAGCAGTTTCAGGACACAGG
The DNA here is from genome assembly GCF_047675955.1 of Chlorocebus sabaeus. Taxonomy (NCBI): domain Eukaryota; kingdom Metazoa; phylum Chordata; class Mammalia; order Primates; family Cercopithecidae; genus Chlorocebus; species Chlorocebus sabaeus. Next base: position 32,242,213 of record NC_132929.1, on the reverse strand, counting down.
ATTTGTAGTTGTTGAAATTATTTTCCCCCCTTTTTCTGTTTTCTTTTCTAAACAGAAAAAAGGAATACATCGTTGTACAAAATGCAGGCTGCAGTTTTTGACATGCAAGGAGAAAATGGATCATAAGACTCAACACCATCGAACATTTATAAAACCTAAACAACTAGAAGGGTTGCCTCCTGGAACAAAAGTGAGTTAAAATATATTGTATTTTAACATTTTGTATGATAATAGAAATTAACTCCTGCCCAGCTTTATCTATTGAATATATTTTTAAATGACTTCAGATTTTTGCTCAGACTTTAATTTTAGGGTTTAATTTTATGCGTAGAAGGAAAAACTTCTAACCATTGTTTTGAGTTCAGTGATAGCTGTTGGGTTATAGTAGTAGTCCTTTCTAAAAAGTACAACTCAGTTAACTTTTCCTGGGTCAGTGGGTTGTTTCAATATTCTATAGGCTTTTTTTGAGCTTTCAGTTGAAAGTATATGTTGACTTTCGTTGCTAAACTATAAGATGCTTGAGATCAGGAATCATGTTTTATTTATCTTTGTGTCCCCAGCATCTGGTATAGTGCCTAGAGTGCCATAGGTTCTCAGATGTTTGTTGCAGTTGTTATTACTGAGTTTACTTTGAGAAGCAAGTTCTGCTGGATAGCATTGTGTTTTAAGTGAGCAAACACATGTCTGACTGCATACTGATGATTGTAATTTACTTTTCCCTTTTTGCCTTATATACATCTGTTTTCTCTGACTTCTTTATATACAGTCAGCTCTTGAATATTTGCTCCAGTGGAGGGAAACAGAGGCATGGATAATCCAAAGTGAATAATCCCCAAAACATTTATTTTTGGCTTTGGGTACTTACCTTTGAATGTGGGTATGTCTGTTATTTGAATTAACTAAAACAATATAAAGCCATGCTCTGAAGACATGATAGCAAGAGAAGCTATCCAGCATCCTTCCCTGCAATCCATTCATTCCATGTTGGGACTAGACATGCAGAACACTAATGTAAGCAGTGCAGTCCTCTCTCATTTTTTCCCTTATTAATAATAATAATATTAATGATAATGATACTAAATGTTTTTATAGCACCTTAGAATTAGACTTTCAGTGTACTTTTTCATACATTTTATTGTCTAATTCATACCACAATCCACGGAGGTTAATAAGGCATGTATTACCCCATGTTATAGATGTGAAGAAGCATAGAGAGGATAAGTTCCTTGTTCAAGGTCACGTGGCTAGGAAGGCCTTTTGATTCCTGGTCCAGTGCTATTGTATGTTACCCAAGCACATGTATGTCATAGGACTTCCTTATTGACTGTTCCTCAAATACAGGAGGGTATAGTCAAATGATTAACCAGAATGTTGGTAGGCACTGTTTTTCATTGTCAACCAACAGATAAAATTAAATGTTTTCTCATTCTGAATACTAAATGATGAACTTTGTGTTAGTTTACTTTAAGAAAATTCTAAATATTATTTAGCCCTCTATGCAGTATAATAACTTGATGTAACTCCTCCTATAACATTTGTAAGCATAAATCTTGGGCACTGAGCCCCTGGAAAGAGGACATCATGTTTACTGTAGATCTGTTTCTTTTATAGTTGTTAAAGGGTAATTTAGGCCTTTCTAGAATTATTTTTCAGGCTTGTGATTTAAATTTTGAGCTCTATGTTTGTGAATTTCTTAAAGTTAAGTCAGGGCATAAAACTAGCTATGGAATGTGCTCTTTGTATATTCATATAATTTGTATTAACTCCTAATTATTCACTGATAACTGTGTTAACATATAACTGATAGCAATACAAGATGTAATATTACAACTTAATATCAAGTTTAATATCATTTAATGGTTTGGACATCTAGAATAAATGGGAGACTTACCTGATTATAGTTTATATGTGCTTTTTTCAAAATTCTTGATTTTTAACTATTTTTGGTACCATGATATTTTAATATTATGTAATGATTAATCTTTTAAAGCAAATCTTCTCTTTATTTTTGTAGGTTACTATTCGAGCTTCAGTTGGACCTCTGCAATCAGGAGCTTCACCTACACCTTCCATTAGTGCAACTGCTTCTACCCTTCAGCTGTCACCTCCAAGGACTAAAAATATAACTGCTAAAAATCCTGCAAAATTTAATACAAGTAAACCTAATACAATCAAATCCAACGCAAGTAAACCTAATACAAGTAAGCCTAATGGAAGTAAATCTAAATACAAACCAAAAATCTCTAATATGCAAAAGAAACAAAGCACATTGGCTAGTAGCAATAAAAAAAGTAAAGTCAATACAGCATTGAGGAATTTAAGGTAATCTTTTATTCCTGATATACAATATAATTTAAACTTAAGTATAAAAACTTGTACTTTAGTTAACAGAACATTAATAAGGCTCTTATTATTTTTGTTTTAAAATATATTTTTATCATTTTTTTATGTCTCCCTAAGGTATCGTCGGGGCATTCACAAGTGCATTGAGTGTTGTTCCGAAATAAAAGATTTTGCAAACCACTTTCCTACGTACGTCCACTGTAGTTTTTGCAGATACAACACTAGCTGTAGCAAAGCCTATGTAAATCATATGATGAGGTAAGATGAATTAAATGTGTAAATTACCAATGAAAATTATAGTTCAGCAAGTTTCTGTTTTGAAAACAAAGTTATCCTATTAGAAGCCAAGGAGCCTATTAGAAGCTCCTCTTCAAGAAGTTGAAAGGATCTAACAGTAAGGAACTTTTAGGGTATTACCTGGTCCTATTTCTCAACATAGTAACTAGAAATTATGGGACTAAAATTGTAAGAAAAAATTAAGCTAATGAAATTGGAATAGGTTTGTTAGAGAAATAGTTTTTCTTTTTCACTTTTTTGAGATGGAGTCTCGCTCTGTTGCCCAGGCTGGAATACAGTGGCATCATCTCAGCTCACTGAAACCTCCGCCTCCCGGGTTCAAACACTTCTCCTGCCTCAGCCTCCTGAGTAGCTGGGACAACAGGTGTGTGCCACCATGCCTGGCTAATTTTTGGATTTTTAGTAGAGACAGGGTTTCACCATGTTGGCTAGGCTGGTCTCAAGCTCCTGACCTCAAGTGATCTGCCCGCCTTGGCCTCCCAAAGTGCTGGGATTACAGGCATGAGCCATTGCACCTGGCTGGGAAATAGTTTTTCCATGAAAGTTTTTATTGCCCTATTGGTGTTTATTTTCCAACAGAATTTTAAATTTTTAAATATATTAACTGGATAAATATTTGTAAAATCATAAGTGTCATCCTCTTTAAAGCAGTCACTTTGAGAGACTTTAAGATTTTCAGTGGAGTCTGTTTCTCTTTCTGTATTCCAACTGTCTTTTTATCCATCTGTCAGGCCATCTATACTTGCATCCATTCAGTGAAAATGAGGCACCATTCTAGTCATGATGCCACTTTTGGAATTCTTTTTCATTAATTCATTCAACTTAGATTATTTGAGTACTTACCATTTACACTATGTTAGGAAAAGCCTTCAGAGTCTGCGTTACTTTCATTTAGATCTCACTGGGGGAATACTTTATTCCTTCAGAATGGGTTTGTATTTTTTTTTAAAGTAGGCAAAAATTGTTTAGATATAAATCTGAGAGTTTGCTTATTCAAAGTAAGTTTGTTCAATTTTTTTAAAATTAGGATTAATGTATTATAAGTGACTTTCTTGCGGATTACACATGACTTCTCTGTTACTTGCTGGTCATTATCAACTACTGCTTTCGAGGATTCTCCTACCGTTCTTGGTGGCTTCAGCACTTCTCTCAGTTTTTCCACATCTTGATGACTGGCCTGACCTCATGGTATCTTGCTTTTTTAGTGCCAGAATTTCACATCAACTTTTAAGTTCATATATTGTCTTTTTTTTTTTTCTTGAAACTACAGTACCATTTAAATCTCTTCCTATAAACTGTGCATTCCTTTTGGATTTCCATTACCCCATGATGTTCAGGGCTTTGACTCCTTTTTGCAGCCTAGTAGCACCCATCTAATTTTGTGTCAACCTCACTCTCAGGATCATCTGTTCTGATTATGGCTTTTTGTCCTAGAATCCTTTACATTTTTAGTCATGCTCACTTGGCATAAAGGCCAAGGTAAGATTTGAACCTCTTCCCTTTTGAACTTTTTCTGTGCTCACTTCTAAACTATCAAACGGTCCTTGATTTAATCAGCTCTGATTTCAAAAACTTTAATTCTGATTAGGTCTTATTTTTTCTTTTAAAAGACCTCTTTATTTTTACCTTCAACATTTGTTTAATCCTTCTTCAGTACCCTAAAGATTTTATTTTAGTTTCTCAGTTGTTAACCTGGTCTATTAATTAGTCAATTGTAGGTCATCCTTTTTATTTTTCCTAAAATTAACTCTTTCAACCCCACATATTTGTCCTGTTACCTTCAATCAGATATTAATCTTAAAAATCTAACATGTCCCATTTCCCCATTAACTGTCCTTTCTCCCCCAGTTCACTGACCATATTCAGTTAATTTGGATCTTCATCTCTTTTTCTCTATATGGTTCCTTCTGCTTACAAACATTTTCAGGTATTTAAAAAATTTTTTGGAAGAGGACAATTTGTCCCAACTACTTACTTTCCTTATTTCTTGTCTTCCTTTTTACTATTAACATATGTAAAAGGTGTTTGCTACCAGCTTTATTGTGATTCATTTACCCTTTGAGTATTTCCCCCACCTACCAACTAACATTCCCCTTTTAAAGATTATCTGTTATGAACATATCACCATATTTACTCACTGTTTTTCATTCTTACTCCTCTGTGACTTCTTTAGAGTACTTGACATTGGTGTCACTCACTTTTTAAAACTTAATTTGTTTAATTTTCCTGACAGCCATGTGAAATTAATTAATTTAAAAATTTTTATAGAGACTAGCTCATACTTGTGGAGTACATGTGATATTTTGTTACAAGAGTACAATGTGTAATAAACCCAGAATAATCATCACTTCCAAGGTTTATCATTTCTTCATTTCTTCTTTTTATTTTTTTGAGATGGGGTCTCACTCTGTTACCCCAGAGTGCTAGGTGGTGCAGTCAAAGCTCACTGCACCCTCAAACTCCTGGGCTCAAGTGATCCTCTTGCGTTACCCTCCTGAGTAGCTATATAGGTGTGTGCCACCATGCCCATCATTTCTTTGTGATGGGAACATTCAAAATATACTCTTCTAATTATTTGGCAGTATACAAGAAATTTTTGTTCATTGTCATCACACACAGCTCTTAGTGTCATATGGAACTAAAAGCTTCCATTGCCACTCTTAGGGTTTCGTAGGTCTTTTTGTCTTTTTCTCAACTTCACTGGTACCCTTGCTTCCCTCATTGCATTAGGTGCATCCCACTGAATGGCAAACTCTTCTCTGCAGTGTTGATTCTTGTTAGAAGCTTGAGGTTTATATATCTAGAAGCCTAATTTTCTCCAAAGCATGAGAACCTTTAATTCCTATCCCGTACTAACTCTGTAGCCTCTCAATTGGTGTTTTTCCCTCTGGTCAAATACCTGCCCCAATCCATCCCTGTAAGTTGGTTAATCTTCCACAGAGTATAGTTTCTTCCATATTAATTTTCTTTCTTTTTTCCTTTTTTTTTTTGAGAAAGGGTCTCACTCCAACCCAGGCTGGAGTGCCGTGGCTCCGTCACAGTTCACTGCAGCCTCAACCTTCTGGGCTCAGGTGATCCTCCCACCTCAGCATCTCGAGTAGGTGGGACTTACAGGCATGCACTACCATGCCCAGATAATTTTTCTGTAGAGATGGGATTCCCCCCGCCACCCCCGCCGCTGTGCCAGACCGCATGTTTGTTTTCTACAGTGACTTTTCTGTATTCCTTGTTAGTTCCCAGAATGCCCTGTTCTTTCCTCTCAGTTTACCTTCTTTTTTCAAGTGTCTGATCACCACAACCATTACTTTCTTTGAATAATTGTGTACTATTCATCTATTTTGCCTTTTTTTTTTTTTTTTTTTTTTTTAGAGACAGAGTCTTGCTCTGTCATCTCTCACCCAGGTAATCCACCTGCCTCAGCCTCCCAAAGTTTTGGATTATAGGCGTGAGCCACCGCGCCTGGCCCTATTTTGCCTTTTATTGTATTTACTTGTGTTTGCATTATCTTCTTGAAAAGAAGGGGGTCTTTGTATTTATCATACCACCTAGCACATTACAAACTGCAGATGATAGTCATCATTTGTTTTAATTATAAAAGGTCCTAAACAAAATCTCAAAAGAAGGTGTTCAAAAATCTTGAAGCAGTTGAAGTATTGTTGGAGTAAGATTCTTTCAAAGAAAAGCATCATTAAATGTGTAATTTTTAATTTTTTTAAGCAGCATTTTTTAGGTTCAGTTGTTTAAATTATTGTACCTTATTTGCTTATAGCTTTTAGGTAGTAATAGAAATTATCTGTAAAAATGCACATAAATTACTCTATAATACTGCTATTATTCCTCAAAATGATGTATAAGAAGCATTTTTTTTTTACATAAAAGAGAATTAAGTTAACATACCTAAGTAGTATCTCTTTTTTGTAGCAGAGTTTTATTTCAACCAGGTTCATGTATTTCATTATGTACCTACTAGGAAGGTATTTAATAAAATTTGCTAAGAAGTATGGCAAGCTAGGGGTGAAGAATCAAACAAGTCTGGATTTGAATCCAACCTTCACTGTGTATGTGTGGAACTTCGAACAAGTTACTTAATCTGACTCTCAGATTGTTTCTTGAAAAGAAAGTTACTGTGATTATTAGAAAAACTGTATTAAAGTGCTTAATAACAATTTGCACTTAGGAGATATTCAAATGATAGCTATTAATTTCTAAGTTGTCATTATTAGGATTGGGGGAGTCCTTGATTGTAATTTTCATAATTTAGAAGGGGAAATAAATTTACCTAGCTTAATGTGATAAACAAATGACTATGAAAGTACAAAGGAGGTAAAGATGAAATCTTTAAACAAGAAGTAAGGGAAGATTTTCTGTAAATTTCACTTAGGCTTTGAGGGATGATTTTTAAAATTTCCAAGGAAAAAGAAAGCTGGTATAAAAATCTGTTTCTTATGCAGTAGGTAAGACAGAGTACTGAATTTTAAAAAGATCTACTTGACTTCATTATAAATTTTACATAAATTTATTGACACTAAATGATAATCATAGGACTAGTTAGACTATTATGATAGCATCATAACTGGTCTTCTGCCTACAGTTTTCCCTCTTTTTTCCAGTTCCTCCTTTCTTTTACCATAGGCAAATCTGGGCAGGTCATTCTTTGGCCTAAAATCCTTTCCTAACATTGATAGAATGAAGTTCAGATTTTCTGGAAAATATAATACCTTTCCATATCAAATTCCTAACTACTTTTCAACTCCTTCAACTCCTTTTATTCTCTTGAAAATCCTTCTGTATCTCCAGTTACTCTTTGCTTTGCCCGGAAGTGAAGCAGTAAGAACCTTCTAACTGCAGTGAACTCCTAATTGTATAGCTGGTTTCTACCTCATTTGTCTGCAGCTTTCCTTCATGCAACCACAAACTCTGTATGTGTCACTATTGATTTTTATCTTGTGTTAATTATTTATGACTATGTATTCATTGATTTAGCAAATATTTATTGGGCATTCATTCTGTGCTGGCACCTCTCTCCCTCAAACACTCCCCCCAACCAACCATAAGCCCTAGGGCAGGCAGCTTGGCTTTGTTATTGTATCATCAGTTTCTAGTCTAGTGTCTTAAAATTGTTACGGAAATTGTTCCTTTTGTGTTTCTTAGAAAGTAAAGTTGTTATTTATATGGAATCAAGATTATGAAGAAAATACGGTTAAAGGAGGTTTTTGACCTCAGTTTTCTTGAGGTGTAATTTATACGCAATACAATTCAACTATTTTTAGAGAATTGCTTAATGAGTTTTGATAATTATATACTGTCAGCTAACCAGGTAAGGGATTTTTAAAAATTAGGTTTTAACATTGTATTTTTACTACATTGTAATAAAAAACATTTCTTAGATTTATTTCTGTATTGCTGTTACCTTTATGGAGAGCTAATAGGAAGAAGGGTGGTATTTGTTTTTCTTTTTATTTGTGAGCTATGAATTCACTTTTCCCTTCCTATGATACACAAAACTGTAAGTATGGAATTAAATAGAGATAAATCAAATAGATGGTAGAAATCCCTTTTTATAGATGAGAAACTCTAAAACAGAATTCAGGTAACTAAAAATTTATAATTATCAACATTATGATCTGGTATAAGTTGTAGACAGATGTAGAGGCTATCAAAAGACCCTATACTGTAATATTTTCGCTCCTCTTATATTTAATAGATAAATAAACCAAAAATAGTCTGCTTATTGAAAGAGAAAGAATGAAGAGCTTTTAAATGTCATTTAAAAATAACTTATTTTGGTTCAATGTTTCAGTAATCAAACAAAATCTTAGACTTATTTCTCTGAGGAGATATAGTTGTGTATACAAGTTTTTGCATATAATTTCAAGGCTTCCCAACTTCCCAATGTACTCTTCTAACAAAACTGTTTTTGTGATACCATCTTAAATTTGTAAACTCTAATAGTAATTACTCCTAGGTGAAAGAAATGACTATTAGAAATCTGAGGATATTTTCTGGGGATTACAGCTAGTGACACATACAGAGTCTGTGATTGCATGAAGGAAAGCTGCACATAGATGGGCAGGAAAACAATATATATATATATATATATTTTTTCAGCTACATCCATGTCCCTATAAAGAACACGAACTCATTCTTTTTTATGGCTGCATAGCATTTCATGCTGTATATGTGCCACATTTTCTTAATCCAGTCTGTCATGGATGGACATTTGGGTTGGTTCCAAGTCTTTGTTATTGTGAATAGTGCCGCAGTAAACATACGTGTGCATGTGTCTTTATAGCAGCATGATTTATAATCCTTTGGGTATATACCCAGTAATGGGATGGCTGGGTCAAATAGTATTTCTAGTTCTAGATCCTTGAGGAATCGCCACACTGGGAAGACTACATTTTGAAATACAGTAGTCCCCCTTATCCGCTGGGGTATATATTCCAAGACCCCCAGTGAAAGCCTGAAACTGTGGATAGTATTAAGCTCTATGTACTTAATACATAGAGATACACTTAATTATACATATACTTTTTTTGTATTAAGTACAAAAAAAGTACTTACTACAAAAAAGTACTATACTTTTTTTCCTATACATACATACATATAATAAAGGCTTCTTTATAAATTACACACAGTAACATAATTAACAACAATAATATAATAATTATAGTAACAATATACTGTAATAAAAGTTATATGAATGTAGTCTGTCTCTTAAAATATCATATTGTGCTGTACGTGGGTAACAGAAGCCACGGAAAGTGAAACATGGGTAATGGTGATGAGGAGGGACAGCTGTAAGCTGTGAGGTGATGTTTACGCTGTTGGTCTAATATTGGCTTTCTAGTACAGGAAACTTTCCTTACTGGAATTAAAAGGGTATATAGAAGCTATTATCATGGGCTACAAAATTCGGTTAGTTTTCTTTTCTGTGCTGAGAGGAAACATTGTTTTAACTCTTGAGTTCCTCTTTTTTTTTTTTTTTTTTTTTTTTTTTTGATTTTTTAAAAATAACCCTGTACTAGAAAGCCAGGCTCAGTGGCCTGCCTCTGTCATTTTGGCTACGGAGGAGACTGAGGCAGAAGGATCACTTGAGCCCAGGAGTTTGATTCCAGCTGGGCAACATAGTGAGATCCATCTCTCAAAAGAAGAAGGAAAAAAGTCTACTAGTAATTACAAGGAACACTGTAAATGTTTGAATTTACAGATGGTAAACAGTGGCATTTAGCTCAAGTTCTGTTTACTTCCCAGATCATTTGGATCCTACCTCCCTCCCCCTACACAAACATGTTAAGATTGGAGAGTAATAAAAAAGAATTATTATTGATAACTGTTCATATTATAGCACACATGTTATTAACAAAAATTTAGAATTGTTTTCAACTCTTAGTAAATCAAAATATTTAATTTGATGCTCTTTACATATTTAGTTTGATGCTCTTCACATTTTCCTAATTCTCAGTATTTCCTTTTTTAATATCATGGTAAGGTACAGTGCTAACCATCTAAGAATATGCCTAGGAAAATAGCGTCATTAGAATATAATAGGTAAGATGGAATATAAGGTAAAATATTGAATTAAATGGAAGTAACGGGCTTCCATTTTGTTACTTACATTATAATCTTTTATTAAAAACTAGAAACTTAAGTATGGACTTGAAATATAAATTAAGACTTACTGTATAATAAAATTCTTACAATCTCTTTTGTTTCTCCAGCTTTCATAGTAACCGTCCAAGCAAAAGATTTTGTATTTTTAAGAAGCATTCAGAAAATCTCAGGTAACTAGTTGATCTTTTTTTACTCTTTCTATTGAAAAATTGTAATGACTTAAATTTTTTTAACACAACAGCTTTATTGAGGTAGAATTAGCATACCATACAATTTACATGTTTATAGGTTTTAGTATATTCACAGAGTTCTGCAGCAATCACCAGTTAGTTTTAGTACTAAAACCCAGTACCTATTAGTGGTCATTCCCATTACTCTCTGGCTCTCCCCATCCTTAAACAACAACTAGTCTACTTTCTGTCTGTTTAATATTTGCCCATTCTGGGCATTTCATATAAAAAATGATTCATGATATGGTCCTCTGTGACTGCCTGCTTTCATTTAGCATAATGTTTTCAAGATTGATCTGTGTTGTAGCATGTATCAGTATTTCGTTGTTAAAAATTGCTGCATAATATTCCATTGTAAAGATATATCATAGTTTCTTGATTTATATTGCCTTCATTTTGAGGCCTTATGAATAATACTACTGTGAACATTTGTGTGCATGTTTTTGTATGGACATGTATTTTATTTCTCTTTTGGAATTGCTGGATTATTGATAACTCCATGCTGAGCCTTTGAGGAACTACCAGACTGTTTTCCAAAGTAGCTCCACTGTTTTACATTCCCACCGGCAGTGTTTGAGGGTTCCAGTTTCTCCACATCTTTGCCAACACTTTTTATTATCTCCTTTTGATTATAGTTACCCTAATGGGTATAAAGTGGTATCTCATTGTGGTTTGCTATAACTTTTTTTAAACCTGATGTTAGGTGCCTAATTTGAAAATATAATTGATTGATACTGGACATTAGAGAGTGGTGTTCATTGTATTCTTAGACCAGAAGTGTGATTAGCCATTGTTCTCTTGCTGAATTTATTTCAGTGGAAAGGTGGTGTCCAGAGGAAACCTTGATGCTTTTGCATTGTAAAATGAGAACAAAAATAAGACTTTCCAACAATATTTGAATATTTAAAAGATAGCTAAGCTATCTAGTAAAGGAATGAATACTTTTTTAGTTTTGAAGTAAATTTCCTTTAACCACTGGAATTCTTGAAATCAGTATATGATTTTTATAATTCTTATATTTTCTTTTGAAAATAATGAGAATTATACAATTTTATTACTATACAGAAAGAACTGTTGATAAAATTTTCTAAAGGCATTGATAGTTATCTTTGGTTATACCACACACTTAGAATCCACTGAGCACTATTGTTTCATATTCTTGTGATTTCTTGGACTTTGTTCATTTTATGTTGCCATTGCTCCTTGAAATGTCAGTGTCTTTGTTCCACCAAGCTGATCTGTAGAGATAAGTTTAGCCAATACTTATTTTGATGCTTTGGATTAGTGGAAAATGTAGAAGAGGGGATGGTATGTCTCAGAACCTTTGCATTTATTATTTCCTATGCCTAGTTTGCTTTTCTCCAGATATTGTATGGTTAGCTCTTTTGTCTCCTTTAGGCCTCTACATTGATTGAGTCTTTCCTTGACTACAAAATTTAAAACTGTATCCTCTTCCCTTTGCTTTATCCCAGCATTCCCTATCTCCTTTTTATGTTTTACTTTTCTCTAGATCATCTAACATACTTTTATTTTACTTGCTTATTGCCTGTGTTCTCTCACTACATTGTGTGTGGTTTGGTTTTTTTGTCTATGCCTGGCACATAGTAGGCACTTAGTAAATATTTCTTGAATAAATTGATGTATATATGAAAAGTGATGTTTGTGGAAAATAGGTCCCATCTGTGATGTTAGACTAGTAGCTCACAGGGAGAGAACATTTCATTCAATTTTTAAAATATATTAGTACTACTTTTAAAATATTTACTGAATCTGGGGAAATAATTAAGGTACATTAGATGTTACCTTTACTAAAAACAGTTACAAGAGTGAATATGGTATTATTGCATGCTAAGAATGAGAGTTTAATTAAATTTTTACCTCATTGTTGTCAAGCTCAGTTGTGTGTTTAGTTTCTCAATGGGGACTATGTGATTTTAAAGATCTGGGATGTTTTTTCTTAACTTAGGTAGTCTCAAATTGAAAACTGTTCAATTTCTGTGAATGGAGCTTAGCATATTTATAATTCTATATGATACTAATTAATGTAATTACTCTTATTGAAATGGACTATTCATACTGTAACTATTTTTTTTGTATCTATCTTGCACATAAAGTAGCAGGTCCTGTAAAGGTAACAGTGATAAAGCAGTGCTGGAACCAACCTTCAGGGAATGTACAGTAGAGTTTATTGGGTAGAAGTTAAGGTCTGAACATAAATAACTATGAATTTTAATAAGTGCAATGAGAGTTATTTCAGAGAGGAAAAAGATTACAGTTCTTGTAGTGATCTGGATAGGTATTAGGCCTACTTGGCTTTAAAGGATGGGTATTGTTTCTACTGGTAGAAGAGGCACGGGGGCATTCTAGTTCAATAGACTAAATTTTTTTCAAGAGTTCTGTTTTATAATTTAAATTACTTTAGGCAACTTAACATCATTTATACATTTAACATAATTGATTTTCTTTTAAATAGCACTTCAAATGCTTGGTGTAACAAACTCCCAAGTGCTTAACTCTTATAAGAAATTAAATACACAGTGGCTAAGCTCTCTGAAGTATTTTACAGGCTTAATATTTTAAAACACCTTTCAGCTAAAAATCACACAAGTCTAAATGCATTTTAAATTAGAATCTTAATGTACTTTATGTCAAGTATATTCAAATACTTCAAATAGCAAATGCTAAACAGTTAGATCCAGTGAGGACAAAAGCTATTCCTATACCCAAAAATAAAGTATTGATAACTAGGGACTTGATTCCTAACTTATTTAAAAATTTATAATAATTACATTTCATTTAAGAATTAGAGCACTCAGGCCAGGCGCGGTGGCTCATGCCTGTAATCCCAGCACTTTGGGAGGCCGAGGAGGGCTGATTACAAGGTCAGAAGTTCAAGACCAGCCTGACCAACATGGTGAAACCCTGTCTCTACTAAAAATACTAAAATTAGCCGGGTGTGGTAGCATGCACCTGTGGTCCCAGCTCCTCAGGGGGCTGAGGCAGGTGAATCGCTTGAACCCAGGAGGTGGAGGTTACAGTGAGCTGAGATCACGCCACTGCACTCCAGCCTGGGTGACAGAGTGAGACTCCCTAGTTCACAGTGCTGAGATGATGAGGAACTCAAGTTTGCGGACTTTAGTATTTTATTAACTACTTTAGCTAGTTCAGTGTTAAATAAGAATAATACCAACCTTGATGGTTATAGCGAGAATCAGATGAAATAATACATGGGAAAACTCTTGACACATAATGTACAGTTGATGGTGGCTATAACATGATCTGTTTTTAGAGCCTTCCCATTTTTCTTCTGATTTTATCTCCAACTAAATAAAACACCAGCTCCTAAGTAAGCTCCATTTGAGCATAGACATTACTATTTTTTTGTTCACCATTATATTCACAATACCTAGTAGTACAGTATGTATAAAAATAGCTCCAGTAAATATCAAGTGAATGAATATGCTATCTTCACTTTGCAGATGATGGAAAAACAAATAGAGTGTGACTTGCCTAAGTTACACAAGTTGGTTGTGGAGCCAAGACTGACTCTAGGTCTTCTGACTCCTAACTTTTAACAATTGGTATGACAGGTAAAAGTATAAAATAAATACTTCCTGTAAATAAATGGTAGCATAATTTTGACATGGCTGTGTCATTTTCCAGAGAATAATTTCAGTTTATATCAAATTTATATAATAAAAATGGGAAGTTATAATTATGTATGACACAGAAAGCAAATTATGGAAAAATAATCATCGAAAATATATGGATTTTCGTAAAAAATAAAAATATTTTTTTAATGCTGTTTTCTTTTTTTTAGGGGCATTACTCTAGTGTGCCTTAATTGTGATTTCCTAAGTGATGTTTCTGGCTTAGATAATATGGCTACACACTTAAGTCAACATAAAACTCATACTTGCCAAGTTGTAATGCAGAAAGGTACGTCATATGTAACCTTGCTACTTTAGATTTTTGATTTTTATTCCAGTATTTTTGGTCATCCACAATATGGTCCCTTTACTAGATCGTTATTCTCACTCATCATATTTCATATGCTGTTGTAAATGTAAAACTTTTCTTCTAATTTCAGTTTCTGTTTGTATCCCAACTTCTGAGCACCTTTCTGAGTAAGTTTATTTTTTATTCAGTGCATTTTACTTTGATGGATTTTAGCACTACTGCATTTTTAAATGTATCATTAATACGAATGAAAAGTATTAAAGTATTTTGTTTTTGTTTTTTTTTTTTTAAAGCTGCTTGTTGAAATAGGTTCCTGCTCTATGGAGCTCGTGACCTGGTGCAAGACAAGTTGGAATTTCCTAAGTTCAAAGTTCTGAGATGTTTTCTTACACAAAGGCAGTTGAGCAGCCAAGTTCATGACACTAGCTCTCATTATTCAGCTCTTTTCAGCTTTCAAAGGGGATTAGATTCTTATTCCACCTTATCTTTGTGTCAGGTTGACATATCTTAACATATTTTTTTCTCCAGTTTGCGCTGTCTAAAAATAACATTTGTTGCTATGGTCTTTTCTTTGCTTACAATAATTTTTGTTTTTCTCTGCTGTACTTGCCTTCAGAATAATAGATTCCAAATTATATGGCTGTTTGTCTTTTTGTCTATTTGTCTGCTTTCTTAATTTCTTATACGTCTTAAGTTTTAGGCCAGATAATTGTCTTTTTCCTCATTCGTTGTCTGTCATTGTGCTGTTTTTCTTATTTTTCAGATGCAGAAGCAGCCCAGAGATTTCAAAAAATGTCCAGGGTATACCTGGACAGTGTCCCCCTTCGATGGACACAACTGATGCCTGTTCTCTCTTTCCAAGGAATGTGAATAATTTGACTGTGGGACCTGCTCTTAGGTTGTGGCCTCAAGAAATCAGATCTTGGGGTGACTCCCTTTCTACATGGCTGGCCTCCCATAAGGCTGATGCTGTTTGGCCAGAGATGGCTTTAAGGCCCACCAAATTGAGCATACTTCCCACTGGGGGCTTTGGCTTATGATCTTAAGCTTATGAGTCGATTATGACCAAGAAAAGCCCATCATATCACTGCTTCAGCATCCAAGTTGAAGTTTAGTCATTTTGGCTGCTGCCTTTAAATCTTTCTGTAGCATGAATGCAGTCCAAGGAATATAAAAACTCTAGTTGTTAGGAAACCATGGCTACTTTCATATCCTTGGAACAACAGGTCTCCACAATTATGTTCCAAAATTGCAGTTATTTTTACTGACATATAAAATCTATTAACCAGTATTTATTCTGTAATTTGTTTAACAGTACCAATTCTTGCATTTTGATTTTTTAAAAATTAATTTAATTTTAATAGCTTGGTTTTATGTTCTCAAAATTTATCAATGTCTATTTTATGATGTCTATTTTTATATTACATTATTTAAAATTTGTTTAGTGTTTGTTTTAAGAACTCCAAGAGATTTATTAGTATTCTCTACAGATTTTGTATAGCTGCCTATTTGTAGATTTTAAATTTGGCTGTTACTCAGCCCATTAGACATTATTAGATACTCTGCCCTATTGGGATTATTATTAATATTACCTTAATTGTGAGTTCTTAGGTGTAAAGAATTGGCAGTACTACTTGCAGACGTTAAGAGCCAGTTTTAAAGTTACATATTTGTGGGTCTAGGATGTAATATCTACTTAGCCGTTAATGTAGCTCCTTTGGGTAAAGATAACATGTTAAAAAACATACTTATGGTAACCAGTAATGCATGTATTTCTTTCCTTTATATATTTTAAATTTGTCATGTGTTTATTTTAGTTACATTGAATATAGATCTGAACACTTTTGATACTATTATTCTTTTAATAAAAATTATATTGTTTAAGTGCCTCAGGAATTATTTACTGATGAATAAAGGGTGTAGATTTTATCTTATAAATAGGAACATTGCTCTAATTGTTAAATGGAAGCCTTGTTACTTGGCTGCAGACAGTGCTATATCTACTTAGTATACCTTGCATTTTTTTTCTTGCAGCACAATAGAAAGGTTACTATACTAATTTCTTAAATTTTAAAGACTAGTAAAGTGCCTTTTGTGATCTTAATAGCCATAAGGATAGGCAGGCCAGTTTAGATGACCAGTTAAAGCCAGTTTAGATGACCACTTATTATATGATGTGTTTCTTGCAATTATCAAAAGAGTTTAATAGTTCTGAATTTCCAAACTAATTTATATTTTAAGTGAAAGGTTTTCCAAAATCTCCACAAGTGGTTTTTTAGTAGTGGACTTAGTGATATACTAGTTTTTTTTTTTTTTTTCCTTATTTGTCTCTAGGAATTTTGGTTATCTACTCTCTCTACCCAGTTTTTAAAAGTTTATCCAGAAACAATAACTTTTTCCATTTTTAACATTAGTTCATTTACAGATATTCACCTTACCTTGGTCATAGGTCGAAAATAGGATAAGCCACATTCTTAATATAGTAATTTAGGAGTACAGTCCATCCTTCATATCCTTGGGTTTTATGTTTACATATTTAGCCAACTATGGATTGAAAGTATTTTGGGAATACTTTCAATACCAGGGAATGACTGTACTGCTTTGTGGTCTTATATAAAATTTTATTTTTTATAGTATATATCAAGTTCATTTTCTTAAAGTATGAACTCTTCAAGTTCTGTCACCAGTAAATTCATTTTTTAAAAAAATTGGTTCAAATAAATCACTTGGCAGTCAGTACAGAGTTTGCTTATTGTAAGCAACTAGTTGAATTTTCAGTTTGGTGCTAATGAGTTTTAGCTTGAGTCTAATCCCTCCTTACCATCATGTTATTCTGGTTTATTCATCTGGTCAGATAGCCATTTCATGCATATGTGCTTTTTGGTTACTGTTGAATAAAATGTGTGATTGGTTCAGTTTGAGTCCGTCACCATTCTTAGAAAAATAATTATTAAACTACAGAGGCTCAGATTCTTGCCCTATTTTTGTCACATTTTGGCAAAACACTTTGCTTCTTTGGGTGTCATATATTCAGCAAATATTTATTGAGCATCTACTTTGTGCCTGGCAGTGTCCTAGGTGCTAGAAATATAGACTGTAATCTCTGCTTTTACGGAACTTACACTGTAGTTGTGAAAGACAATAAAAAGTAAATAAAACATATAATATGTTAGATGGTGATCAATACTATGGACAAATATGAATCAGAGAAGGGGGATAAAGGAGTATAGGGTAGGAGTTGGAAGACTACCATTTTTATTTTAGTGAGGCCTCACTGAGAGATGACATTTGAATGAAGATATGAAATAGGCAAAGTCAAACTCAGTCATGAAATTGTTCTTTTCTGTTTCTCCCTTACTTCCATTTCTCCCCTTCTCTGTTTTCTCCCATATCTACCTGGATGGATGAATTATAACAAAATAGAAGTAAAGGTTTGAGTTTTGTAAGTTTATTTTTCTTGACAAAAAGTTGAGAATAGAATGATAATTTCCTCTAACAGATCTGGAGAGTGTAAGAACCTGTGGTAAATACATAGTGACTCAAGCTTGCTAAACTAGGCTACTTAACTGGTTGCCTATTTTATTGTTGAATCAAATATCCTAAAAGCCACAATTTGAAGAGATTTTAAAAGTTGATTTAGTTCTCTGAGTGACATCCATGTTTGTTCTAAGCAAAGTACAATGGGAAAGACATTGACCGCCAAAATATTAGAGTTAAAGGACCCAGCTGCCTCACTAGCTTTATTTAAGGTAAAGTTACTTCAGTTTCTTTTTCTGTGAAATGGAGTTGAAAATATCTTTGTTTTGAAGATCTTAGAAATATGTAAAATGTGTTTTACAGATGTTAATATGTGTATTTTACTTTATTAAATCCCCCTAATTTAATGAACTTTATACTTAGCACCAGTAGCAACTACATGGCTCATTTACAGTATGATACAGATAACTCTCCCATATATTCGTTGTCACTGAACATTGGTATCCTACTTTTTATGTGTGCAAGATTCTGTGTCAGGTGTTGGAAATGGAAGCATGAATAAAACATGGTTTATAGCACCAAAGCAATTACAGAATAAGGGAATTAGAAATGTAGACACTGAATCCACATTTTTTACAGGGCCTACAGTCAACTGATTTTGTAATCAGTTAAACCATTAATATCACGTATATATTGCATTATGGGATTTTTTGTGAAATGCTATATCAGAAGAGAATCTGGACCTATTCTAAAGGTGAAATATCACTTTATTCTGCCACTCTCAAACCAATAAGTCATTAATTATCTTTCATAAATGTAAGCAGTAAGTAAACTCTTAGGAACAGAATGACAGCCTTTTTCTATAAATCTTATGTTTTAAAATATTATTTCTGTTAAGAGATACTTACTGTCATTGAATCTGTGACCACTGAAGATATATAAGGATTCATTCCATTATTTTCCTGTGAAATTTTGAACTTACATGGAGGAATTATTGGCTCTGGTCATAATCCTAAATTATAACTCTGTAGTTCTTATGTGTTCAAAATTGTCAGGAGTCTTCATTTCATTTATTTAGCAAGATTTTTTTTAAAAAGCAAACTGATCTATTGAGTTCATTTTGGGCTTGTTTCCTTTAAACTTGTGAAATGGGACTGGGATTGTAGCCCCTAGATTCTCTTATCCTACCATGGACATTAATATATCAAACCAGATGTTTAGGAACTGTGAAATAGTTCTTCCTTTTCAAAGTAGACTTCCTGGTATGTAATTGCAAATCAGTAGGTAGGACCTGTGCATCAAGATGTGGTGGTTTCTGGCAGTTTGGACTTCTGCCTTTGATATCTGATAAGCAGGGAGAATTTGAGACCCTATGAGATGGAAAAATAAATGAAACTTTAGTGTAGTCTTTCATTTAGGACAAACTGTGCCAATCTGTACCAGTGATTCTGAGGTTACTACCATTTTTTTCAGTCTCTGGTTCCTGAGGGTTGGTGCTTATAGATTATAAATTAAATATCCAGGGTATAATTCAATATTACCAACAAACCAAAATAATAAAATAGAGTCCTAGACTGTCATTAAAATCTTCTGCCTACATTGATGGTCTTATTTTTTTCTTCACATTTTTACACGTGATTATTTTGGTCTTTTTTATTTCTTGTCTCTCTGTCTTTACCTAGTTCTTTCTTCCATCTATGTAAAATGATTTTTCTGGTCTATCTTTGTTATAATAGCTTTAGATGGCCAAATCATACCCTGGTGTTCTAAGATTAGTAGATCATTTCATACGAGAAAAGATAGAATTAGTCCTAAGGAGAGTAGACCAGCAATCAAAATTATGTCTATTGGGTTGAGGATGAGGTGGAAACATGGGAGTAGAGATATTTAGATGGTATACTAAATTTGTTGTATACTCTCAAGCAGATTCTGAGCAAGAAGATTGATTCAATACTCTACCCATGCCCATGACAATAATAGTTAACATTTCCTGAGCACATACAGTGTGGCAGACACTCTTCTAAGTTTTTTGCATTTATTTAGTCATTTAATTCTCACATATTTGTGAGATATGAGCTGTTACTGTCTGATTTTATGGATGAGACATCTGAGATACAGATATGTTAAATAATTAGCCCAAGGTCACACATACCTGTTAAGTAGATAGCCTCAATTTAAATTCTGTCAGGCTGTCTTCAGAGACTAAACTACTCAGTAGTATCCTCTATTACTTCTCTGCTTCCGCTTGTAGTTTCAGGTGTAAATCCTGCCTTGTTTGTGACTGGCCAAGAAACTGGATAGGACTAAGATTCAGTGTTAAGGTCCTCTTTCTGCAGAAGGGTAGGCAGCAACTGACACAATCATAGGATTGGGACAGTAATCTAGCATACCAGTTTACTCTCCCAATCCTATGTTCTGTTGCTCAAACTTCATAGAAATACTGCCCTAATGATGTTTGGGCAATATAACATTTGAGCAAATAATGGTATAAATTGGTCTTTTAGTAGGATTAATTTGGCAGTGATACTCAGCACGTTTTAGAGTGGAAAACATACAGAGGCAGAGAGATCAGTTAAGGTTTTCAGTTTTCTTGGCATGATCATAAGAGAGCCTGATTCACAGGAGAGGAATGGGCTTGAGGCAGTGCAATGGAAATTTGAAGTAGATCCCACAAATTTAATCCTCATTCTATTGCTTAATGGCTTTATAACTTTAGCTTTTTTAGGCCTCAGATTTTCTCATCTGCAAGATAGGGGCAGTTGAATTATATAATCTCTTAGGACTCAAGTCTAACACTAATACACTGTAATGTGTCTGAACTGAATTGTTAACTGTTTGAAAAATAATAAATTGTATTAAAAATGGAGGAGTCATTCTCTGGATGTTGATTTTGAAGTTGTAAGAGAAGTGATGGTTGGTGGCCAGGTGTGGTAGCTCACACCTGTAATCCCAGCACTTTGGGAGGCCAAGACAGGTGGATTACTTGTGCTTAAGAGTTTGAGACCAGCCTGGGCAACATGGTGAAACCCCATCTCTACAAGAAAGTATAAAAATTAGCCAAGTGTTGTGGTGTGACTGTAATCCCAGTTACTCAGGAGATGGAGATGAGAGGATCACTGCAGCCTGGGATGTGGAGGTTACAGTGGGCCATGATCATACCACTGCACTCCAGCTTGGGCAACAGAGTGAGACCTTGTCCCAAAAAATAAACAAATAAATAGAAGTTGTGGTTGGAATTGTGTATAAGGATGAGATACACAAGAGGCAGGTCTGAGTGGTAAATATTTCCATATGAATGTTCTATAAGCACCAAAATTCCAGTATGTCCAAAATTGAATTTATTTTTCTCTCAAAGAATGCTTTCTGCCTCCTCTGAATTCCGTATCATGAATAATCTCTTACCATCCAGGGCAGGCATTTGAGGGGGTCATATTTGTTCTCCACATTTACCTTTATCTAGTATATACTTACATTCTTTTGGTTTTAACTTGTTCTCATCTCCTTAAACCAACCTTTTCTCCATTGACACTGTTACTGTTTTAACTGAGAAAGTCATTAACTGTCTCTTAACTGGACTCTTAGTTTGTCTTCTACCAATACAGACCTTTGTCCTTCTGATGCGCAAATTTGGTCATACTTTCCTATTAGCATTAAAGTTCTTAGCATGAACACTTTAGCATGGCAATCAAGACCTTCCCTGAAGAGGCTTCATCTTTGACTACTTTGCTTTGTGCCTGACATTTCAGTGATATGAGACCACCAATTCTCATATTATCATCTTGTTTCATACTTCTTTGCTTTTTCATACTTTCTTTGCTTGTTTCATACTTCTTTGCTTTTTCTCTGCCTTGGATCTCCTTACTCTGCTTTGCGAACTCCTGCTCTTTTTGCAAATCCAAGTTCACTGTAGTATCTTCACTGCTTCCTGGCCTCTTTCCCTTTCATAGTGGCTTAATTCTCTGAACAAAGATGTCTCTTCCAAAACTTCATAATGTAAACATTTGCTTCGTTTTGTTTTCTTGACAGTGAACTCCTTGAGAGGAGAGACAGTCTTTTTTAACTTTGGACTGGAACACTTAGTACAATACTGAAATATGTACAACCTGATAGATGTTTTGCTCAGGCATCCTTTCCAAATATAAATGTATTGATAATTATCAGAACAAATGATCAGAAATGGTAGAGTAGATGTTTTACTGTTATTTCTTAGTCTGATGATTACTATATTAAATTTAGTCCCTGAATGTCTCAGTGAATAATCTTTTTATTTTATTCTGCTGTTTTTTGTTTGTTTGTTTTTTGTTTTTTGTTTTTGGGACAGGGTTTTGCTATTTTGCTCAAGCCAGGGGGTTGGTGTGCAGTATGCAGTCATGGCTCACTGCAGCCTCAAAGTCCTGGGCTCAAGCAATTCTCCTGCCTCAGCCTCCTGAGACTGAGATGGGACTCAGGTATGTACAACCATGCCTGGCTAATTTTTAATTTTTTTTTTTTTTTTGGTAGAGATGAGGTCTCTCACTATGTTGCCCAGGCTGGTCTCAAACTCCTGGTCTCAAGTGGTCCTCCCATTTTGGCCTCCCAAAGCATTGGGATTACAGGCATGTACCACCATGCCTGGGATAAGTGGAAGGTCATGATTACTAGCTGACTTTACTACTGGTTGCTTTACAGCCTCTTTTCAACTTTTTTAGTATGCTTACAAATATTCTTAAAGATTACATTTCTAACATTAGCATTGACATTTTTGGCTTTTAAATGTCATCAGAAAGAAAGAATGTGGCCTAGCTGAAATGAATCTGAATATTTTTCCCCTTACAATTCTTCCCCTCACCCCATGGTATGTTATGGTGTGAATGAAACTTCAAAGGAACATACTACTTTAAGTGAGCCAGAATGTTAAATTTTGTATGGATTGGCTGGGCACAGTGGCTCATGCCTGTAATCCCAGCACTTTGGACGGCTGAGGCAGGCGGAACACCTGAGGTCAGGAGTTTGAGACCAGCCTGACCAATATGATGAAACCCTCTGTCTACTAAAAATACAAAAATTAGCCAGGCGTGGTGACATGCTCCTGTAATCCCAGCTTCTTGGGAGGCTGGGACGGGAGAATCGCTTGAACCTGGGAGGTGGAGGTTGCAGTGAGCCAAGATCATGCCATTGCATTCCAACCTGGGCAACAAGAACAAAACTCCGTCTCCATAACAAAACAAAACAAAAATTTTATATGGATTGCTCCTAAGACCTGCAGAAAAATGCAAATAGGGCTATTTTAGTCTTTAGAGGAAAAAGCTTATCCTGTAGAAACACATCAGAAAGATCTATTTCAGCAGGTTTTCATAGAAGGGAAAAATTATTTACTTGCAATCTTGATCACTAATGATGTTGAAATTGATCACCAGTCAGTCCTTCTGTTCTCTTTGCATTTAAATTTTAAATAGTGTTTGCTATAAATACTACACTATGTTTTTCTATTAAAAAATTACTGTAACATTCACAGGTGAAAAGTATAATTACCTAATGGCGGGTCATTAGCTCAGAACTTTGAGCTTAGCAAATTTCACTGTCTTCTACCAAAGTAATTGAATGTCTAAAATAATGACTATTTCAGCAGGTATCTTTAGTAAATAAGAATTATAGGTAAGACAATTTTTCTTTTCTAAAAGTATTAATGATGTGTTAGTAGTTGTATTAAAATTTATTAATCTTAAAGTATACTTTTATAGTTCAAAATTTTAGTGTGCATTTTAGTGATGCATTTTATAATTTAAAATTTACTGTGTGTTTTTCTAAATATTTTTAAGATTTATTTTTCTAAAGGTGTTCACTAGTTATTACGATTCTGTTCCTTAAAGAGAGTACTAATAAGGTAAAAGGCACAAAACAAGATTGAAATCATAGGCCTCTTAATCCAAGTTATGTCAATAACTTACTGTGTTCTCACCTACCAGTTTCTTGCCAGTACAATAAAGAGTAATAAAAACCTCTGTCACCAACCCCCATCGCAAGGATAGCAAGAGGACTGTGTTTCCTCTGTTGAAATGCCAGCAATAATGAACATACTTAATGGGGCTCGTTTTAATAGCTGCATACAATTAATGTATTATAATAGGCATATGCTAAAATGATTAGCATGGTAATATTTCTTTTATAAGAATATAAAAGGTCTTACTTTGATAACATTTACAACGATAAGCTGAGGGAGAAAAATCTTTTATGAAATATTTAAACTGTTCTATGACCAATTTGTTTTTCAAACTGAATTTAAAATGACTAAATGCTTAGAAATAAAAATGAGTTGTAATATACACATTTATTTCAAAACTTCATTAATTTGCTTTTTCATGCTTTTTGCTTTTTTAGACTAATGTTTCATGTTTTCTTACTACTTTATAACTAATTTTATTCTTAAAACTTATTTTCCTTTATACTTCCTTAAACCAGTGAAGTTATACTGTATACCTGATGTGATTTCATCTTTATAAGTATTGTGCACAATTAAGTACTCGAGACAATTACAAAATCTTTAGCCCCCAAAATGATTGACATTTGTGTCTTTTGTCAATTTTTTGTGCAAGTTTTATTCATTTCAGTTGGCTTAACAAGTTGGTTGTAAATTATTGTAGTGCACTGCCAATATAGTGGTTTTACAAAGGACATAATCTATTTTAAGTAGCAGTTTTGCCTAATAACTAAAATATAGATAAGTAATTTCATATAGTTAATTATTAATATTTAGCAAAGTATTAACATTTATAGCCCTAATTTTAAAAACTGTGCCCTCAAAGGATGGATAAAGAAGGAGGGTTTTGCCAAGTCTGTTTCATTAATTAGCCACAAGGGTAGCTTTTAGGATGGCTGACATTTCTATCCTATTAGATATCTTTTTTTTGTCAATGAAATTTAAGATAATATAGTTGTTGCTTATGTTAAATATATTATTCCTTAGGTATAGCTATTAAGCCTTCATAAAATTATGTATCACTTAACTCCTGATTAATGACATTTCACATCAGATAGGTATCCTACTTACACAGATTAAAATTGAGTTTAATATATAATATCACAAATAATATTTAGTCATTTCTGCAGGTTCTAAAACAAAGATCCTTTGGATAAGCTAGCTCCTAGATTAACTTGATTATTTTACAAGATTTTCTGGATGGCATATACCTTTGTTGATGTTTTAATAAGTTATAATTAATATTTTTTGAAATCAATAAGTTTTAATATTTGAGCAGTGCTTATGGAAGTTTTAAAGAGAATATATTCCTCAAAATTCTAATTATTTCTGTGATTTTACTGCCTCCGGAGTAAGTTAATTATAATATATATTTAAGTGGCATTATCTTGTTGAATTTCACAGTAGATAAAATATTTATCTTTTTTCACTTTTTAAGTCCTGTAATCATAAATACTGATGCATATTACTTATAAAGCATATAACCTGCTTTTAATTTTTAAAGAGTAATTCTTTTTTTGAAGCTGTTTTACTAATATGTATGTCTTTTATTTTAAATTGTACTTAGCAAAGAGAACATTTCTTAAGTGCCCTTGTTTTTAGAGAACAAGGAAATATATGTCTTTATTGATTTAGCACATTTATCGAATCTACTATTTAGTCTCATACGTTTAACTTTTACCTTAAGACATTTACAGAGGTCAATTTACTATTAAAGTATAAAATGTACATTAGTTTCGATCTACATTTTAATTATTTTAGGCTGACAGAGAAAGAACTGTTTCATATTTTACCATCGTACGTATAAAATAAAATATTCAATACTTATCTTGTTTTCAAGATTAAAAAAAGAAGCTCCCACAAAGGAACAAGAACCTGTGTCTAAGGTAAAGTTTGTTTTACTTTATACCTTAAAAGTTTATACATTGAAAGTATTATTGGTATGATATAAAATTTGTTTTCAATTTCAGCATGCATACATCAACAATATTTGGGATGTTGTAAGGAAGAAAAAAATTGAGATTTAAAATTTTTCATTACATATAAAAATGTCTAGCCCTAAGTAAAATTTTAAGGTATTCTTGTTTTGACAAAGACATCTTTTATTTCACTTGCCTGTTATTTAGTTCAACTAGTGAGTAATGGAGATAAATTTATGAATTAAAAATCCCCAAATCAATAAAACGTCAGTCATTTGGCACACTGGAAAAATTAATCTTTCCAGGTTTAATTTGCTGGGATAATTTTTAACTGTCAAAAGGTTAAACTAAATTTTAAAATAGAAATATTTTGAATGTATGTTAAATATATTTTAGCTATCTTGAACAAGTACTCTGAATGCAAAACTCAGAATTATCATATAAATGTTATTTACTGGACAGTCTAATAGATGAGTGTAGAAATAGTTTTGCTCAACTACTTGCTTTCTTGATGTCAATTTATGTTGTTATTACTTAATGACTGCCTCTTTTTGAGTGTAATGAAGTGAGGTAGATTTGGCATTTATCTTTTGAATACTTTGTCTTGAATGGTGCATAATATAAGTGAAATCCAGGCAGAAGTATCAGCCAGCCTTCTTCCAAGCAGCTTTCTTTTGTACCATAGGAAGATTTTGTTTAAAAAATTTTTAACTACAAATTTCTTTAACAGATGCAGGGTTTTTTTTTAAATCTATTTCTTCTTGAGGGAGTTTTGGTAGTTTTTTTTTTGAGGAATTGTTTCGTTTTACCTAGTATGTTGAACTCTATAATCTTATGTATTTGTATAATGAGAAAGTTTCTTATAGTATCCCTTATTGTCTTTGTAATCTTTGGAATCTGCAGTGATATCCCCTGATTCCTGATATTGACAATTTGTGTGTTTTTTCTATTCTTACTGTTTATTTTACTTTTAAACATGTTGTAAATACACAGAATGCAGTGTTACAGTTTTTACTTTAGACATTTTTTTTTAGGGCAGTTAAAAGCTTTAAAATTAGCTTTATATTTACCTTTATTTTTACCATTTCCTGTGTTCTTCATTTCTTTATGTAGTCTTCTTTTCTATTTATCACATTTACATTAAAAATTCTGGCCAGGGATATAATGGAGCAAATGTTTCAGGTGTATACAAGGGTATGTTTGCCCCCAAAATAATTATACCAAATTTGTTCCTTGTTTAACTCATCATAATTTAACAGGAAAAAATGCTGTATTCTGTGAATTTAAATATGATCAACTTTTTTAGTATTGTACAAAGGATATTTTAGGGGCAGGGGGATTTGGTGAGCAAACGGGATATTCTTGTCTGGTCTAAAAACGACATTAAAATCATGTATACTTACCTTATGGACATCAAGATAAATGCAGTTGAGACACTTTGCACACAAAGATGATTATCAAATATTAAAAGATATATCAAATGACAAAATACATTATGCTGAAATTGAAAGCATATTGGTACAAACAGATTACAGATTGTTATGCAGATTGTCTGTATGGATATTTTGAGCCAAGTGGAAGAAGCTAAGGCTTTACAGTCAGTAAACATGACTATATATAAAGCTACACACTTAATAAATCCTATCCCTTTGCTTACAATTGAAGGTAATTTTGAAAGCGTATTTGATGAACATAAAACTTGAGCAAGAGATAATGCATATTCTTCTCAAATTTGAAAATAAATGAAAAAAGTAAACAAATGAAAAGTGCATGAATCACTGGGTGAAGAGTATTGATAATTATGAGGGCAGTGCTTATTAAATAGAAATGAAGATTATAAATGCCGTAATTTCATATTTTATATAGAGAAAAAAATTCAGTGAAATGTTTTCAGATTTTGAATTTCTAAATGGAGAAAAGTTGTTTTGTATAAATACATCTGATTTACAAAAACGAGCCACTAAGTTTGCACTTAAATATTCTGACAATTTAAATTCTGTAGAAATTCTATGTGAAATAGTTTAAAGCAGCATTTGATATCAGTAACATGCAATCAAGTTTCTGTTTGGGTCTTCTAAATCTTCTTAACATGTTTTGCTTAGTGCAATCTTAAAGAGATTTGGAAATGGTATTCAAAAATTTTAAACAATTCCAGCCACAGTGGAATCCTGCAAGTGAAGCTTACTGTAAACTGAGGTTAATATAACATTTTTTAATGATTGTCACTTGTTCAAGAGAAATTGTTGTACATGACAGTTTGCTCATTTGAAAACAAAATAAGAAAAGAGTTAGATTTGAAAATGTACTATTGATGCATTTGCTTCCATTAGCCAGGAGAATAAAATAATACTGTTTTTGACATAAATAAAATTTTTAAATTTAAGCTAATGTGAGTTTAATTCTCCCACTTTTAAATTTTTCAATATTTTTCTGACTAGCATTCTAGAAAACAATTTTTTTAAGTACACAAAAACAGGCTGGACACAATGGCACACACCTGTAATCTCATCACTTTGGAGACAGAGGTGGGAGGATTGCTTAAGTCTAGGAGTTAGAGACCAGCCTGGGAAACAAAGTGAGACCCTGTTGCTAAAAACAAAAAACAAAACAAAAACACACTGCACACGAAGCAAAACTTATAGGGGCATTCATTTTTTCTTTTGCCTCAGGCTCCAATATGGCTTGGTATAGCACTGATTGCAAAATAGTTACATCAAAATTTTTGAGACTGTTATGCTGAGCCAGAAAATACCCCATGATTTCTTTTCCTTTTCTATACCTTATTTTATTTTTCTGGAGTTAAAAATACATATCTCTTTTACTTGTTTGTTTAGTTTTCTGTGTACCTAATGCTGTATTTTTTCCTAATGTTGCAATTTCTCTAATATTTGGAAATAGTTTTTCCAGTATTCACACACACACACAAAAAAATTGTTGGGGGGTGAAGGGGTCTGAAGATCTCCTCCCAGACTCCCCACCTCAACTTAAACTAGTTGCTCTCTAAGCCTGTGCTTAGTTTTGTTACGTCAAGATTATCCGTTGCCACTCTATTGTGTTGGATGTCCTGTTTGCTGAACCGTGAATTATTCCTCATTTCTTGGCTTACTCATCATTTTGATGAATTGTGTCCTCTACTAGCTTCCTCAGAAGGTGTGCATCTTTTTTTCAGTCCAAAAATATCTAAAAATATATTTATCCAAATGATAATTTGGCTGAAGTACATAAAAACAATTCTCACGCAGTTTTTAAAATGTTGTTTTTACTATCTTCTTATGTCCGGTATTTTTATTAAGTCTAAAGCATGTCTTGCTCCAGTTTCTTGGTAGTTAGGTTACTTTTTTTATTTTTGGAAACTTTAGTGATTATCTCTGTCACTGGTATTTTGAAATTGCATGCTATGTTCACCCGTCCTTTTTTCATTCATTACATTAGGCATCTGACAAACCTTTGCGGTTTGGAGATTTCTGTTTGGGAGAAGTTTTCTTGTTTTATTTCTTTGGTAAATGCTCACTTTTATTTTCTATGCTCTCTCTTTTTTTTTAAGAAACTCCTATTATTCTGATATTGAGCCTCCTGCATCAACTCCTTTTTTTTTTTTTTTTTTTTTTTAGCTCCTTTAATTATATGTTATTTTCTTTATGGCCTTTCATCTTTTTGTTTTTTTGTTTGAATCTTTTTAAATAATTTTCTAAACTTAATTACTTATTTTAGTTGTCATATTTGTAATTTTGAAGAGCTCTGCAATTTTTTATTTGTTCTTTAGTTCTCTTTTTTACAGTTTTGTTATTATTATTATTACTTATTTTTTAAATTTTTTTTATTTTTTGAGACGGAGTCTCGCTGTATCGCCCAGGCTGGAGTGCAGTGGCGCGATCTCAGCTCACTGCAAGCTTCGCCTCCTGGGTTTATGCCATTCTCCTGCCTCAGCCTCCCGAGTAGCTGGGACTACAGGCGCCCACCACCTCGCCCGGCTAGTTTTTTGTATTTTTTAGTAGAGACGGGGTTTCACCGTGTTAGCCAGGATGGTCTCGATCTTCTGACCTCGTGATCCGCCCATCTCGGCCTCCCAAAGTGCTGGGATTACAGGCTTGAGCCACCGCACCCGGCCAGTTTTGTTATTATTTAATGGATATAATAACATATACCTCTTTGGGGATATTAAATATTTTATATACACTTTTTTCTTTTGTTCCCAGCAATGTATCTGATGTCTCCAAGCCCCTTTCTTTATTCCTTTTTATTTTGGTATTTTTCATGTTAAGGTATATCTTTTGTTATGTGGTGATCCTTGCCCGCCCCTATGTAATTAAAGAATGAGGCTAAAATAATCATTGAAAACCATAAGTGTTTGAATGGGGACAGGGCTCTCTTGCATAACCATTCAGGTTGAAGACTGCAGAACTCCTGCAGATATTATTTACGTACATCCTTTGTAGTCTCAAAAATTACTAATGTTTACCGTATTAGAAATTGAAATAATAGTATTTTAAAACTATTGTCAGAAATAAAAATAATAAATATATGTCCACATACATAACATTTTTTCTGAAAAATAACTATTTTCCAAAACAACAGAAATTTAGTGAGAAAGAATGGCTTTATTTTACACTTTTGCATGTTTCTTTAATGTCAAGCTTTGTAGAAAAAATTGTATTCTCATGTTTCTGAATTCAGTCTGTTGTGATACATTCTTTTGGTTGAAATGTATGAGGAATACCCGGCCTCACCCAGTACTTTAATAATATTTTCCAATAATTGAGATTATTTTCCTTTGATACTACACCAAAAGTAGACAAGTGGAAGTTTTCTTGCTTGTTACACTGTGGAATCTAACTCCGTATCACTGAACTTTTTTGCTTTGTTACATCAAAATCTGTTTGTCTGTTTTATAATTTGAATGGATCTTTTATCCATGCCTAATTTTGTAATATCATGCATTGGTCATTTGGAACATATTGGCTCACTAAGTGCCCTAAATCTTCCAAATGTTGAAATATTTCATTATATAATATCAAGCACTCACAGTAAATATTAGCATTAATCTAATCAGTGGTAGGTAGGAGTTTTTGCTTGATTTTGTTACTGGAAACGAATGCTGTCAGATGTTTTCCTTGATACGACAGGGTCACTTCGTTGATTTTTCAAAAAGAAAAAGTCCACTGAAACTCAAGTCTAAATATTCATAATTTGACAGTCATTCTTTAAAATAAAAATGGTGTTCTATGAAAAAAATGTGGGTAAGTACAACTCACGACTCAATCACAGACCCAAATATTTTCAGTAGGCAACAGTTGTATCTTATGCGTACTTTGCATTTTGTCACACAAAATATTAAAAAGATATGAGCTCAAAGATTGAGATTTAGTAAAATTATTACTTTTTAAAATTTGTGTTGGTGTGGTGTGAAGAATACTATGTGTATGGTGGTGAAGAATGCAATGACTACTGGTACAGGTTGGGTTTGGTGCTCCTGCCTTGAGTTATATTAATTTGCCACCATTTTTACACACTACTGTTTTTATGCCAAAGTTGTGACTTCACATGCCTCCTGAAAGTGGCTTGGAGTCCCCAGGTGTCCATATATCTTACTTTGGGAACAGATGATATGAATTACAGTTTGTTGCCTTCTGGATTTGTGCACTGTACAGTATGCACAATCTGCATGAGAATTACGTAGACTTCAGTGTGGGAAAATTAGGTGCTGAGCTGACTGATTCTTTGTTGAGGAGGATGGTCTCAAAATCATTATGGAGAGGCCAGGTGTGGTGGCTCATGCCTGTAATCCCAACACTTTGGGAAGCTGATGCAAGAGGATCCCTTGGGGCTAGGAGTTTGAGAGTAGCCTGGGCAACACTGGAGACTTCGTCTCTATTAAAAAAAATTTTTTTAACTGACCAGTCATAGTGAGCACATAATGTGTAGTCCTAGCTACTCAGGAGACTGAGGTGGGAGGATTGCTTGAACTCAGGAGTTCGAGGTTGCAGTTGAGCTATGATCATGCCACTACATTCCAGCCTCGGTGATAGAGTGAGACCCTGTCTCTTAAAAAAAAAAAAAAAAAAAAATCATTCTGGAAAATTTTTTCTTTGGGGTTGATCATTTTCTCCAGAGAGACATCTAGCTTCTAGCTGAGGGTGCTAGGTTGGGGAGTGAGTTCTCTGGCTGTTGGCATTCTGGAAGCCAGGCATGGAGAGGGATTGTTAAGTATGTGGACTTCTACGAAATCGTTGCGTTTTCTCAGTATCTCATGCGTGCCTTTTGCTGTTCCTGGTGTTCGTAAGTCTAGACTATCTCCAGTTCAGAAAGTTAACTTTTAGGCCTGGCACGGTGGCTGACCCCTGTAATCCCAGCACTTTGGGAGGCCAAGGTAGGCGGATCATTTGAGGTCAGGAGTTCACAACCAGCCTGACCAACATGGTGAAACCCTATCTCTACTAAAAATAAAAAAATTAGCTGGGTATGGTGGAATATGCCTGTAATCCCAGCACTTTGGGAGGCCGAGGTCGGTGGATCACCTGAGGTCAGGAGTTGGGGACCAGTCTGGCCAACATGGTGAAACTCCATGCCTACTAAAAATACAAAAATTAGCCAGGCATGATGGTGGGTGCCTGTAATCCCAGCTACTGGAGGGGCTGAGACAGGAGAATCGCTTGAACTTTGAAGGTGGAGGTTGCAGTGAGCTAAGATCGCACCACTGCACTCCAGCCTGGGTGACAAGCAAGACTCTGTCAAAAAAAAAAAAAAAAAGGAAGGAAGGAAGTTAAGAAGGATGCTAACTTTTAGCCTCTTTGGTAAGGGAAGGTATAGGTACCTGTTGTGTAAGCTTCAGGGAAGGAGCATTTAGATTTCCCAGCAATGCTTTGTTTTTACTTTTTGTGTACTAAATAGTATACTGACCACCTGCAAATACCAGATATTTTTGGTTCTCTGGGCAAATTGATTCTCTTCTCCTTGCACTCCTCCACTGCAGACATTCATTGTAACTTCCTCCATACTGCTAAGTCAGTACCAACTCTTCCAGTGACTTTCCTATTTCTAAAAAGTTGGTGAAATCTGTTTAGCAATCAGTATACTTTGATGTTTTCTTCATCTTTATAAGTAAAAATATTTTATTTCTTTGCCCTCATTTTAGCAGGGTTTTGAGAGGGTGAGTAGATGAGTGTGTGTGATAAATACACCATTATCAATTTTATAGGCTTGAGTTGATCTACCATAGTGGTTAACAGGTAGATGTAG
Organism: Chlorocebus sabaeus; assembly: GCF_047675955.1. NCBI lineage: Eukaryota > Metazoa > Chordata > Mammalia > Primates > Cercopithecidae > Chlorocebus > Chlorocebus sabaeus. The sequence goes on along the minus strand of NC_132929.1, from coordinate 32,209,181 downwards.
ATTTGAATCTTTACTACTTATTGTGATGTTGCCTTCGTTCTTTACCAGTTATTGTGGTATTGCCTTGGGTTCCCACTCAGTCTTATTTCTCATGTATAAAAATAGTGTTTATAAAATCTAATATGTAAATTAAATGAGATAGTGAATGTAAAGTTCTTAATACACTGCTTCATGCATCATATGTACTGCATAGCTGGTAATTGTTACAAGCTGTTAGGTTGGCCCATGGCTTACTGAGGTTTTACTCTTTTCTTTCTTCCCTGTAAAACATTTGAAATAAGTAGAATATTTCTTCCTTAGTGGACTGTTTCATATTTTTGGTTTGACAGTGGAAGGGTTACCGTGACTCACTATGAAATCATAAATTCAAAAATGTTTTATCTAAATATCTGTGCTTAATATATTTATATAAAATACTATGGAGGCATCTTGTTATTCAAATTCAAGTTGTGTTTTACTAGTTTTCTGTTTAAGTAATTGTAATTATGACCCACATTTGAAATGGCGGTTAAGAAAAGCAGATATTGACATGGGTGGGTAACTGCTTTTTTACCTTGAATCAGAAACTTTTGGTACACTGAAACTTTTATAAGTTTAAAAACATTTTTAAAACCGCATATAATTATGATAATTAATCTAATTATATTTTATATTTAATAAATTATTTTTCTATTTCTGTGTTATATTAAGTTGCACACTTAAGTTTCTTTTATCCAGAAAGTTTAGCGTAGTAAAAATAGTTTTCTTTAAGATTAACTGTGAATGTAAAAGAAAAGTATTATTATTTCAGGAAATTGGAAGACCTAACATGGCTGAAAGAGAAACAGAAACATCAAATTCTGAAAGGTAAATATAAGGAAAAAATGAGTTTCTTAAAATTCAAGTATACAAAATAACACTTAAACTGCATTATTTCACAGTTAACTGGCAAAGGACTATTTAAATTTTTGTATATAGTGCTATTTTCTATAATGGCTCTTAATTAAAATAAAACTTAAAAACTTTAATCCAACAAAAATATTCTCTATATCCTTCGTTTTTAAATATTTTAAACATATAGAGTATATTTTGTGTTGTTAGATTTTTGAAAAACTACTTACTAGCAAGTAAAATGTTGGCAGATTTTCTTTGCCCCTATTAAATGAATACATTCACAAGATGCTACATGTTACTGGACAGGAACAGTTATTGCAAATAGATAATCTTAAGATTTTTTAAAGTATTTTCAAAAAGCTATAAGACTACTTATGTGGTAGGATTTCAATAGTTTCAAAATTCAGGGATTGGCTTTTAAAATTTTCATACTTTGGTAGAATGTTAAAGAACACAAGATATTTCACAGTCTTTTAGCAGAAGAGAATCTGAACATTCCAATTAGAACTTTATTCCAAAGAAGGGTAATTTTATTTTGCCTTTTAAGTAATTTCACCCATTTATATCTGTATGCTATATATTTTACAGTAGGTTGCCTGTTAGTCTGTTGCGATTAATCTTTTGTCCCTAAAAGCAAATTATTAATTAAGTTCCTATGGAGGTGTTTCTTATACTTCATTAGTAAAGTGATCTCGCCATTTCTTCACCTGGCATTTTTTGTAAGTTCCCAGGGGAATGTTAACAAAAAATCAACTAAAGAGTTAGAAAATGCGGACTAGTCATCTCTGTATTATGTAACGTTTTCTGTAAATTGTAGTTAGTCTATTATGATCTGAACAAAAATAAGAATTATACAAACTTGAAATGAGGAAAAAAATAATAGTTTTTCTATATGTAATTAGCCAGTTAAGATTCAAAAAATGAGTTAAGAATGATTGAAATTAATGAGAATACTGATTAAAGTAGCCTGGTGTAAAAATCAGAATCTTTCTAATCTACCACTAACATATGATTACAAAATATAGTGGACAAACTTGCCCAATCATAATGTAACAAAAATGATACAACTGATTGATCACAGCCAGTTGCAGAGTTCTTTGTTCTTTTTCCACTCCCACCGCTTCGCTTGACTAGCCTTAAAAATATCTATGTCTATATATAGAGAGAGAAATGGGGAGGATCCAAATCAAGAAAAGCAAAATTTTACCATGATAAAAAATAATATATTAACTGCATGATAGACTATTTTACAAATTAAATTATGAATTTAATAAACATTTATGGGATTTGTTTTGGAAACTGACAAACTTAAAGATTTATATTTTTCTACTTAGTAATACCATAATGTATTTAATCATTCCTTTCTTGTTGGATAAGATATTAGGTTTTTGGCTGGGCACCGTGGCTCATGCCTGTAATCCCAGCACTTTGGGAGGCCGAGGCGGGTGGATCACGAGGTCAGGAGTTCGAGACCAGCCTGACCAATATGGTGAAACCCCATCTCTACTAAAAATACAAAAATTAGCCGGGCGTGGTGTCATGCGCCTGTAATCCCAGCTACTCGGGAGACTGAGGCAGAAGAATCGCTTGAACCCAGGAGGCAGAGGTTGCAGTGAGCCGAGATCATGCCACTGCACTCCACCCTGGGCGACACAGTGAGACTCTGTCTCAAAAAAAAAAAAAAATTAGATTTTTAATATTCACTATTTTAAACATTGTTTTAATGAGCTTCCTTGATAAATATCTTTTACATTTTTAAAGTATGAAATTTATGGGGAAGAGTTGTAGAATATAGGTGATTTGTTTAGTTCTAAAGTATATTGTTAATCAGTAATTGTTAAAACTGGGTGCTATTGGTTTAGGAATAGTCTAAAGACAAATCAGTAGAATAAAACAAATAGCAGAGAAATAGCCTTATATAAATAACAATTTAGTAAATAATAAATTGCCTTTTGGAAATGTTGCTAGGATATTTGTGCAATTCATTGGGAATACGTCTAAATGTCAGATTGATTAAATGTAAGAAATAAGGTATATGTAATCATTAAATTTATTTTTGTAAAATAAGCATCCTTAGATCTAGATAATGGATTGGTGATCTTCTTTGAAATCTTGTTTCTCGTATTTTATGGTTCACTAGATAGTTTCTGTTAACACATCAGGGCCAGAATAAACACACAGAAGCACACACATATAAATATATATGTGTACAAACATGTTCACACACTTAGATGTGTATGTATGTTATATATTTACATACAGTTTTTCAGGCGTGTGTTTATGTTTTTAAAATTAGGCTATTTAAAATTAGAGAATGTGTTTGAATGATTATCTGATTTTATGTATGGAAAAACATCCTAAACATAAGAGGCTATTTAAATCATAAAGGAGGCTGGACATGGTGACTCACACCTGTAATCCCAGCACCTTGGGAGCCAAGGCAAGAGGATTGCTTGAGCCTAGGAGACCAGCCTGGGTAACATGGAAAGACCTTGTCTCTGTGAAAAATAAAAAAATTAGCTGGGCTTGGTGGTGTGCGCCTATATTCCTAACTACTTGGGAGCCTGAGGTAGGAGGATCACTTGAGTCCAGGAGGTCAAAGCTGCAGTGAGACATTTGCACCACTGTGTTCCAGTCTGGGTGACAGAACAAGACCCCGTCTCAAAAAAGAAAAAAATCATACAAAAATATAGATTTTTTCCAAATATATTTTTTTATTTTAGGTACTTTTGCAAGTTAATAAAAATACTTAAATTTAAACTAGCAACAGGCAAGAGATATGAACAGATGAAAATAATGACAGCCAGGACTAAGACTAGTCGATAGACATCTTTTAGTATGTGACTCCAGAGTTTCTCAGAATCTTGCCTAAGAAAATGGCCTCCTGCTAAATTATACTGGCATAGCAAGGATGGGGAACTTGGACTTGTTTTCCTTTTTGATGGGCAAATGTACCTTGACTTTTTATTTTTTAGAGCATGTCTTTATTTTGATAGTGTTCAAAAACATTGCTTTATGAAGAAATACATAATAAATTACTTTATTTTTCAGTAAACAGGATAAAGCTGCTTCTTCAGAAGAAAAAAATGGATGTAATGCGAATTCATTTGAAGGCTCATCAACAACAAAAAGTGAAGACAGCCTAACAGTTTCAGATAAGGAAAATGAAACCTGCCTTGCAGACCAGGAAACTGGCTCAAAAAACATCTTCAGTTGTGATTCAAATATTGGTGCAGATAAAGTGGAAAAGAAAAGACAAATACAACATGTTTGTCAGGAAATGGAGTTGAAGATGCGCCAAAGTTCAGAAAACATAATCTTATCTGCTCAGATTAAGGATCACAACTCCAGTGAAGCCAGATTTTCTTCAAAGAATATTAAGGATTTGCGGTTAACATCAGATAATGTTAGCATTGATCAGTTTTTGAGAAAAAGAGATGAACCTGAATCTGTTAGTTCTGATGTTAGTGAGCAAGGCAGTATTCATTTGGAACCTCTGACTCCATCAGAGGTACTTGAGTATGAAGCCACAGAGATTCTTCAGAAAGGTAGTGGTGATCCTTCAGCCAAGACTGATGAAGTAGTGTCTGATCAAACAGATGACATTCCTGGAGGAAATAACCCCAGCGCAACAGAGGCAACAGTAGACCTGGCAGATGAAAAAGAAAGAAGTTGAAATTAGTCATTTTAAGTTTCAGTGTACCAATGATAAGGGCATTTGGAACAGTGCTATCAGGTGAGCTCAGTGGTGCTTTTGTAGGTTCAGAAATGGAAATATGTAAGGGAGGTCACACATACACTTTACCTGTATGTTCAACCTATGTCATCAAATCAATTTGCCAATAATAGCATGATTAGTAGGGATTCCCAAGAAGTTATTTAAAACATGAACAAGACTTTAATGGTAGTTACAGTTGCAGTGGAAAGGTCTCGTTTAATGGTTTTCAAGGAAATGGGATTTGGTTGCTGACATGAATTGATGATATTAGTTATATTTATAAAGCCTTTCAAACTTCCATCAGTCCTAAGCTAAAAATCCTTATTACTTATATATCCTTTTCAGTGAACTGAGAGGAAGAGATTTGGAAACCATGTACTTTTTGGGAGTAACTGATTTAAAATAATGGCTGATTGGCATTGTTAATGAAGGCTTTATTTTTTAGGATGATGCTGGTAAATGGAGCATGCTTAGAGTACTAAATTGACCTAATGAGAATTTGGATGAACATAAACTTAATTTTGGATTTAATATAACATTCCAGTCAGACGCATGTAAACAGAATATTTGAATCTTTGTACCTCCATACAAGTGTTAGCCTGCTAGGCTGTAAGCTTACCTTAATTAAACTTTCAGTGAAAGTGGAATTATTAAGATATAAATTTATATTTGTGCTTTTTGTCAGTGTGTAAGCTGTGTAGAAATTCTTTGATGTATTAGTTGTATTAATGTAAAGTAGACACCCATTGTTGAAACTCCTATAGCTATTATGCTTTTAATATTGTTTTAATGATCTGCTTTAGAAATAGGCCCATAAAAATGGTCTGGAAGCCAAACCAAAGTATGGTATAATGTAGATATTGTAAAACAGTAAACTGAAAACATATCCTGGCATGTATTCAGCCATGTTTAAGTGACTTTTCTGTAATTGTAAAATAAAAACTTCAAATGGGACCTAAAACAGTGATGTAAAAAACTGGCTTTGGAGATTTAGCCTAATTTATCTATAAGATGGCTGCTACATTGATTTCTCAGTTTTTTTATCATCTAGAATATAATAGATATAGAAATGAATAATATGAAGAACAGTAGTTTGCTTTGAAGTACTAATAAACTTTTATTTAAAATGCTTCATTTTTACTTCTTAAAATGTGCTTTGGATTCTTAAATTTTGTTTCACTGAATGTTCAATGTTTTAAATGGCGATTAAAACTCTGCTGTATATAGTAGTTTTTGAGTAAATATTTGCAATAAAAATCTGTCCCCAAATAATTCTATTTTTCCAATCACTGCTTGATTCAGATTACCTTTGGTGCCTTTAGAAATTATATACTTGTTTAAGAAATTTAATATCAGTGTTAGCGGTGAAGATTCCATTCTATGTTCTTTAACTGCTGATGCATTATTTTAAATTAGGACTTAAAGTACAGGGGACAATATTGCTAATATTTATTTATTTATTTATTTATTTTTTATTTTTTATTTTTTTTGAGATGGAGTCTTGCTCTGTGCAGTGACCGGATCTCAGCTCACTGCAAGCTCCGCCTCCCAGGTTTATGCCATTCTCCTGCCTCAGCCTCCGGAGTAGCTGGGACTATAGGCGCCCGCCACCTCACCCGGCTAGTTTTTTGTATTTTTTAGTAGAGATGGGGTTTCACCGTGTTAGCCAGGATGGTCTCGATCTCCTGACCTCGTGATCCGCCCGTCTCGGCCTCCCAAAGTGCTAGGTTTACAGGCTTGAGCCACCGAGCCTGGCCAATATTGCTAATATTTATGAGAATAGATTTGCTTTATAAATTCTTTTACTTCCTGATAAATAGAATTTAATATTACACTTTTTTATCTGCTCAACAATTTAAAGAGGCTAAATAGGCAAAATATATTATGAATTATTTTGAGTATTTTGAGGAGGAGAGCTAATATTTTTATCTTTCCTGCTCCCAAGAAAAGATAGGGAGAGAGGGAGCCATTAGCTGTCATCCTTCACCTTGTTAAAATGTAATTCTGTATCATGGATGATTTTTGGAAAATATGAATCTTAGAAGAGCAGAGTGTAGGGAAAAGGCCTGTCTCTATAAGGACCACTTTGTGAGTCTCATTCAGTGTGTTGCCACATTATCACATTATACTACAAAACTCTAGAGCACTATGCCAAAATAAGCCTCTTAAGTGCTCAAAATAAGTCCATAATCCCTTTGGAGCTTTGCTACTCCGGCCCCCATATACCTTTCGAGTTGTGGTGTTCAAAGTAGCAGGTCAATGAACTGTTTGTGCCTATATACTATGAGAAAAGGAACCTATACTGGACTGTAAGTGCTTCATTGAGAAAGCCTGGCAATGAAAAAAAAAATAGTTGAATTAAGAATTGTACTTGGAACCATAGCTGGTTTACATTCTCTCTCAATCTCCTTATCTCCAATCAGGAACAACCAATCCAGGTATGCAGACCAAACCTTTGGTAGCAGTGCTTTAGAGCAGTGGTTAGGAAACTTCCTCTACAGGGCCAGACAGTGAATAATTGTGGGCCATGTAGTACAGTTACCCAACTCTGCCTTGTATCATGAAAGCCAGTGTAGATGATATGTAAATTATGAAACTGTTTGTGTTCCAGTAAAACTTTATTTACAAAAATAGGATGTTGACTGGATTTGGCCCATGGACTATAGTTTGCCTACCCCTGCTTTGTAGTGCTTAAACTCCTTTGATAGAAATTATGAAAGCCAGTGATGCACTCTAGTGACTGTTTGCCTAAGAACCATCAAGACGCCTTACTATGTTATAGTTCCCTGTTAAAACAATAGGATTATGCTGGATTATAAGTACAGTTTAATAATGTCAAGAAGCTTTATTTTATAGGATGCACTGTTAATTTATATTGAAAATCTGAATACCATATTCACATATGCACTTGTTGTTACTACAAGACTACTCTTTGTACTAACTTTAATGAAATAGGAAGTTTGTATGCACTAGAAGAGGATTGCAAGTGTTTTATTTTTACTAGAGTATTATCACACTAAGACTTGTTTACTCAGCTAAGAAGCAAAACACTTGATTTACCTATTTCTAAACTTAAGAGGAAAAACAATTATCTTTTAAGTACAGTTATGTGCCACATAATGACGTACCCCATGTATGATGGTGGTCCAATAAGATTATAATGAAGCTGAAAAATACTCTTGCCTGGTGACATCTTGATGATGCTGACCCCACATAGGCCTAGGCTAATGCGTGTGTGTGTCTTAGTTTTTAACAAAAAAGTTTAAAAAGTAAAAACAGTTTCATAGTAAAAAAAAGTTATAGAATAGGATATAAAGAAAGAAAGTATTTTTGTAGAGCTGTCAAATGTTTGTGTTGTTAGCAAAACATTAATACAAAAGAGTCAAGTAAAAGGCCAGGCACAGTGGCTCATGCCTGTGGTCCTAGCACTTTGGGAGGCCGAGATGGGCAGATTGCTTAAGCCCAGGAGTTTGAGACTAGCCAGGAAAATGTGGTGAAACTGCACCTCTGCAAAAAAAAAATATTAATAAAAAAATTAGTCTTTGGGAGGCTGAGACGGGTGGATCACGAGGTCAGGAGATCGAGACCAACCTGGCTAACACAGTGAAACCCCGTCTCTACTAAAAATACAAAAAATTAGCCGGGTATAGTGGTGGGCACCTGTAGTTCCACCTACGTGGAGGCTGAGTCAGGAGAATGGCGTGAACCCGGGAGGCGGAGCTTGCAGTGAGCCGAGATCGCGCCACTGCACTCCAGCCTGGGCGACAGAGCAAGACTCCGTCTCAAAAAAAAAAAAAAAAAAAAAATTAGTTAGGCATGGTAGCAGTTGCCTGTAGTCCCAGCTACCCAGGAGGCTGAGGTGGGAGGATCACTTGAGCCTAGGAGTTCAAGGCTGCAGTGAGCTGTAATCGAGCCACTATACTCCAGCCTGAAGGACAGAGCAAGACCCTGTGTCAGGAGTCAAGTAAAAAAATTTTAAATATATAAAGTAAAAAAGTTATTGTATGTTAGGGTTTGTTACTGAAGAAACATTTTTAAATTTAGACCAAGTGTACAGTATTGATAAAGTCTACAGTAGTGTACAGTAATGTCCTAGGCCTTCACAGTCACCATTCACTGACTCATCCAGAGCAACTTCCAGACCTGCAAGCTCCGTTGATAGTAAGTACTCATAGGTGTACAATTTTTTATCTTTATACTATATTTTTACTGTACATTTTCTATGTTTAGATACACAAACACCATCGTGTTACACTTGTTTACAGTATTTAGTACAGTAACATGCTGCCCAGGTTTGCAAGCTAGGAGCAATAGACTATGCCGTATAGTCTAGGTGTATAGTAGGCAGTACCATCTAGGTTTGTGTAAGACCACTCCATGATGTTCACACAATGCTGAAACTGCCTAACAATGCACTTCTCAGAATAGATCCCTCTCATTAAGCGATGCATAACTATTTTTTTGACTGAGGCACATCTGCAGATCAATGTAGACAAAATGAATAAACAGATTTTTGAAAGCCATGACAATATTTAATTTTCAACTTAAAAGCTTCAAATTAAAAGATACACTCAGATCATTTGTGAGGAGCTAAACACATCTGTAGCAACAACTATAACATCTTTAAGAAATGACATATGTTGGGTGAAATTGCTTTTTATAGTTAGCTCTAGCGAACTTTTAATTGCTTGTTAAAAGTCCTGTAAAATTGCCTTCATTTTTAACGAATATTTTCCACATAATTTGGACTTCATTGATGGCACAGTGTGCCATTATTATGAAGATTATTGGGCCACATTTTAAGGGAAGCTGTAGCTGCAGAAGTTAATGACTTGAAAGACAGTTGATCACAGAAGTTACCTTGGGTTTTGGTTTCTGGAAAATGCCCCAGGTACATCTAGGATCATTAGACTTAACCAAAAACAGAATAGAAAAATTGACTCTATTGCTGATCCACTCCAACACCTTTTTTAAAATGACTTTTCTCCCCTGAATATTAAAGTAAGGCATGCTGTTTGTGAAGATTTGGAGAAGTATAAAGTATGATTTTAAACTTTTTTTTTCAGATGGAGTTTTTGCTCTTGTTGTCCAGGCTGGAGTGCAGTGGCGCGATCTTGGCTCACCGCAACCTCCGCCTCCCGGGTTCAAGCAATTCTCCTGCCTCAGCCTCCTGAGTAGCTGGGATTACAGGCATGTGCCACCACGCCCGGCTAATTTTGTAGTTTTAGTAGAGACGGGGTTTCTCGATATTGGTCAGGCTGGTCTCGAAGTCCTGACCGGTGATCCACCTGTGTCAGCTTCCAAAGTGCTGGGATTACAGGCGTGAGCCACCGCGCCAGACCGGTTTTAAACTTTTAAAGTATTTCATCTTTATCTGGTACCTTAAAGACATTTTTTTTTTCTTGAGATGGAGTCTCGCTCTGTTGCCCAGGCTGGGGTGCAGTGGTGCAATCTCAGCTTACTGCAACCTCTGCCCCTCAGGTTCAAGCAATTCTCGTGTCTCAGCCTCCCAAGTAGCTGGGATTACAAGTGCCTGCCACCACACCCAGCTAATTTTTCTGTTTTTGGTAGAGATGGGGGTTTCACCAGGTTGGCCAGGCTAGTTTTGAACTCCTGATCTCAAGTGATCCACCTGCCTTGGCCTCCCAAAGTGCTGGGATTACAGGCGTGAGCCACCATGCCTGGCCTCCACTTCCTTGAAAACATTTTAATTCTCTGTGTTAGGGGTTAGCAGACTATGACCCACAGTTGACTACCTATTTTTGTAATCAAAATATTAGAACAGCCATACTATTTAATTACATATTGTCTGTTGTTACTTTTGCACTACAACAGCACAGTTATATGAGACAGAGACCATAGGGCTCACAAGCCTAAGTTGTGTACAATCTGGCCCTTTAAGGAAAAGTTTGCCAGCCCTTACTTTATATTTTCATATAGTCCATATCATACTTTTATAACCGTTCTTTAATTTTCATTATTGTAAACATTACAGTGGAACTTAGTTTATAAATTTGGTCCACATTTCTTACTGTTACCTGTTCTAGAATTACAAGTTTGCAATTTTTTGAAGATTATTCAGTTTTTAAATTAAGAGACTCTCTCTCTCGCCCAGGCTGGAATTCAGTGGCATGATCTCAGTTCACTGCAACTTCCACCTCCTGGGTTCTAGCAATTCTCCTGCCTCAGCCTCCTGAGTAGCTGGGACTTCACAGGCGCACGCTGCCAGGACTCGCTAATTTTTTGTATCTTAGTAAAGATGGGGTTTCACTGTGTTGCCCAGGCTGGTCTCGAACTCCTGAGCTCTGGCAGTCCACCTGCCTCGGCCTCCCAAAGTGCTAGGATTACAGGCGTGAGCCACCATGCCCGGCCTTTTTTTTTTTTTTTTTTTTTTTTGGAGACAGAGTTTCACTCTTGTTGCCCAGGCTGGAGTGCAATGGCACGATCTCGGCTCACTGCAGCCTCCACCTCCTGGGTTCAAGCAATTCTCCTGCCTCAGCCTCCTGAGTAGCTGGGATTACAGGCACCTGCCACCATGCCTGGCTAATTTTTGTATGAGATGGTGTTTCACCATGTTGACCAGGCTGGTCCTGAACTCCTGACCTCAGGTAATCCACCTGCCTTGGACTTCCAAAGTGCTAGGATTACAGGCGTGAGCCACTACGCCCGGCCAAAATATCCGTTATTATATTAACATAATCTTTATAGAAAAATAGTAAAACAATACTTAAGTTTGTAAGGTAAAAATGGAAAATTCTCTTACCACAATATTAGCGGAAAGCTTCTTGTCCTGACATAAACTTCTAAGACTTGATGTTTTCATCTAGATTTTTTTTCTTCAACTCTTCAAAGTCAGTTTTATTTATTAATTTTTAAAAACCTAATGTGATTTTCATTCCTACAATTCACCATATATTTCTAGTGTGGCCGTGTAACTAGTTCCTGGCCAGTGCATTGTGAGTGAAAGTGGCTTCTGGTTTGGAGCATATAATTGTTGATGTGAAACTCTTCAGAATTTTTCTTCCTTTGTTGTGGTGCCTTGTCATATTTGAGATGGTGACTGCTCCATCAGGCTGGGTTACTGAGGGACTACTATGAACAGAGCCTCCCTGTTTATTCCGATGGGCGTGTGAGAGAGAATAAGTATTTTTGTTTTAAGCCTCTATAGTTAGGGAATTTTTGTTTCTGCAACATAACCTGGCCTATCTTGATCAATACAGTCATGAATCCTGGAAGTGTAGTGCTACCATGAAAAAAATAAAATCCAACTTAACTATTACAGTGGCTTAGGTGACAGATGGTGTGGCTACACGAGGTGATCCAAATTCTGATGTGAAAGATTTGGTAAACTATTTCCTATAATACTTGGAAGACAAATAATATTCTTAATAAACTTGTATGTCTATCAGAAGAAGACTTCAGATAACAGAATGTTAAGAGCATGTTTTGATTACTGTATTAGCTGCATTTGACAAGATTATTATTATTATTATTATTATTATTTTTAGATGGAGTCTCGCTCTGTCGCTCAGGCTGGAGTGCAGTGGTGTGATCTCGGCTCACTGCAACCTCTGCCTCCTGGGTTCAAGTGATTCTCCTGCCCCGGCCTCCTGAGTAGCTGGGATTACAGGTATCCATCACCACACCCAGCTAATTTTTGTTTTTTGACTTTTTTTGTATTTTTAGTAGAGATGGGGTTTCACCATGTTGGCCAGGCTGGTCTCAAACTCCTGACCTCAGGTGATCCACCCACCTTGGCCTCCCAAAGTGCTGGGATTGCAGGTGTGAGCCACCACGCCCGGCCTGACAATGTATTTTAAGAAAGAAATTAACTCAGCTGAGAAATAAGAAAAGGCAGGATTGCAAATGAGAACAAAAGAGAACACAGGAACTCTAGAAATTCAGATATATGCAAGGCTGGAGAGGCAACAACTTCTTACCTCCAACCATTAAAAGAAGGCCTTTAAGCAACAAAATTTAATTAAATAAAGAATATGGCCATTACAGTAATTGTTAAAACTTTTAACTAAATTAAAGAGGGGTCCCATAGTGTTTCTATATGGGAACTCCTAACAGCGTATTTTGGGAAATTTATATATTTTCTGTATTTCAAGACAAATCAGTCAAGAAATTGTTGAGACAGAGAAAAGTATTGTAACTCTCCTCTTAGAATTAAAGCTTAATAATCAACTTAGAGCCATTATCCTTTGAAGGAATTCATTGAAGTCACGCCCAAAAGCAAGAGCAGGGAATGCTGACATGTGGAGTTCAAGGGTAAGGTCAACATTTCCCGGAACCAGAATAGGAGCACTTAGAAGGAAAGTGGTCACGATCGAATCACTCAGTGATTGCCATTGCCATATTGTAAGTCTGTGTTCTTGCCTCATCTGCTGCTGAGGGTTAGTCATTCTTGTAAATGTAATAAATATCCATGGGTTTATGTAGATAGTATACTTTATACAAATCCTATCAATGGTGCTCCAAGAAATAGCACAACATAGGAGCAAAATAAGCCCTTAAATTGGCAATTTTGACTGTGCTTCTGTGTAATGCTTTAACCTTGCCAAGAGATCCAAATGTTACGTATTTCAAATACTACCAAATCAATTTGTTGGCACTTCCAGTGTTTACGTATTTGCCAAAGTCTACTGTTCTTTGCAAATACTTTAACGAGAAATGCAAAGAAAAAAAGACATGAATGTTATGGAACATTTTAAAAAGAAATCAGAAATGGATCTAAACTATAAATTTGCAAAAGCAGTATCAGTTTCAACAGCAAAACCAAAATCAGGGCAGACAAAACACTTGCATCATTAAAAAAAGTAAGAGGCCAGTCATGGTTTTTGAACTGGATTAATATCAATGCCAAATAAAAGAAATTTTTATATCTGAAACATTTGTAACCAAATAAAGATAAAGACAATTGGGTAGGGCAATTAATGCCTTATGTGCTTTAAATTTTTCTTTTTTGAATAACTTTTAAACAAATATTTGTAGTCTTCCAGTTTTTAAAATGATTTTTTATTTCAGATTTATGTTACTGTTTCCTTCATTTCTGTTGTCAATGTATCAGGTAGAAATAATGATATTAAAATATATCATCTTGTCACAGTATATTGGCTCATAGTAATAAACCACATTTTAATTTTTTAGCAAAAAATTTCTGAAACAGTATAACTACTACAGAAAAATGATTCCATATTTATTAAGGTCACTCACAATTATTAAAAACTACATTAAGTATAATGTTATGAAAACTGCAGAATGACGATTCTGTATAATTTAGGAATTCCTGAGAATTTTCAGAAATTTTGATTCCTCATTCTCACATCCCAAATATTAGTATGTCAGGAATTGGGAAATACTAATGACCAATATGTCTTTTCAATTAGACAAAATGGCTTAGGAAGCAGGTACTAAAGGGTCAGACTTCCACCAATACCTGATGGTCTCAAGGTAGTCCAGTTAAGTGTGGGGAGGAGCTGGGGGAGACCTATCTTTAAAAATTGTGGTTGCCTCTGAGCTCACTGCTGACTTGAATCATATAAACAAAAAACAAAATTTTTGAGAGAATTGTACCGTTAAAGGAACCATGGGCCTGGATTAAAAGTTTATGACTGTTTGAGACCCAGGAGCCCCCAACTTTCTATAGGAAGCAGCAGAGTGAGAAAGCTCCTTGGGCCCCAAAGAGGACATATTCCTTAATGTCTGCCTCAAATGCGGCCAAGAAGGATAAAACTAAGAGATGGGACCTCCTAGATGATAGGATCAAGAGCCTTGGACACGAATACATTGGGGATTACCTCCTGAGAAACAGAATCAGGCTTGAATCAGGAATTTGTGCACCCCCATTGTAGAGGAAATCGTAGCAGAGAATTGCTTTGGCCCACTAACTGATTTTATGTCTCCCATCTTTCCCTTTCTGAATAGAAGTGTTTATTACAGTTTTTCTATCTCTTTTTCAATCTTGTATGTGTAGGGCATGAACAACTTTTTAGTTCATTAATTAACAGATCAAGAGGAGACTAGGGCACACCATCTACTGATTTAGAGACTACAAGGAGATAGTGGACTTTGAGTTTGATGCCACTGATGCCAATAGGACTTTCGATGCCAATTTTGATGCCATTTGATGGCAATGGGACTTTGGAGTTACCTCTCTTCAGAATAGAGAATGTTTTGGCTGTGAGTCATAGGGCTATCTGCCATATAATAGTGGTTCTCCCTGGAGAACCAGACACAGCAGGATTACACTTTCCTCATGGTTGAGTGGGACCATCTGTCTGGTTTTGGATTGTGAACTGTGGGCAAATATGACATGTCACTTCTAAACTGAAGCATTAAATTACTGATTTGAGACCCTCCAGATTTTTGCCTCTCCTCTGATTTGTTTGCTGATGATGTCTGAGATGGTTGCTCTGTTATCTGAGTTACTGTAATGAACAGAAAAATCACTGAACTTTTAGAATGAATGAGAACTTTGTCAACAGATTCAAATGTTTATAGCTGTGTTTTCAAGAACTTTTGTTTTGAGATTATATTATATGCAGACAAGTTTAGTTTATTTTTTCTGGTGAATTGAACCTTATTTTTTTCTGGTGAGTTGAGCCTTAGATTGATAGCAGATTAAGTCTATCAGTCAGGATAGGTTAGAATGACATTGTAATAATCCCCCAAATCTCAATGACTAAAACCAACAAAAATTTATTTCTCATTCATTCTAAAATTTTTCATGCCGGTGCCTAAGGACTCATCTCAGATTTTCTAACCTTTTTTGATCTATCTCAGCAGCTCCTGTCTTTTACTAATGCAAGCTGTCCTCTGGCATAGTAATTTTACCGTATTAGTCCCTGTAGAGATTTTTCAAAAATTATTTTATTGCATAATTTAAAAAAATAGTTTTAGAACTTTCACTTCTCACCAATTTGGAGTAATAAGGACTGGATTTACCCTCCCATCTGAAACAAAAAACAACCTGAAACAATGGTGTTAAAGTTAGTAACATCAGGATTGAAGGACAGTGATCCATGAGAGACAGAAAACAAGTGAAGTGAGCTCTATGATTATCTCAGCTTACTGCTTTGAGTTTCCGAGTCATAGCACAGGAAATAGGAACTGAGGCAAAGTCAAGAGAGACCTTGAGTTGAGGAGGAAGAACTGAGGGCCCTGAGAGTTCTTAGGACCGAGTTACAGAGAGGAGAGAGCTGCATGGAGAGATGTGCAGTATTCAGCAGAGCACGATGTTGTGTGTCAGGAAACTACCAAAGGCTGGGAAAAGAACAATCAGAGGTGTAGGAGGAACAATGCTTGGCAGTTTAAACAGGACCAGAAACAGTGCATTCCCACTAGCCACAATGAAAAACCTTATAATTTATGGGGCATGGGTGGAGAACTCAAGAAGGTTTGCCTCAGTAGTATGGGAATAATTAACCCTAGACTGAGTACTGCCCTGTACCCAACAAACAAAGGATAAAAACAAACCTGCAAAGGTCAAGTAATTTCTAAGTATACTGTGTCCCAGAATAAAACTCAAGGTATACAGAAATACAAAAATATTGAATATCCACAAAGGTAAAATTAACCATATCTGACATCCAATCAAAGATTAGCAGGCCTACACAAAGGCAGGAAAACATGACCATAATGAGGAAAATCACTAGTCAGAATGAACAGATGTCAGAATTAGTACGGGGTACATTAGAATAATTAATATAACTGCTGTATCTTCCAAAAGTCAAGAAGTGACCTGGCACGGTGGCTCACACCTGCAATTCCAGCACTTTGGGAAGCCAGTGAGGGAAGATCACTTGAGCCCAGGAGTTCAAGACCAGCCTGGGCAACATGATGAGACCCCATCTCTCCAAAAAAAAAAAAAAAAAAAAAAAGCATAGCTTGGTAGTGTGCACCTGTGGTCTCAGCTATTTGGGAGGCTGAGGTGGGAGGATTGCTTGAGGCTGAGAGGTCAAGGTTGCAGTGAGCCATGATTGTACCGCTGCATTCCAACCTGGCTTGTAGAGTAAGACCCTGTCTCTGAAAAAAAAAAAAAAAAAAAGTTAAATTATTTTTAAAAGACCCAAATTGAACTTTCAGGGATAAGAGCTACAATTTCTGGGATAAAAATTATGCTGATTAGATTAATGGCAGATTAGACATAGCAGAAGAAAAGATCAGTGAGTTTGAAGACATAGAAATAGAAATTATCCAAGATGAAATAGAGAGGAAAAAAGGAGTTAAAAAATTTATTTAAAAAAGGAAAAGGCATCAGTGAGCTATTGGACACCTTCAAGAGTTATAATATTTTCCAAACCTGAAAATGATCAACTCACAGATCCAAGAAGCTCAGTGAACCCCAAGCACAAGACACATGAAGAAAACTACACAAAGGCAACATAAATTGCTCAAAACAAGTAATAAAATTTTAAAAGCAATCAGATAAAAAAAGACATGTACATTTTGAGGAAAAAAGATAAGGATGTCTTCAGATTTCCTTAAAAGTACTGAGAGAAAAAAAAAGTTAACTAGAACTGTATTCCCAGCAAAAACGTCTTTCAAAAACAAAGGTGCAGTTACTCGGGAGGCTGAGGTGGGATGATTGCTTAAAGCAATCAGTTCAAAGCTGTAAAGAGCTATGATCTTGTCTGTGGAGAGCCACTGCACTCCAGGCTGGGCAACATAGCAATATCTTGCCCCTTAAAAAAACTTTTTTAAAAAAATTAAACAAAGTCAAATACTTTTTCAGAATTTTTCATCACAGACCTGCACTACAAGAAATGCCAAAAGAAGCCCTGTGGACAGAAGGTATAAATCTGAGAACGAATTATTTACCTGTATTTAAATTTTCCATGGCCTTACAGATTTTTCTTTCTCTCCTTAATCTATCAGTTACTGAGAGAAATGTTTTAAAATCCCTCACTGTGGTGGTATATTTGTCCATTTATAGCTGTGATTTCATGAACTTTTGTTTTAATTTGAGATTATATTATACGCAGACAAGTAATTTTTCTGGTGAATTAAGCCTTATTAATAGTGACAATGCAGAACATTTATTTTGTTTGAAACAGTCATACAAGCTTTCTTTGGTTAGTATTTGCATGATATATATTTTCCACTGCTATACTTTCAACCTTTCTGTAGTATATACATACATTTTAAAAATACAATCAGATAATCTTTGTCTTTTAATTACAACATTTAGTCCACTATGTTTATGGTAATGATAAATTGTGAACATTCTGTTTATTCTGCATTCTATTTTTATTTTTATTTTTATTTTTTTGCTTTCTCTTGAAGTATCACTTTTCTCATCTTATTTTAATATTCTACTGGTTTTGGAGTTATATACAGACAGTCCTTGACTTACGATGTTTGACTTAGTATTTTTCAACTTTACAATGGGGCAAAAACAATACACATTCAGCGGCAACCGTACTTGTGAGTACCCATACAACCATTCTGTTTTTCATTTTCAATACGGTATTCAATAAATTACATGAGATATTTAACACTTTATTTTAAAACAAATGTTAGATGATTTTTCCCAACTCTAGGCTAATATAAGCATTTTGAGCAAGTTTAAAGTAGGCGAGGCTAAGCTATGATGTTCGGTAGGTTACGTATATTAAATGCATTTTCAAATTATGATATTTTTACCTTTCAATGGGTCTGTTATGACCCAACCCCATCATAAGTCCAGAAGCATCTGTACTTTATAGTGTTATTTAAAATTTTATTTTAATCGTTTAGTGGGTACTCTCCAGGAATTTACACCATGTATCCTAAATTTATTAAAGTCTATAGTTATCATATTTACCCTTTTCCCAAAAAGGAGCCCAAAAATACTTAAATTCCACTTGAGACCATATACTCCTTTCTAAAAGGTGGTCTCTGCTACTCAGTTCTAGCCCAAGACTGGCCATCAAAAATGCAGGCTCAGAATGGGATATTACATATTTTGATTTTTAAGTGTTGTCCAGAAATGTGTAAGCAAAACAAAAATATGTTAAGAGTTCACCAGTTATAAGCCGCTTTTAGGCCTAAGAAAGAGAATATTTCATGATGGCTTTACTCAGTAGTGGCTGCTACTGTTATCTACTCCTTGTCACATGTGGGGTGCTTTCTCCCCTGTTAAATAAGAGAAGTAAAATCTTCTAACAGCTTCAGTTTGTCTCTTCAGAAAATTATACCATGTATCCTTAACTTATTAATGTCTAAAGTTAATCAATTATTTTCAACCTCATCCCAGACAAGGAGGTATAAACACTTCAATTCCAATCTCCCATGGAGGAGTAGACGCCCCTTCCAAGGTGGCAGCGGCGAGTCAGTTTAAGTACACCATTGACAACCAGGAATGTAAGCCCAGTACTTGGTATAAAATATCCTGTTTTGTTTTGCCTTTGTCTTGGTTAATATGTTGTTGGCCAAACAAATTGTTTGCAAACCAGAAATGGCTGGCAAGCAGCCAGTTTTTAGCCTTTGCTAGGAACAAGTAGAGTGAATCATGATATCCATCTATTTACTCGTTCATTCATTCAGTAAATGTTTCTTGAGCCCCTACAACTGTCCTACCATTGTGCTTTTTTTTTTTCATTATTATACTTTAAGTTCTAGGGTACATGTGCACAACGTGCAGGGTTGTTACATATGTATACATGTGCCATGTTGGTGTGCTGCACCCATTAACTCGTCATTTACATTAGGTATATCTCCTAATGCTATCCCTCCCCTCCCACTTCCCCACAATAGGCCCTGGTGTGTGATGTTCCCCTTCCTGTGTCCAAGTGATCTCATTGTTCAATTCCCACCTATGAGTGAGAATACATGGTGTTTGGTTTTCTGTTCTTGTGAAAGTTTGCTGAGAATGATGGTTTCCAGCTGCATCCATGTCCCCACAAAGGACACGAACTCATCCTTTTTTATGGCTGCATAGTATTCCATGCTGTATATGTGCCACATTTTCTTAATCCAGTCTGTCACTGATGGACATTTGGGTTGATTCCAAGTCTTTGCTATTATGAATAGTGCTGCAATAAATACACGTGTGCATATGTCTTTATAGCAGCATGATTTATAATCCTTTGGGTGAGTACCCAGTAATGGGATGGCTGGGTCAAACGGTATTTCTAGTTCTAGATCCTTGAGGAATCGCCACACGGTCTTCCACAATGGTTGAACTAGTTTACAATCCCACCAAGAGTGTAAAAGTGTTCCTATTTCTCCACATCCTCTCCAGCACCTGTTGTTTCCTGACTTTTTAATGATTGCCATTCTAACTGGTGTGAGATGGTATCTCATTGTGGTTTTGATTTGCATTTCTCTGATGGTGAGTGATGATGAGCATTTTTTCATGCATCTGTTGGCTGTATGAATGTCTTCTTTTGAGAATGTCTGTTCATACCCTTTGCCCACTTTTTGATGGAGTTGTTTGTTTTTTTCTTGTAAATTTGTTTGAGTTCTTTGTAGGTTCTGGATATAAGCCCTTAGTCAGATGAGTAGAATGCAAAAATTTTCTCATTCTGTAGGTTGCCTGTTCACTCTGATGGTAGTTTCTTTTGTTGTGCAGAAGTTCTTTAGTTTAATGAGATCCCATTTGTCAAATTTGGCTTTTGTTGTCATTGCTTTTGGTGTTTTAGCCATGAAGTCCTTGCCCATGCATATGTCCTGAATGGCATTACCTAGGTTTTCTTCTAGGGCTTTTATGGTTTTAGATCTAACATTTAAGTCTCTAATCCATCTTGAATTAACTTTCATATAAGGAGTAAGGAAAGGATCCAGTTTCAGCTTTCTACTTATGGCTAGCCAATTTTCCCAGCACCATTTATTAAATAGGGAATCCTTTCCCTATTTCTTGTTTTTGTCAGGTTTGTCAAAGATCAGATGGCTGTGGTTGTGTGGTATTATTTGTGAGGACTCTGTTCTGTTCCATTGGTCTATATCTCTGTTTTGGTACCAGTACCATGCTGTTTTGGTTATTGTAGCCTTGTAGTATAGTTTGAAGTCAGGTAGCGTGATGCCTTCAGCTTTGTTCTTTTGGCTTAGGACTGTCTTGGCAATATGGGGTCTTTTTTGGTTCCATATGAAAAGCAGTTTTTTCCAATTCTGTGAAGAAAGTCATTGGTAGCTTAACGGGGATGGCATTGAATCTATCAATTACCTTGGGCAGTATGGCCATTTTCACAATATTGATTCTTCCTATCCATGAGCATGGTATGTTCTTCCATTTGTTTGTGTCCTCTTTTATTTCACTGAGCAGTGGTTTGTAGTTCTCCTTGAAGAGGTCCTTTACATCCCTTGTAAGTTGGATTCCTAGGTATTATATTCTCTTTGAAGCTATTGTGAATGGGAGTTCATTCATGATTTGGCTCTCTGTCTGTTACTGGTGTATAAGAATGCTTGTGATTTTTGCACATTGATTTTGTATCCTGAGACTTTGCTGAAGTTGCTTATCAGCTTAAGGAGATTTTGGGCTGAGACAATGGGGTTTTCTAAATACACAGTCATGTCATCTGCAAACAGAGACAATTTGACTTCTTCTTTTCCTAACTGAGTACCCTTGATTTCTTTCTCTACCCTGATTGCCCATACCCAGAACTTCCAACACTAAGTTGAATAGGAATGGTGAGAGAGGGCATCCCTGTCTTGTGCCAGTTTTCAAAGGGAATGCTTCCAGTTTTTGCCCATTCAGTATGATATTGGCTGTGGGTTTGTCATAAATAGCTCTTATTATTTTGAGATACATTCCATCAATACTGAATTTATTGAGAGTTTTTAGCATGAAGGGCTGTTGAATTTTGTCCAAGGCCTTTTCTGCATCTATTGAGATAATCATGTGGTTTTTGTCTTGGGTTCTGTTTATATGCTGGATTATGTTTATTGATTTGCATATGTTGAACCAGCCTTGCATCCCAGGATGAAGCCCACTTGATCATGGTGGATAAGTTTTTTGATGTGCTGCTGGATTCGGTTTGCCAGCAATTTATTGAGGATTTTTTCATGGATGTTCATCAGGGATATTGGTCTAAAATTCTCTTTTTTTGTTGTGTTTCTGCCAGGCTTTGGTATCAGGATGATGTTGGCCTCATAAAATGAGTTAGGGAGGATTCCCTCTTTTTCTACTGATTGGAATAGTTTCAGAAGGAATGGTACCAGCTCCTCCTTGTACCTCTCGCAGAATTTGGCTGTGAATGCATCTGGTCCTGGAGTTTTTTTGATTGGTAGGCTATTAATTATTGCCTTAATTTCAGAGCCTGCTATTGGTCTATTCGGTGATTCAACTTCTTCCTAGTTTATTCTTGGGAGAGTGTAAGTGTCCAGGAAATTATCCATTTCTTCTAACTTTTCTAGTTTATTTCCATAGAGGTGTTTATAGTATTCTCTGATGGTAGTTTGTATTTCTGTGGGGTCAGTGGTGATATCCCCTTTATCATTTTTTATTGTGTCTATTTGATTCTTCTCTCTTTTCTTCTTTATTAATCTTGCTAGCAGTCTATCAATTTTGTTGATCTTTTCAAAAAACCAGTTCCTGGATTCATTGATTTTTTGGAGGGTTTTTTGTGTCTCTATCTCCTTCAGTTCTGCTCTGATCTTAGTTATTTCTTGCCTTCTGCTAGCTTTTGAATGTGTTTGCTCTTGCTTCTCTAGTTCTTTTAATTATGATGTTAGGGTGTCAATTTTAGATCTTTCCTGCTTTCTCTTGTGGGCATTTAGTGCTATAAGTTTCCCTCCACACACTGCTTTAAATGTGTCCCAGAGATTCTGGTATGTTGTATCTTTGTTCTCATTGGTTTCAAAGATCATGTTTATTTCTGCCTTTATTTCGTTATGTACCCAGTAGTCATTCAGGAGCAGGTTGTTCAGTTTCCATGTAGTTGAGTGGTTTTGATTGAGTTTCTTAGTCTTGAGTTCTAGTTTGATTGCACTGTGGTCTGAGAGACAGTTTGTTATAATTTCTGTTCTTTTACATTTGCTGAGGAGTGCTTTACTTCCAACTATGTGGCCAATATTTGAATAAGTGCTATGTGGTGCTGAGAAGAATGTATATTCTGTTGATTTGGGGTGGAGAGTTCTGTAGATGTCTATTCAGTCCACTTGGTGCAGAGTTGAGTTCAATTCCTGGATATCCTTGTTAACTTTCTGTCTCGTTGATCTGTCTAATGTTGACAGTGGGGTGTTCAAGTCTCCCATTATTATTGTATGGGAGTCTAAGTCTCTTTGTAAATCTCTAAGGACTTGTTTTATGAATCTGGGTGCTCCTGTATTGGGGGCATATATATTTAGGATAGTTAGCTTTTCCTGATCAATTGATCCCTTTACCATTATGTAATAGCCTTCTTTGTCTCTTTTGATCTTTGATGGTTTAAAGTCTGTTTTATCAGAGACTAGCATTGCAACCCCTGCTTTTTTTTTGTTTTCCATTTGCTTGGTAGATCTTCCTCCATCCCTTTATTTTGAGCCTGTGTATGTCTCTGCACATGAGATGGGTCTCCTGAATACAGCATACTGATGCGTCTTGGCTCTTTATCCAATTTGCCAGTCTGTGTCTTTTAATTGGACCATTTACTCCATTTACATTTAAGGTTAATATTATTATGTGTGAACTTGATCCTGTTATTATGATATTAGCTGGTTATTTTGCCTGTTAGTTGATGAAGTTTCTTCCTAGCACCGATGGACTTTACATTTTGGCATGTTTTTGCAATGACTGGTACCGGTTGTTCCTTTCCATGTTTAGTGCTTCCTTCAGGGTCTCTTGTAGGGCAGGCCTGGTGGTGACAAAATCTCTCAGCATTTGCTTGTCTGTAAAGGATTTTATTTCTCCTTCACTTATGAAACTTAGTTTGGCTGGATATGAAATTCTGGGTTGAAAATTCTTTTCTTTAAGAATGTTGAATATTGGCTCCCACTCTCTTTTGGCTTGTTGAATTTCTGCCGAGATATCTGCTGTTAGTCTGATGGGCTTCTCTTTGTGGGTAACCCGACCTTTCTCTCTGGTTGCCCTTAACATTTTTTCCTTCATTTCAACTTTGGTGAATCTGACAATTATGTGTCTTGGAGTTGCTCTTCTTGAGGAGTATCTTTGTGGTGTTCTCTGTATTTCCTGAAGTTGAATGTTGGCCTGCCTTACTAGGTTGGGGAAGTTCTCCTGGGAAATATCCTGCAGAGTGTTTTCCAACTTGGTTCCATTTTCCCCGTCACTTTCAGGCACACCAATCAGACATAGATTTGGTCTTTTCACATAATCCCATATTTCTTGGAGGCTTTGTTCATTTCTTTTTAGTCTTTTTTCTCTACAGTTCTCTTCTCACTTCATTTCATTCATTTGATCTTCAATCACTGATACTGTTTCTTCCAGCTGATTGAGTCGGTTACTGAAGCTTGGGCATTTGTCACATAGTTCTTGTGTTATGGTTTTCATCTCTGTCAGTTCTTTTAAGGTCTTCTCTGCATTGATTATTCTAGTTATCCATTCATCTATTCTTTTTTCAAGGTTTTTAGTTTCTTTGCGCTGGTTATGTAGTTTCTCCTTTAGCTCTGAGAAGTTTGATGGACTGAAGCCTTCCTCTCTCAACTCGTCATTCTCCATCCAGCTTTGTTCTGTTGCTGGCGATGAGCTGCGTTTCTTTGGAAGGGGACGCACTCTGATTTTTTGAATTTCCAGCTTTTCTGCACTGCTTTTTCCCCATCTTTGTGGTTTTACCTGCCTTTGGTCTTTGATGATGGTGACATACTGATGGGGTTTTGGTGTGGGTGTCCTTTCTGTTTGCTAGTTATCCTTCTAACAGTCAGGACCCTCAGCTGCAGGTCTGTTGGAGTTTGCTTGAGGTTCACTCCAGACCCTGTTTGCCTGGGTATCAGCAGCGGAGGCTGTAGAAGATAGAATATTGCTGAACAGCGAGTGTTGCTGTCTGATTCTTGCTCTGGAAGCTTCATCTCAGGGGTGTACCCAGCCATGTGAGGTGTGAGGTGTTGGTCTGTACCTAGTGGGGGATGTCTCCCAGTTAGGCTACTCAGGGGTCAGGGACCCACTTGAGCAGGCAGTCTGTCCGTTCTCAGGTCTAAACCTTCCTGCTGGGAGAAGCACTGCTCTCTTCAAAGCTGTCAGACAGGGACTTTTACATCTGCAGAGGTTTCTGCTGGTTTTTATATAGCTATGCCCTGTCCCTAGAGGTGGAGTCTACAGAGGCAGGCCAGCCTCCTTGAGCTGCAGTGGGCTCCACCCAATTCGAGCTTCCTGGCAGCTTTGTTTACCTACTTAAGCTTCAGCAATAGTGGGTGCCCTTCCCCCAGCCTGGCTGCCGCCTTGCAGTTAGATCTCAGACTGCTGTGCTAGCAATGAGGGAGGCTCCGTGGGCATGGGACCCTCTGGGCCAGGTGTGGGATATAATCTCCTGGTGTCCCGTTTGCTAAGACCCTTGGTAAAGTGCAGTATTAGGGTGAGAGTTACCCGATTTTCCAGGTGTTGTGTGTCTCAAATTCCCTTGGCTAGGAAAAGGAATTCCCTTTTCCCTTGAGCTTCCCAGGTGAGGCGATGCCTCGACCTGCTTCAGCTCTCGCTCATCGGGCTGCACCCACGGACCAGCATTGACTGTCTGACACACCCCAGTGAGATGAAGCCAGTACCTCAGTTGAAAATGCGGAAATCACCCGTCTTCTGTGTCACTCACGCTGGGAGCTGTAGGCTGGAGGTGTTCCTATTTGGCCATCTTGGGCACCCCCCACAATTGTGCTTTAATCCTTTGTTTTGTTTTAACTACTTGATGAAGAGTGCCCCCAAATGCTTGACAGAACTAATTCTCTTTAGAGGAACCTGCCTTCATTCCAAGACTTAAAGAATTTCCCATGAGGAAAATTAGCATATAACAGTCAGGTTCTCTCAGATTTACCATAATATTTACCATTTTCTTGTTCCCTACCTCTTAAATTTCATTTCTTCTCTCTAGATTGACTCTCCCCCCTGAAGTACATCCCTTTATAATGTTCTTCAGTGGGAGTTTTCAGATTGCAGATTTTCAACCTTTGCTTGTTTGAAAATGTCTTTAAGTCCTCACTGCTGAAAGAAATTTTCTGAGTATAGAACTGTGGATTGAACAGTAATTTTCTTTCAGCATATTGAAATGCCATTTATTTTCTTCTCACTTCTATATCAATTGCTAAGAAGAGAACTGTCCATCTAATTGTGCTTCTTTCTCTCAGGCTGCATTTAAGATCCTTTGGTCTTCTGTGTTCTGTAGATGCATAGTGATATGTTTAGGTATGGATTTCTGTTTATTATTCTGTTTGATTTATTCAGGCTTTTGAATCTGTGACGTGGTGACTTTTTGGAACATTCCCAGCCACTATCTATTCCAATATTGCTTCTGCTCCACTCTTTCTTTCTAAAACGGATAAAGTTCATGTTAGACTTTTTTACTGTATCCCCTATGACTCTTAACATTTTTTTCCTATTAACTCTGGGATATATTCTGCATAACTTAATTGTTTTAATATGCTCTCTTTGTATTGAATCTGCTGTTAACTGTATCCATAAAATTTTAAAATTTTCAGTTATTACATTTTTTTATTGTAGACATTCTCTTTTTTTCCTTCAACTCTACTTGTAATTTACTCATTTTCATGCTTGTCTTTTATTTACTAAAACGTATTAAGCAAAATTATTTTATGTTTGAGTATTCCAATGTCTAAACTTTTCTCAGGTCTGATTCTGCTATCTGTGGTTTCTGTTTGTTCTAACCTGTGGGATCTTATTTCCTTAATGTTTGGTGATTTGTATTGTGTCCTAATGTCTTAATTGTCCTCACATGGTAATTCTTAGCAGCCTGGAATAAAGAAAGTTTCCTCCAAAGAGGATTAGATTGTGTCAAGCATCTGAAGATCTGGAAGTACTATTAGTCCACTACCACTTTATATTTATTATTTGAGGTTTTGGAGACTACCAAAATAATATAAAATTAGGCTGCAAACCTGCTCAAAGACTAGATTGTGAATACACATTATCAGGAGAAATCCTTCCTATCTCCAGCGTGCTAAAGTTGGAGACAGATAATTTTTCTTACAGTCCTAATGGTTGTGTTAGCAGAAGGAGGGCCTTGAGTGTAAGTTGTCCAGGTTTTTGGCATTTTAAACAAAGAATTAGACAAAACCCACGAACAAAGTAACAAAAGAATGAAACACAGGAATTAAGCATCAAAAGCAGGAATTTATTAGAGAAAGCACTCCACAGGGTGGGAGTGGGCTCAAACAAGCGGCTCACGGGCCCCGTTACAAAGTTTTCCGGGTTTTAAATACTCTTGTTGAGGTTCCTACTGTTACCCGTTATCTGGATGAAGGATTTGGTTTGTGGCTAAAGGCTGAGGTGAATGGGTGCCCCACGCAGATGAAGGGATGGTCCCTGCTTGGCCCCAAGGCCAATCCAAGGCACTCTGCCTTTCCATCTGAGACATGGAGGAAGGGGAGGGTGGCAGGGACAGTAGCCTTTGATCCTTTGCTACTCAGGTGGTTGTAGGGAGATGGAATTTTTCCTTTGGTTTAGCTTTAGGAAGTTGGCCTGAATTGGCCTTAGAGTCCTTGCCTCCAGACTCAGGTGTTTTCTCTCTTAGAAAGTTAGCATAAATTGACCTCAGATTCCGTGCCCCCAAATCTTAGTGTTTTTCCTTGATTCAGCACGAAATGGCCTTCAGTTCCCTGCCTTCAGACCCTATTCTCCTGCCTCAGTTGGGGAAATGTGTAAGTATTTCTAATTCACCCTTATACTAAAGGGTAGATCCTTGTGGTTTCAGCATTGTGTGAAGTTCTCCTCGTAGATATAAATTGTATTTTCCATCTTCTGTTGACAAGGCTGTGAAAACCCATGCTCACGTTCATCCAGTTCAGCAAACGTTCTCAAGGAAGAAGTCATCTCTCTGGGTTCTGCCTTCAATTCGTTTTTCTCCAGAGTGTTTTTTTTCTCTCTTTCCAGATTAAAGACCTATTTAAGAAAACTTTAAAATATTTTTGGTTATTTTCAGTGAATTTTTTTTTTCCTGGCTCTACTTAATAATTTTTATTGGGTGGTTTGGCCTTTTCATCTGCAGATTCATTTTAAGTGGTATTTTTTTTCCTTTGCCTCTTTCTGTGCTCCCCTTTCCCTGTCTAGCAGTTCTGTGGTTTCTTCCCTCTAGTTGTCTAGGACTCTGCTCCAAAATTATGCCTCAGTGGCTAGAAACTCCTGCCTCAAAGTGGCACCTGGCTCAGCCTCTGAGGCAGTATGTAGCTTTGCTCAGATTTCTGTGCAGTTTTCTCTTATGCCACTCCCAACCACGAAGTTAAACAGGTTTACATAAGCAGTAACCTCAGGCAGTGATCACAACTGTTTTCACACAGACAGCCCAGCTGTACCATGGTTCCATGCCACATACATAGTGCTTTCGTTACATCAAAGGAGTAAAAACTCCCAGTGGCCCCTGGCTGCTTCCTGGACCTAGACATCTGCAGGGCTGCAGCTTTAGCCCCAGCTTACTACGTTGCCGCCTTCTGTTTCTGACCCAAATAAATGCTGATTTTGTATCTGAGCATACATGAATCTGTCTTTTTCTTGTTAATTGAATCTATAATTCACATTTGTAGAGCAAGAGGAGAGTTCAGAGTGTTGAATTTACAGCACTCTTGACCTAAATTGTCCCCTTCACACGTTTTTCTCAGTTTATTTTGTTGTTCTTTTTCTAGCTGCTTCATTTGGATGCTTAGTTCCTTTTGAATTATTCTTATTTTCTAAAAATGAGTTTAAGGTGAATATTTTGTATAGCTAACATTTACTAACTATTTGCCATATGGCAGGCACCAAGCTAAAAGTACTTCACATTGATTATTTGCTGTAATCTTCCCAAAAGCCTTTTGAAGTAGAAACTATTAGTATCTCAGTTTATAAATGAGAAAATTGAGATAAACAGTGAATAAGAAATTAGTTAAGTGTAACCAAATAGGTACTCTGACTCCCAAAAGCCTGGACTCTTGACTAGCATTAGATACATACCTATCACAGCCAGTTAAGTGATGCATACATAGATATGAAGAACAACTTAATAGACATTTTTCATTTCTCACTTTCCTTCCTCCTACCCAATATATCTAAAGTGCAATGTATTTTTTGTTTGTTTGTTTGTTTTTTGTTTTTTGAGATGGAGTCTTGCACTGTTGCCCAGGCTGGAGTGCAGTGGTGTGATCAGCTCACTGCAGCCTCCGCCTCCCAGGTTTAAACGATTCTGCTGCCTCAACCTCCTGAGTAGCTGGGATTACAGGAGCCTGCCACCACGCCCATCTAATTTTTGTATTTTTAGTAGAGACGGGGTTTTACTATGTTGCCCAGGCTGTTCTCGAAGTCCTGACCTCAGGTGATATGCCCGCCTCAGCCTCCCGAAGTGTTGGGATTACCAGCGTGAGCCACGGCGCCCAGCCAATGCACCCATATTTTGAACTGTTACGCAATTATCTATTCAAAAATAAATTTAAAATACCTATTTTAAGCCACTAAATTTGTAGGAATTTGTCATGCAGCACAGAAAACAAATACAAACTATTTCTGATTTTTAGCTATTATGAGCTGCTTTGAACATCGCATACAAGTCTGTGTATGGACATAAGCTCTGATTTACCTTTGTTAAGTAGGAATAGGATGACTGGGTGGCATGGTAAGTATGCTTTTAATTCTTTAGGAAACTGCTAAACTGTTTTCCAAAGGGGCTTTTTGTTATATTTTCATCAGCATTGTATGAGAGTTCCAGTTGTTTCCAAATTGTCACTAACACTTGGTATGGTCAGTCTCTTTAATTTTGTCCATTCTAATGGGTGTGTAGAGGTAAACCAGAGAATATGCTTTCCATAATTTTAGCCTTTGACATATATTAAGATTGTCTTTATGGCTGAGTATATGGCGAGTTTTGGTAAACATTTTATGTGCACTTGAAACAAATATATATTCTGCAGTTGTTGGGTACAATATTCTACATATGTCTGGTAGGTCAATTTTCTTAACTTTGTTATTCAAAACTTTTATATCCTAACTGATTTTGTTTGACTACTTGTTCTATCAATTACTGGATACCGTGAGTTAAAATCTTCCACTCTGAATTCATTTCTCTTTTCAGGTCTTCAGTTTTTGCTATATTTCAACCACTGATAGTTTTTCTTTTTGAGAGTATCACATAAATGAAATTGTTACAGGAAAGGCATCCCGATCTAGACCCCAAGGGAGGGTTCTTGGATCTCGTACAAGAAA
The DNA here is from genome assembly GCF_047675955.1 of Chlorocebus sabaeus. NCBI lineage: Eukaryota > Metazoa > Chordata > Mammalia > Primates > Cercopithecidae > Chlorocebus > Chlorocebus sabaeus. Next base: position 32,179,344 of record NC_132929.1, on the reverse strand, counting down.
GAATTCAGGGTGAATCTGCAGTGCAAGGCAAAAGCAAGTTTATTAAGAAAGTAAAGTGGTTAAAGTACAGCTACTCCTTAGACAGAGTAGGGCATTCCTGAAAGAAGGAGGAGGAACGCGTCCGCCCTAGGTATGATACTTGTTTATATATAGGATACAAAAAATCGTAGGGAGATGTGCTCAGCTACAAGGGTTTGTGATAAAGGATTAATTTTCTTAATTACTGTATTTTACAATAATCGATATTACCATTAAAGCAAAACTAGGAATGCTTCTCTTCTCAAGATATTGGGATATCAGGACACTCCCAAGTCTGGATCTGTTTAGTAAACATTATCAATCTGTTCCCTTAACCATAAACATCTAGAGGTTAGGAATACCTTACTTTCTGGGAATGCAGCCCAGCTAGTCCCAGCCTCAGTTTCCCAGCCCTCACTCAAGATAGTCACCCTGGTTTGAACGCCTCTGAAAGAATGACACATTATGTAACACTTTGAGTCTTTGATTCAGCATAAGGTCTATGAGATTCGTACAAGTTGTTGCATGTATCAATAGTTCATTCCTTTTTATTACTGAGTAGTAATCCATTCTATAAATAATACGTTTATTCATTCGCCATTAAAGGACATTTGAGTTGTTTCCTGTTTGATTATGAATAGAGTTGGTATAAACATTCATGTACACATTTTTGTGTGACCATACATCTTAATTTCTATTGTAAATACCCAGGAGTAGGGTTGCTGGGTCAAATGGTAAGTGTATGTTTAACTTACAAGAAACCAGCAAGCTGTTTTCCAGAGTAGCTGCACAATTTGCATATTCACTTTTTACTTAGAATCAGTATTTTACTTCAACTGGAATGTAGAAGCCTCACCCACATATGTTCTTTTATCCCGCATGCTTTGTTATAATTGTCATACATATTACATTTATATTCATTAAAAGCCCATTAGATAATGTTACGAGTTTTGCTTTCAGTCATCAAATATATTTTAAAGAATGCAAGAGGAGAATAGTCTATTACAGTTACTTAGGTAGCCGCCATTTTCGTTGCTCGTCCTTTATGCATAATATGCCAAGTTTCCTTCAGGTATTATTTCCTTTTGGCTGAATACCTTTCTTTATAATTATTTTAGAGCAGATCTGATGACAACAAATTATCTTAGTTGTCCTTTTTCTAATGATGTCTTGATTTCATCTTAATTCTTAAATAATTTTAATAGTCTATAGAATTTTAGGTGGACAGATTTTTTTCTTTGTTTCTGCACTTTAAAAATGTGCCATTTCGGCCGGGCGCGGTGGCTCAAGCCTGTAATCCCAGCACTTTGGGAGGCCGAGACGGGTGGATCACGAGGTCAGGAGATCGAGACCATCCTGGCTAACACGGTGAAACCCCGTCTCTACTAAAAAATACAAAAAAAACTAGCCGGGCGAGGTGGCGGGCGCCTGTAGTCCCAGCTACTCGGGAGGCTGAGGCAGGACAATGGCGTGAACCCGGGAGGCGGAGCTTGCAGTGAGCTGAGATCCGGCCACTGCACTCCAGCCTGGGCGACAGAGCGAGACTCCGTCTCAAAAAAAAAAAAAAAAAGTACCATTTCATTTGAGTCTCTCTGGTTTCTGGTGAGAAGTCAGTAGTCATGTGAGTCAATGTTCGTTTCTATAATAAAGCATTGTTTTTCTTTGCTACCTTCAAATTTTTTTTCTTTGTCTTTAGTTTTCAGCAATTTGACTATGGTGTTGTCAAAGTCAAATAAAATGATAGAGATGAATCTCCAAAGAAAATGTTTTATTTGGAAAAACGTAATTACAGTTCAGGGCATATACACAGACCTGGGTGGTCTTTGGTATCTTCAAAGAGCAAAGAAAAAGTTGAGGGTTTTATTAGAGAAATGTTAGGTATTGTTTTGTAAGAAAACTCATGGGCATTAGGAAAGTTTTTGGGGGCTCATAAGCTCTGATTGGTGAGTAATGATGGGTAGGTAAAACTAGGCTTAAAGTCATGGCAGTTCATCTTAGCAGCTACTAGGTAAAAATTGTCTTAAGGTTATAGCAGGTCATTTTGGCAGTTGGCTTAGGAGACAATCCCTGGGCAGGCACTTGTGCCCTAAGTGCTTTTCTTTTCTTCCTGTGGTCTCTTGACTCTAATTTAATTGGGCGTGATAACTCCAATTCGTATAATCAATTCTCATAGTGTTTGGTTGTGGATTTGTTTGGGATTTTTCCTGTTTGAGATTCACTGAAATTCTTGAATCTGTAGGTTTATATCTTTTGTAAAATATGGGAGGGTTTTTTTTTTTTTTTTTTTTTTTTTTTTTTTTTGCCATTATTTATCCTCCCCCTTTTTTACTGTGGTAAAATATACAGAAAATAAAATTTACCACTTTGACATTTTTGGTGTATAATTCAGTGGCATTTAGTATATAAACAATGTTATGCAACCATCACCACTATTTTGAGAAATTTTTCATCATCCCAAACAGAAACTCTCTGTTGAGCAATAACTCCCCATTCCGCCTGCCCCAAGTACCTGGTAATTTCAATTCTATTAATCCTTTCAGTCTTTATGACTTTGTGTATTCTAGATACCTTATATAAGTGGAATCATATCACATGCGTTTGTCCTCATGTCTGAATTACTTCACTTAGCATACATTTTTTCAACTTCATGTTGTAGCATGTATCAGAATTCATTCTTTTTGTGGTTGAGTGATATTCCATTGTACGTAAATATCAAATTTTATTTGTGCATTCTGCTTGTCCATCTTTTGATGGACACTTTAGTTGTTTCCACGTGTTGGCTATTGGGAATAATGCTGCCAGGAATGTTTGTGTACAAGTATCTGTTTGAGTCCCAGTTTTCCATTCTTTGGGGTATATACTTAGCAGTGGAATTGTTGAGTCATACGGTAATTCTATATTTAACATTTTGAGGACTGCCAAACTTCCCGTAGTGGCTGCACCATTTTATGTTCCCACCAGCAATGTACAAGGCTTCTGTCTTGGGTGAGCAATGACTATCTGGGCTGATGGCATGGAGGTAAAAGGATTTACCAAGACAGTTGTAGGTAAAGAAAGGCAGATTGGTTAAAGAAAGTATAAAAGTACATTGCCAGGGAGCTATGGGTGGAATCAGCAGAAGAATAGTTGACTGTGAGGAAACAAGGCTTGCTGGGGATTTCATAGATTGGTTCTTATGCTGAAGAGTGCTACAGGCCATACTGATAATGGTAAGGTTGCACTGAGCTAACTTGCAGGTGTCTGGTGATAGTTGGACCCAGCAGGGCTATGTGTCCTGGACCCGTGAAGAAAGGCAGACTTGAAGCTTATCTGCTTTCTCTTTTTGCTTTGCCTTGGTCCAGCCAGCCTGACTCCTTTTCCCCAATTAGGAATCTATAGGTTCCAATTCCTCCAAATCCTTGCCAACACATGCTAATTTCAGGAATTCTGGGAGTAGCCATTCTAGTGGATGCGAAATGATATTAGCCATTATTCCTTTCTCCTCTCTGTCAGTCTCTGATAACACAAACATTAGATCTTTGGTACTGTCCCACAGGCTCCTTATGTTCTGTACTTTAAGAAATATTTTCTCTGTTTTCAGATCAGGTAATTTCTATTAACCTATCTTTGAATTCACTGATTCTTTTTTTTTTTTTTTTTTTTTTGGTCATCTCCATTCTGCTATTAAGACTATCTAGTGATATTTTTTTTTAAAATTAGCGATTATATATTTTTTCAGTTCCAAATTTTTCATTTGGTTCTTTACGTCTTCTGTTTCTTTGCTGAGACTTTATATCTTTTTATTCAATTTAAGAATGTATGTCCTTACTTCCTGGAGCACCTTTATGCTAATAATAGCTGCTTTAGCATTTTGGTCAGATAATTCCAACATTTGTGTCAAATCAGCATTGGTGTATGTTGATCATCTTTTTCTCATGTGAGCTCAGATTCGCCTAGTTCTTCATATACTAAGTAGTTTTGGATTGTATCCTGGAAATTTCAAATATTATGTTAAGGGACTCTAGCTTTATTTAAATTCTATGGAGAGTATTGATATATTTGTTTTAGTAGGCAATTGACTTTATTGGGTTCTGGCTGCAAGTTCCAACCAGTTTCTGTGGGTTGTGGTTTCAATGTCAATTTCATTGTCAAAGCCCTCAGTTTTATTCAAATCTGTCACACATTAGTTCAGTCTTCGGTATGTTGTTTATGATCAGAACCACACATGCATCCCTCAGAAGTGATACCAGAAATTCATAAACAACATTATCTGGTGATTTCCCAAAGATCCTCCCTTTAAGTACTTTCCCCAGTAACTTCCAGTCCCCTAAGCCTCTTTTTTGATCTTCCATCTGTAATACTGTGGCTTTATTTGCCCCCACCCTGCCCTACATTTCCCATGTCTGCAGTCATATCCAGGTACAAGTGGAGGGAAGTTGGAATTTAAAGAGCAATGGTGTTCACCTCACTCTCTTGAGAGTATAGCTCCTCTGACTGGAAAGTAACCCTCTCCCTCTCAGAATTTTGGTGCTCCTGTAGCTACCAGGAGATCTCTATCTTCTTCTTTGATCCTGAGTAGAAGTAGAAGGCTCCTCTGGAAGCTTTCTCTAGCTATTTAGCCGTTGCTTAAATCCACACTGGGAAATACTAAAGGGGGTGAAAAGGGTCTATTCACTATCAGTTAGGTCTACTTCACTTAAAATGTTGTTCTTCAGTCTTCATACTATTGTCTTGTATTCACAGCCCTTCCACATTGTTATATGCATTCTGTCCAGATTTTATAGCCACATTCAGTGGGAGAGTCAAAGTGGAGTGTGCTTACTCCATCTTACCTAGAACTGCAACTCCTAAAATAATTTTATAATTAACATCAATAGTAAGGGAGACTATGCATAAAACAAATAAACAAAACCTAACAAACTTGACATGTAAACACTCCCACTGCCAGGCCAACATGTTGTTTAAAACTGTCCATATAAATTGAATCTAAGTAAAATTTCAGGTAGAAGCAAACTTTATAATTCCACCAAATCAAGAGCAAGTCAAGAATGCCTTCTATGCTACCCTGACTTCTTATTTTCAGGATGCAGAAGAGCTTCTCTGGCTAGCTTAAGAAAAATAACTTTCTAATCAAGTATTATAAGAAGACACAAATACCTAAATCAGAAATGAAAGTGGGAACACAACTATTGACCTTTCAGAAGTAAAAAGGATTATAAGAGAGTACTCTAAACAATTGTATGACCCAAAAAAGATAACCTTGATGACGTGGACAAATTTCTAGAAACAAATTACCAAAACTGACTCAAGAAGAAATAGAAAATCTGAATAGAGCTATAACAAATAAAGAGAGTGAAACGTTAATCAAAAATTTCCCAATGAAAATTCCAGGGTCAGATGTCTTCATCAGTGAATTATACCAAACATTTAAAGAAGAGTTAACACCAATCCTCAATTAAAAAAAAAATAGATGAGAACACTTCCTAACTTATTTTTGATGCCAGCATTACTCTAATACCAAAATCAGATAAAGACCTCACAAGAAAAGAAAGTTACAGAGCAATATCCCTAAGTAATATAGATGTAAAAATTCTCAACAAAATACTAGCAAGTCAAATCCAACAACATATTAAAAGATTATATACCATGACCAAATAGGATTTATCCCAGGAATCCAAGGGTGTTTTGACATGAGAAAATCAATGTAATATACCACATTAATAGAATGTAAAAATGCCACATGTTCATCTCAATTGATGCAGAAAAAAATACTTGACAAAATCTAACACCTTTTCATGATAAAAACTGAGAAAACTCACTTTGGGAGGCTGAAGCGGGCAGATCATGAGGTCAGGAGATCGAGACCATCCTGGCTAACACAGTGAAACCCCATCACTGCTAAAAATGCAAAAAATTAGCCAGACGTGGTGGTGGGCGCCTGTCGTCCCAGCTACTTGGGAGTCTGAGGCAGGAGAATGGCATAAACCTAGGAGGACGGAGCTTGCAGTGAGCAGAGATCACACCACTGCACTCCAGCCTGGGCAACAGAGTGAGACTCCATCTAACAAAAAAACAAAAACAAAAACTCAGAAAACTAGAAATGAACGGGAACTTCTCAACACAAGAAAGGGCAATTATGAAAAATTCTTAGCAGAAATCATACTCAATGATGCAAGACTAAAAGCCTTTTCCCCAAGATCAGGAACAAGACAAACATGCCTGCTTTCACCACAGCTATTTGACATTGTATTGGAAGTTTTAGCCAAAACAGATAGGTAGGTAGGCAGGTATGTAGGTAGGTAGGTAGGTAGGTAGGTAGATAGATAGATAGATACATACATACATACATAGACAGACAGACAGGTGAAAGATAAAATGGCATACAGATTAAAAAGGAAAAAGGAAAACTGTTCACAGATGATATGATCTTATATGTAGAAAATCTCAATCCACAAGAAAGCTACGGGAGCTAATAAATTCAGTAATCTGTAAGATACAAGATCAACATGCAAAAATCAGTTGGGTTTCTGTATACCACCAATGAATAATCCAAAAAGGAAACTAAGAAAATCATTGATATGGTTTGGCTCTGTGTGCCCACCCAAATCTCATGTTGAATTTTGATGCCAAACGTTGGAGATGGGGCCTGATGGGAGGTAATTGAATCATGGGGATGGTTTCTAATGGTTTAACATCATTCCCCTAGTGCTGTCTCATGATAGAGTTCTCATGAGATCTGATTATTTAAAAGTGTGTAGCACCTCCATCTGCTTGTGCTCTTCCTCCTGTACCAGCCATGTAGGATGTTCTTCCTTCCCCTTTACCTTCTAACATGATTGTAAGTTTCCTGAGGCCTCCCAAGCCATGCTTCTGTACACAGTCTATGAAACTGTGAGTCAATTAAACCTCTTTTCTTTATATATTACCCAGTCTCAGGTAGTTCTTTATAGCAATGTGAAAACAGACTAATACAACAAACAGTCTACTTAAAATAGCATCTGAGAATAAAATACCTGGGAATAAATTTAACCAAGAGGTGAAAGACTTGTACACTGAAAACTGCAAAAAAATGCTGACAGAAATTAAAGAGGAACTAATTAAATAGTAAGACATACTGAGTTCATGGATTAGAAGACTTTACTATTTTTAAGATGGCAACACCCAAAGCAATCTACAGATTCAATGTTATCCCTATAAAAACTCCAATAGCCTTTCTTTTTTCAGGAATGGAAAAGCAAATCTTCAAACTTTTATAAAATTGTAAAGGGCCCCAAATAGCCAAAACAGAATAACAAAGTTGGAGGGCACACACTTCTTGATTTCAAAACTTACTACAAAGCTACAGTAATCAAAACAGTGTGGTGCTGGCCCAAGGACTGACATATAGATAAATGGAACAGAATTGAAAGTCCAGAAATAAACCATATATGTATGGCAGATTATTTTTTCATTTTTTTTGTTGCTAAATAAACGTAACATAAAATTTACTCTTAACCATTTTCAGGGTACAATTCAGTGGTATTAAGTACATTCATATGGTTGTGTGACAGTTGCCACCATTCATCTCCAGAATTCTTGCATCTAGTAAAACTGAGACTCTATACCCAGTAAGTAATAACTGTACATTGCCCACTTTCCCTATCCCCTGGCAATCACAATTCTGCTTTCTACCTCTTTAATTTTGACTATTCTAATACTTCATACAAGTGGAATGATGTAGTATTTGTCTTTTCTGTGACTGGGTTATTTCACTTAGCATAATGTCCTCAAGGTTTATTCATGTTGTAGGATATGTCAGAATTTACTTCCTTTTCAAAGCTGAATAATACTCCATTTTGTATACCTATTCATCTGTCAATGGACACTTGTGTTGTTTCCATATTTTAGCTATTGTGAATAATGCTGCTATGAACATGAGTGTACAAATATCTCTTCAAGACCCTGGTTTTAATTTTTGCATGTAGGAAACAGTCAAGCTTTATAAAAATAAACCCAGTGCTCAGGCTATAGTCTAGACAGAGGAATTGCTGTGGTTAGGACCTAGGCTTCCCGATGTTGAGACTTTAAGGGTTAAAACTGGACAACTGTTGACCTAGAACATCATAACACATAATAGACATTCAATGAAGGGCTGAATGAATGACTTAACTTGAGAAAGGCAATAGGATAGGCTGAAAGTAGCAGCTTGATGATGAATGTTCTGGCTTTCAGAAGCATGGTTACTGATGCCAAGTTGTTACTGACAGATTAGGATGAATTTAAAACCTAATTCTGGAGGCTACCTGATGCCACTAGCAGAAAACAATCAGTCCTTTCCTAGGACAGATGGTGGGAACCTTTACCTACTAAAACATTATTGTCAGACTAAACGCAAGGCTTCTAAAGCTCCTTCCAGATTACAGCATCAATAAATAAAAAGATAAAGACCTATGAATTTCTGGATTGAACCAACAATTAAATTTCTGTAGTAGTTAAACACACTGTTTCTAGTACTTGATCTTATCCTAAATGCCAAAAATGTTTTCAGGATGAGGAAGATGAAGCAGCATGGGTTTAAAACTTGGTTTTGGTTGTTGTTATTAGGCCAATTTATAGACAGTGCTTTTCTAGAAAAAGAAAAACTTTTATATTCTCAGAACTTTGTTACTTCACTTCACTAATGTGTTAAGTAAGTATACTGAACCATATCAACATTTCTTGAAGTATATACCACACCTTGGTTCTAAGGCATGCAAACAGAAATTCTGTATAAATAAGAATTACCTGGAAAATAAATAAATATCATTACATCTGGATTAGGCAACAATAGGTGAGTTTCTGTATTTCAGAATTTCTCAGCATGAATCTACAACTGGGATGTATAGCATATGGCTTTCTATAAGGTTATTTGACTTTTTATTTTTGAGAGAGATTTCTCAAGAGTAGAGCTCCTCAAAACAGATTTTGATAAATATTATTCTGCATGATTATCTTTTTTAGGAGATGGGAAACTGTGGCCCATGGGTCAAATCTATCTGCTGCCTGTTTTTGTATAGCCTGAAAGCTAAGAGGAGTTTTTACATTTTTTAATGGTTTGGAGAAAACAGCATATCTTATGATGCCTGAAGCTTATATAAAATTTAAGTTTCAGTGATGAATACAAATGTATTAAAATACATCTATGCTTATTTGCTCACATAATGCCTATGGCTGCTTTTACACTACAACGGTAGAGTTGAGTAGTTGCAACAGAAATCATATGTGTCACTCTTATTAATTCACACTGCTGCTTAATACACTATAAGTCACAGTGATGTAGTTATAATTGGATAGAATTCCAAGTGTGTACCACCATACCACAATATTTTTTTTTACTAGTCTTACAAATCATGCCAAAACAAAGGAAGGGAATAGTAGACTCTAAATGTCATATTTTAAAGATGCAGTGAAGTGTGGATTATTTTGTTTTCAAATTAGATGGCAAGGTATTTTATTTTTCATGGAATAACATTAGAGCTGTGCTATAAAAATATAGTGTACATCTACTTAACAGACTAAACACTTATGATATTTCCAACTCTCAGGAATACAATGGTCAGAAAAATTAAAAAATTAAAAACTGAACATTTTATTATAACATAAATTATTTACCAAGAAACAGCGAAGGAGACTGCAACCAAAGTGAGTTTCCAAATGGCTCATTTGTTAGTCACATGAAGAAAGCCATTTACCATTGGTAGGTTAATTAGATTGTTTGATTGCAAGAGAGAAAAAAATGTGTCTAAAGAAAATTATTTAACACTATTAGGCTTATGGTGAGAAGAGTTACTTGAAGAGAAGAAACATCAGTAACCAACTAAAGAATAAGGCAAATGATTTCAAGTTGTTTTCCTTGACTAGATGAGCCCACAGATCATATTGATACTGAGCAAGTGTTTATTCCTAGAGACAATGCCAAATTTGAAGTGAAATAAATATTAGACTCTTTATATAGAGTAAGGTAAGATATATACAGGTAAGATATATTTTCAGAGAAGTTGGGAAAACACTAATTCAGTAAAATCTGAAGTGGAATCTACCAAGATGTGTTATAATCGATGATGGTAAAAACATTTGGAGCAGGGAAAGTCTTTGGTTGACAAATTTACAAAGGTTGTAAAAGTGTAAGTTGATTAAAACCTTGGTTTTTCATTGTATTACTCATCCGTAGGTATTTTGAGGAAAATATTTGAATCTATCACGTGATATTGAAGCAGTATAACAACAATGAACTTCATTTGCTCTTATGGACTTTATTACTTCCAAGAATTTTTGTCTGAAGTATAACTTGAATACTTAGATTTTCCCCATGAAACAGTAGTTTTCTGGCTTAGCAGTGGTGAAGTTTTACTGTGATTTTTTGACCTCAGGGCTGAGACTGCAATTTTTCTGAACAATAAGAACCAGTATATCAAACACTGAATGGCTTTAGAAATTACCTTTTGCAGCAAACTTGATACCTGTTTAATAAATTCAACCCAAAATTACAAAGCAAGACAATGCTTAGATGTGAAACATACTGAATTAAAGTCATTTTGACAATAAATTTTTGAATCATAAAAAATGACAAGTAGCTTTATATACTTCCCATGCTAGCAAAAATTCAAACAAGAAACAAGATCTTCAATACTATACAGTTTGCAGTAGATATATTTTCCAAGCTCAAACTACCTTTCTAGTAGAGTTTTTGGGACTTTGATGCAAGTGCAGAGGGAATTTCCATATTTTAAAATTAATTTAACAGTGAAATTGAGGAGCTTCCACCTAGCCCTTTAACTAGAAAGTGATTAACCTGCAATGTAATGACACGCTAAAATGAGATTCTATAAATGCCTTCCAATTGATGAATATGTTCAATAAAAGTCATATGAGTGGCTCAATATTAGTATTTTATAGTAGTTACTGTGTATAAAAAGATATTTTTAATGATGAAATACATAAACTCTCATTACAAATTAGCATTAACATATAAACATTTGCAAATGATTTTTATGATAGGGAACACTAACTATGAATCCCAATTTAGCAAAAATATTATCCCTGCCATTAAAAAAAATTTCAGTTCTTCTCACTAGTAGACCACTATAACAAAAATTTGTACTCAAGTTTTATTATATTTTGATTTTCATCAATTAAAAATTTGTGGAAATTTGTTTTCCCTCTTGTTATGTAAAAATCTATACAGTATCTTCAATTTTGCCTCTTGGCCCACAGAGTCCAAAATATTTACTATCATGACTTTTTATTTAAGAGTTAGGGTCTCTGTCTGTCACTGAGGCTTCAGTCTATTGGTGCGGTCATAACTCACTGCAGCCTTGAACTCTTGGGCTTAAGTGATCCTTCTCACCTCAGCCCCTGAGTAGCTGGGACTACAGGCACATGCAATTGTTTCTATGTTTTGTAGAGACTGGGAGTTGGAGGGTCTCACTTTGTTGCCCAGGCTAGTCTCGAACTCCTGGCCTCAAGTGATCCTCCCACTCAGCCTCCCAAAGTGTGGGATTATAGGTGTGAGCCACCACATCTGGCCACTATCACACCTCCTGACCCATAAAAAAGCCTTTATAAAAAAGGCTTGCTGAATTATTAAACAGACTATTGAATTAGAATAGGAAGCCCAGAGCAAAAACATGCATAGATGGATGAACCTTAATTTAGGAAAAGGTGGTACTGCAGTTTGGAGGGGAAAGAAAATTCTATTCAGATGAAAAAAACATAAACTTTACCCTACCTCACATCATCATGAAAACAATTCGGGGTGGGTTATAAATCTAAGCGTGAAAAACTAAATAATAAAACTTTGACAGAGGATATAAAAATGTCTTTATGACTTTGAAATATGGAAAAGTTTCTTGAACAGAATATAAAAATTATTAACCATAACAGAAAATTGATAAATTTTGCTATATTGTAATTAAGATCTAATTATCAAAATATACTATGAAGAGAATAAAGAGTCAAGTGACAGTGTGATATAGTTTGGATGTTTGTCCCCTCCAAATATCATGCTGAATTCTGATCCCCAATGTTAAAGGTGGGTCCTAGTGGGAGGTGTTTGGGTCATGCGGGAAGTTTCCTCGTGAATGGCTTGATGCCCTCCCCATAGTAATGAGTGTGTTCTTACTCTGTTAGTTCACATGGAATCTGTCTGTTTAAAAGAATCTAAGACCTCCCTTTTCTCTTTCTTATTCTTTCTGGTCATGTGACACACCTCACTCTTTACCTTCCAGCATGATTGTAAGCTTCCTGAGGCCTTCAACAGAAGCAGCCGCCAGCACCACACTTCCTGTACAGCCTACAGAATCATGAGTCGAAATAAACTTTTCTTTATAAATTACCCCCTCTCAGGTGTTCCTTTACAGCAATGAAAACAGCCTAATACACAGTGCTTTAGATTTAAATAGACAAATAAGTGACAGCAAAAGTTTCAGTAAGTGGCCCTTGTAGGTATCAAGTTCCATTTCAAAAGGATAGCTGTCAACAAAGCTCAAGGTTTAAAGAAAAGAGAGCTAACAATCTTACCTTTCCTAGTTGGTAGAATTTATAATAAATCTAGAATACAAATTCTCAAATATGAAACTTAATTTATCAAATGAACAATGACTTGTTCTTATTGCTATTAAGCAGTACTTTGAAAAGAACACAGTAGATGGTACTAGAACTAAGATGTTCAAACATTTTACAAATAAATTATTTGTTTTTCATTCATATTATACCAACCACAACATTTTAAAGGCACTAGTTCTATTAGATACAAAATTAAACCTGATTAAATTGAAAAGAAAACACATTACAAAGCAATTATCCATGTGGCTGTCATTTAAAGCACTGGCTCCACTGAAATAATCATTAGAATAGTAAATAAACCTCAACAAAACCAGTGTGCTATTTTACATTAGTAAATGCGTTAGCTTTATTGTAGCTAGTGGGCAAAACAATTTGATGAAACTCCTGGAGGATGACACATTTCACAGTGAGATATTTTTCCGTCCTTTGTCTGATAAAAATAGGAACCATTAGCAGTTTAAATGTGGCCAGTTTAGGTCAATAAAAACGATGAATATAAACTTTTTAAGTTAGTATTTCAAATTCAGTAATAGAATCCAGCAGACAGATGTTAATGTGCCTCAATCAAATGATCTTATGGCTTTTATATATAATTGCTGATCTGATGACTAGAGTATTAGTCATAACAATTTTTCTCATGTAACCTAATCCTTCATTTTAAAAAGAGCTTTTAAAACTTGGCCAGCGCTGTGGCTCACGCCTGTAATCATAGCATTTCGGAGGCTGAGGCGGGATCATCTGAGGTCATGAGTTTGAGAACGGCCTGGCCAACAGGTGAAGCCCCATCTCTACTAAAAATACAAAAATTAGCTGGGTGTGGTGGTGGTGCATGCTTGTAATCCCAGCTACTCGGCAGGCTAAGGCAGGAGAATCACTTGAACCTGGGAGGTGGAGGTTGCAGTGAGCTGAGGTTGCGCCATTGCACTCCAGCCTGGGCAACAAGAGCTAAACTCCATCTCCCCCAAAAAAAAATTAATTTAAAAAAATGTTCTTCACACAGGGCAATTTTGGAACTTATCCCACTGTCTTTACTTCATACTATGTTACTATTTTTTACCTAATATTTAATTCATTTAGTCATTCAATAAACAAATTATTGTTTGTTTTGGAGGATTCCAAGAAAACTATTTTGTCAGATGTTAGAAGACAGAAGACCCATAAATATTCACAACGTATTTATTATGTACCAAGAACTATACTAAGAATTTTGTATGCATTATCTCTAAATTTTGTTAGGAAAAACTATTGTGATCATTTGCGGACGAAGAAAGTAAGCCTTAGGTATGTTAACTCAAAAACATCTAATGCTGAGGTCCAAGATGAATGTTCTTTCACAGGCAGCTGAAACCAAAGTCTAAATTGAGAAAAAATTTTGCTTACCTATTAGGGAAGACATGTCTTATATATTAAGACTTCACTGATAGATAAAACAAACAGTGGCTAAAAATATGATAACTTGATTATGACAAGGAATCTAAAACCAATTGAATGAAATTAGTTAAAATAGCTGATCGCTAAAATTTAAGAGTGAGCCTAAAATCATATATTAATCTAATGAAAACATTAAATTATGTTAACTGTTCCCATTAATGATAGATATAGTATGTCTGTTTGTTCAAGATTTGTTTTATGTCCTTAGACAAGATTTTAGAATTATAGTCCTAACATTTTGCTACATGTTTTCTTAGTTATTTACTACTTTTTTAATCCTATGGTAATGGAAGTTTTTCCAATATCCATTTCTAATGAGTTATAAAACCTATTGGTATTTGTATATTCATCTAATATTCAGCCATTTTGATACATTTTGTCAGTAGTTCTTGGAGTTCTTCACTGAGTTTTCCAAGCATGTCATCTGCAAATGGAGACAATTTCCCCCCTTTTCAATATTTATATTGAGTATTTTAGTTTTTTTATTTCATTAGCTGGAAGCTCCCAAAAAAACGGTCAAATATACAGTAGACATTTACCATTTGGAGAAAAGCCTATTCAACATCTGAACCATCTCTTTGTTGAGGAATTTTTTTTGCCCTGTGAATCGGTTAAACCTTTCACTATATGAGCAGAAGTCAAATGCTTTACCTTCCCAACCCCCTTTGAGCTAGGATATTGGCAATTGAATTAGAGTCAGCTAGTCAGATGTGCCTGCTAAGGAGTCTAAGATAATAAACCCAAGATGCAGATACAATGAAGAATTAAATTTTTGACAGTGGCACAGCATTCTTCTTCCAGGGAGTAACACTGCCTGTGCCACCATCTGCAATTGGATAGAGAATGCTTCTCTGCAATCTGTGGAATGTGTCCTCAGTCTCAGAGCAGCAGTGTCTCTCCACAATGATTCTGTAGCATGAATTCTATGTAATTCTGGCTGGCTGAACTCCCCTTTTTCCTGTCAGTTTTCCATGCCTAGTTCTTCAGCCTCTCTGGCAATTCCATGAGCCATGTGGAATATTCTTTAAAAAAAAAAAAATCATCGAGGTGAAATTACATAACATTAATTATTTTCAAGTGAAGAGTTCAGTGGAATTGATTCTATTCGCATGTTGTTCAACTGCCGCCTCTATGGTGTCTCCAATACTCCAAAGTAAAACCCTCTTACCAATGAAGCAGTTTTTCTGCACTGTCCACTCGTCCTGGTTTCTGCAAACCACCAATATGTATTCTGTCTCTACAGATTTACCTATTCTGGATATCTTATTATAAACACTGATTTTTAATTATAAATATATAATAGTTGTACATATTTATGGTGTACATGGGGTACATGTGATTTTTTGATATAGACATATAATGTGTAATGATCAAATCAGGATAATTGGATTATCCAACACCTCAAGCATTTATTTCTTTTGGTTAGTAACATTCCAATTCCACTTTTAGTTATTTTGAAATATACAACAAATTATTGTTAATTATAGTTGCCCTACAAATCTTATTCCTTCTGTCTAACTGTATTTTTGGACCCATTAACCATCCCTAGTATAGTTACCCTACTGATCTATCAACACTAGGTCTTATTAGGTCTTATTTCCTCCATCATACTGCATATGTGTACCCATTATTCAACCTCTTTTCATTCCCCCACAATTTCCTGGCCTCTGGTAACCAATCTACTCTCTATCTTCATGACAACTACTTTTTTAGCTTTCACATACGAGGGAAAACATGCGCTATTTGTGTTTCTGTGCTTGGCCTATTACACTTAACATAATGACCGTCAGTTCCATCTATGTTGCTGCAAATGACAGGATTTCATTATATTTTAAGGCTGGATAATATTCCATTGTGTAGATATACTACATTTTCTTTATTCATCCACTATAGGCACTTAGGTTGATTCCATATTTTGGCTATTGTGAATAGCGCTGCAATAACCTTGGGAGTGCAGATATCTATTTGATTTATTGATTTCCTTTTTTTGGGATATACACTCAGTAGTGGAATTGCCAGATCATCTGATAGTTCTATTTTTAGTTTTCTGAGGAAGCTTCATACAGCTTTCTACAGTGGCTATACTAATTTACATTTCCACCAACAATGTACAGGTGTTACCCTTTTTCCACATCCTCCTCGTTAGCATTGATTATTCCCTGTGTTTTTGATAAAAGCTATTTTAACTATGGTGAGATGGTATCTCCTTGTGATTTTGATTTACATTTCTCTGATTCGTGATGCTGAGCATTTTTTCATAAACTTATTGGCCATTTATGTCTTTTGAGAAATGTCAGACCTTTTACCCATTTTAATTATATTATTTAGGAGTTTTTGCTATTGAGTTGTTTGAGCTCCTTATATATTCCCTTGTCAGACAGGTAGTTTGCAAATATTTTCTCCCACTCTGTAGGTTGTCTCTTTACTTTGTTGATTATTATCTTTGTTGTCCAGAAGCTTGTTAGCTTGATGTGATCCCATTTGTCCATTTTTGCCTTGGTTGTCTCTAGCATATTTGAGATAAGGTAGTGCGATGCTTCCAGCTTTGTTCTTTTTGATCAGGATTGCTTTGGCTACTTGGGGTCTTTGGTGGTTCCATATAAATTGTAGGATTTTTTTTTTTTTCTGTTTCTGTGAAGGATGACATTGGTATTTTGATAGAGATTTCATTGAATATGTAAATCGCTTTGGGCAGTTTGGACATTTAAACAAATACTGTTTCAACCCATGAACGTGGATTATCTTTCAATTTTTTTCGGTGTCTTCAATTTCTTTCAGCAATGTTTCATAGTTTTAATTGTAGAGGTCTTTCATTTCTTTAAGTTTATTCCTAGGTATTTTACTTTTTTGTAGTTATTGTAAACAGGATCACTCTCTTGCTTGCTTTTTCAGATTGTTTGCTGCTGGCAAATAGAAATGCTACTGATATTTCTAAGTTGATTTTTGCATACTGCAACTTTACTGAATTTATCAGTTCTAACAGATTTTTTGTTTTGTTTTGTTTTGTTTTTTGGTGGAGACTTTAAGCTTTTCTAAGATGTCATCTGCAAACAGGGCTCGTTTGTCATCTTCCTTTACAATTTACATGCCCTTTATTTCTTTCTCTGATTGCTTGGTCTGGCTAGGGCTTCTAGTACTATGTTGAATAAAAGTGGTGAAAGTAGGCATCTTTGTCTTGTTCCAGATCTTAGAGGAAAGGCTTTCAGTTTTTCCTTTTTTAGTATACTAGCTGTGGATTTTTAGTATATGGCTTTATCATGCTGAGGTATGTTACTTCTGTACTCAGGTTGTTTTTATCATGAAGAATGTTAAATTTTATCAAAGGCTTTTTTGGAATGTATTGAAATGATTATATGGGTTTTGTCCTTTATTCTTTTGATGTGATGTATTACAGTTACTGATTTGTCTATTTTAAACTATCCTCGCATTTCTGGAATGAATCTCATTGATTACACTGAATGATTGTTTTAATGTGTTGTTAAATTTGGTTTGCTGGTATGTTGTTGAGTATTTTTGCAACTACATTGATCAGTGATACTGGCCTACAGTTTTCTTTGTCTGGCTTTAGTGTCAGGGTGATGCTTGCCTCATAGAATGAGTTTGGAAGCATTCCTTCCTTTTTGGTTTTTTATTTTTTTAAAGAATTTGGGTAGAATTGTTATTAATTCCTCTTTAGATGTTTTGTATAATTAAGCAGTGAAGCTATCAGGTCCTGGGCTTTTCTTTCATGGGATTTTTTTTTGTTATGTCTTCTATCTTGTTATTTATTATTGGCCTATTCAGGTTTTGGATTTCTTCATGGTTCAGTCTTTATAGATTGTATGTGTTTAGAAGTGTATCCATTTCTTCTGGGTTTTCCAATTTATTGGCATATAGTTGCTCAAAATAGACTTTACTAATCCTTTGAACTTCTGTGGTATCCAGTTGTCATGTCTCCTTTTTCAAATCTGATTTCGTTTATTTGGATATTCTCACCTTCTTTTGTTTTTAGTTTGGTTAAAGGTTTGTCAATTTTGTTTATCTTCCCAAAAAACAAAAACACAACTTTTTGTTTTATTGACTTTCTGTCTCAATTGTATTATTTTTGCTTTGATCTTTATTATTTATTCGGTTCTATTAATGTTGGGTTTGGTTTCCTCTTGTTTTCCAGTTCTTTAAGCTGCATTGTTAGGTTTTTGAAGTTTTTCTACTTTTTTGATGTAGGCATTTGTTGTTATAAACTTCCCTCAGTACTACTTTTGCTGTATGCTATAGGTTTTGGTATGTTGTTTTTCCATTCTCATTTGTTTCACAAATTTTTACGTTATCTTTCTTAATTCCTCCATTGACCCAATGGTCATTTATGAGCATATTCTTTAATTTCCATGTGTTTGTATAGTGTTTAAAGTTCCTTTCGTTATTGGTTTCTAGTTGTATTCCATTGTGATTAGAAAATATATTTGATATAATTTCACTTATTTTGAGTTTTTTGAGACTTTTTATGGCCTAACGTGTGGTCTATACTTGAAAATGTTTCATGTTTGAAAAGAATTTGTATTCTGCAGCAGTTGGGTGAAAGGTTCTGCAAATTTCTATTAGGTCCATTTGGTCTAAAGTACAGGTTATATCTGACGTTTCGTTGTTGATTTTTTGTCTAGATGATCTGTGCAATACTTAAAGTGAGATTTTGAAGTCTCCTACTATTGTCGTATTGGGGGTCTATTTTTTTTACTATAATATTTACTTTGTATATCTGGGTACTCCAGTGTTGGGTGCATATATATTTATAATTGTTATAGCTTCTTGTTGAATTGACCCCTTTATATGATGACTTCCTTTGACTCTTTTTACCTCTTTAATTTTAGTTTACTTTATCTAAGTATAGCTACTCCTAGTCTTTTTTGCTTCCATTTGCATGGAACACTTCTTTGCACCAAGTTATTTTCAGCCTATATGTATCTTTATAGGTGAAGCAAGTTTCTTATAGGCAGCATACGGTTGGGTCTTGTTTTTTAATTCATTCAGCCACTCTGTGTCCTTTGATTGGAGAATTTTGTTCATTTACATTTATTCAATGTTGTTGGTAGTTAAGGTCTTACTCTTGCCATTTTGTTATATGATTTATGGTTGTTTTGTTGGTCCTCCCTTCCTTCCTTCCTGTCTTCCTTTGTGTAAAAGTAATTTTCTCTGGTAATATGTTTTAATTTCTTGCTTTTAATTTTTTGTGTATCTATTATAAGTTTTTGTTTTGTCATTATTATGAGGCTTGCAAATAACATCTTTAACCAATTACTTTAAACTGATAACAACTTAACTCTGATTAGAAAGAAAACACAAAATTACAAACAAAAAGAAAACTAAAAAACTTTTCACTTTAACTTCAGTTCTTTCATTTTTTGTCTTTTTGTTGTCTCTATATCTTTTTATATTGTCTATCTCTTAAAAAGTTGCTGTAGTTATTATTTTTGATAGATTTCCCTTTACGTTTTCCTACTAAAGATAAGTGGTTTATACACTGCAATTACAGTGTTAGGGTATTCTGTATTTGTCTGTGTATTTACTATTACCAGTGAGTTTTAACCTTTAGGTGATTTCTTGTGGCTTATTAACATTCTTTGTTTTTTTTTTTTTGTTTTTTTTTTTTCAGATTGAAGAACTCCTTTTTATCATGTCTTGTAAAACAGGTCCGGTGTTGAAAAAAATCCCTCAGCTCTTTTTTGTTTGGGAATGTCTTAATTTCTTCTTCATGTTTGAATGATAATTTTGCTGAACATATTCTAGGTGGGAAGTTTTTTTTTCCTTCAGTACTTCAATATGTCATGCCACTTCCTCCTTAACTGTAAGGTTTTCACTAAGAAGCATACTGCTAGATGAATTGAAGACACTGATGCATTCTTCACTGTGCCAATTGCATTTTTCAGCTCCAGAATTTCTGCTTAATTCTTTTTGATCATTTCAATCTGTTTGTTAAATTTATCTGATAGAATTCCGAATTCCTTCTTTGTGTTATCTTGAGTATCTTTGAGTTTCCTCAACACAGCTATTTTGAATTCTCTGTCTGAAAGATTACTCTGTTTCTCCAGGATTGATCCCTGGTACCTTATTTAGTTCATTTGGTGAGGTCATGTTTTTGTGGATGGTGTTGATGCTAGTAGATGTTCTTCAGTGTCTTGGCATTAAAGAATTAGGTATTTATTGTAGTCTTCACTATCTGGGCTTGTTTGTACCTGTCCTTCTTGGGAAGGCTTTCCAGATATTTGAAAGGACTTGGATGTTGTGATCTAAGCTGTATCTGCTGTAGGGGACACCCCAAGTCCAGCAACACTGTGGTTCCTGCAGACTCATAGGGGTCCTACCTTGATAGTTTGGACAAGATTTTGTGGATTACCAGATAGACTCTTGTTCCCTTCCCTTACTTTCTCCCAAACAAATGGAGTCTCTCTCTGTTCTGAGCCACCTAAAGCTGGGGTGGAATGACACAAACACCTCTGTGACCAGTACCACTATGACTGCACTAGGTCAGACCTGAAGCCAGCACAGGACTAGGTCTTGCCCAAGCCCTGCTATAACCACTCCCTGACTACTGTCTATGTTTTCTCAAGGCCCTGGGGCTCTACAATCAGCAGGTAGCAAAGCCATCCTGGCTGTGTCCTTTCCTTCAGGGTAGCAAGTTCCCCCAGGCCCCAGGTGGGTCAAGCAGTGCAGTCCAGGAGTCAGGGACTAGAGTAAAACTCCTTAGAAGTCTTCCTGGTCTTCTGTTGTACTGCAGCTGAGCTGACTCTCAAACTGCAAGAAGCAGTCCTCCTCACTCTTCCTTCCCTTTTCCAAAAGCAGATGATATGGTTTGGGTCTATGTCCCTGCCCAAATCTCTTATCAAATTGTAATCCCCAATGTTGGAGATGGGTCCTGGTGGGAGGTGATTGGATTATGGGGGTGGATTTCCCCTTTGGTGCTATTCTTGTGATAGTGAGTGACTTGCTGCAAAATCTGGTTGTTTAAAAGAGTGTGGCACCACCCACCTCAGTCTCTTCCTCCTGCTGCAGCCATGTAAGATGTGCCTGCTTCCCCTTTGCCTTCTGCCATAATTGAAAGTGTCCTGAGGCTTCCACAGCCATGTTTCCTGTAGAGCCTGTGGAACTGTAAGCCAATTGAACCTCTTCTCTTTATAAATTACCCAATCTCAGGCATTTCTTTATAGCAAGCAAGAACAGACTAAAACAGTAGAGGAGCCTCCCTTCATGGCCACCACCACCACCATAGGTTGCAGGGAGTACTGCTAGACTACTGCTGATGTTTCCTTAAGGCTCAAGGGCTCTTTAGTCAGATTGTGGTGAATGCTGTTTGGCCTGGGACTCACCCTTCAGGGCAATGGGCTCCCCTCTGGCCCAGGGAAGGATCAGAGATGTTGTACAAGAGTCCAGTCCTAGAACTGGGGACCCCAGGGGCTTGCTTGGTGCTCTATGCACCTGTGGCCAAGCTGGTACCTGAAGCCAGAAAGTTTCAGAGGCTAACCCAAGGACTTTGACATAGTACCTGGGTATCTCTGCTGGTTATTCAGGGCCAAAGGGCTCTTCAGTTAGTAGGTGATTAATACTGCTAGGACTGGGTCCTTCTCTTCAAAGCAGTGGGTTCCCTTCTGTCACAGGGTGTGTCTAGAAATGTCATCTGGGAGCTAGGGCCTGGAATGAGGGCCTCACCCACTCTCACCGGTGCCCTATCCTACTGTGGTTCAGCTAGTATCTAAGATGCAAGACAGAGTTCTCCCTGCTCTTCTCTCTCCTCTCTTCAAGCAGAAGGAAGGGATATCTTTTGGAGCCATGAACTGTGCAGCCTGGGGTTAGGGAAGAGGTGATGCCAGCACTCTCTTAGCCACTGCAGCTGGTGTTTCAGTAGGTTGTATGTCCCCCAAGTCCACTGTCTCTGGGCCCAGTTCAGCACTAGGACTTGCCTGAGAGTTGCAGTCCTTATGGCTTAGAGTACCTTTCAAGTTTATTTAGAGACTCATAGCACTTTCGCCCATGATGGCAAGGTTTGCAGGAACTCAAGTTCTTACCACTGGGATCAGCAATTCCTCCTTGGCTAGGGCTGGTTTAAATCCCCTATGTGGGCAGGCATCAACTGAGTTTGGTCACATTTTTCTTTCTACTCTAACAGTACAGCACTGAGTTTATTGCCTCACAGTTGGTGAGTTGTCCCTTCCCCAGCACCCAGAGAAGCTGTACACAGCACACCACTGCCACTGCAAGGGGGTGGGGAGTGGGTGGTGTCAGCGATTTAAGACTGTTTTTTCTATCTCTTCAGTGCCTCTTGGTGATAGGAAATTAAAAACAGGTACTGTGAGTGTTCACCTGATTTTTGGTTCTTATAAAGTTTTTTTGTTTGTTTGTTTGTTTTGGTTTTGGTTTTGGTTTTTTTGTGCCCGTGTGTAGATGTTAAATTGGTGTCCTTGCAGGAGGGACGATCAGTAAAGCTTTCTATTCCACCATCTTTCTCTGCTTCTCTATTTATTTTTTGGTTTCTATGAAAACATATTTTTGCATTGATAGTTGTTCCATTTAGTGTTCCTGTGGTGGAACAATTGTTCAATTGTTGGAGGGCTCTATTTGGCCATCTTTCTCTGCCTTTCCTGGGGATTTTATATGTATTTCATATATATATACACACACACACATGCACACACACAGAAAATATATATATATAAATTTTCTGTTTATATTTATAAATATATATATATTTTTTTCTGTGTGTGTGTGTGTGTGTGTGTAATCCTGGTTTGTGACATGTTTCGTACCTGGTTTCTTTTACATAATATTCTCAAGATTCACCTACTTTATAGCATGTATCAGTACTTCTTCCTTTTTATGGCTGAATAATATTCCGTTGTGTTTATGTACCATATTTTATTTATCTACTTATCTGTTGATGGACACTTGGGTTGTTTCCACCTTTTGGCTGTTGTGAATAGTGCTGCTATGAGCATGAGTGTAAGTGTACTTGTTAAATTACATTTTCGATTACTGTTTCAAATACTCTGGGTTAAATACACTTATTATTGAAATTGTGGGGTAGTATGGTGATTCTATACTTGACTTTTTGAGGAACCACCACCAAACTATTTTCCACAGTGACCAGGCCATTTTACTTTACCACCGGCAATGGGCAAGATTTCTAATTCCTCTACATCCTTATCAGCATTGGTCATATTCCTTATTATTATTCTTATTGCCATCATAGAGGACATGATGTGGAACCTCATTGTGGTTTTGATTCACATTTTCCTAATGATGGACATATTCTTATGTTATTGTTCATCATTTCTATATCTTCTTTGAATAAATATCTTTTTAAAAATTTTGCCATTTAAAAGATTGGATTGTCTATCCTTTTTGTTGTTAAGTTGTAAGCACTTTTACATATGGATCCTAGTCTCTTGTCAGATGTATGATTTGCAAATATTATCTCCCACTTTGTAGACTGCTTTTTCACTTTATGATAATGTCCTTTGAGTTACAAAACTTTTAATTTTGATAAATTCCAACTTATCTATTTTTTCTTTTTTGCTTGTGTTTTCACTGTCATTTGTAAGAATATACTGCCAAATCCAAGACCATGAATATTTATTGTTATATTTTCTTCTAATAGTTTAAAAGTCTTAGATTTTATATTTATGTCATTGATCCAATATCCTATTGTCCCAGCATAATTTGTTGGAGACACTATTCTTTTTTCATTAAATGGTCTTGGCATCCTTACCAAAAATCAGTCAGTCAGTGACACCACAGGCACAGGCAAAAGAAGAAATATAAAGGCAAAATGGACTACATCAAAATTTAATATTTCTTGCATCAATAGACAGTATCAACAGAATAAAAAGGCAACAAGAATGGGAGAAAATACTTGAAAATCATATATCTGGTAAAGTATTAATACTCAGAATATATAATGGACTCCTACAACTCAACAACAGAAACAACCTGATTCAAAATGCGCAAAGGACTTGAATAGACATTTCTTCAAAGAAAATATACAAATGTCCAACAAGCACATGAAAACTCAACATCACTAATCATTGGGGAAGTCCAAATCAAAAACACCTGATACTATCTCACACATATTAGCATAGAAAATATTTAAAAACATAACCACAGGCCGAGCACGGTGGCTCACACCTGTAATCCCAGCACTTTGGGAGGCCGAGGTGGGCGGATCACAAGGTCAGGAGATCGAGACCATCCTGGCTAACACGGTGAAACCCTGTCTCTACTAAAAATACAAAAAAATTAGCCGGGCACGTTGGCGGGCGCCTGTAGTCCCAGCTACTCAGGAGGCTGAGGCAGGAGAATGGCGTGAACCCGGGAGGCGGAGCTTGCAGTGAGCCGAAATCGCGCCATTGCACTCCAGCTAGGGGGACAGAGCGAGACTCCGTCTCAAAAAAAAACAAAAACAAAAGCAAAAACATAACCACAAAATAACAAGTATTGGTGAGAATTTGGGGAAATTGAAATATGTGCACTATTGGTGGGAATGTAAAATTGTAGTGGTCCGACAGGTTCTTTTTGCCCCCTGCCCAGCTAGATCCAATTTACCAACAGTGAAATTGTGATAAAGAGTTTAATAAATGCAGAGAAAGCTAAGCAGAATACCAGAGTTTATAACTCAAATCAGTATTTCCAAAAATTCAGAGACCAGGGATTTTTAAGGGTAGTTTGGTGAAAAGGGGCGTAGGAGATAAAGAATACTGATTGGTTGGGTTGGGGATGAAATCACAGGGGATTGAAGTGGGTTCTTACTGCTGTCATTAGTTCTTGGGTGGAATTGCAAAACTAGTTGAACTAGTTTATTGGTCTTGGTGGCACAAGCTTGTCCATCACAATGCAGGGTCTGAAAAGTATCTTGAGCAGCAGTCTTAGGTTTTATAATAATGAGGTTGTCCTAGGAGCAACTGGGGAGGTGAGGAATCTTGTGGCCTCTGGCTGCATGCCTCCTGAGTCATAATTCCTAATCTTGTGGCTAATTTGTTAGTTTTAGGGCTGTTTTCATCTCTGTTTCAGTTAAACTATAAAATAAATTCCTCCCAGAGTTAGCTCGTCCTATGCCTAGGAATGAACAAGGGTAGCTTAGAGTTTAAAAGCGAGATGAAATCAGTTAGGTCAGATTTTTTTCATTGTCGTAACTTTTCTATGTCAGATTTTTCTCACTGTCATTTTTATAAAAGTGGTTTCAAAATGGTACACCTTTTGTGGAAAACAGTGTGGTAGTTCCTTAAAAAACTAAAAATAGAATTATATCCAACAATTCCTATAGCTAGGTATGTACTCAAATGAATTAAAAGCAGAGTCTTGAAATCTTGAAGAGATATTAATACACCCATGTTCATAGCAGCATTATTCATGATAGCTAAAATGTGAAAGCAACAAAGTGTCCATCAATAGATCAGTGGATAAGCAAAATGTGCTATATGTAATAAGAAAAGAATTGTGAGCATGACATGAGCAAGGTGGCAGAATAGTAGGTCCCAGCCCCTGCCTCCTCATAGAAACACTGATTTAATAACCACCTATGGTGAAAGTACCTTTACAAGAGCTCATGCATCCAGGTGATAAGTTCCAGCACCCTGGTGGATCACAGAAATGAGAAGACATTAAAAAGAGTGAGGACAGTGGCTTAACTTTACCCATGTTATCCTCCCTCAAGTTGGCATGAGAGATCTTCTCAGCCCTGCTTTTCTCCGGTAGGGAATAAAAGAGTGTAAAGGGAGTGTTAAACCTTCCCAGGCTTTTAGGATGCCACCCAAGAAGTCTGTTTCTTTCACACTTCACCCAGAACACTGAGAGTATAGGCATGGCTAGATCACATAGGAGTATCTAAGAACAAAGTAAAGGAGCAGGGGCTCTCAAAAATTAGCACATGGATCTCAACAGCCAACCTGTGGATCTCAACAGCTAACCTGTGGCCTGCAGTAGCAGGTCCACCTGCTCATGAATCCTTGCAGTGTGCCTGCTTGTCTTTCCACAATCCCTGGCAGTTGGCCTCACAACAGACACTGCCAATCAGCCCATCTAGAATCTCTGATCAGGGTGACTAGTGAAAGGCTTTCCCTGCCAAAGCCAGTCTGTAAAGATGCAATATAGTCACTGTTTTTTCAAATGCACAGATACCAACCTGAGGCAAGAATTATAAAGAATCAGGGAAACAATGGCACTGAAGGAACAAAATAAACTTTCAGTAGCAGACCCTAAAGAAATGGAGTTTGACTAACTTCCTTAAAAAGAACTCAAAATAATCATCTCAATGTAGTTAATTGAGCTACAAGAGAACACAGATGGACAACTAAACAAAATAAGAAAAATAATACATAAACAAAATTAGAAGTTCAACAAAGAAATAGAAACCATAAAAAGAACCAAATGGAAATTCTTGAGCTGAAGAATATGACAACTGAACTAAAAAACTCGATAGAGAGATTTTACATCAGACCTGATCAAGCAGAAAAATCGATTACTTGAAGATAGGTTAAACTATAAACTAAATTCCTCCCATAGTTAGCTTGTACTATGCCTAGGACATTTGCAATTGAGTCAGAAAAGCAAGAAGGAAAAGAATGAAAAACAGCAAAGAGAGCCTATGGGACTTATGGGACACCAGCAAGGGAATCAATATATGCATAAGGGAGTTTCCAAAGGAGAAGATAAAGAGATAGTAAGCTTATTTAAAGAAATAGTCACTGAGGGCCAGATGTGGTGGCTAACACCTGTAATCCCATCACTTTGAGAGGCCAAGGTAGGTGGATTGCTTGAGCCCAGGAGTTCATGGCAACATGGCAAAACCCCATCTTAACAAACAAAAACCAACTAGAAGTTTGCCAGTTGTGATGGTGTATATCTATAGTCCCAGCTACTTGGGAGGCTGAGGTGGGCAGATTGCTTGATCCCAGGAGGGCAAGGCTTCAATGAGCCATGACTGCATCACTGTACTCCAGTCTGGACAGAAGAGTAAGACCCTTTTTCTGAAAAAAACAAAAATTATTGAAAATTTCCCAAATTTGTGAAAGAAAATGAACATCCAGGTTCATGAAACCCAAAAGACCCAAAATATGTTGAACCTAAAGAAATTTACACAGACAAACAATATAATTAAATTGTCATACATAAAATACAAAGAAATAATTTTAAAAGCAGCAAGAGAAAGAAAATGATGACTTGTTGCATACATGTAACCCCACAAAAGGCTGTGAGAGGATTTCTCAGCAGAAACCTTGCAGGACAGAAAAAAGTGGGATGATATATTCAAAGTGCTGGAGGGGAAAAAAACAACAAAGAAATCTTGCAACCAATAATACTATACCCAGTAATAGTATCCTTTAAAAATGAAGGCGTGACAGGGCATGGTGGCTCACACCTGTAATCTCAGCACCTTGCTAGAGGCCAAGGCAGGCAGATTGCCTGAGGTCAGGAGTTCAAGACCAGTCTGGCCAACATGATGAAACCACGTCTCTACTAAAAATACAAAAAAATTAGCCAGGCGTGGTGGCATGCGCCTGTAATCCAGGCTACTCAGTAGGCTGAGGCAAGGGAATTGCTTGAACCAGGGAGGTGGAGGTTGCATTGCAGTTAGCCGAGATCGCGCCACTGTACTCCAGCCTGGGTGACACAGCAAGACTCCATTGAAAAAAAAACAAAATGAAGGAGTGAGAAAAACTTTCTCAGATAAACACAAACTTAGGGAGTTCTTCATCACTAGACTACCTTACAAGAAGTGCTAAAGAAAGATAGTTCTTCAAGTTGAAATGAAAAGGTACTCAGCGGCAACACAGATATGAAAATATACATCTCCCTGCTAAAGATAAATATATAGATAAATACATAAAATATAATAATGTAATAGCACATTAATCATTTCTGATCCTACTATTAAAATTAAAAGACAAAAGTAATAAGAATAAATACGACCACAAATGTATTGATGGATACACAATACAAAATAAAATAAATTTTGACATCAATAATGTCAGGTTGAGGGGAGGGAAAGAACAGTGTCAGATTTTTGTATGTAATTGAAGTTAAGTTGTTATCAGCGTAAAACAGACAGCTATAACTGTAAGTTGTTTTATGCAAGCTGTATAGTAACCACAAGCCTATAGTACATACAAAAATGGTAAACAATAAAAGAATCAAAGAATACCACTACCAAAAAAAATCATATCTATAAGGAAGACAACAAGAGAGGAAGAGAAGAATAAAAGAAGTACAAAACAGAAAACAATTAACAAAATGGCAGCAGTAAATCCTTACCTATTAATAATTACATTAAATGCAAATGGACTAAACTGAATCAAAAGACAGAGTGGCTGAATGGATTAAAAAACAAGATCCAACCATATGCTGTGGGAAGAAACTCTCTCTAGCTTTAAGGACATGCATAGGCTGAAAGTGAAGGGGTGGACAAAGTTGTTTCATGTGTCAACCTAAATAGCAGAAAGAGACTCTCTTTAAAAATGATATTTATTGGCCAGGCGTGGTGGCTCACGTCTGTATTCCCAGTACTTTGGGAGGCCGAGGCAGGTGGATCACGAGGTCAGGAGATCAAGACCATCGTGGCTAACAGGGTGAAACCCTGTCTTCACTAAAAATACAAAAAAAAGTCAGCGGGACGTGGTGGTGGGTGCCTGTAGTCCCAGCTACTCCAGAGGCTGAGGCAGGAGAAAGTCGTGAACCCCAGAGGCGGAGCTTGCAGTGAACTGATATCGCGCCACTGCACTCCAGTCTGGCCACAGAACAAGACGCCGTCTCAAAATTAAAAAAAAGAGAGATATTTATTTGGAAATGGGTATTGCAATGAAAATATGTGTGCCATAGTAACCTATATGCATATTCAGGAGGTTAAGGAAGACAAAGGTTTTTAAAGGAAAAATGATGAGGATTATATAAGTTTTTGAATCAATTATTTTTGGCCATGAGGATCAATAATAAGGGTGGTATCAGTTTGATGTTGGACAAACAGTTACTGGGCATATGTCCTTGTAGGAGTGTTTTTTGTATAAGATTGTGATGGCTTTTGTGCAAGGCTGCAATTTTTATAGTCCTTTATGCCAATTCCTATTATCAGTGATTCATGCATGAAAACCCTCCTTTTATGGCCTTCCCTGGCTCCATTTGTCAGGCTTTTTTTTTCTTGTTTTTGTTTTGTTTTGTTTGTTTGTTTGTTGTTTTTTTGTTTTTGAGACAGAGTTTCACTCTTGTTGCCCAGACTGGAGTGCAATGGTGCAATCTCGGCTCACTGCAACCTCTACCACCCAGGTTCGAGTGATTTTTCTGCGTCAGCCTCCTGAGTAGCTGGGATTACAGGCACCTGCCACCATACCTGGCTAATTTTTTGTATTTTTATTAGAGATGGGGTTTCACCCTGTTGGCCAAACTGGTCTCAAACTCCTGACCTCAGGTGATCCGCCTGCCTTGGCCTCCCAAAGTTCTGGAATTACAGACATGAGCCACTGCGCCCATCCTTGTCAGAGTTTCTAACATGAGTATCTCCATTTTGATTCTGGCAACTTTTCAAAGTACCCCCGCTAATCCCCCACCTTTTCTTTGGAGACAGGGTCTCACTCTGTCACCTAGGTTGGAGTACAGTGGTGTGATCATAACTCACTGTAACCTTGAACTCATGAGCTCTAGTGATCTTCCATTTCAGCTCCCTAAGCAGCTAGAACTGCAGATGGGCACCACCAGACTTGGCTAATTTGTTTTACTTTTTTGTTGAGATGGGATTCTGCTATGTTGCCCAGGCTGGTCTCAAACTCCTGGGCTCAAGTGATCCTCCTGCCTCAGCCTTCTGAAGAGCTGGGATTATGGATGTGAGCTACTATGTCCAGTCTTCCTTCTTATCAGTATCTTTCACTAAAAGCATTGCTGATTAATCATCCTGTGGTTAGGTTTTGGTTGTCTCTTGATGCCAAGATAGACTTGTCCCAATTTGTTGCTCTGGTCCCATGTTTTAGGTAGTAGTTGGCAACTATGAGTCAGTGTCAATGCTCTTTAAGCCATATTTAAGCAACAAGGGAGGTTTGGAGGAAGTGACTGTGAGGCTAAGTTTACATGGAGTTCATTGTTAAGTTCATTTTTTGTCTGTTTCATAGGCATTGCTACCATCTCAAAGTACAGGGCTAGCATTATTGTGTTAGAAGTTGTACACCTGCAGAAATTGAACAAGTATTGGTAGTTTTTAGCCATGAATGTAGGCTTAAAGGCAACCAATTGAATAAAGGAAATGACCATAGCGAACTAGGTGGGATCTGATATAACCATGTGGCCTGTTTTCTTATTTTGTATATATGGGCCTCAATTTCCTCAGAGGAATTTGTCCAGGTAAAGCGTGTAGTAGCCATAGTATATACATTTTCTTATTTAACCAATAGATAATATAGAGCAATTTTACCATCTAGTAGTCCATGATTGGGTTGAATTAGAGCAAAAAGTGAGCAATAGTTACATTAGGAATGTTGCTAAAGTTACCCACTAAGGGGACTAAGGGATCTCAGTTCAGGTTCTATCAAATTACCAGTGCAATGTACTGTCTGGAAAATTTCAATTACACTGTTTTCCTGCTGAGTGCAAAAGGTAGGCATTAAGAGGGTAAGAGTCTCATAATATAGAGTCCTGTTCTGATGTCTTGGGAAAAGCTGTTTACAGTATGAAGCCATCAGCTTATTATCCTGGTTTGCAGCTTGAGTGTCTTTGGTTATGGCAATGGTTTGGTGAGCTTATCTGTGTGGCTCATACATCAGGCAAAAATTTGTCCCTTAAAATTCACCTAAGTTCAGCTCATAGGGCTTCAGGAACAGAGCAATTCCCATTTTTTAGTGGTCCTATAGAAAAGAGTTGAATTGGAGAAACCTAGAATAATTCAGGATCTAGTCTGTTCTACAGGTAGATAATAAAAACTTGAAAACAATGCATAGGGCTACCATCTAATAAATGGAGTATTACAGCTTTTCTTTAGAAATACAACTTTTCTCTCTATAGTCATCCCAATTTTTATTAAAGCTAATCAGTAAAAAATTATTTATAAAGTATATTTAATTTTATCACATTTTGGTATGATCATTTACATAAGTGCAGTAAGAATAGTGGTTGACCACAGAGAAATCTCAGATTTATAAATCTCTCAAGATTGGGAAGCCAAACTAAGGCAGACTTTAGATTTCTTCTACAGTCTTAAGGTTCCTGGGCCTGCCAGGGAGTGACAATTTTTACTCACTATAAAGCTAAAAACTCTTGGAGCTAGGGATTCTATGCACATTCTCAAATATATATTCCAGCCAAAGCCTTGAAAATATAACCATTTGTTCCAATTGTGTCCTGTTATAAAGAGAGTAGATTCTTACTGAACTTGTGCAAACAGTTATCCTTCCATAAAGATAACAGTACTCGTGAATACTTTCTGAATTCTGCACTTTCTGAATTTTGCACTTTCTAAAAGTGCAAAAGTAAATGTTTTCACTTTTGTTTATAAAAGTACACTTTACCAAATTACTATAAACTATAGATAATTTAAGAGAAAACATTCCTTTAAATCTGGAAAACAAAATAGTTAAGTAAATAATAAAAAATTTTCAAATAAAAGTCTTAAAACATTGTCTTAATCAGTTATTTTATTTCATGTAATTAAGTTTCATTTGGCTTTGAATTGATTAGTAGTTTTGCAAATTTGCCAGTTTTTTTATTAGGGTTCTGGAAAATTTATATTTAGTCCATTGATCTTAAAGTTTAGAAAAATGTATTTAGGAATACTTTCAATGACTCTTATTGCAAATGCTTTTAGAGAAGATTCAAAATTGTGGATGACAGAGATTTAGAATAGCCATGATTAAAAATCTGATGGAAGTTTATTCTAATCAGCAGTTGACAATAAAATTTGGTTATTTTTGTGGCATACAACATAACCAGAATTATGACTGATGATATATTAGAATTCTAAGAGTTCTATATAATTTTGGAACGTTCATATAAATAACATACCTATAAATATAACTGAAAGAAGATCTAGCGTCACTTATCATTTGACAATGCTTCCCATACAATTTACCAAATAAGCCTAATTATTATAAGATGACACATCTGTCTATTGAGGCTCTCCAGGGGCCTAGGTTAATTCTAGGTCAAAAACACTTAATTTAGAATTTTGTTACAAAGGCAGCTCATCAAAGATGTGAAAGGTTTAAAACAGCTGATCACAACAGAATCACAGGTCACTGTGGCCCATAATCATGTCATCACTATGATACTATAATCATTCATTTGAGCAGAGTGATCAAAAGACTTCAAAAGCAATATAGAAAAGTCACTTGGATGTAAAAAATGCCTTAACCCTTTCAAAATTCAGTTTTCCTAAGTAATAAAAACAAACTAGTTTTTGTTTTAAACCCAGGGAATTACTGATAAAACATAAAATCTTTTTTTTTTGGACAGTTTTCAAAAATGTAAACAAAAATATTTTTCCGTGTGATTGTTTCTCCTTATGGGAAGCTATTTAGGTAACCCGGAAGTCAAATCTAATAAAAGACACTTAAATTTAATCAGATACAGGAAGAGTGTGTGCCCAAGGTTATGAGTGTATATCAAATCACAGAGGAAGGTAAACCAGAAAATTAATACCTTGAGCATGGAAATACATGATTCTTGTAAAAGCATGGGAAATTTTCTGAGTATGTGAAACAATTCAGACATATCTGGAAAAGCCAAGAGTACAGAATCAAGTTATACTGGTGCAAACATTGCTCTAAAAATGTAAAGCTGCAGTTCAGAAGATGGTTGAAAATTTAAAGAAACATTTCAGAATTAAAAATCAAAACCTCTCCTAATTTTTTACTAAGAGCAGATTAATACCTCAGGAAAACCTTGTGCTACCATAGAAGACCAAATTTGTAATTTTGTAGCACTGTGTATTTATAGCATGCACACATAAATCAAAATTAATCTTTAGAAAGACTCACAATTTCCTTCTAATTATAGCCAGCACACACAAATGTTTTTCTTTTCTTTCTTTTTTTCTTTTTTTTTTTTTGAGATGCAGTTTTGCTCTTGTTGTTCAGGCTGGAGTGCAATGGTGTGATCTCGGCTCACCACAACCTCCACCTCCCGGGTTCAAGCAATTCTCCTGCCTCAGCCTCCTGAGTAGCTGGGATTACAGGCATGTGCCACCACGCCCAGCTAATTTTTCTTGTATTTTTAGTAGAGCTGGGGTTTATCCATGTCGGTCAGGCTAATCTCAAACTCCTGACCTCAGGTGATCCTCCCACCTAAGCCTTCCAAAGTGCTGGGATTACAGGCGTGAGCCACGGCGCCCAGCCCAAATGTTTTTCATAAATTCATTCTTCACAAACTTTCCATGACTTACACCAACCTTCCATGACATGCTTAGACTATTAGTTTTGTTCCTTATTTCCTCTTTGTTAAATAACCAGGCATTTTACTTTAGGACAGAAAATTTACCACGCAAGGTTCTTTTTTTATTTAAAAAAATTCCTTAAATTTTTAAAAATTATTTTTAAAAATGTTTGTGGATACACAGTAGGTATATATATTTATGTCGTCCATGAGATGTTTTGATAACTTGCTTTACATCTCTCTCTCTGTCTTTCTTACTGGTTATTTTCTATCTTTGTATTTCCTTCCTTAATTTTACTTTTTGAAACAACTAGCCTCTAAATGACATTTTTTTAATGCCTTATAATTTTTCTCATCAGAAATATGTTCATTTCTGTATAGTTTGTATGCAAAATTATATATGTTAATTAGAATGTTTAACTCTTAGTAACCTTAATTTCTAGTGATAACCTAGGAAACAACAAATTTTGAACTGTCTGTTGCATGTTGGTGTTTTGTAGAGAAGAAACATTTTATAATTTTTAGAAAGAAGTTTTTCCATAACATAATTTTTATGCACATTGATAGGCTCAACTATATTTAGTCTTTCTATAAAATTTATGAAGCAAAGTAAAATCTTATGTTCAGCAATATATGTTTCATTATTTTATCTTCTTGGGAAATTATCCAGACATTTAATGAGTATTGGTAAATTTAATATAACATAACTTTAAGATTTCAAATTATATAAAAGTTTGTTTATAAACATTTATCTCATTTACATTTACCTAATTAATTTTTATCAATTATACCTAGATTACTTATGAAAACTGAAATATTAGACAAAATTAGCTATTATTTCAGGTTATTTTTCTGTTAATGATTTTTACAGCCTGTGAATATTAGGTGTTTACCCAAGTAAGAAATTTGCATGAGTATTTTGCCAATAAATTAGAAGATACAGCTGTTTTCATTATACCAACAGTAATAAATTACTCTTATTTATTACAGTAATTATAAATTATTGTAGAATAATTATTAAAGTAATTATAAAGAAAAATTATTCTGTTTTCAGGCTGGTTTTGTAGTATTTAACCTTTGTATCAAACCCTGATGCCTTAAAACATCTAGCAAAGACAAATATAAAACTGACTAGTAAGTCCAAGCAAAAATATATGCTAACAATTTTGAATTACATTTTTATTTTTTTTTACCAAGAATTTCAAAACCAACTTACTTATTAAAGGCCTACTTACGTCACATAAACTAAAGGCATTTGGGTTAATTATTAGATATTTTAACAGTTTATATGAGTACTCGCTTATCTAAGCCAGTTTGAATGGAATTCCTTAAGGGATTTTTGGTCAACTATGCCAAATTCTACCATGTAGACACAACACACAACATAATACATGTGCATATATATAGACATATCTAAACATATATATACACACATAGATCTTTTGCCTTTCATTTTAGAGTTTTAGTTACGAGTCAGTAAAACATATTAATACATAGTATAAACTCATGAGTTTTAAAAGGCAGTTGAATCTAAATTATATTTCTGACAAAATGGGACTGGTTCACCTGACTAAATTTTATTTTCCCTGATAGGTAGTCTAACGAAGGCTGTGGGCCAAAACTTTGGATAAACCAGTTAAAAAAAATTTTTTTTTTTACTCTCCCCATTTTTCAGTTTCAAATGAGTTTAAGTGGTTACATTTTTTAAATGTTTACATTTTAGCTGGGATGATCCAAATTGTGTGAGAAAAACAAAATCTCCAAGTAGTCTTGAATTTTAGTAACAAATTTGTCTTTTGTTTGTTGGTTTTGTTTGCTTGACTAGTCAATTGTGCAAGGAAGTACTGGAGGAAAAGTTATTTGCAGTTTTTTTTTCCCTGATTTTTCTGGTTCATACATAGCAGACAATGAAATTCTCATGCCAGACAGAGATATCTTAGATTATGGCTCTGAATTTAAGATTTTGACCCCTTTGATCTGACAGCCTAACTTTGATAAACATTTATCTGTTTATTTCCTTTTAGAATGTCAATCTTTCAATTAATTCTTCTATCAACTTAAGTGATTGTCATCCAGACAAACCTAAATATATATTTCCAAAAGGTATCTAGATTGTTGGTTACCATGGAGCTGTTGTATTTAACCTTTGTATCAAACCCTGACACCATAAAACATCAAGCCCTTTAAACCTAGAAAGAATCTTAACTGGAATTCCATAAGCAGTGAGCTTATCTTAATACCAAAAGAAAAGTCAGCAGATTCAAAGTAGGCAGATAAAAATAGAGATAGACACAGAACTTAGAAGGTTCTACATGTTAATGCTACAGTTGGTTGCAGTGTCTAATTTAGTTATAAGAAAAACAAGGTTGGGGAGTTTGAATGATCTCCTTTAATGGCCATAAATTACCCTCGGTGTAATTTCTGTCCATTGATTTAAAATGTATGCCAGGCTGGACTATAAGTCTTGAATTTATAGCTGTTTGAGGTCCTCGAGGTTTGGCATGATTCAGAATTTCAGGGATCCCATTCCATTCCTTTTTGTTCTGTTTGCTTTATTTTATTTTATTTTATTTTATTTTATTTTATTTTATTTTATTTCCATAGGTTATTGGTGGAGCAGGTGGTGTTTGGTTACATGAGTAAGTTCTTTAGTGGTGATTTGTGAGATTTTGGTGCACCCATCACCGGAGCAGTGTACACTGCACCCTTTGTGTAGTCTTTTATCCCTCACCCACTTCCCACCCTTTCCCTCTGAGTCCCCAAAGTCCATTGTGTCATTCTTAAGCCTTTGCATCCTCATAGCTTAACTCCCACTTATGAGTGAGAACATACAATGTTTGGTTTTCCATTCCTGAGTTACTTCACTTAGAATTATAGTCTCCACTCTCATCCAGGTCACTGTGAATGCCATTAATTTATTCCTTTTTATGATATATCATATATATATGATATATATATATCTCACAGTTTCTTTATCCACTCATAGATTGATGGGCGTTTGGGTTGATTCCACAGTTTTGCAATTGTGAGTTGTGCTGCTATAAACATGCATGTGCAAGTATCTTTTGTGTATAATGACTTCTTTTCCTCTGGGTAGATGGCCAGTAGCGGGATTGCTGGATCAAATAGCAGTTCTAGTTTTAGTTCTTTAAGGAGTCTCCACACTATTTTCCATAGTGGTTTTACCAGTTTACATTCCCACCAGCAGTGGTGAAGTGTTCCTTGTTCACTGCACCCATGCCAACCAACATGTACTATTTTTTTATTTTTCGATTATGGCCATTCTTGTAGGTGTAAGGTGGTATTGCATTGTGGTTTTGATTTGTATTTCCCTGATCATTAGTGATGCTGAGCATTTTCTCATGTTTGTTGGCCATTTGTATATCTTCTTTTGAGAATTGTCTATTCATGTCCTTTAACCACTTTTTGATGAGACTTTTT
Organism: Chlorocebus sabaeus; assembly: GCF_047675955.1. Classification (NCBI taxonomy): domain Eukaryota; kingdom Metazoa; phylum Chordata; class Mammalia; order Primates; family Cercopithecidae; genus Chlorocebus; species Chlorocebus sabaeus. The sequence continues at coordinate 32,142,531 of NC_132929.1, read as the reverse complement.
TTTTTTTTTTTCTTGCTGATTTGTTTGAGTGTGTTGTAGATTCTGGATATTAGTCCTCTGACAGATGTATAGATTATGAAGATTTTCTCCCACTATGTGGGTTGTCTGTTTACTCTGCCGACTGTTCCTTTTGCTCTGCAAAAGCTCTTTAGTTTAATTCCCTGCTATTTATCTTTGTTTTTATAGCACTTGCTTTTGGGTTCTTGGTCATGAAATGCTTGCCTAAGCCAATGTCTAGAAGGGGTTTTCCAATGTTCTAGAATTTTTATAGTTTCAGGTCTTAGATTTAAGTCTTTAGTTCATTTTGAGTTGATTTTTATATAAGGTGAGAGATGAGGATCCAGTTTCATTCTCCTACACATGGAGATTATCCAATTATCCAACTAGCCAATTGGCACCATTTGTTGAAAAGGGTGTCCTTTTCCCACTTTGTTTTTGTTTGCTTTGTCGAAGATCAGTTGGCTATAAGTGTTTGGGTTTATTTCTGGGTTCTCTATTCTGTTCCACTGGTCTATGTGACTATTTTTATACCAGTACCATGTTGTTTTGGTGACTATGGCCTTATAGTATAGTTTAAAATCAGGCAATGTGATGCCTCCAGATTTGTTCTTTTTGCTTAGTCTGGTTTTGGCTATGCAGGCTCTTTTGGTTCCATAGAAATTTTAGAATTTTTTTTCTGATTCTGTGAAGAATGATGGTGGTTTGATAAGAATTGCATTGAATTTATAGATTGCTTTTGGCAGTATGGTCATTTTTGCAAAACTAATTCTACCCATCCACGAGCATATGATGTGTTTCCATTTGTTTGTGCTGTCTAGGATTTATTTCAGCAGGGTTTTGTAGTTTTCCTTGTAGAGGTCTTTTACCTCATTGGTTAGGTATATTCTTAAGTATTTTAATTTTTTTTTTTTTTTTTTGCAGCTATTGTAAAAGGGGTTGATTTCTTGATTGATTCTCAGCTTGGTTGTTGTTGGTGTATATGAGAACTACTGGTTTGTGTACATTATTTTTGTATCTGGAAACTTCGCTGAATTCTTGTATCAGTTCTAAGAGCTTTCTGGAGGAGTCTTTAGGGTTTTCTAGGTAAACAGTCGTATCATCCGCAAATAACAACTGCTTGACTTCCTCTTTACTGATTTGAATGCCTTTATTTCTTTCTCTTGTCTGATTGCTCTGGCTAGGACTTCCAGTACTATGTTGAAGAGGAGTGGTGAGACTGGGCATCCTTGTCTCATTCCAGTTCTCAGAGTGAATGCTTTCAACTTTTCCCTATTCAGTATTATGTTGACTGTGGGTTTGTTTTAGATGGCTTTTATTACATTGAGGTATGTCCCTTGTATTTCTGATTTTGTTGACAGTTTTAATCATAAAGCGATGCTGGATTTTGTTGAATGCTTTTTCTGCATCTGTTGAGATGATCATGTGATTTTTGTTTTTAATTCTGTTTATGTGGTGTATTACATTCATTGACTTGTTTATGTTAGACCATCCCTGCATCCCTGGTATGACACCCACTTGATCATGGTGGATTGTTTTTGGTATACTGTTGGATTTGGTTAGCTAGTATTTTTGTTAAGGATTTTACCATCTGTGTTCATTACGGATATTGGTCCATAGTTTCCTTTTTTGGTTATGTCCTTTCCTGGTTTTGGTGTTAGGGTGATACTGGCTTCATAGAATGATTTAGGGAGGGTTCCCTCTCTATCTTGTGGAATAGTATCAATAGAATTGGTACCAATTCTTTCAACATCTAGTAGAATTCTGTTATTAATCCGTCTACTCCCGGACTTTTTTTTGGTAATTTTAAAAACATTTCAGGCTCACTGCTTGTTACTGGTTTGTTCAGAGTATCTAATTCTTCCTGATTTAAACTAGGAGGGTTGTATCTTTCCAGGAATTTATCCTCTCTTCTAGGTTTATCTAGTTTGTGCGCATAAAGGTGTTAAGAGTAGCCTTCAGTCATCTTTTGTATTTCTGTGGTGTCAGTTGTAATATCTTCTGTTTTGTTTCTTATCGAGCTTATTTTGATTTATCTCTCTTCTTTTCTTGGTTAATCTTTCTAATGGTCTGTCAATTTTATTTATCTTTTCAAAGAACCAGGATTTTGTTTCATTTATCATTGTATTTTTTTGTTTGTTTCAATGTTACTTAGTTCTGCTCTCATCTTGGTTATTTCCTTTCTTCTGCCGGGTTTGGGTTTGGTTTGTTCCTGTTTCTCTAGTTCCTTGAGGTGTGACCTTAGATTGTCTGTTTGTGCTCTTACAGGCTTTTTGATGTAGGTATTTAGGCTTATGAGGTTTCTTCTTAGCACTGCCTTTACTGTATCCCAGAGGTGTTGATATGTTGTGTCACTATTGTTGTTAAGTTGGAAGAATTTTTTAATTTCCATCTTAATTTCATTTTTGGCCCAATGATCATTTAGGAGCAGGTTATTTAATTTCCACGTATTTCCGTGGCTTTGCAGGTTCCTTTTGGAGTTGATTTCCAGTTTTATTCCACTGTGGTCTGAGAGAGTGCTTGATATAATTTCAATTTTCTTAAATTTATTGATGCTTATTTTGTGGCCTATCATATGGTCTATCTTGAATAAAGTTCCATATACAGTTGAATAGAATGTATATTCTGTGGTTGTTGGGTGGAATGTTCTGTTTATATCTGTTAAGTCCATTTGTTCCAGGGTATACTTTAAATTCATTGTTTCTTTGTTGACTTTCTGTCTTGATAACCTGTCTAGTGCTGTCAGTGGAGTATTGACATCCCTACTATTATTGTGTTGCTATCTCATTTCTTCTTAGGTCTATTAGTAATTGTTTTATAAATTTGGGAACTCCAGTATTAGGTGCATATATGTTAGGATTGTGATATTTTCCTGTTGGACAAGGTCTTTTATCATTATACAATGTCCCTCTTTGTCCTTTTTAACTGCTGCTGCTTTAAAGTTTGTTTGGTCTGATATAACAATGGCTACACCTGCTCACTTTTGGTGTCCATTTGTATGAAATGTCTTTTTGCACCCTTGTACCTTAAGTTTATGTGAGTCCTTATGTGTTAGGTGAGCCTCTTGGAGGCAGCAGATAGTTAGTTGGTGAATTCTTATCCATTCTGCAATTCCGTATCTTTTAAGTGGAGCATTTAGGCCATTTACATTCAATGTTAGTATTTAGATATGAGATACCATTCCATTCATCATGCTGTTTGTTGCCTATATATCTTGGTTTTTTGTTTTTTGATTTTGTTTTCTAAATTGTATTTTTTGTTTTATAGGTCCTGTGAGGTTTATGCTTTAAAGAGGTTCTGTTTTGATGTGTTTCCAGGGTTTGCTTCAAGATTTAGTGTTCCTTTTAGCAGTTCTTGTAGTGGTGGCTTGGTAGTGGTAAATTCTTTCAGCATTTGTTTGTCTGAAAAAGACCATATCTTTCCTTCATATATGAAGCTTAGTTTCACTGGATACGAAACTCTTGGCTGATCATTGTTTTGAGGAGGCTGAAGATAGGGCCCCAATCCTTTCTAGCTTGTAGGGTTTCTGCTGAGAAATCTGCTGTTAATGAGATAGGTCTTCCTTTATAGGTTACCTGGTGCTTTTGTTTCAGTTCTTAAGATTTGTTCCTTCGTCTTAACTATAGATAAACTGATGTCAGTGTGCCTAGGTAATGATCTTTTTTTCAAAAAATTTCCCAGAGATTCTTTGTGCTCCTTCTATTTGGATGTCTAGGTCTCTAACAAGGCTGGTGAAGTTTTCCTCAATTATTTCCCCAAATATGTTTTCCAAAATTTTAGATTTCCATTCTTCCTCAGAAATGCCAACTATTCTTAGGTTTGGTCATTTAATATAATCCCAGATTTCTTGGAGACTTTCTTCATATTTTCTTATTTTTTTCTTTGTCTTTGTTGGATTGGGTTAATTCAAAGACCTTGTCTTCAAGCTCTGAATTTCTTTCTTCTACTTGTTTGATTCTATTACTGAGACTTTTCAGAGCATTTTACATTTCTGTAAGTGTGTCCACTGTTTGCTGAAGTTTTGATTGTTTTTTATTTATACTATTTCACTGAATATTTTTCCCTTTACTTCCCAATTTTTTAAAATTTCCTTACATTGGACTTCACCTTTCTCTGGTACCTCCCTGATTCGCTTAATAACTAACCTCCTGAATTCTGTTTCAGGTAAATCAGGGATTTCTTCTTGGTTTGGATCTAGTGCTGGTGAGCTAGTATGATTTTTGGAGGGTGTTAAAGAACCTTGTTTTGTCATAGTACTAGAGTTGGTTTTCTGGTTCCTTCTCATTTGGGTAGGCTGTGTCAGAGGGAAGATCTAGGGCCGAAGGCTGTTGTTCAGAATCTTTTGTGCCACAGGGTGTTCCCTTGATGTAGTATTCTCCCTCTTTTCCTATGGATGTGGCATCCTGAGAGCCAAGCTGTAGTAATTGTTATCTCTCTTCTGAATCTAGCTACCCAGCAAGTCTACCAGGCTCTGGGCTGGTACTGGGGGATGTCTGCACAGAGTTCTGTGATGTGAACCATCTGTGACTCTCTTAGCCATGGATACCAGCACCTGTTTTGGTGGAGGTGGCAGGGAAGTGAAATGGTCTCTGTGAGGGTTCTTAGCTTTGGTTTAATACACTATTTTTATGTGGTTGGCCTCCTGCAAGGAGGTGGTGCTTTCCAGAGAGTATCCGCTGTGGTAGTATGGAGAGGAACAGGTGGTGGGTGGGGCCCTAGAACTCCCAGGAGTATATGCCCTTTGTCTTCAGTTACCAGGGTAGGTAGGGAAGGCCATTGGATGGGGGCAGGGTTAGACATGTCTGAGCTCAGACTCTCCTTGGGCAGGTCTTGCTGTGGCTGCTGTGGGGATTGGGGGTGAGGTTCCCAGGTCAATGGCGTTATGTTCCTAGGAAGTTTATGTTTGTCTCTACTGTGTCATGCAGGTTGTCAGGGAAGTGGGGGAAAGCCAGTAGTCACAGGCCTCACCCAGCTTCTATGCAATCCAAAGGGCTGGTTTCACCCCCACCGTGCCCCACAACCCCAGTAGCACTGAGTCTGTTTCTAGGCAGTGGGCAAGCAGGGCTGAGAACTTGCCCCAGGCTACCTGCCTCCCAGCTGTGAAAACAAGTATGGCTTTCCTTCTTCCCCTGCCTGTGAAGTCTGCACACCAGATTCATGCCCTCCCCCGAGTTCTGGCCAGGAGACTTCTCAATCAGTTCAAATTGTTGCAAAGTTCAGCTGGAGATTTCCTTCTCCCTGTGGCCTTTCCAAGTGCCTCTGGCCACCCTAACGAAGGACAACTGTGAGACCAGGCAGAAATAGTTTGCTAGGGTACCCAGAGAGCTCACAGGGCTTTTCCTGCTGTTTCCTCTTCCCCTGTATAATGCTTGGCTCTCTCAATTGACTCAGCTCAAGGTAAGATGAGAATCTTCTCCCATAATCTAGACCTTCAGTTTCCTTAGGGGTGTGTGTGTTCAGAAGCGGACAATCTCCCTTTCCCACTTCCACAGTTTGGGCACTCAGTATTGGGGGTGTCTCCCAGGTCCTGCAGAAGTAATCTGCTTCCTTCAGAAGGTCTGTGGGTCCTCCCCGGTTTCCTGATTTATTCCTCCTGTCATTGAAGAGAGAGGCGACTTCCTCCTTGGAGACTTTAGATGCCACTGCTCAGTCTGGAAAAGCCCATTCCATTTCCTACTAATCTCTTGAGGGCAATGACAATCCTGAAAACCCCATAAAGGAAAGTCAGGGGTTTGGACCAGTGTTTTAGATGGTGGCCACTGCCCTCATGACGTTTAATTAGCCATCTTGCACCCACCATTTAGAATGATTATTTTTGCTTACAAAAGATAATCAGAAGAAAGCCGGGGAAAAAAAGTTAAAAAGCCAAATTATTTATAAACATGCATAACCAAACCAAAATAACAGTGCTCAGAAAAATTTTAAGCTAGGCATGCAGAACAAACAAAGTATTAGACATATAGAAATAATCAAAAGTGAATTCACCAGAAAAGTCATGCCTTACACATAGAAGATAAATTCTGTAGAAACCAGAGTACACAAACTAGAAGGACACATGGCTTTATACCAGAAAGGGTTTGCCAAAAACAAACAAAAAAAATTTTTTTTTTGTTATTATACTTTAAGTTCTAGGGTACATGTGCACAACGTGCAGGTTTGTTACATAGGTACACATGTGCCATGTTGGTTTGCTGCATCCATCAACTCGTCATTTACATTAGGTATTTCTCCTAATGCTATCCCTTCCCCAGCTCCTGACCCCTGACAAGCCCTGGTGTGTGATGTTCCCTGCCCTGTTTCTAGGTGTTCTCATTGTTCAACTCCCACCTATGAGTGAGAACATGTGGTGTTTGGTTTTCTGTCCTTATAATAGTTTGCTGAGAATGATGGTTTCCAGCTTCATCCATGTCCCTGCAAAGGACATGAACTCATTCTTTTTTATGGCTGCATGATATTCAATGGTGTATATTGCCACATTTTCTTAATCCAGTCTATCATTGATGAACATTTGGCTTGGTTCCAAGTCTTTGTTATTGTGAATAGTGCTGCAATAAACATATGTGTACATGTGTCTTTATAGTAACATGATTTATAATTCATTGGGTATATACTCAGTAATGGGATCGCTGGATCAAATGGTATTTCTAGTTCTATATCCTTAAAAAATTGCCATGCTGTCTTCCAGAGTGCTTGAACTAATTTACACCCCTACCAACAGTGTAAAACTGTACCTATTTCTCCACAACTTCTCCAGCATCTGTTGTTTCCTGACTTTTTAATGATCACCATTCTAACTGGCATGAGATGGTATCTCCTTGTGGTTTTGATTTGCATTTCTCTGATGACTGGTGATGATGAGCATTTTTTCATGTGTCTATTGGCTGCATAAATGTCTTCTTTCGTGAAGCGTCTGTTTGTATGCTTTGCCCACTTTTTGATGGGGTTGTTTTCTTCTTGTAAATTTAAGTTCTTTGTAGATTCTGGATATTGGTCCTTTGTCAGACGGGTAGATTGCAAAAATTTTCTCCCGTTCTGTAGGTTGCCTGTTCACTCTGATGGTAGTTTCTTTTGCTGTGCAGAAGCTCTTTAGTTATATTAGATCCCATTTGTCTATTTAGGCTTTTGTTGCCATTGCTTTTGGTGTTTTAGTCATGAAGTCCTTGCCCATTCCTATGTCCTGAATAGTATTACCTAGGTTTTCTTCTAGGATTTTTATGGTTTTAGGTCTAACATTTAAGTTTTTAATCCATCTTGAATTAATTTTTATATAAGGTGTAAGGAAGGGATCCAGTTCCAGCTTTCTATGTATGGCTAGCCAGTTTTGCCAGCACCATTTATTAAATAGGGAATCTTTTCCCCATTGCTTGTTTTTGTCAGATTTGTCAAAGATCAGATGGTTGTAGGTGTGTGGTGTTATTTCTGAGGCCTCTGTTCTGTTCCATTGGTCTATATCTGTGTTTTGGTACCAGTACCATGCTGTTTTGGTTACTGTAGCCTTGTAGTATAGTTTGAAGTCAGGTAGCATGATGCCTCCAGCTTTGTTCTTCTTGCTAAGGATTGTTTTGGCAATGCAGTCTCTTTTCATATGAACTTTAAAGTAGTTTTTTCTAATTCTGTGAAGAAAGTATGTGGTAGCTTGATGGGGATAGCATTGGATCTATAAATAACCTTGGGCAGTATGGCCATTTTCACAATATTGATTCTTCCTATCCATGAGCATGGAATGTTTTTCGATTTGTTTTTGTCCTCTCTTATTTTCTTGAGCAGTGGTTTGTAGTTCTCTTTGAAGAGGTCCTTCACATCCCTTGTAAGTTGGATTCCTAGGTATTTTATTCTCTTTGTAGCAATTGTGAAATGGGAGTTCACTCATAATTTGGCTGTCTGTTATTGGTGTATAGGAATGCTTGTTATTTTTGCACCTTGATTTTGTATCCTGAGACTTTGCTGAAGTTGCTTATCAGCTTAAGGAGATTTTGGGCTGAGACAGTGGGATTTTCTGAATATACAATCATGTCATTTGCAAGCAGGGACAGTTTGACTTCCACTTTTCTTAATTGTATACCCTTTATTTGTTTCCCTTGCCTGATTGCCCTGGCCAGAACTTCCCACACTATGTTGAATAAGAGTGGTGAGAGGGCATCTTTGTCTTGTGCCGGTTTTCAAAAAGAATGCTTCCAGTTTGTGCCCATTCAATGTGATACTGGCTGTGGGTTTGTCATAAATAGCTCTTATTATTTTGAGATACGTTCCATCAATACCTAGTTTATTGAGAGTTTTTAGCATGAAGGGCTGTTGAATTTTGTCAAAGGCCTTTTCTGCATCTATTGAAATAATCATGTGTTTTTTGTCATTGGTTCTGTTTATATGATGGATTACGTTTATTAGTTTGTGTATGTTGAACCAGCCTTTCATCCTAGGGATGAAGCAAACTTGATCATGGTGGATAAGCTTTTTGATGTGCTGCTGGATTTGGTTTGCCAGTATTTTATTGAAGATTTTCACATCGATGTTCATCAGGAATATTGGTCTAAAATTCTCTTTTTTTGTTGTGTCTCTGCCAGGCTTTGGTATCAGGATGATGCTGGTCTCATAAAATGAATTAGGCAGGATTCCCTCTTTTTCTATTGATGGGAATAGTTTCAGAAGGAATGGTACCAGCTCCTCCTTGTACCTCTGGTAGAATTTGACAGTGAATCCGTCTGGTCCTGGATTTTTTTAGTTGGTAGGCTATTAATTATTGCCTCAATTTCAGAACCTGTTACTGGTCTATTCAGAGATTCAACTTCTTGCTGGTTTAGTCTTGGGAGGGTGTATGTGTCCAGGAATTTATCCATTTCTTCTAGATTTTCTAGTTTATTTGTATAGAGGTATTTATAGTATTCTCTGATGGTGGTTTGTATTTCTGTGGGATTGGTGGTGATAGCCCCTTAATCATTTTTTATTGTGTCTACTTTGATTCTTCTCTCTTTTCTTCTTTATTAATCTTGCTAGCAGTCTATCAATTTTGTTGATCTTTTAAAAAAAACCAGTTTCTGGATTCAATGATTTCTTGAAGGGTTTTTTGTGTCTGTATCTGCTTCAGTTCTGCTCTGATCTTAGTTGTTTCTTGCCTTCTGCTAGCTTTTGAATTCGTTTGCTCTTGCTTCTCTAGTTCTTTTAATCGTGATATTAGGGCGTTGATTTTAGATCTTTCCTGCTTTCTCTTGTGGGCATTAAGTGCTATAAATTTCCAGCTACATACTGTTTTAAATGTGTCCCAGAGATATTGGTACATTGTGTCTTCGTTCTCATTGGTTTCAAAGAACATCTTTATTTCTGCCTTCATTTCATTATTTACCAAGTAGTCACTCAGGAGCAGGTTGTTCAGTTGCCATGTAGTTGTGTGGTTTTGAATGAGTTTCTTAATCCTGAGTTCTAATTTGATTGTGCTGCGGTCTGAGAGACAGTTTGTTGTAATTTCTGTTCCTTTATATTTGCTGAGGAGTGTTTTACTTCCAATTATGTGGCCAATTTTAGAATAAGTGTGATGTGGTGCTGAGAAGAATATATATTCTGTTGATTTGGGGTGGAGAGTTCTGTAGATGTCTATTAGGTCTGCTTGGTGCAGAGCTGAGTTCAAGTCCTGGATATCCTTGTTAAACTTCTGTCTCATTGATCTGTCTAACATTGACAGTGAGGTGTTAAAGTCTCCCATTATTATTGTGTGAGAGTCTAAGTCTCTTTGTAGATCTCTAAGGACTTGCTTTATGAATCTGGGTTCTCCTGCATTGGGTGCATATATATTTAGGATAGTTAGCTCTTGTTGTTGAATTGATCCCTTTACCATTATGTAATGGCCTTCTTTGTCTCTTTTGATCTTTGTTGGTTTAAAGTCTGCTTTATCAGAGACCAGGATTGCAGCCCCTGCTTTTTTTTTCTTTCCATTTGCTTGGTAGATCTTCCTCTATCTCTTTATTTTGAGACTATGTGTGTCTCTGCATGTAAGTTGGGTCTCCTGAATACAGCACAGTGATGGGTCTTGACTCTTTATTCAATTTTCCAGTCTGTGTCTTTTAATTGGGGCATTTAGCCCATTTACATTTAAGGTTAATATTGTTATGTGTTAATTTGATCCTGTCATTATGACGTTAGCTGGTTATTTTGCCCATTAATTGATACAGGTTTTTCATAGCATCAGTGGTCTTTACAACTTGGCATGTTTTTGAAGTAGCTGGTACCAGTTGTTCCTTTCCATGTTTAGTGCTTCCTTCAGGAGCTATTGTAGGGCAGGCCTGGTTGTGACAAAATCTCTCAGCATTTGCTTGTCTGTAAAGGACTTTATTTCTCCTTCACTTATGAAGCTTAGTTTGGCTGGATATGAAATTCCGGGTTGAAAATTCTTTTCTTTAAGAATGTTGAATATTTGCCCCCTTACTCTCTTCTGGCTTGTAAGATTTCTGCCTAGAGATTTGCTGTTAGTCTGATGGGCTTCCCTTTGTGGGTAGCCCAACCTTTCTCTCTGGCTGCCCTTAACATTTTTTCCTTCGTTTCAACCTTGGTGAAACTGACAATTATGTATCTTGGGGTTGCTCTTCTCAAGGAGTATCTTTGTGGTGTTCTCTGTATTTCCTGAATTTGATTGTTGGCCTGCCTTGCTAGGGTGGGAAAATTCTCCTGGAAAATATCCTGAAGAGTGTTAACCAACTTGGTTCCATTCTCCCCATCACTTTCTTTTTTTTATTTTTATTTTTATTTTTATTTTATTTTATTTTATTTATTTATTTATTATTATTATACTTTAAGATCTAGGGTACATGTGCATAACGTGCAGGTTTGTTACATATGTATACTTGTGCCATGTTGGTGTGCTGCACCCATCAACTCGTCAGCACCCATCAACTCATCATTTACATCAGGTATAACTCCCAATGCAATCCCTCCCCCCTCCCCCCTCCCCATGATAGGCCCAGGTGTGTGATGTCCCCCTTCCCGAGTCCAAGTGATCTCATTGTTCAGTTCCCACCTATGAGTGAGAACATGCGGTGTTTGGTTTTCTGTTCTTGTGATAGTTTGCTGAGAATGATGGTTTCCAGCTGCATCCATGTCCCTACAAAGGACACAAACTCATCCTTTTTTATGGCTGCATAGTATTCCATGGTGTATATGTGCCACATTTTCTTAATCCAGTCTGTCACTGATGGACATTTGGGTTGATTCCAAGTCTTTGCTATTGTGAATAGTGCTGCAATAAACATACGTGTGCATGTGTCTTTAGAGCAGCATGATTTATAATCCTTTGGGTATATACCCAGTAATGGGATGGCTGGGTCATATGGTACATCTAGTTCTAGATCCTTGAGGAATCGCCATACTGTTTTCCATAATGGTTGAACTAGTTTACAATCCCACCAACAGTGTAAAAGTGTTCCTATTTCTCCACATCCTCTCCAGCACCTGTCATTTCCTGACTTTTTAATGATCGCCATTCTAACTGGTGTGAGATGGTATCTCATTGTGGTTTTGATTTGCATTTCTCTGATGGCCAGTGATGATGAGCATTTTTTCATGTGTCTATTGGCTGTATGAATGTCTTCTTTTGAGAAATGTCTGTTCATACCCTTTGCCCACTTTTTGATGGGGTTGTTTGTTTTTTTCTTGTAAATTTGTTTGAGTTCTTTGTAGGTTCTGGATATTAGCCCTTTGTCAGATGAGTACATTGCAAAAATTTTCTCCCATTCTGTAGGTTGCCTGTTCACTCTGATGGTAGTTTCTTTTGCTGTGCAGAAGCTGTTTAGTTTAATTAGATCCCATTTGTCAATTTTGGCTTTTGCTGCCATTGCTTTTGGTGTTTTAGACATGAAGTCTTTGCCCATGCCTATGTCTTGAATGGTACTACTTAGGTTTTCCTCTAGGGTTTTTATGGTATTAGGTCTAACATTTAAGTCTCTAATCCATCTTGAATTAATTTTCATATAAGGTGTAAGGAAAGGATCCAGTTTCAGCTTTCTACTTATGGCTAGCCAATTTTCTCAGCACCATTTATTAAATAGAGAATCCTTTCCCCATTTCTTGTTTCTCTCAGGTTTGTCAAAGATCAGATGGCTGCAGATGTGTGGTATTATTTCTGAGGACTCAGTTCTGTTCCATTGGTCTATATCTCTGTTTTGGTACCAGTACCATGCTGTTTTGGTTACTGTAGCCTTGTAGTATAGTTTAAAGTCAGGTAGCGTGATGCCTCCAGCTTTGTTCTTTTGACTTAGGATTGTCTGGGAGATGCAGGCTCTCTTTTGGTTCCATATGAACTTTAAAGCAGTTTTTTCCAATTCTGTGAAGAAAGTCATTGGTAGCTTGATGGGGATGGCATTGAATCTATAAATTACCTTGGGCAGTATGGCCATTTTTATGATATTGATTCTTCCTATCCATGAGCATGGTATGTTCTTCCATTTGTTTGTGTCCTCTTTTATTTCACTGAGCAGTGGTTTGTAGTTCTCCTTGAAGAGGTCCTTTACATCCCTTGTAAGTTGGATTCCTAGGTATTTTATTCTCTTTGAAGCAATTGTGAATGGAAGTTCATTCATGATTTGGCTCTCTGTTTGTCTGTTACTGGTGTATACGAATGCTTGTGATTTTTGCACATTAATTTTTTATCCTGAGACTTTGCGGAAGTTGCTTATCAGCTTAAGGAGATTTTGGGCTGAGACAATGGGGTTTTCTAAATACACAATCATGTCATCGGCAAACAGGAACAATTTGACTTCTTCTTTTCCTAACTGAATCCCCTTGATTTCTTTCTCTTGCCTGATTGCCCTAGCCAGAACTTCCAACACTATGTTGAATAGGAGTGGTGAGAGAGGGCATCCCTGTCTTGTGCCAGTTTTCAAAGGGAATTTTTCCAGTTTTTGCCCATTCAGTATGATATTGGCTGTGGGTTTGTCATAAATAGCTCTTATTATTTTGAGATACATTCCATCAATACCGAATTTATTGAGCGTTTTTAGCATGAAGGGCTGTTGAATTTTATCAAAAGCCTTTTCTGCATCTATTGAGATAATGATGTGGTTCTTGTCTTTGGTGTTGTTTATATGCTGGATTACGTTTATTGGTTTGCGAATGTTAACCAGCCTTGCATCCCAGGGATGAAGGCCACTTGATCATAGTGGATAAGCTTTTTGATGTGCTGCTGAATCCGGTTTGCCAGTATTTTATTGAGGATTTTTGCATCGATGTTCATCAGGGATATTGGTCTAAAATTCTCTTTTTTTGTTGTGTCTCTGCCAGGCTTTGGTATCAGGATGATGTTGGCCTCATAAAATGAGTTAGGGAGGATTCCCTCTTTTTCTATTGATTGGTATAGTTTCAGAAGGAATGGTACCAGCTCCTCCTTGTACCTCTGGTAGAATTCAGCTGTGAATCCATCTGGTCCTGGACTTTTTTTGGTTGGTAGGCTATTAATTATTGCCTCAATTTCAGAGCCTGCTATTGGTCTATTCAGGGATTCAACTTCTTCCTGGTTTAGTCTTGGAAGAGTGTGAGTGTCCAGGAAATTATCCATTTCTTCTAGATTTTCTAGTTTATTTGCGTAGAGGTGTTTATAGTATTCTCTGATGGTAGTTTGGATTTCTGTGGGGTCGGTGGTGATATCCCCTTTATCATTTTTTATTGCGTCTATTTGATTCTTCTCTCTTTTCTTCTTTATTAGTCTTGCTAGCGGTCTGTCAATTTTGTTGATCTTTTCAAATAAACCAACTCCTGGATTCATTGATTTTTTGGAGGGTTTTTTTGTGTCTCTATCTCCTTCAGTTCTTCTCTGATCTTAGTTATTTCTTGCCTTCTGCTAGCTTTCGAATGTGTTTGCTCTTGCTTCTCTAGTTCTTTTAATTGTGATGTTAGAGTATCAATTTTAGATCTTTCCTGCTTTCTCTTGTGGGCATTTAATGCTATAAATTTCCCTCTACACACTGCTTTAAATGTGTCCCAGAGATTCTGGTATGTTGTATCTTTGTTCTCATTGGTTTCAAAGAACATCTTTATTTCTGCCTTCATTTCGTTATGTACCCAGTAGTCATTCAGGAGCAGGTTGTTCAGTTTCCATGTAGTTGAGCGGTTTTGATTGAGTTTCTTAGTCCTGAGTTCTAGTTTGATTGCACTGTGGTCTGAGAGACAGTTTGTTATAATTTCTGTTCTTGTACATTTGCTGAGGAGTACTTTACTTCCAATTATGTGGTCAATTTTGGAATAAGTGTGATGTGGTGCTGAGAAGAATGTATATTCTGTTGATTTGGGGTGGAGAGTTCTATAGATGTCTATTAGGTCTGCTTGCTGCAGAGATGAGTTCAATTCCTGGATATCCTTGTTAACTTTCTGTCTCGTTAATCTGTCTAATGTTGACAGTGGAGTGTTGAAGTCTCCCACTATTATTGTATGGGAGTGTAAGTCTCTTTGTAAGTCTCTAAGGACTTGCTTTATGAATCTGGGTGCTCCTGTATTGGGTGCATATATATTTAGGATAGTTAGCTCTTGTTGCTGAATTGATCCCTTTACCATTATGTAATGGCCTTCTTTGTCTCTTTTGATCTTTGATGGTTTAAAATCTGTTTTATCAGAGACTAGCATTGCAACCCCTGCTTTTTTTTGTTCTCCATTTGCTTGGTAAATCTTCCTCCATCCCTTTATTTTGAGCCTATGTATGTCTCTGCATGTGAGATGGGTCTCCTGAATACAGCAGACTGATGGGTCTTGACTCTTTATCCAGTTTGCCAGTCTGTGTCTTTTAATTGGAGCATTTAGTCCATTTACATTTAAGGTTGATATTGTTATGTGTGAACTTGATCCTGCCATTATGATATTAACTGGTTATTTTGCTCGTTAGTTGATGCAGTTTCTTCCTAGCATCAATGGTCTTTACATTTTGGCATGTTTTTGCAATGGCTGGTACCGGTTGTTCCTTTCCATGTTTAGTGCGTCCTTCAGCGTCTCTTGTAAGGCAGGCCTAGTGGTGATAAAATCTCTAAGCATTTGCTTATCTGTAAAGGATTTTATTTCTCCTTCACTTATGAAACTTAGTTTGGCTGGATATGAAATTCTGGGTTGAAAATTCTTTTCTTTAAGAATGTTGATTATTGGCTCCCACTCTCTTCTGGCTTGTAGAGTTTCTGCTGAGAGATCTGCTGTTAGTCTGATGGGCTTCCCTTTGTGGGTAACCCAACCTTTCTCTCTGGCTGCCCTTAAGATTTTTTTCCTTCATTTCAACTTTGGTGAATCTGGCAATTAAGTGTCTTGGAGTTGCTCTTCTCGAGGAGTATCTTTGTGGCATTCTCTGTATTTCCTGGATTTGAATGTTGGCCTGCCCTACTAGGTTGGGGAAGTTCTCCTGGATGATATCCTGAAGAGTGTTTTCCAACTTGGTTCCATTTTCCCCCTCACTTTCAGGCACCCCAATCAGACGTAGATTTGGTCTTTTTACATAATCCCATACTTCTTGCAGGCTTTGTTCATTTCTTTTTAGTCTTTTTTCTTTTGGTTTCTCTTCTTGCTTCATTTCATTCATTTGATCCTCAATCGCTGATACTGTTTCTTCCAGTTGATCGAGTTGGTTACTGAAGCTTGTGCATTTGTCACGTATTTCTCATGTCATGGTTTTCATCTCTTTCATTTCGTTTATGACCTTCTCTGCATTAATTACTCTAGCTATCAATTCTTCCACTCTTTTTTCAAGATTTTTAGTTTCTTTGTGCTGGGTACGTAATTCCTCCTTTAGCTCTGAGAAGTTTGATGGACTGAAGCCTTCTTCTCTCATCTCATCAAAGTCATTCTCCGTCCAGCTTTGATCCGTTGCTGGCGATGAGCTGCGCTCCTTTGCAGGGGGAGATGCGCTCTTATTTTTTGAATTTGCAGCTTTTCTGCCCTGCTTTTCCCCCATCTTTGTGGTTTTATCTGCCTCTGGTCTTTGATGATGGTGACGTACTGATGGGGTTTTGGTGTAGGTGTCCTTCCTGTTTGATAGTTTTCCTTCTAACAGTCAGGACCCTCAGCTGTAGGTCTGTTGGAGATTGCTTGAGGTCCACTCCAGACCCTGTTTGCCTGGGTATCAGCAGCAGAGGCTGCAGAAGATAGAATATTGCTGAACAGCAAGTGTACCTGTCTGATTCTTACTTTGGAAGCTTCCTCTCAGGGGTGTACTCCACCCTGTGAGGTGTGGTGTGTCAGACTGCCCCTAGTGGGTGATGTCTCCCAGTTAGGCTACTCAGGAGTCAGGGACCCACTTGAGCAGGCAGTCTTTCCCTTCTCAGATCTCAACCTCCATGTTGGGAAATCCACTGCTCTCTTCAAAGCTGTCAGACAGAGTCGTTTGCCTCTGCAGAGGTTTCTGCTGCTTTTGTTGTTTAGCTGTGCCCTGTCCCCAGAGTCTACAGAGACAGGCAAGTTTCCTTGAGCTGCTGTGAGCTCCACTCAGTTCGAGCTTCCCAGAGGCTTTGTTTACCTACTTAAGCCTCAGCAATGGCGGGCGCCCCTCCCCCAGCCTCGCTGCTGCCTTGCAGTTAGATCACAGACTGCTGTGCTAGCAATGAGGGAGGCTCCGTGGGCGTGGGACCCTCCCGGCCAGGTTTGGGATACAATCTCCTGGTGTGCCTGTTTGCTTAAAGTGCAGTATTGGGGTGGGAGTTACCCGATTTTCCAGGTGTTGTGTGTCTCAGTTCCCCTGGCTAGGAAAAGGGATTCCCTTCCCCCTTGTGCTTCCCAGGTGAGGCGATGCCTCGCCCTGCTTCAGCTCTCGCTGGTTGGGCTGCAGCAGCTGACCAGCACCAATTGTCCGGCACTCCCTAGTGAGATGAACCCAGTACCTCAGTTGAAAATGCAGAAATCATCGGTCTTCTGTGTCGCTCGCGCTGGGAGTTGGAGACTGGAGCTGTTCCTATTCGACCATCTTGCTCCACCCCCCTCCCCATCACTTTCAAGTACACCAGTCAAACATAGATTTGGTCTTCTCACATAGTCCCATATTTCTTGGAGGCTTTGTTCGTTTGTTTTCACTCTTTTTTTCTCTAAACTTGTCTTCTCACTTTATTTCATTAATTTGATCTTCATTCACTGATATCCTTTCTTCTGCTTGATCAAATCTGCTATTGAAGCTTGTGCCTGCGTCGCGAAGTTCTCGTGCCGTGATTTTCAGCTCTATCAGGTCCTTTAAGGTCTTCTCTACACTGTTTATTCTAGTTAGCCATTCGTCTAACCTTTTTTCATGGTTTTTAGCTTCCTTGTGATGGGTTAGAACATGCTTCTTTAGCTCAGAGAAGTTTGTTTTTACCGACCTTCTGTTGACTCATCAAAGTCATTCTCCATCCAGCTTTGTTCTGTTGCTGGTGAGGAGCTGCGATCCTTTGGGGGAAGAAGAGGCACTCTGGTTTTTAGAATTTTCAGCTTTTCTGCTCTGGTTTCTCCCCATCTTTGTGATTTTATCCACCTTTGGTCCTTGATGTTGGTGACTTACAGATGGGGTTTTGTTGTGGATATCCTTTTTGTTAATGTTGATGCTATTCCTTTCTGTCTGTTAGTTTTCCTTCTAACAGTCAGGTCCCCCAGCTGCAGGTCTGTTGGAGTTTGCTAGAGGTCTACTCCAGACCCTGTTTGCCTGGGTATCACCAGTGGAGACTGCAGAACAGCAAATATTGCAGAACAGCAAATATTGCTACCTGATCCTTCCTCTGGAAACTTCGTCCCAGAGGGGCACCCACCTGTATGAGGTGTCTCTCAGCCCCTACTGGGAGGTGTCTCTCAGTTAGGCTAGACTGGGGTCAAGGACCCACTTGAAGAGGCAGTCTGTCCGTTCTCAGAGCTAAATCACTGTGCTGGGAGAACTACTGCTCTCTTCAGAGCTGTCACAGGGACGTTTAAGTCTGCAGGAGTTTCTGCTGCCTTTTGTTCAGCTATGCCCTGCCTATAGAAGTGGAGTCTATAGAGGCAGTAGGCGTTGCTGAGTTGCAGTGGGCTCTGCCCAGTTCAAGCTTCCTGGCCACTTTGTTTACCTACTCAAGCCTCAGCAATGGCAGTCGCCCCTCCCCTGGCCAGGCTTCAGCCTTGCAGGTCAGTCTCAGACTGCTGTGCTAGCAGTGAGCAAAGCTCCATGGGCATGGGACCCACTGAACCAGGCACGGGAGAGAATCTCCTGGTCTGCCAGTTGCTAAGACCGTAGGAAAAGTACAGTATTTGGGTGGCAGTGTCTCATTTTTCCAGGTAGAGTCTGTCACGGCTTCCCTTGGCTAGAAAAGGGAAATACCCCGACCCCTTACGCTTCCTGGGTGATGCAACGCCCTACCCTGCTTCACCTCACTCTCCATGGGCTGTACCCACTGTCCAGTCAGTCCCAGTGAGATGAACCAGGTACCTCAGTTGAAAATGCCAAAATCACCTGTCTTCTGTGTCAATCATGGTGGGAGCTGCAGACCGGAACTGTTCCTATTCGGCTCTCTTGGAATGGATCCCCCAACAATTTTACAGTTCTAAGAGGAATACAAGTTTCTTTATAGCAAGCTTATAAGCAAATCAGATCCTGAATAAAGTAAAAAAGAACCCACCAGAGGAAAGAATCTAAGAATTCAAGAGATTCGCCAAAGAGGTAACTCACGGAAGTGGAGAATGCCAAGGGCTCAGTTAGTATTGCACTTCATTCCAAGGGCCATTGATCTGTCTGTAATGAGGTTGCTTTCTTTCTGCTTAGTGAACACCAAATTAGATCAACCTATATAACAGACAGAGAGAAACTTTCTAAAAGCAAATGATGTTTATTTGTGAACGGGCATTGCAATGGAAATACAGGTTGGTGCAAAAGTAATTGCAGTTTTGGACCATGCATTTTAAATCATTATAACTAGGCTCAATCACATCTTTATTAATCAAAATAGGAACCATTATAATCAATACATTTTTTGCCAATAAGAAATAAGTTTGTTTATTCCTATAGCATAAAAATCCATGCTTCAGGATTTGACAAACTCTTGGAAAGCTTTTTCTGCCTCCTGCTGGTTGTGGAAGCATTGTCTCTGGAAAAAGTTGTCAAGATGCATGAAGAAGTGGTAGTTGGTTGGTGAGAGTTGGGTGAATATGGCAGATGAGGTAAAACTTCATAGTCCAATTTGTTCAACTTTTGAAGCATTGGTTGTGTGATGTGCAGTCGGGCATTGTTATGGAGAGGAATTTGGCCCTTTCTGTTGACCAGTGCTGGCTGCTGATGTTTCTTTTTTTGGCACAGCTCATCGATTTGCTGAGTATTTCTGAGGTATAATAGTTTCTCTGGGATTCAGAAAGTTGTAATGGGCCAGGTGCGGTGGCTCACGCATATAATCCCAGCACTTTGGGAGGCTATGGTGGGTGGATCATTTGAGGTTAGGAGTTCCAGTCCAGACAGACCGACATGGTGAAATCCCATCTCCACTAAAAATATAAAATTAGCCAGGTGTGGTGGCATATGTCTGTAATTTCAGTTACTCAGGAGGCTGAGACTGGAGAACTGCTTGAACCCAGGAGGTGGAGGTGTGAGCTGAGATCACGCCCTTGCACTCCAACCTAGGCAACAAGAGCAAAACTCCATCTAAAAAAAAAGAAGAAAGGAAGGAAAACAGGAGAGAAGGAAAAGAAAGAAAGAAAGCTGATCAGACTGGCAGGAGACCACCAAACAATGACCATGACCTTTTTTGGTGAAAGTTTGGCTTTGGGAAATGATGTGGAGCTTCTTCTCAGTTCAACCACTGAACTGGTTGTCATCAGTTATCATATAAAACACACATCACAGTCTGATCAAGAAATGATTCATTGTTGTTGCATAGAATAAAAGAGGACAACACTTCAAAATGACAATTTTTAAAAATTTTCACTCAGCTCATGAGGCACCCACTTATTAAGCTTTTTCAGCTTTCCAATTTGCTTCTAATGCCAGATTATCATTGAATGGTAAGCATTGATTTCCTTGACAAACTTCTTGTATAGTTGTAAGAGAATCAGCTTTGGTGATTGCTCTCAATTGGTACTTGTCAACTTCCGATGGCTGGCCACTGTGCTCCTCATCTTTAAGGCTCTTATCTCCTTTGCAAAAGTTCTTGAATCACCCCTGCATTGTACAGTTCATTAAGAGTTCCTGGGCCCAATGCTATTGATATTGTGGGTTATCTCCACTGCTTTACGACACATTTTGAACTTGAATAAGAAAATCACTAGAATTTGCTTTTGTCTAACATCATTTCTATAGTCTAAAATAAATATAAAATAAACAGAAATACCTCATTAGCACAAAAACATAAAGAAATGCACATTAAAGTGATGTGTAACATAACCACATTTATTTAAGAATGTGTTCCAATATCAAATGGAGAATTTAAACAATGCAAAAATGACTGTGTATATATTCAGGGAGGTTAAGGAAGACAAAGGGTTTTTGTTGTTTTTTTTTTTTTTAAATGACAGAATTACATAAGTTTTTGGAATCAATTATTCTTGGCTACAAGGACCAATAACAAGGGTGACACTAGTTTGAGATTGGACAGGCAGTTGCTGGGTAGATGTCCTTGTAAAAGAATTTGTGTGTGTGTATGGTTGCAGTGGCTTTTGTGCAAGTTTGTGATTTTTGCAGTGTTTTATAAAAGTTCTTATCAGGGATTTGTGCATAAGAACCCTCCCTTTGAGGCCTTCTCTGGCTCCGTTTGCCAGGATTTTAAACATGAGTGACTCCATTTTTAATCTTGCAACTTTCACATATGTAAATGATAACCAAAGGGAGCAGGCATGGATACAATTATTTAAGATAAAATAGACTCTCAGACAAAACCTGTAACAAGGGAAAAAGAAGGAGATTATATAATGATAAAAGGGTCAATTCAACAGGAAGATATAACAAATATAGGTGTCTGACATCAGAATACCTACATATGTAAAGCAAATACTGACAGATCTGGAAAGGGAAATAGACAGTAGTACAATAATAGTGTAGACATTAAAACTCCACTTTCAATAACAGATATTGCATCCAGATAGATTATCATAAAGAAAATATCAACTTAAACAATACTAAAGACCAACTATTCTTAATAGACATACAGAACGTTCCATCTAACAACAATAGAGTACAGATTCTTCTCAAGTACATATGGAACATTCTTCAGGATAAATCACAATATGTCACAAAATAAGTCTTAATGTAAGCAGATAGAAATAATTCTAAGTATTTTTTCTAAGCACCATGGGTTGAAACTAGGAATCAATAACAAAAGAAAATGGGAGATTCACACTTCATGCAAGTTAAACAACACATTTTTGAACAACCATTGGGTCAAAGAGAAAACCAAAAGGAAAATTTAGTAATATCTCAAGGCAAAGGAAAACAAAAACACAGCACACCCAAACTTATGAGATACACAAAAGCAGTACTAAGAGGAAAGTTGATCCCTAATAAACAACCTAATATTTTACTTCAAGGAACTAGGAAAAAAATAAATCAAGTTCAAAGGAAAGAAGGAAGGAAATAATAAAGATTAGAGCAGAAATGAATATAATAGGGAAGAGACAATACAAAAATTGTCAAAACTAAGAATTGATTTTGAACAGAAAAGTATTGATAAGCCCTTAGCTAGACTAACAAATAAAAAAGAAAAGTTGAAAACAAAATCAGAAATGAAAGAGAAGATATTTCTGGATGTGACAGAAACAAGATAATGTAAGAGATTTAAGGGACTATTATGAACAATTATAGGAGAACTAAATTGGACAACTTAGAAAATTATGAATAAATACTTCAGAATGCCTACCAAAATGCAATCAGGAAGAAATAAGTAACCAGAACTGACCAATAACAAATAAAGAGATTTAATCAGTAATCAAAAACACCCCAATAAAACAAGCACAGCACCAGATGGCTTCACAGTTGAATTCTACCAAATACTTAAAGAATGAATACCAATCCTTTGTGAACTCTTCCAAAAAATAGAAGAGTAAACACTTCCAAACTAATTTTATGAGGCCAGCATTAACGTGATACTAAAGCCAGTCAAAGACATCACAAGAAAAAAACCACAGGTCAATATCCCTGATGAACGTAGATGCAAAAGCCCCCAAAATATTAGAAAACTGAATTCAACAGTACCTTGAAAGGATCATACAGTATGACTAAGTGGTATTTATTCCTAGAATGCAAGGATGGTTAACATATATGAATCAGTCATTGTGATATACCACATTGTGATATACCATTAACAAAATAGAAGATTAAAAAAATCAGATGATCATCTCAGAAGGTACAGAAAATTTTTTTGACAAAATTCAACACTCCTTCATGTTAAAAAAAATTTCAACAAATTAGATACAGAAAGAAACTTACCTGAATAAAGAAGGCCATATACAAAAATCCCACAGCTAATATCATACTTATTGGTAAAAAACTAAAAACATTTTCGTCTAAGATCCTGAACAAGACAAGGATGCCCACTCTTGCCACTTATAGTCAACGTAGTTCTAGAAGTCCTAGCCAAAGCAATCAGGAAGTAGAAAGTTATAAAATACATCCAAATTGGAAAGGAAGCAGTTAAATGCTCTATTTGTTGAAGACGTGATTTTATATATAGTAAGTCTAAGATTATACCAACCACTCAATCCAAACCTGTTAGAAATCATAAATGGATTTAGTAAAAGTTTCAGGATACAAAATCAACATAAAAAATTAGTTGCATTTCTATATATGAACAACAAATGGTCTGAAAAGGATTAAGAAAACAATCCCATTTAATAAGCTCAAATATTTAGGAATAAACTTTCACGGAGATGAAAGACTTGTACACTGAAAACCATAAAACCTTGAGGAAAATAATTAAAGCAAACCAATGAAAAGATACCCCCTGTTCATAGATTGGAGGAATTAATATTGTTAAAATATTCATACTACTCAAAGCAATATAATGCAATCCCCATCAAAATCCCAATGACATTTTTTACAAAAATACGAAAAAAAATCATAAATTCTATGGAACCACAGTAATCCCTAAGTAGTCAAATCTATTTTGATCAAGGAGAACAAAGTTGGAGGCATCACACTTCCTGGTTTCACAATACATTATAAAGCTATAGTATTCAAAACAAGATAGTACTGACATTAAAATGCACATGTCTTAGGCCACTGGAACATAATAGAACAGAAATAAACCCTTACATGTACAGTCAATTGATCTCCCACAAAGATGCCAAAAATACACATGGATAAAGGATAGTCCCTTCAATAAATGGCACTGAGAAAACTAGATGTCTACATATAAAAGAATGAAACTGGAACTTTATATTACACAATACAGAACAATTTACTAATAATGGATTGAAGACTTAAATGTAAGACCTGAAACTGTAAAACTCCTAGAAGAAAACATAGGGAAAAAACTTATTGATATTGGCTTTGGTAATGATTTCAGGGATATAACAACCAAAAGCACAGGCAACAAAATAAAAAAACAAGCAGGATTACATCAAACAAAAAAGCTTCTGCATAGCAAAGAAAAAAAATTCCACAAAAGAAAAAGGCAGCCTATGAAAAGGGGGAAAATATTTGCAAATCATGTATTTGATAAATGGTTAATATCCAAAATATATATAGAATTCCTATAACTCAATAGCAAGGAAAAAAATCCACAAATAACGCAATTTAAAAATGGGCCAAGGAACTAAACAGACATTTCTCCAAGAAGATATACAAGTGGCTACCAAATATATGAAAATGTGCTCAACATCACTAATTATCAGGAAAATGCAAATCAAAACCACAATGAGATATCACGTTACACTTGTTATGATGGCTGTTAGCGAAGAAACAAAAGATCACAAATGTTGGTAAAAATGTGGAGAAAAAGGAACCATTGTACACCATTGGTGGGAATGTAAACTTGTAGCCATTATGAAAAACAATAGTTTTCTCAAAAATTAAAAAAATTACTATTTGATCCAGCAATCTCACTTATGGGTGTGTATCCAAATTGAAGTCAGAATCTTGAATAAATATCCACAATCCCATGTTCATTCCAGCATTATCATAATAGCTAAAATATGAAAGCAACCTAGATGTCCATGGATGGATAAACGACAAAGAAAATGTGGTACTATACATACAACTGAATATTACTCAGGCTTCATAAAAGAGTAAAATCCTGCCATTTGAAACAAAATGGATGAACATGGAGGACATTATACCAAATAAAATAAGCCAGACCCAGAAAACAAGTACTACATGATTCCACTTACATGAGGAATCTAAAATAGTCACAGCAACAGAGAAGAATGGTGGTTTATGGGGGATAGGGAACGAGGAATATGGGGAAGTATTGGTCAAAGGGTACAAAGCATCACCTACGCAAGATGAGTAAGTCCTAGAGATCTAGTAAAACAAAGCCAATAGGAGTAAGTGTATTATATATATGTACACACACACACACAAAACAAAACCAATATATTACACTTCTATTTGTTTTGTTTTATATATGTGTGTGGGTATATATATACACACACGTATAAAATAAAAAATATACAATTTATATATACATTGTATATCTTAAATATGCAGTTGGCTCATGTGATTATGAAGGCAACAATCTACAGTCTATGAGCTGGAAACCCAAGAGCTGATGATATAGTTCAGTCCTGTCCAAGTACAAAGGAACAAGAACCAGGAAAGCTGATGGTATAATTTTTAGTCTAGGTCCTGAAACCGGCATAATATTCCCATAGACTGTTCTTTTGGATAAACATAGAAACTGACTTTTCTGGTCTTAAAGCTTGAAACTTTTTGTTTTATCTGAGTTCCTTCCTCAGGAAAGGACCTTCAGGCTTCTCAAAAAAAGAAAAGAAAAGAAAAGAAAAAAAGTGTCAAAGAACTGAAATTAACCAGATCACCACATCCAGACGATGAGACATTGGACCCCCTCATTCGTCATGATTGCTTCCTTGCCCCTCCCTAGTTCCTGTTTTCTTACACATTGTTACATTTCTTCCCTGCTATATAAACCCCTAGTTTTAGTTGGTCAGGGAGATGGATTTGAGACTGAGCTCCCATCTCTTTGGATATAATACTGGATTAAAGCCTTCTTCCTTGGCAATACTTGTTGTCTCAATGATTGGCTTTCTGTGCAGTGAGCTGCAGGACCTAGACCAAACCCCTGGTGTTTCAGTAACAGTCCAAGTCCAAAGTCTGGGCCAAAGATTGGTGTACCAGCTTGAAAACAGGCAGTGAGAAAGATTTCTTTCTTACTCAGCCTTTTATTCTATTTATGACTTCAACGGATTGGATGAGGCTCACCCACATTAGGGAGGACAATCTAGTTTACTCAGTCTACTGAAAAAATGTTATTCTAATCCAGAAACACCCTTACAGACAACGTCAGAAATAAGGTTTAACTTAAGAGTGTCTTGGCACCTTGTGGCCCCGTCAAGTTCACACATAAAATTAACCATCATAACTGGTTCTTACCTGCAGCCAAGGCTGAGAACCACTACTCTGGGCACTGGAAAGAATGGCATTTAAATCCTGGAACTTTCTTCAAAGAATTAACAGTATTCTAAATGTTCAGATGCTTCTCACAGTAAGTAGACATCCAAGATTAAAGAATGATTAAATAAGTCAGACTAGGACAGATAAATTGGAAGAAGTGGTATATCAGTAAAAGTTTGTTTTACATAGATCTAGAAACATACTCACTTTTTCCTCAGCTCTCCATACAAGGGGGCAGATTCTAAACACAAAAGTAGGAGTTTTTATCTCTTTTAAGCAACAAACTACTTTAAAATTCTAATTCAGGTTTGTTGCATTGAACTAAAAAGATGACTTTAATTTTCTACCATG
The DNA here is from genome assembly GCF_047675955.1 of Chlorocebus sabaeus. Classification (NCBI taxonomy): domain Eukaryota; kingdom Metazoa; phylum Chordata; class Mammalia; order Primates; family Cercopithecidae; genus Chlorocebus; species Chlorocebus sabaeus. Next base: position 32,116,697 of record NC_132929.1, on the reverse strand, counting down.
ATTTGAAAACTTGCCATTCATTTACTAAATATTTAAAAACTTTTCAGTATGTTTCCTCTTGTACTCTTATAAACCTTTTATGAGTTGGGTAAAAGTCAGTGTAGGATTCATGAATAAGTAAGTACAAAGTCTGGATTGATGCAAATTCAATGATCATCACTATTTTGTTTTGTCATTTGGCAGCAGGGATAATCTTAACATCTAAACATAATTATCATTGAATTTGTGATACTTTATTCTACAACCCCAAATTTCACAATACAGAATTTGAATTTGTTTATCCTCTGGCAGTATTAATATAGGAACCAAAGCCAAACTGTGGAATATGAATCCTCTTTCCTCTTGGCAAAGTGTAGTTGCATTCTCTCTTTAGGGAAACATCTTTTCCACAGCAACTGGGAAAAGGTACATGAAGAAATGAGAAGGGCATATGATCTTATCTCAGTCAAGGGCCTTTCTGGCTTTGTTCTGGTTACAATCAAGTTTCACAAACTCAGTCAACACTCCAGGCAAGACAGAAAACAATCTCAGAACAAACAAACCCATGAGTTCTGAATTCTATTTCCTTATTCTGTATGACTTTGTTAACATTGGGAATGTTATCAAAGCTCTCTGAGCCTCCATATATTAATTTATTTAATAGGAAATGATAATATATACTTCATAGGCTTGTCATAAATATTAAATGACATAACCTATTTAAAATCAATAGCACAGCTTTAGAGATGTATTCAATAGATGCTGGTTCCCTGTGTCTACTAGTTTTCTATACCACTTTTCCTCTTCCCCTGTAAAATGTAACTGAGCTTCACTTATCTGTCTAAACCTATAGTTCTGATAATGCAACATAATAATCTGAGGCTGAGGCAGATCTCAAATGAAAGGAAGAAAATAATCCAAGTGAAATTTCAATATTTGATGGAAGTGAGTCTGAGGTGTACAGTGAGTCCAGATAAATGGAAAAATCCTTAAAATTCTAGTAAAGTGAGCATACCAAAATGACTTCTTTAAATTGGATAGTCAGTGTATTACATCAGTTCTAGAGGTACTGGGAGAGAAAGATTTCCTTTATAAATAACTGAAGCTAATTTGCAAATATTCTTAAAGGCCATGTGACCAAATCACCTGATGTTGATTTATCCTTTCTGCCTGTTTTCCTCATCTGGGATCCAATCACATGAGTATGTTCAAATTTGACTATGATAACCATTCCCTACAGGTATCTATTGCCGTGAAGTTTTTCTGATTTTAGTCTATACTTCCCACATTGGTACCCGGGTAGTATTATCTAAAACAAAATCAAAACCCAAAAACTTGTACAACAGTTTAAATTCATGCCTTTGTCTCACTTTCTCCCACAAATCTATTAAAATTATAGTAAAGGGATAAAATGACAATAGATGGATGTGCCCCTTCCTAATCAAAACCCCTTCCTACCTCTCCAAAGGTAATCACTATACTGACTTTTTAAAAAAATTGTGTTAAAATACATATAAAATTTATCATCATAATCACTTTAAAGTATACAGTTCGGTAGTAAGTTCATTCACATTGTTGTACAACCAATCTCCAGAATACTTTTCACTTGCAAAACTGAAAAATTATACCCACTAACAGCAAGTACCCATTCATCCCTCCCTCCAGCCCCTGGTAACCACCATTCTACTACTCTAAATATTTCACATAAGTGGAATCATAGAATACTTGTTCTTTGTTTTTTAACTGGCTTATTTCACTTAGTATAATGTCCTCAAGGTTTATCTATGTTGTAGCAAGTGTCAGAATTTTACTCTTTTTTAAGGCTGAATAATATTCTATTGTATTTATATAAGATATTTTATTTGTTCATCTGTTGATGGATACTTGAGTTGCTTCCACCTTTTGGCTATTGCAAATAATGGTGCTATGAACATAGGTATGCAAATATCTTTTTGAGACTCTTCTTTCAATATTGGAGGGTATATACCCAGAAGCAAGATTACCAGATTATATGGTAGTTCTATTTTTTAAGTTTCTGAGGAATCATCATATTGTTTCCCACTGTAGTCGCACCGTTTTACATTCTCATCAACAAGGCACAAGGGTTCCAGTTTCTCCATATCCTCTCCAGCACTTGTTATTTTCTATTTTTTTGATAATAGTCATCCTTTGGGTGAGCAGTGGTATCAGTTTATTTTGATTCACATTTCTCTAATAACTCATGATGTTGAATGTCTTTGTATGTGTTTGATGGCCATTTGTATATTTCTTTGAGAAATGTCTACTCAAGTCCTTTGTCCATTTTTTTAACTGACTGGGGTTTTTGGTGGTGGTGTTAGGTTGTAGAAGTTCTTTATATATTCTGGATACTAATCCCTTACTGGATATATACTTTGCAAATATTTTCTCCCATTCTGTAGGCTGTCTTTTCATTGTTGTGTCCTTTGATGCACAGAAGTTTTAAATTTTGATGTAGTACAGTTTGTCTATTTTTACTTTTTTTTGCCTATGCTTTTGGTGTTACAGCAGTTTTACTTGTAATAGACTAAAACTGGAAACAATCCAAATGTCTTTCAACAGCTGAATGGATAAATATATTGTGGTATATCCAAACAATGGAATATTACCCAGCAATAAAATAAACCAAAGTTTTGATACATGCAGCATTGTGGTTGGATCTTAATATAATTAATCTGAGTCAGACAAATATAAAATTCTAGAAATGCACATTAATCTGTAGTCAGAGATGGTCAGATGGCTTCACAGGTGCATTTCAGTGCTTATCAGATGCTATGCCTTAAACATGTGCAGCTTATTGCTTGTCAAATTATAACTAAAAAAATGTTAAAAAGAATTATCTCTTTGGTATTTCTACAGAATTTTGTTTTAAATCTCTATTACAGTGTTACCTTTGAAGTTAGAAACTTTAGAGTTAGAAGGTCTGGAATGGAGTCCCATTTCCATTAATTATTAAGCATGTTACTTTAGGGAAGTTAAAATCAGTTTTATAATCTATAAAATGGATATAACGAAAGTGCTTCTCTCAGAATATTGTTCAGATGATTGAATGTAACAACTTGGCCTATTGCCTATCAACTGGTGAGTGCTCAAAAATATCCATTGCTGTTATCACTAATGCCACATGGTGACCACTTAATGACAGAGTTCGTGTTTTATCCATCCTTATATTCCTGCTGTGTAACTATTGAACAAAAGTACACTCTCAATTACAGCTACGTAGGAGGAATAAATTCTGATGTTCTGTACCACTGTAAGATACCGTAACACACAATAATATATGTAGTTTAAAATACCTAGAAGGAGGATATTGAATATTTCCAACAAAAAGAAGTGATAAATGTTTGAGATATGAATATGGTAATTACCCTAATCTGATCTCTATATATCACATCATTGAAACATCGCAATGTATCTATGAATATGTGCAATACGACTTGTCATTTAAAATAATAAGAAATTGAATGGGTTAAACTGGCTTATTATTGCAAACTTCCAAAGTATATTTAACCATTCCTTAGCATTTGAGCATTTGGAGCATTTCCAGTTAATTTTTTTAATGTTCAAATGTATGTAGCTATAATATGTTGGCACAGTAATCATACAAACCCTCCCCTACCCCCATTTCAACTTACTTCTTGGGATATATTCTCAGAAATACTATTATCACAACAAAGAGCATGATGAAAATATTGGATTGTAGTGGCTATTTTCTTTTGTCTAGGATGTTTTCCCATTTCCTGTCTTCTTGTTCACCATCCCCTTTTCTTCAGGAAATGCACAAAGAGGAGTGTGGTCCAGGGAGTGGCCATTTGTAGTGCTCACCTTCCCTGGCTGGACTCCTCATTGTCCTATATTCCTCTGGGAAATGAGTGGTTTGTGAGGGTTGGGGGAAGGGCATGTAACCTGAGTCTGTCCAATCAGTGTCCATGTTGGAGACGGAAAAATCCAGTCCTCTGTTTCTCTTGGATCTTGAGATATAGGATTCAGGCCTTAGATGGCCAACAGCTCAGTCTTCAATGGTGTGAGCAACTCTGGGGTCCTTCAAAATTACAGAGGAATGCAATTTTTACTTACTTCAGAAAGCCTTGACCAATATGATTTGTTTTGTGGTTTTTTTTCTCTAAATCTTCCTCAATTTGCTGTCCTGAAAGATTACTCATTTGCAATGTCACTAGCAGTGTATGAGTCAACCAACATCCCCATTGCCCCACACACGATTTTAGAATTTTTTTTAATTGCCTTTACTAATTTAATAGGTATGAAGGTCATCTAAGTTTAGAATTCTGGAACTATAGCCCATCTTGTCACATATTGCTTTTCTCAGACTCCTTAAGAAATGCAACACAGAGGACTCTGTAGCCCAATGCATAATCTACGCTGCAAACTGAAGTTTCTCATTCAACCTTTGTCTGCTTTGCAACCCTGATGAGCTTGCCTTAACATTAACTCAATGACCTATGTTGCCCTTTTCACCGAAATCCTGAAACCAACACTGAGGTAGTCCTGGAGTCTGGCTGTGGCTCTGCCCAACATTCCTGAGCTTTCTCCACCCCTTGCTACTACTGGTCACAGTGGAGAGATACATAGAGGACAACAGGCAAGGAAGAGAGCCAAGGAAGATTTTCATTATTTCCTCACTCTTCCCACTAAAGATATTATCTCCTGGTCCTGAAATAGTAGTGAGTGAAGCATTGTTATCACATAGCTACCATTTATTATTTAGTGCTTATTAGGAGTTGGATTTTATGTTTTTTATTTTATTTTACTTTTTGAGATGGAGTCTCATTCTATCACCCAGGCTGGAGTGCAGTGGTTCCATCTCGGCTCACTGCAGCCTCCGCCTCCTGTGTTGAAGTGATTCTCCTGCCTCAGCCTCCAGAGCAGCTGGGATTACAGGCACCCGTCACCATGCCAGGCTGATTTTTGTATTTTTAGTAGAGATGGGGTTTTACCATGTTGGCCAGGCTGGTCTGGAACTCCTAACCTCAGGTGATCCGCCCGCCTCAGCCAAAGTGCTGGGATTACAAGCATGAGCTACCATGCCCAGACCAGTCTTATGTTTAAATACAGTCATTTTAACCCTCATAACAATTTCACGTTGGTGTTGCTCTCCTAGTGAACAGATAATGAAACTAAGTTTAGGGGAGGTTAAACTTCACATGTTAGTAAAGAACAGAGCCAAGATTTGATCCCAGATACTTGACCTTCCTGACACACAGCATACTGCTTTGCAGAGACAGCCCCATTCTGAGGCAGGATGCTTGGCAGTGCCCCTCTCCCCATGACAGATACACAAAGGTGATAGACACTTTACAAACATGCTTTTTAATAAGAAAAATACCGCTGTCACCAAAAATAGATAAATTGCATTCACAACTTTGGGATCAAGGTAACTATCTTGAATGCCTTTTATTGCTGTAGGGAAATCGATCAAAAGAAAAGGAAGGCATCAGTGCACGTGATTTTTTTTTTTTTTTTTTTTTTTTTTGAGACAGTCTCACTCTGTCGCCCAGGCTAGAGTGCAGTGGCAAGATCTCAGCTCACCACAAGCTCCGCCTCCCGGGTTCATGCCATTCTCCTGCCTCAGCCTCCCGAGTAGCTAGGACTACAGGTGCCCACCACCACGCCCATCTAATTTTTTGTATTTTTAGTAGAGACGGAGTTTCACTGTGTTAGCCAGGATGGTCTCTATCTCCTGACCTCGTGATCCGCCCACCTTGGCCTCCCAACAGTACACATGATCTTAATAGATTTTAAATGTTCTTTATGATCCTTGAGCCACCAAATCTACACCAAAATGCTTTCAAGTTCTAAAGTGACTAGTGAAATTATTTTGTGCAGCCAATTTAAAATATGTTAGTTATATTCCTATTCCAAATGTGCTCCATTTGTAATTTTTGATATGTTGTGATCCTTTGTATGAGCAATACATGTATAAGAATTAATTTGGAACTCGCAGTCTAAGTTTTCTGTTTTAGGATACAGTGGAGGGCAATAGTTGTATATTTTGTGAGTACACAAATAAACAATTATGAACTTTTTCCTAAGTCAAAATATTAATGCTATATCGAAATTTCTAGTATCTCATATAGTAATACCCCTATTTCTCCCTTTCAGCGGCTCCTTGACGCTCTCCTGAGATACCAGACAATAAAAAATGTAGATTTTTAAAAGTGACCATCACCTTATACTTTATAATAAGTCACAATTCTGTGCTGTTCTTATTCTATTAAAGACAATAACTACAATATATAAATATGGTAAGTAAGTGACAAAAATTCAATGGTTTCTAATTACTGTGAAAAACTTTGATTAGTTTTTCTTCCATGATTAAGTGTCAGACTTCTCTAAATCTTTTTAAAATATATACATTATTCTCCGTTCTTGTTTCCATCATTTCGCTTGAGATTTTTCAGAGCACTTTTGCTGTCAGTCTTGTGCCATTTTAAAATAAGATCTTTCACTACCTGTATCCAGTGTCAAAAGTCCCTGGGTGTAACTCCTATTAATAATTGAGAGTCCTGGTGGCTTTCTTTCTTTGCTTGTTAGTATTCAGCTAACTTATCTCTGCCAAAGAGAGTTAATAACAAGCTGGCTATTATACATTTTAAATGAGCTATGCATATTAAAAGGATTATTAAAACGTTATATAAGACATAAACTCAAAGGTAGAAACAATCATACATGAAGAGCAAGAACATTCTAATACTACACTCTGAATAAACGGGAAAGACATGGCAGAGGTTCACTGGTTTGCTGACACTAACAGCAATGAAGTCAGGGAAAGAGCTGGTACCTCACTAAAAATAACCTTGGGGGCCACCCACGAGCAGGTTCGCAAATAACTAACGCTTGAGTTACACCACCACTTGGCCTAACCTGAATGATATTGATCCATGTGACATTTAATAATAGTGTAATTATACAGCCTTTTAACCTTTTCAAATGCAGCTCCAATTTGAGATAAGAAAAATGACAAATCTACATATTTTTTCTTCTATGAAATTTGCATAAAGCTGAATAGTTGTATCTGTGAATAAATATTTATAATGACAGAATAGAATGTTTCATTAGGAACAAGACTGAGTGCCATTTTACTGATTCACTTACTTCTTTTGTATATCCGTGTCATACCTTTTTTTGCCTTTGTAATTTTACACTTTATTTTAAACTGTACATCAAATTTATCCAGGGATTTGAGGATCAGTTAGTTTCCTCACTTGCAAAATCAAAGGAGAGTAAGATAGATTATTTGTATTCAAACTGTTTTTAACATGTTTTTCAACACATGCAAAAGATAAGCTAGAGCTGGTAAGGCTGACAGGGGGTAGATAGGGACTTTCTCCCAGGGAAAATGCTGATTCTCCTTCCTTTCCACCCTGCAAGAACTCTAGGGAATCTAGTTAAAAACAAAGCAAAGCAAAAATACTTACAAGAACTAAGAAGTAAGGTTAGCAAGGTCACAGGATACAAGATTAATATAGCAATCCAACAATAAAATTAATAAAACATTTTCTTTCACAGTAGTAGTATTCAAAAGAATAAAATACTTAGGAATAAAGTTAATGAAACAAGGATAAGACCTTTATACTAAAAACTATAAAACATTATTGAGAGAAATTAAAGATCTAAATAAATAGTGATATATGTGTTTGTACATTGAAAGAGTTAAGATGATAGTACTCCCCAAATTAAACAATCAAATCTATAAAATTCTTATCAAAATCCCAGTAGATTTTCTGTAGATGTTGACCAACATGTCCTAAAATTTAGATTAAAATCTAGATTAAAAAACACCTAAAATAGTTTAAAAGAATTCCAAAGAAAAAGACTGGAGGACTACACCACCTGGTTTCAAAACTTACTATAAAATTCCAGAAATTAACACAGTGTGGCATTGGCATAAAGATAGATATATAAATTAATGTAAAAACAACAGAATTCAGAAATAAATGCACATATATATGGTAAGTTGATTTTTGACAAAGATTCCAAAACAATTCAATGTAGAGGAAGAACAATCTTTTTTTTAAAAAAAATGAAGGTGGAGTAATTATATCTATGTATGTATCTATCAATTTATCTAAAAGAACATAGGCCCTTGCCTCACACAATAGGCAAAAATTAGCTCTAAATGAAACATAGACCTAGGTGTAAAACTACAACTATAAACTTCTAGAGGAAAACATAGGTAAAAAATTTTGTAACCTTAGGTTAGTCAAATATTCATTAGATATAACACTAAAAGCCAATCCATTTTTAAAATAATAACTTGGACTTCATTACTATTAAAAACATTTCCTTTTTAAAAGTGGTAAGAAAACCACAGGCTGGGAAAAATATTTGCAAATGATATATCTAAAAATTGACACATATTCAGAATATATAAAGAAAACCTACAACTCAATAAGACAAACATCTAACCAGGCATGTGGCTCAAGCCTGTAATCCCAGAACTTTGGGAGACTGAGGTGGGTGGATACCCAGAGGTCAGGTGTTCGAGACCAGCCTGGCCAACATGGTAAAACCCCATCTCTACTAAAAATACAAAAAAAAATTAGCCAGGCATGGTGGCGCATGCCTGTAGTCACAGCTACTTCGGGAGGCTGAGGCAGGAGAATCACTTGAACCTGGGAGGCAGAGGTGGCAGTGAGCTGAGATCACGCCACTGCACTGTAGCCTGGGCAACAGAGCAAAACTTCATCTGGAAAAAAAAAAAAAAAAAAAAAGACAACACAAAATAACCAAATGATTTTAATAGACACTTTATCAAAGAAGATATGCAAATGATTAATAAGCATGTGAAAAATGCTCAAGACTTCTGGTTTCTGGTCTAACATGTGTAAAGAACTTGGAAGTTATCACTTCCATCCTCACAATAAGAAAGCTGAACAAATTGAAAATCAACAGCTCTTCTTAGATCCCTCAGGTAATTGAGGCCACAGGGCAAACTGCTGCCCCCAAAATGGCAGAGACAGGTAAATACAGAGAATCACAGCATACTGGGAACAGAAGTTGCTAGTGGAGACAATACTATGGATAATGGACTAACTTTTGGATATTGAGCCTTGGACTAGTTGGAGAGAACAACTCCTGGAGATCCAGCTTTAGGGATCATCAGTTTTACCTCTAGGAGTCATATAAGGTCTTCAGGGTAAAGAACAGAGAAAAATCTCCTCATGCTCTGGTAGGGGAGATAAAGATGGGGAATAATCATTTTGAAATACATGCAGAGCACTCTGTTCTCCTTAACAAAGACTTGTTCTCAAGGTATCGATCTTAATAGTGCCTAGCTGGTTTGAGTTTTGCTAGACCCTAAATGACTCTGGAGAAGGAAAATACCCAACTTCAGCCTCCTCAAGGCTTTGATGTGGGAGAAAGGATTACAACTGAAACAACTATAAGACTCAGACACTATTTGAGAAGGAGTCTCTAGGGAAACCCAAAGACAACAGAGAAAAACAAGGACACTAGCGGAAATTTTATTTTTTCACACCTACTGCAACAGCAGTAGTAAACACAGTCTAAATATGAATTAGATAAACGTAAAGCCTCACATGAAAGGTCTGTTTACCACAGTGCTATTTACCTGATACAGTATATTTGACTTTCAACAAAAAATTACAAAGCATGTGAAAGGCAAAAAACAAACAAAAAACCCATAGTCTAAAGAGACAAGCAAACCAAATTCAGATACAGCAGATTTTGAAATTACCAGAAAATTAAAAATAACCATGATTAATATGCTGAGGTACTAAAAGGTCTAATGAAAAGGTGAGCAACAAGAAAGAATCGATGGATAATATAAGCAGAGAGCTGGACACGCTAAAAAAGAATAAAAGGAAATGCCAGGAAAGAAACCACTTGTAACAGGAATGAAGAGTGCCAGTAGACTAGATACAGTAGAGGAAAGAATCATTGAACTTGAAGATATGTCAAAAACTTTCTATACCAAAAAGCAAGAAGAAAAAAGAATTTTTAAAAATGGAACAGAATACCCAAAAACCACAAGACAATTACAAAGGGTGTAAATATATGTAACAGAGTTGCCAAAAGGAGAAGAAAGAGAAAGGAACAGAAGAAATATTTGAAGTAATGATGATGAAAATTTTTCAAAATTTTCAAAACCACAGATCTAGAAAGCTAGGATAACATTGAGCAGGGTAAATACCAAAAAAGCACACCTCCATAAAATAATCAAACTGCAGAAAACTAAAGAGGAAGAGAAAATCTAGAAAGAAGCCAGAGGAGAGAAAAACACCTATAGAGGAACAAAAATAAAAATGACATTGGATTTCTCTTGAGAAACCATGCAAGCAAGAACAGCATGGGGTGAAATATTTAAAGAATTGAAAGAAAAAAAAAAAAACTACCTAGAATTTTGTACCTGGTGAAATTATCCTCCGAAAGTGAAGGAAAAATAAAGACTTTCTCAGGAAAAAAAAAATTGCAGTAGACCTACCTTGCAAGAAGCATTACAAGAAGTTCTTCAGAGAGGAGGAAAATGATATAGGATCTGCTTAGATCTACATAAGCAAAAGGGAGCATCAGGAAGGAAGTGTAAGTAACATAAAATATTTTATTTTTCATATTAATGGATATAATACATTGTTCAAAATAACAACGAAGCAATATATCTGATTACTACAGCTTATGGACAAATGAATGACAGCTGTATTATAGGGATAGGAGGCGCTCCTCTTTCCTTTCCCTCAGGCTGCTGGACGGGGACATGATGAGGAGCCATTTAGATCATATGGACAGGGATGAAACGATGAGTAGAAGGAGCCTGGGTCCCTAACGTTACAGATTACCAGATGATCTCTAGATGTTATTTGAAGGTCCCCATTAGAATTAGCTGAGCCTCTAACTACATACAAGAATCTAGGACAGGTAGAGAAGTGTGGGAGGAATCCCGAGTATGCAGGGTTAAAGGGGGATCAGAGAATGAAGGCAGCTCAGGTGCACCGTTCTCATCAGTAGGTTGTCAATAAAAGGGCCATGAGAGAGAGATGAGAACTTGAAGAGACAATAAAGGACACAATTTGCTGCTTTCTGAATCCCTGATGAATCTGAGTCAGTTAAGGTATAAATGCTTCAAAAATAAATACTATGATTGGCAAGAATGGACTCTTGTTAAGTGCTTTCTAATAGTAGAATTTGCATTTATTATAAACCTACTGCATTGATGTTGCACTTTTACCAAAATTAAAACCATTAAGTCAAATAATCCTAGTTTGATTAAGAATAAGAGATGTGTTAATCAGCTACTGTAAGAACATTATCACATTAAAGAAAACTAAAAAAACATTATGATGAGATCATGTGCCAAACTTAATGAACATAGGCAGGAAAATTTGGGTTGCTTAAAGATTTTTAAAAACAAATTTATATGGTGATTTTTGCAGCATAGATATGGATATAGATAGAGATAGATATACAAAAGATATATGAAACAAAGTCATTAGCAATGTTTAGGTCTGGTATATGGGATTAGGTAATATGTTTTCTTTTTGTATTTTTTACATTTTTGATCATTTTTTAACAGAGGAAAAATAAATATTTTAAATTTAAAAGTCCTCCATCTTGAGAGGCTAAGGTGGGCGGATCATGAGGTCAGGAGATCAAGACTATCCTGGCTAACACGGTGAAACCCCGTCTCTACTAAAAATACAAAAATTAGCCAGGCGTGGTGGCAGGCGCTCGTAGTCCCAGCTACTGGGGAGGCTGAGGCAGGAGAATCACTTGAACTCACAAGGCCGTGGTTGCAGTGAGCTGAGACCGCACCACTGCACTCCAGCCTGGGCGACCAACAGAGTGAGACTTAATCTCAAAAAAAAAAAAAAAAAAAAAAAAGGCCTCTGTCTCCCTAAATGTTAGTTGAAGGGAAACAGGTAGAAATAGTGGATATAAGGAAAGTGTGCATTTGAAGTGATTTCACTTTTGTAAAGGAAGAGAAGAAACACTTCCAAAGGTATGCGCGTTCTTCAGCTGTGAATGGGCCTTTGTCTGTGGTCATCTCTATCAGTCCTGCCAAGGACAGGGATTTTCCATGTGTGTCTAAGAGGATTAAAACGGTAAACAAGAGTGACTGTGACAAGCTAAGATGTGCCTTTAGGATAACCAAAGGTCAGAAAAGGATTAAGTAAACTGACCCAGTTGGAGAAGGTTGAGAAATACCCTATCAAGGAGAACCTGACATTCTGAGGACAAGAGTGTTTGCTCGGGCAGAGCTGAGGAGAATGACACTCAGGGTGTGATCCTGGGGACAGCCTCAGATCAGAGAAGTGGAGTCTGGACTAGGAAAACTGGAGATTTTTCTATGAGGAGAACCCAGGGAGGCTGCTGGCTGAGCTGGCGAGAATGTGGAGAAGCAAAGCAAAGACAAGACCCTGCTCCTGAGGTCTGGAGGTTGAAGAGAAAAGGAGTGTGGGTGAAGTAGTAATCTCAGAGACTGAGGCTAAGAGAAGTCTCTGGACTGAATAAAGGCACTGCCACTAGAGAAGAACCAGAAGGTCCCAGAGTGCGTTATATCAAAATACCGGGGAATTGTTCTTAACATTTGCTTCAACTGTGTAGCTTTATAATGCACACACCTTAACTTCCCCATTCTGTAAGAAGCAATACCTGCGTATCAACGCCACAGTGCATCCTGTTGGGAAAAGAAGCATTGTTGGTGACCAGAGAGTGAGGAAAGGAAGGATACTGACTTCAGTAGAGGGAATGCCGTTTCACAAAATACAGCTAAGAATGTTATGCACGCAAAGTTGTCTTTTAATTTTCACAGTAATCCTTTGTAGTCAGTAATATTATCCCTGCTCACAGACCTGAAGAGAAAAGAGTTTACTAATGTGGTCAAGCTGCTCATCAAGCTTAAGTCTGGTTTGAGCCCAAACCCTCACTTCCCACCTTACCATGCCCGTGAGCACTCTCTAATCTGACTCAGAAATGAAGAGTTAAATTCAGGTGAGTCAAAATAGATCATTCAAGTGGAGAATAATCTGTGTGGCATCCTTATTGCTAAAATGCATGATAAACTTTCGGTATTTTACCTAATTTCCTAAAGATTCCAAAGAGATACTTAATTCTCAAGACCCAAAAAAGCCAGAAGCATTCCATTCTCCAAATGAAAAAATTGCATGTAATATTTTTTAAATGGAGCATCATTATATTTGTGGCATTATGGAAATAGATATAATCAGGTGCATAAGCAGTATGCACAGTGTCCACGTAATGTCTCAGACACACTAATCTGAGAGGTTGAAGAAATCAAATATTGTTAAATATTATTTAGAGATATACAAAAGTAGCTCTCAGAGAGGAAGCCATCAGTAGGTTTATACCAAGTCCATGTTTTCCTTTTCTATTTTTGTGTTAGAGAATAGCTGTTGATAATCAAGAAAGATTATTTTTTTCCAGGGTTAGGGAGGGAGCAGAGGAAGCAACCAATTACACTAAATCAGAAGTATCATTTCAGGGGGTTGTAATAACTGATAGGATGGTGAGTGTTTTATTTAAAGTTCCAACAAATCATTTTAAGGAGAATGTTTCATTAATTCACTTATTCAGTCTTCATTCTTTCCTGCCAGTGCCAGTACTGGTAAGTGTGAGAGAAAAATGAGTAGGACATGATCCTTTCCTCACAGTGAGGGCAACAGATACACAGGAGTTAACTACAATGAAATATCATGGGCTTTGCAAGGACAGATGAGCAAAAGGTTGTGGGAGCCAGAAGAAGGGAAGCATCTATTGCACCAAGACCTGTGTGACTGTTAAGGCACCCCAAAGGCAGAGGCCAGGCCCCAGCCCCTGGAGTGGCTGCCAACATCGCAGCTGCAGAGCCGCGGTTACACCATTGTAGCAACAGCCAGAAAGCGAGATGCAGCCAGGCCCAGCAACCCCAGGGTTGTGGTTAACAGGTGTTGAAGCAAGTGTGAAGGAAGTGTGAGATCAAACCACAGCTGGGTTTGGAGAGGTAAACCTCTCTTAAATGCATAAAGCAATAACCTAAGCAGGCAATGTTGTCACCTGACTGAAGTTTAAGTTCATCTTCAAATTTATCAGGATCCAGGGTTTTTCCCATTGTTTTTCTAACTTTGACACTTACCTGGGTTACAGCTCTGATTTGGAAAAGGACAGAAATGTTGAGAATCAAATGCCTGGAAGTGAAAGATGAACCTCTGTAAGAAAGTGACTGGAGTATTCATTAGCACTTTGTTTGGAACTTTCTCACCTGCTAAGTCCTCATCTGCTTCTTCCCTTAAAAATTGCAGTGCTTCATTCATTCATTCATTCATTCATTCATTTGTTAATTAAGCATATATGGAGCACCTACTGTGGACTAAACATTGATGATTCATAGATGATTAAATGCCATCTCTCCTCTCTGGGAGTTCATCTTAATGGGAAAGCAACACTCAATCCCGATACAAGGCAATAAATGTGTAAAACATATCCTGGAAACACGATGGAGGAACCGATTGATCTGCCCAAGAAAGATGTCACAGGAGAGAATGTCTTTGAGCTTGGGTGTAAAAGACGTGTAGGGATTTTCACATAGGGTGGCAAAGAGCTTTTTTTTAAATTTAATTTTTATTTTGGAGAAAGGGTCACACTCTAACATCTACATTGGAGTGCAATGGCACAATCATGGCTCACTATGGCCTTGATTTCTCAGTCTCAGATGATTCTCCCACCTCAGCCTCCCAGGTAGCTGGGACTACAGGGACATATACCACCGCACCTTGCTAATTTTTTATATTTTTTTTGTAGAGATGTGACTTTGCCATGTTGCCCAGGCTGGTCTCAAACTTCTGAACTCAAGTGATCCGCCCGCCTTGGCCTCTCAAAGTGCTGGGATTATAGGCATGAACCACCATGCCTGGCACAAAGAGTTTTTAAAGAGAGAAAACAGCCTGAGCTAAGTCACAAAGGCCCAGAATTGCATGGAGTATTCAAGAAAAGGGACCAGCATTAGGTCAGGATTGGAGTGGCAGGAGATGTGCTGGAAAGGCAGATTCGGACTACCCTTATAGAAAAGAAGAAATAAACAGTTATCTTAAAAGCTTTAGCCCGTCCCAACTTGTGGGTTCAGAGACAGTAGAGTTGCCTGTAGTTGACTCTAGCTTGGCTTTAACCTGTTGTTTACTAGCCGAATTTCTAAGACATAGTTTTGAAACAGGCAAAGTACATGTAGAATGTCCCATTGTCCCCTTTCTGCTTCATCCCTCTAAAGAGCACTCTTTGTCTCCAGACTTCTTTCTAGCTTCTTTTATTCTGTGATCTAACAGAGTCTGTCAGCTGGAGGCTCCCTTCCTCTTGCCTTTATTCCAGGCTCAACTGAATCTGATAAACATATTTAAAAAAAAAAAAACATAGTAGCTTCACTGTGCTCCTTCTCAAAACAATGCATCTGACTCTCAGTAGAAGTGTTCAGTATTTTACATAAACTAATTTTTAGATCTAGCAAGTATGTACCTGTGTGTTTGCATATGTGGCTGTGAAGATTTTGAGAAGAAAGGAGAGCAGATACTATTTGGTCTGCTGATGTCATCATCTGGATTCACACGTCACTGAGAGTGAGGAGCTGACCACCTCTAAGCTCTACCTTCTTACAGGTTGGTGTGGCCATGGTCCTAGCACCCATAGTCTGATGGTTGAATGGGGCTTCAATGTACAAGGTTAATATGTTTCAACTATTTATAATAATCCCTATTAAAGATGTAGTAAATTACCCTAACAAAAAACAACACATTTCATTCACGATGTCCCACTCTATCTTGAAGAATCCATAGGCTTCCTACTTTGAGAATAATCAGTGTGTAATGGGCTGCTTTGAACAAACTAAAGTGAGAAAACACAAATAGAGCTCTACATTTTATGATAGTTGTGTTGTCAATATTGGTCAATGGCCTACAAACATAAATATCACCGTCATGATCTATGAAACCAAAGGTGCCTCTTGGACCCTAATACAGTCATGTGTCACTTAACAATGGGGATACATTCTGAGAAATGCATCACTAGGCGATTTTGTTGTTGCGCAAACATCATAGAGTGTACAGTAATTAAGCAAACCTAAATGGCATAGCCTCCTACACATTTAGGCTATGTGATATGGCCGATCGCTCCCAGGCTACAAGTCTGTTCAGCATGTTACTGTACTGAATACCGTAGGCAATTGTAACACAATGGTAAATGTTTGTCTATCTAAACATCTGTAAACATAGGAAAGGTACAGTAAAAATAGAGTATGAAAGATTAAAAATGGCATGCCCATATAGGGCATTTACCATGAATGGAGGTTGTGGGACTGGAGGTTTCTCTGAGTTAGTGAGTGGTGAGTAAATGTGAAGGTCTAGGACTCTACTGTACACTACTGTAGACTTTATAAACATTGTACACATAGAAACTACACTAATTTTTTTATTTCTTCAATAGTAAGTTAACCTTAACATACTGTAACTTTTTTATTTGAGAAACTTTTTTAACTCTTTGATTATTTTGTAATACTCAAAATACAAACACATTGTACAGATGTACATTTCCTTTCTTTATATCCTATTCTATCAGCTTTTTTCTATTTAATGTTTTTTTTTCACTTTCCAAACTTTTTTGTTAAAAACAAAGACACACACACACATTATCTTAGGCCTACAAAGGGTCAGGATTATCAGTTCTACTGTCTTCCACCTCCACATCTTATGGTCTTCAGGGTCATTAACATGCATGGAGCCGTCATCTCCTATGATCATAATGTCTTTTTCTGGAATACCTGCTGAAGGACCTGCCTGAGACTGTTGTGCAGTTCCTTTTTTTTTCATAAGTAGAAAGAGTATTATACTCTAAGACAATAATGAAAAAGTATAGCATAGTAAATACACAAACCAGTAACACAGTCGTTTTTTATCAAGTATTATGTCTGCACCACGTAATTGTATGTGTTATTCTTTTTCACCTGCCAGTGCAGTAGGTTTGTTTGCACTCACATCACCACAAACACATGATTAATGTGTTGCGCTAAGAAGTTACCATGGCTACAACATCACTAGGCAATAGGAATTTTTCAGCTCCATTATAATCTTATGGGACCACCATCATATATGCAGTCTGGCATCGACCAAAACATTGTCACGTGGCATATGACTGTATTCTTTACTTACTCTAAATAGTAACTCACATATGGTCTATTACAAGAGATATAGATTTCTAATATATTCTCCATGTTCTACTGAGGTTCTAGAGGATTTGGGGATGAAGTGAGTGTTTACTATGATTGGTATGGCTAGAGGAATATATGTCTTTTAGTGCTAGCGGAGCCCTGTACTATGATAGTTAGGCAAGAGCCATGTGCCTTTCCATGTGTATAGTCTGAAACTTTTACAGTCTTTGGGGCAGTATTGGGAGCAAGATGAAGAGATGATACTAATAAGCTCTGATCTTGCAGATGCAGAATTCTGGGACAAGAACTGACCATAAAAGGCTTTCCCAACTGGGGATCCAGGACTGGCACTCAAATTAAAAAGTGAGAGCCTCTCTTTTTCTCTTTTGTGTGTGAACCTTTTCCTCTGTACAAAGTAAACGAGGCCTAAGGTACTCTTTTCCCAGTTCTACTGTGTGTGTTCAGCTTCATGAGCAAAGGGAGATGAAGGATTTGGTTTAAACCAACATCTTAAGCAGGTCAGTTGGGAACTCTTCTACACCTCCTGGGAAAGCTAAATATGGTAACATTCTCCCCAGGCCCTCAGAGGGCCTATGTCACAAAGCAGAGCTGGGTATATTGTATAGACCTTCATAACGAGCATCACAATCCAGGGTTTGCCAAAGGTGCTGAGCTGCCTGCATGCAGTACTGGGAAACAATTGTTGGAGGCTGTTGAAGGGGAGTCGAGAATTTTGAGCATTATTCTCTTCTCCTGAGCTGAACTCTTCATCTTATTTGACAGTTGCTGCGTGCAAAACAGGTTAACCCATTGCCTTGGGTAAATGAAAATCCAAACTGAGGGTCTGCAGAAGCGTTTTCCATCTGTGGCTTGGGCAGGGCTTTTGCATATTAGCACAGAGCTCAACAAGCAGCAAGAGGGTTGTTTGTGCATGGGTTATGTTTGCTGTGTTCCAAAACTAAGACAAAATCTGGCCTCAGATCCCTGAGGTCTAACTAATCCAGTAATGAGCTGAGACAGCTTGATAGGTGTTTCCACCCAATTCCCAGACTGTTCTGTTCTGGGAAGCTATTTTCTAAGTTGAATATGGGGTAAATGTAATGGGCCCTGCTCAAAAATAACAAATCTCATTGTAAAATCATCTACAAATGAGTTGAGCTGGTGATGCCTTAAAACACTCCTCTGTTTCTAAAGTTACATTAAAGAGTCTTATTGTCAAGAAAACATGATAGGTTTATCAAATACCCTGTAGAATACCGTACTCGAAGTGCCTGCTTTATCTTATGCAATTTTTCTATTTAATCTGAGCTGTATGTATGCTACTGCAGCTTCAAAACATCTGGGCACAGCAATTTTTTCTATCCTGCACCTGCAAAGGGTAAGTACACACATAAACAAAAAAGAAATTAAATCTTCCGCAGAGCTGGGGAAAAAAAAAGAACCCAACCAGCCATGAAGCTCAAGGGAGCAGTATGACAAGTGCTGAGCTGTAAACAAGCTTGAGAGGGATTTAATTCTTATGACAAGTGCCAGTGGTGGCATCTCACATGGACTCAGCATATGCACACATTTCAGAGAGGAGCCACACAGGATTTAATGCAAATAGAAAAGAAGGAAAAAAAAAAGAAAAAAGAAAAAGCTCTCAGTGCATCAGCTTCTTCTCATCTATAAATAGCCAAGCAAATCAGGATGAGCTAGTGTTGTAATTATCTTGATTTTCAGAATTTTTTGCCACTCAGAAGAGATTTTTACAGTCTCCTCCCTGCTCTTTATAATTATAGCTGCTGTTCCAACCCCTGCCAAGGGTTGGTGGTTGCAATGTGATATTTGCCAGGTGGCTGCTCTGCAGCAGAGAAAATTACCAAGTTTCCTTGGTTTGTCCGGTTTTGTCTTGTAAGATCCAATTCAAAACTTCAGAAGGCAGCCATTCATCATCTTCTGACAGCCATTTCTTCACTTATCCTTGTAACTTCTAGACTCTGGCACCGTGGGTTCTTCTTGCACTTGAGTAAATGACATGACTAAGATACCAGAGTAGCCGTGCTTCACTTTGCACAGAATCACAGACACCAATGTCGGGAAAGGATTAGAAACCAAGCCTTGTGACAGCCCAGAAGCTGGATTCCTTCCAAACGTGGAATGCCATGTTTGCTGATTTGTATTTTCTTTGTGTGTTCAAGAACTACACTGCAGAGTGCGAAAGGAGGGTAGAGAACGATGATTGAAAACAGGCCGGTGGGATGGGAGATCCTGCTCGTTGCCTACCTAGTACCCTTCTCCTTGTCTCTCATATCAAGAGTGGGCAAATTGCAATCCACAAGCTAAATCTAGCCTTCTGGCTGCTTTGATAAATAAAGTTGAATTGGAATGCAGCCTCACATGTATTGCCTATGGCTGCTTTCAGGCTACAAGGGCAAAATTGAGTAGTTGCAACAGATGCTGTATGTTCTGCCAGGCCTAATATATTTACTATCTGGTCTTTTATAGAACAAGTGTGCCAACCTCTGTCTTATATTCACAGAATTCCATTTTGATGGTGGCAGCCATGTGCCAGTTTTTTAAAAGTCACTTTCTTATAGCTGGAGGTAACCACGTGATCCAGTTCTGCCTAATGAGATGCAAGAGAAAATGAACTTGGGGGAGGCCTCCAGGAAAACTATTGTTTGCCATATAAAGCTGGCACTGGCCACTGCCCTTCTCCTTTCTCTTTCTTTTTCTTTCTTGTGGAGTGGCTATGCTAACACTTTTTGGGGGCATGGTTCCCACTTCTGGTGCCTGGTGGAAATGGTGGCTTTCTTGTGACTGTGAGGATGAAAGTAACATCCCAAGGACATAAGTGGGAATGTGGGTTCTTAATGGCTTCCTTGAGTAGTTGCTTTAGTCCTGGACTGGTTAACCCTAGAAAGATTAGCCCATTGGCTGACCCACCTACAAGGGTTTCTATACATTGTAAACAAATGGAATCCCAACTGAAAACTAGGCTGGTCTTGATGGTATGAGTCAGAGAAAACGGATGTCAGAGAATGTAAGAAGCTGCCCTCCCTGTCCTACTTCCATGGAAACATTCTAGGTAAGATTAAAATCCCCAAGTCCTGTAATGAAATTTCTATCTTCAGTGTTAGATGGTCACTTGAATCATTTTTTTTTTTTTTTTTGAGATGGAGTCTTGCTCTGTCGCCCAGGCTGGAGTGCAGGGGCCGGATCTCAGCTCACTGCAAGCTCCCCCTCCTGGGTCTATGCCATTCTCCTGCCTCAACCTCCCGAGTAGCTGGGACTACAGGCGCCCGCCACCTCACCTGGCTAGTTTTTTGTATTTTTTTGGTAGAGACGGGGTTTCACCGTGTTAGCCAGGCTGGTCTCGATGTCCTGACCTTGTGATCCACCCGTCTCGGCCTCCCAAAGTGCTGGGATTACAGGCTTGAGCCACCGCACCCGGCTTGAATCATTTTTTAATGAACAATTCAAACTTTCAATGCAAATTGTCTATACCGTAAGAAGAAAGTTCCCTGAATTTCTTTCCTAAAAGTTATCTACTTTTGTGGCATATGCCTCCTTAAATCTATTAGCTATTTTCAGTGGTCAATAGCAGCATTATGGAATGGTGATAACTCCTTTTAACTTAGATAAAAATGATTGTATTTAGGATATGAGAATAGGTAGAATCAGGTGAATACTCTTAACTCTGTACATGAAAACTTTATGTTCATTCAGTTTCTGAAGAGTTAAAAACCATTTCTGCACAATTTCCACAGTTCTTCCCACAGTCATTGTCTTTTCCCTGCCCTCATCTTCTTTCTTCTCTCCCCTGAGTTCCCATGCTTGATGCTTTAGGGCATGGGGTTAGTGAGAGGTTAGAGAAGGCTGGAAAGTGAGGAGTTCATAAAATAATCTGCGCAATTTCTTCCCCTCACTTTATCATACACTGATCAAACTGAATCCATTAATGGATTTTTCGCAAAATATGATCATTGCAGTAACGAAATTGGTCCAGGCCGAAACAGCAGCTTTAACGGGGACACAGCCGAAACCACCCTGCTGCTCCCCACTGCTTTCTTCCCTGGGCCTCGGTAGAACAGCAAAGATTCTGAAATAAAACTTTAAGTGCATGTTGAAATACCTAATCTTTTCTCATGAAATCCAAAGAAAATATGCACAGTGTCTATGGAAAATAATTCCTCCTTAGGGTCCAAAAATGTCTGCAGTGAATATGACCTCACCGTGTATGAGATCTATGTTGATTTTTAAGATAGGAATTTTACTTCATTTTTAAATAACAAAATCTTTAAAAATAATTTCATTTGGCCATTTGTATGACTGCGTCTGTCTCACAGACATCCTTTAAGAAAGCATAAAATATGCTTTGTTGAGGGATATTAAGTTTAAATATTATTTGGTTATTATTGCTATCTTGGTTTGATTGCTTTATACCAAAAGGCCAGTATTTGGTTTTGCTCTTCATGATTTTGTCTACAAATTATTATAGACTTTTGGCTACCATGCTTGTGAAGTTTCGAAGTCAAGCAAATGTGGTTAAATTATAAAAAAGTGATCAGAATGTATAAGGCAGTTGGTGTGTTAAATAATCATATTTCCACAATTCAAAGGAATCATTTTCTCTTCTTTTCTATCTTATGAATGACAGCAGATCCACCAAACTCCCTCAACAGAAAAATGGTTCTAAAATGTAAGCACAGCCAATGATGGCTCAGCCTCCTCTCCACGTATCTGTGAACTGACAAAGCAGTCTGGAAATATTCCTGATTTTTTTTTTTAAATTAAAAACCCTAGAGTTTAAGGGTTCTGAGTCAGGATGTAAATAAACTGTTTACTTTAAATAAAATCTGGGAATTTAGGACGGGTGTGGTGGCTCACGCCTGTAATCCCAGTACTTTGGGAGGCCGAGACGGGTGGATCACAAGGTCAGGAGATCGAGACCATCCTGGCTAACATGGTGAAACCCCGTCTCTACTAAAAATATATTAAAAATTAGCCGGGCATGGTGGTGGGTGCCTGTAGTCCCAGCTACTTAGGAGGCTGATTCAGGAGAATTGCTGAACCCAGGAGGCAGAGCTCGCAATGAGCTGAGAACGCGCCACTGCACTCCAGCCTGGACGACAGAGTGAGATTCTATCAAATAAATAAATAAATAAATAAATAAACAAACAAATAAATAAAATAAAATAAAATAAATAAAATCTGGGAATTTAGAAGGGCATGAGAACTTGTATCACTTGTGTAGGCAGAATTCCAAAATGGCCCTGAAGATTCCACCCTTTGGTGTGCATGCCCTGTATAATCCTTCCCTTTGTGTGCAGGCAGAACCTGTGAATATGATGGGATATCACACATCCAGGTGAATAAGCAATGGACTTTTCGTTAATCAAAAGGGAGGTTTTGTGGGTGGGCCCTAGAGAGTGGAAGTGTGAGAAGCCTGTGAGGGAACCACGTAGCTGAGACCTGAGGGCAGCCTCTAGGAGCTGAGGGCAACCCCAGCTGTTTCTCGACCAGCAGGAATCAGGGATCTCAGTCCTACAACTGCAAGGAAATGAACTCTGCCAGCAACACGAATGAGCCTGGAAGAAGACCTTAAGCTCCAGATGAGACCCCAGACCCAGCCAATACCCAGATTTCTGTCCAGTGAGATTGATCGATCAGAGGACCCAGCTAACCTGTGCCAGGATTCCTAACCCATAGAAACTGTGAGATAATATATTTGTGTTGTTGTAAGCTGCTAAGGTTGTAGTGATTTGTTATGCAGCAATAGAAATCTAATAAAATCACACATCCAAAGCCTATCTTTGATAACACTTACAGCCAGGGAGCTCATATTCCATAAAAGTTCATAAGAATGACTTGATTGACAGTAAAATTCATCCATTCATTTATTCATTTTAAAAAGATTTGAGGGCCTGCTCTATGCTAGGCATGCTTCCAGGTATTATTTTATATGATGATGCTCAGTTTTTTCTGTTTTCCCCTCTAGATACTATTTCCACTCTTCTGTGTCTCGCGATGCTTAATTTTGTAGACTACTCTGTAGGGCTTCCATGTATTATGGATGAAACATGAAATAAACTAACAGGAAGATTAAAGTATAGAAAGAGAATGAATAAGTCAGGACATGTATTTCCCTGAGTTTTTCCCTATGGGAGAACCTTGAATTAGCTGCCTTTCTCCATCTTGTTGGGTCTATCTCTGAGTGGCCCCCTCCCCTTGTCCCTGTTCCTGGATGGTAAGGTCTCCCCACGTCACTAGTCCTGGTGTACTGCCCTCTCCCTGCTGGTATACCAAAACCTTTGCCATACCTTTATAAGAAGTTTCTTTATCAAACTCTCTCCATTTCTTTGATGCTCTTTCCTACCAGTACCTTGAGGATACAACAGCAAACATCCACCTCTGAATACTGGGTATTTGGAGCCATTGGATCGGGGGATTGGATTCTAGTCTCAGTTCATTTTCCATCTATCTACAGGAACATGGTCTTTCAGGAACACTGTTTCCTTATCTGTACAATGATAGAAGAATTTAAACTATCTCTAAGGTTTCTATCAGGTCTCATAATCTATAAATTGGTAGGTGGGTTATAAAACTTATGTTATGTTCGGAGCAAATATAATTTCTTTACTTGTGACTGATCTGGACTTCCTCATAAATATAAACCCTTCCATTGGAGACTATATTCAAGCCAATGCAATGAAATAATGTAACTTTCCCTTTAGAATACAAGGTAAAAATGTCCAGTCTCTTGAACTTCTTAGTTCAGTTTTTAGTCCCTTCAGCTTCTCTCCAGGATGGTGTCTTGGCTCTGGTGGGTGGGCACCAGCTTATGTTTTGTGACCTCCTAAGGAAAGGAGTTTCTCTTCTTTGACTTGCCTGTATCCTTAGGCTCCTCTGATTTCCAAGGCATTATTCCCTGTTTGCCTCTTTGCAGCGTGTTCTGTAGACTTTCATAAGGTCTAGGGCAGAGACTGGCAAACTTTTTCCATAAAGGGCCACAGACAGTAAATGTTTTAGGCTTTGTGGATCATATGGTCTTTGTTACAACTACCCAACTCTGCAGCTGAAATGCAGCCAAAGATAATATGTAAACAAATGAGTGTTTCTTTATAAAAATAGGCCACTGAGTTGGATCTGACCCGTGGGCTGTAGTTTGCCGACTCCCTGTCTACATGCTCCTTGGCTTTCTCAACTTCCCTTGGCTGTCAGTCCTGTAGACCCCGGCCCCTGAATCCTTACCAGGCAGGGCTCCAACTAGGTCCATCTGGCTCACTAGCCAGAGGAGTCCACTCCAAGCCGGTTAAGGCTTCAAGAATCTGAAACTCAGAACCAGCTCACACAGGAACAAAAGCAAGCTCCAGTCTTTCCGATGTACTTCTCCCAGCTTCATGCGTATATGCCTCAGTTTACCTGAGTGTTTTCATAACCATTCTGTCCTAATGCTTTGCCCCAAGAAGAGAGTAAAAACAAAAACTCTGGAGGCTACTGTTTCTTGTTCCCTTTTTCTATCTCCTAGTGTCAGAAGGGTCAGATTTCCACTCCTGACCTTTATTCTTTTTCTGCCATATTCTTACTCTTACCATAGAATGATAAACTGCTTGGTCTAGATGTGGAAGGAATATATATATTGAGTGCCTTCTCTGTGATATGAGAGAACTATTTGTGTTCTTCATATGTGCACTCTTAGTTTTTAGTATGTTCAAGGGGAAATGAAGGAATTTTGAAAATCCTGTTTTGAGAAAATAGTCTGGTTTTAGGACTAATACCGTTCTACAGAAATCTATTTTGAATATCAAAAGCTGCATATCAACTCTCTCACTTTCTCTACATGCCTTTTGGCATCTGATACCACTAAACTTACACAAATGCTTCTAGTGGACTAGGGGGAAAGTCTTGTATTCAGAAAAGCAAATGAGAAAAGCACATTAATATTTTTTCTAAGTAGTACCCCTATTACAAGTGAAAAGCAAAATGAGGCAGCTATATAAGATACACTGGAAAACCATCCTCTTTCTAAACAGTTATACTTTATCTTTTATGCAAATCAGGACTGATCATAACTTACTCAACAGAGGTGGCTCCAAATGACTGGGCTGTTCCCTAACCAGTATTACTTTCAAAACCCAAAGTTTCCCTACACAAAGATGTCAGTAACATATGCTGGTTGCTCTCTAAGGCACTTCTGAAAGAGCTAAAGTGTGGAGCAAAGGGAAGAACTTAATCTCAGGGTTTTACAGGACCACATTCCCATCTCTACTTTGTTCCTCAATGGCTATGAAATTGTGGGACTAGTTCTTTACTGTTTCTGAGTCTCATGTTTCTTATTTTAAAAGTTAGCATTAAAATATGTACTTTAAATACAACTGCCTAGAATAAAACCTGATAAATAGTAGATACTCAAAAAAAAAAAAAAAAAAAAAAAAAGGACTTTGATACCTATGGCCATTATTATCAGAAATTTAAAATATCTTTAACTTAGTGACATTAGTGGATAGTCACAACTCTCTTTCATAAATTCTGTGTACCTGTAAAGGCTCCTTAGTGAGTTGAATTGAAGTTGGACTGAATTGGACAGTGCCTAGATAAGTCCTCACTATCTTTGTGTTTCTTCACTCCTTATCGGTGACCTCCAGCAGAAGAAATCAATAATAGGTTGGCTGGTACTGGATATAAGTACAATTTGTGATATGAAACACATATATTGCCTTTATATTTTTAAAATCATAATTCTTCATTGGCAAAGCACAAACATATTAATGGAACGTACTATTTTAATTGACTAGACTGATGTGTAGACCCTGTGGTTCATGTCAAGAAGGGAGTGGGTTTCAGATTTGTATAAGCAATTCAATCCTTTTAATAGTGTACTCCATTTGTCTCATTTTCAACAAACAGGAAACCTGCCACCCCTTCCTTTTTTCGTTCTCAATAATACTTAATGAGAAATGCATTATCAAATTAGGTTAAAAAAAAAAAAAAAAAGAAGTTCCAAACCGTTTAAAAGTTAGTACCAATTGTTACATTGCCCATAACAAACCCATAGCAGAAAATAATTAGATTAAGTATCAAACTCACTGTTGCTGTCTTACTCCATTGATTGCTATTCTCTGTGGAGAGGCAGACTCAATGTTATTGCCTGTAGATTGTTTTATAGATTTTTAAAAAATACATTTTAGTCTCCTAATTCCCATGAGAGAGTTCGAATGGCCACAGCTGATGGATTTATCAAAGGGTAGCTGCAGACATCTGCACTGTGTTTCCTGATGTTTTTGATGTTCTCTGTGATTGTTTAAATGTAATGCGACTGACCCATAGCCCAATCAGTTTAACTTTACATTGAGAGTTTACTGGAGATAGTGGAGGTGGGGAAAAGGGTGAACTTCATGATGAAAACTCATGTGTAGAGGTAAAAGATGTCTTGAGGAAGTAGACCAGAAAGAAAAAAAAAACAATTACACCCTCAAAGGCTGCCCAGGTAAGACCCCATTATAAGAACTGAAGAACTGTGGAAAACTGGAAATGAACATGAGAAACGGATAATGGTTCCATGGTCCACCCTGTGCCTATTCTCTTTCCTTTGTCCATTCAGCATTTTTTCTCATGCTTTGTGCCCTCTCCTGCTGCCTATACCTGGCCCAGGGGCACCTCCTCTAAACCTCCCTTTCCTTTCTGCCATTTCCTTAATCTTCATTAGAAAGTATTGGATCCCTGGCCTGGGTAATGGAATTGCTAATGTTATAATCTGATACCAAATATAAATGTGTTGGTGTCTGCAAGGCACTGTCTTTAAATTCTGAGGCTTTGGGTAACCTGGGACTTGTCTGACTGGAATGGAGAGAAGATAAATTGTGGAAGCAGGATAGTTGGAGAGATCATTGAATGCAGGAAGCTTCTCCAACAGATCAGATTTCCTCAACTCATACCTGCTTAATCTAAGGAATGAGCCAGCTCTGGACATGCACGTCAGAACATTCCATTTTCGTTTGATGAGGATAAAAGTGCATGACTGAGGGAAGATGGCAGAGCGAGAGGGCCCAAAGGTGATGACAGCTGTGGCAGGAAGAGCCCACTAAGGGAAAATCAAGAGGTCAGAGGTGCTAAGAAGGCATCACTTCCAACACTGTGCCTGCTGCTACTGTGTTTATAGAGTGGTGGAGATAGAATTCAATAAAAAGGAGGGGAAGTGGCAGGGTGATTGACACAAGTTGTATTTTTCCTATATTGTTAAGAGTAGGGGCCAGATGGTGAAAACTCTGAATGTATGCCAAGGATCTTGAGTTTCATTTTATGGGTGGTGAGGCTGTGGAATTCCTAACACTCTTGTGCTATGAAGCATGGAGGTTAGTCTTGGGCCAACATGGTGCTCTGCACTCCACTTTCTCCCTTTCTATGGGTCTGCTTCCCCTCAGGTGCCAGGAGCTGAATTCATACACACACACTTCTCCCTCATGGCTCCCTGTTGCCATGGAGTGTGTGCATAGGCTTTCATTTATTTCATTGTATTTTATTTTCATTTCATGTTTTTCCTTCAGTCATGATCCCCACACCCATTCTTTGCTTCCCATAGAGGCATCTACTCTGATGGGTTTGGCAGATGTCTTCAGATATTTATATATCCTTGTAATTTATGCTGTGCTCTTTGTTTGGTATGTGTTTGTGTTTTAAACACATACTAATTATATTGTAATGTAATTTTTTTTTCATTCAACAGTATGTTTTATGGCCTATCCTGTGGCTGTATGTCTATTTAATTTATTGCTTTCTATTCATGTCTAATAGCCCACAGAATCTGTTCACATTCTCTGATTTATTCCCCTAAAGTTGAGCAAGAGGTTCACTGCCTTCTAGAACAAGCACCATAACAATCAACATCTTCTTTACATTCTTTTATGGCTCTGTGCAGGAATCAAGAACTGGGGTTGCAGGTACGAGCTGTATGAAGAATTGGTTTCCCCAATTGCTGGCAGAATGCCCTCTAGAGAATAGCTAGCGCAGTTTACACTCCCACTAAAAATACATGAGAGTACCATACCCTTTCATCCCCACCAACATATTATATTTTCTAACTTTGTAGTTTTTGACAAACTTATGTTTGTCAAGTGGCATCTCATTTTTACTATATATTCTTCTCCACTAATGTGATTGAATGTCTCTTCAATGATTTGGTAACTGTTCCATTTCCTTTTATGTAAATTTCTCATTTATCATTTGTCCCTATTTTTCTGCTGTGTTTCCTTTCTATTTCTTATTTATTTGCAGGTATTCTTCATGTATTCAGATATTAACCCCTTGGCTTCTTTAATCATTGCATATATCTTTTCCCAGGGTGTCACCTGGTAATATTATCCATAGTGTTCTTCATCAAACAGAAATACTCAACTTTGATAAAGTCAGATCCATAAGATTTTTTTGTCTTTACCTTATGATGCAAACATTTTAGCTCTTGCTTATGTTCCCTCTAACTCCCTAGTGAACAGACTCTTTATTTCATTTTCTTCTACTGGCTGTATCATTTTACTCTTTTGTATAGTTAGGACTCACTGATCTGAAGTTCACTTTTGTGTATGGTGTAAGGTAGGGATCCAGATTTGTTTTTCTCCAAATAGTCATTCTGTCTGATGTTAAATGGTATCTCATTGTGGTTTTGATTTGTATTTCTCTGATGACTAGTGATGTTGAGCATTTTTTCATATGTGTGTTGGCTCCATGTATGTCTTCTTTTGATAAGTGTCTGTTCATGTCCTTCACACACTTTTTAATGGGATTATTTGGTTTTGGCTTGTTGAGTCATTTAAATTCCTTACAGATTCTGGATAGACCTTGGTTGGATGCATGGTTTGCAAATATTTTCTGCCATTCTATAGACTGTCAGTTTACTCTGTTGATAGTTTCCTTTGCTGTGCAAAAGCTCTTTAGTTTAATTAGGTCCCACTTGCCAATTTTTGGTTTTGTTGCAATTGGTTTTGAGGACTTAGTCATAAATTCTTTGCCAAGGCTGATGTCCAGAAGGTTATTTCCTAGGTTTTCTTCTAGGATTTTTATAGTTTGAGGTCATATATTTAAATCTTTAATCCATCTTGAGTTAATTTCTGTATATGGTGAAAGGTAGGGATCCAGTTTCATTCTTCTGCATATGGCTAGCCAGTTATTCCAGCATCATTTATTAAATAGGGAATTCTTTCCCCATTGCTTATTTTTGCTGAGTTTAGATGGTTATTTAGATAGCTTATTTTTGCCTACTTTAGATGGCTTAGATGGTTATAGGAGTGCAGCTTTATTTCTAATTTCTCTATTGTGTTCCATTGGTCTGTGTGTCTGTTTTTGTAGCAGCACCATGCTGTTTTGGTTACTGTAGACTTGTAGTATAGTTTGAAATCAATTAACATGATGCCTTTGGCTTTGTTTTTTGTTTTTTTGCTTAGGATTGCTTTGGCTTTGGGGCTCCTTTTTGATGCCATATGAATTATAGAATAGTTTCTCATAATTCTATGAAAAATTATGTTGGTAGTTTGATAGGAGTAGTGTTGAATCTATAGATTGTTTTGGACAGTATGGCCATTTTAATGATATTGATTGTTCTAATTCATGAGCATAGAATGTTTTTCCATTTGTTTGTAGTCATTTCTGATTTCTTTCAGCAGTGTTTTGTAATTCTTCTTGTAGAGATCTTTCACTTCCTTGGTTAGATGTATTCCTAGGTATTTTTTGTGTGCATGGCTATTGTAAAAGGGATTGTGTCCTTGACTTGGCTCTCAATTTAAATGTTACTGGTGTATGGAAATGCTACTGATTTTTGTACATTGCTTTTGTGTCCCCACAACTTTACTGAAGTTGTTTGTCAGGTTTAGGAGCCTTTTGGCAGTCTTTAGAGTTTTCTAGGTATAGAATCATATCATCAGTGAAGAGAGATCATTTGAATTCTTCTTTTCCTGTTTTCATGCATTTTATTTCTTTCTCTTGCTTGATTACTCTGACTAGGATTTCCATGACTGGGTTGAATAGGAGCAGTGGAGTGGGATTGGGCATCCTTGTCTTGTTCTTGTTCTCAAGGAGAGTGGTTCCAGCTTTTGCCCATTCAGTATGGTGTTGAATGTGAGTTTGTCGTAGATGGCTCTTACTGTTTTGAGGCATGTTCTTCAATGCTTAGTTTGTTGAAAGTTCTTAGTCACTAAGGGATGTGGAATTTTAGCAAAATCTTTCTCTGCATCTATTGAGAAATAATATGAGTTTTGTTTTTAATTCTGTTTATGTGGTGAATCAAATTTACCGATTTGAGTATGTTGAACCAACCTTGCATCCCAGGAATAAAGCCTACTTGATTATGGTGAATTATCTTTTTGATGTGCTGTTTGATTTAATTTGCTAATATTTTGTTGAGGACTAGGTTCCTCAGCATAGGTTGTATCTATGTCCATTAGGGATACTAGCCTGTAGTTTTCTTTTTTCATTGTGTCTTTGCTAGATTTTGGTATCAAAGTGATGCTAGCTTTGTAGAATAAGTTAGGGAGGAGTCTCTTCTTGATTTTTTGAAATAGTTTCAGTAGAATTGGTACCAGCTCTTCTCTGTACAACTGGTAGAATTGGATATGAATCTCTCTGGCCCAGGGCTTTTTTGGTTGGCAGGTTTTTTTTTGTTTTCTGGTTTTTTTTATGATGGATTCAATTGTGGAACTCTATATCGATCTGTTTGGGGTTTCAGTTTCTTCCTGATTCAATCTTGGCAGGTTGTGTGTTTCTGTTTCCTCTAGATTTTCTAGTTTATGTGCATAGAAGTGTTAATAATAGTCTCTGGGATCTTTTGTATTTCTGTGGGTTTGGTTGTAATGTCACCTTTGTTGTTTTTGATTGTGTTTACTTGGATCTTCTCTCTTTTTTGTTAATCTAGCTAGCATTCTATTGATCTTGCTTATTCTTCGAAAAGACAAACTCTTAGTTTTGTTAATTCTTTGGATGAATTTTTCGATATCAGTATCCTTCAGTTCTGCTCTGATTTTAGCTTTTTTAAAAATTTTCTACTAGCTTTAGGGATTAGTTTGCTCCAGATTTTCTAGTTCCTCTAGATGTGATGTTAGATTGTTAATTTGAGATCTAACTTCTTGATGTAGGTGTTTAATGTGAAAAGCTTTCCTCTTAACACTGCTTTTGCTGCATCCCAGAGATTTTAATATGTTGTGTCTCTGTTTTCACTTACTTAAAAGAATTTTTGCCTTAATGTTGTTATTTACCCAAAAGTCATTCAGGAGCAAATTGTTTAATTTCCATGTAATTGTGTGGCCTTTGAGGGATCTTCTTGGTATTGATTTCTATTTTTATTCCACTGTGGTCCAAGGTAAATTGGTATGATTTCAATTTTTAAAAATTCGTTGAGATTTGGTTTATGACCAAGCATGTGGTTGATCTTAAATTATGTTCCATGTACAGATAAGAATGTATATTCTATGATTGATGGCTGAAGTAGTCTGTAGATGTCCATTAGGTACAATTGGCCAAATTGATGGAATTTAAGTCCAGAATTTCTTTGTTAATTTTATGCCTTGATGATCTAACACTTTGAGTGGGATGTTGAAGTCCCTCACTATTATTGTGTGGATATCTAAGTTTTTTCATAGGTCTAGAAGTACTTGTTTTGTGAATCTGAGTGCTCCAATATTCAATGCATATATATTTAGGATAATTAAATCTTTTTGTTGAATTGAACCTTTTTTCATTATGTAATGCGTTTCTTTTTCCTTTTTTACTGTTGTAGATTTCAAGTCTATCTGATACAAGAATAGCAAACCATGTTCTTTTTTTTTTTTCCTTTTTTTTTTCTGTTTGTGTGATAGATTTTTCTCCAATCCTTTCCTCTGTGCCCATGGATATCATTAAGTGTAAAATGGGTCTTTTGAAGATAGAAGATGGTTGGGTCTTGCTGTTGTGTGTGTTTTGGGTTTTTTTTTGTTTTTTTTTTTTTGTTTTTTAATTTAACTTGCCACTCTGTGCCTTTCTGATGGGCAGTTAGACCATTTACATACAAGGTTGGTATTGTTATGTGAGGTTTTCATCCTATTGTGAAGTTGTTAGCTGGTTGCTTTGCAGTATCTATTGTATAGTTGCTTTATAGGGTTTGTGGACTATGTTCTTAAGTGTGTTTTTGTGGTAGCAGTTACAGTTCTTCAGTTTCCATGTTTGAAACCTCTTTAAGGATCTCTTGTTAGGATGGTCTCGTGGTAAAAGTTTACCTTAGTAGCTGCTAGTCTGGAAAAAAATTTATTTCTCCTTCGCTTATGAAGCTTAGTTTGATGGGACATAAAATTCTTGGTTGCAATTTCCTTTCTTTAAGAATGCTGAATAGGCCCCCAATCTCTGCTGACTTGTGTAAGGTTTCTTCTACTAAGAAGTCTGTTGTTACCCTGATGAGGCTCCCTTTGTAGGTGATCTGACCTGTTTCTCTAGCTACCCTTAGGATTTTTTCCTTAGTGTTGACTTGGGGCAGTCTTGTCACTTTATGCCTACACGAAGTTTGTTTTGTATTGTATCTTGCTGATACTATATGTGTTTCTTGCACTTGGATGTCTATCCTTCTAGCAAGATTAGGGAAATTTTCTTGGATTATTCTCTCAAATATGTTTTCCAGGTTGTTTACATTTTCTCCTTCTCAGGAATGCCAATAATTTGTAGATTTTGTCACTTTACATAATCCTACATTTCTCAAAGACTAGTTTATTTTTTTAAATTCTTTTTTTTCTGAATGGATTAGTTTGAAAGATTGACCTTCAAGCTCTGAAATTATTTCTTCTTGGTTTAGTCTATTGATAAAGTTTTCAATTGTATTGAGAAATTCCTTATGTGAATTTTTTAAGTTCGGAAGCTCTGATTGATTTTTTAAAGATGTTTATCTCTTCATTTCCTGGATTGTTTAGAAGTTTCTTTGTGTAGATTTTCAAACTTGTCTTGAAATTTATTGAGCTTCCTTGAAATCCATGCTGTGAATTCTTTATCTGTCATTTCTGAGTTTCCATTTTGGTTAGTGACCATTGCTGGAGAGCTAGAAAGATCTCAAATTAACAAATAGTGTCACAGTGTTCAGATTTTTCATGGTGCCAGAATTCTTATGCTGTTCCCTCTCATCTGGAGATGTCGGCACATCTAAGTTTTCTGATTATTTTCATATGGATAGAATCCTTTCCCTTTTCCTTTCCTTTCCCTTCCCTTTTCCTTTTCCCTTCCCTTTCCTTTCCCCTTTCTTTTCACCTTTCTCCTCTTTCTCTCCTTTCTCCTTTTTCCTCTTTCCTCTTTCTTTCCTCTTTCCTTTCCTTTCCTTTCCTTTCTTCCCTTTCCAATATTATTACTGTTTTTCTCCTTTGTTATTTTCTTCCCCCATCCAAAGGGATGTGACCATAGAAAATGTTAGGTGGAGTCTTTTGGCTTTGCTTCTATAGCCCTGTGTAATTCTGTGAGCTGGTTTTATACTGGACTGTGTGGTTTTTCCTAGATGGCTAGTAAGAGCTGGCTGTGGTCAACACAGATGGGTATATATTTGATCTTTGTTTACTGGGAGAAGGTCTCAGTTGCTACAGACAGTGGGCTAATCTGTGAAGTACACAGTGGTCTGAGCTCTCTGCTCAGCCTCATAGAGGGCAACCAAGATGAGTGGGACCAGACTGAACAGACCCACCTACAGGTCACCCAATGGCAGGCACAAACACCAGTGCTTGAGGGAGGGTCCAGGGGATGGCCATCAAGTATCCAGAGGCATACCTAGTTTTGGGTTTTACATTTAAGTCTTTAATTCATCTTAAGTTAATTTTTGTATACGGTGTAAGGAAGGGGTCCAGTTTCAATCTTCTGCATATGGCTAGCCAGTTACCCCAGCACCACTGATTGAATAGGGAATATTTTCCCCATTGCTTGTTTTTGTCAGGTTTGTCAAAGATCAGATAGTTGTAAATGTGTGGTATTTCTGGGTTCTCTATTCTGTTTCATTGGTCTACATGTCTGTTTTTGTACCAGTACCATGCTGTTTTGGTTACTGTAGCCCTGTAGTATAGTTTGAAGTTGGTAGTGTGATGCCTCCAGCTTTGTTCTTTTTGCTGTGGATTGCCATGGCTATTCAGGCTCTTTTTTGGTTCCATATGAATTTTAAAGTAGTTTTTTCTAATTCTGTGAAGAATCCCAATGGTAGTTTAATAGGAATAGCATTGAATCTATAAATTACTTTGGGTAGTATGGCCATGTTCACCATAATGATTGTTCCTAACCATGAGCATGGAATGTTTTTCCATTTGTTTGTGTCATCTCTGATTTTTTTTGAGCAGAGGTTTGTAGTTCTTATTGTAGAGATCTGTCTTTCACTTCCTTAGTTAGCTGTATTCCTAGGTACCCTTTATTCTTTTTGTGTCAGTTGTGAATGGGAATTTGTTCCTGATTCGGCTCTCGGCTTGACTGTTGCTGGTATTTAGGAATACTAGTGATTTTTGCACATTGATTTTGTATCCTAAGACTTTGATGAAGTTTTTAATCAGCTTAAGAAGCTTTTGGGCTGAGACTATGGGGTTTTCTACATATAGGATCGTGTTGCCTACAAACAAGGATAGTTTGACTTCCTCTCTTTCTATTTGAGTGCCATTTATCTTATTCTCTTGCCTGATTTCCCTGGCCAGGACTTCAAGTACTAAGTTGAGTAGGAGTGGTGAGAGAGGGTATACTTGTCTTGGGCCAGTTTTCAAGAGGAATGCTTCCAGCTTTTGTCCATTCAGTATAATGTTGGCTGTGGGTTTGTCATATATGGCTCCTATTATTTTGAGGTATGTTTCTTCAATACTTAGTTTATTGCGAGTTTTTAACATGAAGGAATGTTGAATTTTATCAAAAGTGTTTTCTGCATCTATTGAGATAATCATGTGGTTTTTGTCTTTAATTCCGTTCATGTGATGAATCAAATTTATTGATTTACATATGTTGAACCAACCTTGCATCCCAGGGATAAAGCCTAATTGATAATGATGAATAAGCTTTTTGATGTGATGCTGGATTTAGTTTGCCACTATTTTGATGTGGATTTTTGCATTTATGTTCATCAAGGATATTGGCCTGAAGTTTTCTTTTTTGTTGTTGTATCTCTGCCAGGTTTCATTATCAGGATGATGCTGGCCTCATAGAATGATTTAGGGAAGAGTCTCTCCTCCTCAATTTTTGGAATGATTTCAATAGGAATGGTACCAGCTCTTCTTTGTACCTCTGGTGGAATTCAGCTGTGAATCCATCTGGTCCTGGGCTTTTTTTGTTGCTAGGCTATTTATTAGTGCCTCAACTTCAGAGCTCATTACTTGTCTGTTCAGGGATTCAATTTCTTCTTGATTCAGTCTTGGGAGGGTGTATGTGTCCAGAAATTTATCCATTTCTTCTAGACTTTCTATTTTGTGTGCATAGAGGTATTCATAATATTCTCTGATGGTTGTTTGTATTTCTGTAGGGTCAGTGGTAATATTCCCCTTGTTATTTCTGCTTGTGTTTATTTTAATATTCTCTCTTTTTTTCTTTATTAGTCTAACTAGAAGTGTATTTTATTTATTTTTCCAAAAAGCAGCTCCTGGATTTGTTGGTGTTTTGAATTTTTTTTTTCATGTCCCAATTTCTTCACTTCTGCTCTGGTTTTGGTTATTTCTTGTCTTCTGATAGCTTTGGGATTCATTTGCTCTTGGTTCTCTAGTTCTTATTAGTTGCAATGTTAGGTTGTTAACTTGAGATCTTTCTAACTTTCTGATGTGAACATTTAGTGCTATAAATTTCCATCTTAACACTGCCTTAGCTATGTCCCAGAGATTCTGGCATATTGTATCTTTGTTCTCATAGTTTCAAAGAACTTCTAGATTTCTGCCTTAATTTTACTTACCCCCAAAATCATTCAGGAGCAGGTTATTCAATTTCCATGTAATTCTATAGTTTTGAATGAATTTTATAGTCTTGATTTCTAATTTAATTGTGCTGTGGTCTGAGAGACTGTTACGATTTTGGTTCTTTTGCATTTCCTGAGGAGTGTTTTACTTTCAATTATGTGATCAACTTTAGAGTATGTGCTATGTGGCAATGAGAATGTATATTCTGTTGTTTTGTGTGTAGAGTTTTGTAGATATCAGGGCCATTTGATACAGTACTCAGCTCAGGTCCTGAATATCTTTGTTAATTATCTGTCTAATATTGTCAGTGGGGTGTTAAAGTCTCCCACTATTATTGTTTGAAACTCTAAGTCTCTTTGAGGTCTCTAAGAACTTGGTTTATGAATCTAGTTGCTCCTGTGTTGGATGAATATATATTTTGGATAGTTAGATCTTCTTGTTGAATTGAACTCTTTACCACTGTGTAATGTCCTCCTTTGTCTTTTTAAAACATATTTATTGGTTTAAAGTCTGTTTTGTCAGAAATTAGGTTTACAATCCCTGCTCTTTTCTGTTTTCCATTTTCTTGGTAGATTTTTCTTCATCCCTTTGTATTTTAACCTATCTGTGTCTTTGCATGTGAGATGGGTCACCTGAAGACAGCATACCAATCAATGGGTCTTGGTTCTTTATCCAGCTTGCCTCTCTGTGTCTTTTAATTGGGATATCTAGCCCATTTATATTTAAAGTTAGTATTGATGTGTGGATTTGTTCTTTTCATCATGATGTTAGCTGGTTATTTTGTAGACATGTTTATGTAGTTGCTTTATAGTGTCACTGGTCTGTGTACTTCAGTGTGTTTTCGTAGTGGCTGGTAACAGTCTTTCTTTTCCATATTTAATGCTTCCTTGAGCACATGTCTTGTAAAGCATGTCTGGTGGTAACAAATTCCCTCAGCATTTGCTTGTCTGAGAAGAATCTTATTTCTCCTTCACTTAGGATGCTTAGTTTAGCCAGATATGAAATTCTGGGTTGGAATTTCTTTTCTTTAAGAATGTTGAATATTGGCCCCCTAATCTCTTCTGGCTTGTAGGGTTTCAGCTGAGAGGTCTGCTGTTAGTCTGATGGGCTTCCCTTTGTTGGTGACCTGCCCTTTCTCTCTAGCTGCCTTTAACATTTGTTCTTTCATTTTGGCCTTGAAGAATCTGATGATTATGTGTCTTTAAAAAGATCTTCTTGTGGAGTATCCTACTGGAGTTATCTGCATTTCCTGAATTGAATATTGGCCTCTCTAGTTAGGCTGGAGAAGTTCTCATGGATGATATCTTGAAATATATTTTCCAAGTTGGTTCCATCCTCCCCATCTCTTTCAGGTACACTAATCTGTCATAGATTCAGTCTCTTTACATAATCCCATATTTCGCCAAGGTTTTCTTCATTCCTTTTCATTCTTTTTTGTCTGTTCTTGTCTGCCTGCCTTATTTCAGAAAGGCAGTCTTCATGCTCTGAGATTCTTTCCTCTGCTTGGTCTATTCTGTTATTAATATTTGTGCTTGCATTATGAAATTCTTATAGGGTGTTTTGTTACATTCTTTATACTGACTCTGTCAGGTTGGTTACATTCTTTATACTGACTATTTTGTCTGTCAGCTCCTGCAATATTTTATGATTTTTTAGTTTCTTTGCATTGGGTTACAATGTACTCCTGTAGTTCAATGAACTTAATTCCTATCCATATTCTGAATTCTACTTCTGTCTTTTCAGCCATCTCGGCCTCAGCTTGGTTCTGAACCCTTGCTGGGGAGGTCATGTGGTCATTTGGAGGAAAGGCACTCTAGCATTTTGGGTTTTCAGCATTCTGTGCTGATGCTCTCTCATCTTTGTGGATTTGTCTACCTTCAGTCTTGGAGGTTGCTGACCTTTGGATGGGTTTTTCTTTTCTTTTATCCTATTTGATGATTTTCAGGATTTGGTTGTGGTATAAGATGGATTCAGCAAACTGGTTTTGTTTCTGGGAGATTCTAGACAGCCAATGCTCAGCTCCCAACTCTTGGACTATGTGCTCTATCTCTGGGATCTTATACTGGGCCCCAACTTTGTTCTCTGGCTCCTCAAAGTTTGGAGTTTACTGTACTTGGGGGACCAAGGTGTGGCAGCTGCAGCAGACTGCTAACAGATGTAGGGCTCCCTGCCTCCCTGTGGATGTTCACCACAGTGGTGTAGGCAAGGTAGCTGGTGGACAGCAGGGGGCCTCTGCTGGATATTGTGTGCACTGTTGTACTGGAGGTAGTGTTGGATTGGGGTGGGGTGTTAGCCAGCAGAGGTCTAGGTGCCTTCTCTGTACCCTGCTAGCAGGAGTGATTGCTCAAGGTGTGGGAGGATCCCCTGTTCTCTGCATAGCATTAGGGCAAGGACAAGGCACTGGCAGGGGTGGGGATTGCTGGCTCTGTGCCCACCAAGGATCTGTCTGCAATGGTGGTCAGTGGGGTTGGCGGGGCGTACTGCACTCCTCTGTGCTGATGGAACAAGTAAAGCAAAACCTGCCCTTGTAGACATGTGCCAACAATGTGATGTGGGGAGTTTCTGTGGGCTCAAGGGAAGTTGCAGTACGAGGAGGGAACATGTGGGCCGGTGTGCAGCCATAGTGGCTGCCTCACTGGAGCTCTCCAACCAGTCAGGGATGGTCCACCTGCACAGAAGCCATTGTGTGGGCCCCCAGGCCACCAAAGACTGCCCTGTAAGTGTAACCAGCTTGGGGCTCCAGGAGAGGCCAGCAACCCAAGGAGTACTCAAGTTGGGCCAGCCCTATCTGATGTGCAAAACCGCTGATATGGTTTGGCTGTGTCCACACCCAAATCTCATCTTGAATTGTAGCTCCCATAATTCCCATGTGTTGTGGGAGGGACCCTGTGGGAGACAATTGAATCATGGGCTCGGTTTCCCTCATACTGTTCTCATTGTAGTGAATAAGTCTCATGAGATCTGATAGTTTTATAAGAGGTTTTCCCTTTTGCTTGGCTCTCTTTCTTTCTTACCTGCCGCCATGTAAGATGTACCTTTTGCCTTCCACCATGATTGTGAGGCCTCCCTAGTCCATTAAACCTCTTTTTACCTATAAATTATCCAGTCTTAGGTATGTCTTTATCAGCAGCATGAAAATGGACTAATATAACTGCCCTGCAGAGATCAGGTCTGACAGTTCCCCTAGGGCTAAAGTCTCTTCTGGGAGCAACTGGAGCCTAGAGGGATGGCCTTCCCTGGCCATGCTCTGCTACAGATGTTCCTTCACTAAACCCTCTGAGCTGTATATTAGCTGGATTGCTGCCCCACCACTTTGCTTGTCTCCTGGGGGCTCCACTCCAGAGAGATGTGAGTCAGCAATCACTCAATGCTATCAGCCCAGGATGGAGGATCTATGCTGTGGGCCTAAGCCACAGGTTCCCTGTATGGTGATGAGCAGTGGAAGGTATGTGGGACCTGTGAAAGACAGTCTTGCCTCCTCTCCCTGGGTTGACTGCAGCTCACTGGAGGTGTGGATAAGGTACTTGGGATCTTTGCTCCTTCATTAGTCCAAAGGTGACAAGGACAGCTCTATTGCAGAGACAATGACAGAGAGGCTTTCAGTTGCCCCTGGAGGCCCTGTCCAGGGAGTTGATGAGTTGCTACTGGCTTGAGAGCTCTGGTGTGGGGTGGGTGGAGGCCCAGGCCTGGAGGACCTTGCCAGTGAGGAGATAAGGGAATGGGCACCCATGTAACAGACTGACCACTTTTCCATAGGATTGCTGCAGTATGCTGGGGGGTCCACTCCAGTCCCTAGTTGACTCAGATTTTCCAGTACCTGGAGGTATCACTAGTAAAGGCTGCAAACAGAAAAAATGGAAGCCTGCCCCTCTCCCTGGGAGCTCTGTTCCAGGGAGGTATGGATCTATGGCTGGCCCAAACACATCTATAGGATGTGGCTGGAGACGCCCAGTGAGGATGAACAGGATAAGGGACCTGCTTTAAAAAGTAGTCTGGCCACATCTTTGTAGAGCAGCTGTGCTGTGCTGGAGGTCTGCTTCAGCCCCTGGTCATCTTGGATGCTCCAAAGCCTGAAGGCTGAAACAGCTAAGTTGCCCAAACAGCAAGGATGGTGGCCCACCTCTCCCCGCCGATCCCTGGGAGTTCCATCCCAGGGAGGCACAATGCTGCTACTGGTGGCTGGCTGGAATTCCAAGCCAGTGGGTCTTATCCTGTGAGGGGCTATGAAAGTGGGGCCCAGACACCATCACTGCCCAGCCCCTAGATTCAGTCCCTTTCCTAGGGATATGTGTGGGGAACTAACCTCCCACTTTTGTGGAGCTGCAGCTACTTTTGCTGGGAAGCCCAAAAGGCTGGAGTAGCTAAGGCTCCCAGGTCTCTGCATGTGCCTGAGTGGCTGCTCTGTCAAGACTCCACATGGCTCTATGTGTCAGACTGAGGGCCCTGGTGGAGTGGGTTCACAAGTATATTTCCTGACCTGGGGATTGCAAAGACCTGTTGGAGAAGCATGGGCTCCTGGGGTTGCACATTCACACACTGTTTCCTTGGTTGAGGGAGGTTCCCTTAGTTCCATGTCACTCCCAGGTGGGCTGTCAACCTGCCTTGCTTTTCTCTGTTCTCCATGGGTCGACTTGTTTTGTTTCCTTAATTAATCCCAATGTGTGTGTTAGGTTGGTGCAAAAGTAATTGCAGTTTTTGCCATTACTTTTAATACCTGGATGTTTCCGTTGAAGATGCTGTATTTACTCACCTCTTCCATTCCTCTCCCTGAGAGTCACACACTAGCTGCTTCTAGTCAGCCATCTTGGCCACTCCCCCTTTATTTGATTTTTATATATGATGAGAAGTAGGGGTCTAGTTTCATTCTTCTACATATGGTCATCTAGTTTTCTCAGCACCATTTACTGAAAGACTGTCCCTACCCCACTATGTGTTCTTGGTGCCTTTGTCAAAACTGGGTTAGCTGTAAATGCATGGTTTTATATCTGGGTTCTCTTTTTTATTATATTGGTCTATGTATCTGTCTTTGTGCCAGTACCACCCTGATTTGGTTACCATAGCTTTGTAGTGTAGTTTGAGGTCAGGTAGTGTGATGCTTCAGGTTTATTCTTTTGGTTAGGATTGCTTTGGCTAATTTGGTATCTTTTGTGGTTCCATACAAATTTTAGCAATGTTTTTTCTACTGTGAAGAATGGCATTGGTATTTAATAGCGATTGCATAGAATCTATAGATTGCTTTGGGTAGAATTGTCATTTTAACCATATTAATTTTACCATCTCATGAGCATGAAATATCATTCCATATTTTGTGTATCCTCTTCAATTTCTCGCATCAAAGTTTTTTATAGTTTCCCTTGCATAAATCTTTCAATTCTTTGGTTAAATTGCTTTCTAGGTGTTTTATGTTCTTTGTAGCTATTGTAAATGGGATTGCTTTTTTAATTTCCTTTTCCAATTGTACTATTGATTTTTGTATGTTGATTTTGTAACCTGCAAACTTATAGAATTTGTTTTTCAGTTCTAACAGTTTTCTTGGTAGAGTCTTTAGGTTTTTCTAAGTATAAGATTACATCATTTGCTAACAAGGCTAATTTAACTTCTTCCTTTCAAACTTGGATGTCCTTTATTTCTTTAGACTAAATGCCCTTTCCAAGACTTCCAGTATTATGTTGAACAAAAGTGCTGACAGTGGGCATCCTTGTCTTGTTCCCTATCTTAGAGGAAAAACTTTGAGTTTTTCCCCATTCAGTACAATGTTAGCTGTTGGTATGTCATGTATGACTTTTATTATGTTGAAGTATGTTCTTTCTATACTCAATTTGGTGTGGGTTTTTATCATAATTGAATTTTATTGAATGCTTTTTCAGCGTCTATTGAAATGATCATGTGGTTTTTCTTCCTGGTTCTGTTAATGTAATATATCATGTTTATTGATTTGCATATGTTGAACCATCCTTCATCTCTGGGATGAAGTCTCACTTGATCATGGCTAATGATCTTTTAACATGTTCTTGAATTCAGTTTGCTAGTATTTCATTGAGAATTTTTGCATCTATGTTCATCAGTGTAATTGGCCTGTAGTTTTCTTTTTCTATTGTGACTTTGTCCAGTTCATTGATTTTTTTTTAAGAGATAGGTTTCACTGTGTTGCCTAGGATGCACTCAAACTCCTGGGCTCAAGAGATCCTCTCACCTTAGCCTCCTAAATAGTAGAGACCACAGGTGTGTGCTACTGTGCTCAGTTTGTCTGGTTTTGGTATCAAGGTGACGATGGCCTTGTAGAATGAGTTTGGGAGTGTTATCCCCTCTTCAATGATTTTTAAGGAGTTTCAGTAGGTCAGTATTAATTCTTCTTTACATGTTTGACAGAATTCAGCAGTGAAGCCATTAGATTCTGGGCTTCTCTTTAATGGAGAACTTTTGATTATGGCTTTGATCTTGTTACTTGTTATTGGTTTGTTGAAAGTTTATACTTCTTCCTGATTTAATCTTGGTGGTTGTATGTGTCCAAGGATTTATCTATTTCCTCTAGGGTTTCAAATTTGTTGGTGTATAGTTGTTCAGAA
The DNA here is from genome assembly GCF_047675955.1 of Chlorocebus sabaeus. Lineage (NCBI taxonomy): Eukaryota > Metazoa > Chordata > Mammalia > Primates > Cercopithecidae > Chlorocebus > Chlorocebus sabaeus. The sequence continues at coordinate 32,074,095 of NC_132929.1, read as the reverse complement.
TAATCTCCAATTATTTGTATTTCTGTGATCTCAGTTATATCTCCTTCACTTCTGATTTTATTGATTTGGGTCTTCTCCCTTTTTTTCTTTGGTAATCTAGGTAAAGGTTTGTTGAGTTTGTTGGCCTTTAAAAATCCAACTTTTTGTTTCACTGATACTCTGTATTTTTAGTCTTAATCTTATTTAGATTTTGGTATATTATATGTCCATTTTCATTTATTTCAAGAAATTTTTCAATTTCCTTCTTAATTTCTTCATTGACCCAATGGTTGTTCAGCACCATATTGTTTAATTTCCATGTGTTTGTGTATTTTTCAAGGTTCTTCTTGTTATTGATTTCTAGTTTTATTCCATTGTGTTCGGAAAAGATACTTGTTATAATTTCTATGTTTTTGAATTTAAGATTTGTTTTGAACCCTAAGGTATAATCTAGTCTAGCAAACGTTCCATATGCTGATGAAAATATTGTGCATTCTGTAGAAGTTGGGGGAAATGTTCTAAAACTGTCAGTTAGGCCTAACTGATGTTTCTTTGTTCATTTTCTCTCTAGATGAGCTGTTCATTACTGAGAGGAGGGTGTTGAAGTCCCCTACTATTATTGTATTGCAGTCTATCTCTCCCTTTAGATCTATTAATGCTTGCTTTATGTACCTGGGAGCTCTGGTGTTGAGTGCCTAGATATTTATAATTGTTATATCCTCTTGCTAAATTGACCCCTTTATCATTTTATAGTGACCTTATTTGTCTCTCTTTCAAGTCTATGATTTGTAGTTTATTTCATCTGATAGATAGTATAGCCATACCTGCTCTTTTATAGTTTTCAGTTGCATGGAACATCTTTTTCTAACCCTTTACTTTCAGTCTATGTGTCTCTTTATAGGTGAGCTTTTTTTTGTGGGCAGCATATAGTGGGTCTTGTTTCTTTATCCATTCAACCATTGTATGGCTTTTAATTGGAGAACTGAGTCCATTTATGTTCAATGTTATTATTGATAAATAAGGACATACTACTGCCACTTTGTTGTTTGTTTCTGGTTATTTTGTAGCTCCTATTTTTCTTTTTTTCTGTTTTCCTTTGTGGTTAAGTAATTTTCTATGATAGTATGTTTTAATTTGTTGCTTTTTATTTTTAGTAAATTGATAATAGGTTCTTGCTTGTGATTTCCATGAGGCTTACAAAAAACATCTTATAGATATCACAAGTTATTTGAAAGAGATGCTAACTTATCTTAGATCATGAAGAAAGTAATATAAACAAATAAAGAAATAATGAAAAATGTCCTCTATACTTTATTCTCCCCTGACCATTTTGACTTTACGTTCTATCAATTTACATATTTTTATTTTGTCTGTCTCTTATCAGGTTGCTGTAGGTATTATTGTTTTTGATAGATTTGTCTTTTAGACTTTACACTAGAGTTAGGAGTGGATTGTACACCATAATTACAGTATTAGAGACTTCTGGGTTAATTCATGTACTTAATTTTACCAGTGGGTTTTATACCTTCAGATAGTTTCTTTTTGCACATTAGTGTTTTTTTCTTCTTCTTCCAGATTGAAGAACTCCTTTTAGCATTTCTTATTAGACAGATCTGGTGTTGGTGAATTTTGTCAGCTTTTGTTTGGGCAATACTTTACCACTTCTTCATATTTGAAGGATAGCTTTTCTGGATACAATATTCTTGGATGGCAGATTTTTCTTTCAGTGTTTAAAAAATGTCATCCCTCTTCTCACTGGCCTGTGTGGTTTCTATTGAGAAGTCTGTTGGCAGATGAATTGAAGCCCCTTTATATGTTATTTGGTTAAGTTTTATTTTTTTCTCAATTTTCTTAAGATGGCTATTCTGAATTCTTGGTCAGAGTTCACATATTGCCATCTTGTTAGGGTCAGTCACTCATTCCTTGCTTTGCCTATCTGAGGAGGTTGTGATTCCCATTTTGCCATTGTTCTTTGTGCATGTATATCTATGTCTTATAATTGAAGAATTATTTATTGCCATCTTTTTTGTCTGGCTATTTTCTTTTTTATTGGATATGTTTGCTTAGAGAGTCTTTGTAATTTACTTGTTGGTTTTGTTTTAAAATTTTTGTTCCTGCTGGGTTGCTGCTTCTTTATCAGTACTAGATCGAGCCTTAAGCCTAGGTTTGCTTTGGTTCTAGGAAACATTCAGAGTGCCACCCATCTAAAATAAGGGAGGTCCCAAAGGGGACATCCTAGTAGTGTGGGAAGGCTGACTTTTGCACAGAGGACCTGTGGAATGGAGTTCCTACAGCACAGTACTGCTGAACAGCCTCTCTGACTTGGCATCTCCTTTGGTTGAGTTACAAAGAAGTTTCCAGGGCTGAGAATGGTAGTCCCACTTCCCCCTTTGTCTCTGGCTGTCCTGAGGGATAGTTCTCCCTTCAGGTACTCAGTGCTTCCTGTGAGTTGAGGCAAGGATAGGTCTCCTGCCTGAGAACCCAAGATGGTGGAGAAGCTGATTGTTCACCTCAATCTGACTTTTTTTCAGTGTACAAACCATGAATCAGGGAGAAATTTTTTTGTGCACTTTGTGCTGCGGGGCGGGGAGCAGCATAAGAGGTGCTATAGATATGGAAGCCTGATTCTCTTACCATCTTCTCATAGATTTCGTTGTGAGAAGAGTAGAAGTGGAGAAGGAAGTAAGTGAGGCTTGGCTGAATGCTTCTTCACAATGGATGATGAGTTAAAGAAAGCGGTTTCAATTTAGGTTCTGTGGGTGGTATATAGCCTGGAGAAAGGCAATGTGTATATGTATATGTGAATGTGCAAGTGTGTGTGTGTACATGTGTACCTTTCATGAACTGGAACACTAGGACATCAAACTGCCTTACTTTGGGACATCTTAGACATTGAGAAACACAAAGAGAGGGAATACTTTGTTATCATCTCCAGACTGCTACTGCCTAGATAAAATGAGAAAGCTCTGTGCTTTGGTTGGCAGAAGTGGCTATTTAAATTGGAACCACCTTTTTTTCATAGTTTATGCTTTGTGTGAACTAATGTAAAATTTACCAGAAATGTAAATAAAGGTTACACATTAATGGGTGGTTGAGCCTGTAACTAATATTTTTTTAATGCATGTGAGCATTCCCGGGGCTCTCAGAATTTTTTGGGATGTGAACTTTTTAAAAAACCAGATAAACAGGAGAGGGACTTAGGGCCATTCTAGTTTGGCTATTAAATGTTAATACGACTTGGGTTGTACTCATGGGATGGTGACATACTTGTTTTTGCTTTGTTAGAAACGGGCCTTTGCTCTGTTGCCCAAGATGGAGTACAGTGGTAATAATATTTCACTGCAGCCTTGAACTCCTGAGCTAAATTGATCCTCCCATCTCAGCTTCCTGAGTAAGCTGGGACTACAGGCATGCACCACCATCCCAGCCAATTTTTGTATTTTTTTTTTTTTTTTAGAGACAGTATCTCACTATGTTGTCCAGGCTGATCTTGAACTCCTGGCCTCAAGTAACCCTCCCACCTCGGTCTCCCAAAGCTGACATACTGGTTTTTATATGTGTGTGCATTACCACATTATATGTATTTGGAAAATAAATATATAACATATATATCACTTTTATTCACAATAGCATACTGCTCTGTTAATCTGCTTCATTTATCAATATGCCCAATATGCCATTGATATAGTCTAACAGTCAATGAAAATTTCTAATAATAATCAGAAAGAATTAATACATTCGAAATGTTTAGGTATTCACCCACTACTAGTCTGTCTGATGAGGCCCAATTTCCTTAGCAGGGAAGTTTCCAAACATTTAAATATGCAAATGTATAAAGCCAAATGAGACATCATTTAATTTGTTTATTGTCTTACAGTGAAAGAGAGCAAATGAGCAAGTTGATGGCTTTATGCCAATTATTTTTAGTATGATTTCTTTTGTGCTAAGGTATAGCTGAAGGCAAACCTCAAATTCTAGCATGAACATGCAGCAGCAATAACATGAATATTTTAGGGGCTATACAATTCTTTTTGTGGGTTATGGTTGGAAATAAAATTTTAAGTTACAACTCCTTTGGCAAATATGTAATAAACTACTGGGACTAAGTCAGAATGTGTTTAAAGCTTCAGCCTCAGAGCTGTTTCTATGAGACCCAAGTCCTAGGTGTCCAACATTTTCCATAATGTGACCCTCTTTCCTATTATTCTTTTACCATTCACCCCACTTAATTCAACCCTAACCTCCCTCTAGTCATATGAACTTACCTGAGCAGGACATGCATTTTCATAGTTAAGGAATGTGACCAACTGGCTATCTTAAAATACCAGGGCCAGCAAACCTGCAGTACAACGGCAGCAGCACTGACAAACTCAGCGTGACTGGCTGTGCTCAAGTGCAGTGGCCCACACGACTTGGTCACGGGTTTGATCTATACCATGGAAGCTCCATTTCTTCTGTTCTTTTCTACCAGACTTCACGCTTAACTTCACCTAGTCATCGGTAGAATGGTTCTGTTGGTCAGAACGGGGGTTGCATAAAAGCCCTGCCTTCAGCCAACTTCAAAGCCCTGTTCCAGTGACAGCTGGTCTGGAACAGTCATGGAAATTCAAAGGGAGATGTTATTATTCTTGAGGAGAACTAACCAATCACAGTATTAAACCTATTTAATAATGTTTTCACCCTTCAAAAAAAGAAAACAAAAAAAAGTACAGAATTTCTGTGTTTAAGGCATTTTAAGAATTAATGAACCTCATTCTCTTTTTCTTACCCAAGGCACATCGCTGCTTAAAACCACAAAGTGCTGACCTAGCCAGTGGTTCCAGAACCCACGGCCTCAGCACAGCATTTTAAAGCCTCATCCTTATAATAAATTACTATTTTAATGATAGTCCTGGTAACATATGGCAAACGGAAAACACTTTCTGTAGATTAAGCAACATAGTTTTCATTAATGGTTTACTATACTTGAGACCTTAAAGAGATTTAACTAATTGTTCATTTGGTACAGTTGCTGCTGAATTATTTAAAACACCTCCTTCCTGCTTTAACTTTGAATTTGCGTTAGAAAGTATAATACCAATTAAGACTCCTCCATTGCCTCAAATGATCTAAAAATAATTGCAAATGAAATCCTAATCACAAATACATTTCTTTCCTTGTGACCTCTCGGTTATTGTAAGTTTAAGCGAAATAAACAAACAATACACGGAATTTACAGACGAGACAGCCAGAAGGTTAGGAAATTACTTATTAAGGTAACCAAAAATTAAAGACTAGCGGATGGCTTTTGGAAGTGCTGGAGACATGTGGTTCAGAGTTCTACATTTAGGTGGAAAACTCAGTGTTTCCATTTGACTAAGAGATGTTGAATTACCTCCAGAATTACATAATGTAAAATATAAATGTAACCACTACACTTCTGTACAACCCCAGTGGTGGCTCCGTTGGCTGATTTGAGTTTTATTTACTATGATAAATAATCAAAAGTGAAAACTGGATGCCAGGCATAACTTTGGCTGACCATGTCTTGTTTGCGTATTTTTGCCAAGCTTGTGTTTCTCTTGCCCTCTCTTCACTTTCTCCTCATGATATGAAGCTTAAATATTGACTCTAAGCCTGTCTCAGATGACTTCCTCAAGGTAGACCCAAACTATTTCACATTCCTCATACCTGCTTCTCTGGTTACCTTCCTAAAGGCCACTTCTACCTAGAATATCTGCTTCTTGCTACCACATGTTCCTTCCATTCCATTCCATGGGGTCTACTTAATGAGCCCCTTCAGTAGAGAAGTTCTCAGCGAATCCTTTCTGGATCCAGGCATTCTGATTACTGTCTTATGCCTGTGTACTCGACCCATGTACATGTCGGCTTTCCTAAAATAATCTGCAAATCTTGTTTTAACTTACTTTTGTGTTACTACACATTTTCACTTGGGTACATGCCGGCAGATTAGTATAGTTTGCTTACCATTACTACCGAACAGACGATACTGCTGGACAACAGGGAGCTTACAGTATCAATCTGAATCAGAGTGCCATCTACTGGCACAAATGCTACAACACTATCAACAGGATTACATGATGCTCCCTAAGCGTTCAATATGTTCACGCTCACACATACACATGCATTGTTCTCACAGTTTGATTAAATAATAAAGAATATGCTCTATATATATATAAAATGAATACTTTGCTATCACCTTAGCAATGTCTATGTTTTTGAAAAAGATACAACGATGACGTGAGAAAATACTTCCATTTGGATCCTCTAAACAAAACTGTCATCTCTAAAAGATGAGTGTGAATTCTGAATTATTCTCTCTGGTTATTTTGTAACTTAGATTTTTAAATATTTATTGAAAATCATATTTGAAATAAGGAACTGAAACAATGTACAATGAAATTTCTGAATGCCATTAAGTTCCTAGACAAGTAGCATTGTGTGGTGAAGAAGACTAGTTTTTGTTTTTATTTAAATCCAGGAACTTAGTTCTTTTATAAGGCGAGCCACTCCTACGGGACTGACTACACCTTCATGTCACGAATGGCTGAGAAAGCATGATTTCTCAGCACAAAGGAACGTGGAAGGACTGTATAAAAGATCAATATTAAAAGCATTTAGTCTCTGCTTGTCAGGGTAACATCTTAGCCTGTTAAATATTTTCTCAAACCCTTTAATAAATCCAATATTTTTACTCATTCTAAATAAAATTTCCTTGTGGGTAGATTTAAATAAAATGCACAGAAGTACGTCTGTCAATTAAGAGAAAACTTGTCTGCGCTCACATAGAGGCTGATTTGGATAGCATGGAATCATTGGCAACAAAACAGATACCCTCATCTATAGGCCAGAGACAGCTCTCAGCTGTACGGAGAACATTTCATTTCCAACAGAGAGGTGAACTTAGAACTTGTCACTGATTTTTGCACCCTCTTAATCTTCCTGTTTATTCTGTGCTTCATTAAAGTCAATCTCCACAGGGCAGACTGTCATCCGAGCCCGGCCTGTCCTGCTGTCTGCTCTCTCCAGAGAGCATCCTTCATCCTGATAAACAGGCAGCGAGCTGGGCACATGACTGAGCTCCTTAAGGTAAATAGATTACAGAGAGTTGTTCCTTCCACGCTGGCTCAACAGAATTTGATAAGCGGAATCATTGACGTGGGCATCATCGTGGAGACAATGCTTTTCCAAAAGATGGGGTTTCAAAGTTAACTGTTGTAAAATGAGATAGAGGATATTTATGTTTATCTTTGTGTCACAGCATGCCTTTAAAGGCTGTATTAGCTAGTGTCATTCATCTGCCAAGTGTCTCCCTCAGGATTCTGCATCATTTATAGGATGTCTTTGCATGCCAGTTCTGGGCTAGGCACTGAAGATGTAAAGACTTATATGGGGAGAGAAAATGGTGGCCATGGTAGGAAACATAGCATTTCTCTCTTGGGAAGCCATAAAGCAAGCCATATTAACAATGCCAGCCTGTGTGCTGAGTGTAGGGTACGCCTGTTTGTTGGACTCGCAGGTCACATTATTCCAGAGCAATTGTTTTAACTGGATGAAAGGGCAAAACTGGGGCCCCAGACTGGTTCACTATGTCTCATGTTGACAGGGGTAAGCACAAACTTACCCCTGAGGGTCCATGGCTTTCTGTCTCACCTATTAAACCAGACCTCCACCAGACTCTGGAGAATGAAAGTCTAATCTCTCAGGTAGAGGGGCTTAGAGAAATCTTATATCCCTGAACTGAGGACAGTTAAGTTTCCATGGCCACCAGCTGAGTACTGGAATTACTTTTCCAATAGCTGGATGATGGGAACTCTGAACAAGATACCCCAAGTGTCATGGCAAGGGTAAAGCCTCAGATTGTGGGTGGCCTCATAAGAAGTGGGAAGGTTTCATCCTGGTAGATCAGGGCAAGGAAGGTCTGTGTTTGACAAGTGGAAAGCATTGTAGTGAGACTTGTTCCTACTTAACTGAGAAGGAGGGCGAAGTCAAGGAGGATTCTCAGCCAGCCCAGCCCAGTTTTCTCAGTTTATGAGGAACAAAAATCCAAAAAGTGTCCTGATGGTTGTCCCTTCTCAACAACTCCTGCAATTTCTGCTTGGGAGGCATAACCCATGACAAGAAAACCAGGACAGCTCAAGGAGATGGGTCACTCCAGGCTCCAGGCCCAAGGCAGGGAATCAAGGGCAAGGGCTGCAACATCAGTAGGGCTGTCAAACCTGTGCAAATCCGACCCATCTTCAAAGCTTAGTGTAACCAACTACTCTCCCTTTCAGATCTCCCTTCCCTCCGTGGACCACACGCAGCTCTCCTGCTTCTGATCTCCTCTTACAATGTGGTACAATTAAGCTTTTTTATTATATTAGTCTCATAGTCTAATTGTTCCTTCTATGTTGTGTTACCACAATGAGATCACAATTGTGTCTTTCATTTCTTTGAAATCAGAAACACACAAGGTCAGATATGTGGTAGGTATTTAATACTTAATCTAAATTAGAGAATCAGAAAAATGACTTTGGGGAAACATTTATATAGTTTCTACCTTTAATACAATAGAAAACAGATCCAGAGAATTGCTGCTGTATTTGTTCTACAAGCATCTAGTGAAACTTCCAAGCCACTGTGCTGGGTGCTGTAGGGGGCACAGAGAGCCCAAGAAATGAGCATAGCCTCACAGACCTTTCAGTGAGGTGTGAGAAAGAGTACGTGTGCACCAGTTATCAAAGATGGAAACCCATATGAAAGGTGAAAACAAGGCGGTGCAATCTCAGGTGAGGGAGGTAGCAGGTCAGCTGAGAGACTCAGATGGTTTTATGGAGACAGTGGCACCTGAACCCAACCTTGAAGGATTTGATGTGTGGGGTTTGGGGAAGAGTACCCAAGTGTGAATGCCTTTTGGCTTTTACCAAGCTTTAAGTCCAATTCAAAACCAGACCACAGAGTCATATGTGACAACTGTGATTGTGGCGACAATTCACACTGAGTGCTGTCGTTTGAATGTCCCTCCCCGACCCACCAAGGTTTGTGTGTTGAAAGCTTGATTCCCAAAGCAATGGTGTTGAGTGATGAGGCCTAATGGGAGGTGTTTGGATCATGGGGGCTCTTCTCTCATGCAGTTATGGCAGGAGCATGTTCCTTATAAAAAAAAAATGAGTTTGGTCCCCCTCTCTCTGTCCTTCTACCATGTTATGACACGGAAAGAAGGCCCTGGTCAGATGCTAACACCTTGATCTTGGACTTGCCAGCCTCTAGGAATATGAGACATAAATTTCTGTTTTTAGCCACTCTTCTTGGGTATGTTATGTTATAGCAGCACAAAACAGACTAAAACACTGAGCCTCCAGGGGGTTTACTGGAAGAACACTGTAATCTGCCTGAATTGGAGCTCCTCTTGATGTGGCCAACCCCAGCTCCCCCACAGAAAAAAAGTTGTCTCTCTTCTTGTTTCTCAATTCCACTTGTCCCCTCTTACCCACACCCCACAAGCGCAGGGAAGTTTCCAGTCCCACTCTCCTTTGGCAGAGTCAGGCAGAGACAGGACACTGACCCCACCTGCTCTTGCCCCAGCACATTAGACCGTGTGTTTACTCTACCTGCTGCAGTCCTGGCCCCGGCTCTGTTTTATGTAGGGTTCAAACTGTGCTCCCGGAGTCTGGGCAGGAGTGCTGGCCACTTCTCTCTCAGCTCAGCCCACACTCTGCCTCCAGAGTTTGCACTTGATCTGGAGGGAAGCCAGGTGGAGCCTATTTCTGAGAAAAGCCACAGTGGTTGAGCAGCTCAGACAGCACAGACAGAAGCTACCTAGCCTTTTGCAGCTCAGACCTCTCCTCTTAATCCCTCACTCTTCCTTGGGGTTGGCTTTCCACAGCCCTCCAGCCTGCACAGCAGGTTCCAGACAAGTCAGGACACCCTCGTTTCTTCTCCCTGATGCTGCCTGGAACTCTTTCTGTCCTGCCGCACCTCCAGGAGTAGCAGCTCCAGCCTTGTTCTTGATTCTGTTCATCTGGCTTACCCTCACTGGGCATCTCTGGTGGCCAAAGCAAGTCTCCACACAATATCCTTTTTTTAATTTTATTTTCTGCTTGCTTGCTTTTATCTTCCTTTTCTTATTCCCTTAGGATTTAGAGGGAGAGGAAAAGCATGAGGATGTCAGGACAGCAGTATGGGGTCACAGAGGAGTACTGGATAATGCACTGCTTTTTGCAAACTCAACTTGGAAGACTGCCCCCACAATTTGCTCTTCTATCTTCTTTCTAGACGTGAGTCTTCAGTCTCCTGCCCTCTGCTTAGCTGGAAGCTGGATGACAGCACATTAAGAGGCTTTCTGGAAGTGGCTTTTCGATGAAAAGGGGGCCTCTCAGGTACTCCACTCTCACCTTGTAGGCCCTGCAGCAGCTGGTCTATCTGGTGGCACTTGGAGTAGGTGGTATGGGAGACCCCTCCATGCCGGGGTCCCCTGGAGTGTTTTCCTCGTAGCGTGAGGGTTCTTCTCAGGGATACTCAGGATAATTCGCAATGGCTTTATAGTCACAATATCCTTTTTTTATTTCTTAAGTTCCTGTGTCCCAAATTTTAGTACAAGTAAACATTTATACATGGCAAGAAAATATCCAGTGCTAATCCTTTAGTAAATATGTGATTTCATGTAATTTCACCTTGTCTAGTGTCACCCTCTTTGAGGCAGGGTAGTCAATCAGGATATTAGCCAATTTACTTTCCCTCACCTTCCAGCTACTCCTTACTCTTATCACCCAACTGTGAATAGGAGCCTCACTCCTTCACCCTGAGCTATCCATCAAGACCCAGTACGAGGGCCAGGTCTGGTGGTGGTGGTCAGACTGAACTCACACTGCTGCCCCAGAATATCCAGGTACTTTAAAACACTACTTGCTTAGGGCTTTCTGTAGGTTTGGACCGAGTGAAAAGACTAGAGGTGGGTAGCCATAATTGGTCCCACAGGCTTGGTATTTGAAAATATGGGTAGTAACCTCTAGACCCCGGCCTGATGGTATGAGAGCCTCAAGCTCTGAGAACTGGTGGGTCCAGAACAGCCCAGCTCCCGGCCAGTCTGATTAGGTGGGAGGGGAATAGAACAGGATCCCACCTGATCCTTCTCTACCTCCATCCCTAGAAACCCCATTAGGGGTTGTTAAATATCTTAGATTAACTCACCAATAAGTCTCAGGATATAGTCACTGGCAAAAATGGCATGAAATGCACAGACATTAAGTTCTTAATATTAATCTTCTCCAAAGAGGTTTAACACTATTAAAAACTGAAAATAAACTCAACATAGCTTGCATTTTAGAAATGGTCCTCTAGATGCATTCAAATGTGTGATAAAGATGATCCTTTTCAATCTGCTAAGCAAATGTTTTAGAATATGTGAACTCAAGGCTAATTCAGCCGAAGCACATTCTGCAGATTGCAAGCCTTGGCTCCCTCTAGTGGCCCTGACTTAGCCTTTGTTCTAGGCTTATGATGTTCAGGACTTAACTGTATGGGGATTTCAAAGCCCAGTTCAGCTAGCACCTCTTCCTTGTAATGCTCTGGTGACTCTTGACTACATGTATCTCCTCCCACTATAAGTAACTTCATTATTTTCTGTTGCTAACAACTAGCATTTTAAAATATTCAGTTTATAGGTGAATTGTTTCTTGTGTATTGTCTTTCCCCCAAAAAAATCACAATCGTGTCTTTGAAATGGAAAACACAGTATCAGGCATGCAATACTATCGAATACTTTAAATTTACGAATTATATTATTAGAGTTAGTAGAAATCTTTGTATGTTAAGAAAGCTGCTCCTTTCACAAAATGAGAAACAGATCCAGAGAATCACTTCTCTATTCATTCCACAAGTGGCTGTCAAGTGAAACTTCCAAGTCACTATGCTGGGTACCATGGAGGAGACAGAGACATCCAGGAGATAAGCCCAGATCTCACGGACCTTTCAGTGAGGCATGAAAAAAAGGACAGGTGCACCAATCATCAAATATAGAAACCCCTAAGGAATGTAAAAGTAAAGCCTGAGGGATCTCAGGTGAGGGAGGTAATGAGTCAGCTAAGGGACTCAGCATAGTGTTATGGAGATGGTGGACCTTGACCTTGGCCTTGAAGGATGTGTAAGATGTGATTATATGGAATAAGGGGAAAGTGTGATGGTGTGAAAGCATATCCAGGAAAGGTAATGTAAAGGGAGAATATCAGAAACTAGGACATGAGTGCCTTAGGGTCAAACTACAGAAGGTCTTTTTTTATTTTATTTTATTTTTATTTAACATAGGATCTCACTCTGTTGCCCAGGCTGGAGTGCAGTGGCATGATCATGGCTCACTGCAGCCTCAAACTCCCCAGGGTCAGGTGACCCTCCCACCTCAGCCTCCTGAGTAGCTACAGGTGTACACCACCACGACAGGCTGATTTTTACATCTATTGTAGAGATGAAGTGTCACCATGTTGCCCAGGCTGTTCTCAAACTCCTGGGTTCAAGTGATTCTCCTGCCTCAGCTTCTCATTTACTTTAGTTTTTTAAGAGACAGGATCTTGCTGTGTCACCCAGGCTGCAGTGCAGTAGCATGATCGTGAGTCACTGGAGTCTTGACTCCTGGGCTCAAGCAGTCCTCCAACCACAGCCTCCCAAGTAGCTGGGACCACAGGAGCATGCCACAACGCCCCGCTAATTTTTATTTTATTTTATTTTATTGTAGAGACAAGATCTCACTGTGTTGTCCAGGTTGGTCTCAAACTCTTGGGCTCAAGCGATCCTCCCACCTTGGCCTCTCAAAGTACTGAGATTATGGGCGTGAACCACTATGCCTGGCCTACAGAAGGTCTTGAATGGCAATGAAGAAGCTTGTACTCTGTTGAGCAGGAAGAGGGACTGAAGGAAGAACTTGTAAAAATTCCAGCTTCTAGAATATGTATTTGGCTCCTTTAAAAAAATGGATTCTCCATCCAGCTGTCCATTTATCGTTTATAAAGGGATTCATACAGGAGATTCAGGTATGGACTAGACATCTGCTAAGTTTACTTTTTTTTTTTTTTGAGACGGAGTCTCGCTCTGTCGCCCAGGCTGGAGTGCAGTGGCGGGATCTGAGCTCACTGCAAGCTCCGCCTCCCGGGTTCACACCATTCTCCTGCCTCAGCCTCCCGAGTAGCTGAGACTACAGGTGCCCACCACCTCGCCTGGCTAGTTTTTTGTATTTTTAGTAGAGACGGGCTTTCCCCGTGTTAACCAGGATGGTCTCAATCTCCTGACCTCATGATCCGCCCGCCTCAGCCTCCCATGCTAAGTTTACTTCTAATCGATATTACATGATTGAGATTTTTGAACCATAAATTGACCCTAGATTGTAGGAGGGAAGACCTTGCATTTCTTTTTGTACTTAGTAGGTGCTCAATGAATGCTTCCTCAATTAACAGATGACATGAACAGGGCTGTGTTTTAGAAAGAGGAATTTGCCAGCAAGGTTTAAACTAGATTGGCAAGAAGGGAGAGACTGGATACAGGAAGGCTGCTGAGGACATTATTATTCATTTTCATTACCTAAACTAGATGAGTGGAAATGCGAGTAGAAAGAAGAGTAACATTGGGGAAGTAGAATCAATATTGCTATTTTGTTGTGATTATTTGTGACCCTCTTCCTCAGTGAACTGACAATTTCATGAGAGCAAGAACTCTAACTTACTTGGCACCGTAGCCCCACTACCTAACAATAACTAGCACATGTAAGTGCTGAGTATGTATTCAGTGAGCTGTGGAATAAATGTTGACTGGCTTTTTGAATAAGTAATTGAGATAGTGTTATTTGAGGGACATTGACCATCCAAGCCCCTGAACAAGGAGCAGCCAGAGATGCTGGATGTGAGCCTAGGATTTGGGTGACCCTGGCCCAGGGCAGAAGGGACACAGCACACAGCAGCAATCCCCACCTTCTCAATATCCTCTCCCTTTAGCCTGTGCTGGGCAGGCCTTCATCCCTACATCCTATAAAAACTTCACGTTTGGGTCACCCACACCCTCATGTCCTTCTCTCCTCTCTCATTTTACTTAATGTGTCATTAGCATTTATCACAGTTGACCATTCCATACTTGCAACAGTCTCTTCACTTAATTTCCAGGATACTACTGTCCTGGTTTTCTTCCTACCTCGCTTATGGCTCTTTTCATTCTAGTAATTCCAGCTTAGCCTTCTCTTCCCATTTTTTTTTTAAGAGTTGGGGTCTTGCTCTGTCACTTAGGCTGGAGTGCAAGGTATGAACATAGCTTACTGTAGCCTTGACCTCCTGGGCTTACGTGATTCTCCCCACTCAGCCTGTCAGACAGCTGCTATTAACAATTTTTAATCGGTGGTTTCCACGTTAGCTGCGCTTTAGAATCACTGAGTTTTAAAATTTCTTGATATTCAAACTGAACCCCAGACCAGTCCAATCAGATCTGTGAAGGATGGGTGGAGTTTCAACATTTAAAAAAATTCTAGTAATTTCAATGTGCATGGAGTGTTGTAAACCACTTCTGTAAATATTGAAGTTCCTCAAAGCTCAGTCCTTGATCTCTTATACCTTTGATCTCCTTGATACGCCTAGTCTCATGGGTTTCAAAAGCATCCTTATCAGTTGATGTGTAGAACTACACTTCTAGCCCCAGCTTCTCTTCTGAACTATGGATTTATATATACAAGTGTCCTATTTAAGATCTTCAGTGAGATGTAGACATCTCAAATTTAACATGTCCAAACATAACTCTTTATTTTTCCCTGGCCTCCAAGTCTACTCCAGTGTTCTCCATCCCAATCGATAGTACCATAATTCATTCAGTTATGCCAGCAAGGACACCTGGGAGATATATTTGAGTCATCTCTTTGTCATTCTTTACACCTAATCTATTGCCAAGTCCTGTTGGTTTTATTTCTAAAATCCATTCTGAACCCAGTACTTCCCATAACCTCTACCACCACTATGCTCAACCTCACCCGCTCTGTAACTCTACCTTTCCAATTGACTTCACTGTCATTCTCTTACAGCCCTCTCCTCAAGCAGCAGTTGGAGGGATCTCTGCAAATTTAGATCACATTGTATGTCTCATTCTTTACAAAAATTCCTTCAGTGACTTCTGTATTTAGAACAAAATCCAAATTATTTGATCTGACCCCTGCCTACTGCTCCAACCCATCTGTCATTCTCCCCTGTGTTTGCTGTGCTCCTAATACAGCCTTTGCCTCAGATGCTCTTCTGCCTAAATCTTCACGACTTGATGTTCACCATTCAGGTGTCTGTTCACATGTCACCTGTTCAGAAAGGTCTTCATTGACCTCACTCATCACAGCTAAAATGGTCACCTGGTTGTCCTCTAACTTAACCTTGCTTTATTCTTGTCTTAGCCCTTCTTGCTATCTGCAACAATGATATTTGTTTATCTGTTTGTTTATTTGTCTTACTTCAGTAGAAGGCAGGGACCTTGTCTTGATTGTTTACTACTGTATCTCTGGCACCTGGTAGGTTCTCAGTAATTACTTATTGAATGAATTGTCAAATTCAGAGTTGAAGTTCAAACTGATAGTGAGGCAAACTGTATGACCAAGGTGTCAGTGTGGGGTGGATGAGTAATCACAGCACAAGGCACAATTAATCAAAGGCTCTATTAAAGGTGTTTGGAAAGATTATCGGGCTCAACACTGGGTAGACTGTCTCCCCTAAATTACCATTCCTGCTCTTAGTTATAGTATCTGAAACTCTCATTGGCAATTCAGATTCATGCTAATATGTTGAAAGATTATACCTTCTTTTGAATTCTCTTCTAAAATTCAAATATCCTCTGCATACTTCTATTGGCTAATAAAATATTAGGGGGAAAAGATGTTCTGAGAGACTAACAGCAGAGGGGACTAAGAACATAGAGAAGGCAGATGATGGCTACACGAAGTCATCTTCACTATGCTGTAATGCCTTTGACAGAGCCCTTTGTGGGAATCTGTCCTAGCCTTCAAGAAGCTGTATAGCTAGAGGCCTTAACAACAACAACAAAAACTTCTTGTGGATCCCACTGGGACTAGCAACCTCCTAATTTCTCTCCCCTCTACGTAAACTCCAATGCTGTTTCCCAGTTCCCAGTATAGTTTCTCAAGTATGGAGACTTAACAATTTTGTAGCCTACTTTAAATGCCCTTCACACTCCTGATTGTTTTTCCATCACAGCAAATCAACCAGCCCTACTTGTTTCCAGAGGAAAGTGGTTCTGTAGCAGATTCCTTAATTTTAACATATCCAAACAATATCATATTTTTAAATGATTATTTAAAAATGTATATATCTTTAATGTAAAGTGATATATTTTAATAACATGAGAAACAAAAAATTTGATTACATTGGTATTGCAACTTGGGTTCCCTGAGAAACAGTCTTAGAGATGGATATTAGCATGCAGAATACGTATTAGGGACTGTATTAGTCCATTCTCACGTTGCTATGAGGAAATACCTGTGACTGGGTAATTTGTAAAGGAAAGAGGTTTAATTGACTCACAGTTCAACATGGCTGGGAGGCCTCAGGAAACTTACAATCGTACTGGAAGGGGAAGTAAACACATCCTTCTTTACATGGCAGTGGGAAAGAGAAGTGCCTAGCAAAAGGGAGAAAATCCCCTTATAAAACCATCAGATCTCGTAAGAACTCACTCACTGTCATGAGAAAGCATGAGGGAAACTGCCCCCATGATTCAATGATCTCCCACTGGGTCCCTCCCATGACATATCAGGTTTATGGGAACTACAATTGAAGATGAGATCTGGGTAGGAACACAGCCAAACCATATCAATCCACCCCTGGCCCCTTCCGAATCTCATGTCCTCACATTTCAAAACACAATCATGCCCTTCTAACAGTCCCCCAAAGTCTTAACTCATTCCAGCATTAACTAAAAAGTCCAAGTCCAAAGTCTCATCTGAGACAAGGTAAGTCCTTTCCACCTATGAGCCTGTAAAATCAAAAGCCCTCTTCTCACAGCACCACTAGGCAGTGCCCCAGTGGGGACTCTGTGTGGGGGCTCTGACCCCACATTTCTCTCTCACACTGCCTTAGCAGAGGTTTTCCATGAGGGCTATGCCCCTGCAGCAACCTTCTGGACATCCAGGCATTTCCATACATCCTCTGAAATCTAGGTGGAGGTTCCTAAACCTTAATTCTTGACTTCTGTACACCTGCAGGCCCAATACCACATGTAAGCTTCTAAGGCTTGGGGCTTGCACCCTCTGGAGCAATGGCCTGAGCTGTACATTGGCTCGTTTTAGCCCCAGCTGGAGCTGAATCCACCGGGATGCAGAGCACTATGTCCCGAGGCTGCATAGAACTGGGGGTGCCTGAACCCGGCCCATGAAACCATTTTTCCCTCCTAGGCCTTCAGGCCTGTGATGCAGGGGGCTGCTGTGAAGGTCTCTGACATGCCTTGGAGACATTTTCTCCATTGTCTTGGTGATTAACATTCAGCTCCTCGTTACTTATGCAAATTTCTGCAGCTAGCTTGAATTTCTCCTCAGAAAATGGGGTTTTCTTTGCTATCGCATTGTCAGGCTGCAAATTTTCCAAACCTTTTTGCTCTGCTTCCTCTTGAACACTTTGCCACTTAGAGATTTCTTCTGCCAGTTACCCTGAAATCAACTCTCTCAAGTTCAAAGTTTCACAGATCTCTAGGGCAAGCGCAAAATGCCACCAGTCTCTTTGAATAGCAAGAGTCACCTTTATTCCAGTTTGCAAGAAGTTCCTCATCTCCATCTGAGACCTCCTCAGCCTGGACTTCATTATCCATATCACTATCAGCATTTTGGTCAAAATCATTCAACAACTCTCTAGGAAGTTCCAAACTTTCCCACATTTTCTTGTCTTCTGAGCCCTCCAAACTGTTCCCACCTCTGCCTGCTACCCAGTTCCAAAGTCACTTCCACATTTTTGGGTGTCTTCATAGAAGCACACCACCCTCTACAGTACCAACTTGCTGTATTAGTTACTCTTTCACATGGCAGCAGGAAGAAGAAGGGGGAAGCCCCTTATAAAACCGTCAGATCTCGTGAGAACTTAATATCACGAGAATAGCATGGGGGAAACTGCTCCCATGATTCAGTTACCTCCCACAGGGTCCCTCCCACCACACGTGGGGATTTTGGGAACTACAACTCAAGATGATATTGGGGTGAGAGCATAGCCAAACCATATCAGAGACTGTTCAAAGGATCAACATTTGTGGAAGGGAAGGAGGCAGGTCTGGAGTGAAGGAAAAGCTGAGCTTACTGCAGTCTCAACAAACGCCTCAGCTATTCCCTCAGGAGCTGTAAAGCTAGATAACCCTTCAGGGTTGACTCCCCTCACAGTGAGAAGGCTAGGCATTCATGGATGCAAGCTGATACTGGGTGAGAGTGGTCTACAACCAAGGATAATTTCTGGAGAGGGCTGACAGCTCAGGGCTGTCCACTGGCAGCACTCCCAGAATCTGGGAAAATAAGTCCTCAGACCTGGAGACAGCATCCATTAAACCTAGTGTTTTCAAATTGATGTCATTTTTTGGTTGCTATTAATAACATTATTCTGAGTATCTATTGCGAGGCAGTTGGATAAAATGATGTACTAAGAGTCTCTAGTGAGCTGGCTTTGCTGCAGAGGACTCTATTCTTGTTAGTGTTGTACTTCTTTTTTTTTTTTTAGAGTAGAGCCTCGCTTTGTCACCCAGGCTGGAGTGCAGTGGTGTGATCTATGGCTCACTGCAAGCTCCGCCTCCCGGATTCACACCATTCTCCTGCCTCAGCCTCCCGAGTAGCTGGGGGACTACAGGCGCGTGCCACCACACCCTGCTGATTTTTTTTTTGTATTTTTAGTAGAGACGGGGTTTTACTGTGTTAGCCAGGATGGTCTCGATCTCCTGACCTCATGATCCGCCTGCCTTGGCCTCTCAAAGTGCTGGGATTACAGGCGTGAGCCACTGTATCCGGCCTGTACTTCTAAAATACTTTCACTTTTCTATCTCTGATAGGTGTTGCCATATGTAGATAACAGTGTTGTTTTGTTGTTACTGACATTATTGTTGTTAGTTGACATCCTATGAGGGATTTACATTATGCACTAGGTCCTGGGATTGTGTCTTAACCATCTGCAGTGGTCATTCTGCTTCGTAAGAAAGATAAGATTCGACTCTCATTAATTCTACAGATTCATTTGAATCCAATTCCCAGGACTTTTCTTTAAAATAAACAAACCATATTAACTCCTCAGGTTGGATGGTGTTGGAAGAACTAATGATTTGTGCTTCCCGTTACAGTTTTGTCCACATAAGGACTACAGATTGCAGCACTGAGTAAGCATAATTGAGAATTAATGTGTTCTGTGGCTCAGAGGCGGAAAATAAAACTGAGGCAGCCCATATGAGGAAAAAGTGGATTCTTGTCATGTAAGTGAGGTCACGAGGACACATGACTGTGGCCTTTATTGCTCAGGCCTGCCCAGTGGGTACTAGGAAAAGGACCCTCTTTTCAGTATGTTTTTTCACCCTGGCAAGTTTAGTCTCTGAAATAAAACTAAATTATACCTTAGCTCCTTCATCTTTCTGCAAAAATATAGCCATGAAAGGGCAAGGATGTTATAATTAGTAAATTCTGCGTATGTCTGAGCGAGCATTTGGCAAATCATAGATTCTTATTAGATATGTTCTACTAGTCTGAAATTATAATTTTGGGGCTTGCAGTTGGTACCAGGTGTTTCTTATACCCGACTCCCTCTCACTGCACTACTCCAGCATCTGGGAATGGTGAGAGGAGAGTTTATCTGATTGTTCACACCTTCAGTTTATTGCTGAGGAGGCTCTCAGTGTTTGCCTGGATGGTAACATGGTTCAGTGGTTCAGCATGTGGATTCTCAAATCCTGGCCTCATCACTCCATAGCTGAATTATCTTAGGCAACCAAGATTAGCTGTTCAGGGTCTTTCTCTTTTCCTCTCTAAAATAGCAGTACTCATAGTACTTACGCCTGGAGTTGTTAAAAGGGGGAAAGTAGATAACAGATGCGAAGTGCTAATAGTACATAATAAAACAAGTAAATGTTAGGTATTATTATTTGCTAGGATTCAGTTTACAGCTATAAGGATCACTTGGATAATTTCTGGGGCGAAGAGTAGAGCATCCAGGTCTGGTTAAGCCAAAAATACTTTGAATGCATAAAATTAAGTAAATAAAATACTAATAAAGAAGAAGAGTTTTCATGCAGAGTTGGAATCAATGAGATAATTCCCTCATTAAAGTTAGATGTAACTGTGGGCACAGGATTAGACAGCTTACTGGTAACAAAAGCAGTATTAAATGTTAAATTGGGAGCAGCTATTGCTGTCAATAATATTCCAGGGATACGCAGTGGCTCATGCCTGTAATCTCAGCACTTTGGGAGGCTCAGGTGGGTGGATCACGAGTTCAGGAGATTGATACCATCCTGGCTAGCACTATGAAACCCCGTCTCTACTGAAAATACAAAAAATTAGCCTAGTGTGGTGGCACACGCCTGTAGTCCTGGCTACTTGGGAGGCTGAGGCAGGTGAATCACTTGAATTCGGGAGGCGGAGGTTGCAGTGAACCGAGATTGCACCACTTCCAGCCTGGGCAACACAGTGAGACTCCATCTCAAAAAAAAAAAAAAGTCCAGGGATAGCTATTTTTATCAATCATAGAACATAGGAGTCACTTAAGGAATTGGCTTTTCTACACCAGAAAGCCTTCCCCAGCTGAGCAGAACAAAATGTCAACTCGCTAAACTCATAACCTGCTTTTCTCATAAGAGAGCATTAATTATATAAGTAATATTTTACTTATTTGTTAAACCCTGAAACACACTTTTAAATTTTGATTTGCTAGCCATAAGTCCCTATTCTGCTAAGCTATAATTAACTGGGCAGGAGGAACTGGTCTTTCTGAAGCCTAATACATTTCTAGTCCTCCTTTTCCGTGTTCTAGGTGCTTTATTTGGGTATATTAGATTTCTATGTTAGAAATGACTGGTTTTTTTTTTTTTATTTTAGTGTTTCTTACACATAATATTGCTTTTCCTAATAGAATTTGCTCCGTATTTATTCATTCAACAAGTATTTATTGAATGCCCACTATGTGCCAGTTAATAGTAGATAGGTGTTCTAAGTGGAGGCAAAAGGAAAACGATTTTTAAAAGAAGGCTAATAGTCAAATATATTTTAAAATCTTTTTTTTTCATTTTATATTTATAAATCTGCGTAAACTCAACTCTGTGCTACCTTAGCCTTGGGACCACATCTCCATGGTGTTTTGGTAAAATCTTCATGGTCTCTGATATCGTATCATGTATCTACTTGACACATTTGTTGATTGATGCTAAAATATTGTCATAATACAGTAGAGACAATGACTCCAAGGGCAATGTGATTACCAGTGAGATAATTTCTCTTGTAAGAAGAAAGAACATTTAGAACACTAGAAAAGTGCCTTCTCCCCTTTCCCTTAGGCTCAGGAGTAGTAATATTTCCCCAAAGTTACTGGCTCCTGAGTACTGTACAATTCCTGTTTATCTCCTTAAACCTTGTCCGCATCTTTTTAAATGACTCAATTTGAGGGTACTGTTTCCTGTTTCGACCCCAAATAATATAGATATTATTTATGACAGCAACAAATAATTTAAAATACCTAGGAATAAATCTAACAAAAAAGCATGAAATCTTTATAGAGAAAATTATAAAACTTAAAAGACATTTTTAAAGAGACATAATAAAGATGCACCATGTACATGAATAGAACTTAAATTGTTTGGCTTTTTAAAAATTGATCCATAAATTCAATTAAATTCCAATAAAGTTCTCAACAGTTTTTTTCCATGAAACTTGACAAGGAATATCAAAATTTATATAGAAGAACAGAGGGCAAAGAATAGCCAAAAATGTTCTGAAGAACAAATTAAGACCTTCCTCTACAAGGTAGCAAGTATTATCATAAACAGATCAAAATTAAAACAGTATGAAATCAGTACATTATAGATTAATAGGGAGAGATAGTGGTGCGGGGCCAACTTGTTATCCCTATGGACAAAAGAGTAATAAAATTGGACACCTACCTCACATTATCCAAAAGAAATCCCAAGTGAATTAAAGGTGTATTGTGAAAAGCTTTATGATCTCAGATTAGTAAATGATTACTGAAGGCAGAAATCACAAAACATAAAGAAAATGATAAACTTGACTATATTAAATTTAAAGTTTCTGTGCATTAATAGACATTTCAGAGAAAGTAGAAATATAAGTCATAGTTTGTCAAAGATAAAGTAGATGTAAATATACTACAGTGGAATATTCTCATAAACAAGGTGTCTAATTTAAAGAGATTTGCAGAAATATGACTCAATCTTATTACAGCATGCAAAATAGTATCACATATCTCTTACAAGTTGAAAGTACAAAGTATAAAGGCATGCACAAGAATGATTAACACTATTAAATACAGTACAGTGATATCTCTGGGTGGAAGAAATGAGACAGGAAGAGGTGCACTGATGGCACAGAGCTAGGTTCCACAGTTTTTCATGTGTCAGATTATGGATACATGTGTGTTTATATTATTCTTCCTGCCTTTCTGTATGTCAGAGATATTATTGGTGCAAATAAACATGACACAGAAGTAGAAACTGGATATTGGAAATCAAAGTTCAATAAACTAAAAGTTGTGAGATTTAATTTTTAAATCTAAAGTAGATATGAGCTATAATATTTAAGAGAAAAATAGAAAATATCAGTACTGCTTAAATACATAAGCATTAAAAGGAGTATATGGGCTGGGCACGGTGGCTCACGCCTGTAATCCCAGCACTTTGGGAGGCCAAGGCAGGCAGATCACTTGAGGTAAGGAGTTCATGACCAGCCTGGCCAACATGGTGAAACCCCATCTCTACCAAAAAATACAAAAATTAGCTGGGCATGGTGGCAGGTGCCTGTAGTCCCAGCAACTCAGGAGGCTGAGGCAGGAGAATCACTTGACCTGGGAGGTGGAGGTTGCAGTGAGCCTAGATCACACCACTGCACTCCAGCCTGGGCGAGAACTCCAACCCAAAAAAAGAAAAACACCCACACACAAAAGGGAGGATATGATGAGATACTTCTCTATTAACTGGAAATCCAAACTGATTTTTTTTTTTTTTGCTAGAAAATAAACCAACATGTTTTTCTATTAATAATTCAATGTTGACTCAAGTACAGGTAAAGGCAAGGGAAGGGAAGGCAGGCGGGAAGGCAGGCAGAAAACCAAAGAAAAATAAAAAGAACATAAGGGAATTAGATAAAGTAGATGTGGGCAGAATTAAAGTCCCTGATCACAGATATCCTTGAGAATTTCAGAAATTGGTGAAGAACTTCATAAAACCACTGTCATTTCATAAAACTGTAGCAGAGTGCCTGCTGAGGTTCTGAATACTAGGGGGGCGTGGGGTGGGGGTGGGGAAGTCAGTACAACTTTTTGTAAATAGAAAAGAATGGTTTAAGTATTACAATGTGTCTATTAGGTCAAATTTCTTGGCCTGAAAGCTTTTGAACCTTTTGTGAAAGCATTAATTTGCAATCTTAAAAAATAATGTTGGACTTAAAACCAACATGAGTTGGTGAAGATTAAAATCTGTCAGTTGAATCTAATTTTCTTCTGTGATGGGTCTGGTAAAGGGCAGCGACAGTGTAATTAATTGCTTGAGGCTCAGAAACCCAATTAATCTCTAAGTTGACTTTTATTTCATAGAATGTTAGTGCTAGATGAGGCCTCAAGGATATTCTACCCTACCCTCTTCATTTTATAGAAGAGGAAATAGACATCAGGGAGGTTAAATGACTTGTTCAAGGTCAAAGATACTGTCTATTCTTGCCGCCATACCCTATAAATTGATTCAGTATTGCATCCTTAAAGCTTGTATGAGTTTCTGTGTTTCTGATCATGACATATTATTTGAACACAGATGGTTCTTTTGTTATAGCCTTTTATAAAATACCTGGACATTCATCTCACAAATGTTTTCTTGTAAGGGTTTTCAAGCCTCAGTTTTAAAATTTTGAAACCTTTTCCATACTCTTTATGCAGTAACAGTTGTAAAAGAGGAGTGAGGAAGAACTATGTCCTAATTTGCATACTTAGCCGGTGAACTCTGGGAAGGAGATGCAGTGGGTGTTTTGCCTTAAGTGGGAGGTTGGGAAACAGGCACTGCAGTTGGACCATGGTGATGTCTGCTCCAGGTGGTATTTGCAGGCCATGCCATCCCTCAGGGATTCTATGTGTCTGATTCCACGATGTGGGCAGAAAATCTAGCATGTAGAGTAATTTTAGAGAAGAGCTCACTGAGGCAGCAGTAATAACAAATATGATGTAGGAAACGATCGGAGGAAATGAGAGCCACTATAAATGTGGGAAGCGTGGTGGCATGCCATATGTCAGTGTGGCAGTCGTGGAAGTGCCCTGCTCAAAATTGTTCTTAAAGGAACTTGCTGCAAGGAAAGTGCTCTTCCACAAACCTCCAGATGCTACCACTCAGATTTGCTGCTGCGTCCATGCTGAGACCATGCTATCCCCTGAGTACTCCTGGCCAATGCCAGGATATGAGAGCCAGGGCTTTTGATGCAACATGGGACATATCTATTGGGAAGTCTTTGCTTGGAGATTTCCCATTAGCCTGGTAGAAACTCTCTCAGAATTGTGCTGCTGCTTAAGACTCCTTTTTCTTTTTCTCTCTGCGTTTATGGGTTAGATCTGTATTATGGTCTATCTCTTTTTCCCCTCCCTCTTTATCTTTCTTAGGACTTTCCCCAAATAAACCTCTTCACCATCCAATTCCATCTCGGCATTTGCATCTCAGAGAACTCTAACTGATGCAGAGTGTAGTGATTGCCCTAGTTGATGCCAAGGAGGGATAAAAATATATATAACTTGAGTAGGAATTAAGATCTTATTCTGCTGGTGGGGACTGAATAGCAATGGTTTCTCTTTGGTTGTTGTAGCTACCATTATTGCAGTTCCTCATTTACGCTCTCTTATGATGGCAT
Organism: Chlorocebus sabaeus; assembly: GCF_047675955.1. NCBI lineage: Eukaryota > Metazoa > Chordata > Mammalia > Primates > Cercopithecidae > Chlorocebus > Chlorocebus sabaeus. Next base: position 32,049,056 of record NC_132929.1, on the reverse strand, counting down.
GGCATTAGGATAAATGCATTATAGTAAAATTTACTTCCAGAGAGAAAAAAAAAATCCATGTTTTCACAGATTCTAAGACTTTTTTTCTTTGCATTTTAACCTTTCTGAAATTAGGATATCTTAAAATAGATGATTTGCTACAATTTAATTAGTAGGATTGTTTTCTTCTTTACTGATGAATAAAATAATGGTACATATCATTGATGATGTCATAGATTTGATCAAATTTATCAGCTCAGTTCAGGTCACCAGATGCCAGGTACTATAATAGATTCTAAACAACTAAGGGGCTGGATTAGGTTTTGTGAATTATTATTTGACTATTTCTTAGGTATATCCACCAGGAAAGAAAGAAAAACCCTAAGGAACAGAATTATATGGTGGAGAGGTACAGTTGGCAATTGTTGCTCTGAATACATTAGTATAGAAATAGCCAAAGAAGCATAAAAAAATAATAGGAAGCAAGAACATCTCTCATCACTTAGGGTGCTATTCACTCTTTTACTCTTCCCATTTTCTTTCTTTTTTTGCTACTTTTATGACTGATGCTGCCTTAGAGGCCACTATTACCTTGTTCTGATTATTCTGTAATCCTCACAGCAATATCTTATAAAACAAGAGACCTATGATAGGGTAGGTTTTCACTCTATATATTGAACTCTTCATTGATATGTGGACAGAAATCACCAAGTAGAGGACCAAGCAAACTAATTAAGTTTACCCACCATCTCCAGTGGGACGGGTCAGATGGAAGGATCTGTTTCCTTGATTCCTGTCACATGTACCTGTTGATCTAATTGGATCCCTTGGTACTACCTGCTTATAAAATTAATATTGAAACCATTGTTTCCATTCTCTCCAGATGCTACCTTTATGCCTGCATCGGTTTTCCCTAGCATTCCCCATACTTTCAAATTAGAAAGTCTCTGCTTCTAAAAAAATACCATTGTTATTATTGATCTGGACACAAATCAGCAAGTACTGGATACCCAATAAAATTTAGTAATTGTCATTATTGTTCTATAAATACTATGTAGAACATATATTGTATAATATTCTATGAGCACATCACATTTCATTATGTATAAATTGTTATATCATCTATGATATTGTTAACATGATGTCTTTTATTATAGTCAGAGTAATTAATTATAATACAAATTTTAATAAAACAAAATTGGGTTTGCCTAAGAAAGAGTAAACGAGGAATCACTTTGGGTTACTACTCTATAATCATTGGAAGGATTGGTACAACTTGTTGAAAATACTTCAAATATGTCGGATTCAGTGATTCTTTGAAAAAATTATTTGGAGCGGAGTGATGCCCTCGACATTGTGGGAAAAATTCTTAAAATGTGAAATTTGCTGTAATTCAAAGAAGCATCTTCCTAAGATTGAGAAAGAGAGGCAATATGGTCTAACTCATTTTCAAACCTTTTTGACCTTCACCCTTAGTAAGATACATATTTTACATCGTGATCCAATGTATACATTCTGTCTATCGATAGGTCAATCTATCATCTATCTAGAACTAAAAATTGTCACAAAACAATACCTAGTTAACTAGATTTGATACACTGTATATTTTCTGGACTATTCTATTCAATTTCTTTTTAAATACTGTTTGTGATCCATAGTTTGAAAAATGCTAGATTCATGAAAAGAGCTAGAGAGACAGACTTCGTACAAATCTCTGTCCCACTATTACACCTTTCTACAAGCTTGCCTAGTTAATTCTTTCCTTTGAATCTTGTTTTCTTCATATATAAAGTGAATGGGGTTGTTCTACTAAGTAAAGACAATTATATGTGAAGTGATTGGCATGTAGGAGGCACTCAATAAATCAATAAATGATAAGGTAGCAGATAATGTTTTCTAATATTAATCAAGTGTTTTCCACTACACTTCCTTATGCGCTTTGTCATCTATTATCAAGGCAAGGTTGTTACAGAACTGCTGGACTGTTCTTACCTGTTTCATCTTTCAGTTAATTGATTCAGTGTCTCTTTCTCTTTCTCTGTCTCTCTCCCTCTCTCCCTCCATCCCAGACATCTATCAGTAGTCCAACAGTCCAAGCAGGGTGGGTCCAAAGACAATGTAGACAGCCCTGGGCCTCTGCCTTACTTCCTGTGCTCACAGCAAGCTTAGCCTCTTTGGCTCTCCCTCCTTGGGGACCACATTCTTTATCTGCTGTTCCCCGTGGAGGGCAGCTGTGTTCCTCTTTTTCCCTAGGACCTTAGAGTCAGTGCCCAGCTTCTGAGTGCCCAGTTATTCTCCTTTCCCAAGATGCTGCTGTTCAGGCTTTCCACAGTTTGCGTCTTTTGGGCTGGCCCCTCTGGCCCTTCAGATACAATTCTCTAGGTACATAGCTGATATGCCACAATTTAATTAGCCAGTCCCTTAACACTGTATGTTTAGATCACCCATTTGTGTGTGTGGTTTTTTTTTGTTTGTTTGTTTGTTGCTAAATTAGAAAATTTTGCAGAAAATAAAAAATCATGCATTTAGTTGTTTTAAATTTTTGGTCTGGTTTTCATTAGAAAAATTGCCATAAATATATCAAATTTCATCAAATTTGGTACCTTTTTAAAGTTAAGAAATGAAAAAAATCCATATACACATAGTTTACACATGTATATATCTCTATGTAAATATAGGTATATACATATACTTTTCTTTTTACCAATAAGAGCTTATATAATTCAGAAGGGGATTCTTCCACTCTTCACGACGAATTTAATGTGGTCATCTTTACTTCACCACTAGCCAAATTACAGTCTCTATGCATCATATAACAAATTCCTAATGACATCACAAGTTATTTGACATCACAAGTTCTATATTCTGTTCCTATATATAAAATATGTAGATGCCAGTCTTCTATTTTACTACTCATTTACAAAAAGTGGCTTTTAAATAAAATTACCCAGGTAAATTTTTATTCATATCTGCAATGAATAAGCATTCTTTCTGTGTAGTGTTCTCAACCCTGGAAATCAAGATATAACAATTCTGTAGTTCTTTCTCAGTGTTATTCTAGAATTCATGAAGTCAGCAATCTCCTATTCCTGTAGACATGGCGAAGACAGATGCAAGAGCAAAAGTGAAAGTGAGAGAACAGGAACAAAAGACATCCACTAAGCCTGGTTTCAATGAGGTCACCAACCATGTCATCGTGTCTCTTTACCCCTAACAATTATTTAGCACTTGATCACATCATCATACAGTCCATATGATTCACAGATTATGATGGCTAAAATATCCAGAAACAGATTTTATTGTCTTAATGAAACAATCAAATTCAACATATGGAAGTTAGCCTATTCTGCATCGACTAGAAAGTATTCACTTTCTAACTACATGACAGACAGAAAAAGTACTAAAGGAAGTTATATACAATGAAACCATTAAATGCAGATTTGCCACAAGGCAAGATGGTAACACTTGAACATTATGAAGTGCAAAAACTGCACGACCACATTATATTTTAAACACTTCATCCATTTAACAAACTATGTACCCTCTTCAGCTAAATAAGATGAATTGAGATTCAAGAGGCAGCACCATACTGGCAAATCTCATCCTAAAGGCATCCATTAATATAAATCAACAGCAGCAATTTGGTTTGATCATTTATTTGCAAGAATCATTAAGGTTTATTAGCATAATTGTTCCCTCTGGGATTTCATGTCGAGGAAATGAAGAATGGCATTATCAATATTTAAAAGATAAGTGTGTGATGTTCAGAGTACTTCAACAGTCATCTGCAGGTGGTGTCCAGCTGCAGCAGTTGCAGCAAATTAGATTAGATTTGGGCATTTTTCTGAACGAAAGAAAAATTGTTTTGTTCTAATTGCTTTATTTTATAAAGCAATACCATTTTGTAAATAATTTTTACTGTATAGTTACATGTAACAGTGCACATCTATTAACATGCTTTATTTCAGATCAGTAACTCTGTTAAGTTCAACCCTGTTATGTTGTAACTATTGGGGGATATTAATCAGTATAATTCATCATTTATTATAAGGAAAAGCTCCTTCCCCTCAGTGCTCTAGACCTTTCAGTCTAGACCTGTAGGTAAAAAGCTATTTTCTAGAGGGAAATGAACAAGAAGACTTCCTTGTAATGTTGGGAAGGCATAAATCCTCCCTTAACAATGAAGTATCATTTATGATAGTAATAATTTAGTACTAGAAACAATATTTAAATGTAATAATTGTTTTTTAATAATGACATGCAATGGAATGTTATGTAGTGATAAAAATAAATGAGCTATTAAGTCACATAAAGATTTGCAGGAACCTTTAAATGAGTGTTGCTAAGGGAAAGATGCCCGTCTGAAAAGGCTACGTACTGTATGATTCCAATGATATGGCATTCTGGAAAAGGCAAATCTATAGAAACAATAGAAAGATTAGTGGTTTCCAGGGGTTTGTGAGGAAGGAGTGAGGGAGAAATGAATAGGTAAAACACAGCGACCTTTTAGGCAATAAGACTATTCTGTATGATACTGTAATGATAGATATATGACAATATGTCTCAATTTTCTGACCTCAAGCAATCTTCTTGCCTCAGTCTCCCAAGTAACTAGGATTACAGGTGCAAGTCACCACTCCTGGCCAGATACATGACATGATGTATTTCTCAAAACCCGCCTGGGAGCAGTGGCTCATGCCTATATTCCCAGCACTTTGGGAGGCCAAGGTGGGCGTATCACTTGAGATCAGGAGTTCAAGACCAGCCTGGCCAAATTGGTGAAACTCCGTCTGTACTAAAAATACAAAAATTCGTCTGTAGTCTCAGCTACTTGGGAGGCAGAGGCAGGAGAATCACTTGAACCTGGAGGGCGGAGGTTTCAGTGAGCCGAGATCATGCCACTGCACTCCAGACTGGGTGACAGAGTCAGACTCCAATCAGAAAACAAAGCAAATCCTCATAGACCTATACAAAACAAAAAGTGAACCCTAATGTAGATTATGAACTTAATCATATTAATATTGGTTCGTCAAGTTTAACAAATGTACTACACTAATGTGTAATGCTAAAAGTAGGGGAAATTGTATGGGTGTGGTGGGGAGGAGAGGTGAGATGAGGAATTCTCTGTATTCTGTAAATTTTTCTGTAAATCTAAAACTGCTTCGAAAAAAGAGCAAAGTCTATTAAAAATGTAATAATTGTTAGGCTAATGTTTTTACAGGTTAAAATCAGCTAATTGTCACAATTGATTAAATTTGTCTTGGATTTAGGTCAATATTCTGGCCAAAAATCTTTTTCACAGATTACCTATTAAATTATATGAATCCTTCTACCATATCCAAGGGTATACTGGAAGAGAGGAATTATAACTGAAGTTCCCTTTAGAAACAAAAGTCCTCAATTCGAGAAGCAAACAATAAAAAACATACATGTTTGCTGAAATACTTTGCAATGTCACTATTTCACTATTAGGAATTAACAAATTAAAACCCACACTCTATTGACACGCTATTGAATGTGTTATACCCTGTTCAACCCTGAACCCATGCCTGACTCCTATCCCTTCTACAGAGGGCCCAACCCCTTGCGGAGATGGATATGCTAAGAAGAGAAATTTATAACAGGCTGCCTGCTTTGCTCCATTCCAGATCAATTTACACAGAACACCCAGGGGGCAGGTTTACGCCTTCTCTCCATTCCTCTCAAACAGTGATGGCGATGAGTGGAGTAGTAGTGACAACATAGATATGCAACCACGTGATAAATGACCAAAGGACAGAGAGAGGAGCGACCTCAGTTGTATGATGGAGCCAAGAGAAGTCGCTGATTTGTAGTTGTTTTTTTCTGGTTGTAAGGATGGGGTGACAACTTCCAAGCTTTTACACGTCAGCACTGAAACTGGAAGTCCTATTTGTTATTAATCTTTAAGCAGACATATTGCTACAGAAGATGGACTTCAAATTAGAATAACACAAAGTTATACCACTAATCGCCTTTTAAAAATATTTTAGTGTTGACAAGATTTCTCTGAATGTATCATTTCTAAAATCAGTATCTAATTTCTCCGATCCATTATCGTTCTTAAACTCTCCCATTTAAAATGGACTTTAGTGTCTAACCTGCCTATGAAATGAACCAGATCAACATCCTGCCATCATGTAACGTGCTCTCTTAGTACCTGGACCACATAGCAGAGTAAGATTCATGTGGCTCATACATTTTAGTCCCACAAATTACCAGCAGCTTCTGCAGGGTGTGAAGTGAAGGCTGCTGGAAGCTCATGCTACCTCAGTGCCTCACAACCCAGCAAAGGCGACAGCGACCTGGACTCCCACAGCTGAGGATTAAACCAGTCATCGTCCCTAGCAGAGCCTGGCTGACTAGGCACTTAGTGTGCAGGATGCTCCATGCGTGGAAATTGCCTTCGGCTCCAGGTATTAGGCAGTAGTTTGCGTATTTCTCTGTGCACAGTTTCCACAGGCCTGATCTTCGCTCCCAAACCCACTCAAACCACAGTTCGGCCGCTGGAGGGAAACCGAGCTTCCCTAGCCCACTGGAAAGTCCTTGGGGTCAGGCCACAATCTGAACGTCCCGCTTTTCTAGTTTAGACCTATAGAAGTAGCCCTCCTGCCCAGTTCCTAAGAAGCTCAATGCCGATTGGATCTTGCCGCGCCCAATGGGAGGCCACGCCCTGCGTGGGTCAGTCTTGGTCGAGCGGAGGGCGCGCAGCTCCGCCGTTGCCAGGACGCCGCGTAAACACCCGAGCGCGCGCAGCCAGGTGCGCTCCTTGGGGCTGCTGGCTGCTGCGTTTGCGGCGGGAGGTGGTGGCCGCGGTCCCACGAGAGGGGGTATTTTTCGTCAGCCAAGATGGTGAGCCAGTTGGGGGACTCGAAACTACTTGTTTATTTGTTGATTTAAGTCTAGTTTGGCGCTCATTTGCTCCTAAAAAAGGATTTTAAGTGCTTAATCTGGGCATTAATTGGGGAACTTGTATTTACTTTCGGAGGCCTCAGGTGCTATTAGAAGGGACGCTTGCGGTGGTTTCCAGCCTTTTTGGCTCTTTTCGGATAGTGTATTAAATACATCTTTAAATCTGCCAAATAGAACCTCTGAAGAAATAAGTAGAAATAAAGGTGTAGGAGAAAGCGAATGGATAAATAGCAGCAGCGAGTTGACCTGTTACACTTATATTAGGAAAACCTGGGCAGCTTCTGAACAGCAGTTTATGGCCCCGTGTTGGTAGTCGTGGTGGTGGTGGTGGGTGGAATGAGGGGAGGAGAAATTCCCGGGTGGTAGTAAAGATATGGGTCTGTAGGGTGCGATAAATCCTAGCACAGCTATTTTTTAGCTGCAGAAACTTGGGTAAAGTTATTTTTCATGTCTCATCCATAAAATAGGAAATAATAGCAGTACCTGTTTGATCGATATGTGAACATATTTATCTACCACGTTTACTTTTTATTCGGTATACTCCTTTGAATTTAGGAAGGAAGTCAGGCTCTTTGTGTCCTTTGTTACTAAGGTTTATATCAATATATTTTTTTAGATTTTGGAATATCAAAATATGCATCTTTTTTTCTTCCATCGTAGGCTTCCAAAAGGAGAAATATGAGCTGTAGTGAAAGGCATCAGAAATTAGTAGATGAAAACTACTGCAAGAAATTACATGTCCAAGCGCTAAAAAACATCAACAGTCAAATCAGGAATCGAATGGTGCAGAATGAAAATGATAACCGTGTTGAGCGCAAGCAGTTTCTCAGATTATTACAAAATGAACAATTTGAGTTGGATATGGAAGAGGCCATTCAAAAGGTAAGTTTTACTATTCATTGTTACATTTTGTTTTCTCCATTTTGCACTTTGGAAATGATGAAAGTGAGCTGCTAATGCTGGAAATGAGTAGATAAACAGCAGCAGCAGGTAAGGGATGCCGGATTGTGCCTCAGCTCAGTGTAATCTGAAAGAGCTGGGTTTCTGGAGCCGGCCTGTCTTTGAATTCTACTACTACTATACCTTAGCTACAGACCCTTGAGTAAGTTGCTTTTACTTTTTTTTTTTGAAATGGAGTGTTGCTCTGTCACCCAGGTTGCAGTGCAGTGGCACGATCTTGGCTCACTGCAACCTCCGCCTCCGGGGTTTAAGGGATTCTTCTGCCTCAGCCTCCCGAGTAGCTGGGACTACAAGCGCCTGCCACCTCGCCTGGCTAATTTTTTAATTTTTAGTAGAGATGGGGTTTCACCATAATTGACCAGGCTGGTCTGGAACTCCTGACTTCGTGATCCGCCTGCCTCGGCCTCCCAAAGTGCTGGGATTATAGGGGTGAGCCACCACGCCCGGCCTGCTTTTTTATGCTTTTTCTATAAAATGGGGAATAATAATAGTACCTCCTACTTAGGATTGTTTTAATAATGAGTTAATACATGCAAGGCCCTTGGAATAATGCCTGATATAGAATAAGCACTCAGATTTTTTTAACATAAATATGAACTCAGTCATTACTACAAGTTTTGTTCATGTAAGTACAATTGTGTTGCCTTTCATAAATTTCTAAAAACAAAAGTTTAAGGGTGCCTTTAAAAAATTTACTGAAATTAACGTGTACATTATTAAGTGGTAGAAAATGAACGCTTTGGTATATCTCAACATTTTAAGGGATTAAGGTGGTAGAAAAGGGAAACTAATAAGAATCGAGACATGACAAGTGAATTCTTATAAATACATGAAAGGTATTCTGATATGTCAGTAGTTTTTGAGTACCTGCTGTATGTTAAACATTTTGGAGGATTTTGTGGAGAATAACAAAAGCGAATTTAAAAAATGGTATCCACCCTTCTGTGTTCCAAATTCAAAAGCTTAGATACGATTTTTTTTTTTTTAACTCTGCGAAAGCAGATCTTAGGGGTTGGATATTTTTCCTATTCTTTTTATTATATTTTTTTTTAATTTGAAAGAAAATCCCATGTATCAACACCAACTCTTTCCTACATAAGAATACATCTAACAAAATATAGATGTTTTCTATATGGAGTACCATACTATTATCTCGCCCATTCCATAAACACATTTCTGTGATTGTGTCAAAAATCTGCTTTTACAGTTGGTTTGTTTTAACCAAGATCCAAGCAAGGTTCATACGCTGTATTTGGTGGTTATGTCTGTTTAAGTCCCTCTTAATTGAAAACAGCCCCTCCTTCACCTTTTTTTTTTTTTGACTTCATGTTTTTAGCTTGTTAAACTAAGCCAGTTGTTTTATCCAGTAGCCCACATTCTGAATATACATGTTTGCTTCCTCATGGTCTTTTAATTTATTTCCCTATCTGTTATATTTCCTCTAAATAGAACCTAGCCATAAAGACACAGTTAGATTGCAGTCCACCTTTTTTGGTGAGAATACTCCATAGGTGACGCTGTCCTTGTCATTGTGTCACAACAGGGAGCACATGAGGTCTGGTTGTTCCACTTTTAGTGATACCAGTATTGATCAGTGGGTTTAGGGAGACAGTCTGGTTTTTCCACTGTAAAGGTTCCCATAAACTTTCATCTGTGGTTTCACAAAATAATTTTTTCTTTCATTAGTGGTTACAAAAACTGGTTTTCTGATTCTTTTACTCCTTTCACATTTAATTAGCTGAAATTCCTTTGTAAAGAACGTTACCTCGGGCCAGCGCAACTGCTCACTCCTATAATTCTAGCACTTTGGGAGGCCAAGATGGAAGGATCGCTTGAGCCCAGGAGTTCAAGGCTGCAGTGAGCTATGATCTTGCCACTGCACTCCAGCCAGGATGACAGAGGCCCTGTTCCCCTGCCCCTGCCCCGCAAAAAAAAAAAGAAAAAAGAAAAAGAAAAAGAACTTGTATTATTGACTAGGGTTATTTATTCTTACTGAAAAAGGAAACTTAATTTTCAGAGTAAAGAGTTGGTGTCCTATTTTCTTCCATTGGTGTCTACCTATCTTGTGGTTGTTTTATAAAATTTTGTTTTTAGTTTTTGATTTTGTCTCTTTTTAAAAATGCCTTTATGGACTAATAGATATTTATGTACTTAATTGCATTTATTATTTTTGATGCTCAAATTATTTCATCCTTGGCCATTGGATGCCCTTTTATATTGCCTCTGTGATTTTTGTTTTTTTTTTTGTTTTTTGTTTTTTTTTGAGACAGAGTCTTCATCTGTCTTCCAGGCTGGAGTGCAGCCGCACCATCTTGGCTCACTGCAACCTCTGCCTTCTGGGTTCAAGAGATTCTCCTCCCTCAGCCTCCCAAGTAGCTGGGATTACAGGCCTGCACTACCATGCTAGGCTAATTTTTGTATTTTTAGTAGAGATGGGATTTCACCATATTGGCCAGGCTGGTCTTGCACTCCTGACTTCAAGTGATCCGCCTGCCTCGGCCTCCCAAAGTGCTGTGATTACATGTGTCCGGCACTGTGCCCAGCCCTCTGTGCCCTTTTGACAATATTTCCTTAATCTTTCATACCTTCCTTGCTTTCTGTCAAAACAAAATGTTCTAGGCTTGTGATAATTTTATGTGTCAACTTGACCGGGCCTTGGGGTTTCTAGGTATTTGATAAAACATCATTCTGGGTGTTTCTGTAGGTTGTTTTGGATGAGATTAGCATTTAAATCTGTAAACTGAGTATAAAGCACATTGCTCTCCCTAATATAGGTGGGCCTCATCCGATCAGTTGAAGGCCTGAATAGAACAAAAAGATTGACCTTCCTTTGAATAAGACAGAATTCTTCATGCCTGATTGCCTTTCAGCTGGGACATTTGCTTTTTTTTTTCTTGTCATTGAATTGAAACTAAAACATTGGCTCTTTCTGGGTCTTGAGCCTGCTGGTTCTCAGGCTTTAGGACTCAAATGAGAACAAAACCATTAGTTCTTCAGCTTGCCAGCTCACCTTGCAGATCTTAGAAACTGCCTGCCTTCATAATCACTCACTCTAGAGAACTCTGACAAATACAAAGCTTATCTCTTATATTTCTTGTCCTACACCTGGAATCAGCCATTGTGCTAGGAAGCCCTGTTATCATTTAGTGGAAATAATATTTCAAGAAAACTTGGGTGCTAGGTTTACTCATAATTCTTGGGTTATAATTGCTTCCAGGTCTTTTCAGTGAACAATCTTGGAAATATGCATATTTTTAACTTTTTATTTTGAGATAAGTTTAGATTTATAGGAGAGTTGCAAAAATAGTGTAGAGAATTTGCATATACCCTTCACCTGACTACTTCTTAACATCTTACATAGATGAAAATCATAAAAAAGTTATCAAAATAGAGAATTTACCTTTGATAGAATACTGTTAACTATGAGATTTATTCAGATTTCATCAGTTTGTCCACTAATGTCTTTTTTTGCAAGTTGAGGACCACAGATTGCATTTAGTTGTCATGTCTCCTTAGTTTTTAGCCTTGAGAGGAATATGACTATGTCCTGAGTCACACAGCATGCTGCTACAACTTCTGCTTTTCCAATTACAGATTAAATCCTCCTTATTCTTGTTCTGTAAATGATTAGGAAAGACACCAGAGATAAGACCCCTCAAGATCATTACCCTTTCTCATGGAATGTTCCTTGGAATGCAACTAATTAAATTGCTATAATATATACACTGACCTTATATGGAAAATGTTGCAACCCTGTTAAGCTTCTCTACCTATATAAGTGAAACCTTAACTTCCCCACGTTGGAACAATGACCCATTATTTTGCAGTTTGTGTTTCCTGAGTGGCTATCCTCAAGCTTTGCACTTGAATAAACTATAGTCATATATATGTACACACACACACACACACATATATATATATAATTTTTTTTTTTTTTTTTTTGAGGCAGAGTTTCGCTCTTGTTGCCCGGGCTGGAGTGCAATGGCGCAATCTTGGCTCACTGCAGCCTCTGCCTCCTGGGTTCAAGTGATTCTCCTGCCTCAGCCTTCCAAGTAGCTGGGATTATAGGCATGCACCACCACGCCCGGCTAATTCTGTATTTTTAGTAGAGACGGGGTTTCTCCATGTTGGTCAGGCTGGTCTCCAACTCCCAACCTGAGATGATCTGTCCTCCTCCGCCTCTCAAAGTGCTGCGATTACAGGCATGAGCCACTGTGCCCGGCCAGTCATTGTTTCTCCTCCATTCTTTGTCTCCTCTAGTTTGTAAGAATTCTTCACTTTTTCCTGTCTTTCATGACCTTGACAATTTTGAAGAGTACACGTTAGTTGCTGTAGTAATTTTCAATTGCTAAGTAACAAATTACCACAAACTTAGCAGCTTAAAACAACACCCATTTATTATCTCAGTTTCTGCAAGTCAGAAATCCAGGTGTGGTGTAGCTGGGTTCTAAATATATTCCCGAAAGATAATTGAAGGCATATATCTACATAAAACTCATATATGAGTGTATATAGCAGCTTTATTCATAACACCCAAAAAGTAGAAACAACCCAGATGCCAATCAGCTGATAAATGGATACATAAAATGTGTTACATCTGTACAACGGAATATTACACAGCCATAAAAAGGAAACAATTACTGATACATGCTACAACATGTTAAAAACATTATGCTAATTGAAATAAACCAGATACAAAAGGCCACATATTGTGTGAATTCATTTATATGAAATATCCAGAATATGCAAATCCATAGAGACAAAAAATAGATTAGTGAGTGGCAGGGATTGGGGGAAAAGGTGAGAGGAATAGTGAGTGACTGCTAGTAGGTTACAGGTTTCTTTTGGGGTGATGTAAACATTCTGGAGTGTTGACATTTTATGCCACACACAAATGTAGACACGGATGTGCTATATATAGTGTGTACACACAATCATCTATATAGATCTATGGCATTTATAAAAGTATATTTATAACATGGCAGCTTTATAGCTGCCATTAGCACAGATGTTTATAATATATAGCAGAATTATTCATAAATGTCAAAATTTAGAAGCAACCAAGATGTCCTTCAATAGATAATGGATAAACTGTGATACATCCAGATAATGGAATATTATTCAGTGCCAAAATGAAATGAGCTATGAAGCCATGAAAAGATGTGGAGGAATTTTAAATGCACATTACTAAGTGAAAGAAGCCAGTCCAAAAAGGCTCCATTCTGTATAATTCCAACTATGTGACATTCTGGAAAAGGCAAAACTACGGAAACAGTAAAAATGTAAGTTGTTTTTTTAGGATTTTAGGTGAGGAAGGTTTGAATAGACAGACCACAGAGGATTTTTAGGGTAGTGAAATGATTGTGTACAATACTATTATGGTAGGTACATATGATTATGCATTGCCGAAACCCATAGAACGTGTACCACCAAGAATGAACCTTAATGTAAACTATGGACTTTGGGTGATAATGATGCCTAGGTTTAAGTAACGTAAATAAAGGTTTACTGAGTGTAACAAATGTACCAGTCTAATGGAGGAGGTTGATAGTAGGGGAGGCTGAGCATGTGTGGGGACAGGGAGTATATGGGAACTCTGTGTACTTTCTGCTCAATTTTGTTGTGAACCCAAAACTTCAAAGTCTATTTTTTTTTAAGGATCTGGAACGAAATAGTGGTTATAGACACACAATATTGTGAATATACAAAATCACTGAATTGTGAATTGTAAAAGGTGAATTTTATGCTATATGAATTATATTTCAATATTAAAAAATAACGTACTAAGAATATTACATAAATAGCATCAAACTGTATGTAATCTTTTGGAATTAGCGTTTTTCACTTAGCGTAATTCCTGGAGATTCATCCAAGTTTTGCTTGCCTTCTTTTTTATTGCTTCATTTCTTTTTATTGCTGAGTACTATCCCATTGTATGGATGTACCACAGTTTATTTGACCATTCACAGGATGAAGGATGTCTTGAGTATTTTCAGTATTGGCTATTATGAATAAATCTGCTGTAAACATTTGTATACAGGTTTTTAAATAAAAAGTTTTCATTTCCCCGGGGTAAATGGTTAAGAGGTACAATTGTTGAGTTGTATGGTAATTGCATGGAGGCTTTTTTTTTTTAAGAGACAGGGTTTGCTCTGTTGCCCAGCTGGAGTGCAGTGGCGATCGTGGCTTACTGCAGCCTTGAACTCCTGGTCTGAGGTGGTCCTCCCACCTCAACCTCCTGATGTAGCTAGCACTACAGATTTGTGCCACCACACCTGGCTAATTTTCTGTAAAGACGGCATCTCTCTATGTTGCCCAGGCTGGTCTCAAACTCCTGGCCTTAAGGATCCTCCTGCCTTAGCCTCCCAAAGTACTGGGATTACAGGTGTAAGCCACAGCACTCAGCTGCATGTTAGTTTTATATCAAACTATCAAGCTGATTTTCAGAATGCCTGTACCATTTTACATTCCCACGCAGCAATATATGAGTAATAGTTTCATGCCAGCATCTGGGGTTGGCACTGTTTTTTGTTTTGGCCATTCCAATAGGTACGTACCAATATCTCACTGTAACTTTAATTTGCATTTCTTGATGGCTAATGATGTTGAACATCTTTTCATGTGTTGTTCATTAGATACTGAATTTAATCAAGCCTCAAGATCTTTCTGCCATTTTACAGGAAATATAAAAGAGAAATAAGTTCAGTGATATATCCTGGGGAAGCAATCAGTCAAATGCAAAATGTGGAACATTCTACGGGATGTATGTCCTAATTTCTATAATAAATCAGTGGCTTGGGGGGGAAATGTATGTAGAGAGGTGATTGTTACAGAATATATAAGAGACTTAAGAAAAATAATAATTAGATGCAATATGTGGATCTTGTTTGGATTTTGATTTGAGCAAACCAACTAGAAAAGTATCTTGAAACAACTGGGGAAGCTTGAATATGGACATGGTATTAGACATTAAGGAATTATTGTTAATTAGACATGTTGATGACATGATTGTTTTAAAAAATTCTGATCAGGTAGATATTTGTACTGAATTATTTACATGGTAAATGAAATGATGTCTAGGATTGTTTTAAAACACCCTAGCAGAAAAAGAATAAGGGAAAAAAGAGTGAAATGGAAGGTAGAGAAAAAAGATTAGCAGAATGTTGACAGTTTTTGAAAACATGGGTGGTGGGTACCTGAGAGTGTACTTTAATATTCTTCTTGCTATTGGCAATACTTGAAATTTTCCATGATAAAATGTTTTGAAAAAGTATTTATTAAAACAACATTTTGTATTTTAAAATAAAACATCAATTGTTGGCCTTAAGGAATTTAGTTTTCTGTTATAAAACAAATTCAACCTTGATGAAAAAAATCTGATTCTAGAGCACAAACAACAAAGTTACATTTTTCATTCAGGCAGAAGAAAACAAGAGATTGAAAGAACTCCAGCTCAAACAAGAAGAAAAACTGGCTATGGAATTGGCAAAACTAAAACATGAAAGTCTAAAGGACGAAAAGATGAGGCAACAAGTAAGAGAAAACAGGTATCTTGGTTTCTCTAAATTTCATTTATTTAGTCTTTATCTTTAAACTCTTATGTAATTCTTAGCACCTGAAAGTGAAATTTCTTTGTTTATATCTTTTCACTTAGTTAATATTTTGCCTGGAAATACTTATTGCTTTAAGTTCTATAAATATTTATTTGAGAAAATAAGTTGTATTCATGGAAGTGCGAATATTTACAGTGAAAAATAAATATCAGTCCCCCTGCTCTTTCCTTTACGCATAAATTTTAAAATGACCTCTTATAAAAAATGAATTCCTAATCTTAAGATAAATCTTAGGTAATAACTAGTTTAATTTTATACCTCTACGTACATTTCCTACAGTATTTTAGGAATGACTCTTGAGCCTATGTTTCAGTACCTCTAGTAACTGCAGTAGGAACTTTTTAAAAGTTTAATGTTAAATAATCTTCCCCCCCTATTGTTTTAAAATTAATTTCTCTGAAATTCATGCATCTATTTTCTTTAGGATGTCCTTTCATACATTTGAACACACTAAATGTTTTCTTCTATAAGTTAACTATCCCTTGCTCCTTCAGTTGTTTCTTATATAACCTGGCTTTAAGTTTATTCATCATCCTGGTTTCTTCTCTGATTACAGTTTAAATTATTAGTGTTCCTTAGTGGCCCCCACCCTTCTGTATAATACTCCAGGAAAGACTGCCAGCTACTCCAGATGACAGGACATTATTCTAGAATGTTTCTTGATCCTGCCTAAGGTCAAATTACTTTTTAGGAACAGCCTTGTCACAGTGTTAATCAAAACTCAGGGCCAAGTAAATGCTAATCATATACTTATGTAATTGAATATATTGGAAATTTACTTTGATAGTTATTACATTTTATCTTAATTGAGCAGGATGTCTACAGAATATTACAGGAACCATGGATGAGCTTCAGGGATTTTTGAACCTTGTTAAATTATATTAATATGTTTGGCAAATGTATCCATGTGTATTTTTCTGGCTCCACAACTCTAATCAGATTCTCTAAGAGATTACTGATCCTTAGAAAAGAAATTTAGAATTACTGCTAAAATCCGCATATTGTTCTAGTCTCAAACTATCTTTTTGTACCCTAATTCTCCAGTCATCATTAGCTGTTACTCGTGGTTTTTTTAATCACCTAAAGATGAAATATTTCTTATTTCTATTTCACTGAAAACAAGAATTAAATAGAAGAGCTTTTCACTTATAGCGATTGCAGATTAGGTTATTCAGATAAGTGTTCCTCCTGAGAAAACATCTAGGAAAAGCATAAAATTAAGATCTGTGAAAGGAAGGAAACCAGAATGTGAGCTTGGCATTTGTAGTGGCATTTCCTCTAGAGGTTTCTGCTGATTCCAAAAAATGGCTGAGAGTTAAGTGAAGCAGAGCTTGGCCAATAAGCATATGGCAGTATGTTCAACAGCATTCTACAAGCTGTACACTTAAGATTTGTGCACTTTAGTGTGTGTTTTACTTCAATAATGCAGAATTAGATTTTATTAGATAGACATAGATTAAGGGATAATCTGTGAAAAGGTTCTGGAAAATATTCAGAATAAAGCATGGAGAGACAAAAGGACAGAAAAATACAGATGAGAATTTAAAAGAGGTATGGGCTATGGTACAAAATTCTAGCAGACGTATTAATATAATTTTAGTCCTGGTAGAGAGGTGAAAGAGGATAATACAGAAGCATTATTTGAAGAGATGCTGGCCAGGAATTTTCAGAAAATTGTAAGTAATGAAAACTATACTTTCGATTATCCTAATAAAACTTTTAAAATCCAAAAGTAATAGAAAATCATAAAAAAAGCAGCCAGAACAAAAAAGATTATTACCTCCAAAGAGACAACAGTAAGAAGTATGACTTAATCCTGAATAGAAACAGTTGAAATTAAGAGAGAGCAGATTTACCTGGGTATGAAAAAAATAGATGGACGAGTAAGACCTAGTATTTGATAGCACAACAGGGTGACTAGAGTCAATAATAATTTCACTGGACATTTAAAAATAACTGAAAGAGTATAATTGGATTATTTGTAACACAAAGGATAAATGCTTGAGGGGATTAATACCTCATTTTCCATGATGTGATTATTATGCATTGCATGCCTACATCAAAACATCTCATGTACCCCATAAATATATACAAATATATACTGTGTACCCACAAAAACTAAAAGGAAAAAAGTGCTTGAGTATATACAAAAAAATTTACAAATCACCCAGAATTGTATACCTTGTGAAAAATGTTTTCAAACCAACTCATTCAGTTGAGTACTCTTTCACATAGAGTATGCTTCCTCTCAGCAGTGTCAGAATTGCTAAGAGTTTTTTTATTTTGTGCAAAAGCCATACTAAAATTTTAACTGTCATGCAGAAATGGACCATATTTCAAATTGGTATGTTCATGTGCAAATTGGCAGGTCTAAATTCAGGGAAATGCTCTGGTGCTTAAAATGTATCCTAATTTATTTAAAACCACCTATATTAAGATTAAGTTTTTTTTAATGTAAAAGAAATTAATTTTTTAAATGCATGGCACATTTAAAAAATCTTTGAAGTTTATTTTGAAAATATTTCTTTGAGCTCAGAAATGATAAGACTCCTGTTAATTGATTTTGGAACACATGGTTTTGTACTCCAAGAAAGTACTTAAAAGATAATTTAACTTTGCTGCTGTTTTAACTGGAGTTGGGAAACTTACTGTTTATTTTTAGGAATCCTATTTTAAAAAATGGCACTAAACAATTAGTAGTTATAACTAATTGCCCAATTAATTAAATGTATTTATTACACAGTTAACACATACTGTTATGAAAGCAAAAGCAAGTACCTCATATCTCATTTATATTTAAGTTCAGCAAGAACCATTTCAAAGAAAAGACAGACACAGTTTTTCCTTCTTAATACTATTACCATTACCTTGCTAATACCAGTACAATTATGTTCTGGACTGATAATCAAGCTGTTAATTCATAAAATAGATGAGATGAATTAAAAGAGCACAAAATAACATTTTCTGATAATGTTATTCTCAGAAATAACAAAAGATTGATCACCAATAGTCCTGCATTAAAGGGAATACTAGCAGTTCTTCATTAGGTATTGATAGAAGAAGAAAAATGACCCCAAGCTTAATTTTGGAACTGCAAGAGGTACATGTGTAGTAAATTTAGGTGAAATTTGAATGTATAAAACATTATGTCTTTTGGGAATTAAAACATGTAAAGAGTTAAAAATATGACAAAAATGAGATAGGAAGTAAATGAAGTTAAAGTCAAGAATCTTGCATTGTCAAATAATAATGGATAAATTTATTCTCCTGGAAACAAACATGCTATAATATCTGTAATAAAAATTTGGAAAAGAAAATATAACTGACTAATAGAGAATAAAATGTGATAATGGGAATTGATGATTCCAAAAAAGTCATATAAAAAAGAGTTAACATAGCAGGCTTGAAGCTGCTATCTTAGAAAGTCCTGCTTGTAAGTTTGGTCCTTGGCTGGTGTCTGGAAACTGGCCTTTTGAGAAGTTTCTTACCACCTTAACTGCTAAGAGTGACTCACTGTGCCTAAACTGTGAAAACAATATGGATTATACTGAATACCCATTTTCTTTCTGGGAGTCTGAGATATTGGTACATTTTAAGTAGAGGGTACCTAAGTTACCACCCCCAATTAGAACCCTGGGCACTGAGTCTCTGATGAGCTCTAATGTTGTCTGGCAGACATTTCATACCTCACAACTCATTGCTGGGGAATTAAGCATGTCCTGTGTGTTTCCACAGGTAGAGGCCTTTTCCACCTAGTTTTCTCTGGATTTCACCCCACGTGCCTTTTTCCTTTGCCAATTTTGCTGTGTATCCTTTCTTTAAAGTAAATCATAGTCGTTGAGTATAACTATATGCTGAGTCCTATATCCTTCTAGTGAATCATCTAACCTGATGGTGGTCTTGGGAACCCCCAACACAGAAGCAAAAGGGAGAGAAGAGAGAACACAGGACAGGGAGGACAAGTAGAAAGAAGATACAAGCTTGTAAATGGAAACCCAATTATATTAGTAGTTATAGTAAACATATTTGAACCATTTACCAAAATTGATGAAATGTTGTATCAGAATAAAAAGAGCAACAGATTTTCAGAGGAATCCATTTATACACAGTATTTTCTCTGTCCATAGTGGAATTAAACTAGATGTAAGCAATTAAAAAAAAAAAAAAACTAGGCAATCTTTATATGCTTAGGTATTTAAAAATGTGCTTCTACATTACCCTTTGGTCAAAAAGTACAGCTGCTCCTTGATGTACAATGGGTTCATGTCCCAATAAACTACATTTCCAATTTATGACAGGTTTATTGGGATGCATCCCCATCGTAAATTGAGGAACCTACTGTGAATGCATATGGTTTTCTCACCATTGTAAAGTCAAACCATCATTAGTCAGAGACTGTCTATAATCCAAATTGAAATTAGAAAGTATTTTTAACAGAATAATAATGAAAATACCACATAGTGAAAGTGGCAGGATTGGATTGACATTAGCAAAATAGCAGAGTAGGCAGCTCCCAGCTCCCAGCCCATCCCTCCACTAGAAACATCAGAAAACAAGCAGAAACTCTGAACCAATTTTATAAGAACTTTGGACAGCATTCAAAGGTTTACTGCAATCAAGCGAATGCTGAAACAAGAAAAAGCCTAAAAATGGTAGGAAAGTTTTGTGATATCTTCACTTGCCCTTTCCTCATTCCCTCCTAGCTCAGAGGCAGGTAGCCCTTGTTCCCAGTGTAGGACCCTGGTCCCTGGTTCAGGAGGAGCAGAGCGGATCTTATTCACAAATTGTTGGGCATATCTGTTCTAACCTACCTTGGGGCTACCTGAAAACCTAACACAAGGCACCTGTTTTACCTCACGCAGAACTCATTTAGGCCAGAAGGACAAATTGCATCTCTGACAAGGATTTAATATCTGAAATATATAAAGAACTCATACAATTCAATAATTTAAAAAACCCAGTTCAAAAATGGACAAAGAACTTAGACGTTTCTCTAAAGAAGATGTTCAGTGAATGATAAGTACATGAAAATATACTCAACATTATTTGTCATTAGGGAAATGCAAATCAAAACCACAAGAAGAAACTGTTTCACATCTAATAGGCAATTTTAATAAAAGTAGTGGAAAATAATAGGTATTGCCAAGAAAGTGGAAAAATTGGAACCCTCAGAAATTGCTGGTAGAAATGTAAAATGATGGAGGTGCTATGGGAAAAAGTTAAACACAGGATTACCATATGAGCCAGCAATTCCACTCCTAGGTATAAATATACAAAACATTCAATAGTGAGACTTAAATGGATACTTGTATACAAGCATTTGGTGCAGCATTATTTACAATCACCAAAATGTTGAAACAACCTGAATGTCTATCAGATAGGTAGATAAACAAAGTGCAGCATATATACACTATACAATATCCTTCAGTTATAAAAAAATAATGCAGCACTGATACATGCTAAAACATGAGTGAACCTTGAAAACATTATGCTAAGTAAGCCAGATATAAAAGGACAAGTATTGTATAATTCCACTTTGTGAAATATCTAGAATAGGCAAATAGACAAAATGTATATTAGGAATTACCAGGGGTTAGGGAAAGGGAAGAATGGGGAGTTATTGTTTAAGAGGCACAGCATTTCGCTTTGAGGGGAATGAAAAAGTTTTGGAAATAGTGTTGATGATTGCAGATCACTGTGAATGTAATTAACACCACTGAGCTGTACATTTAAAAATGGCTAGGATGGCAAATTTTTGTTACATATATTTTCACACGGTAAAAAATGGTATAGAAATGAAAAAAAAAAAAACAAACCAACTTCTGGCATATAGTTAAGGCTGTTCCTCAAGGGTAGGTCTTAATCTGAAATAACTATATTAGAAAGGAAGACTCCATCTGGAATTATTAGAAAACAAACTGCAAATTCTCTTCTGGAATGATTACAAGAAGAATGTAGGAGGAAGGCAATAATAAAGATAAGAGCAGAAACGAGTGAGTTAGAATATAAACATAGAGTAGAATAAATAAAGCCAAGAATTGTGCCATAAAAAGGTGAATAAAATTGATGACCCCTTGGTAGGAATGATAACAGTAAAAGAGAATGCACAAATAACCAGTTTTTGGAATGGATAATGGGATATCACTATAGATCATACAAACACTTAATGGACCAAAGCAGGATATTGCAAACAATTTTATGAAAATAAATTTGAAAACGTAGATGAAATAGATAAATTCTTAGCACATTTTACCAAACTGATTGGCACAAGAAGAAATAGCTAAATGTTCCTATAACTTTTAAAGATATTGCATCTGTAATTTAACCTTGTCCACAAATAAACCTACCGGGCTATGTGAATTTTACCAAACATTCAGGACATAGTAACACCAGTGTTACATAGTTCTGTAGAACAGAGAAAGAGGAAGCACTTCCCAATTTGTTTTAATCAGATCAGTACCTGAAGAGGATATTATGAGAAACCTGTAGACTAATCTCTCTCATGAATTTAACTCCTGTAATCTGAAGTATTAGTCAATATGAAATCCAGTGCTATATAAGAAAGATAAATCATCCTGACCAAATTTAATTTATTCCAGGAATGCAAAGGTGGTTTAACATTTTTAAAAATCAGTAAATGTAATTCATTTTATTAAAAATTATATGATTAGAAAAAGCCCATTGATATGAATCATCACTCTATGATTTAAAAAAAAAAAGAGTGTAACAAACTAGGGATAAAGGGAATTTACAGCAATATTACCCTTAATAGCAAAATGTTAAACACTTTTCTTCTGACATTGAAAAGAAGACAGGGATGCCTGCTCTGACAACTTCTAGTCATCTTTGTATTATACATACTAATCAGTGCAGTAGGGCAAAAAAAGGAAAGACAGGTGCCAGGATTGGCATTAAAGGAATAAAACTTTAATTATTCACAGATGATATGATTATATGTGTAGAAAATCCCAAAGCATCTACAAATAGCCGGATGGCTCATGCCTGTAGTCCCAGCACTTTGCAAGGCCAAGGCGGGTGGATCACCTGAGGTCAGGAGTTTGAAACCAGCCTAGCCAACAAGGTGTAACTCCATCTGTACTCAAAACACAAAAAATTAACTGGGCGTGGTGGCACACAACTGTAGTCCCGAGCTGAGACAGGAGAATCGCGTGAACCTGGGTGGTGGAGCTTGCAGTGAGCTGAGATCACACCACTGCACTCCAGCCTGAGTGACAGAGCAAGACACTGTCTCCACACACACAAAAAAAGAAAGAATCTAAAAATAAGTAAGAATTAATAAATCATTCTACCAAAAAAGCATATGCACTTATATGTTTACTGCTGTGCTATTCATAATAGCAAAGACATGGAATCAATCCAGTTGCCCATCAGTGGGAAATTGGATGAAGAAAATGTGGTACATATATACCATGGAATACTCTACAACCATAAAAAGAATGAAATTATGTCCCTTGCAGAAACATGGATGGAGCTGGAGGCCGTTATCCTAAGCAAATTAATGAAGTAACAGAAAACCAAATACTGCATATTCTCACTTAGAGGTGGGAGCTAAACATTGATTACACATAGACATATATGGGAACAACAGACACTGGACTACGAGAGGGTGGAGGAGGAGTGGGTTAAAAAACAACCCATTTGATTCTGTGCTCACTACCTGGGTGACAGGAGCTGTACTCCAAACCTCAGTATCACACAATATTCCCATGTAACAAATCTGCACAGGTACCCCCAGTATCTAAAAGTTGAAATAAAAACTTAAAAACCACTTTAGTAGACAGTTTGGCAGCTTCTTAAAAAGCTGAACATGCATCTACTGTATGACCTGATCATTCCAAGAGAAATGAAAGCCTATGACCACAAATAACTGGTACTCATATTTCCATAGCAGCTTTATTTGCAATATCCACATACTTGAAAGAACTCAAATGTCTGTCAGCATGTGAATAGATAAGCATGTGAGTGGATTATTGATAATCTAAAATAATATCCTGCAATAAAAAGGAGTAAG
Organism: Chlorocebus sabaeus; assembly: GCF_047675955.1. Classification (NCBI taxonomy): domain Eukaryota; kingdom Metazoa; phylum Chordata; class Mammalia; order Primates; family Cercopithecidae; genus Chlorocebus; species Chlorocebus sabaeus. Next base: position 32,025,542 of record NC_132929.1, on the reverse strand, counting down.
CAATTACTATATGCAATAAATGGATGTATTTGAAAATACTGAGTGAAAGAAGCCAGAGAAAAAATGGTACCTGCAGTATGATTCCATTTATATGAATTCTAGAAAATTCATAATGCCTAAAGTGACAGCAAATTAGCTTGCCTCAGGATAAGTACAAACATAAAGGGGTAGAAGAGAGGTACCACAGGTTTATAAGGAAATGATTGGGATGTGTTCATGATCTTGACTGTGGTGATGGTTTCACAGGTGCATACATATGTCAAAACTTAACAAACTGTATCCTTTAAACATGTTCAGTTTATTGAATACTGTACATCAGTAAAACTGAAAACTAAAAAATAAATTCAGTGATGTTGGGTATAAAGTTAGTATATAAACATTGTATTTCTGTAAATTATCAACAATTGGAAAATGAGATTTGAAAAATCTGTATAAGAATATGGAAAATACCTAACGAAAAGTATAAAACTACCAAAATAAAACACAGATATAAAACATTGATAGACTTTTAAAAAACCAAATAATTAGAAGGATACACTATGTTTACTGAAGACTCAGTAATGTAAAGATAGTACTTTCCAAATCAATTTATAAATTCAGTACAATCACAGCCAGTTTTGTTTATTGTGAAGTCTGACAAGCTGATTCTAAAATGTATATGGAAATGAAAGTATCAAGAATGGCTAAGACAGTCTTTAAGAAAATGACAAAAATTGGAGACTTATCCAGGATATGAAGATGTATTATAATTTATGGTAGTTGAGATAGTGTGGTATTGACACAGGATAAGCAAACAGATAAATGTAGTAGAACACAGCAGTCCTTTTCAACCAGAAAATGTAAGCCCTAATGCCCTAACGACTTCCATTAAATATAATGAATTATCTCTCCTATGGATCTAAAATAATAACCCGCTGTATTCCCTCTGAGTAAATTAAAAATACAGTCACTCAGTTTTCTGTGAGGTTTTCATTCTCTTATGGTCCTAACATTTAAATTTGTTTTTGTTTTTTTAAACAGCATTGAGCTCAGAGAATTGGAGAAGAAATTAAAAGCAGCTTACATGAATAAAGAAAGGGCAGCTCAGATTGCTGAAAAGGATGCCATTAAATATGAACAAATGGTAATCAGGTTTCTGGTCATTGTTTTTAGCTTCATTTAGAAAATAAACATTAGACTTGTTCCTTAAAAAATTGTCATATTGTGTAAAGAATTTACATTGCTAGATTTCTTAAATATTTGTAAATTTTCAGATCCTTAAGATGTAGAAAATCCTGGGTGATTTCATTTTTAGTATTAGAGCCTTTCGGAAACACAGGTTGCTGCTTAGAATGACCAGCTATATTCAGTAACTCCCAGCATTCTTTACAGTCTCTGATTATTCATTGACAAACTAGTACAGTACAGATTGTTAGCACGATAAGTATATTTTAGAATGTTCAGAAATTTTTAATTTTTTAAATGTGTTTTTTAAGAGTAAACTACTTGATAATTTTATGTAGGAAACTTTCCTGTTTTATAAAAGCTGTCTCTTTTTCTTGTGTTTCTCTTTGCTTTTATCCCCTTTTCTAACTCCTGATAGGGTACCAAGTTGAAGATAAGAGTTACTCTTGGACAAACGAATCTCAGGCATACTCACTAGGAGTGTTACGCTGTATGAATATAAAATAGGGTTTACTGAATTAACAGTTAATTAAAAGGGTCCACATCATCCCATGAGCTCTCATTATCAAACAGAAGGGCCGGACAATTATATATGAATGTATATATACACATACATATCTATTGTGTATGTCCACATAAATATATGTACATATACACAGACACTCTTATAGGGGTGATATCAAAATACTTAACCAGTGCAGAGCAATATGGGTATCAATTAAGAATAAATGCCATAAATGACACATATAGTGTGTGGTGTGTGTGTACAATTGTGTTAGTATAGAAAATGTCTAGCGGGTACACAGCATGCTGTTAACAGCAATACCTTTAGGTGTGGCAGGTGATAAGAGAAGGTGGAGAGACTTCATTTGCTAAGACATATAGTTCTGTCCTTTGAAAAAGAAAGTAGCACAAACAATATCCTGTTTGTCCGGTGGTTTGCAGTTTTAATTATCCTGATAGTTGAGGTTATTCAAGGTAGTTGTAGACGTTTTAATCTGACTCCTAAGAGAATTGTTGCTATTTTCCAAATAAAAATTGATCCACAAAATCAAAGTCTAATACTGCTAGGACTTGATGAGGTGTCATGTAAGTACTAGTTTTGGCTTTTTCTCTGAGCCTCAGTTTTCTTATTTGTAAAATGAGAACATTGTTTTCTGTAAGTGTGTGGTAATCTACACATAAATGTTATTGTCATCTCGTTTTTTCAGAATTTACTAGAGCATGTACAAAGAAGATAATCAGAAAAATTTTTGGTCAAGTCATACTATCAGAGTGTATGTTAAAGGCTTCAGTCATGTCAGGAATGACATTCAGTATTCATATTTTAATCTGTTTACTCTTTATGTTTGATGCTGCTGACCATTCCATCATTTGGGATGTGATCATAAAAGTAAAGCGTAGTTTAAAAAATTGCCTCAATATATTTCATTTAAAACTTATTTTATTAAATGATTTGAAAAATGCTCAAAAGAAATAAGGGGTTTAACCCATCCAAGAAGAAAGACTGTCTCTTGACAATGGCAATGGTCTTGAGTGAATCAAAAGCTGCAGAAAATAGGCATAATAGCATCTGTGATTCTTTTCAGATAAAGGGCCTTTAATAAATCAGAAAGGGGAAACGTCAAGGGCCAATGGCAGGAAAGAAAGTTTAGGCTAGGAGAAACTTAAGAACTGCTCGAAGCCATTTAATAGCAGACCTGTAAGAAAGAGGTAGTACCATCTTTAAATAGCAGCTGATAAACAATGAAGCTAAAAATGATGAAAATTGCCTAGCTCAGTTTATAAATAGAATAATAAGATAATGACTGCTTTAGCAGCTAAACAGTTATTAAGAAAGTACTTATAATTTTATTCATTGTTTTTTGAATGTGGAGTTATTAATAATCCTTATCAGGTATTGTCCTGAGAGAGCTACTTGAAAGGAGAGGAAAGCTTCTTTAGGGTCTGACTCATTATTCACACTCTTCAGGTAATAATAACTTACTTTTGCTTTTTAACCTAGACAGATGAAAAAATTTATGTAAAAGACTTTATAATATTCAGTAACATTGGTGTAAATTATACTATCATACTATGTTCAAATTTGAAAATGGAAAGATCAATTTTGTTTGAATAACAGAAACGTGATGCTGAAATAGCCAAAACCATGATGGAAGAACACAAGAGAATAATAAAGGAAGAGAATGCTGCAGAAGACAAACGAAACAAAGTGAAAGCACAATACTATCTTGACTTAGAGAAACAACTTGAAGAACAAGAAAAAAAAAAGCAGGAAGCTTATGAGCAGTTGCTAAAAGAGAAACTCATGATTGATGAAATTGTTAGGAAGATCTATGAAGAAGATCGGTTGTAAGTTTATCCTAACTTTCTTACATGCCTAAATGTTCACTTTAGATTGATCGTAGGTTTGTTGTGAGGAACTGAAACACCTAGAACAGTGCCTAATACATAGTAAGTGCTCAATAAATATTAGTTATGAACACATAAATTGGGACCAACTCGTTGTCATCTCTGTTAGCATAATTAATAAATGAATTATCTGATGATTAATAAATGCTTGTGATTGAATGACCTAAACCTTTGTTTTTCTTATATATGCCCATATCATATGTCAGAGGACATGTATTCTGATGAATTTTTTTGGTAGACAGCTTAAATATAGAGTGCTGCAAAGCTAATGTTTGTAGCATTTATGAAATAAGATGTATAAAACTTCATTAATAGGTTAGAGGAGACTATCACAGTATTTTACCCAAAGAAAAATTCATACCTGGCATTATATTTAGCACATAGTAAGCATTCAAAATGTTTGTTGCATGCACGAATGAAAAAAACTATAGTGTTTTTCTGTACATTATTATGAACAAAATGAAATTACTTTTTTATAATTTATTGTTTATGTTAAATCCGTACTTGTAACTGCTTTTCAGGGAAAAACAACAAAAGTTAGAAAAAATGAATGCAATGCGAAGGTATATAGAAGAGTTTCAGAAAGAGCAGGCTCTCTGGAGAAAAAAGAAACGTGAGGAGATGGAAGAAGAAAACAGAAAAATCATAGAGTTTGCTAACATGCAGCAGCAAAGAGAAGAAGATCGGATGGCAAAAGTTCAAGAAAATGAGGAAAAAAGGCTACAGCTTCAGAATGCGGTATTAAAATAACCACTTCTTTAACACTACTAAATTCTGAAATATTAGTTACAGAATTTGGGTCCTATAAATATTTATGTTTTTTAAAAAATTTAATAGCTGACACAGAAATTAGAAGAAATGCTGCGGCAACGTGAAGATTTGGAACAAGTGCGACAAGAATTATACCAGGAAGAACAAGCTGAAATATATAAGAGGAAGCTAAAAGTAAGTTTCAGAAATGGAAAGAATGATTAACATAAAGAAGAATATAATTTTGAGATGAAGCAGAAGAGAAATAGTACATTTAAATCCAACCATACTGGTAATTACATTATATGTAAATGGTATACTACAGTTAAAAGACAGAAATTTTCAAGCTGGCTAAAAAGATAGACTCAGGCATCAATTTATAAACTATTATAAAAAGCATGATGCAACTATGTTGTCTGTAATCATAACTTAAATATCAAGACACATAGTTTAAAAGCAAAAGGATGGTGAAAGATATATAACATACAGACACTAGTCAAAAGCAGGTTGGAGTTGCTATGTTAATATGAGACAAAGTCAACTTGAGGACAAGCAATTCATGATAATACAGTAAATTCATCTAGAAGATGTAATAGTCCTAAAGGCGTGTGAACCTAAATAATAAAGCTTCACAATACATGAAGAAAAACTGAAAGGAGAAATAGGCAAATCCACAATCAGAGTTCCAAGATTTTTTTTTTCTTTTTTTCTTTCCAACTTATACTTTAGGTTCAGGAGGTACATGTGCTGGTTTGTTACAGGGATAAAGTTGTGTGTCATGGGGGTTTGGTGTAACATTATTTTGTCACCCAAGTAATGAGCATAGTACTTGATAGGTAGTTTATTAATCCTCACCCTCTTCCCATCTCCACCCTCAAGTAGGCCCCAGTGTCTGTTTTCCTTCTTTGTGTTCATGTGTACTCAATATTTAGCTCCTACTTACATGTGAAGACATGTAGTATTTGGTTTTCTATCCCTGCATTAATAAGCATTGGCTAATGGTCTCCAGCTCCATCCATGTTGATGCAAAGGATGTGATTTTGTTCTTTTTTATGGCTGTGTAGTATTCTGTGGTGTATATGTACATTTTCTTTATCCAGTCCACCACTGATGGGTATCTAGGTGGATTCCATATCTTTCCTATTATGAATAGTGCTGCTATAAATACACACATGCATGTGTCATTATGGTAGAATGATTTATATTCCTTTGGGTATATACCCAGCAATGGCATTGCTGGGTCAAATGTTAATTGTTTCCATTCTTTGAGGAGTCACCACACTGCTTTTTACAGTGGTTGAATTAGTTTACATTCCCACCAACAGTATATAAGCATTCCTTTTTCTCCACAACCTTGCCAGCATCCATTATTTTGTGACTTTTTAATAGCCATTCTGACTGATGTGAGATAGTGTCTCATTGTGGTTTTCATTTGCATTTCTCTAATGATTAGTGATATTAAGCACTTTTTCATATGCTTGTTGGCTACATATATATCATCTTTTGAGAGGTATCTGTTTATGTCCTTAGCCTATTCTTTATTTTTTTATTTATTATTATTTTTTAGACAGAGTCTCACTCTGTCGCCCAGATTGGAGTGCAGTGGCGTGATCTTGGCTCATTGCAAGCTCCGCCTCTCGGGTTCATGCCATTCCTGGGACTACGGGCACCCACCACCATGCCCAGCTAATTTTTTCTTTTGTATTTTCAGTAGAGATGGCATTTCACCATGTTAGCCAGGATGGTCTCAATCTCCTGACCTCATGATCCACCTGCCTTGGGCTCCCAAAGTGCTAGGATTACAGGTGGGAGCCACCACACCTGGCCAGCCTATTTTTTAAATAGGGTCGTTAATTTGTTTACATTCCTTAGAGATTATGAATATTAGACCTTTGTCAGATGCATAGTTTACAAATACTTTCTCCCATTCTGTAGGTTGTATGTTTAGTCTGTTGATAACTTTATTTCCTGTGAAGAAACTCTTTAGTTTAACCAGGTCCCACTTGTCAGTTTTTGTTTTTGTTACAATTGCTTTTCGAGTCTTCATCATGAAATCTTTGCCAGGTCCTATGTCCAGAATGGTATTTCAATGCATAGTTCTCATTAATCTATAGACTAAGTAGTCAGAACCGCAGGATATAGTGTTGAAAGCAGTATCAATAAATTTGACCTGACATTTAGAGAATACTCCACCCAACAACAGCAGAATACAAATTCCATTCAAACATGGAACATTCACCAAGATAGATCATATTCTAGGACATAAAGGAAGTCTCAATAAATTTTCAAGGTTTTACATAATACCAGATATGTTTTCTGACAACAGTGGAATGAAATTAAAAATCAGTAATGAAAATATACCTGCAGAATCCTTAAATATATTATAATTAAACAATATATTTCTAAATAAGCAATAAAAAAAGGGGAATAAATCATATTGGAAATTAGAAAAATATTTCAAACTAAATTATTTAAAAAACAGCATATCAAAATATGTGACGTGCAGTTAATGCAGTGCTGAGAGGAAAGTTTCTATCTTTAAATGCATGTATTAGAAAAAAGAATGGTTAAAAATTAATGAGCCTATGTCTACCCACTTACACAGAAATGTTTATGCAGCATTATTCATAATAGTCTAAAAGTAGAAATAACCCAAAAGTAGAAATAACCCAAATGTCTGATGAATGGATAAACAAAATACAGTATATCCATGTAATAAAATGTTATTCAGCTATTAAAAGAATGACAGACTGATCATGCTAAAACATGGATAAGCCTTTAATTATAAATTAAAAAGTATGTGCCTCAAGAATGTTATATAAATGATATCAAACAGTATGTAACTTTTTCGAGTTGGCATTTTTATTCAGCATAATTTCCTGGAAATTCATCCAAGTTGCTTATATTGATCATTTGTTACTTTTTATTGCTGAGTAACATTCCATTGGTATGTATGTACCATTTTATTTGACCGTTTGCCCATTAAAGGGCATTTGGAATGCTTCCAGTATTTAGCTCTGATGAGTAAACTGCTGTGAACATTGAGGTAAAGCTTTTTGTATAAACATCAACTTTCATTTCTCTGCAATAAATGCTCAAGAATGTATTAGCTGGGTTTTGTGGTAATTGCATGTCAGCTGTGTAACAGACTACCAAAGTGATTTCCAGAACAGCTGTAGCATTTAACATTCCCATCAGAAATGTGTGAGTTACGCAGTCTGTCTGCATTCTCACCAGCATTTGGTGTTGCCACCGTTTATTTTTTAATTTTTTTTCTCCTCTGTCCTCAGAAGCTCAACAATTTTTTATTATAGCCACTTTTAAATATCCATGTAGTAATATCTTGTAGTTTTATTTTGCATTTCCCTGATGGCTAATGATGCTGAACATCTTTTCATGTGCTTATCTGCCATCCTCTTCGGTGTGAGATCCCCTTTGGTGAAATAGTTCTTCGTGTCTTTTGCTGATTCTCTAATTGGGTCGTTTGTCCATTTATTGTTGGGTTTTGAGAGTTCTTCATATATTCTAGATACTAGTCCTTTGTCAGGTGGGTGGTTTGCAAATATTTTCTCCTACTCTGTAGCTTTGTCTTCTCATCCTTTTAACGTGATCTTAGAGCATGGTTTTTCTTAGAGCAAATGTTTTCCATTTCTATGATGTTCACTTTATCAGTTTTTCTTTATGGATCATGCCTTTGGTGTCAACTCTAGAAACTCTTTGCCTAGTTCTTGAAGAATTTCTCCTTCTTTTTCCTAAAAGTTTTTTGTTTTTGTTTTTGTGTTTTGTTGTGTGTGTATGTGTGTGTGTGTGTTTGCTTTTCCATTTTACATTTCAGTCTGTGATGTGTTTTGATTTTTGGTACAAACTATGAGACTTAAGTCAAATACGGTTTTTGCCATTGGATTTAGTCCAATTGTTCCACACTATTTGTGGAAGTGGTTGTTTCTCCAACGTTGAATTGCTTTTGCACCTTTCTTAAAACACAGCTGGCATGTTTGTATGGGTCTATTCCTGTGGTCTCTATTTTGTTCTGTTGGTCCTATGTATCCATCCCTCCACCAATACTACACAGTTGTGAATACTGCAGCTATACGGCAAGTCTTAAAATTTTTTTTTCGCTATTCTAGTTCCTTTGCCTTTCCATATGAATTTTTGAAGAATCTCTATAAATAATTTTTGCTGGGATTTTGATAGGAATTGAATTAAATATGAATATCAGTTTGGGGAGAATTGATAAATTCACTATATTAAATTCATGAACACAATTTGGCTCTCCCTTTATTTAGATCTTTGAATTTTTTTCATCAGGATTCTCTAGTTTCAGCATACAAATCCTGTATGTGTTTGGTCACATCTGAGTATTTCATTTTTTGAGCGATTATAAATGGAATGTTAGCTTTTATTTTGGTGTCCGTGTACTCATTGCTAGTGAATTGATATTTTTGTGTTTATCTTGTATCTTACAACCTTGCTGAATTCACTTGTTAGCTGTAGGAATTTTTTCCCTACATAGTCAGGCATGTCTTCTGCCCAGAGGTACAGGCTGTTTCTTCCTTTCTGATCTGTATATTTTTATTTCCTTTCCTTACCTTACATGCTGGCTAAAATTTCCAGCACCACTGGCTAGAGCTATGTTGAAGAAGAGTGATGAGAGTAGACATCACCTTTCCTTGTTGCTGATCTTAGGGGGAAGCATTAAGTTTTTAACCATTAAGTATTATGTTAATTATAGGTTTTTTGTAGGTGTTCTTTATCAAGTTGAGGAAGTTCTCTTCTATACCTGTTTCTCTGAGGGCTTCTTATCATGAAGGAGTGTTAAATTTTGTTAAATGCTTTTTTCTACTGATACAATTATGTACTTTTTCTTCTTTAACCTAGTATGTTACATTGATTGATTTTTGAGTATTGAACCAGCCTGGCATCCCTGTAATAAACACTGCTTGGTCATGGTGAATAATTCTTTTAATGGATGATCTATTTTCTAATATTGGGTTAAGGATTTGTGCATCCATATTCATGAGGAATATTGGTCTGTAATTTTTTATATTGGTAGCAGGGTAATACTATCTTCCTAAAATGAATGGGGAAATGTTTCCTCCTCTTCAGTTTTCTGGAAGAGACTGTGTAGAATTGGTGTTAAACATTTGATAGAATTTTCCAGTGAAACCATCCTGACTTGGGGTTTTATTTTGGGGGAATTTCAAGTTATTAATTCAATCTCCTTAATAGTGATAAGACTATTCAAATTACCTTATTTCATATTTGGTGAGTTTTGGTAGCTTGTGTTTCTCAAGGAAGTGATCCATTTTGTCTAAGTTGTCAAATTTATGTATGTATAATAATTTGTAGTATTCCTGTATTATCCTTTTGTTGTCTGTAGGGTCTCTAGTGATATCCCATGTTTTATTCCTGATATTGGTAATTTGTTTATTCATTAATTTTTTTTTCTTGGTCAGCCTTGTTAAAGGTCTGCCCATTTCACTGATTTTTTTAAGAACCAGCCTTTTGTTTCACTGATAATTGTCTATTTTCTATTTTTAATTCCATTGATTTCTACAGTTTTCTTTATTATTTTCTTCCTTCTGCTTATTTTCGGTTTACTTTACAGTTCTTTTTATAGGTTCTTGAAGTGGGGGCTTAGATTATTGATTTGAGACTTTTCCTACATACATGCATTTAGTGCTACATATACCTTTTCCTAAATGTATGCATTTAGTGCTATAAATGTCTCTCAGAACTGCTTTAGCAGCATCTCACAAATTTTGCTATCTCATTTTTATTAACTACAATGTATTTATTTTCCTTGGCATTCCCTCTGGCCCATGAATTATTTAGAAGTGAGTGACCAAATTTTTCATAATAAAATGTTCAGAAAATAAAAGCTTATAGGAAAGGACTTAACTGCTCCAACTATATTTGAATTTCCCTAAAGAAGTACTGATTGTCATTGATAGGTAATTGTTTTTAAATTTTAGAGAATTTTGGAGAATGAAGGAAATATTAGAAAACTAGAGATGGGTAAGTGCAGTTTTGATTTTGAGGAGGACGTTGGAAACTGAAAAATACTTATGGGTGGTTTGGACAGCTTTTGTAATCAAGAATCTAGAATGATTCATAGTTACCATAGACTTCAGATGAATAAACTCAGGTGTGCAAAAAAAGCTTCTGTAACAGCTCTTTTCAAAGCAGTTATGTGTTAAAACTGAGTAGAGAAACAAGATGGTAAATATAAAATTTATTCATGAGTAGCAGAAAACAATCCAAAGGTAAACATATTCTTTATCCAGCTAGTTTTAAAGGGATGGACAATGTGTTATCATGAAAAGCCTTATAACTTTCTCAGTTTGTAATACTAAATTTAACCAATACTAATTTAACCAAACTCTATCACTCTTCCCTTATAAATCTGGTGTAAGCAAATAGTTACTAAATTAACTTTTAGCTGTATTGTTTTTTAGGAAGAAGCAGAAAAGAAACTGAGAAAGCAAAAAGAGATGAAGCAAGATTTTGAAGAACAAATGGCCTTGAAGGAATTAGTACTACAGGCTGCAAAAGAGGAAGAGGAGAACTTTAGAAAAACTATGCTAGCTAAATTTGCTGAGGATGATCGGATAGAATTAATGAATGCTCAGAAACAAAGAATGAAGCAGCTGGAACACAGGAGAGCTGTGGAAAAACTTATTGAAGAGCGTCGCCAACAATTCCTTGCAGACAAAGTAAGAAAAAGTTGCGGGGTTTTTTTGGTCGTTATCATTAAACAGCAATTAGCTCATGTATCATCCACTAAACATTTACTGAGAAGCTTTATATGCCAGACAATGTTAGTATGTTTACTAATATATATATAAATTTTCTGACCATTTTTGCTTCTAGAAAATATTTATTGATGCTTTCTATGTGCTAAACACTGGTTGGTATTGAGAACATGAAAGGTAAATAAAACTAAGTCCATGTCACCCATGAATTTATGGTCTTGGTTAAGAAAAATATATAAAAAGTAATTATAAATATGTCACGTACATGTGATAATAGGTTACAGAGCTATGGATGTTTTGGTATGGCAGAGAGAGAAACAGATCATGAACACCCTGCATGCTATTTTAAGAAGGTGGGCTTTTCTAAGGGAAGCCACTGAAGATTGGAAAGCTGTATGTTAAGATCTGCACTTTGAAAGACAATTCAAGTGAGAGCATTGAAGGTAGATAAGAGATGAGTAAGCTTGGAGATAGGAAGATCAGTAAGTAAGTTATTATAATAATCCCAGTGACAACTGGTGAAACCCATGCAAATGGAGAGGGGATCCACCCAAGAGATATTAAGGATATGGAATTGATGGGGCTTGGTGACCAGTGAGATCTAGAGAGGTGAGAGAAGACTTAAGGATACTACTAATAAATAATACTGTCATTCCATCTTTTTAATTATTTTTGATTATTTTTATTTTAAGTTCCAGGATGCATGTGCAGAACATGCGGGTTTGTTACACAGGTGTATACGTGCCATGGTGGTTTGCTGCACCTGTCAACCTGTCATCTAGGTTTTAAGCCTTGCATGCATTAAGTATTTGTCCTAATGCTCTCCCTTCCCCTTATCCTCCCCTACCCCCCGACAGGCCCACAGTGTGATGTTCCTCTCCCTGTGTCCATGTATTACTACCGTCTTTAATGGGTGACTGGGTGATATCCTAAGGAAAGAGTATAGAGGAAAAGAAATAGATTTTGAGGGGGCAAATAATTCTATTTTGTCCACCCCAAATGATTTGGGTGGCCCAGGGGAAGATTACTTGTTGGAAATGCAGATTTAAGTGTTGGAGAGGGAATTAAGTTTTTGGCTTTGGACACATTGATTTATGTCTCATCCGTAAAACTAAATACTTATATTCTCTCACTGGATTTTTGTGGTTTAAGAACCAAATGGATAATATGTAGGTGTTTTGAAAACTGGTAGGAAGAGAAGAATTTACTTTTAAAAAGAAGACTCAGTGAGACTTACATGACTTCTTTTAAAACTATACAAAGTAGGAGTCAAAATAATGCAAATGTTTCAAATATGAGAAATTTATGGGAATACAAGTGCTGTTATATTTCAGATTGGAGCTCATCTGTTCTCAGAAGCTAAGCAGAATCAGGCGTGGTTAGTAATTTGGATAGGAGAAAGCTCCTGGAAAAATTAGCAAGACAACTAACTAGAAATCAGACTAAAAACTAAATGGAAATCAGATAAAGTCACCTAATGCATAGACACTTATACAAATAATTTATGTCTTAATTTTTAAAGACTTATAAATGTTCCCAATATGAAGCTGTCGGCTTAGTTTTGTCAGTTTGATTGGGCAGCATTTTTGTTCTGCCCCCAAGGCAAGGACAGATCTTCATGATGAAACTCATTAACACCATTATACAATCCTATAAGGTCTAACTATGTTTTCTGGATTTCAGAGATATTCCTAAATAGGTATCTATAATTCTGTCTACCTCTACAAAAATCATATGGTCAGACAAAATCCGAAACTTCCCAGGAGGTAGTTTCCTACCACCAAAGCTATTCAGAATTTGTCCTAAATGGATACGTTGATTTCATAACTACCTAAACTATTTAATTTACTGTAAATTTTTCTTTTTAGGATAAACATTGAATGTGGCCTACCAGATCCTTCTTAGGAAATCCTGCATTAGCCCAAATTAGACTCTACCATTGGACAAAAATCTATCAAGTTTGCTTTCCCCTGTAACATTACAGAACTTTCCTGTATCTCCTCTTTATAAGGAATGGATGAATTAAGATAGAATTAGGTTTGAATGCAAGTACAGTCTCAAATTAACAGTGGCTTAGTAGATTACTGTTCTTTCACGTAGTTCAAGTCATCTTTTCTATATGGCCCAGAATTTTGATGTGATTACGAGTATTCAAGAGCTCTTTCCTAAGAAATACTAGTGGAATTCTCATGCTTCATATCTTTTAAAATGTGTGTATATATATATATATAATATATATATTTTAAATATATATATTTTTAAAATATATATATTTTAAATATATATTTCATATCTTTTAGATATTTCTGATCTTCTTTATTCACTTTTTGTTTTACACTGAAAACTCTTCAGCATCTGGCATATAGTAAGCATTCAGTAAATATTTACTGTATCAGGCAGTCACTCCTTTGAATATTTTTTCCCTTGGTAATGAAGACACTTTCCTAAAAATATTTGTTTGCCTCCTTGTAATTTTAAAGGAATAATGATAGTAAAAAATGTGTACAGACTATAGATATATGTGCAGACATAAAATATATATTATCTAGAATCTTTTGAACTTAGTGTCATAAATAGTTCATCAATTTTATCTAATTCATTGCATGAGTAGTTTTATTTGAAAACTTCGTATAAGATTAATGTACTTTGTGATAACAAAATTTGATCTGCATTTCCAGCAACATGAACTAGAAGAGTGGCAGTTGCAGCAAAGGCGGCAAGGATTTATTAATGCAATTATTGAAGAAGAAAGGCTAAAACTTCTCAAAGAGCATGCTACAAACTTAGTAGGCTATCTCCCTAAAGTAAGTGAGATTTATCTCAAGTAGTAATCTTCATGACCTTTACTAATGAAAAAAACATGGTATTTGGATTTTAGAGTGCCTAGATTTTGCTCACTTCTTGCTCGGTTATGAAGCAGTGATGGGATCCTGTCCAGGCACTGAACCTCTCTGGGCCCATTTCAGTATATCTACAATGATTGGTCTTGGCACATTATTAGAGGTATGAGCTTGATTTACTGAATTTGTACTTTATTTATCACCCAGGCTGGAGTGCAGTGGCAGAATGTCAGCTTACTGCAATCTCCACCTCCCAGGTTCAAGTGATTCTCCTGCTTCAGCCTCCTGAGTAGCTGGGATTACAGGGGTTTGCCACCACACCCAGCTAATTTTTGTATTTTTAGTAAAGACAGTGTTTCGCCATGTTGGCCAGGCTGGTCTTGAACTGTTGGCCTCAGGTGATCCATCTGCCTCGGCCTCCCAAAGTGCTGGGATTACAGGTGTGGGCCACCACACATCGCATGAGCCACCACACGTGGCATGAGTTTGTATTTTAGAGGTTCTTTTCTCCCCTTTTAGTGTATGAAATCTAAAGCTACCCTACAACAACTGTGGTACTTATACGCCAAAGCTGAGAATGTGTATGAAAACATTGTCATTGGTAACACCAGTAATAGGAACATGCTTGAACCGAGTTTGAGACAGATCTGCTCTATAGTAGGAAGTTGTAACTAGTTAAACTTGATTTTTAAAATTCCAGAAGATAGTGAATTTTAAACGTATACCTGAGACACACTGTGACTTCAAATAAAATAATAACTGGCTGGGCATGGTGACGCATGCCTATAATCCCAGCACTTTGGGAGGCTGAGGCAGGAAGATCACTTGAGCCCAGGAGTTCAAGACCAGTCTGGGCAACATAGGGAGATCCCATTACTACACAAAATAAAAAGTTAACTGGATGTGGTGATGCACGCCTGTAGTCCTAGCTACTCTGGAGGCTGAGGTTGGAGGATTGCTTGAGCCTGGAAAGTTGAAGCTGCAGTGACCCATGATCTTGCCACTGCACTCCAGCCTGGGCAACAGAGTGAGACCCTGTCTTAAAAAAGTAGTAACAGTTTCATAGGACACATAAACATCTAGACTCATGTAAATAAGATCACCATCTTTCAGCTATAGAAATGCCGTTTCATATTTTATTCAGCAGAATCAAGTGCATATTTTACATTCAGTCTGGTGCTAAGGAAGGAAAAATATATAAAATATATAGGTAATTATTGCCTGGCCACAGGACTTTTGATAGTCTAATTGGTTACATAGGATTAAGGAATGCAAAATGATGTATTAATGATAAAATCCATATGTAATTAATAAATTTCATAAAATATAAACTATAGGAATGTCTTTGGGATGTGATATTTTTGTAGAGGAAATAATTGTGGAGGCAGCAGGAGGGATTAATAAACTTGATATCCAAAAATGATCTTTATCCTTTAGATCCTAATGGCGCCAAATGACCTCAGTTATCCTTAAAATTCTTTAGAACTGCAAGATAAGTAAATATTTAATTTTGTTTTAAAGAGCCCTTTGCAGTATACTGTAGGGGAAAAGAAAAATAGAACAGTGAAGAATTCCAGAGGGTTTGCTTAAATGGCTTAGCTCCAAACCTGGATTCTTTTCTGCAAGACTGATTGATTGCTGATTAGCCATAGAACTGACACATGAAGAACTAATCCCATGCATGAATCTATCGAAGCTCACCCTTATATCATATTATAGAGCTATTTAAAGAAAAGGGTAGGGTACACTATAGATGAAGTGCCTTCCTATCTAGGTAATCCAAGCAGTAGAACTTGTAGAAGAGCTCAGATTCATATGACAAGCTCCTACACTAGAGCTGATAAATCAGAAAATTGGGTCAGTCTAGGAATAGTCAATATATATGTAAAGTCTTATTTTTTTGAAAAGTGTTGATTTTTTTTTAAAGTTTCATTAATCTATTGAATAGATTTCATTACCTTGGCGATAACTTTACTAACCTCATGTCTTTGTCAGTCTTAAAAGCATTTAGTGAAATATTCTGATATTCAAAAGTAACCCACAAAATATTTTTCTTGTAGGGAGTATTTAAAAAAGAGGATGATATTGATCTGCTTGGTGAAGAGTTTAGGAAAGTGTATCAGCAAAGGAGTGAAATTTGTGAAGAGAAATGATATCATCAAAATTGGGTAAACCCTAGATTTTTCGTATATTACCACTAGATGTCAGCATAACTTTTGTTTTACAGTTCAGTGGCAGTAGGAATCCATTGTCTATTTGGATTTTGTAAGTCATCACTGAATTTATAACTTGTAAACAATTATCAGATAAAAATTAATTTTAATCAAACTGTTATTTTTTGTACTGATAATTTGAAAATCCGATTTCTACCACACTACAGAGCATTGTTTGCATCCCCATCCTCAAGACAGTATATGTACCTTGACTAATACAGAACTCTACCCCAAAGTGAACTAACTGCCTTCTCTCTGTGTTTAGGAACTGTACTTACTCGATTTAGCCAGGGAAATAAATATTTGGAATTTTCTTTTAAAGCATCTTTTTCGGTCTACTTTAAGGGAGGAGAACTGTAAATGAAAAGAGTCAAGAATTTTATTATCTAATGTGCTTAATTGTCACGTTCAGTAAGAACAAACTCAAAAATAGCTAATAAGTCATAAGATAGCAGAATCAAAAGTTAAATTGTTGCTTTATTTTACAAAATATTTTTTTCTAATAACTACATATCAGAATAATGCATCAGTTTTATATCTCCCAAATCTAAAAAGGGAATTCTTTGAAATTATTTTGATTTCATAATCAAATATATTACTTATGAAGAGTAAAAATAATTCAAACCATTACACTAAGTAAAATGGGTATCCACCACATACATAGAGACTAACTGAAGTAGATCACTTATGAATTTCCCCATTCAAGTGCTTTCATAAATTCCTCCTCAGTGAAAGACAGCATCTTGGCAGCTTCAATATGCATCTGTTAAAAAGAAAATCAGTATTGTCTGATTTAGTATTAAGAGCAGGCCACCAAACAACAGGAAGTTTATAAAAATGTGTGGATAATATATTGTCAGAATGTAAGTTCTGTTGTAGGAATGTATACTGTTAATTCCAATAAGCAAGATATTTGAAATGGTAGTAATTACATTCAAGGACCAACCTATAGAATACTTTTTGTCTAACAGTAGTATTGAACCAACTTATTTTTAAGATAATAATTCTATAATATTGTAATAACTGACCTTTGCAAAGAAGCAAAGTGTCAGAACTATGAATTTTTAGATAAAGCAGCAATAGTGGTTTGGAAGCAATGTTCACTCTAAGGTTTGAAGAGGCAAACAGTCCCCTAATAGTCATTCTTTAATGTGGTACTTTCTGTAGTTGAGACATACCTGTACTGTATTTTCCAGTCCCATTTTCTACACTAATTTACTTTTGTGAAAATATCCACTTGCTTAGATGACACATACATAAATCTCACTATATATGTTAGATTTCATATGAATAATGCATTTTATATGAAATTCAGTGCCTAAAGATGTCAAAAATTAAACATACCTAAAGTGAAAAATGCTGAATTGTTTAGTAAGAAAGGTACAAATACTATGATTTAACTTTAACGACAGACTCACCTTTTGCCTTTTTAAAACATCAATTAATTTTAACTGTTTCTTGAACCCTATCATTAATTCTCCTTTTTGTTTTTCTAGCTTCTTGTTTTCTGATTTTAACACTTCAATTTTTTTATGTTCTTCATTTGCTATGTCCTACAAAAGGAAAAAAAAGTGCCATATATTTTTTAATATACAGCCTTTCAATGGACAGAATTATAGACTATCATCACAACAGTAATAAAAAAGTACTTTTTAAAACTGAAATATAAATTTTTTTGTAGATAAAAATTGCTTTCCATTACCAAATTACTGGAATTTGATAGCTTTTAGTCGTGCTCAGGTACTTCCCATTTTTAAAAAAGTTTTAAAAATAACTCAGTTCTAATTCCAGTAACAGCAAAGTAGCTTGTATTGAACCAACATAAACTCTGGATTTGTGAATTTTAAAAAATATATCTGAAGGCACAGATGAATAATCAATAATAAGTAGAAACTGGAAGTGGTATGATCTTTGAAAGAGCAGAAATACTGGTTGAGATCCACATTCAACTAGCTTCTCCTGAAAGCGCTTTCCAGTTCGTGGGTTCACAGAGATAAGAAGTCAAGCAAAAAGTAGTAGTCTAGTCTTATTGGACTGAGGAGTCAGAGAGCAGGGCTTCCAAGGTGGTACAAATTTTTAAGTAGGAAATTCTAGAAAAAAGAGAGCCCTCAAAACATGCATACGTATTTCCCTCAAATGCTTGGCAGACATCTAAATACCATTTACAGGGTAAGACACCTAGGTACCTATGAAAGGAAACGGCTGTAGTCTTTAGCTAAGCAGAGAATTTACCCACTTCCCATGACAAGGGGGAGACCAAGTTTGTAATCTTGGTAAAAATAGACTGGATAAGGTCTTTAGCAATTTGAGCAAAGCAGAAAAAGGGTCAGTAGAAATCATTAAGTATAGGAAGATCTATACTTGAAATGTTAGAGGAAGTAATTAATACAAAAGGAAAATGATACTAGAAGGAAATCTGAATCTCTGTACACACACATAAAAAAGATGGAGAAAAAAATAGAAATAGTAATGTGAAATCTATCTATAGATGTGTGTGTGTGTGTGTGTGTGTGTATATATACCTTTTCTTTTCAAAAAAGAAAAAAAAAAAAAAAAATGCCTCTTTAAAAGATACAGTGTTAGCAAAATGGTGGATTAGGAAGCTCCAGGCCTTTGCTCCCCCCATTAAAAGACTGAATATATGATACACAGACCAAAGTAGCTTTGGGAGAGCTCTAGAAACCAGTCAGTCAGCAGAAGCAACCAAGAGAATGCCTAACTAAGAAAAGGCCATACTCAAAATAGTAGGAAGTGTCATGGTGTTTTTCTTACCCTTTCCCCACATACTCCCTCGCACAGCACAGTCAGGAAGAAGCCACCCAATTCCCAGTTCCCTCCCTTGGAATGGAAGGAAAAGAGTAGACTTGCTTGCAACATTCTGGTTTTTCTGGGGCCTGCCTGAGGGACTGGTATCTGTCTTGCCTGACTCAGTACTGATGGGAACAGCTGCGTCATTTGGATATCAGGTTGGAAGCTGCAGAAACAGGTGGTTGGTACCACTGAATGTGGGAGGTGCAGTGAGTCCACAGAACTGCAGGAACCTGATGGCAAAAAATTATGGGCAGAGGAATACAATAATACAGCATCTAAATCTGTGAGAAGTAGTGAGACTTTTAGGTAATTAGGACATTTAAAAGAAGCCATGTGTATGGAAAATTGGAATTAAAACACACAGGCCCAGGAAAGACACATCCCCAGAAAAGGTTTGAGAGAACCTCAAGACTTTACACCACGCTGATTAGTGAAGGTCTTTGCTTGCATGCAGCCAGTCTGCAAGACTGAGAGAACTGTTTTTTCAAACATCCATTTTTCCACGTTAAGATCACAAGACATCCAAAGAAACAGGGAAACATGGACCATATTAAAGGAAAAAAATTAATATCCAGAAATTTATCCTAAAGAAACAAAGGCTTCTCACTTACTAGACAAGGAGTTTAAAATAACTGCCATAAATATGCTCCATGAGCTGAAGGAGAATATTAACAACTAAATGAAATCAGGATACCTATATATTAATAAAATGAGACTATTAACAAAAATTACAAAAAAGAACAAAACAAATTCTAAAGCTGCAAAATGCAGTAACTGAATTGAAAAATTCACTTGAAGGTTTCCAGCAGAACAGGTCTTATACCTGCTGAACAGGTATAAGAAAGAATGAGCAAGCTTTCAGACAGGTCATTTGAAATGAGCAGGTCAGAGAAGCCAAAAGTAAAAGAATGAAGAAGAAAAGTGAACAGCAGCTAAGGGACACCTTCAAGTGGACCAACATGTATATTAGTGTAATCTTAGGAGAGAGAGAAAAGGAGACAAATAACTTATTGGAAGAAGTAATAGCTGAAAAATTGCCAAATTTAAGGAAAAATGGATATACAAATATAAAAAGCTCCATGAACTCCAAGTAGGATAAACCCAAAGAGACCCACAGCAAGACACATTTTAATTAGTTTAGTGTCAAAGAGAAAATCTTGATAGCAACAAGACAAAATGGCTCATCACATGCAAGGGAGCATCTGTAAGATTATCAACAGATTTTTCAGCAGAAACGTTGCAGGCCAGAAGTCAGTAGGATGATATACTTAAAGTGCTGAAAGAAAAAACACCTAGAAGAATACTATATCCAGCAAAGTATCCTTCAAAAATGAAAAAGAAATAAAGACATTCCTAGATAAAAGCTGAGGAAATTCATTACCACTATATCTTCCCTACAAAATCCTAAAGAAAATCCTTCAAGTTGAAACAGAAGGATACTAGACAATAACGCAAAGCTACATGCAAATATGAAATTCTCCAGTAAATGTAAATATTTGGACAAATATAAAGGCCTGTATTATTTTAATTTTGGTTGACAACTCACTTTTCATTCTTTCATAGAATTTAAAAGACAAAAGCATAAAAAATACTATAAATCTTTGTTAATGGGTACATAACCTAAAGATCTAATTTGTGACACCCAGTAAAACAAGGTAGGACAGGGGCTGAAAAGCAGTAGAGTCTTTATATACGATTGAAGTTGCATCATTACACAAAATGAACACTAAGGAAGGCAATAAGGGAGGAAATGAGAGGCTAAAAGTCCTCAAGACATACAGAAAACTGTAAACAAATAGCAACAGGCCTCCCAATAACTTTACATGTAAATGGACAAAACTCCCTAACCAAAATAAATTGAATAGAAGAATGGATTTTTAAAAACTAAATTCCAACTTTATGCTGTCTACATGCAACTAACTTTAGATCCAGAGATAATGCACAGATTGAAGGTAAAAGGATAGAAAAAGATAATCTGAAATTGTGTAACCAAAAGAAAACAGGAGTGACTACAGTAATATCTGACAAAATAGACTTTAAGTCAAAACTGTTAAAACATACCAAGAAGGACATTATATAAGAACATATGAGCCAAACAAAAGGGCCAGTTCAGCAAGAAGATACAATTATATATGTACCAAACATTAAAGTGCCCAAATATATGAAGCATTGACAGACTTGGAGAAAAGACCACTCTACAATAAAAGTAGACTTCAATACCCCACTTCCCATAATCGATAGAACCACTGGATAGAAGACCAATAAAGAAATAAGGGACTTGAACAACATTATAGACCAATTAGATTTAAGAGACATAAAAAACAATTCTCTAACACAAAGGCAGAAGAAGGATATAATGGACTCTAGGGACTTATGGGTGAAGGGTGAGAGGGATAAAAGATTAACTGAGTTCAGAATACAATGCTCGGGTGATGGGTGTACCAAAATCTCAGAAATCACCACTAAAGAACTTATCTGTGTAAGCAACACCACCTGATCCCCCAAAAAGACTGAAATAATAAAGAAAAAATAGAATCATATGCCACAACAGACAAATATGGAGAGACAGGAAGTAGATTAGTGGTTGCCTAGGGCTAGAATGTGGTGCAGGGTGTTGGGGGAATATAGAATGGCTGTGAATGGGTACAGAGGTTCTTTTTGGGGTGATAAAATTGCAAAATTCATTGTGGTGATGGTTGCACAACTTTGTGACTACAAAAAACAACTTATTTATATATTTTAAGTGGGCTGTATGGTATATGAATTATATCTCAACAAAGATGTTAATGAAAATAAATGAGGAGAATACAGTTTTCTCAAGTGCACATGGAACATTCCCCACATTTTATAAGACTGAAATCATACAAATTATATTTTCCAGTCACAGTTGATTCAAACTAGAAATCAATAGCTGGAAAACTGGAAAATCCACAATTATGTGGGGATTGAACAAAATACTCAAACTACCAAGGGCTCAAATAAGAAATCACAATGGAAATTGGAAAATAATCATGAGACAAATTAAAACAAAGCTACAATATGCCAAAACTACAGGACAGAGTATGAACACTGCTAAGAGGGAAATCTGTAGTTGTAAATGTTTACATTAGGAAATGGAACAGAACAGAGCCCTCAGAAATAATACCACACATCTACAGCCATCTGATCTTTGACAAACCTGACAAAAACAAGAAATGGAGAAAGGATTCCCTATTTAATAAATGGTGCTGGGAAAATTGGCTAGCCATAAGTAGAAAGCTGAAACTGGATCCTTTCCTTACTCCTTATACAAAAATTAATTCACGATGAATTAGAGACTTAAATGTTAGACCTAAAACCATAAAACCCTAGAAGAAAACCTAGGTAATACTATTCAGGACTTAGGCATAGGCAAGGACTTCATGGCTAAAACACCAAAAGCAACGGCAACAAAAGCCAAAATTGACAAATGGGATCCGATTAAACTAAAGAGCTTCTGCACAGCAAACGAAACTACCATCAGAGTGAACAGGCAACCTACAGAATGGGAGAAAATTTTTGCAATCTACTCATCTGACAAAGGGCTAATATCCAGAACCTACAAAGAACTCAAACAAATTTACAAGAAAAAAACAAACAACCCCATCAAAAAGTGGGCAAAGGGTATGAACAGGCATTTCTCAAAAGAAGATATTCATACAGCCAACAGACACATGAAAAAATGCTCATCATCACTAGCCATCAGAGAAATGCAAATCAAAACCACAATGAGATACCATCTCACACCAGTTAGAATGGCAATCATTAAAAAGCCAGGAAACAACAGGTGCTGGAGAAGATGTGGAGAAAGAGGAATGCTTTTACACTGTTGGTGGGACCGTAAACTAGTTCAACCATTGTAGAAAACCTTGTGGCGATTCCTCGAGGATCTAGAACTAGAAATACCATTTGACCCAGCCATCCCATTACTGGGTATATACCCAAAGGATTATAAATCATACCTATAAAGACACATGCACACGTATGTTTATTGCGGCACTATTCACAATAGCAAAGACTTGGAATCAACCCATATGTCCATCAGTGACAGACTGGATTAAGAAAATGTGGCACATATACACCATGGAATACTATGCAGCCATAAAAAAGGATGAGTTTGTATCCTTTGTAGGGACATAGATGCAGCTGGAAACCATCATTCTCAGCAAACTATTGCAAGAACAGAACACTAAACACCACATGTTCTCACTCATAGGTGAGAATTGAACAATGAGAACACTTGGACACAGGAAGGGGAACATCACACAATGGGGCCTACTGTGGGGAAGGGGGAGGGGGGAGGAGGGATAGCATTAGGATATACACCTAATGTAAATGACGAGTTAATGGGTGCAGCACACCAACATGGCAAATGTATACATATGTAACAAACCTGCACAATGTGCACATGTACCCTAGAATTTAAAGTATAATAATAATAAACTTTTTAAAATTAACAATGTAGTTTATAGATAAAACATATGACAATAGCAGAAAGGTGGGGGGTAATGGAAGTATACTGCTAAAAGGCTCTTAAATTATTCATAAAATGCTATATTACTTGAAGTAGACAGTGATAAACATATATATATAACAAATGCTGAAATGCATACAAAGAAGTACAGATAATGAGCTAATAAAGGCGATAAAATGGAATCTTTAAAAAAGCAATTCACAAAGAAAGGAAAGAAAACATATGGGCCAAATAAAAACAATAGCTAGCTAACAGACTTAATCCCAACCATATTAGTAATCACTTTAAATGTAATGGTGTAAGCACCTCAGGTAAAAAGTTAAGAGACTGTCAGATTGGATTTTGACAGTCTTTTGTTTTGACAGGATTTTGACAGATATTGAAGCAAAGTCAACTAGATGCTGCTAACGGGAAGACACAAAGGAGTTACAAGTAAAAGAACGGAAAAAGATAAGACAATGCTAACACGAACTAAAATAAAGCTTCAGTTGCATGAATATCAAATAAAGTTAATACAGGTTGAAGTCTGAAATCCAAAATGCTCTAAAATCTAAAACTTTTTGAGTGCTGACATGATGCTCAAAGATGAAATGTCCACTGTAGCATTTCTAAAACACTTCTGGTACCAAGCATTTCAGATAAGGGATGCTCAACCTGTATCAGAATGCAGGAACAAAAATAAATATAAATAAATAATAAGAGGTCAATTCATTCAAGAGGATTTAACAATCTTCTTAGATATTGGGTATTAATACACCTAATAACCAAGTCTCAAAATACATGATGCAAAAATTGATAAGACTGAAAGGGAAAATAGACAAACTCACAGTTCTATTCAGAGTTTAGTACCCCTCTCTTTATCACTGATAGAACAAGGACACATAGAATACATAAGATACAGAAGTGTTGAACAACACTATCAAGCAATTTGACATAATTGACAGTTATAAAATACTCCACCTAACAAATACAGAATGCACATTCCTATCAAGGGCACATGAAATATTTACCAATTTAAACCATATTCTGGGCCAAAAAAGTATCCATGCATTTAGAATGATTCAAGTAAAACCAAATGCATTCTCTGTCCACAATGGAATTAAAAATCAGTAAGAATGGTATTTGGGGAAAATCCCCAAATATTTGAAAAATGAAATGACAAACTTTTAAAGTTTGTCATGGCTCAGAGGAAATAAAAAAGAAAATTAGAAAGTATTCTGAATAGAATAAAAATGAAAATACAAAAAATCAAAATTGGTGGGAAGTAGCTAAGGAAATTCATAGACAAACATTTACAGTATTTAAAATGCTTATATTAGAAAAGAGGAAAGGATACAAATCAATAGTCTCCACTTCCATTTTAAAAAATTAGAAAAAGAGGCTAGGCGCAGTGGCTCACATCTGTTTAATCCCAGCACTTTGGGAGGTCGAGGCGGGCAGATCACGAGGTCAGGAGTTCGAGACGAGCCTGGCCAACATGGTGAAACCCCCTCTCTACTAAAAATAAAAAAGTAGCCAGGCACGGTGGCGGGGGCCTGTAATCCCAGCTACTCAGGAGGCTGAGGCAGAACTGCCTGAACCCGGGAGGCGGAGGTTGCAGTGAGCCAAGTTTGCGCCACTGCACTCCACCCTGGGTGACACAGCAAGACTCTGTCTAGAGGGAAAAAAAAGGAGAAATTAGAAAAAGAACAAATTGAACCCAAAAGTAAGGAGAGGGAAAGAAGAGCAGAAATCAATAAAAAAATAAAAAAACAGTAGAGGAAAATCAATAAAACCAGAATTAGTAAACCTCTAGTGAGACTGATCAGAAAAAGTAAAAAATACACAAATTATCAATACAAGAATGTGAGGGGGGAATGACCCACAGGAATGTAGGAGGAATATTCAAAGGAAAATAAGGAACTAGTGTAAAAAACCATATGCCAGTAAATTTGACAACATAAATAAAATGGACAGATTCCTTGACAGATACAAACACCCAAAACACAATAAAATATAGCCTCTATAAAGAATACTTCTGTATCTATTAAAGAAATAGAATTTGAAGTATAAAATCTTTCCACAAGAAAACCTCAAGCCCAGACGGCTTCACCTGTGAACTCTACCAGACATTCAAAGAGAAAATAATACCAACCCTACAAAAACTTCTCTGAAAGTTGAGCTTCTTCAGAAGAATGATTTGGAAGTTCATTTAATAAAGGCAGCATTACCCTGAAACCAAAACCAAAACAAACACAAAGCAAAAAACCTAAAGATGAAAACAATGTGTAAGAAAACTAAAACAAGACTACAGACTAAACAGACTAGAACTATGTTCCCATGTATACAGACATTCACAAAAATGTAACGAATAATATATAAAAGAGATAATGATACACCATCACCAAGTGGAGTATATTCCAGGAATACAAGGTTGTTTTAACATTTGAAAGACTAAAAAAGAAAAATATAATTTCAATAGATCCAGAAAAAAGCATTTGACAAAATTCAACATTCATTCCTGGTAAGATCTCTCAGGAAATTGCAGTCAGTTTTTCTAAAACTTGTGAACTAAAAATGATTTATTTTGAAGGTGTTAAATAAATTTTAAAAAAGAAAACCAGTGAAGAATACACAAGGGACCATATGTAGCCCACAAAGCCAAAGCATTTACTAGTTGGTCTTTCACAGAAAAAGTCTGTAGAAAATCCTAAGGCTTCTAGAGTAAGTGAGTTCAGCAAAGTTGAAGATATAGACTCAATCTGCAAACATAAATTGTATTTCTCCATTATAGCAACAAACAATGGGAAACTGGAATTTAAAGAACATTTATAATATCAAAAATAGGAAATACCAAGAGGTAAGTTTGAAAAAAATGTGTAAAATCTGTATTCTGGAAACTATATATATATATATGTGTGTGTGTGTGTGTGTGTGTGTGTATATATATATAGTTTGGAGAAATTGAAGAAGGCTTAAATAAACAGATATTCTCTATTCATGATTTTAAAGACACTATTAAGATGTCAATTTTCCCAAAATTGATCTATAGATTCAATACAATGCCAATCAAAACTCCAACATGTGATTCTAAAACTTACATGGAAATGCAAAAGAACTAGAATAGCCAGTTGTAATAAATGCTCATTGGATCTTTAAAAAAACAAAAGGCATTTATTGGCCATTTATTGGCTTGGTTACTTGCTCAAAGCACCATATACTTTCCACAGCATTTATTACAGTTGCATCTTAGCTTTGATAGATTATCTAAATTCAATAATTATCTAGGTTTTGCTTCATGGATTATCTAAACATTCAATTTCATTATAAGATAGGTGCACAGCTACAAGGATTACATCTGTTTTTTGGTTTTTTTTTTTAATTTTTATATCTTTACCCTCCACTAAAGGTCTGGCAGGTACCTAGCAGGCCCTCATAAATATTTCTAAATGAATTAATAAAGAATTAGAAATTACCTATTCCTAAATGAAGTAACATGAACTCTGGTGTCATATTTTAAATGGATTTCAAGACACCATCTAACCCAATGCCCTGTTTTTAGGTAGAATTCCAGTTAAACTACACTTCCATCATTCCTTCCTTCAGTGTGTTTCAGAGCACTCCTACAGCATCTGGTTTAAGTTTACTGACTTTTAATTTCAAAAGCTACTGTTACTTTAAAGCATAATTACTTATTTCCTAACCTTTGTGGAGAAAAAGTTTATCATTATTTTAAAGTAGATCTTTAACTTTCTGATGATTATGAGATAATCTTGTTCTAATTTTTGGAAACCTTACTATTTCCCTGTCATATTTTCTTAAATTTATAGACTTGAATAATTTTAATTGCCTGTTAACTATTATATGTCTATTCAGAATGGGAAGCAAAGTACAAATAATTAAAATGGAAAAAATACACCTGCTCACAAAAGAAAATTTATATACAGATTAGACTCTCCGGAAAAAGTTATTGCATATCCCAAAAATCTCCCTCAAAGATAAAGCCTAGAAATACGCAAAATAATTGAAAATCAAAAGTTTTTGAGATGCATAGTTTTTCAGAAATGTAAAATAAGTTACATTTAAGAATTCTGACATCAGACTGGACACATGGCTCATGCTTGTAATCCTAGCACTTTGGGAGGCCGAGGTGGGTAGATCATTTGAGGTCAGGAGTTCAAGACAAGCCTGGCCAACATGGTGAAACCCCGCCTCTTCCAAAAATGTAAAAATTAGCTGGGCTTGGTGGCGGGTGCCTGTAGTCCCTAGTACTTGGGAGGCTGAGGCAGGAAAATCGCTTGAACCTGGGAGATGGAGGTTGCAGTGAGCAGAGATCACGCCACTGTACTCCAGCCTGGGCGAAAGAGCAAGACTCTGACACACACACAAAGAATTCTGACATCAAAAGTCTACTTTTTAGTAAATAGTGGGCTGGGCACAGTCGCTCACACCTGTAATCCCAGCACTTTCTGAGGCCAAGGTGGGAAGCTTACTTGAGCTCAGGAGTTCAAAACCAGCCTGAGCAACAAAGTGAGACCCCCGTCTCTACAAAAAATAAAATAAATTTAAAAATAAAATTTAAAATATGATAAATAGTAATGCAATATATACACAAAATATTATCCCACTGTGTTTAAATCAATTACCCATAGTACAGAGCTGAGGTCAGAAGTTTGTATCTTGAACACCTCTAGATTATTTTTAGTACTGATGGTTCTATTCCGAGTTGTTCACATACCAAGTCCTCATTACTTGAATTTTCAAAATGGGGGACTAACCAGGGAAACAGCTTGATCCATGGAGAATGAAGAAAAGACAGTACAACAGTCCATCCAGGAGTAACACAGAGCCAGAGGATGCTCCCCCGCCCAGGGAAGCAGTGAGTGAATGTGTGATGCCGGGAAACCACACTTCTCCCAGGGCTGTTTGTAACCGCGGGTCAGGAGATCTCTTTGTGAACCCACTCCGCCAGGGCCTTCAGTCTGACTGACAGAGCTACTTGGAGTCTTGGCAGAGCAGCCACTCAGGTATGTGTGGAGACCCTGGAGCTTAGATACTGGGGCTTTCTGGCAAAAGTAGCTGCAGCTCCTGCAAAGTAGGAGGTTAGACCCACATATATACCCTTAAGAAAGAGAGGCTCAATCTACAGGGCTGAGCGATAGCCTGCAGGCCCCACTTCCACGACACCTCACAAGATAAGACCCACTGGTTTGGAACTCCAGCCAGCCACTGGTTAGCGGCATTGCACCTCCCTAAGAAGGAGCTCCAGCGGTGGAGAGGGAGCTCTTTTTTAAAGGAGGCATGGGGTGGGCTGCCATCTTTGCTGTCTGGGCAACTTAGCCATTCCAGCCCTCCGGCTCTGCAGAGTCCGAGCCAACCACGGGCAGAAGGGCTCCCCCAGTACAGCACAGCCCCTCTCCCAAAATGTGGCCAGACTGCTTCTTTAAGCAGGTCCCTGATCCCACTCCTCCTCACCAGGCGAATTCCCCCTGGGATGGCGCTCTCAGAGGCAGAGGGGCAGGACACCATCTTTGCTATTTGGGCGACTTAGCTGATCCAACCTTTGGGCCTCAGAGTGTCTGAGGTGACCAGGTACTGAAGTGGAACACAGCATAGCTACTCTACCAACATATGGCCAGGCTGCTTTTTTCAACAGGTCCCCAAATCCCCTTCCTCTTCACTGGGTGGGACCTCCCAACTGGGGTCTCCAGCGACCTCCTACAGGTCTGGCAACAAGCCCATACATCCCTGGGATGAAGCTCCCAGACGGAGGGACAGGCCATAATCTGCTGCTTCACAGCCTTCACTGGTGATACCTCCAGGTTCTGGAAAATCCGAGGTCACTAGGGACTGGAGCAGGCCCCCAGCATACCATAGGAGCCCTATATAAAAGTGGTCAGACTGTTATGTGGGTGCCCATTCCCATATCGCCTCACCAGGAGGGTACTCTAGGCCTGAGCCTCTAGCCACCCCCTACTAGAGCTATCAAGCCAGTGGCAACTTGGCAACTCCCTGGACAGAGCCTCCAGGGGCAACTGAAAGCCTCTCTGCCACTGCCTCTGCAGCTGCCCTTGCCACCCTCAAACTAATGAAGGAGCAAAGACCCTAAGTCCTTTATCCATACCTCCAACAAGCTGCAGTCAACCCAAGGAGAGGAGGCCAGTCCCTCTCCGTGGGTCTGACAACACCCCAACCCCCACTGCTCATCACCAGACAGGGAACCCCTGGCTTGGGCCTACCGCACAGACCCACCATCCTGGGCTGATTGTACTAAGCAATTGCTGACCCGCATCTCTCTGGGGTGGAGCTTTCAGTAGACAAGCAAACAACTTCTGGTCACAACCACTACTAAGATCCCTTCTTCTGCTTCCTCCAAGTTGGGGAAGAAACATAAACACTGAGATAGCCCCAGAACTGCAGTGGGCACCCCAGGAGTGCCAAGTTGTGATCTACAGCCAGCACTCAAGCAAAGAGGAACCCACACTTTCACAGCATTAAGAAGAAACATGGCTACAACTGTGAGGAAACATAGGGGAGCCACACAACCAAGCAAGAGTCTACCAACCAATAAGCCTAAGTGCCAACTACAGGATCACATTCCCCAAAGCTTTAACACCAAAAATACCTGAAACATACCCTTCTGTGAAACCAGATACAAGAGGTCAGCTTCAAATAAAGACCCTGAACAAAGCATCAGCCCAGTGAAAGCATCCAGAAAAGAAATGTACTGACTATATTCAATCTACACTGCAATTAAAGGAACACCCACACACACAGATGACAAAGAACTAATGCAGAAACTCCAGTAACTCAAATGGCCAGAGTGTCATATGCCTTCCAAACAACCATACCAGTTCTTCAACAAGAGTTCTTAACCAGGCTGAACTGGCTGGAATGACAGAAATAGAATTCAGAATACGGATGGGAACAAAGATCATCGAGATTCAGGAGGATGCAAAACCCAATCCAAGGAAAATAAGAATCACAATAAAGTGGTACAAGAGCTGAAGGATGAAAGAGCCAGTATAAAAATGAACCTAATGGGTCTGACAGAGCAGAGCTGAATAACACAATTAAAGAATTTCCCAATGCAATCACAAGTATTAACAGCAGAAAAACCAAGCTGAGGAAAGAATCTCAGAACTTGAAGATTGGTTCTCTGAAGTCAGACAAAAAGAAAAAAAAATAAAAAGGAATGAACAAAACCTCCAAGAGGTATGAGATTATATAAAGAGACCAAATCTATGAATCACTGGCATCACTGAAAGAGAGGGGAGAAAACAAACAACTTGGAAAATGTATTTCAGGATATTGTCCATGAAAACTTACCCAACCTTGCTGGAGAGGCCAACAGTCAAATTCAAGAAATACAGAGAATTCCTGCAGGATTCTACACAAGAAGATCATCCCCAAGACACATAATTGTCAGATTTTCCAAAGTTGAAATGAAAGAATGTTAAAAACAGCTAGAGAGAAAGGGCAGGTCCTCCTACAAAGGGAACCCTATAAGGCTAACAGCAGACCTCTCAGTGGAAACCCAAAAAGCCAGAAGAGATTTAGGACCTATATTCAATATTCTTAAAGAAAAAAAAAGTCCTCAAGAATTTCATATTAAGCCAAACTAAGCTACCTAAGTGAAGGAGAAATAAGATCCTCTTCAGATAAGCAAATATTGAGGGAACTTGTTACCACCAGATGTGCCTTACAAGAGCTCTTGAAAGAAGCATTAAACATAGAAAACAAAGACCACTACCAGCTAAGACAAAAACACATTTAACCACACAGACCAATGTCACTGTAAAGCAATCACACAAACAAGTCAACCTGATAACCAGCTAACAGCAAAACAGCAGATCAAATCCACACACATCAATACTAACCTTGAATATAAACAGCCTAAATGCCCCCACTTAAAAGGCATGGAGTGACAAGCTGTATAAAAAACAAGACCCGGCCAGGCACGGTGGCTCAAGCCTGTAATCCCAGCACTTTGGGAGGCCGAGACAGGCGGATCACAAGGTCACAAGATGAAGACCATCCTGGCTAGCACGGTGAAACCCCGTCTCTACTAAAAAAAAAAAAAAAAAAAATACAAAAAAAAAAAAAAAACTAGCTGGGTGAGGTGGCGGGTGCCTGTAGTCCCAGCTACTCGGGAGGCTGAGGCAGGAGAATGGCGTAAACACGGGAGGCAGAGCTTGCAGTGAGCTGAGATCCGGCCACTGTACTCCAGCCTGGGTGACAGAGCGAAACTCCGTCTCAAAAAAAAAAGAAAAAAGGCAAGACCCAAATGGTATGCTGTCTTCAAGAGACCCATCTGACATTTAATGACTCTCATAGGCTCAAACAGATAGAGGAAAATCTACCAGGAAAATAGAAAACAGAAAAAAGCAGGGGTTGCAATTCTAATTTCAGACAAAACAAAGATCAAAAAAGACAAAGATCAAAACCAACAAAGATTCAAACCAACAAAGATCAAAAAAGACAAAGAAAGGCATTACATAATGATAAAGTACTGAATTCAATAAGAAGACCTAATTAGCCTAAATATACATGCACACAACACAGGAGCACCCAGATTCATAAGGCAAGTTCTTAGAAACCTACAAAGAGACATAGACTCTCACATAATAATAGTGGGAGATTTCAACACTCCATAGTATTAGATCATTGAGGCAGAAAATTAACAAAGATATCTGGAACCTAAACTCAATGCTGGACCAAATGGATATTATAGACCTTTACAGAACTCTCCACCCAAAAACAACAGAATATACATTCTTCTTAGTGCCATATGGCACATACTCTAAAACTGACCACATAATTGGACATAAAACAATCCTCAACAAATGTAAAAGAACCAAAATCATACCAAACACACTCTTGGACCACAGCACAATAAATTGGAGTCAAGACTATGAAAATTGTTCAAAACCATGCAACTACATGGAAATTAAACAGCACACTCCTCAATGACTGTTGGGGTAAATAATGAAATTAAGTCAGAAATCAAAAAGTTGAAAATAACAACAAAGATACAACATACCAGAATCTCTGGAACACGGCTAAGGGAGAGTTAAGAGGGAAATTCATAGCAGCACTAAATGCCCACATCAAAAAGTTAGAAAGATCTCAAATTAACAATGTAACTTCAGAACTGAAAGAACTCAAGAAGCAAGAAGATATCAACCCCAAGGCTAGCAGAAGATGAGAAATAACAAAAATCAGAGCTGAAGTGAAGGAAATCAAGACATGAAAAACCAGTCAAAAGATAAATGAATCCAGGAGTTGTTTTTTTGAAAAAATTAATAAAATAGACCACTAGACTAGAAAAGAAGAGTGAAGATCCAAATAAACACAATTAGAAATGACAAAGGGAGTGTTACTACTGACCCCACAGATATAAAAACAACCATCAGAAACTACTATGAACACCTCTATGCACACAGACTAGAAAACCTAGAAGAGATGGACAAATTCCTGGACATGTACACCCTCCCAGGACTGAACGAGGAGGAAACTGAATCCCTACACAGACCGATAATGAGCTCCCAAATTGAATCAGTAATAAAAAGTCTACCAACCAAAAAAAGCCTGGGACCCAGTGTATTCACAGCCAAATTCTACCAGATATACAAAGAAAAGCTGGTACCATTCTTACAGAAACTATTACAAAAAACTAAGGAGGGACTCCTCCCCACTCATTCTATGGAGCCAGCATCATCTTGATACCAAAACCTGGCAGAGAGACAACCAAAAAAGAAAACTTCAGGCCAATATCCTTGATGAACATTGATGCAAAAATCCTCAACAAAATATTTGCAAACCAAATCTAGGAGCACATCAAAAGTTTATCTACCATGATCAAGTAGCATTCATTCCTGGGATGCAGGGTTGGTTCAACATACACAAATCAATAAATGCAATTTATCACATAAACAGAACTAAAGACAAAAACCACACGATTACTTCAATAGATGCAGAACAGGCTTTCAGTAAAATTCAACACCCTTCATGTTAAAAACTCTAAATAACATAGATATTGGAGGAACAGACCTCAAAATAATAAGAGCCATCTACGGCAAACCCACAGTAAACATTATACTAAATGGACAAAAGCTGGAAGCATTCCCCTTGAAAACTGTCACATGACAAGGATGCCCTCTCTCAACACTTCTCTTCAACATAGTATTGGAAGTCCTGCCAGAGCAATCAGGCAAGAGAAAGAAATAAAGGGCATCCTATCTCTGTTTGCAGATGGCATAATTCTGTATCTAGAAGACCCCATAGTCTTGTCCCAAAAGCTCCTTTGGCAGATAAACAACTTCAGCAAAGTTGCAGGGTACAATATCAATGTACAAAAATTACTAGCATTCCTACACACCAACAACAGCCAAACCGAGAGCCAAATCAGAAAAGCAATCCCATTCCCACTTGCCACAAAAAGAATACCTAGGAATACAGCTAACCAGAGAGATGCAAGATCTCTACAATGAGAATTACAAAACACTGCTCAAAGAAATCAGAAAAAACACAAAGGAAAAAAACATCCCATGCTCATTGATAGGAAGATTTATTAAAATGCCTATACTGCCCAAAGCAATTTACAGATTCAATGCTATTCCTATCAAACTACCAATGACATTCTTCACAGAATTAGAAAAAACTATTTAAAAATTCACATGGAACCACAAAAGAGCCTGAATAGCCAAGGCAATACTAAGCAAAAAGAACAAAGCTGGAGGCACACTGCCTGACTTCAAACTATACTACAAGTCTACAATAACCAAAAGAGCATGATACAAAAACAAGTGCTGTTACAAAAACAGGCACATAGACCAATGGAACAGAATAGAGGGCCCATAAATAAGGCTGCACATCTATAACTAACTGATCTTCAACACCTGACAAAAGCAACGGGAAAAGGCTCCCTCTTCAATAAATGGTGCTGGGATAACTGGCTAGCCATTTGCAGAAGATTGAAGCTGGACCCTTTCCTTCCACCTTATATAAAAACCAACTCAAGATGAATTAAAGACCTAACTGGAAAACCCAAAACTATAAAAACCCTGGAAGACAACCTAGGCAATACCATCTTGGACATAGGAATGGGCAAAGATTTCATGACAAAGAGAGAAATAGCAACTGCAACAAAAGCAAAAACTGACAAGTGGGATCTACTTAAACTAAAGAGCTTCTGCACAGCAAAATAAATGATTAGCAGAGTAAACAGACAACCTACAGAATGGGAGAACATTTTTGCAAACTATGCATCTGATAAAGGTCAATATCCAGCTTCTATAAGGAACTTAAACAAATTTACAAGAGAAAACCCCATTAAAAGGTGGGCAAAGGACAAGAACAGACACTTCTCAAAAGAAGTCATACATGTGGCCAACAAGTATGAAAAAAAGCTCAATATCACTGATCAACAGATAAATGCACATCAAAACCACAATTAAATACCACCTCACACCAGTCAGAATGGCTATTACTAAAAACTCAAAAAGTGAGGTTTCAGAGAAAACGGAACACTTACACACTGCTGGTGGGAGTGTAAATTAGTTCAACCATTGTGCAGAGCAGTATGGTGATTCTCAAAGAGGTAAAAGCAGAACTACCATTGGACCCAGCAATCTCATTACTGGAATTATACCCAGAGGAATATAAATCATTCTACCATGAAGACACATGCACACAAATGTTCACTGCAGCACTAGTCACAATAGCAAGGACATGGAATCAAGTAATGCCCATCAATGACAGATTGGATAAAGAAAATTTGGTACATATACACCATGGAATACTATGTAGTCATAAAAAAGAATGAAATCATGTCTTTTGTGGGAACATGGATGGAGCTGGAGGCAGTTATCCTTAGCAAACTAATGTAGGAACACAAAACGGAATACTGCTCGTTTTCACTTATAAGTGGGAGCTAAATGGTAAGAACTTACAGAACACAAAGAAGGAAACAAAAGACACTGGGGTCTACTTGAAGAGGGGAAGGCAGAAAAAGGGAGAGGAGCAGAAGAGATAACTATTGAGTACTGGGCCTAATACCTAGGTGATTAAATATATGTCAACAAACCCTCATGACATCTGTTTACCTACGCAACCTTCACATGTACCCTCAAACCTAAAAAAAATACAACAAAACAAAACAAAATGGCTGGCTAGAATATGGAGAGTCATCTGTTTCATGAAACCATTTTCCTTCTATTTTCTTAATATGTGAACTAATACAATATAGAGATCAAATCTACAACAATTAGGAAATCCTGGTACCTAGGTGGTTATTCTTCCTTTTATTTTCTTCAAAATCCCTTTAAAATGCACCAAATTGGAAATAACACTCTAATAACAGGCTAATTACTGGTAAGTCTATAAAGGTGACTTCCTAACTTGTTAATTTAATAACTTCCATTAATAAATCCCAGTTATGCCATCACCGATGGCCCTTGAATATGAAAATGATCTGACCATATAACAAACTACCTCACAGATG
Organism: Chlorocebus sabaeus; assembly: GCF_047675955.1. Taxonomy (NCBI): domain Eukaryota; kingdom Metazoa; phylum Chordata; class Mammalia; order Primates; family Cercopithecidae; genus Chlorocebus; species Chlorocebus sabaeus. The sequence continues at coordinate 31,989,621 of NC_132929.1, read as the reverse complement.
ACATCTTAAAACTCTGTAATCACTATGCCACATATTTGCCTCTCAAACATGTTAGAGGACATATCAAGGTCACTTTCAGTCTATTCCTGTTAAGTGTTACTAACTTAATCCAAAATGTATTATCTGTGTATATAATGAAAGTGGTTCCTAATTTCATTATCCAAGTCATGGTTAAATTACTAAATGTTGTTCTAATTATTAAGCAGAGTCCAATGGACTATCACTTATTACCCTTTTAGGTCAATACAGAACCAAAAAGTAACCAATATTTATAGAATGTACAAAGGGCTTTCATGAACACTGGTATTTGAACTTTCACTTATTCAACAGATATTTAAGGCACCGCATGCTAATTCTATGCCAAGCATTGGCTAGACACTGGAGTTACGGTGACCCTTACAAGTTCCCAGGTAAATTTTTGTTAAAACTGCGAATTGTCAGGCCTCCCTCCAGACCTATTAAATCAGAAATTCTGGGGATGGGCCCCAGCAATCTGATTTAACAAGCCCTCCCAGAGATTCTGATACATGCTCAAGTTTGAGAACCACTGCCCTGTAAAATAGAGCCTTACTTTATATATTAGAAAACCGAGGTTCAGAGAATAAAAGACTTGAGATACGAAAGATACTTTTTTAAAACAGCTTTTTCTAAGAGCTCAGAAAAGTGTCTGACATACAATATAGGCACCTGATAAAACTGGTTGAAGAAATTAATGTTCCAAAGAGTTGTGCCATCACCCAATTATGGCGATAAGACAAGCATATCATCCTAATATGTTAGAAATGCGTATACTGCTAATGAATATATTTCTTCTGAAAAGACAAATGTTCAGCATGACATCAAGAATTATAATTTAAGTATTATTTTTGACATGTTCATAAAAGAAGTAGTTACCAAAAGGGATCACTACAAAAGCTATTCAATTTTTCCATACCTTGTTATTTTGCCTAAATTTACTTAACTCCAGTTTATACTTTTCTGCTTCTTCTAGAGCTCTATTCAAGCGAACCTCTGTGGCACTTTGACTACTTGCAGCCTGTTTTTGCAGTCTTCTTTTATTTTCTAATTCCTGTATAGTAAAAAAGATTATGGAACATTTATAAATGTATCATAGGTTCCCCCTTGATCATTTTGCAGTATCTTCCATATCCATATTCCTTGCTTTCTCTCAAACTTTACACACACACACACACACACGCATGCACGCACACGCGGGGCTAGAGGCTGAACACTAAGTGTTGGAGGTCTCAAGGAATTCTTGCCCCAAATTAGTATTAGAGAAATATATCCTAAAAAATGTAGTTGTGAACTGGGCTTTCAAATTACTTTTTGTTTGGAATTTTGTCTCTCTTTATTGACTCAAGACACAGTATACCTGTCCTCTATTTTATAAACAACTCTTTATAACTGTATTTCTTCTTCTGGGAACCTCCCAAAAAGACCAATGTTAAGAGAAACTCTCCACTGTTTTTCTGTATACCTGACAAAGTAAATCATTTAAGAATATATTCATCACAACATCCTGTATAGCCCTATAGGAAAATCCCAATTCTGAGTAGAAACAACAGATCTTATAGATTATTTTCCACATCCTGGGGTGAGTTTAGTCTTATATTTCTGCAAACATCCTAGGATATTCTGTTGCAGAGAGTCAACAGGCCAACACCTGAAGAAACATGAACGTAGAGGATAAACTCTGAACTCCACCATAATCTTTCCCCTGTCAACCAGCTTCATCTCCTGCCAAAGATGTTACTTTTAGTAATACCAGCAGTAATTGGATCTCTCCCAAACAGCCATGGTGTTTCCTGCCTCAGTCTTTTGCTTGTGCTCTTCCTCCTGCCCTGATCTCTGCCCACTCATTTTCACGTAACTAGCACCTACTGACTCAGCTAGGTTTGTACTCTAGGGCATTAGCTCCCCCAAGACATATTTCCTTTCTAATCCTCACTATCCACCCAGATTATATTAAGTGCCCTCTTCAAAGCTTGTATAGCACCTTAAGACACATTTATCATCGTATCTGCTATGTGGTACTGAAACTAACCCTTAACTTTATTTCCCCCACTATAGTTTAAGCTCCTTGAAGAAAAGACCTGTCTTAATTTCTGTATACTCAGCACTTCAGTGGGATATAAAAGACACTAACACACATGTTAATTAAACTGAACTTATTTTGTAATACTAAACCCACTCTTCTTTATATCCCCTACAAAGTAAGGCCTAGTCCAGAGCCTTACTCAATAAATTGAGCAGATACTCAATATATTATAGAGTTGAAATGATGCAGTTAAAAATATAGTTGTCTATATTTTTATAATTTTTTCCTGGCTATATCACTATATTTTATTTAAAAACTAGTCTCCCTGGCTCTGAGTAATTAAGGGGAAAAACAAAACAAAACACATGCTGCTCTTTATGTAGGTTTCTAAACAAATCAAACTGTGTATGGATACCATCTGCTATCACAGCCTTCTTCACAGCTTTGTGGGTGGTAGCAACAGGAAGAGCTAGCTTGATTTATCTCACTGTTCACATAGAAAAGGCAAAGATTCTCATTAGCTACAAAGTCCACATTTCTTGCTGCCTCATTTCAGTCTTCCTTCTTAAGAATATAGAACTCAATCTTTCCTCTTGCCTGCTGATGACTCTGTAACCTATTTCACAGAAAAATGAAACCCATCCTGTACCATATGATGTCCCCTATCCCTGAACCAATACTGCCCTCTTCTTGGGAGGTGTGGGGAAAAAATGATACCCAGAAGAATAGTAAAGTAGGAAATAAATTTTTTCTATATAAGTAATCCACTAAACAAATTTCTACCATTATAAAAATTTAAGCAGTTACATGTCGCTAGACAAAAATTTCATGACAAATCTGAAATCCTGAGTTGCACATTAGTTAAAAAAAAAAAACAAAACTAAGAAAATCAAATTTAACATTAAAATTCAAATACTGTGAGCTTCAGGAGGAAATGATGTACCACTCTCTCATGATTATTAAAGCATTCATAAAAGGCACTGGGGGAGAATAAGAAAAGAGAGGGGCATGCATCAGCCACAGCAGAAGACAAAATGTAACAAATGCTCTGGGAATAACACGAAGCACCACAGAAATTCAGATAAGAAATAATCAGATGAGGATAAATCATCAGATAAGGTTTCAGAAACAAGGGGCTAAGGTAGAAAAGAATGGACTTGGAGTCAGAAAACCTGCCAGCTGTGGTAGACTTTTTCCATATCTGAAATAGTGAGTAATATTATCTATACCTAATAGGTTTCATTCATTTATTCAACACATTTATTAAGCACTTACTACATGCAGGATACTATTCTTTATCATGGGCACACAAATTAACCAGATTTCCTCCTCTCATGACGTTTACATTCCAGAGGAAGAGACAGAAAATGAACACATATTTACACATACATATATGCAATATCTGGTAGTGATAAGGGCTATCAAGAAAAAAAAGGGTAAAGGGACAGAACAATGAAGGAAGGGTATAACTATTTAAAATAAAGCGGTCAGGGAACTCTTCCAAATGAAGTGAGGTAATGATTTAAGTTAAAATCTTGGGGAGGCCAGGCATGGTGACTCATGCCTGTAGTCCTAGTACTTTGGGAGGCCAATGTGGGAGGATGAACCCAGGAGTTCGAGACCAGCCTAGGCAACATAGGGAGACCTTGTCTCTACAAAAAAATTTAAAAATTAGCTGGGCATTGTGGCGTATGTATGTGGTCCTAGCTGCTTAGAAGACTGAGGCGGAAGGATTGCTTGAGCCGGGGAGGTGAAGGCTGTAGTAAGCCATGATTGCACCACTCCAGCCTGAGCAACAGAGTGAGATCCTCTCTCTAAAAAAACAATACAATAATCAAATAAAGATCTCGGGGAAAGAATTCCAGATAATAAGAACAATAAAGACAAAGATCCTGTAGTAGGAATCCACTTGATACAGTAAAAAATCACCTAGAAGGTCAGTGTGGTTTCAGCTGAGTGATATAGGCACAGCGTTAGGTTTTGAGGTAAGAGAAGTGTGCAGGGCAAGCCTAGGTGAACCTTGTAAGCTTTACTTATAAATTTGGATTTTATTCTGAGTGACACGGGAAGCCTTTGGAGGATTTTAAGTGTGTATGCATATGTGTATGTGTGTGATGATCTGAGTTTATTTTTTTTTCGAGATGGAGTCTCACTCTGTCACTCAGGCTGGAGTGCAGTGGTACAATCTCGGCTCTCTGCAAGCCCCGCTTCCTGGGTTCACGCCATTCTCCTGCCTCAGCCTCCCAAGCAGCTGAGACTACAGGCACCCGCCACCATGCCAGCTAATTTTTTGTACTTTTAGTAGAGACGGGGTTTCACCATTTTAGCCAGGATGGTCTCAATCTCGTGGCCTTGTGATCTGCCCACCTCGGCCTCCCTAAGTGCTGAGATTACAGGCGTGAGCCACCGCACCCGGCTCTGACTTAAATTTTATAGGGATTGCTCTGGCCACTGTGGTATTGCCAATCTAGGAGGTTATTATAATAGTTTAAATAAAAGACAGTGGCTTGGGCTTGGGTAGAAGTAATTAATGTTTTGAGAAGTGGTTTATTCTATGGATTCTGAAGACAGAATTGACAGGACTTGTTGGTGAGCTGGATCTGGATATAGGAAAAGAGATAGATCAAGATGACTCTTCAATTTTAGACTGAACAACTGGGTGATGCCTTTTACTAAGAGAGGGAGAAGGAAGAGAAGCAGGTTTGCTAAGGGCAGGGAAGCAAGAGCTTCCTTTAGGACGTGAAGTTTAACACACAATAGAGATACCAAGTAGGCAGAAAGGAAGAGGTAAGGGCAAGAAACAGAAATGTGAGTATGAATAACATATATATATAGATGGTATATAAAGTCATGGAACTGAATGAGATCATTAAGGATTAGATATAAAGAGACTTGAGCACTCTACTATGTAAGGCCAGGAAAATGAGGGAGAATCATGACTGTGGTGTTCTAGAAGCCAAATGAATAGTGTTTCAAGGAAGAAGTAATCAACTGTTTCAAATATTGCTGAGATATAAATTCATGTCAGGAATAACTGACCAAGTACAATGGACCACAACTGCAATGTGGATTATTGGTGACCTTTTTAAGAGTAGTTTCAATGGCAGGGTAGAGATGGAAGCCTAAGCAAAGTATTTTCAGGAGAAAATAGCACATGAGGTATAGAGACATTGAGTATAAACAATGATTTTGGGAAGCTTCACTATAAAGGGGAGCAATGATATAGGACTGGAGGTAGATGTAAGCTCTAAAGAAGTTTTAAAATAAATATATGAATAATTCTAAGAAATGTTTGTATACTAATGAGTATAATCTGATAAGAGTAAATTTGATTTTGCAAGAGAAAGGACAATTGCCAGTGCGAAGTCCTTGAGGAGAAGAGAGTATATGGTATCCAGTGCACAAGTGACAGAAGAGGTACTAATTCACTGTAACTGGAGTGGGGAGTGGTATAGAGGCAGCGAGGTTGTAAATTTAGTGAAAGGATGATCTTTTGATACTGTTTCCTTAATGAAAAAGGAATCTGAGTCATGAGTCAAGAATAAGGAGGTTGGAAGGGGTGTTAGAAAGTTGAGGAGGAGGGGGCGGAGCAAGATGGCAGAATAGGAACAGCTCCAGTCTCCAACTCCCAGCGCGAACGACACAGAAGACGGGTGATTTCTGCATTTTCAACCGAGGTAATGGGTTTATCTCACTAGGAAATGCCAGACAATCGATGCTGGTCAGCTGCTGCAGCCCGACCAGCCAGAGCTGAAGCAGGGAGAGGCATTGCCTCACCTGGGAAGCGCAAGGGGGAAGGGAATCCCTTTTCCTAGCCAGGGGAACTGAGACACACAACACCTGGAAAATCGGGTAACTCCGACCCCAATACTGCGCTTTAAGCAAACGGGCACACCAGGAGATTATATCCCAAACCTGGCTGGGAGGGTACCACACCCACGGAGCCTCCCTCATTGCTAGCACAGCAGTCTGTGATCTAACCGCAAGGCAGCAGCGAGGCTGGGGGAGGGGCGCCCGCCATTGCTGAGGCTTAAGTAGGTAAACAAAGCCACTGGGAAGCTCGAACTGGGTGGAGCTCACAGCAGCTCAAGGAAACCTGCCTGTCTCTGTAGACTCCACCTCTGGGGACAGGGCGCAGCTCAACAACAACAACAACAACAAAAGCAGCAGAAACCTCTGCAGACGAAAATGACTCTGTCTGACAGCTTTGAAGAGAGCAGTGGATCTCCCAATACGGAGGTTGAGATCTGAGAAGGGACAGACTGCCTGCTCAAGTGGGTCCCTGACCCCTGAGTAGCCTAACTGGCAGACATCCCCCACTAGGGGCAGTCTGACACCCTACACCTCACAGGGTGGAGTACACCCCTGAGAGGAAGCTTCCAAAGTAAGAATCAGACAGGTACACTCGCTGTTCAGCAATATTCTATCTTCTGCAGCCTCTGCTGCTGATACCCAGGCAAACAGGGTCTGGAGTGGACCTCAAGCAATCTCCAACAGACCTACAGCTAAGGGTTCTGACTGTTAGAAGGAAAATTATCAAACAGGAAGGACACCTACACCAAAACCCCATCAGTACGTCACCATCATCAAAGACCGGAGGCAGATAAAACCACCAAGATGGGGAAAAAGCAGGGCAGAAAAGCTGCAAATTCAAAAAATAAGAGCGCATCTCCCCCTGCAAAGGAGCGTAGCTCATCGCCAGCAATGGATCAAAGCTGGACGGAGAATGACTTTGATGAGATGAGAGAAGAAGGCTTCAGTCCATCAAACTTCTCAGAGCTAAAGGAGGAATTACGTACCCAGCACAAAGAAACAAAAAATCTTGAAAAAAGAGTGGAAGAATTGATAGCTAGAGTAATTAATGCAGAGAAGGTCATAAACGAAATGACAGAGATGAAAACCATGACACGAGAAATACGTGACAAATGCAGAAGCCTCAGTAACCGACTCGATCAACTGGAAGAAAGAGTATCAGCGATTGAGGATCAAATGAATGCAATGAAGTGAGAAGAGAAACCAAAAGAAAAAAGAAGAAAAAGAAATGAACAAAGCCTGCAAGAAGTATGGGATTATGTAAAAAGACCAAATCTACGTCTGATTGGGGTGCCTGAAAGTGAGGGGGAAAATGGAACCAAGTTGGAAAACACTCTTCAGGATATCATCCAGGAGAACTTCCCCAACCTAGTAGGGCAGGCCAACATTCAAATCCAGGAAATACAGAGAATGCCACAAAGATACTCCTCGAGAAGAGCAACTCCAAGACACATAATTGCCAGATTCACCAAAGTTGAAATGAAGGAAAAAATCTTAAGGGCAGCCAGAGAGAAAGGTCGGGTTACCCACAAAGGGAAGCCCATCAGACTAACAGCATATCTCTTGGCAGAAACTCTACAAGCCAGAAGAGAGTGGGGGCCAATATTCAACATTCTTAAAGAAAAGAATTTTCAACCCAGAATTTCATATCCAGCCAAACTAAGTTTCATAAGTGAAGGAGAAATAAAATCCTTTACAGATAAGCAAATGCTTAGAGATTTTGTCACCACCAGGCCTGCCTTACAAGAGACCCTGAAGGACGCACTAAACATGGAAAGGAACAACCGGTACCAGCCATTGCAAAAACATGCCAAAATGTAAAGACCATTGATGCTAGGAAGAAACTGCATCAACTAACGAGCAAAATAACCAGTTAATATCATAATGGCAGGATCAAGTTCACACATAACAATATTAACCTTAAATGTAAATGGACTGAATGCTCCAATTAAAAGACACAGACTGGCAAACTGGATAAAGAGTCAAGACCAATCAGTCTGCTGTATTCAGGAGACCCATCTCACATGCAGAGACATACATAGGCTCAAAATAAAGGGATGGAGGAAGATCTACCAAGCAAATGGAGAACAAAAAAAAGCAGGGGTTGCAATACTAGTCTCTGATAAAACAGACCTTAAACCATCAAAGATCAAAAGAGACAAAGAAGGCCATTACATAATGGTGAAGGGATCAATTCAACAGGAAGAGCTAACTATCCTAAATATATATGCACCCAATACAGGAGCACCCAGATTCATAAAGCAAGTCCTTAGAGACTTACAAAGAGACTTAGACTCCTATACAATAATAATCGGAGACTTCAACACTCCACTGTCAACATTACACAGATCAACGAGACAGAAAGTTAACAAGGATATCCAGGAATTGAACTCATCTCTGCAGCAAGCAGACCTAATAGATATCTACAGAACTCTCCACCCCAAATCAACAGAATATACATTCTTCTCAGCACCACATCGCACTTATTCTAAAATTGACCACATAATTGCAAGTAAAGCACTCCTCAGCAAATGTGCAAGAACAGAAATTATAACAAACTGTCTCTCAGACCACAGTGCAATCAAACTAGAACTCAGGACTAAGAAACTCAATCAAAACCACTCAACTACATGGAAACTGAACAACCTGCTCCTGAATGACTACTGGGTACATAACGAAATGAAGGCAGAAATAAAGATGTTCTTTGAAACCAATGAGAACAAAGATACAACATACCAGAATCTCTGGGACACATTTAAAGCAGTCTGTAGAGGGAAATATATAGCACTAAATGCCCACAAGAGAAAGCTGGAAAGATCTAAAATTGACACTCTAACATCACAATTAAAAGAACTAGAGAAGCAAGAGCAAACACATTCAAAAGCTAGCAGAAGGCAAGAAATAACTAAGATCAGAGCAGAACTGAAGGAGATAGAGACACAAAAAACCCTACAAAAAAATCAATGAATCCAGGAGTTGGTTTTTTGAAAAGATCAACAAAATTGACAGACCGCTAGCAAGACTAATAAAGAAAAAAAGAGAAAAGAATCAAATAGATGCAATAAAAAATGATAAAGGGGATATCACCACCGACCCCACAGAAATACAAACTACCATCAGAGAATACTATAAACACCTCTACACAAATAAACTAGAAAATCTAGAAGAAATGGATAATTTCCTGGACACTTACACTCTTCCAAGACTAAACCAGGAAGAAGTTGATTCCCTGAATAGACCAATAGCAGGCTCTGAAATTGAGGCAATAATTAATAGCCTACCAACCAAAAAAAGTCCAGGACCAGATGGATTCACAGCTGAATTCTACCAGAGGTACAAGGAGGAGCCGGTACCATTCCTTCTGAAACTATTCCAATCAATAGAAAAAGAGGGAATCCTCCCTAACTCATTTTATGAGGCCAATATCATCCTGATACCAAAGCCTGGCAGAGACACAACAAAAAAAGAGAATTTTAGACCAATATCCCTGATGAACATCGATGCAAAAATCCTCAGCAAAATACTGGCAAACCGGATTCAGCAGCACATCAAAAAGCTTATCCACCATGATCAAGTGGGCTTCATCCCTGGGACACAAGGCTGGTTCAACATTCGCAAATCAGTAAACGTAATCCAGCATATAAACAGAACCAAAGACAAGAACCACATCATTATCTCAATAGATGCAGAAAAGGCTTTTGACAAAATTCAACAGCCCTTCATGCTAAAAACGCTCAATAAATTCAGTATTGATGGAATGTACCTCAAAATAATAACAGCTATTTATGACAAACCCACAGCCAATATCATACTGAATGGGCAAAAACTGGAAAAATTCCCTTTGAAAACTGGCACAAGACAGGGATGCCCTCTCTCACCACTCCTATTCAACACAGTGTTGGAAGTTCTGGCTAGGGCAATCAGGCAAGAGAAAGAAATCAAGGGTATTCAGTTAGGAAAAGAAGTAGTCAAATTGTCCCTGTTTGCAGATGACATGATTGTATATTTAGAAAACCCCATTGTCTCAGCCCAAAATCTCCTTAAGCTGATAAGCAACTTCAGCAAAGTCTCAGGATACAAAATTAATGTGCAAAAATCACAAGCATTCTTATACACCAGTAACAGACAAACAGAGAGCCAAATCATGAATGAACTTCCATTCACAATTGCTTCAAAGAGAATAAAATACCTAGGAATCCAACTTACAAGGGATGTAAAGGACCACTTCAAGGAGAACTACAAACCACTGCTCAGTGAAATAAAAGAGGACACAAACAAATGGAAGAACATACCATGCTCATGGATAGGAAGAATCAATATTGTGAAAATGGCCATACTGCCCAAGGTTATTTATAGATTCAATGCCATCCCCATCAAGCTACCAATGTCTTTCTTCACAGAATTGGAAAAAACTGCTTTAAAGTTCATATGGAACCAAAAAAGACCGCACATTGCCAAGACAATCCTAAGCCAAAAGAACAAAGCTGGAGGCATCACGCTACCTGACTTCAAACTATACTACAAGGCTACAGTAACCAAAACAGCATGGTACTGGTACCAAAACAGAGATATAGACCAATGGAACAGAACAGAGTCCTCAGAAATAATACCACACATCTACAGCCATCTGATCTTTGACAAACCTGAGAGAAACAAGAAATGGGGAAAGGATTCCCTATTTAATAAATGGTGCTGGGAAAATTGGCTAGCCATAAGTAGAAAGCTGAAACTGGATCCTTTCCTTACTCCTTATACGAAAATTAATTCACGATGAATTAGAGACTTAAATGTTAGACCTAATACCATAAAAACCCTAGAAGAAAACCTAGGTAGTACCATTCAGGACATAGGCATGGGCAAAGACTTCATGTCTAAAACACCAAAAGCAACGGCAGCAAAAGCCAAAATTGACAAATGGGATCTCATTAAACTAAAGAGCTTCTGCACAGCAAAAGAAACTACCATCAGAGTGAACAGGCAACCTACAGAATGGGAGAAAATTTTTGCAATCTACCCATCTGACAAAGGGCTAATATCCAGAACCTACAAAGAACTCAAACAAAATTTACAAGAAAAAAACAAACAACCCCATCCAAAAGTGGGCAAAGGATACGAACAGACATTTCTCAAAAGTAGACATTTATGCAGCCAACAGACACATGAAAAAATGCTCATCATCACTGGCCATCAGAGAAATGCAAATCAAAACCACAATGAGATACCATCTCACACCAGTTAGAATGGCAATCATTAAAAAGCCAGGAAACAACAGGTGCTGGAGAGGATGTGGAGAAATAGGAACACTTTTACACTGTTGGTGGGACTGTAAACTAGTTCAACCATTATGGAAAACAGTATGGCGATTCCTCAAGGATCTAGAACTAGATGTACCATATGACCCAGCCATCCCATTACTGGGTATATACCGAAAGGATTATAAATCATGCTGCTATAAAGACACATGCACACGTATGTTTATTGTGGCACTATTCACAATAGCAAAGACTTGGAATCAACCCATATGTCCATCAGTGACAGACTGGATTAAGAAAATGTGGCACATATACACCATGGAATACTATGCAGCCATAAAAAAGGATGAGTTTGTGTCCTTTGTAGGGACATGAATGCAGCTGGAAACCATCATTCTTAGCAAACTATCACAAGAACAGAAAACCAAACACCGCATGTTCTCACTCATAGGTGGGAACTGAACAATGAGATCACTTGGACTTGGGAAGGGGAACATCACACACCAGGGCCTATCATGGGGAGGGGGCAGGGGGGAGGGATTGCACTGGGAGTTATACCTGATGTAAATGACGAGTTGATGGGTGCAACACACCAACATGGCACAAGTATACATATGTAACAAACCTGCACGTTATGCACATGTACCCTAGAACTTAAAGTATAATAATAATAATAAAAAAGAAGAAAGTTGAGGAAAAAAGACCAACTGTTTAATAATCATCTCCAAAAATGGGAGAGGGAATCGACTTTTCAGAAAGTGAGGGTAGAAAATGCATTATTCTTGAGATTTGTAAATAAATTCCAAGTAGGACTAATTAAGAAAAAATGACAGAAGAGACACATTATCAGTATCAGAAATGAAAGAGGGGCCATTATTACACATCATACAGGTATTATAAATATAATAAATATAATAAAGGAATATTATGGACAAATTTATGCCAGTAACTCTGACTTAGATGAAGTGGACAAATACCATGAAAAACAAATTAGCAAAGCTGACTCAAAAAGCAGCAGAAAATCAGAATAGACTTGTATACATTAAATAAACTGAATTGGTAATTGAAATCCTTCCAAAAGAAAACTCCAGTGCACGTGGCTTTCCTAATGAATTATATCAAATGTATATATCAATATAACAGAATAGTTCAAAGAAGACCCATACATAAATACAGCCAATTCATTTCCTTCACTGGTGCCATGGTAAGCAAATGGGGAAAGAACTGTATTATTATCCATATGGAAAAAAGTGAACCTGACCCTTATCGCACACAAAATGAACTTGAAATAGAGTACAAGTCAATTCATATATGATTTTGAGGTACACACACACACACACACACACACACAATAACACTTCTAGAAGAAATCAGGAGAAAACTCTCATGACTTTGGAGTGGATAAAGATTTCTTGGATAGAATGGGGAAAAAAAGCACAAACCCCAAGAAAATAATATTTTGGGGAAAAAAGCACAAGCCAAAAGAAAATAATATTTTTTAATTCATCAAAATTTAAAACTTTTGAAACACACTGTTGAGAAAATAAAGCCAAGTCAGATTGGGAGAAAATATTCAAAATATATATTCTTCTAATAAAGGAATTACATAGGGAAACAAAGAATTTGCAACTTAGTATTTTTGAATGGGCAAAAAAATTGAACAAATACATCACAAAAAGTATATATGAATGGCCAATAAACACATGAAAAGACGTTCAATATCCATTATAACTATGGATAACTAAAGGAAACACAAATTAAACCACAATAAGATACTATTTCTTCCCCTCTAGAATGGCTAAAATTAAAAAGATAATAATCCCAAGTGTTGGTGATGATACAGAGTAACTCTAATTCTCATATATTGCTAGTGGGAATGTAAAATGGTACAATTACTATGGAACACAGTTTAGCAGTTGCTTAAAAAGTTAAGCATACACTTTCCATAAAATTCACAAATTCCACTCCTAAGTATTCGGTATACACAAAAACGTGTGTTCACACAGAATACTTGTACATGGAAATTCACTGTGGATTTTTGATAGCCACACTCCATAAATAAACAATATGGAGCAATACAAGGAAATTAACCACAAAACATGTAACAACATTGATGAACCTTAAAAATATTATGAAGGCCGGGCGCGGTGGCTCATGCCTGTAATCCCAGCACTTTGGGAGGCTGAGGTGGGTGGATCATGAGGTCAGGAGATCAAGACCATCCAGGCTAACACAGCGAAACCCCGTCTCTACTAAAAATACAGAAAAATTAGCCAGCCTTGGTGGCGGGCGCCTGTAGTCCCAGCTACTCAGGACTCTGAGGCAGGAGAATGGTGTGAACCCGGGAGGCAGAGCTTGCAGTGAGCCAAGATCACGCCACTGCATTCCAGCCTAGGCGACAGAGTGAGACTCCGTCTCAAAACAAACAAACAAACAAAAATTATGATGAAGAAAAATAACCAGATATACAAAAGTCCATATTCATGATTCCACTGGTATGAAATTTTAGAAAAGGAAAATCTAATTTATAGTGAAAAAATATAGCTCAGTGGCTGCCTGGGGCCATGGTTAGACGTCGGAGATTTATGGGGCAGGAATACAAAGGATATTCTGGGAGGGTAATATAAATTTTCATTATCTGAATTACGGTGGTAGTTATGAGGGAATATTAATTTGTGAAAACGTATTGAATTATAAGCTAAAAACAAGTATATTTTATTGTATTTAAGTTATTCTTCAATAAAGTTGATTTTAAAGAAATCACTAACAGAAAAACAAAATCCAATGCTGAAACAAATTGGTTTCTGTTTTTGTATTTTAGAAAACTCCGTCTGTTAGCATTAGAAGCTTAAGTTATATATAATAATTTTTAAAATGGTTGGCTTTTGCAGATTTATAAAAGCAAGTCCATCAAACTCAAGCTCTGGCATTTCTGTGAACTGTACACTGAAGTTTGTTTGTATAAAGATATAAAATGAGACTTAGCAAAGAATGATTCAATCTTGAGTTCTCATGGTTACATAACCCATGAGAATTATTATGCCTACCTGGCAGGGTAGATAGGGATACAAGCTGGAAAGTTCAGAGCCAATGGAAGTTTTTATAAAAGCCTTCAGATAGCCAGTATATCATAACCGCTTAGTACATTCATTGTGAAATAAAAGTTTAAAGTATTAAACTCTTAAACAGTGATAAGATTTTGAAATAGCTGGTACTTACGTTCATTTAATTTTGGGGGATTCGGGAATGATATGATTTGTGGAAAAAACACAGACTGTGGTGTCAGACACAGTTTGAATACTATTCTGCCACTACCTATATATAAACTTGGGTAATTTGCTTCACCATCAAACTCAGTTTCCCTTTGTTTTTTTTTTTGTTGTTGTTGTTGTTGTTGTTGAGATGGAGTCTCGCTCTCTTGCCCAGGCTGGAGTGCAGTGGCGCCATGTAGGCTCACTGCAAGCTCCAACTCCCAGGTTCACGCCATGCCATTCTCCTGCCTCAGCCTCCCGAGTAGTGAGACTACAGGCACCCGCCAACGTGCCGGGCTAATTTTTTTGTATTTTAATTTTTTTTATTATTATAGTTTAAGTTCTAGGGTACATGTGCACAATGTGCAGGTGTGATACATGGGTATACATGTGTCATGTTGTTTGCTGCACCCATCAACTCGTCATTTACATTAGGTATTTCTCCTAATGCTATCCTTCCCCCAGCTCCCCAGCCCCCAGTAGGCCCCGATGTGTGATGTTCCTACCCTGTGTCCAAGTGGTGTCATTGTTCAATTCCCACCTATGAGTGAGAACATGCGGTGTTTGGTTTTCTGTCTTCGTGAGAGTTTTCTGAGAATGATGGTTTCCAGCTTCATCCATGTTCCTGCAAAGGACATGAACTCATCCTTTTTTATGGCTGCAGAGTATTCCATGGTGTATATGTGCCACATTTTCTTAATCCAATTTATCATTGATGGAGATTTGGATTGGTTCCAAGTCTCTGCTATTGTGAATAGTGCTGCAATAAACATACGTGTGCATGTGTGTTTATAGGAGCATGATTTATAATCCTTTGGGTATACACCCAGTAATGGGATTGGTGGGTCAAATGGCATTTCTAGTTCTAGATCCTTGAGGAATCGCCACGCTGTCTTCCACAATGGTTGAACTAATTAGCACTCTGCCAACAGTGTAAAAGCGCTCCTATTTCTCCACATCCTCTCCAGGCATCCGTTGTTTCCTGACATTTTAATGATGGTCATTCTAACTGGCATGAGATGGTATCTCACTGTGGTTTTGATTTGCATTTCTCTGATGACGAGTGACAATGAGCATTTTTTCATGTGTCTGTTGGCTGCATAAATGTCTTGAGTCATGTCTGTTCATATCCTTTGCCCACTTTTTGATGGGGTTGTTTTTTTCTTGTAAATTTGTTTGAGCTCTTTGTAGATTCTGATTATCAGCCCTTTGTCAGATGGGTAGATTGCAAAAATTTTCTCCCATTCTGTAGGTTGCCTGTTCACTCTGATGGTAGTTTCTTTTGCTGTGCAGAAGCTCTTTAGTTTAATGAGATCCCAGTTGTCTATTTTGGCTTTTGTGGCCATTGCTTTTGGTGTTTTAGTCATGAAGTCCTTGCCCATGCCTATGGCCTCAATGGTATTGCCTAGGTTTTCTTCTAGGGTGTTTACGGTTTTAGGTCTAACATTTAAGTCTTTAATTCATCTTGAATTAATTTTCATATAAGGTATAAGGAAGGGATCCAGTTTCAGCTTTCTACATATGGCTAGTCAGTTTTCCCAGCACCATTTATTAAATAGGGAATCCTTTCTCCATTTCTTGTTTTTGTCAGGTCTGTCAAAGATCAAATGGTTGTAGATGTGTGGTGCTATTTCTGAGGCCTCTGTTCTGTTCCATTGGTTTATATCTCTGTTGTGGTACCAGTACCATGCTGTTTTGGTTACTGGAGCCTTGTAGTATAGTTTGAAGTCAGGTAGCAAGATGCCTCCAGCTTTGTTCTTTTTGCTTAGGATTGTCCTGGCAATGCGGGCTCTTTTTTTGGTTCCATATGAACTTTAAAGTAGTTTCTTCCAATTCTGTGAAGAAAGTCACTGGCAGCTTGATGGGGACGGCATTGAATCTATAAATTACCTTGGGCAGTAGGGCCATTTTCACGATATTGATTCTTCCTATCCATGAGCACAGAATGTTCTTCCTTTGTTTGTGTCCTCTTTTATTTTGTTTAGCAGTGGTTTGTAATTCTGCTTGAAGAGGTCCTTCACATCCGTTGTTAAGTTGGATTACTAGGTATTTGATTCTCTTTGTAGCAATTGTGAATGGGAGTTCACCCACGATTTGGCTGTGTGTCTGGTATTGGTGTATAGGAATGCTTGTGATTTTTGCACATTGAGTTTGCTGAAGCTGCTTATCAGCTTAAGGAGATTTTGGGCTGAGACGATGGGGTTTTCTACATATAAAATCGTGTCATCTGCAGATAGGGACAATTTGACTTCCTCTTTTCCTAGTTGAATACCCTTTATTGCTTTCTCTTGCCTGACTGCCCTGGCCCGAACTTCCAACACCACACCATGTTGAATAGGAGTGCTAAGAGAGGGCATCCTTGTCTTGCGCCAGTTTTCAAAAGGAATGCTTCCAGTTTTTGCCCATTCTGTATGATATTGGCTGTGCATTTGTCATGAATAACTCTTATTATTTTGAGATGCGTTCCATCAATACCTGGTTTATTGAGAGTTTTTAGCATGTAAGGCTGTTGAATTTTGTCGAAGGTCTTTTGTACATCTACTGAGATAATCATGTAGTTTTTGTCTTTGATTCTGTTTATGTGATGGATTACGTGTATTGATTTGCATATGTTGTACCAGCTTTGCCTCCCAGGGATGAAGCTGACTTGATCGTGATGGATAAGCTTTTTGATGTGCTGCTGCATTCAGTTTGCCAGTATTTTATTGAGGATTTTCACATAGATGTTCATCAGGGATATTGGTCTAAAATTCTTTCATGTTGTGTCTCTGACAGGCTTTGATATCAGGATGATGCTGACCTCATAAAACGAGTTAGGGAGGATTCCCTCTTTTTCTGTTGATTGAAATAGTTTCAGAAGAAATGGTATCAGCTCCCTTTGTACCTCTGGTAGAATTTGGTTGTGAATTCATCTGGTCCTGAATTTTTTTTGGTTGGTAGGCTATTAATTATTTCCTCAATTTCAGAGCCTGTTATTGGTCTAATCAGAGATTCAACTTCCTCCTCGTTTAGTCTTGGGTGGGAGTATGTGTCCAGGAATTTATCCATTTCTTCTAGATTTCCTAGTTTATTTGCATAGAGGTGTTTATAGTATTCTCTGATGGTAGTTTATATTTCTGTGAGATCCGTGGTGATATCCCTTTTATCACTTTTTATTTTGTCTATTTGATTCTTCTCTCTTTTCTTCTTTATTAGTCTTGCTAGTGTTCTATCAATTTTGTTTATAGACAAAATCCAAAAAGTCAGCTCCTGGATTCATTGATTTTTTTGAAGGGTTTTTCGTGTCTCTATCTCCTTCAATTCTGCTCTGATCTTAGGTTATTTCTTGCTTTCTGCTAGCTTTTGAATTTGTCTCCTCTTGCTTCTCTAGTTCTTTCAATTGTGATGTTAGGGTGTCAATTTTAGATCTTTCCTGCTTTCTCTTGTGGGCATTTAGTGCTATAAATTTCCCTATACACACTGCTTTACATGTGCCCCAGAGAGTCTGGTATGTTGTATCTTTGTTCTCATTGGTTTCAAAGAACAACTTTATTTCTGCCTTCATTTCATTATTTACCCAGTAGTCATTCAGAGGCAGGTTGTTCAGTTTCCATGTAGTTGTGTGGTTTTAAGTTAGTTTCTTAAACCTGAGTTCTAATTTGATTGCACTGTGGTCTGAGAGACAGTTTGGTGTGATTTCTGTTCTTTTACATTTGCTAAGGAGTGCTTTATTTACAATTATGTGGTCAGTTTTAGAATAAGTGCGATGTGGTGCTGAGAAGAATGTATATTCTGTTGATTTGGGGTGGAGAGTTCTGTAGATGTCTATTAGGTCTGCTTGGTGCAGAGCTCAGTTCAAGTCCTGGATATCCTTGTTAACCTGTCTTGTTGATCTTTCTAATATTGACAGTGGGGTGTAAAAGTCTCCCATTATTATTGTGTGGCAGTCTAAGTCTCTTTGTAGGTCTCTAAGGACTTGCTTTATGAATCTGGTTGCTCCTGTATTGGGTGCATGTATATTTAGGATAGTTAGCTCTTCTTGTTGAATTGATCCCTTTACCATTATGTAATGGCCTTCTTTGTCTCTTTTGATCTTTGTTGGTTTAAAATCTGTATATCAGAGACTAGGATTGCAACCCCTGCTGTTTTTGGCTTTCAGTTTGCTTGGTAGGTCTTCCTCCATCCCTTTCTTTTGAGCCTGTGTGTGTCTCTGCACATGAGTTGGGTCTCCTGAATAAACCACACTGAAGGATCTTGACTCTTTATCCAATTTGCCAGTCTGTGTCTTTTAATTGGGGCATTCACCCATTTACATCTAAGGTTAATATTGTTATGTGTGAATTTGATCCTGTCATGAGGTTAGCTGGTTATTTTAATTGATGCAGTTTCTTCATTGCATTGATGATCTTTACCATTTGGCCTGTTTTGCAGTGGCTGGTATTGGTTGTTTCTTTCCATGTTTAGTGCTTCCTTCAGGATCACTTGTAAGGCAGGCCTGGTGGTGACAAAATCTCTCAGCATTTGCTTGTCTGTAAATGATTTTATTTCTCCTTCACTTATGAAGCTTCGTTTGGCTGGGTATGAAATTCTGGGTTGAAAATTCTTTTAAGAATGTTGAATATTGGTCTCCACTCTCTTCTGGTTTGTAGGGTTTTTGCCGTGAGATCCACTGTTAGTCTGATGGGCTTCCCTTTATGGGTAACCCGACCTTTCTCTCTAGCTGCCCTTAACATTTTTTCCTTCATTTCAAACTTGGTGAACCTGACAGGTATGTATCTTGCTGTTGCACTTCTTGAGGAAGATCTTTGTGGTGTTCTGTGTATTTCCTGAATTTGAATGTTGTCCTGTCTTGCTAGCTTGGGGAAGTTCTCCTGGGAAATATCCTGAAAAGTGTTTTCCAACTTGGTTCCATTCTCCCCATCACTTTCAGGTATACCAATCAAATGCAGATTTGGTCTTTTCACATAGTCCCATATTTCTTGAAGGCTTTGTTCATTTCTTTTTACTCTTTTGTCTCTAAACTTGTCTTCTCACTTTATTTCATTAATTTGATCTTCAATCCCTGATACCCTTTCTTTCACTTGATCGAATCGGCTATTGAAGTTTCTGCATGCATCACAAAGTTCTCATGCCATGGTTTTCAGCTCCATCAGGTCATTTAAGGTCTTCTCTACATTTTTTATTCTAGTTAGCCATTTGTCTAACCTTTTTTCAAGGTTTTTATTTTCCTTGCGATGGGTTTGAAAATGCTCCTTTAGCTCGGAGTTTGTTATTACCAACCTTCTGAAGCCTACTTCTGTTAACTCGTCAAAGTCATTCTCCATGCAGCTTTGTTCTGTTGCTGGCAAGGAGCTGCAATTCTTCGGAGAAGAGGCGCTCTGGTTTTTAGAATTTTCAGCTTTTCTGCTCTGGTTTCTCCCCATCTTTGTGGTTTTATCTACCTTTGGTGTTTGATGTTGGTGACCTACAGATGGGGTTTTGGTGTAGACGTCCTTTTTGTTGATGTTGATCCTATTCCTTTCTGTTTGTTAGTTTTCCTTCTAACAGGTCCCTCAGCTACAGGTCTGTTGGAGTTTGCTGGAGGTCCACTCCAGACCCTGTTTGCCTGGGTATCACCAGTGGAGGCTACAGAACAGCAAATATTGCAGAACAGCAGTTATTTCTGGCTGATGCTTCCTCCGGAAGCTTCATCCCAGAAGGGCACCCGCCTACATGAGGTGTCCATCGGCCCCTACTGGGAGGTGTCTCACAGGCTACTTTGGGGTCAGGGACCCACTTGAGGAGGCAGTCTGTCCATTCTCAGAGCTCAAATGCCGTGCTGGGACAACAACTGCTCTCTTCAGAGCTGTCAGACAGGGACATTTAAGTCTGCAGAAGTTGTCTCCTGCCTTTTGTTCAGCTATGCCCTGCCCACAGAGGTGCAGTCTATAGAGACAGTATGCCTTGCTGAGTTGCGGTTGTCTCCGCCCAGTTCAAGCTTCCTGGCCACTTTGTTTACCTACTCAAGCCTCAGCAATGATGGACGCCCCACCACCAGCCAGGCTGCCGCCTCACAGTTCGATCTCAGACTGCTATACTAGCAGTGAGCAAGGCTCTGTGGGCATGTGACCCACCAAGCCAGGCACAGGAGAGAATCTCCTTGTCTGCCGGTTGCTAAGACCTTGGGAAAAGTGCAGTATTTGGGCAGAAATGTCCTGTTTTTCCACGTACAGTGTGTCACAACTTCCCTTGGCTAGGGAAGGGAAATCCCCCAACCCCTTGCACTTCCTGGGTGAAGCAACACCCGCTCTGCTTTGGCTCGCCCTCCATGCCTGCACCCACTGTCCAACCAGTCCCAACGAGATGAACCAGGTACCTCAGTTGGAAATGCAGAAATCACCTGTCTTCTGCATTAATCATGCTGGGAGCTGCAGACCAGAGCTATTCCTATTTGGCCATCTTGGAATGGCATTTTTTTTGTATTTTTAGTAGACACACGGTTTCACCGTGTTAGCCAGGATGGTCTAAATCTCCTGACCTCCTGATCTGCCTGCCTTGGCCTCCCAAAGTGCTGGGATAACAGGCATGAGCCACCACGCCTGGCCACTCAGTTTCCCTTTCTATAAAATGCATTTTATCTGGCATATGGCACTCAAAAAATCATCCCCATACAAAGGGAAAAAAATTATCCCTCTACAAAGGGAAAAGTATAATCAATGTCACCCTCTGGGAACATTAACCTACTGACAAAGTACAGGATACAATGGATAAGAAATGGAAAATGGACACAAAATGGGAATTGAAAAGAAGCAATGAATGAAAAACATTTGGAAGAAAAATTGCACAGGATTGGAGATGATGGCCAAGAACATGAAAAGAATCAAAGATATAACCAATGTTTCAAGATTATGTGAGACTAGAACAGTGATGTGACCAGAGCTTGGGTGCATAATGGTAAATGGTAAAGTCATGACAAATTAAAACATGGATGTTCCCCTAGACACTACAGCTTTTTCCCTTTACACCCATTATATATATTTCTTAAACCAACAGAAATAGAATACAGCATACTTATGTAATTACAAAATTTCTAGTAGCCACTTTAAAAGGTGAAACAGAAACTGGTAAACTTAATTTTAGTAATGTATTTCACTTAACCTCATATATTCAAATATTATTTCGACATATAACCAATACAAAAAATATTAAGAGATTTTGATATATTTTACATTCTTCATTCTGTTTTACATGAATTTTTCAAAATCTGATTTTTACTTTACACTTACAGCACATCACAATTTAGCCACAAATGTAAGTGGCTACCATATTGGAAACACAAGTTTAGACTATTAAATACTATAATTAAGTTTTATTACTGGATGACTGGGGAAAGAAACTGAAGTATATTCATTCAGTGTTTACACTACTCAGCAATAAAAAGAAATGGACTATAATAGGGATAAATACTGCATGTTGTATTAGTCCGTTTTCATGCTGCTGATAAAGACATACCCAAGACTGTACAATTTACAAAAGAAAGAGATTTATTGCACTCACAGTTTCACGTGTCTGGGGAGACCTCACAATGATGGCGGAAGGTAAAGGCACGTCTCACATGGTGGCAGACAAGAGAGAGCTTGTGCAGGGAAACTCCCATTTTTAAAACCATCAGATCTCCTGAGACTTATTCACTATCATGAGGACAGCACAGGAAAGACCTGCCCCCACGATTCAATTACCTCCCACTAGGTCCCTCCTGCAACACATGGGAATTCAAGATTAAATTTGGGTGGGGACACAGCCAAACCATATTCTACCCCAGGACCCTCCCAAATCTCATGTCCTCACATTTCAAAACCAATCATGCCTCCTAGGCCTCCAGGCCTGTGATGGGAGGGGCTGCTGTGAAGACCTCTGACATGCCTTGGGGGACATTTTCCCCATCATCTTGGGGATTAACATTCGTCTCCTCATGACTTATGCAAATTTCTGCAGCTGGCTTGAATTTCTCCTCAGAAAATGGGATTTTCTTTTCCACTGCATTGTTAGGCTGCAATTTTCCAAACTTTTGTGCTGTTTCCCTTTTAAAACTGAATGCCTTTAACAACACCAAGTCACCTCTTGAGTGCTTTGCTGCTTAGAAATTTCTTCCACCAGACACCCTAAATCATCTCTCAATTTCAAAGTCCCACAGATCTCTAGGAAAGGGGCAAAATGCTACCAGTCTCTCTACTAAAACATAACAAGAGTCACCTTTGCTCTAGTTCCCAACAAGTTCCTCATCTCCATCTGAGACCACCACAGACTGGATTTCATTGTCCATATCATTATCAGTATATTGGTCAAAGCCACTCAACAAGTCCCTAGGGAGTTCCAAACTTTCCCACATTTTCCTGTATTCTTCTGAGCCCTCCAAACTTTTCCAACCTCTGCCTCTTACCCAGTTGCAAGGTCACTTCAACATTTGCATCAGCACCCGACTCTACTGGTACCAATATACTGTATTAGTTCATTTTCATGCTGCTGATAAAGACATACCTAAGACTGGGCAATCTACAAAAGAAAGAGGTTTATTGGACTCACAGTTCCACATGGCTGAGGAGGTCTCACAATCATGTTGGAAGGTGAAAGGCATGTCTCACATGGCAGCAGACAAGAGAAGAGAATTTGTGCTGGGAAACTCCCCCTTTTAAAACCATCAGATCTCCTGAGCCTTTTTCATCATCACAAGAACAGCACAGGGAAGACTTGCCCCCATGATTCAATTACCTCCCACCGGCTTCCTCCCACAACACGTGGGAATTCAAGATGAAATTTGGGTGGGGACACAGTCAAACCATATCAAATCTTTTATGCTAACTGAAAAAAAAAAATCAGATTCAAAAGGCTATATCCTATGTGATTCTATTTATGTGACATTTGGGAAAAGGCCAAAATTTAAAAAGCAAACACATCAGTGGTTGCCTGGGGCTGGGATTAGGGAAGGCGTTGACTAAATTCACAGGGAATTTTGGGGGTCTGATGGAACTGTTCTATGCTCAATTATAGTGATAGTTACATTACTGCATACGTTTGTCAAAACTCATAGAATTGTACACTAAAAAGTGTGAATTTACTGCATACAAATTATATCTAAGTGAATCTGATATTAAAATTTATTACAAGATAATGCTAATTATACAAGCCCAAAATGTTTAAAAAGCAGGGTTTTTAAATATGACCATACAAAAGAAAAATGTAAGGGTATTAATAAAGGGGGCACATTTTCTTACTAAATCTCACGATGTGCTATATTACATAATTCTTATCACATTTTACAAAGCAATCGCAAACAGTATATTTTTATTTTCACAATGGTACACTAATATAAAATGTTTTAAGCTAGGATAGTTTATTTAAAATACATTCTCCCCTTAAATATGACACCAAAAGCATAGGCAACCAAATCAATGTTAGATAAACTGGACTTCATCAAAATTTAAAACTTTTCACTTTGGGAGGCCGAGACGGGCGGATCACGAGGTCAGGAGATCGAGACCATCCTGGCTAACACGGTGAAACCCCGTCTCTACTAAAAAATACAAAAAAAAACTAGCCGGGCGAGATGGCGGGCGCCTGTAGTCCCAGCTACTTGGGAGGCTGAGGCAGGAGAATGGCGTAAACCCGGGAGGCGGAGCTTGCAGTGAGCTGAGATCCGGCCGCTGCACTCCAGCCTGGGCGACAGAGCAAGACTCCGTCTCAAAAAAAAAAAAAGAAAAAAAAAAAAAAAAAAAAAAAAAAAAATTTAAAACTTTTGTGCCTCAAAGAGTGCCATAAAGTGAAAGACAACCCACTGTATGGGAAAACTATTTGCAAATCATATATCTGATAAGGGACTTGTATCTAAACATATAACTTAAAAGTTCTTATTATTAATTTTTAAAAATCCAATTTAAAAAATGGGCAAAGATCTTAAGGACATTTCTCCAAATAAAATAGACAAATGCCATTAAGCACATGAAAAGATGTTCAGCATCATTAGTTATTAGGGAAATGCAAATCAAAACCACAATGAGGTAACTCTTTTACACTTGCAGTATGGCTATAATCAAAAAGATAATCTAGTAGATGTTGGTGAGGATGTGTAGAAATTAGGACCTTCATGCACTACTGGTAGGAATGTAAAATGGTACAGGCAGTTTGGAAAACAGCAATTCCTCAAAAGGTCAACACAAGATTTCCATATGACCCAGCAATTCCATTCCTGGCTATATAACCAAGAGAAAGGAAAACATATGTGCACACAAAAACTTATACATGCATATTGAAAGTATTTAAAATTGCCAGACAGTAGAAACAACCCAAATAACCCAAAGCTACCAACTGATAAACAGGTAAATTAAATGTGTTATATATAACAGAATATTACTTGCCAATAAAAAGAAATAAAGTACTGATAGGTGCTGCAACATGGATGAACCTTGAAAACATCTTAAGTAAAAGTCACAAAGACCACATGTTATATGATTCCATGTATATGAAATATCCAGAATAGACAAATTTATTGAGACACAAAATAGATTAGTGGTTGCCTAGGGCTGTAAGGGATTGAGGGGAGCAGGGTCAGGGTGTGGTAGCTAAAGGGTATGAAGTGTTCTTTAGGGATTATGAAAATGGTTGTAGTGATAGTTGCACAATTCTATGAATACACCAAAAGCCACTGAATTGTATACTTTAAAAGTATACTTTATACTTTACATCTCAATACAGTTGTTAAAAAATATTCTATGGCAGGGGAAAGAGTTTTCAGTAAATACTAATAAAATAACTGAACTGTCAAAATGGCATCTATACAAATGTGTAACCTTAATAATTTTATTGTATTTTTGGCATTAAGTTAGGAAAAATACTAAAATAATTACCCTTTCTACTGAAGACAACTGCTGCTGTAATCCATCACACTTTTTGTTTGCTTCTTCGAAAAGAGTCTTATATTTTTCTACTTGAGACTGCTGCATATTAATTGTTCGCTGCTGTCTCATAAAATCTTCTTCAAATTTTTTTACTTGAGACTTTAAATTCTGAATTTCATCCTCCTATAGTTATGAAATTATAGATTATGTGAAAAAAATGTAAGATTTGTTATCAAAACAAAGCAGAAAAAAGAAGTTTCATATGTTCTTTGACATTTATACAAATTTCATGAAAAACAAATTAGTCTATTTTTATCTTCAAAAATGGAAGTCAAATGTTTCATTTGCATTTAATAGCTTACACTACACTTGTAAGACTAATATAGAGAATACTAATTATAACAAAAATGTAAGATATTTCAGCTCTGTGAAAATTCAACATATCAGAATAAAGTTCAGTACTTATATACAATTTTTGAATTCAAAATTTAACTATGATTTATATCTAAATAAAGTTATTCAAAATGTAATTGAAATTGCTCCTAAAATGTCTTTGAATATTACAGCCTTTTAAGAGGTTTTTAAAGCTTACCTTTTTATTGCATTCACATACAACATTATCCAATTCCTCCTGCATAACACGGAGTTTGGCCTTTAGAAATCTGATCTGTGCTTCTGTGAATTTAAATAATTATATTTACTGTCTTTTGCTGAATCTAAGATGACATCAATTGTAAGACAGGCCATTACTTTATAAAGAAGAAAATACTCAAGATGGGGAGTCAAATAGGAGACATCTGTTAGGGGGCACTATAGGTACTAAACAGTCCTAATGAAAGGGTCAATGACGAATAAATCCAGTCAACAGAAAGAAATCACAGGTAGTATTCACATAAGTTTGCAGACTAAATTCACACTCGCCAGGGTGGTCCAAACTACATCAGAGAATTTAAAGTGTTCTCAGGTCAGTAATGTCCCTGAGTGTTTGGTAGAAACAAACATAAATCTTCTCTAGTCATTGTGATTACAAAATGCCACTGTCAGCTTCAATCTAGTCATTGTGATTACAAAATGCCACTGACTGTAATGCAGATGCCAATTTCTGAGCAGTTAAAATGTAGTATATGTGTCTTTGAAGCAAAGAAATACACTAATACCTTACTGTCTAAGCTTTCTCTCACAAACCTTCAAGATCTATCTTTGGTATTTTACTGCAAGCAAAAGTCCATTA
This sequence comes from Chlorocebus sabaeus, assembly GCF_047675955.1. Lineage (NCBI taxonomy): Eukaryota > Metazoa > Chordata > Mammalia > Primates > Cercopithecidae > Chlorocebus > Chlorocebus sabaeus. The sequence continues at coordinate 31,963,183 of NC_132929.1, read as the reverse complement.
TTCAATAATATCAGCAGTAAATCTTTGAAGTTTATAGGCCCGTAAAGTAAATAAAGTGAAAACTGAATTAAGAACTCACTCATAAGTCATTCGGTCATTTGTTCAAAATGGCATAGTAGGAATATTATAAAACAATCATGAAATTTATCTTGAGGAAACACTTGGAACTGCTCTGAGAAGTCATTAGGACAAATCCACTAAGCCATACACATGTGATGTGCACAGCATAAAACATCTCCATACACACTTCCAGCTTTTTTAAGTGCCCTCAGTGTTATCATCGAGCTGATGAATTATGGGTTGGCTCTAACTCTACCTAGGTCTCTTTGGCCTCAACTCTCCTACCATGTAACTCCAGGTGAGCATGGAATAGAGGGAAATGACAAATTAAAAAGTGTGAAGTTGACAGTAGTTGGCCTCTGAGGGAAAGAAGGAAGAAAAAATAGAAAAGCATGACTTTTCCCATTTCTTTTTCTCCCTAACTCTAACCTTAGTAACTCTACCTCAACTCTAACTCAAGGAGCAGAGTGCTCCCATGTCTGGAGGCCCACAGTACTAAACTCTGCTCCCCACTCGACCCTAGCTTTAATCTTACAAAGTAATCTGTGCTCCCAAACTACTTCTTGATCTTTTTTCTCCCACACATAACCAAACCATTCCAAGCAATCACCTGAAATAAGAGAAAATTGTCCCAAAGAAGAAGACACCTAGACCAGTGATACTAAAAAGGGAACACAGGGAGGCAGTTCTAACAGGGCCATGGGACCTGGGACCATGTTCCTCTACCGAGGAACAATCAACGCCTGGGTATCACATCCTCAAAAGCATCTTAGAGAGACCTAAAGGCAACTTACTGCTCCACTTACATTTCCTTACCATAACTAGCCCTAGAAAGCTTGATTCGGTCAGTAAATATAGTAAGTGCAGAAGAAAATTGCTCCCTACTTATGACTAGTATATAACACAATAATTATTACACATATAAATTATGATTTCTCACAGAATCAGATAATTTTAAAGATAAACTGATATGGTTTGGATCTGTGTCCCCACCCAAATCTCATGTTGAATTGTAATCCCCAAGTGTTGGAGGTGGGGCCTGGTAGGAGGTGAATGGATCATGGGGGCGATTTCTCATAAATGGTTTAGTATCATCCCTTTTGGTACTATCCTCATGATAGTGACTTCTCATGAAATCTGATTGTTTAAAAACATGTGGCACCTCCCCCCTCTATCTCTTGTTCGTGATCCTACCATGTGAGGTGTCTCACTCCCTGTTTGCCTTCCGCCATGATTGGAAGTTTCCTGTGGCCTCCCCAGAAGCAGAAACTGCTATGCTTCCTGTACAGCCTGCAGTACCATGAGCCAATTAAACCTTTTCTTTATAAATTACACAGTCTTAGGTATTTCTTTATAGCAGTGCAGGAACAGACTAATACATAAACTTTATGATCATCTAATACAAACTGCTAAATTTTCAAATGAATAAACTGCTATTACAGAGGTGCTAAGTGGCTTGCCTGTAGTCACAATTAATTGTATTATAGTTCGGCAGTAACTAGTTCATATATACTCAATTGTCTTACTTTTTTGCTTCAATAGCATAGGAGGCTCCTCATAAATTTAGTAATGTTTTTAGTTGATTGAAATTTAGTATTATTCTAGTGATACGCAAAGAATGAGTTAATAAGAAAAATTATATACATTAGAAAATTCATTTATTTTACCTGATGCAATGTCAATTCATTTGTCCTTTTGCATGTGTTGATTTAACATGCAATAAATAAAATATAGTAACAGTAAACGAAAAAATTCAGAAAAACTTTTTAAATATTGTAACAATAAGCGATGGGTATTTTAACTTAAGTTGAAATGTATTCAATCAAACCAGTAAATACAGTCTTTTTTATTTTTACTTTTTATAATGGAAAATATGAAACATAAAAGTAGGCAAGTTCAATGAACCCCATTTACCCACTGCCTATCTTTAACAATGACTGACTCATGGCCAGTTTTATTTCATCTATAATCCCATTCATTCCTCCCTCCACCACATCCTACTAGATTATACTGAAACAAACCAAGACATCACAATACATTTTTTTTTAATGTAAGAAATAGTTCCCCAAGACTTCCTCTTCTAAGTAACTGTGCTATAAAGATAAAAATAAGAAACAAAAGAAAATCTACCTGTTCCAATGTCATTACTAACACCAGAAAAAATATCATCTGTATATTCAGGTAAGCCTTCTTCCTCCAGTTGCCCTTCAATTTTGCTAATTGTTTTTGCAAGGGAAAAGTCTGAGAAATCCTCTGGAATGGCAACATCGTCGGCAGTTTGGACATCAGAGTATTTCAATTTAACACTAAAAAATAAAAATTAAATACATATGTATGTATATACACACATGTGAACAAAATAGAAAGGTAGAAAGGATATATGCCTTTTACTCAAATAAGCAGATCAAAATTATAAATTTAAATTTATGATGAAATCTGTAATTGATATTAAGGCTTATATTACAAGAGGCTACTATTACACATTTGAAATTTATGATGAAATCTACATATGATACTTTCAAGGACTATATTACAAGAGACTTAGCAGATTTTTGGTCTTTATGAATCGCATGACCACAGAGCTAGAGAAGGCTTTATGAGGCCAGATGGTCTAGACTTTGCCTCCATATAAGGGAATACGAAAACTAAGAGTACTGCACTTGGCCTCCTAGGTCAAATCCAGCCTGTGGCTTTGAAATTTACATGCCTCTGGAGAAAAACTGTACAAACTGACATCACCCTGGCCATAATTCTGCGAACAGCAAAGAAAAATACCTCTTGAAAAAAAATTACAGAGTGAAGAGCTAATAGCTCAATCAAATAACATTTTTTTCCACCCAAAGAAACACATTCTTACCACGATCAATATTAACCAAAAAGTTGGATTTGATTTTTTTTTTTTAATGAAATGGAGAAGACCGACAAAATAAAACTCATTTCTAAAGGCACTGAGGAATGGGCGAGGCCTAATTCATTGACACATCAACAAATTTATGGTTCTGAAAGCCAAATTCACTTTTAAAACATAAGCAAATGCTTCAGAATTCTTTTCTTTTCATTTTAATTTTTTGTGGGTACACAGTAGGTGTACATATTTATGAGATGTTTTGATACAGGAATGCAATGTGAAATGAGCACATTATGAAGAAGGGGGTATCCATCCCCTCAAGCATTTATTGTTTGAATTACAAACAATCTAAATATACTCTTTAAGTTATTTTAAAAATACAATTAAGTTATTATTGGCTATGGTCACCCTATTGTGCTATCAAATAGTAGGTCTTGGTCTTCGGAATTCTATTTGAAAAATCAACTTTTTAAAAAAAAAATGTGAAGTCTGAAAAGGTAACCCTTTCCAGTTATGTATGCATGTATGTGGCCTGTAAGTTCTTTTCTTCAATCTATTGTATAGTTATTTTCTGTTCCTTATCACTTTACTCTATTTTTTCCATCCCTTTTATTTAAAAAAAAAACAAAAACAAAAAAGTTATTTAAACAATTAAAAGACACAAAAATGAACAAAGATTTTTCCAAAATTACAATGCAGTGATCAGTTTGGGTAAGTAATAGACATCTAAATGTAATAACTGACTGAAGATGGTTGGTGCAACTCAATCCTCCACCTTTTCTAGAAAGCATCCTATCCTAGGGAGCATCTTGGGTCCCTTTTTATGCCTATAATACTAAGAACTGTCTTGAATTCTTTCTCACCAAAAACAATAAAATGTAAATTATAATTATATTATAGTCCTATTTAGAGCATGGCAAATAATTCTGTAGCTCAATAGACAAAATAATGTATGCACTTTGTCAAATACTCAAAAACTAGACTATTGAGCCTATTTGAGAGAACTAGGCAGCGATCAAAAAACAAAACAAAACAAAACAAACCTCAGTTACAGTCACAGTTCTAAGAGAATAAATCACTAGAAATAACATTTATAAAAATTTTAGATTTAGAATTTTTCTTGAGAACAATATAAAATATTTGTTAACTGCTGCAAAACATTTCTGAGTAGAAAATGTTCTAAATTACTGAATGTGGATAAGATATATGCGGGGTAACTTAATGTTTAGGGTATAAAAAGATCTGGAAAAACAAACAGAGCTTAATAATTAAGAATGATGGTATTGTGAATTATAAAACTAAAAAAAAAAATACTTTGAAAACTATACTATACCTTGAATTTGTTTTCCTTCCTTTATTTGCAGAGTGTAATTTGTTTTGAACCTTGTTTACAGGATCAATGTTTTTGGTCTTTGGCTACATTAAAAGAATTGAAAGTATTGATTAATTAGAGTCTAATCATTTGCCAAAGAAAGCAATTCTGTAACACATAGAATTGCTATTTTGCTACACAGAAAAACTGCTATTTTGATGGAATTACCAAAAATGTGTTTTCAAGAATATCACAACTGTATAGCTGGAAAAGACCTAGATAATATCAAAACCAAGAAATTCAAGGATAAGGAAAATGAGTCCTAAAGATTCAATGGTATTCAGCTAGCCAGTGGACTGTCGTGAATAAATCTGGACATTCTGACTCACAGAATTTAGTTCTCCTCACGAACCAATTATTCCCCAGGCAGGCCTTCCGTGGCCTTCAGGTATACAGTTCCCTTGGCTTAGGTCTCCATGGATGGGAAACATAGATCCCAGTATGTTCTACACCTAGAAGAGTGATCTCTACACTGTAAATATTTAAATGAATGAACAAACTTTTCAAATCACCTTCTTTGCATATGAGTATCATTCTTTTTCAGGTCTTCGCTCTACTAGATGTAAGCTTCAGAAAAAAAAAATAAGCCTCAGTTTACAAAGTCATTTCACCTAGAATTTTTTCCACTGTACCTCCAAATTATTCAGTGAAATTATGAGACAACAAAGGGTTCCATTTATTATATGAGTGACATTTCATAAATGCATCCCTCTGAGTATCAAGGTTTATATTGTTTCTGTTGAGTCATACCCCTTCTCTGCTTTGTCTAAGAAAAGTCTAAAAAAACCTAAGTTCTACAGAATATAATTGTATTCAGAGAAAGTTTCATTTCATACCTTAGTTTCTGAATGAAGATGAACTATCCCTTCAGATGGTAATACACCTCTGCAGACCAAAAATAAACATTATACATTAATAATAGATGACACTGAGCTGAGACAATGATATTCAACAATTGTATTTGAAAGGGAAACTAATTCAACTATCAAATAATCTTTGCTATAACTGTAGTTATCCACATGTTAATTTATTCTGAATGAGTACCATAAACAAGAAAAATGCTTTGGTTAAATAATTCACCTTTAAGAAGATACACTATAATGCCAATATTCCTAGTAGGAAACTAGCAAAAATTTTAATGAATGCAAATCATCAAGAATAATTGTGGGCTATCCACAGCAATTACCCATTTTACAAATGATTCACCACAAGGCTTTTTATTATGAGCCCACTCAATGTTACCGTTCTTTTAATCCACTTAAAACACTTGGTCAGTGCCTGTTTTCCTCATTATACTGTGAACTCTATGAGGGCAGAAATCATGTCTGCCTTGTTCAATATTCTATGCCTAGTCAATTTAAAAGCTTATATGCCAGGTACTACTGGCTTAAGTATTTGTTGAGTGCATGAATAAACACATCTAAAATGCAATTTATTTTTATATACAAGGTTTTCAAAATATATTTGTAGTTTAAAACAAGGAGTGTTGGCAAGGCGCGGTGGCTCACACCTGTAATCCCACCACTTTGGGAGGCAAAGGCGGGCGGATCACAAGGTCAGGAGATCGAGACCATCCTGGCTAACACAGTGAAACCCCATCTCTACTAAAAACACAAAAAATTAGCCAGGCGTGGTGGCGGGCACCTGTAGTCCCAGCTACTTGGGAGGCTGAGGAAGGAGAATGGCATGAACCCAGGAGGTGGAGCTTTCAGTGAGCCGAGATTGCACCAGTGCACTCCAGAGCGAAACTCCGTCTCAAACGACAGCAACAAAAAAACAAGGAGTGTTTATGGAAGTCTGTAAACTATGGCCCACAGGCTGAATCCACCCACTTATTCATTTATGTATTATCTGTGGCTGTTTTCACACTACAACCTTAAAGTTAAGTAGGTACAACACAGACTAGCCCACAAATCTAAAAATATTTGCTATCTGCCCCTTTACAGAAAAAGTTTGCCTAACACATTGTCTTTGGCATTGTATTTACATCTCTGAAAACATACCATGTTAGCATCCATTATTGCTATGAAAAAACTCCGTCATATCCCCTGAGAAGTCCTAACCATTGGAGAGGACATACAACTAAAATTATTTTCCATCAGATGCCTCCCACTGAGCTAGCCATGCATAAGTTTTTTCAGTATTAAATACAAAGATACACTTAGATAAATAAACCTCTTAACTATTAGAAATACCTCTGGGAAGAAAAAAAAGGCTTTCAAAATATGTTAAAAATTACAGAAACTAAAGAATCACTCTCACAAATGACATGAAAATGTTTCCAAATATTATACAAATTTTAAGTGTCCTCTTTAATCTTCCTCATTTTAAATTAATGTTTGTCATTTCTTTAGTACATTTTCTGTACCTCTCATTCCATTCCCCAACACACATGTATACATATCAGTCAAAAGACATTTAAGGGTTATCTGTCTCCATCAGATTTTGCAATATTACTTTGCTAGTATATTTCCATGAAAAATAAGCTATAATATGGTATTTTTACTTTTGTTTAACTCCATGAAATGTTTGTAATATGATGGAGATGACTGTATGGTAAACCATGCTTCAAGCAGACTGGAGGATATGTATACTACATTATTAGGAAATTAAACTCTGGTTTCCCATCACAGTTTTTGACAGAGTCATCCTGGGTGTTGAAGACCTATTTAAATATATTCTTCCTTATTTAGGTGGAATATCATTGTTCCAACCTGAAATGAATGGTTTCTTTACAGAATTATCTCCCATATTCAGCAATTCCCAACTGATCACCAAATGCCATGTTTTACATGGTAAAAGCCATCTGTTCAAACAGTAGCATTAAAAAAACTGATAGATAAACAGAGCGTTATCATCACAACATCATCTGTTGTTAGTATCATTTCAGTTCTTCAGTTTACTGGATAAACACCATGTTAAATCTTATGTATAATCCAAATTTTGGAATTTTGATAATTTAAATATCTTCATAGAATATCAGAGTATTACATCTAATAAAGTGGTTTCATGTTATATGTATGCATACATATGTATATCAAAATATAAAAATATGTACTTGAGGTACTTAAAAAATACTCAAAAGCAACACATATTAACTTCTTGGAAACAAGATCAGGTCTGTTTACTCACCACTGTAATACCAGTAGCTAGACCTGGCACTAACAGTGTTCAAAAATTATTTTTTTCAGGTTTGAGATATAATTGATATATCATACAATATACTCTTTTTACATATACAGTTCAATATGTTTTAGCAAACGTATATTGTCACATAACCACCACAACCACAAGACAGAGAATATTTCCATCATCTCAAAAAGTTCCCTTGTGTTGCTTGGTAGTCCCCTAACCCCTACTCAAGCCCCAGACAACCATTTTGATTTCTGTCCCTAAAGCTCTGCCTTTTCCAGAGCATCAAATAAGTGGAAACATAGATTATATATGTTTTTTAGCCTGGCTTCTTTCACTTAGCAAATATGTTGTTATTCTACTAGTAGTTCATGGCTTTTTATTGCCAAGTAGTATTCCACTGCATGGATATACCATAATTTCATGCAGGTTTTTTCATGGATATATGTTTATATTTCTCTTGGGTAAATATCTAGGGAAGGAAATACTGGATTGTATGCAATAATTATTTTTGAATACATGAATAATATCCCAATATTTCACATGAGCCAAATATACTGCCATGTAGGAATAAACTTCTCTTTTGTCTCTAAACCCTGTAGGGCTGTGCACCTCTTACAGCCTGCTTCTTGATCTTAGAATACTGGGAGGTGGGGTACCCATAGCTGTTTTAATATTTTAAAAGCCACAAATAATTTTAGTCCATTCTTAGAGTTTCTTTGCTGATAAAACTTTCCCCCAAACTAGTAGGTTTCTTCCCTATTTAATTTCAGTCAGTTCTACATGCCATTACATCACCTACAATTCTTTCCAAGACTAATTCTTTTCTTTATTTCTTCACCTGACCTCTCTTTCTCAATTTAAAAATGGGTTAAACAGTGTCAAGCTTCTAAGGAGAGACTATAACTTTAGTTAGGTCTTTGCCGTGGGTCATTTTGCCCAAATGAAAAGTTTCACTATGTGCCATTTAATCTGATTCTTGCCCTGAGAAGCCTTAATCCATTGGAAAATTTTATCAATAGTCATAAAGTCCACATGTTTAGACTGATATTTGCCTCAAGGTTGAATTTTGATAGGCTTTTGTTCCTTACAGATTTTCTCGATTTTACCTTGTAATTCTTGAGGTCTAAAACCAGTTTACTCCACAACTTGACAATTACAACAAGGGTAATCAAGCACATTATGTGCTACTGGCATAATGACAGCTATATAGATCAATGGAACAGATATGAAAGTCCAAAAATAAAACCATATGTCTACAGTCAACTGATTTTTGACAGGAGTGCTAAGAACATTCAATGGGGAAAGAATAGTCTTCTCAACAAATAATGCTGAGACAAATGACTATCCATGTGCAAAAGAATGGAGGTTGACTCTTATACCACATACAAAAATTAACTCAAAATGGATCAAAGAACCTGAATCTAAGAATTAAAACCATAAAGCTCTTCAAAGAAATCATGGTTGTAAATCTTTGTGAATCTGAATTAGATAATCAGGTATTCCCTTTTATTTCTGCTTGCAAATCAGCCAAATCTATCCCAAACTTGTCTCTTCAGAGCACATACTGAGGCCGGGTGCAGTGGCTCACGCCTGTAATCCCAACACTTTGGGAGGCCGAGGCGGGCGGATCACGAGGTGAGGAGATCGAGACCATCCTGGCGAACACGGTGAAACTCCGTCTCTATTAAAAATTCAAAAAAAATTAGCCGGACGTGATGGCGGGTGCCTGTAGTCCCAGCTACTCGGGAGGTTGAGGCAGGAGAATGGCGTGAACCCAGGAGGCGGAGCTTGCAGTGAGCCAAGATCGGGCCACTGCACTCCAGCCTAGGCGACAGAGCAAGGCTCCATCTCAAAAAAAAAAAAAAAGAGCACATACTGCTAATATTGTGTTTCAGCCTCTTTCCCCAGAGAACAAGTTCATTAGACACCTGTTGTGCCTCCCAATTTACCACAGATGACAGTTTGACTTAATTCATTGCCACTACATAACATTAATCCTTTATCTTTTCAGCCTCCAATATCAGTTTCCTTGCTGGTTCCCACCTAACTGCTAAGGTAATGCCACACTTCTGAGTTTTTGTTACGCAGCATTCCATTCCCAATACCAATTTCAACCTTAGCAAAGATAAGCAGGCTAGTAACCTAAAAATTCCAGCGGCTTAACCCATTCAATGCAGCCATAGTGAGGAAGAAGGACCCTTTTTTCTACATGTTCCACACATGGTCACCCAGAGACCAGGCTAGGAGATTTTACCAATTGGAATTTTACTCATCTTCATGGCTGGAAAGTCAGCTGGAGGTTCACACACAATTCTTGTCTGTTTTGGCTTGGAAAAGATTAACTAAACTTCCCTTCATAGCCCACTGACAACTGTAAGAGACCTGGAATGTTTGGTGATCATCATTGTGTCTGCTACAATATGATTTCATAGTTTTATTCACATCAGTTATATACTTTTTCCTGTTTCCTCTCTAAAGTTTTTAAAATGAGGACAAGAATATACATTTCAAAATAATATTTTGAAAATTACATGAGATAAAGGGCTTCCACTGTGTCGGATTGGTATAAGCCCCCTATATATACATTATTCTTAAAATTATAGAATTTTCAATGTTTGCATGCAAAAAGATCTTATATAGTTAAAGATCCATGTACATCATTTTAAAAGAAGGTGATTGAGAATTTAAGTTACTTACCTTAAACTGTAATCATCTTCATCATCACATGATTTCATTTGTTTTGAAACAGGCCTAGATCGTACTTCTTGCCGATCTCTCTTAAATGAGTAAAGAAAGGTCATATATCATACAGAAAAAAAACCAAACCACTAAGATATATTCAAGTGCCTCTCTGAACATTCATCATTTCAGAACTATCCTGGGTTTCCATAACATAAAGGCACAGAATTCTAAATGCTATAGTATGAAGATAAGGTCTATAACACTAGTTGCACCTTTCATTTGTTATGGGTTACAAAATTCCATCCTAAGGGGAAAATGTAAGAATATCAAGGCCTTTACATAATATTTCTAATTCCGGCTTCCCCATCCCTTTAGAGTCTTTCAACTTACACAGCATACAAGAGAAATTAGAAGTAGGCACAAGACATTTTTTTAAAAATTCACTTAATGGGTAGAAAAATTTGTCTCAAATCAGGAAAAACTTCAATGTTGAGAAGACTGTGAAGATGCTAAAAGTGAAGTATCAGGAGTAAAAGCTTTTGACAAAGACACATCAAGAAATTAAAGTGAGGCAAGATGGTGGAATAGAAGCCTACACTATTCATATCCTCTGCAGGAACACCAAATTTTAACAACTACCTGCACATAAAAACATCATCATGAGAGCTAAAAATCAGGTGAGCAATCACAGTACCTGGTTTTAACTTCATATCATTGAAAGAGTCATTGAGGAAGGCTGGAGAGATTTAAATTGCTGATACCACCCCTCCCTGACTCACTCCTGCAGTGGCTGTGCAGCCTGAAGAAGTCTGTGTACTTGGGGGAGGGACAGCACAGTGAATGGGGGACTGTACACTGAACTCAGTGCTGCCCTGTCAGAGTGGAGAGCAAAGTCGTGTGGGGCTGAGACAGTACCCATGCATGGAGGAAGCATTTGGACTAGCTATATCCAGAGGAAAATCGCCCATCCCATGGGTCAGAACTCCAGTTTGTCAGCAAGTCACCACCACTGACCAAAGTGCTCTGGGGTCCTAGGTAAACTTGAAGGCAGTCTAGGATACAAGGACTCCAATTTCTAGGCAAATCCTAGTGCTGGGCTCGGCTCAGAGCCAGAGGACTAGGGTGGCACATAGGGAGACACCAACTGTGACCTAGGGAAACACCAACCGTGGCACTAAAGGATTGCTTCTGCCATGCCTTCCCCAATACCAGGCAGTGCAATTCGCAACAACAAAAGTGTCTCCTTCCTTCTGTTTAAGGAGAGGAGAGGAAAGAGTAAAGAGGACGTTATCTTGCATCTTGGATACCACCTTGGCCATGGAAGGCATCCAGTGGGGTGCCAGGCAGAGTCACACAGCCACCATTACAAGCCCTAGCTCCTGAATGACATTTCTAGACACACCCTGGGCCAAGAGGGAACCTGCTGCCTTGAAGGGAAGGACCTAGTTCTGACAGCGTTCATCACCTGCTGACTAAAGGGACCTTGGGCCTCAAATAACCAGCAGCAATACCAAGGTATTAATAGTAGGCCATGGCCCTTGGGCTCTGAGACACACTGACTTCAGGGGTGGCCCAGCACATTCCCAGTTATAGTGGCTACAGTGAAAGACTCCTTCTGCTTGTGAAACAGAGGAAAAAGTAAAGGGACCTTTGTCTTGCACCTTAAGTACCAGCACAGCCACAGCAGGGCAGAGCACCAAGTGGACTCTTGGGGTCCCTGATTCCAGGATTTGACTCTTAGACAGCATTTCTAGACTTGCCCAGGGCCAGAGGGGAGCCCATTCCCTTGAAGGGTGAGTCCCAGGCCTGGTAATACTCACCACAACCTGACTGAAAAGCCCTTGGGCTTTAAGTGAACACTAGCAGTGGCCTGGCAAAACCCCGCTATGGACTGGTGGTGGTGGTGACCACAAGGAGAGGCACCTCTGCCTGTGGAAAGGGGAGGGGAGAGAGTGAAGGACTTTATGTTGTAGTCTGAGTGCCAGCTTAGCCACAGAACACTAGAGCACCAGATAAATTCCTAAGATTTCTAACTTCAATCTCTGACTACTAGACAGCATCTCTAGACCCACCCAGGGCCTGGGGGAACCTGCCATCCTGAAGAAAAGGACACAAACCTGGCTGGCCTCATCACCTGCTGACTGTAGAGCTCTAGGGCCTTGAGTGAATATAGGTGGTAGCCAGGTAGTGTTTATAGCAGGTTGTGGGCAAGATCCAGTGCTGTTCTGGCTTCAGGTTTGACCCAGCACAATCCCAGTGGTGCTGGGTACAGGGGTGCTTGCATCACCACACCCCTAGTTTCAGACAGCTCAGCACAGAGAGAAAGAGACTCCATTTGTCTGGGAGAAAATAAAGGAAGAGAAAGAGTCTCTGTCTGATAACCCAGAGAATTCTTCCGGATCTTATCCAAGACCACCAAGGCCTCTACGAGTTGGCAAGAACCCTAGTGATATTGGGCAGGGGACCCAAGTCCCTTTAAATAACTGGAAAGCTTTCTCAAGAAAAACTGGCACAAATAAGCTCAGACTGTGAAGAGTACAATACTTAACTCTTCAATGCCTACACACTGACAAACATCTACAAGCATCAAGATCACCCAGGAAAACATGGCTTTGCCAAATGAACTAAATAAGATACCAGTGACCAATCCTGGAAAAACAGAGACATGTGACCTTTCAGACAGTGAATTCAAAATAGCTGTTTTGAGAAAGCTCAAAGAATCTCAAATAATGGAAAAGGAGTTCAAAATTCTATCAGACAAATTTAACAAAGAGATTGAAATAATTAAAAAGAACCAAGCAGAAATTCTGGAGTTAAAAATGCAACTGACATACTGAAGACTGCATCAGAGTCTCTTAATAGCAGAACCAATCAAGCAGAAGAATTAGTAATCCTGAAGACATGCTATTTGAAAATACAGAGGAGACAAAAGAAAAAAGAATGAAGCATGCCTACAACATCTAGAAAATAGGCTCAAAGGGACAAATATAAGAGTCATTGGTCTTAAAGAAGAGGCAGAAAGAGAGAGAGAGGTAGAAAGTTTATTTGAAGGGATAATATCAGAGAACTTCCCAAACCTAGAGAAAGTTATCAATGTTCAAATAAAAGAAGATTATAGAACACCAAGCAGATTTAACACAAAAAAGACTACCTCAAGGCATTTAATAATCAAACTCCCAAAGGTCAAGGATAAAGAAAGGATCCTAAAAACAGCAAGAGAAAAGAAACAAACAACATACAAAGAAGCTCCAATACATCTAGCAGCAGACTTCTCAGTGGAAACCATACAGACCAGGAAAGAGCGGCATGACATATTTAAAGGGCCGAAGAAAAAAAAATCTTTTACCTTAGAATAGTATATCCAGCAAAAATATCCTTCAAACATTAAAGAGAATAACACATCTTCCCAGAAAAACAAAAGCTGAGGCATTCCATCAACACTAGACCTGTCCCACAAGAAATGCTAAAGGTAGTTCTTTAATCTAAAAGAAAAGGATGTTAATGAGCAAGAAGAAATCATCTGAAGGTACAAAACTCACTGGTAATAGTAAACATAAAGAAAAACACAGAATATTATAACACTGTAATTGAGTGTGACCTACTCTTAAGTAGAAAGACTAAATGATGAACCAATTAAAAATAATAACTACAACAACTTTTTAAGACACAGACAGTACAATAACACAGAAACAGTAACAAGTTAAAAACTAGGGAGATAAAAGTGTAGAGCTTGTGTTAGTTTTCTTTTTGCATGTTTGTTTATGCAATCAGTGTCAAGTTGTCATCAGCTTTAAACAATGGGTTATAAGATAGTATTTGCAAGCCTCACAGTAACCTTAAGTCAAAAAACATACAATGACCACACAAAAAATAAAAATCAGGAAATTAAATTATACCACAAGAGAAAATCAACTGGAAAACAACTGGAAAACAAATAATGAAATGGCAGGATTAAGGCCCTTATCAGTAATAACATTGAATGTAAACGGACTAAACTCTTCAATCAAAAGACGGACTGGTTTAATGGATGATAAAACAAGACCCCATGATCTGTTGCTTACAAGAAACATACTTCACTTATAAAGATATATATAGACTGAAAATAAAAAGGGTAGAAAAAGATATTCTACACCAAAAAGAAAAAAAAAGCAGGAGAACCTATACTTAGATAAAATAGATTTCAAAACAAAAACTGTAAGAAGAGACAAAGAAGGTCATTATATAATGCTAAACAGGTCAATCCAGCAACAGGATATAATGATTGTATATATATGCACACAACACTGGAGCACCCAGGTACATAAAGCAAATATTATTTGAGTTAAAGAGAGAGCTAGACCGCAATACAATAATAGCTGGAGACTTCAGCACCCACTTTTGGCACTGGACAGATTTCCCAGAAAGAAACTCAACAAACATCAGATTTAATCTGCACTACAGAACAAGTGGGCCCAATAGACATTTACAGAACATTTCATCCAAAGGCTACAGATACACATTATTCTCCTCAGCATGAATATCATTCTCAAGGACAGACCATATGTTAGGTCACAAAACAAGCTGTAAAATATGTTAAAAACTGAAATAATATCAAGCATCTTCTCTGACCACATGGAATAAAACTAGACATTAATAACCAGAACTTTGGAAACTATACAAAGACACAGAAATTAGATGACATGCACCTAAATTACCAGTGGGTAAATGAAGAAAATAAGAAGGAAATTGAGAAATTTATTGAAACAAATGATAATGAAAACACAACATGCCAAGATCTATGGGATATAGTGAAAGCAGTACTAAGAGGGAAATTTATGCAGCTGTAAGTGCCTACAACAAAAAAGAACAAAAACTTCAAATAAATGACTTAGCAATGCATCTTTTCTTTTTTTTTTTTTTTTTTTTTTTTTTTGGTTTGTTTGTTAGTTTGAGGCAGAGAGAAACTCTGATGCCCAGGCTGTAGTGCAGTGGCATGATCATGGCTCACTACAGACTGGACCTTCCTAGGCTCAACCATCCTCCCTCCTCAGCCCCCCAAGTAGTTGGAACTACATGCGTGCACCACCACATCTGACTAATTTGTATTTTTTTCTAGAGATGGACTTTCACCATGTTGCCCAGGCTGGTCTCAAACTTCCGGGTTCGAGTTGCATGCCTTGGCCTCCCAAAGTGCTGGGATTATAGGCATCAGCCACCACATCCAGCCAGCAATGCATCTTAAAGAACCAGAAAAGCAAAAGCAAACCAAACCCAAAATTAGTAGAAGAAATGAAGATTAGAGCATTTGAGATTAGAGCATAGAGAATTTGAAATGAAGAAAAGATTGATGAAACAAAAAGTTTATTTTTTTTAAGATAAGCAAAATTAATAGACTAACAAAGAAAATAAAGGACACGACCCAAATAAATAAAATTAGAGATTAAAAAGGAGGCATTACAACTGACAATGAAGAAATTCAAAGGCTCATTAGTGGCTATTATGAGCAACTATATGTCAATAAATTAGAAAATCTAGAGGAAACAGATAAATTCCTAGACACATACATACAACCTACCAAGATTGAACCATGAAGAAATCCAAAACCTAAACAGAACAATAATAAGATTGAAACCACAATAAAAAAAATTTTCCCAGTAAAGAAAAGCCCAGGACCTGATGGCTGCACTGTGAATTCTACCGAACATTTAAAGAAGAACTAATACCAAACCAACTCAAACTATTCCAAAAATTGGAGGAGGAAGGACTACTTCCAAACTCATTTTACGAGGCTAGTATTACCCTGATACCAAAACCAAAGACACATCAAAAAAAGAAAACTACGTGCCAATACCTCTAATGAATATTGATGCAAAAATCCTCAAAAAATACTAACAAACAGAATTCAGTAATATATTAAAAAGATCATTTGTCATGACCATGTGGGATTTACCCCAGGGATGTAAGGACGGTTCAGCATACACAAATCAATCAATGTGATACATCATATCAATAGAATGAAGGACAAAAACCATATGATCATTTCAACTGATCCTGGAAAAGCATTTGATAAAATTCAACATCCCTTCATGGTAAACACACTTCAAAAACTGGGTATAAAAGGAACAGACCTCAATATAATAAAACCCATATATGACAGACCCACAGCTAGTGTAATACCGAATGGGAAAAACTGACTGACTTTCCTTTAAGATCTGGCCTACTTTCACCACTGTTATTCAACATAGTACTGAAAGTACTAACTAGAGCAATCAGACAAGATAAAGAAATAAAGGGCATCCAAATCAGAAGGAAGAAGTCAAATTATCCTCATTTGCAGATGATATGCTCTTATATTTGGAAAAACCGAAAGACTCCACCAAAAACTATTAGAAATGATAAACTAAGTAAAGTTGCAGGATACAAGATCAAAATACAAAAATCAGTAGTGTTTCTGTATGTCAACAATCTGAAAAAGAAATTAAAAAGTAATCCCATATACAACAGCCACAAATAAAATACCTAAGAGTTAATATAACCAAAGCAGTAAAAGATCTCTACAACAAAAACTATAAAACATCAATGAAAGAATTTGAAGAGGACACAAAAAAATGGAGAGATACTCCATGTTCATGGATTAGAAAAATAAATATTGTTAAAATGTTCATACTACCCAAAGCAATCTACAGATTCAATGCAACCCCTTGCAAAATACCAATCACATTTTCACAGAAATAGAAAAAACAATCCTAAAATTTATGTGGAACCACAACAGACTCTGAATAGCCAATGCTACCCTAAGCAAAAAGAACAAAACTGGAGAAATCACATTACCTGGCTTCAAATTATACTATGGTGCTATAGTAACCAAAACATCAGAGTACTGGCATAAAAACAGACACACACACCAATGGAACAGAATAGAGAAAATCCAGAAACAAATCCATACACCTACAGTGAACTCATTTTTGACAAGGTTTCCAAGAACATACACAAAGGGAAAACGGAATATCCACATGCAGAAGAATGAGACTAGACCCCTACCTCTTGCCATATACAAATATCAAATCGAAATGGATTAAATACTTAAATCTAAGATCTCAAAACAATGAAATTACTATAAGAAAACACTGAGGAAACTCTCCAGGACATTGGAGACAAAGATTTCTTGAGTTATACCCCACAAGCAAAGATCACCAAAGCAAAAATGGACAAATGGGATCAAATAAAGTTAAAAAGCTTCTGCACAGTGAAGGAAACAATAAAGAGACAGCCCACAGAATGGGAGAAAATATTTGCAAACTACCCATCGACAAGGGAATACAAGGCAGAAAATATAAGGAGATCAAACAACACTATAGGAAAAAAAAACTAATAATCCAATTTAAAAATGAGCAAAAGATGTGAATAGACATTTCTCAAGAAAAACATACAAATGGCAAACAGGCATTAAAAAGGTGTTCAACATCACTGATCATCAGAGAAATGCAAATCAAAACTACAATATCATCTCAACTCTGATAAAATGGCTTATATCCAAAAGACAGGCAATAACAAGTGCTGGTGAGGATGCAGAGAAAGGGAACCCTGGTACACTGTAGTACTGGTACACTTTGTAGTACAACCACAAAGGAAATAGTTTGGAGGTTCCTCAAAAAACTAAAGTTACCATATGATCCAACAATCCCACTGCTGCATATAGGTCCAAAAGAGGGGAAATCAATATATCAAAGAGATATCTGCACTTCCATGTTTGTTGCAGCACTGTTCACAATAGCCAAGATCTGGAAGCAACCAAAGTGTCCATGAACAGATGAATGGATAAATAAAATGTGGTACATATACACAATGGAGTACTATTCAGCCACAAAAAACAATGAGTCCTTGTCACTTGCAACAACATGGATGTAACTGGAGGTCACTGAGTGAAATAAGCCAGGCACAGAAAGACAAACTTCACATGTTCTCACTTATTTGTGGGATCTGAAAATCCAAACAACTTAACATATGGAGATAGAGAGTTGAAGAATGGTTATCAGAGACTGGGAAGGGTAGTGGGGGATGCAGGGGTGGGAGATAAGGATGGCTAATAGGTACAAAAAATATAGTTAGAAAGAATGAATAGTACCTAGTATTTGATAGCACAACATGTTTATTATAGTCAAAATAATTTAATTGTACATTTTAAATTAACTAAAAGAGTATAATTGGATTTTTTGTAACACAAAGGATAAAGAGTTGAGGGGATGGATAC
Source organism: Chlorocebus sabaeus (assembly GCF_047675955.1). Taxonomy (NCBI): domain Eukaryota; kingdom Metazoa; phylum Chordata; class Mammalia; order Primates; family Cercopithecidae; genus Chlorocebus; species Chlorocebus sabaeus. The sequence continues at coordinate 31,944,856 of NC_132929.1, read as the reverse complement.
CCCATTTTCCATGATGTGATTATTATACAATGCATGCCTGTATCAAAATATCTCATTTACCCCATAAACACTTACTATGTAATCACAAACATTAAAAAAATTAAATATGAGAAACCTGATATTGTTCGCTTCTGCAGGGGTAGGAATCCACTCCCCAACCCCTTTCCTAGCTTGTCCGTATTCTATTCTGTTTTTTATTTGCAGGGGGAGATTTTTTTTTTTTTTTTTGAGACAGAGTCTTGCTCTGTCGCCCAGGCTGGAGTGCAGTGGCTGGATCTCACCTCACTGCAAGCTCCGCCTCCGGGGTTTATGCCATTCTCCTGCCTCAGCCTCCCGAGTAGCTGGGACTACAGGCGCCCGCTACCACGCCCGGTTAGTTTTTTGTATTTTTTAGTAGAGACAGGGTTTCACCGTGTTAGCCAGGATGGTCTCGATCTCCTGACCTCGTGATCTGCCCGTCTTGGCCTCCCAAAGTGCTGGGATTACAGGCGTGAGCCACTGTGCCCAGCCAGGGGGAGATTCTTTTTATGGGGCTCTCTGAGCAGAAAACGTAAGGAATCCGTCATCTACTATAACATGGGGTCCTTTTGTACAAGTATTTTCCTGCTCTTCAGACACTGGCAAAAACTAAAAGATGAAATAAAAATATTTTTAGTAAAACATTTAATTATAAATTAGTAAAACGTAATTATAAATTTAATTATAAATATTTTTAGTGAAACATCTACTTATAAATTATAAAATACAAATCTGTAACCATTATCGAAACACATTACTTGAAATGTTATATATCATACATTTCTTATTCCTAAACTAACAAATAATTGTAGATTTGCATAAGGCATTAAGATAAAATATTGCCTAGGTTTCCTTCCCTGCTTCCATCAACTCCATTGTGGGGGACAGGGAGGATAGAAAGTAAGAATCAAAATTAGGTAAGAACGGGTAAAAATTTTAAAGTAAACTCTACTCCTCTAAGCAGAGTCACTCTATCCTATCAATTAATAATGAGAATTTATAATGAAAATTTAGATGACTGGAGCATCTAAATGGAAAGTACTTTTTCAGTGGCTTTTAGAAAATGTGTGCTTACTAAAAACATACACATATACACTTTCCTATACCTGTGCATATACATTCACATTCAGTTTGTAATAATTCATTGAACTGAACACACACGCTTTGGCTAGTTTTTTGTATATACGTCATATACCAAATGAAAAAGATAAAAAACTAGCATTTATTTGGAATTATTAATAATTGTACATTTACTTACTATTATTTCCTTAGCTTGTCGAACCACATCAGCTGTTTTTGCCTGTAATTCTGCATTTAAACGCCTAAAAGCAGAAAATAATTGGGATATACTGAAGATCCTAACAAAAATAAAAATTACACTTCAGCAGTTACACGTTATCAAGTGACCTAATCAACAAATGCCAAAATATACATATGGCATTCTTACTCTAAAATGAACACAGCCATTAAGAACTTATCCTCAACTCCCCATGATTCCTCCTTCCTTGTGGTACGACCTCAAACACTAAGTGTTAGCCTTTCTGTGGCCCTCTATTAATTTCAAGTGAAGCAACTTACCTAATGTATTTGGGAAGAATAAGCTGGGTGAGTTCAATAGAGTTGTTATTAGCCTACCTGCAAAGAATACAAGTTCTAATCTTGCTTCTCCAGAGACAGGCCCTGTTCTAATTGTGGGCAGAAGTGGGCAGGGTATGGGGGAGACCTGCTCTGGTTTGGGGTGTTGCTTTAACTGGGGAGCTAAATGTGAGGTTTAGTGAGCAGCACACCAGCTGAGGTGTGAGGTGGCTCACACCTCAGCTACACACTTTAACATCGAGCTTTCTTGGAAATAAAGGTGACTATCTTGACCTCGACCTGTCACTCCTTTTTTAATTATGATTTTTCATTCTACCTGGAATCTAGCAAGAAAAGGAATACTATTTACTTGGTCCTATATTAAGACTGCAAGAATGACATTATTATTGAAAGAAATTGTTTTTAAAGGAAAAACTGCCCATAATCCTACCACCACCATCCATTTTTATTTTTAATATTCCCTTCCAATTTTCAACTATAGCATATACACAATTTTGTACTGTTTGCCCACAGCAATATAAAAGGAATATCTATCTCCACGTAATCTTTATAAGCATGTTAAACGGCTATACAATTCAATAAATTGCAATGAACATAATATACTGAACTCTGTCCCTATTGTTAAGTCCCCTTTTTCACTTTTAAAGGTTAACACCATAATAAACATACTCAAAGGCATATAACTTTTTTCTCCTGTTGAAATGTCACATTTCTAGACCACCTAGGATCTTCTGAGGTTATGTGAAGGAGACATGATAAGGATTTGAAAAATTAGTTATCTTGTTTTTCTTAGACATGTGATTCACAAGTAACACAAAACACAACCTCCAGCCCAAGGGAAAAAAAAAAAGAGGGAGATCAGTACCATATCCTTTAACAGTCTGAAGCTTTAAGAAATATTTTTATATCTTAGGATTACGTGGTCAAAAGAAAAATACCTAAGAAAGACTTAAAGGTGCCTTTAAAGTGCCATTACCTGATTTTTCAAATTTCCCTAACAAGGACTAGATCACAAGGACTTAAATGGAAGTTTCCAATTAATATAGTGGACCAAGATGACTGAGAAGACTATTCTACTCTAAATCCATGGACATGCCAGATAAAATGTAATGGAGGAAATATTGCTAAGCTCAAACTCAGGCAAGGGAAATGCCCTGGCACTAAGAATAAAGCAGCAATTCAAAGTGAGAGCAACAAACAGGAACAGAAGCCAAAATAGCTTAAAAGCTAGAAGCTGATGCATGTGAGTCATGAAGGGATACACCTGTGAAACACAGACTGCAAAAATTCTACCCACAACCTTAGGTGAGCAGAAATGAAACTAGAATCATGGGTAGAAAAAGATTCTCTTGCAAGTAATTAAAACAAACAAGAGGGAAGTCCAAATTCATCTTACCTAGATGATACATGCCAAAACTTTAAAATAGAAGAAAGCTGATGTGGAATCAATGAAAACTTGAAACTAGCAAAGGTAAATTGAAAACCACCCTATAGGGACATTTACTCATCTAGAATATATAGGACTCTCTCAAAAAGCAAACTGCTAATGATGACTTCAAAAAGGTAACAAATTGCATAAAGAAACAACCTGTGGAAAGAAAGAATCAGCAGACGTGAGGAAAGAGAAAATTTGTACTATAAGAAGAAGAGATAAAATAACAATTCAAAAAAGATTTTTAAATTAGCATTAATTTGTAAAAAAATGCGTACAGAAAAAAACATTAGGCAAGAGCCAATTTTATCACAAAAAAAACGTTGAATTTGAAAAAGATAGAAATAATAAATTACACAAATGAAAAACACAGTCACTGAAATTAAGAAGAACTCAAGGCAATTTGACGGATATGTTGAACAATATAATGGACATAGAAGGAATGAGTGAATTAGAAGGCAGATATAAAGAAATCACCTACGAGGAGATACAGAAAACAAGGGGACAAAAACACAAGAGACAGGTTAACATCCATTGAAGACAGATGTTCTGTACCTACTATAACAGAAGTTTTAGAAAGAAATCCCAGAGAGGCCCGGGCGCAGTGGCTCACATCTGTAATCCCAGCACTTTGGGAGGTGGAGGAGGGAGGATCACTTGAGGCCAGGAGACCAGCCTGGCCAACGTGGTGAAACCCCGACTCTACTAAAAACACAAAAATTAGCCAGGTGTGGTGCTGCATGCCTGTAATCTCAGCTACTCGGGAGGCTGAGGCACAAGAATCGCTTGAACCTGGGAGGCGGAGGCTGCAGTGAGCCAAGATCATGCCACTGCACTCCAGCCTGGGCAACAGAGTGAGACTCTGTCTCCAAAAAAGAAAAAAAGAAATCCCAAGAGGAGTGAATGACAGTATTTCAAGAGCTAATGCTGAGAATTTCCCAAACTGAAGACATGGATCTCATGAAGAATAAAGAAAACAAATCCACCTGTGTATACATCACAGTGAAAGTACAGAATTTTAAAGATAAAGACAGTACTCCCTAAACTACCAAATCATTATTTTAAAAGAACAGAGAAAAATAGTCTACCAGCATAATTATCTAAAAAGCTGACAGCAGATGGCTCATTAACACTTCCAACATTGTAACATTTATATTGTCTGTTGACAATATAAGGATATCTTTAATGGGCTGAGAAGGAAAAGTTGGCCATCTAGAACTATATTCAGATAAACTGTCATTGAAGAATAAGTGCAAAGTAACAATTTTCAAAAAGACTGGAGAGTTTAAGACTCAGGTTTTCACAGAAAATAACAAAGGGTCTACACTTCAGGAAGGAGGAAACTGAATCTGGAAAAAAAGAATCATGAAGATATCAGAAAACATGATAAATCTAAATTAGTACAGACTATAAAAATACATTGATGATTAACTGGGTGTGGGTGTATTCAAAACAACAAAGTAAAATATTATCTAACTTAACAGAGGAAACCAAGTTAAAGAATTCTAACATCTTTCCAAACCAGTAAAAATAAAGACATAATGAAAACCCATTCAATCCAGCAGAAGACGGACAAGAACCAAAGACAAGACATAATAGAAAACATAAAAAATAAGGTGGCTAAGACAATTTCAGGTTATGTAATAATGTAAATAAATTAAATTCACTTATTAACAGGCAGAAATTATCAGACTGGTTATAAAAAGAATGCTCTTACTGATAAATGACATACAAAGTTTGAAAATAGAGGGATGAAGAAAGATATAACAGACACTGCATAATAATGAAAGGAATCAAGAAGATTTCAATAAGTCAAATAAGATACTCCCAAAGAAAAATGGCCACAATCATAAGGATTTTTTAAAACTATAATTATAATTGATGATTTTTAATACACTTCTAACAGAAACCAATAAAGTTGCAACAAAAAAAGGCGAGGATACCGATGTCATGAAGAACAAATACAGAACAGATTAGACAACAAATAATAAATACATTTTCTATCAAAGAACACGTAGAACTTTTACAGAAAGTGAACATGCACTTGGCCACAAATAAGTCTCAATACATTTAAAAAGTTAATATGTCAATTCTCTAATCATAATGAAATTTAAAATAAACTAGGCTGGACCTGTAATCCCAGCACTTTGGGAGGCCGAGGCAGGTGGATCATTTGCGTCCAGGAGTTAAAGACCAGCCTGGGCAACATGGTGAAGCCCAGTCGCTACAAAAAATATAATACAAAAATAAGCTGGGCATGCTAGCACATGCCTGTAGTCCCAGCTGCTCAGGAGCCTGGGAGGTGAAGGTTGCAGTGGGCTGAGATCACACCATTGCACTCCAGACTGGGCACGGAGTGAGACTCTGTCTCAAAAAAAAAAAAAAAAAAATTACCATGGCATGGTGGCATGTGCCTGTAGTCCCAGCTCCTCAGGAGGCTGGGGTGGGAGAATTCTTAAGACCAGGAGGTCAAAGCTGCAGTGAGCCATAATCACACCACTGCACTCCAGCCTGGACATCAGAGCAAGACCTTGTCACATACATACTTAGAAAAATAAAAACTAGACAACAGTAAACAAACAACCCTATGTGCTTGCAAACTAAAAAACACTTCTAAAAATTACTATGAAAATCATATAATATTTAGAACTAAATAACCATAAAAGAAATATACATCAAAACAAGTCCTGGAATATAGTTAACCTATAGTTGAAGATAAATTTAAAGACACAAATATATTTATTTAGAAATAAGAAAAACAATAAATAAGGTAAAGAAATTAAAAAACAAAAAATCAATCCACCCCAGTTAGAAGAGATCATTTGTCTTTATTTCTATAAAGATTAATGAAATTTTAAAATCGCACAGATTAGCAAGAAAACCAAAGCTGGTTCTCTGGAAAGACCAATGAACAGATAAATCTCCCAGGAAGCTTGATAGGAAAAGAAAAAGACAAAACTAAACAATATTGGAAAGCTACCAAAAGAAGGGGTGTACATGGTTACGGATACAGTCAAGATTTCAAACATACCACCATAGAGTCAGTTTATGCTAATATATTTTAAAACATACATGATATGAACACTTTTCTAGAACCAAAAATTATTTTAGAAATAACCAAAAACTATTCTAGAAATAGTATATCTAAACAATCATTAAAGAAGCTAAATCCATAGACAAAAAGAATCCCCTTGAAAAAAGAACACTAGACTCAGACAGTTTCACAATTTTAATCAAAGGGCAGAAAATCTGTAATTATAAAAAGCTTCCAAGAAAAGAAACAAAAAAGGAAAACTATTTGGCTTCTTTCATGTAGCCAGAATAATATTGATATCAAAAACAGAAAGGAAAAGAACTAGAAAAAAAAGTTTAACACCCATTTCACTTTTGTTCATAGATGCAAAAAACTTACATAAAATTATAGCAATCATATCTAGCAGTCTTTAAAGCAAAACAAGAAACCTGCCTTTGTAGTTCAGTATGTTAAAACATTAAAGGAGGGGAAAAGAACATACCAATACCCGAATTAATTGGAGAAAAAATAAGTTTTGATACATTTAACACTCATTCAAATTAGGAAATAAGGGGAAGAATTTTAAACATAATAAAAAGAATCTACCAAAACCCTAGGGAAAATCTCAAATGTAGTGATTATTAAAAGTGGGCTTCTCAAAATCACAAACAAGGAAGCTCACCATCACTTTTTCTGTTCCATATCACATGGGAAGTCCTAAACAGAGAAAAAAAAAGAGAGAATGCAGGAGAATTATCAAGGGACAAAATGATCAACATTCGCATATAATTGTCTTCATCAAAAATCCAAGGGACTTCACAGAATGAATAAGAGAGCCCAGCAGTACTGAAGATCTGTGTGTATATAAATACAGATGTAGCATCAACATCTAAAAATTCTACATTTATAACCAATTAGAAAATGTAATAGAAAAAATTCCACTTATTATATAGCAACTAATCAGTACCTTGAAGCAAATTATATATGCAAGAATTGTATGTAGTAAAATGGTAAAACACTATTAAAGGTCAAATAAAACCCATAAATGGAGAAGTATCATATTCATGGAAGATTTAATAGCATAAATAACTCAGTTATCTGCAAATTAATCTGTAAATCCAATGTAACTCGGATTTATGAGGGGGCTTGCCCTACCAGTTATCATGTTATCTTATTGTTAGCTATCTGTATTATAATACAGGAATGAAGCTTGAAAAATTTATCCACTTGAGCGATTACCATCTTCCTTAGTCTATCCTCTTAGATAGTGATTATTTCCTCCAACAGGAGCAGAATTGCAAAGGTTTTGGATTGAGGTCCCTGGGAAGTAGCATTCTAATGATCAATGCCAAGACAACAGGTGGCAAAACAGATACCATACTGTTATTTCATATTCTTGCTTACAGGGATGGCCAGACATTTTACTCTTCTGCATGACACAGAAGTACTCTAGAAGATTCAGGTAGTGTAGGGAGTTACTCTGTTCATATGCTTCAGATGTGCACAACTCAGAGTACAGATGACAGAACAAGTAACAGCTGGCCACCATATAATACTGTTTAGCTATCTCGTTTTATAAAACAACTCGTGCTAGAATAGAATAATGGTCCCTGTATATTTCTCATTTTAAGCAGGACTACATCCCTAACGATGCACCAGAACCAGGTGCAAAATACAAAATACACTCTCAAATAACTGAACAAATAAACCTAATCCAGGTATTTAATACTATATGGTGAATGATAATGAAAATAACCGTTTTGATTCAGACACAGCTGATAAAGAACTATATATAGAAAATAGATTAAGTTGCTTAAGTACACTTTTGAACTGGGATAATCTGCCCATTTCATAAGAAAGAAGATATGATTATCTTCCTACTTGCTGTGGTAAATTGGTCGGTGTATAGTTCATCTAAACACAGTACCCTTCAGTTTTAATTTCAAATATGCTTTAATTTTAAATATAGATCATATGTAGATCATATGGTAACTCTAACTCTCTGATACAAACTGCCAACTATTTCCAAATTTTAATCTAGTTATTTTATATTAAATTAAAAAGAAAGGGAGTCATTAAAAGGAACTTTTTTATAAGGGTATGTACGATGGCAAATAAAACAGGCACGGTCTCTGCCCTTAGAACTTACAGTCCAATGGAGGAGACAGACAAAAAGGAAATTCACAAATGAATTTATTGTAACAAATTATGCTAATTAGAAAGAAAAACCAGTAAGACAATGAAAAAGACCAACAAGGGAGCATACTTAGCATGGTCAAGGAAGGCCACTCACATTACAGGTTGAAGGCGTGTGGGACTGCCTCTTTCCAGAGACAGAAAGAAAACCTGGGAGTTTTCGGAACTAAAAGGCCAGTGAAGCTGGAGAGTTTTAGGATGAAAAGGGGAAGAGGGAATAAGATCAAATACGGGAGGCAGAAGGAGCCACAGTGATCAGAGCTTTTGAAACGCAACAGTAAACTATTGTACAATTTTAAGAAAAGGAATATGATATGATCAAATTAAAAGATTACACTGACTGCTGTGTGAAAACTTGGGGATGAGGAGTGTAATGGGCCAAAAATGAAAGCACCGTTGTCAAGATAGTTGTAATTACACCAAGAACAGATAAGAAAAGGAACATTTGAACGAGAACGGTAATTCTGATTGCAGTGGGAAGCATCCTTTCAATTTAGAAACCAACCTAAAGGAAATTTACCCAAGGTAAACACTATGAACTTGAAATTAAGCGAAATAACCTAAACTATCATATGAACTATTTGCGGCAATTCCTGCTACCCGAATAACTTTCAACAGTATCTTGCTGTTTACTTGAGCTACATTTCAAATTAAACAACATGTTTACTTGGGCTAAATTTTCGCCCACTTCAAATATCTTCGAATACGCAGGCGAACTACTCAGATCAGAGATAAAAGGATCAACGGCAGGTGAACGAGATGACAAGAAGGGAATGCTGCAGAGTGAGTGGTCCCGAAGATCCAGCCAGTCTCCAGGAAAAAAAAGCCTAATTTAGATGAAAGAAAGAAGGAAAAGCTCAACCGCTGAATTTCTTACTTATATTCTTCCTCCAAGGCGAGGAGGTCGGGTCCAGGTGTAGAGGGTTGCTGAACGGGTAGCGGAAGCGGAGTCCCAGGAACGCTGCTTCTCTGTAAAAGAGCCAGAGACTTTCAGAGCCAAAGTTAAAGGAGGTTAGGCGTCCTAGTCGCCGGAGCCTAGACGCTCCCCAGTAGCCTGGAGTTGAACTGACCGTAAGACCCACACTTCGCCCCGCCATCTTTGGCGACTGCGACGCGGTTACCGAGGCAACGACGCATCTTCCCGCGAGAGTTTCCACATCCCGGGCAGCCTCCCGCCCGGTCGCCTACGCGTTCCCACTTCCAAATTCTGTGCGAAGAGCCAGGCGAGATTCTGGCAGCGGGCCCGGCCTTTGCTCGCACCACTCGGCACTGCCCCAGTAACCCAGGAAGGCTTCCTAACTGGAAATTCGACTTACAGCCCGTGTAAATTCTCAACTTGGGGGTTGGAGGAGTTTCAGCCCAAAGAGGCAGGTCAGTTGCTGCTACTCTGTAGAAAGCAAGCTGGTGAGGCAAGTCCCTCCCTGTTGTGCTCTTCAAACCGTTAGTGGCTAATCCGACCTTCACCCCGTTTGCTTAAAGTGAACTCTTCAGTGGAATTCATAAGTTTTGATTTCTAATTTTTGTTTACAGCATGCATGGCTAAGACTCAGGTTCTCAAGTTAGTAAACCTAAATTCTTATCCTGTCACTGCCACTTACTAGTTATGTGGCCTTGGGCAAATCACTCTATCTCAGCCACTTCATTCGTCAAATGGGAGTGAGAATAGTGCCCACTTCACAGTTACGAGAAGCAAATGAATTCGTGCTTAGGATCATGCCTGAAACACGTAAGCAGTTAATTATTTCAGTTGTTTTGGAATAAAATTGAGGTCCGGAAATAAACCGTGATATGTATGGTCAACTGATCTTTAGCAAGGGTGCAAGACCATTCAATGGGAAAAGAATCGTCTTCAACAGATGAGGAGGCAACTGGATATACAAATTCAAAACAATGCAGTTAGACCCTTACCTCACAACATATACAAAAATTTAAATGTATCAAAGACATAAACTTAGGAGCTAAAACTCTAAAACTCGTCAAAGAAACTGTTGGTGTAAATCTTTATGACCTTGAATTACAATTCTGAGAATCTTTGATGGATTCTTAGATATGACACCAAAAGCATTAGCAAAAAAAGAAAAAAGAGCCTGGGCACGGAGGCTCATGCCTGTAATCCCAGCACTTTGGGAGGCAGAGGCGAATGGATCACCTGAGGTTGGGAGTTCAAGACCAGCCTGACCAACATGGAGAAACCCTGCCACTACTTAAAAAAAAAAAAAAAAAAAAAAAAAAATTAGCCGGGTATGGTGGCTCATGCCTGTAATCCCAGCTACTCGGGAGGCTGAGGCAGGAGAATCGCTTGAACCTGGGAGGCAGAGGTTGCAGTGAGCTGAGATCACATTCCAACCTGGACAAGAGTGAAATTCTGTCTCAAGAAAAAAACAAAAAATAAAAATAGATGAACTAGACATTATCAAAACTAAAAACTTTTTGTTTCAAAAGATACCATAAATAAAGTAAGACCACAGGAAGGGAGGAAATTCTTGCAAATTATATATCTGATAAATAACTTGTGTCTGGACTATAGAAAAAACTATTAAAATTCAAAAATAGGTGAGTGCAGTGGCTCATGCCTGTAATCTCAGCACTTTGAAGGCTAAGTCAGGAGGATCACTTGAGCCCAGGAGTTCCAGACCAGTCAAGCCAACACAGTGAGACCCCATCTCTACAAAAAAAAAGGAAACAGATAAATAAAAATTAGCTGGGTCCAGTGGTACATACCTGTAGTCCCAACTACTAGGAGACTGAATTGGGAGGATCGCTTGAGCCAGGGAGATCAAGGCTGCAAAGAGCCATGGTCACACCACTGCACTCTAGCCTGGGTGACAGAGTGAGACCCTGTCTCAAAAAAAAAATTTTTTTTTAAAGACAACCCAAGTTAAAAATGGGCAAAGAATCTTCAATAGGGACTTCTCCAAAGAACATATACAAGTAGCCAAAAAGCACATGAAAAGATGCTCAATTTGTCTTCAGGGAAATGAAAATTAAAACCAAAATGAAATGCCACTTGACACCCACTAGAATGGCTATAATCAAAAGGATGGACAGCTAGACGCAGTGGCTCCCACCTGTAATCCCAGCACTTTGGGACGCTAAGGCGAGCAGATCACCAGAGGTCAGGAGTTTGAGACCAGCCTGGCCAACATGGTGAAACTCCATCTCTACTAAAAGTACAAAAAATTAGCCAGTGGTGGTGGTGCATGCTTGTAATCCCAGGTACTCAGGAGGCCGAAGCTGGAGAATCGCTTGAACCCAGGAGGTGGAGGTTGCAGTGAGCCATGATCGTGTCACTGCACTCCAGCCTGGGTGACAGAGGGAGACTCCGTCTCAAAAAAAAAAAAAAGGATGAACAGTAACATATGTAGAGGAGGATGTAAAGAAACTTGAACCCTCATAAACTGTTAATGGGAATGGGAAAATTGTGCAGCCACTGTGGAAAATGGTCTAGCAATTTCTCAAAAGTTTATACACAGAGTTACCACACAATCCAGCAACCAGCAGCCACTGCTAGGTATACCCCACGCAAAATGAAAACACACCCACATGAAAAGTATATATATAAATGTTTGTATCAGGATTATTCAAAGCAGCCAAAATGCAAAACGAACCCATAATGGTCATAAACCAATAAGTGGTTGAATAAAAAGTGGTATATTCATACAATGGAATATTATTCAGAAACAAGAAAGAATGAAGTACATATATACCACAATATGGATGAACCTTGAATATATTATGCTAAGTGAAAGAAGCCATTCACAAACGACCAAGTATTATCTAATTTCATTAACAAAAGATCACATACTATAGGATTCTATTTCAATATGACTACATATTGTAGAAAATGTCCAGAATAGGCAAATCCATAGGGACAGAAGTAGATTAGTAGTTGTCTAGGCTTGGCAGATGATGGAGGGTTAGCTAAGGAGTTGCAGGGTTTGGGGGGTGCTAGTGAAAATATTCTAAAATCAATTGTGTTGATGGTGTACATGTCTGTGAATACATTTAAAGCCAATAAGTAGTACACTTTATATGGGTAAACATAGATATGTGAAATGAATCACTCAAGCTGTTAAAACATCTTAAAAATAACAATTATTTACAACATCAAGGGATAAAGAAAGGAATACTATGCTAGCACTAATCAAAAGGAAGCTGGAGTAGCTATATTAATTTCAAACAAAGATGACATCAGAACAAGTAAAATTATCAGGGATGAAGAGGAGCATTAATGATAGAGGTCAGTTCTCCAAGGGGATAGAACAATCCTGGTGTATATGCTCCTAACAATAGTGTCAAAATGCATGAGGCAAAAACTGATAGGACTTGCAAAGAGAAATAGACAAATCCATCATTATATTTGGAAACTTCAACATTACTCCTTCAGTAATTAACAGGTTAAGCAGGCAGAAAATCAGCAAGAGTTGCTCTGGACAGCACCATCAATCAACTTGATCTCATTGACATTTATAGAATACTCATTTCAATAACAGCAGAATACACATTTTTCTCAAGGTCATATGGAACAGTCACCAAGCTAGAAAACATTGTACCTATAACACACTTTAATAAATTTAAAAGAATAGAAATTATATAGTTTAGGGTAGCTGTAACAAAGTACCACCAAGTGAGTGGCTTAAAACAACAGAAATTTATTGTTCCATGGGTCTGGAGGCTAGAAGTACAAAACCACAGTATCACCAGGACTATGTTTTGCTTGAAACCTGAAGGGGAGACTCTTTCTTTGCCTCTAGCTTCTGATGGTAACTGTCACTTCTTGACATTCCTTGGCTTGCAGCTGCATCACTACAACCTCTCTTTGCCTCTAATCATGTAGCATTTCCCTTGTGTGTTTCTGTCTTTGCATGGCATTCCTGCTTTTCATAAAGACTCCAGTAGTATTGGATTTGGGCCACCCTAATGACCTCATCCTAATGTAATTATATCTGTAAAGATCATATTCACAGGTACTAGGGGTTAGGAATTCAATATATGGTAGGGAGGGGGAGGTGGCACACTTTAACCTATAACAGAAATTATACAAACTGTGGTCCCAGACCACAATAAAGCTAAACTAAAAATCAATAACAAAACAGCTGGAAACCCACAAAATATTTGCAAATTAAATTCATACTTCTAAATAATACATGGATCAAGTAAATATCTAGAGGAATTAAAAAAACATTTTGGGCTGGGCGCGGTGGCTCATGCCTGTAATCCCAGTACTTTGGGAGGCTGAGGAGGGAGGATCACGAGGTCAGGAGATCGAGACCATCCTGGCTAACACAGTGAAACACCATCTCTATTTAAAAAATACAAAATATTAGCTGGGCATGGCGGTGGGCACCTGTAGTCCCAGCTACTCGGGAGGCTGAGGCAGGGGAATGGCATGAACCCAGGAGGCACAGCTTGCAGTGAGCCAAGATCACGCCACCGCACTCCAGCCTGGGTGACAGAGCGTGACTCCGTCTCAAAAAAAAAAAAAAAAAGAAAAGAAAAAAGAAACATTTTGAACTAAATAAAATTTGAAATATAACTTATCAAAACCTGTGGAATGCTATGAAAGCAGAGCTTGGAGTGCTTAGCATTCAATGCATGTATTAGAAAAGAAGAAAAATCTAAACTCAATCTAAATGTCTACCTTCAGCAGCTAAAGGAAAAATATTAAACTTAAAGAAAGCAAAAAAAAGTAACAATAAACATTAGAACATAAATCAATGGAACTGAAACAGGGAAACAATAGAGAAAATCACGGAAACCAGAATCTAGTTAAAATCGATAAACTTATAGCTATGCTAACCAAGAAAAAGAGAAGATCCAAATAACCTGTTCTGTGTTCTTTTCTGTGATGGTCAGGTGTGGCCATGAGAGGAAAACAACGTTTGTTATACTCACAGGTTCTAGAAATAGAAAGCATGCCATGTCATATAGGGTTACATGGGGAAGCCTTGGGGTAGTCAGGAGACAGAAAACAGGAGCAAGAGAAAAGCCTGGACTAGAGCCTCTATTGGAGTTTCCACAGGAAAAGCAAGGTAGGGCAGAGTAAACCAATTAGGATTGGCTAGTATGAATAATTTCAGATGGCCTCGTAGTATACAGGTTGTCCTTAGTTATCTGGTACATAGCTCTGCAACGGCTAAGACAGAAGAAAGCCTGTTGTATATGGGCCAGACAGAGGAGGTAAGGCTTCGTATTAGTTTTTTATATATCAAAGCCATGCTCCCTGGCTAAGCCCTTTTGCTTAGCTAAGAATTGGCTTGCCCCAGGAGGGAGCAGTTTTTCCCAAGCCAGAAAGGATTTTTTTTAAGATGTCAAAACATCATAATATACAGAAAATTTAAAAATCTAAACAATACAGTACCAATATTAGAAATGGAATATAAGTCATCATCAGTTGTCCCACGAAAATAAAAAGGATAATAAAGGAATACTATGAACTCTGTACCCCAACATTTAATAAATTAGATGAAATGGACCAATTACTTGAAAGATACAAACTACCAAAACTCATGCAAGGAGAAATAGATAATCTGAGTAGGCAAGGACATTGAGTCAATAACCTTCCAAGAAAGAAATCACCAGTTCCAGATGGTTTCTCTGGTGAATTCTAACATACATTTAAGGAAGAAATACCAATTCTACATAATCTTTTTCTGGAAAATAGAGGCAGAAGGAACACTTCCCAACTCATTCTATGAATCTAGCATTACCCTAATACTAAGAGCAGTTAAAGACATTATAGGAAAACTACAGACTGATATCCCTCATGAATATAGATTTTTAATACCTTAACAAAATTTTAGCCAATATAATCCAAAAATGTCTAAAAAGGATTATGCAACACAATGGAGTGGGATTTATTCTCAGTATACAAGGATGGTTCAATATTCTAAAATCAATGAATTCAGCACATCAAGAGGATAAAGAAGAAAAATTATATGATCATATAAATTCATGCAGCAAAAGTGTTTGACGAAATCTAGCACCCTTGAAGGTACAAACTCTCAGGAAACTAGGACTAGAGGGAAATATTCTCAAGTTGATAAAGAACTTCCACAAAATATCTACAGCTTAATGGTGAGAAACTAGATTTCTCCCTAAGATCAGGAACAACACAAACATGTCCTTTATCATCATTATTATTTAATATTACATCTGAAGTTCTAGCTAGTGCAATAAGACAATAAAAGGGAATAAAGAGTATACAGATAAGGAAGGAAGAAATAAACCATCTTTGTGTAGAGATGACATGAATGTCTATAAAGGAAATTTTTTTAAAAAGGAAAATCCAAAAGAAGAAATAAAACTCTCCTGTAACTAATAAAATGATAAAAATAAAATTTGTGGATTCATAGAATGGACAATACAATAGTATTCAACCTTAAAAAGGAATGAAATTCTGAGACATGCTACTACATAAATGAACCTTGAAAGCATTTTGCTAAGTGAAATAAGCCAGACACAAAAGGACAAACATTGTGTAATTCCACTTATTCAAGGTGCCTAGAAATGGTTAATTCACAGAGACAGAAAATAGAGTTTACAAGGGACTAGGGAGAGAGGAAGTTAGGGAGTTATTTTTTCATGTACAGAGTTTCTGTTTGAGATGATGAAAAAGTTCTGAAAATGGATAATGATTATTAAATTATTGCACAACTTTGTGAATATATTACACTTAATACCACCAAATTGCATATTAAAACATGGTTGACATGGTAAATTTTATGTATATTTTACCACAATAAAAATTTCCAGTAGAGGGGTATCCTATAAAATATCCAACCAGTTCTCCTCAAAATTGTCAAGGTTATCCAAAACAAGGCTGTGAAACTGTCACAGCCAAGAGGAGTTTAAAGAGCCATAACAGCTTTGTAAAGTGATTATATTAGTCTGTTCTCACACTGCTGTAAAAAATACCTGAGACTGGTAATTTATAAAGGAAAGAGGTTTAATGGACTCAAAGTTCTGCTTGACTGGGGAGGCCTCAGGAAACTTACAATCATGGTGGAAGGGGAAGCAGGCATGTCTTACATGGCGGCAGGAGAGAGCAAGTATGTGAAAGAGGAAATGTCAGACACTTATAAAACCATCAGATCTCATGACAGATCACTCACTATCACGAGAACAGCATGGGGGACACAACTCCCATGATCCAATCACCTCCTACCAGGTCTCTCCCTCAACACGTGGGGATTATGGAGATTACAATTTAAGATGAAGTTTGGGTGGGAATACAAAGCCTATCAGCATATCAATGATATACTGGACCAAACCCTAGAATAGGAAAAGACATAGTAAAAAACAAGGAATTCTGAATAAACTTTGGACTTCAGTTAATGTATTAGTAATGTACTAATTTCAACAATTTAACCATATTAATGTAAGATCTTAATAACAGGGAAAACTAGGTGCAGGGTGCATGCGAACTCTCTGTATGATATTCTTAGTTTTTCTGCAAATGTAACACTTCTAAAAAAAAAATCTTTTTTAAAAAAAAAAGTTAAAAGGGGTTTTTTTCTTCAACAAAATTGTGAGCTAGATGATCTGGGACACCCTTCCACTGCACAACAACCAGATTCTGGAAAAAAAAAAAAAATCCTTATCTATGCATTACTGAACTTGAAGAAAGCAGGAGAAATTTCCATGTGTCCTCCTGACATCTCATTCTCCAGATCTCTTCCCCACAAATAAACAAAACCTTCTGATAGTATGCAGTTAGGAATAAAAACATTAAGCTGAGAAAATGCCCAGGGAATTGTATTCAGAAAACAAGGTTTACACCAACAGCAACATGGAAGAGCTGAATCTGAGACCTCTGTGCTAAGTTAAAAACCAAAAGAAGGTACAAGTTGTTTAGACTGGTAGTGCCCCAATGGTCGTAGGAGATTCAAACACAAATCTTCTTCAAGGAAATGTTTCTAGTTAAGCCCACTAGATTCCCAGGTTAAGATTAAGAAAATGTGAGTTCACCATCAAAAATCACCAGACATAAAGGAAGTAAGTCACCATAAGTGCAAAATTAGAAGAAATAACAAATATTCGGACTTTCAAGAAATTCAGATATTAAAATTTTGTCAGCTGTGAAATACAGAAAATCTATTTAAAAAAAATAGAAATAAGGGACAGAATCACAACAATGAGCAAGCAACAAGAGACCATCAGGAATGACCAGGTAAATGTGATAAATAATCAAATAGTTTTTAGATATTAAACATATATTTGTTGAAATGAAAATACTCAGTGAATAGCAGTGAAATACTCAGTGAAAATACTCAGTGAAAATACTCAGGTCGAATAGCAGATTATAAATAGATAATTAGTAAACCATAACGTATCTGAAAAAATTATTCAGAATGAACAGAGAATGGTTAAACAGTACTAAAGTTCGACTGAAAAGATCTGACATATAAAAAATCGAATTTCAAGAAGGACAGGCTTGAAAAATTGAGAAGCAATATTACAAAAGTTAATTCCTTAGAATTTTCCAGAATTTAGGAAAATACAAATATAAGCTCAAGAAGCACAGTGCATCACAAAAAGGATAAATTTTTAAATATATTCCTGGAGCTGTCATATATGCCAAAACACCAAAGAAAAAAGAGATCTTTAAAGCAGCCAAGAGGAAAAAAAGACAAATAACCTACAAAGAAGCAATTAGATTAAAGTAGGTGTTTTAATAGCTACAATGAAAGCCAGAAAGACAGTAAGATAATTAGCAGAATTTGATAATAGGCCCCATTATAATGAAAATTTGGATGGTTATAAATGACCAATTACTCACTCATAATTGGCAGCCTTCTGTCTAGTTCTATTCTCAAACTGGGTAGGATAAACTTCTATCTTCTGAATTGACAGGGTGGGGGATATAGTAAGGCTCGGTGGGAAAAGTCAGCAGTCTATCTCAGGAAACAGGGAGCCTGAGGATGACTCCTTTATTGCCAGTATTCTTATAGCCCTATCTCTTTTGATTAGACCAACTAAATGGGACCCAGCTAAATACGAGATCACTACAGTTGCTGCAACTGTTCTGGAACTGGAAGTCCTAGCCAGTGAGACAGGATCCAGAATTGGCACCATTTGACATTTATTTTGGAGCAGATAGTCACCATCACCACCATGTGATGCCAAACCACAACCAGGATGAGCAAATACTTTAATTATAGAGCCAGACCACTGGAACTTCTAGTCAATCAGCTAGACAGGCTCAGGTGACTCATTTCTTTAATTATCACAATAATCCCGCTCTTCTTTTTATGAAGTTAAAAATATTCATCCTCACTAATCTCATTATGAGGGGATTTTATTGTGTCTTAAAAGTGATCAAAGAAAATAATTTCAGTTTAGAACTGCGCATTCATTCACCAATACTGTATTGCAAGATGAGAGTGAAATAAAGATATCTTTAGATAAATAAAGCCTAAGAAAATTGGGCACACACATATGCCTACCAAAGGCACCTCTAAAGCACGTGCTTTAGGAAGAAAAAATAATACTAGTGAAGTATTGTGAAACACCATAAGAATGGTGAGCAAACAAGATGGTAAACATGCATGTAGGTCTAAATAAATAATTTATCTAAAGGTCCTAGTAATAATAATGTCTAGTTTGTGGAGTTTATCAGAAAAAGAAGACTAAAACATTGGATTCTCATCCAACTGAGAATAGAAGGGAACTTCTTCAACCTAATAAAGGGCATCTCAAAAAACCCTACATCTAACATTATTTAATGATTTAAAAATCAAATATCTTCCTCTTATTGTCAGAAACAAGACAGGCATTTCCACTGTCATCACTATTTATAATTATACTGAAGAACTGAAGTTTCCACCTTATATGACAAGGTCAATCAATTGATAATCTTAGAAATGAAGAAATAAAACTTTCTATTCATAGATGACATGATACGTACTTAGAAAATACCAAAGACTCTACAAAAAATTCATGAAACTAGTTGGCGAGTTTAGCAAAGTTTTAGGATGCAAGGTCAATATACAAAAATTAATTATACTTCTATATACTATACTATCAAATTATATTCTATAAAATTAATTACAGTTTTATATACTACAAAATTTGATTTCCAATTATTCATAATTAGTATGTTCATTATAGTATGAACAATTGGAAATCAAATTTTAACATATAGTACTATTTGTAATATGAAAAGTTTATATGAAATATGAAATGTTTAGGTATAAATCTATCAAAACATGTACAAAATTTGTATGCTGAAAACTGCAAAACATCATCAGAAAATATAAAAGATAACTAAACAGAAAGATATACTGTGTTCATGGATTGGTAGATTCAACATTGTTAAGATGTCAGTTCTCTCCAATCAACATCCCAGAAAACTTTTGTAGAAATTTATCAGCTGATTCCAAAATTAGATGGAAAGACAATAGAATGACTAGCTGAAACAATTTTGAGAAAGAATAAGAATAGCAATGTTGAAGAATTAACAATAACTGATTTCAAGACTACAGTAATTAAGATGGTTTAGTGCTGATAAAAAATGCAGACACATAAAACAATGGAAAAGAAGAGACAGTCCAGATGTAGACCCACAAATTTTAATAAAATGAAATACAGAAAGGATAATTTTTAAACAAATACTGCTGGGATAATTGTAAATCCATATTTTAAAAAAGTTAATCTTGATCCATATGTCATACCATATAGAAAGTAATTTGACAGAGTCTCATAAAGTTAGACATATACTTACAGTACAACACAGCAATCTGAGTAATTACCCAAACAAATGTAAGCTTGTGTCAAACACAAAAGCACATATACTGAATTATTTCACTAATATTAAATTATGGAAAAGGTAAAACTATACTGACTGAAACTAGATAGATGTTTGCCTAGAATTGGGAATGGGAGGAAGGTGCTGACTGCAAGGGGCCACGAGGAACTTCTGGTCATGTTCTATATATTGATTGTGGTCACGAATACATGACTGTATATAAATGCCAAAGCTTACTACACTATACACTTAAAATAGGTAAATTTTACTGTATGTAAATTATTTCTCAATCAAACTAGGGAAAAATAAGTTGGCTAAATTATTCTTCAACCTTCCTCGAATTCAGTTTGACTTACTTGCGTCACTTTTTGACTAAAAGTCATCCATGTCCACCCTTCTTCATACAGTACTGCCTTCTGTATAATCAACTGCTGTTCAGCCTTTATTAAGCGTGCACCACTATTTTCTCCAGAATTTTCTTCCATGCCTCTAAATAACACCCATTCTACAAGTTTTGATGTAAATGTTCAAGCAATTATAATCATATTACTTTTGCTGCTTGCCTGACTGTAAGATGCCTTCTGACTTCAGATATATTAAAATGTGAAAAAAAATGTACATCTTGGAACTGAAATGTGATAGAAAGAACAAGGTTTAAATGCTGGTGAAATAAACTTTGTTATTATTATGTAATAATCTCTTTATCTCCAGTAATGCTTTCTGGTTGTTCACTTTTACCTGATATAAATATAACTAACATGACATTCTTTTGATTTTCCTGGTGTATCTTTCCCCCACCTTTTTACTCTGAGAGATCAACCATACTTTTACAATTAAAGGACTCTAGAGACCTAGTGTTGGTGTTCAGCAGTGTCCATGATGACTGGTGGAGGCAGATAATTAGAGCAGTAACAGTAACTTTAAGATAAGACTTGTATACAAGATACACCTCCAGGGACCCCCAGAAATACTTGGGGGAACATTGCCGAAGTGGCTAATGGCTCTGCAAGCACATGGAGCAAAAGCCAGTGACATCTGAGTATTAATGTAATAATGATTCCTGTCTCTGTCTTCAGTTGACTTAATTCAGAATATATGTATACAACATATGAAATGTACTTAAAAGCCAGGAAGGAGTCTACTAACATGTTAGCCTGGATTATTATAAATAATCAAATCTGCATGTTCTATTTCACTACAAATAACAAATATTATCTTTGGAATATTTAGAACACTAGAAGTAAAATGGGAGAAAAATAAGATAACCCATCTAAAATATAATGGAAAGACTGAGCAATAGGCAGACTGGGAAAAAGGCCTCTAAATTTGGCAAGAAAGAAGTCACTGATGGCCTCAGGAAAGATGTTTATAGTAAAGTACAAAAACTAGGAGCCATATTAGAGGGAAATTAGTGGAAAGCAATTACTCTCAACAATATATTTGAGGAATTTGGTGCCAAGGGGTGTTGTATATTTCTTTTGAATCAGTCCATATCCAAAAATCTAAGGCATAGGCCTGACCAACTAAATTGCCTCATGCTGATTTATTTCTGTATGTCACTTTAAATTTTTACCATGTCATCTCTTTTTATTAGATTTTTTTCACTTTTTGTTAGATTTCATTTCAAATAAGTAATTTTAAATCACAATTTTAATCATGGTCAAAAATTGCTTTTAATATTATTTGATTCCCTTTAAATTAATATAACCTTAAAAGAAGCTCTTATTCACAACTCAGAAGGCTGTAATTCTGAAAAGTATACACTATTAATTCAGAGTACTAAGATGATTTTATATTTTTCCCCAATGGTTTTATAAAAGTATCAGAAATTGTGGTTTTATAAAAATACTGGAAATTGAGTAATAAATGCTATTTTTATTTTTTACTTAAAAATATTCAAAGCTAAATATTTTTTGTAGCATCCTTAGAAACTGACTATTCATTTTTTAACAGACTAGTCACGGCTGTTTTGGGAAGTAATCAAAATCAAAACAACAGCATGTACATTAATTTAATTAAAACAAGCTTATATTTTTATTTTTTCTGGACAAACTTTGGGTTCAATCAGCTGTGGTCATGGTATTGACATCCTAGAAACCTCAGTAGGGCTCCCCGTACTTAAGGGGTGCTTCTGATCTATTTGTACCCTACCTCATGGGAATTCAAATATTTGCTTATCAGTTTTACATAATTCCTCTAAGAATAGGAAAGTCAGGGAAAGACAATTTAGATAGTGCACCAAGTGGGAGAGAAGATGGAGAAGAGAAAATAGCAATTTAAAGATATTTAGAAATGTGTTTTCCAAAGAACTCTCATATAGTATGAAACTACGTATCAGAGCTCAATTTTCATTAACTGACCAAACATCTTATTTCAGAGTTTGGGGGGAGTAACTAAAATTTGCTGCATTAAAAGGTAATTTCTAAAATGTTAAAATAATATATCTCTGATGTGACAACAAATATGTTTGCTGCTTTCCAGTAACCTGATATAAAATATCATCTGGTAAAAATACTGAAAATAACAGAGAAAATAAACAAAAACAGAGGTGCCATCAGCCATTGCACTGTCAAACGAAGAGTAAATTATTTAAATAGGTTTATACTAATTGTAGACAAATGGCAATGCTTGAAATAGAAATACAGGGCCAGGCATGGTGGCTCACACCTGTAATCCCAACACTTAGGGAGGCCAAGGCAGGTGGATCACCTGAGGTCAGGAGTTCGAGACCAGCCTGGCCAACATGGTGAAAACCCATCTCTACTAAAAATATGAAAAATAAAATTAGCTGGGCATGGTAGCGGGCATCTGTAATCCCAGCTACTGGGAAGGCTGAGGTAGTAGAATTGCTTGAACCCAGGAGGCGAGGATTGCAGCCAGTCAAGATCGTGCCATTGCGCTCCAGCCTGGGTGATAGGGCGAGACTCTGTCTCAAAAAAAAAAGAAAAAGAAAGAAAAAGAAATACAGCAATTAACTTCTGGGTGTGCCTTTATCTAACACTTCATTACTCAACACTTTCCAACCCACTCCTGTCTGGGATTCCTTCTAAAATTGCACATGCCAAATTCCTAGAAATGAAGTTCATCCCATAAAGTGTTAAAGTTGTGAGGTTTTTTTTTATTCTTGTTCATTTTAGAATAGCTTTAAGCTCACTTACAGGGATGTCCTTAGACCAAGAGGTTTCTTATGTAATTATCTTGCATCCTCTTCCCACCCAATCTCAAATACTAAAGAGGATCATAATAACATCTAAAATGCCTTGTTAACAAAGTTATGTACTGGGACTTAGAGAAATCAAAAGAAAGAATTTTTGTAGAGAACTCAACTTGATACTTTCTTTGAAATAACATTTTGAATTAAAGAAATACACAATGACAAAAAGTTAGAAGTTTTCTCTTTCACATAGAGGATATTAATCCAATCTTTGTGTCTACATTGAAGATGATTTTTTGAAAGTAGAATTTTTTTTTTTGAGTTCAATATTATGGTAACTGCTAAGTCTGATTATTTATGACATTTGCAAAAACTATAGGTAATGACCTGTAGCTAGGCCTTTTTCTTGCCTAATTAAAGACACAGAGATCAGTCAGGGATTTTCCTGCTGTTCTCCTGCCACACTGGCTGCACTCCAGCTCTTGGGTGGTTTCAGTCCTCTGCATGTGACATAACTTTTTTTATATTCAAGTGGAACTACATACCCTAACTTTTTGAGGGCAAACTGAGAGATTTTTGCCTGCAATAAGATATCTTCTTTAAAGAAGGACGGCATTCTAACTCCCTTGTAATTGCATTTTGTGCTGAAATGTTCAACAGTGATGATTTCCTATCATGACTTCATTATCTTATTTGAGACAGGTTTATTAGATAGGTCTTTCTTTGTCCTTTCCTAGAAACAATAAACAGAAACCTAGCACAAATTTTGGAACAACATTACTTTGGATCTACACATCCCTTGTGTATTGTTATAATGTGAGATTTAACTTTCTTAGAAAGGTACACAAAATCGAGGTAAGACTTACTCTTGAATTATGATTAACATCCACAAATCATCATCTTTTCCTCAAGAGAGGGAAAACATTATTTGTTGTATCTTAAGTGTCTGGGGTTTGGCAGCCTATGAAGGGAAAATTGACCACTGGTCTTTAAAACAGTGACTCTCAGTGAAGCTATGGAAATATTTTGCCATTGCCATTCTTCCACTCCATTGTCTTACCAACTCCATTGCCACACATACTAAAAATACCTTTCTTTAAGCACTCATCATATGTCACATTCTTGCTTGGTCTTGGCTTCAGCTACCTATCAGTTAATTGATTATCTTCTAAAGTAAATTATGTAAATAGGTTTATACTAATGGAAGACACAACAAACCCCTTCCATGACCATTGTCACTTTAGTCAGGGACCTTTTAAAGATCAATACAAGCTCAAGGCCTAGTGAAATGAATTTAAAAAGTATGGTATTTATGGGACCAGGATTGCTGTATTCCCCAGCAGAATGAAACTAATGGTTGAAACTCTAAATTAGGCTAAATTAAAGTTCAGACTCACCAGGTCACAAGGCTATTCTAGATTAAGTGAGTAGAATCTAAAGTTAGTTGGTGTGAAAGGCATTAGAACGTTCCAGGCATCTGTGGGCTCACAATATGGCTGCCTTCTTCTGTAGCCCCTTACCACTAGTGCCTACTCAGCACGACATAAATTTTATCTTAGTTACTAACTTCAAATGCCTTTCCCATTGCTGTTTCTGGAATCCTTAATAGGAATCCAGTCTACTTGGTTGTACTCCAAAATCATCCTATCATTAACAGGCCAAAGGTTATGTTGGACATGTGCCCTTGAACACTGTAATTTGAATATCTGGACATTACACACTTGCCAACAGGGCATCATAAAAAATAACGTATGTATATATTTTGCATATTAATGCAGACATAATATTTAGCAACAAAATATTTAGCATCTATATACCAGACCTTGTACTAAGCATTGGGGATACAAAGACAAATAAACTAGGGTCCCTGGGCTCAGATTCTTGAAAAAGAAATCTACACATAAGTAATTTCACTACAATATAAGTACTATAAGCAAACATGGCATTGGGACCTATGCGAGCACAAGGGAGGGACACCTCACTTTCAACCTAAAGGAGAGGGGAGTAAGGGAGGGTTTCTCCGAGAAGGTAAAGTCTTAACCAATTCTTGACAAATGAGCAGATGTTCTTTAGGTTAAAAAGAGAGAAATGAGAAATGGGGTTCAATTTCTGGTATAGCTTAGTAATTTACTGGACCAACCTATTTGCAGATAACTATAAATCTGGGCACACACACACATATATATATGCACTCACAAGTATATACATGTGTGTGTATATACATACATATACATATATACATGTGTATATGTGCTTATATACATACACACATGTGTGTATACACACACATATGCACAGAAAGCCACCTGTAAGCACTGGAGAATGACTAAGAACAGGCAATTTATGAAAGGAAAATGATACTTGGGTGAAGGGAATAGCATGGGGTGGGTTTCCTATTTTAATAGCTTTAGTCTATTCTAAAGGATAGACTGAGGGAAAGCTGCAGTTGTTACAACAGAGGGTTGCTAAAACACTTATAGAAAACCCATAGTCTTTCAGACCTAAAGAACATGAGAGTAAATTTGGAGCAACTAGACAAGAGAGCATCAGAGAGGGAAATCCCCAAATTATGTATTTTTTTATGTAAAGTCTGCCCAAATCTCTAGCTAACCCCTGAATTACACATGCATGGGCAGATTTCAAGCAGCCTAGTTAATGATGAATATCAGATTTGAGCTGTTTCCCAAGAGATAAATTTTGCAGGTTGAGTCTGACCAAGTTAATTCCATGCTATAACAACTCTTCGGAAGAATACAAGACAATTCATAGTCTCTACAACACAAGCATTCATATTATCTAAGATACAATCCAAATTTACTTGACATACAAAGAAATAATGAAATGTGATTTATTCTCAAAATAAAAAATCATCAACAGAGACTGACCTTGAGAAGGCCTAGATATTGGAATTAACCAACAAGGAATTTAAAGCAGTTACTATAACTACTCGTGGAAACACTGAAAAATTCACTAGATGCGCTGAACAGCAGAATAGGGGTGACAAGGAAATGGTTACTGCACCTGAAGATAGATCAGTAGAAATTACTCAATCTGAACCAAAAATAAAACGAGAAAATGGTTAAAATATGAACTCAGGGACTTCTGAGGCAGTATCAGTAATTCTAATATATGTGATATATGAGTTATTGTAAAAATCACAGGAGGAAGGAAAAGATAGAATGAGGCAGAAGAAACATTTAAATAAATAACAGAAAGAAATTTCCCAGATATGGTGAAATAAGAAGCTAAGTGAACACCAAGCAGTACAAATACAAAGGAAAGAAGCCATGCCCACATGCCATAGTTGTATTTCTGAAAACAAAAGATGAGAAAATCTTGAAGGTGGTTGAAGAAAATTGGCACATAATATACATGGCAACAGTGATTTGAATCATAACTGACCTGTCTTCAGAAATAATAGAAGTGAGCAGACAATAGAACATCTCTAAAGTACTGAGAGGAAAAACCATCAACCCTGAGTTGTTTAACAAAAATTTATGTCAATAACGAAGGAAAAATAGACATTTTTGCATCAAAGGAAACTATGTAAATTTTTCATCAAGTCACTTATACTACAAAGAATGCTATAGAAGTTCTTCAGGCTGAAATGAAATCGACTGTTTCTCTCTGGATGTCCAGGAGTTGGAATCTCAATTATCCTGATTCCTATGATGCAATTTCCATCCCTAACAAACCACTTCCAGGAGTAGGAGCACTTCACAAACTTTCCATGACATAACAGATGTCAATGCAAATTATCTTAATCCCCTCCTTTTATATGAAAAACTCTTAACATTTTAAGATAATTTTATATTCACATTGAGTTCTAAGAAATAATACAGAGATTCTATGCATCTTCACTTAGTTTCCTCCAATGGTGATATCTTGTAAAATTATAATACATTATCGCAATCAGGATATTGACATCGATACAGACAAGGTACAGAACATTTCCACTACCAACATGGATGTCTCACGTTGATTTCTATAAATACATGCTCTGTTCTAACATCCTCTATCTTCTTTAGTGAAATGTCTCTTAAAGTTTTTTGCCATATTTAAATTGGATTGATTTTTTTTACTGTTGGGTTCTATATACTAAGCCTTTATAAAAAGTGTTGTTCGTAAATATTTTCTGCCATTCTACAGCTTGTATTTTCACCCTCTTAACAGGTTCTTTCATGAAGCAAATGTCTTTAATTTTGATAAAGTCCAGTTTATCAGTTTTTCTTTTTGTAGATCATGCTTTTGCTAATAAATCTAAGAACACTTTGCCTGGCCCTAATTCCTGAAGATTCTCACCTGTGGTATTCCTAAAAGTTTTATACTCTTATACTTTATGTTCAAGTCTGCAGTCCAGTTTGAATTACTTTTGTAAAAGGTATGGAACTTAGATCAAAGTTTTTGTTTTGTTTTATTTTTTGTTAGTTTATTGTCTTCCTTTTTTTGCCTATGGGTTTCCAATTGCTCTGGAGCTGTTTGTTGAAAAGGCTATATTTATCCCATTTAATTGCTTTTGCATCTTTATCAAAAAATCAATTAGGCATATTTTTGTGGCTCTCTGGGTTCTCCGTTATATTCCACTAATCTATGTGTCTATCCCTCTGGCAATAGGACATATCCTGATTACTATATATACATAATAAGCATTGAAACTAAGTAGACTTACCCTCAATTTATTTTCCTTTATAAAAAAGTTTTAACCTGTTTTAGTTCCCTTGGATTTTCATTCAAATTTTAGAGTAATATCACTCATATCCACAAAACAACTTGCTGGGATTGTGATAGGAATTGTATTAAATCTGTATATTAATTTGAGAAGAAATGTCTTTATTATGTTGTTTTTCAATTCATGAACACAATATGACTTTTCATTTATTTTGTTCCTCTTTGAAATCTTTCATCAGTGTTTGTACAGATTTCACCATACAAGTCCTACGCATATTTGGTTAAATGTACACCTAAGTATTTTTTTTTCTGAAATACAGAGATTGTAAATGGTACCATATTTTTACTCATGGAACCCAAGTATTCATTGCTAGTATACAGAAATAGAATTTCTTTTGTATGTTTATCTTGTATTTTTTGAGACTTGCTTGTCTCAGTTATTAGATGGAGATTTCTGGTAGATTTCTTAGGATTTTCTATGCAGACAAATGTCATCTACAAATAGTGACAGTTTTATTTTTTCCTGTAAGATTTTTATGCTTTTAATTTCCTTTGCTTGGCTTATTGTGCTGTCTAGAACTTTCCACATTATATTGAATAAGAGTGTATAGAATGGGTGGGGTTGGTTTCTTCTACCTGCAAATGTCCTAAAGAAAAACGTGTGGTTGAGTCATAAAGCATATCCCAAATGTGTTATCAATCAAGATGATTCACTTTGGGACTAAGATGGTAGAGAAATGGGTTAGAAGACTCAAGACTTTGGAGAGGATATCAGAACAGCAAATGGAAGTTGGGCTGACTTAATTCTGGGGCTTTAAGTGTTTCTCTGTGTGCAGAGGTTAGACTTATTTAAAAGATTTGGAAAAGGATAGATGCCATCCTGGGCTCCAGGAAACACCATTTGCAATCCTGCCTCAGCCCATCCCTAGTAAGAGCCAAACACCCATCTTAGCTCAGTCACAGCTAAATTCTGGCAAACTCATAACCTACCTCCTCCTCTGAAGAATGAACTGAGATACCCCAAATCATACTTGAGCTCACTCCCTGCTTCTCTCCTACCTCTCTCAGGCGTCTTCTTCCAATCTCAATTGAAAAATTCACTTTCATTTGGACTTCTTCTTGTCAATTGAGGAACTTCACTATATCTGTTTTCCTGAAGAAACTCTGAGTATTTATGGTGGTTGGTTAAATCTCAAAATATATTAAACTCTATGAGAAGCAAGCATGCAATGTTTATATTAAGTACTCCCAAATTTGTATTTGGCACTGCCATGTATCCTGATTCTCACTTATGGTAGGCACTCCACTCAGCTTAACTGACCAATTGTCCTTCCCAAGTTGTAACCCTGTTGTATTATGAATGCTTTCATATTATGAATCAGAAAGGATGGGGCCCAGAATCCAGCCACGGACATCCAGTGGTTCCTGCAACAACATGCTGTCCAGCTGAATGTCTTTAGAGCAGCACTTCTGACTCCAAGTTGTTCCTTGCCTCAAAGTTATTACTAGCTTATCCACAGTCTGCTCTGTGCTTGGTTCCCTTGTGACAACGATCACCATAATCTGGGTCACGCTATCTCAACCTTTTCCTTATCTTGGTGGTTGCTTTGTCCAGGTTTTTCTTCCACCCACAAACCGGCAACTCTTGCTCTAAAAACCTCTCCTGAAGGGATGGGACTTGGCTGACACCTTCTCTTTAAAAAGCTGGGAAAGAAGCTGGGTGCAGTGGCACATGCCTGTAGTTCCAGCCTATTTGGGAGGGTGAGGTGGGAGGATCACCTGGGCCCATGAGTTTGAGTGTCATTTGGGCAACACAGCAAGACCCCATCTCTTAGGGGGAAAAAGACCAGAAAACACTTTCACTTGAACCTGGGATGCAGGCTTAGAAGCCTCAACACAGTTCTTTAGGCACACATTATGAGTTGCTTGCCATTAGCAATTCCTGCCTTTTAACCTTCCCCTCTTAGGGTTACAGGATTCTCCCCCACCACACAACTATGTCAGAAAATTGCCCTTCATGAAAATTGTCCATTCATGTCTATGCTTCCAAAATATCCATCCTTTTAACCCTCAATCCTTTCCCCACCCCCAATTTCTATTCATTCAGTGGAGGTCTCTTAATCTGGGAGGAAATATGCTCTCCCAGAATATCTGCATTTAGAAGATTATCACTAATGTGTGGAAGAAAGTCAAACAATTCAAATTATATATATATATCCAGATAGATAGATAGAAAAATGAGTAAGTAAATCAATAAACAAAACAAGCAAACAAACAAGGTGAAGATACTGAGTAGACTGAGTTGGGGTAATAGTAACAGTCATTGTGGATGGAGTCTAGGTATTGTGTTAAACAGGGGCAAATAGTTCTGCTAACAAAGACGGATCTAACTTTCCTGTAATTCTGCTTTTTATGATACAAGTGTATTCTTAATTTTTTTAAAAAAGAAGAAAATAAACAAAAATTTTCTCATTAGACTTTGTATACATTGTATAATAGAAGCAAGTGTTTTCCTAATGATTTTTTTTCTCATTTCTCATTTGGCCAAATATCCAAATATGATGATGTCCTACCTAATATGGCATCATTGGAGTATATAATATGCAATTCACCCATTTAAAGTGAACAATTCAGCGGTTTTTCACAGAGTTTTGCAACCATCACCACAATCAATTTTAGAACATTTTTATTACCCAAAAAGAAACCCCGTGCCCATTAAGACTCACTTCCCATTTCCCTCCACCCACCTAGCTGTAAGCAACCACTAATTTCTGT
Organism: Chlorocebus sabaeus; assembly: GCF_047675955.1. Classification (NCBI taxonomy): domain Eukaryota; kingdom Metazoa; phylum Chordata; class Mammalia; order Primates; family Cercopithecidae; genus Chlorocebus; species Chlorocebus sabaeus. The sequence goes on along the minus strand of NC_132929.1, from coordinate 31,914,255 downwards.
CTCTATGGATTTGCCTATTCTGGAAATTTTATATAAATGGAATTATACAACATAGTCCTTTGTGATTGGCTTCTTTCATTTAGCACAGTGTTTTCAAGGTTCACTTTTGTTGTAGCATTTATCAATCCTTCATTCATTTTTATGGTAAATAATATTCCATTATATAGATATATCACATGTAGTTATCCATTCATTACTTGGCAGAAATTTGGATTATTTCCATTTTTTGGCAATTATGGATAATGCTGTTATGAACATACATGTACAAGCTTTAGAGTGAATATATATTTCCAGTTCTCTTGGGTATATATCTAGGAGCAGAACTGCTGTGTCATATAACTCTGTGCTTAACCATTTCAAGAACTATCAAACTGTTTTCCAAAGTGATTGCATCATTATACATTCTCCCCAGCAGTGTAAGAGAGTTCCAGTTTCTCCACATCCTTGCTAACATTTGTTATTGTACATCTTATGTAGATAGCCATCTCATGGGTGTGAAGTGGTATCTCATTGTAGTTTGGATTTGCATTTCCTGATGGCTAAAGATGTTAAAAGGTTTTTCATATGCTTATTGTCCATTTTTACATTTTCTTTGGATCTAATCCTTTGATCCCTTTTAAATATAGGTTATTTATTTTCTTATTTATTGGGTTGTAGGAGTTTTTGTATATTCTAGATACAAGTTCTTTATCAGATAGATATATGATTTAAAATAATTTTCTCTGACTCTGTGGGTTGTCTTTTCACTATCTTGATGGCAAAATGTGTTTCTAAGGTGTCAGTTCCTTTCATCTAAATTGTAAAATTTATTGATGTGAAGTTGTTCATAATATTCTCTTACTATACTTCTAATTAATACAGGATCATAGTGAAATCCTCTTTTTCTGCTCATATTGGTAATTTTGCCATTTCTTCTTTTTTACTTGATTAGTCCTGCTTGGAGTCTATCAACTTCATTAATTTTTTCAAAATACCAACTTTTAGCATGTTAATTATTCTCTACAATATATTTATCTTCTGTTTTATTGATTTCTGTTCTTAGCTTTATTATTACCTTCTACTTTCTTTAGGTTTGATTTGCTATTCTTCTAATAGTTTATTTGAAAGTTAAAAAATTGGTTTGTAGCATTTCTTTTCTGAATATCTAGATATATTTAAGGCTAACAATTTTCTCTAGGTACTACTTTAGCGTCCTCTGACAATTTTAGGTGATATGTTCAATATCAGTCAGTTCACATATTTTCTAATTTCTATAGTAACTTCTTCTTTGATTTATGAATTGTTTTATTTTTATAAACCCCCTCGGATTTTTCTTTCCTAATCATATGTTTTCTTTTTCATGGCCTTAACTCCTTTCTCCTGCTATGTTACTGTTCTATTTTTCTTGCTTCAGTAGCCTTTTGAAAAGGCAAGTTGGAGCATTATACAGCATCTGAAGCCTTGCAAGATAAATTGTTGCCCTTAGGAAAAGATTAAAATCATCTCTCTGGAGAGCTATGATTAATATTCTCTTCTTTCTCATCTGGCTAACGATGACTTAGGTAACACGGGAGTTTACCCCATTAGGAAAGCATACGTCCTACTGACTGTTGGGAAACAACAGCTGAGAGATTCCATTTTCTTTCTCCAGGAGCTGCCACTTTGGGTACAGCTGCAGGAAGTTTCTTGAATAGACTCCTTAACTAAACCACATTTGTCCTTGTGGGTTGTGTTTCAATCCAACATAACCTTTCCTTATTTTCTTCCATGAAGGCTTTTTTAAAAAGGTCTTTACTGTTCTTTAGTGTAGGGACTCACTGCACTGAGCCAATGTTTAAGTGTGTTTATTTCTGCCACTCCCTGATAATACCAACTTTTCTGCTGCACACAAGAGCTTTTCTTTCTTTTAAATTAAATGTTAAATGCCCTGAACCGTAATGCTTGCTCTTCTTCTTTTTTTTTTCTTGACCACACACAGGTGGATAGAAGTTTATTATTGCAAGCGGCAATAGAAAGGACAATTATTCTTAAGGTTTGATTTTTCAGTAGCCAGTTGTGTTGGGGCTGAATTTTCAAAAAATGAGTAGAGGTAGCCATGTGGCTCATTTATTTACTGGCTATGTGTTCTTTTCACTTAACCTCTCTGAGCCTTAGCTCCCTAATCTGAAAAAGAGGGATAATAACATTTCCTACCTCACAAGCTTATTGTGAAATATAAGAGTAATGAATATGAAGTATTAGGAGAGTGCCTGGCATAGATTAGTTACTATTTTTATGGGACCACAAGAGAAGTACCAACTGATGACGGTGTTAAGTGAAAAGGAAGGAGTGATATTTTAGTTCTTAGCTGGATGGTCATGTCTGAACTTTCAAATTCCACACCCTAGGCTTCATCAAAGGGATTAGCAAGAAATTTAAACTATATCAATGTAATAGAAAAAGTTAACTTATCAAAAAAAAATAGCTGACAAGAAAATTTGAGAACAGCCACATAATATGATAAATTGGGGAAACCAATACAAACTCATTACTTAAACAAAGAACTATCTTTTCCACCTCTATCTCTAAAATCATCAGCATTTTTGCCCATCATCAACTCTTATGTGCACCTAGAACTGACATTAAAAATCTATTAAAGTCAATTTTTTGTATTTATGAGTACATTTTTATATTTTATATCAATGTTTTCGCATATTTATATCCACTCATGACCTTTCATGGATTCAACTTTTTAAATCAGTTATTTAAATAATAATTACTGTTATTTTTCTGCTCAAATGATCATAATCGACCAAGGGAAATATTGCATGGTTTTTTCCCTTCCTTACCTTCCTTCTTTCTTTCTTTTTAGGGTTTCCCCTGAAGTACACTCCCTGAATTCCCTTCTACCTGAATCCCTGTGTCAGCTTCTGTTTCTAGAAAATCCAACCAATGGCACAACCATATTAGGTATGGGGTAGAAGCAGACCCTAAGGGTGGTATTCAGGAGTTGAATCACCCCTGGCCAGCTGTCAAGAATACCCTATTGCTACTAATAGGTTGAGCATTGATAATTCAAGATACGTTAAAGCAGTAAAATTGTTAACACTTTTCAACTGTGGTTGAGTGCAATGGGATCTACTAGAAGGAGATGCACTGGCCTGTGTAATATCTCTGACATTTAAGAAGTATGGGAGGAGGAGTAATCTTAAGGATTGTGGAATTGCATAACTGTTGCTAAGCGCCATGAATGCTTTGAAGAGAAGAAAAGGCTAAAGGTGATTGCTCATCAATTAAAAGCCAGGTATAAAAACTAAATCTCTTCATTGGTATTATTTAGAGAAACCCTCGTCTTCACAGAACCTACTCTTTAACAGTAGCAGAACTTTAGAAAATATAGCATTCCCAACCCTAGCAAGCCCCCTATGCCAAAATCAGGGCCCCAAGATGGGAGTAATAAAACTCCAAGACTTGGGTTAAGAATTCTAAATAGACCTACTTCAGAATGTTGAATCCCAGGTGTGCCTGAAATCCTATGGGCCTGCAGAAATGGCCCACTTTTTTGTTAAAAGATGCATGCTGCTTTGCTTGAAGAATATGCAGATGTTTTAAATAGGCAGATGACTTATAAAACAGTGTTTGACCATTTCAGGATCTGTCATCCACTCCTGTCTTGGCAACCAGATTTGACTAGGGTCAAATCTCAGCATGATAAAGGAGAGGCAGGTCTGATAAGGAAGGAGATGGATGAGCTACAAATGAGCTGCAGGAGTTCAGTAACATATATGAGCAAGAACTAGGAAGTATATCCTGAGGATGTAGAATCAAGGGAAGTAGAGCATAGAGTGGAATAAAAAAGTCTGTTGATCTAGGGGCTCTCCCATGGTATTGGGCTTAACACCCTGGCAAGGATCTTGTTGTCCAGTTCTCATAAGCTGAGATGGATTTTAGGAGCTTGAAAAAAGCAATGGCTTATTTTAAATGAAATGGAAAATTCAACAGCTAACTAATTATGTTCCTTAAAAGGGGAATAACTTTTGAAAGATGTTGAACAAAAGTTCTGATTGAATACTGATAACCAATGATGTATTATGATGATTGTTAGAATAAAAGAGGATGTCAGGTAATAAATAGAGTATTGGCCCAAGTCTACCTCACAGTGAGCCCATTATGTTTATTGACCCACCTAATGGTCATTTTCATGATACCTAAATATATAACTGAAATGGACATACTTAGCAATTGGCAGAATCCTCAATTGGTTTCTTGAACTGTGAACAAAGCTATTACAGCAGAAAACCCCTTAAATTTCCCTTACCATCCCTGGAAGATTGTAAAATAAAAAACAATGCTGATTCTAGGGGGAATGGCAAAGATTAGTACCATACTTAACATGAATGATACAGGCTTAGGGGTACCCATTATATCCCTAAGTAATTATCCACTTTGGCCCGTAAAATACAAGGTGAAGGTCTTAATCTACTTGAGCTGCTACAACAAAATACCACAGACTGGGTGTCTTATAAACAACAGAAATGAACTGCTTGTAGTTCAGGAGGCTGCCAGCAGATTCAGTATCTGGTGAGAATCCACTTCCTGGTTTAGAGACAGTCATCTTTTCACTATGTCCTCACAAGTCAGAAGGGGTGAGGGAGCTCTCTGGAATCTCTTTTATAAGGGCACTAATCCCATTCATGAAGACTCTGCCATGATGACCTAATCACCTAATAATGGCCCCACCTCCTAATACCATCACACTGGGGAGTAGGTTTCAACATATAAATTGGTGGGGAGATGTAAGTATTGAGTCTATACCTGCGAATAATGTCTCAAACTTAACTAAGTAGTAACCCTAATTGCAGCTACTCTACTGAATGTGGTATTTTTATCACAATAGACTAACACAGCCCCTGATAAATGATATGGGGCTATTAATATGGCATACATGTTGTTTTCCATACCTTACAGGCATGAAGAGTATAAACAGTTGGCCTTATATGGGATGGAAAACAGTACAAATGAATGGTTTTGCTCAGGGGCTAAGTTATTCTCCTATTGTGTTTTTTGTTTTTTTTTTTTTTTTTTTTTTTTTTGAAGACAGGGTCTTGCTCTGTCACCCAGGCTGAATTGCAGTGGCATGATCAGGGCTCACTGCAACCTCCGCCTCCTGGGTTCAAGTGATTCTCCTGCCTCAGCCTCCTGAGTAGCTGGGATTACAGGCACACACCACCACACCCGGCTAATTTTTGTATTTTTAGTAGAGTCAGGGTTTCACCATGTTGGCCAGACTGGTATCAAACTCCTGACCTCAGGTGATCCACCTACCTTGGCCCCCCAAAGTGCTGGAATTACAGATGTGAGCCACCACACCAGGCCTGTATTCTCCTATTCTTTTTCATAACATAGTTTGAAAATACCAGGACTATCAGACCCTCCCACAGAACATCATGAGTAAGAAATGACAAGTATTCAGGATGCTTTTATAAAACATATGCACACCAGAGCATAGGGGACACCCCTATAAAGATTCAGGCCTACCACATCAGTGATTTTTTTTTTTTTTTTTTTGAGACAAAGTTTTGCTCTTGTTGCCCAGGCTGGAGTGCAATAGCGTGATCTCGGCTCACTGCAACCTCTGCCTCCCAGGTTCAAGTGATTATCCTGCCTCAACTTCCCAAGTAGCTGGGATTACAGGCACCCACCACCATGCTTAGCTAATTTCTCGTATTTTTAGTAGAGATGGGGTTTCACTATGTTGGCCATTCTGGTCTCAAACTCCTGACCTCAGGTGATCCACCCGCCTTGGCCTCCCAAAGTGCTGGGATTACAGGCCAGAGCCACCATGCCTGGCCAACATTTTTAACAGTCCAGTGGTCTGGGACTTGCTGAAACATCCCCTCCAAAATAAATAATAACAACCATTTCAAATATAGGTTTACAGTTCTCGCGCAAAGCGCCTCAGCCTACACCACTATACAAGGGATCACTGTCTCAGACCGAGTGAGCTATTGTACAAATAAGTTGTGGCAGTGGATCCATGACTACGAGATTCACTAGTCCTGTCATATACTGCACCACCCAAAACCTGCAGGTCTGATAGACAGGTGGAACAGACTTTTGAAAGAACAGCATCATGTGAAGATGGGGAATTACCCTTTAGGATAGGCTTGGCATCTTTAGTCAATGAACATTGAATGGTACTATTTTTCCAAAGAGGAGAATCCAAGTGGCAAAAGTCTTATTAAACTTTAAGCTATGGCTGCCACCTGTTCATTTCAGATTCCTTGTGCCAAAGGACTAGCATGGAAGGAAAAGAGTCTCCATACTGGTGGGAAAATTAACTTGAAAGAAACAGGGTTACTGTTACAAAATGGGAAGGAAAAACCATTTAGGATGTAGCTCATCTACTGGAACGTCTTATCAACCTGAAATAAGCAAAAGGATCAGAATCCAGTTTTAAAGAATTTATTTAAGCAAAAAACTAGGACTAGCCACTTGGGAAACACAGACTTCTGAAATGAGGTCAGTGCTCCAAAATTAAAAGTTAAGGTTTTGTTTATATATGAAGAAAACCAAAAAATTTAACAGGATTACAACATTTTCTACACAGGGCTTGTTTATGAGTTACAGTAAATTAATGAATTAGTTTGTTTTATTTTCCTTTCCAATTTAAAAGGGTGTTAGACAATGTAATAGCCACGAAGTCTTTCTGTGACAGGGGTGAGAGGGAAGTTCATCTATAATGAAGATGAACAGTAAGAAGGAAGGGGTCTTCCCTGGTGCCTTTTAGTCATTTACAACATTTTACAAAATACGGCAAGTAAAAAGGCTAATCTTTAACCACAAAAACCAAAGGTTACACCTGTCTCCGTTACAGTTGCTTGCACAGACTCAGGCCCTATAATCACATTCATTTTTAAGGCTCAAAATAATTTAGTTCCAACAGCTTATACTTTGAATTACTTATTTTCACAGTCTCTTGATAACTCCCCTACCCAGTTTTGATGCCAAATGAATACATGCAGTATCCACAGCCTATGACAGATACGGTAACCAGAGGGTCAGACCCCTCAAGGATAAGCATCTGAATAGCCCCACCAGACAAGCCACTTAGCCCAGCAGAAGTGCAAGTTGAATGTGAAGGGGATATAGAATGTGTGGAAGAGTAGGGAAATAATGAATTATCAGTTACAGCCTCAGGATGAAGTGTAATGTCAGGATTTGGAATTTTTCCCACTAATCTTTTTCTTGCAAATTTTTCCAGGAAAAAAAGACTAACCAGATCCAGGGTAAGTTATTTCCAGATGTGAAATAACTATTACATGAAGCAAGAGAATACAAGCTGTACAAGCGGTAGACTATAGAAGATGTTGTCATGCATTGTTCAGATATCCTCTTCAGGGTTAAAGTTCTTACACCCCTAGCTGCTGGGAGTGTCAAACGCTTGCACTTCACAGCTGAGTCCTCTCCTGGGAATTGCCCTACGCTGAAAGGTAATGCCTTGCCCCAGTTTTCACTCCCCTCTCCAAGGTGCAGCCAACAACCAAAGACTGGCTGATGTAGGAGTATAAGGGCCCAATTCCCTTGCCCGAATTCAGGATAATTCTGAAGGGCCATACCAGCTCCTTGTAGTATCACCTGAGGCTGTTGTTGCACCTGCATTGCAACTCAACTTCTCCAGCTGCCCAATCATTCTCAGATAGGTAATGCTTATCAGACTACTCCCCATTAAATCTCCTGCATTCTAATTTCCATCTATCAGCTCAGGCTGCTATAACAAAGTACCATACACCGGGTGGTGTATAAACAATAGAACCTTATTTCTCGCAGTTCTGGAGGCTGGAAGTCTGAAATCGGTGTGCCAACATGGTGGGGTTCTGGTGAGGGCCCTCTTCTGAACTGCAGATTACCAGCTGGTAATCTGGGAGGTATTACCAGAGAAATATTGGGAGATATTATAACAGGGGAGAAAGAGAACTAGCTAGTTCTCTGATTTCTTACAAGGAAATCTCATTTATGCAGGGACCACCCTCATGATCTAATTACCTTCCAAAGGCCCCACCTTCAAATACCTCATATTGGGATTAGGGATTCAACATGAATGGGGGGTGGGGAATACAAACATTCAGTCTATTGCACCATCTCAGAGTCTATTTCCCAGAAAACCAACCTAAGACAATCACACCCACTGAACAAGTTGAGATTATGGGGATATGATACATAATTTGCCACTGCTACAAACTAACAAATAACAAGTACTCTGAGAAGAAATAAAAGTATTTCAGTGCTACAACTGCACATAGGAGGCCATGATGGTACTGAACTGGACTTTATGCAGGTAAAATCCAAATCAATATTCATAAATGTAAATAAATGCATCCTAAGTTGAGGTAGCAGCAGTATATGAAACACATGAAGTTGAATCCCTGTAACCTAAATGGCTGTAATTTATGATACAATCATATAATATTTTGCATTTAAACTTACATAATATTTCTAAACTACAAAAAAATATGAAACATTTGTGTTTAAATACATGGTACACTGTAACAAATTTTTTTTATTTTTAATTTTTGTGGGTATATAGTAGGTATAAATATTTATGGGTTACATGAGATACTTTGATACAGATATGCACAGTGTAATGATTATATTAGGGTAAACGGGGTGTCCATCATTTCAAACATTTGTCCTTTATGTTACAAAAATCCAACTATATTCTTTTAGTTATTTTTAAATGTACAACTAAATTATTTTTTACTATAGTCCCCTGTTATGCTAGCAAATATTGTCTTATTTAATCTTTCTAACTATTTTTTGTACCCATTAACCATCCCCACTTCCCCCATCCCCATACCCTTCCCAGCCCCTGGTAACCACCCTTCTATTCTCTATCTCCATGAGTTCAATTGTTTTAATTTTTGGCTCCCACAAATGAGTGAAAACATGTGATGTTTGTCTTTCTGTGCCTGGTTTATTTCACTTAATATAATGACCTCAAGTTCCATCCATTTTGTTGCTGCAAATGGCAAGATCTCATTCTTTTTTATGGCTGAATAGTGCTCCCTTGTGTATATGTACCACATTTTCTTCATCCGTTCATCTGTTGATGGACAGTTAGGTTGCTTGTATATCCTTGCTATTGTAAACAGTGCTGCAACAAATATAAGTATGTAGATACCTGTCGAACATAGTGATTTCCTTTCCTTTGGCTCTATTCCTAGCAGTAGGATTGCTGGATCATATATTATCTTTATTTTAATTTTTGAGGAACCTCCAAACTGTTCTGCATAGTGGTTGTACTAATATACACTCTCGCCAACAGTGTACCAGGATTCCCTTTTCTCCCCATCCTCACTAGTATTTGTTATTGTCTGTCTTTTGGATAAAAGTCATTTTAATGGTGTCAGATGACATATTACTCTCCCTATCTCCACAGCTCTGGAGGGAATAGGTAACTGAAGTTAAATGAGGTCATAAGGATTGGACCCTGATCTGACAGCAATAGTGTCCTTAGAAGAAACAACATCAGGGTGAGTCCTATTTCTCTCATGCACATGCTCGCTCTCTCTCTCTCTCTCTCTCTCCTTTCTCTCTCTCCCCACACACAGAGAAAAAAGGTCACATAAGGACATAGTAAAAAGGAAGCCCTCTGCAAGCCAGGAAGAGAGCCCTTACCAGAAACTAAATTGACTAGAACCTTGATCTGAGACTTTCCAGCCTCCAGAACTGTGAGAAAATAAATTTTTGTTGTCTAAGCTACTAAGTCTATTGTATTTTATTATGGTAGCTGGAGCTGACTAATAGAGAGGTATAACAAAAATTATTGCCCTAAAGAAGCTTACACTTCAGCAGAGAATACACTCTGATTGCTTTCTAGAGAATAACTCCATTGCAGCGGAAGTGAGCACCTAAATACTACCTTATCCTAGACAAAATAAAATGATAGTTAAAAAGGTGTTGCAATAAAAATGCCTATGAGGGTCCTGAACCTGTAGCTGTAGCATCAGGTACAGGGCTCAGGGGAGAGTAGTTAATTACAAGAATATGACACAGGTTTTAGAGAGGACATAGCAGAAAGAGTTTTGTCTCTGTTCATCCTGATATACTTCCTTAAATAGGTGATCCTGGCTCCACATTATACACCATGTTTTGACATGGACCACCTACCTCATATTCAACAAACCTATGCTTTGAATTGAACCTACCCATCCTCCAGTCTTCTGACCACTGACTTTAATACTTGTCTTCCAACTTCTCCCCATCTGAAAGATACGATTCACAATAATATTTTCTTGGCCATAACACTGGCTCATACAAACTGGGCTTTTGCCTCCTTATCCTGGGAATTGATCTTAGGACCAATTTTGACTGTGCTCTCACCTGCTGACTCTCTCATTTGGTGCTACCATTTCCCTAAGTTTCTGCTGGGCCCAGACAATTTGATTTTGAGGATGAGAAATAAATTAACAGGAAAAACTGAAGTTTCAACATTAAAACTGAAATAAACATTCAAACCTGAGGAACAGCAAAAGCAAACATGAAAATCTTGAAAGGGTACCTTTTTATTATGGAAAGAAGAATGTGTGATTGAAATTTTTGCACGCTTTGTTCTCTGTGTTCTGAAATCTGCAATCAGAGCATCAGAAGTGGTTGAAATGCCCACTATGATCTGTGATTTGTATTACATAGCTATATTTCTTATTTTGTTGACACAGTTGGTAAGAGTCTTCTGCTTGTGTATCATGGAAAGCATTATCATTAAAAACCCTTTGTTTGATATCTGAATCACTTAGTAATACAGTCTTAGTAATGAGAAACTTTAACTTAGCCATTCAAATGGTCAAGACATTTTGAAAGGGTTTATTGTGGCCAATACAAAGGGGTTGGTCCTGCCTTATGACCTAAGAAATTCTCAAATTTATAGTGATAACAGGGTAATACAGATCGATGATATAGATTTTTAAAATTTCATTTGCGAAACTTCCTCTCTGAGCAATACCGGTGGGATTTTTAAATACTGCTTTAAGCAATTAAATAATTTTCTTTTATGTTCTAAACCTAGGCAAACAGAGACACTGAAGACCTTTAATACAGTATGGATTTGGGCATGTTATGTTATTAGGGTTGTAATAGTGTAGAGTTCTTTAATCTCATTTGTTGAGTAGTCTTTTAACAACTGCATAAATTATTAATTATAAAACTGCACTAATGGGTTTATAACATAATGACATGTGTGACAATAATAGCACAAAGGAGGGAGGAAGAAATGGAACAATATCAGGGCAAATTTTTATATACTATTAAAATTACAGTGGTATTAATCTGAACTTGATTGCTTAAGTTAAGATGTTAATTGCAATCTCCAAGAAAACCACTGAGTATTTCTCAAAAAAAAAGTAAAAGAAACAATAAGAGAATTAAAATTATATGCTAGATACTATTTATTTAACACAAAAGAAGGAAGTAATAAAGGAATAAAGAAACAAAAAAGACGAAAGACATACAGAAAACAAACTGAAAATAGCAGACGTAAATCCTACCTAATCAGTAATTTTATTAAATGTAAGCTAAACACTAATCAAATTTAGTGGACAAAACACTCTAATCAAAAGGCCAAGAACTGTAGAATAAATAAAAACATGATCCAACTATATGCTTCCTATAATATGATGCACTTTAGATTCAAATGTGCAAATAGGTTGAAAGAAAAAGATGATAAAACATATAGCATGCAAACAGTAAACAAAAAAGAATAGGAGTAGCTATATTCATATCAGATGAAAAAAGCTTTAAAGCAAAAAGTGTTAACAGAGACAACGAAGGACTTTTTTAATAATAAAAGGATCAACACATTAGGAACATAAATAAAAGGGTCAATTCAACAAACACGAAACAATTACAAATATATGTGCACCTAACAACAGAGCTCCAAAATACATGAAGTAAAACTTGAGAGAATTGAAAGAGAAATAAGACAATTCAACAATAATAGAGATTTCAATAGCCCACTTTCAATGATGGATAGAACAAATAGACTATCAACAAGAAAGCAGAAGATTTGAAAAATGCTATAAACCAAGTAGACCTAATAGACATCTATGAACACTCTACTTCAAACAGTGATATACACATTCTTCTTAAGTGCACATGATATATTCTCCAGAAAAGATCATATGTTAGACCATAAACAAGCCTCAATAAATGTGTCCTCCAACAAAAATGTAATAAAATTAAAAATCAATATGAGAAAGAAATTTAGAAAATTCTCAGATATGTGTAAATTGAATGACATAATCCAAAATAATCAATTGGTCAAAGATGAAATCACAAGGGAAATTAGGAAATACCTTGAGATGAATGAAAATGGAAGTACAATATATGGAACACAATTAAGCTATACTTAGAAATGTCTAGCTATAAAGGCCTATATTTTTAAAAAATCTCAAATAGAAAGCCTAAATGTCTGCCTTGATAAACTAGAAAAAGGATAGTAAACTAAATTCAAAGCAAGTAGAAGAAGAAAAATAATAAAGATTAGAGTAGAAATAAATAAAACAGAAAATAGAAAAACAATAGAGAAAATCAACAATGCTAAACATTAGTTCTTTGATATGATTCACAAAACTGACAAACCTTCAGCTAGACTGAAAAGGAAAAGAGAGGGGAAGACTTAAATTGCTAACATAAAGAATAAAGAAAGGGGCGGATATCTGCTTACCTTACAGAAACTAAAAGGACTATAAGGGAATGAATAATTGTTTGCCAATGAACTCAGCAGCTTAGATGAAATGAGAATATTCCTAGAAAGACAAACTAGTCAATTTGACTTGAAAATAAAGAGAAAATCTGAATAGATTCATAACAAGATATTGAGTTTGTAATAATAATTAAAAACTTCCCACAAAAATCCCAAGCCCAGATGCTTTACCAATAAATTCCACTCAACTTTTAAAGAATTAACACCAACGTTTCTCAAGCTTTTCCATTAAAAAATAGAAAAGGAGAGAATACTTCCCAATTCATTCATTACCACCATACCAAAACCAAAGATTTCACAAGAGAAAAAAATCTGCAGACCAGTATTCCTTATGAATGTGGATGTTACAACCATCAACAAAATATTAGCAAAACCACATCTGACCATATAAAATATCCAGTATTTGACACCATGACAAACTGGGATTTATTCTAAGAATGCAATGTCAGGTAAACATCTGAAAATCAACTAATATAATACCAATAGAATTTAAGAAAAAACACAGAATCATCTCGATAAACACAGAAAAAATGGACAAATTCCAACAACCTTTCTTAATAAAAAAAACCTCAGCAAATTAGGAATAGAAGGGAATTTCCTCAACCTAATGAAAAACCATCCATAAAAACCCTACAGCTAGTATCAAACTTGATAGTGAAAGTCCTAATGTTGTTAAGATGGTAACACTCCCCCAAATGATCTGCAGATTCAAAATAATTTCTGTCAGAATTCCAGCTGGCATGTTTTATGTAGATTGACAAGCTTATCATAAAATTCATATGGCAATACAAGGAATCCAGAATAATCAAAATAATCTTGAAAAAGGACAAAGTTGAAGGACTCACAGTTTCTGATTTCGAAACTTACTACAAAGCCACACTAATGACAGTGCAGTACTGGCATAAGATTAAATATATAGATCAATGGTAAAGAACTGGGAATATAGGAAAGAAAGTCCTTCTACTTATGGTCAACTGATTTTCAGCAATGGTATAAAATAATTCAATGGCAAAGGTAATCATTTCAATGAATCATCCTGGGACCACTGGATGCCCTTACACAAAAAATAAAGTTGGACCCTTTCCTCATACACTATACAAAAATTAATTCAAAATGAATCATAGGCCTAAATGTAAGAGCTAAAACCATAAAACTATTAGAAGAAAACAAGAGTAAAAAATTCCTTGGATCAGGAATGATTTTTTAGATATGATACCAAAAACACATGCAACAGAAGAAAAAAATAAACTGGACATTATCAAAATTAAAAGCTTTTGTGTTTCGAAGGACATCATCAAGAAAGTGAAAAGACAACCCACAGAATGAGAAAAACATTTGCAAATCATATATCTAATACAGATCTAATATCCAGAATAAAGCACTCTTACAACTCAACAAAACACCAATAATTCAATTAAAGAATGGGCAAAGGATTTGAATAGACATTTCTCCAAAGAAGACAAATAGTCAATAAGCATATGAAAAGATGCTCAACACCATTAGTCATCAGCAAATGCAAACTGAATGACAATGAGATACCATTTCACACCCAATAGGATGACTATAATAAAAAGATGGAAATAACAAGTATTGGCAAGGATGTGCAGAAATTGGAACCCTATACACTGCTGGTAAAATGTAAAATACTGCAGCTGTTTTGGAAAACAGTTTGGCAGTTCCTCAAGAGTTAAATGTGGTTACCTAAAGACCCATCATTTTCACTCCTAGATATATACTGATGAAAACTGAAAATATGTCCATGGACAAACTTGCACAGATGTTCACAGTAGCATTATTCATAATAGCTAAAAGGTAGAGACAACTCAATTGTCCATCAACTAATGAATGGATAAACAAAATATGATATAACCAGTCAACGAAATATTACTAGGCTATAAAAATAAGTGTACTGATCCAAACTACAACACGGATGTACTTGGAAATATTAGACTAAGTTAAAGACGCCAGACACAAAAGGCTATATATAATTCCATTTCTATGAAATGTCCAGAATAGGCAAATCCATAAAGACAGAAAGTAGATTACTGGTTTCCAGAGACTCAGAGACTGGGGGCAGGGGAGAATTACGAGTATATGTTAATGAGTATGAGGTTTCTTTTGGGGGTGATTAAAATGTCCTAAAATTAGACCTTGGTGATTGCACAACCCTGCAAATACACTAAAAACCACTGCACTGTATGATTTAAAAGGGTGAATTTTATGGTATGTAATTTATGTCAACAAAGCTGTTATATTTTAAATGCCTGGCAAACACTGGACATTTAATAAATGTAGGTTGGTTTTATTCCCATCAACCTCAATTCAAATCACAGAGCTGAGGCTATTTCCTGCCCAGAGTTTTACAAACCTTTTATCTCTTCTGTCCTGGCAGTGGCCAGGTGGTACCACCTGGGGATAGCCAGTGAGGGAAATTGGAAACAGCTGTCCAGATTGGTGGGCCAGGGAGAGGAGCTGCAGTAAAGCATGGGGAATCCAAAATTGGGGAACAGATGCAGGCTCTCGTTAGAGGCTGTTTAGACAATAAGCTTGGGGAAAGGGTAGAGGATAAACGTTGAGACAAGAGACCAGTGGCCTGTGATCTGAGGCACCTTAATTCAGTTAACAGCTTCTTATATCCCTCTTTCTGAGTTTCATTAGGCTGCCAACTTGATTTCTTAGAAAGCTAGGGCAGGTGTCCTACTGCCGGTACTCACAGATATTTAGTCATTTTCCTCCCAGGAAGCTGTATTTTAGATAAATACTTATGTTACTGAGCACAGCCAGGAAGAACAAAGAGAGCTGAGATTTTAAACTACCCTGGATAAGAGTGAAAAAAGACTGTTGAAATTTATTGGGCATATTAGCAACGGGTAAACTAAATATAACTGTATTAATGGCCGGTATAATTTTCTTTTAATTTTTAATGTTTCATGGGTACATAGTAGGAGTATATATTTATGGGGTACATGAGATATTTTGATACAAGTATGCAATGCATAATAATCACATCAGAGTAAATGGAGTATCTATCACCTCAAGCATTTATCCTTTCTTTATGTTACAAACATTCCAATTATAGTCTTTTAGTTACTTTTAAAATGTACAATAAATTATTGTTGACTGTAATCACCTTGTTGTAGTATAAAATACTAGATCTTAGTCTAACCATATTTTTGTATCCATTAAATATCCCCACTTCCCCCAACTCTAAACCCCTTCCCAGCCTCTGGTAACCATTATTCTACTCTCCATATCCATTTGTTCAATCGTTTTAAATTTAGCTCCCACAAATGAGTGATAATATGCAAAATTTGTCTTTCTGCACCTGGCTTATTTCACTTAACATAATGACCCTCATTTCCATCCATGTTGTTGCAAATGACAGAATCTTGTTCATTTTTATGGCTGAATAGTACTCTACCATGTATAGGTACCACATTTTCTTTATCTGTTCATTTATTGATGGACACTTAGGTTTCTTCCAAATCATGGCTATTGTGAATAGTACTGCGATGCACATGGAAGTGCAGATATCTCTTTGATATACTGATTTCCGGGTTTTGGGTTTGTTTGTTTGTTTGTTTGTTTGTTTTTGGCTATGTACCTATCAGCCTAGCAGTGGCATTGCTGGTAGTTTTATTTCTAGTTTTCTGAGAAACCTCCATACTGTTCTGCATAGTGGCTGTACTGATTTACATTTCCACCAACAGTGTACAAGGGTTACCTTTTCTCTGCATCCTCACCAGCATTTGTTATTGCCTGGCTTTTGCATAAAAGCCATCTTAACTGGTGTTATCTCATTTTAGTTTTGATTTGCATTTCTATTGAGCATCTTTTTATATGTCTGTTTGCAATTTGTATGTATTCTCTTGAGAAAAGCCTGTTGACATCTTTTGCCTATTTTTAAATCAGATTATTACATTTTTTCTCTTTGACTTATTTGAGCTTCTTATATATTCTGGTTAGTAATCCCTTGTCAGATAGATAGTTTGTGAATATTTTCTACTATTCTGTGAGTTATCTCTTCACTTTGTTGATTCCTTACTTTGCTACAAGAAGCTTTTTAACTTGATGTGATCCCATTTGTCCATTTTTGCTTTGACTGCCTGTGCTCATGGGGTATTACTCAAGAAATCATTGCCCAGTTCAATGTCCTGGAGCGCTTTCCCAATCTTTTCTAGTAATAGTTTTATATTTTGAGGTCTTAGGCTTAAGTGTTTACTCCATTTTGATTTGGTTTTTGGGTATGGCGAGAGATAAGGGTCTAATTTCTTTTTTTTTTTTTCTTCATTTTTCAACATTTTATTATGGAAATTTAAAAGCATACATAAAGCTGAAAGAATTTTACAATGAAGAATTTTACAATGAAGACCTATATATCCACTACCCAGGTTCTGCCATTAGCAATTTATTTATTTATTTATTTATTTATTTACTTTTACTGTTATTTGGTCTGCTTTCTTTAAAAAAATGTTTTTATTATACTTTTAAGTTCTAGGGTACGTGTGTACAACATGCAGGTTTGTTCATATGTATACATGTGCCATGTTGGTGTGCTGTACCCATTAACTCATCATTTACATTAGGTATATCTCCTAATGCTATCCCTCCCCGCTCCCCACACCCCACAACAGGCCCCGGTGTGTGATGTTCCCCTTCCTGTGTCCAAGTGTTCTCATTGTTCAATTCCCACTTATGAGTGAGAACATGTGGTGTTTGGTTTTTTGTCCTTGCGATAGTTTGCTGAGAATGATGGTTTCCAGCTTCATCCATGTCCCTACAAAGGACATGAACTCATCTGACAAGGGTTTAATTTCTTTCTTCTGCACATAGATACTCAGTTTTCCCAGCACCTTTTATTGAAAAGACTATCTTTTCCCCCGTGTATGTTCTTGGCATTTTTGTCAAAAATGAGTTCACTATAGATTTATAAATTTATTTCTGGGTTCTCTGTTCTGTTCCTTTGGTCTATTTGTCTGTTTGCAGGTACCATGCTGCTTTGATTACAATAGCTCTATAATATAATTTGAAGTCTGGTAATGAGATTCCTCCAATTTTGTTCATTTTGCTCAAGGTGGCCTTGGCTATTCTGGGTCTTCTGTGGTTCCATATAAATTTTAGGATCTTTTTTTCTATTTATGTGAAGAATGCCAGTGGTGTTTTCATAGGAATTGCAATGAATCTGTAGATTGTTTTGGATAATGTGGACATTTAAACAATATTGACTCTTCCAATCTATGAACATAGAATATTTTTCCATGTTTTGCGTCTTCTCAATTTCTTGCATCAGTATTTTATAGTTTTTATTGTAGAGATCTTTTACTACTTTAGTCTATTCCTAGGTATTTAATTGTATTTGTAGCTAATGTAAATGGGGTTACATTCTCGATTTCTTTTTCAGATTGTTCACTGTTGGCATATAGAAATGCTACTGATTTGCTTGAGCCACAGGAGTTCCAGACCAACCTGGGCAACATGGCAACACTCCATTTCTACAAAAAAAAAAAAAAAAAAATTAACCAGGCATGGTGGTGTATGCCTGTGGTCTCAGCTACTCAGGAGGCTGAGGCGGGAGGATGGTTTGAGCCCAGGAGGATGAGGATGCAGTCAGCCATAATTGCACCACCACACTCTAGCCTGAGCGACAGAGTGAAACCAAAACCAGACAAAGACACATGAAAGAAAGAAAATTACAGGCCCATATCTCTGATGAAAATTGATGGGAAAATTGTCAACAAAATACTAGAAAACTAAATTAAATGAAACATTAAAAAGATCATTCATCATGACTATGACCATCATGGGATAAAGTGGGATTTATCCCATGAATGCAAGGATGGTTCTACACACACAGATCAATCAGTGTGATACATCACAGCAACAGAATGAAGGACAAAAACCATATTATCATCTTAATACATGCTGAAAAAAATTTGATAAAATTCAACATCATTTCATAAAAACCCTCACAAAACTGGATACAGAAGGAAGCTACCTCAACAAAATAAAAACCTTATATGACAGACCCATAGCTAGTATCATACTGAATGGGGACTGAAAGCCTTTCCTCCAAGATCTGGAACAAGACAAGGATGTCCACTTTGACCACTGTTATTCAGCACAGTACTGGAAGTCCTAGCTAGAGCAAACAGACAAGAGAAATAAATAAAGGGCGTCCAAATTGGAAAGGAAGAAGTCAAAATAACCTTGTTTTCATAATGATTGCACCACTGCACTCCAGAGTAATGCTGGCCTCGTAGAACGGGTTTGGAAGTATTCTCTCTCCTTCTATTTTCTAGAATAGTTTAAGTAAAATTGGTATTAGTTCTTTAAGTGTTTGCTAGAATTCAACACTAAAGCCATAAAATCCCATGCTTTTCTTTGCTGGGAAACTTTTTATTACAGCTTTGATCTCATGACTTGTTATTGGTTTGTTCATGTTTTGGATTTCTTCATAGTTCAATCTTAGTAGGCTGTATGTGACTAGAAAGTTATTCATTTCTTCTAGGTTTTCCAATTTATTGGCATATACTTGCTCATGATAGTCTCTAATGATCCTTTGAATTTGTGTGGTATTGGTTGAAATGTTTCCTTTTTCATCTGTGATTTTATTTGGGTCTTCTCACTTTTCTTATTCTTGATAAAGTTTCATAAATTTTCTTTTCAAAAAATCAACTTTTCCTTTCCCTGAATTTTGTATTGTCTTCATTTCCATTTCATGTATTTCTGCGACTCATATTGTGTTTTGTTCACTTTTGCTTTTCTAGTTCTTTATGACGCATCACTGCGGTGTTTTTGAAATATTTCTTCTATTTTGATGTAGGTACTCATTGCTATAAATTTTTGTCTTAGTACTTATTTTGCTGTATCTCATAGGTTTTGATATGGTGTGTTTCCATTTGTTTCAAGAAATTTTTAAGTTTCTCTCTTAATTTCTTAATTGATCTGTTGGTTATTCAGGAGCACACTATATAATTTCCATGTATCTGTATAGTTTCCAAATTTCTTATTACTAATTTCTAGTTGTATTCTATTGTGGTCAGATACTTGACATTATTTCAATTTTTCTGAATTTTTAAAGACGTGTTTTGTGGCCTAACATATGGTCTACCCTTGAGAACGATCTGTATGCTGAGGAGAAGAATGTATATTCTGTAGCTATGGATTAAGTGTTCTATAAACTTTCATTAGGTGTATTTGGTCTATAGTACAGATAAAGTCCAATGTTTCTTTGCTGATTTTCTAACTGGGTGATCTGTCCAATGCTGTAAGTGGTGAAGTCCCCAACTATTACTGTATTGGGGTCTATCGCTCTCTTTAGCTCTAATAATATTTGCTTTCTATATCTGGATGCTCAAGTTTTAGGTGTGTACCTGTTAACAATTGTTTTATCCTGTTGTTGAACTGACCTCTTTATAATTATACAATGACTTTCATCCCTTTTTATAGTTTTTGGCCTGAAATAGATTTTGTCTGATGTAAGTATAGTGACTCCTACTCTTTCCTGGTTTCCATTTACATGAAACATCTTTTTCTATCCCTGTATTTTCATTCTATGTATGTCTTTATAGGTGAAGTGTGTTTCTTGGAATAGGCAACCAATTATTGGGTCTTCTTTTTTAATCCATTCAGCCACTCCATGTCTTTTGATTAAAGACTTTAGTCCATCTACATTAAATGTTATTATTGATAAGTAAGAACTTACTCCTGCCATTTTTGTTATTTGTTTTCTGGTTGTTTTGTAGTCTTCATTTCCTTCCTTCTTTTCTTTCTTTTATTTTGTGAAAGTGATTTTTTTTTTCTGGCAGTATGTTTTACTTTCTTGCTTTTTATTTTTTGTGTATCTTTTGTAGGTTTGTTTTGTTTTATTTTGCTTTTGAGACAGGGTCTGGCTCTGTTATCAAAACTGGACTGCAGTGGTGCAATCATGGCTCACTACAGCCTTGATCTCCTGGGCTCAAGTGATCCTCCCACCTCAGCTTCTTGAGTAGCTGGGATCACAGGTGCATGCCAGCACACATAGCTATTTTATGTTCACGCGTGTGTGTGTGTGTCTGTGTGTGTGTGTGTGTGTGTGTATGTGTAGACAGTGTCTTGCTCTGTTGCCCAGGCTGGTCTTGAACTCCTGGGCCCAAGCAATCCTCCTGTCTTGGCCTCACAAAGTGGTGGGATTACAGGCATGAGCCACTGTGCCCAGACTGTTGGAGGTTTTCTGAGGTTACCACGGGACTTGGAAATAACATCTTATAACCCATGATTTTAAACTAATGAAAACTTAACACTGATAGCAAAAGCAAAGTAACTAACAAATAAGCAAATAGAAAACTAATAAAAACTCTACAATTTTATCCCCCTGCTTTTTAACTTCTTTCTATTTCTATTTTATTATACTATGTCTTTTAAAGTTGTAATTATTCGTTTTGATTGGTTCTTCTTTTAGTCTTTCTACTCAAGATATGAGTGCTTTGCACATAATTACAATGTTACAATATGCTGTGTTTGTCCATGTACTTACAGCTACCAGTGAGTTTTCTACCTTTAGATAATTTCTTATTGTTCACTAATGTCCTTTTCTTTCAGATTGAAGAACTTCCTTTAGCATTTCTTGTAGGACAAGTCTGGTGTTGATGAAGTTCCTCAGTTTTTGTCTAGGAAAGTCTTTATTTCTCCTTAATGTTTGAAGGATACTTTCACTGGATATAGTATTCTAGGGTAAAAGTTGTTTTTTTATTTTTTTTTTCCTTCAGCACTTTAATGTCATTCCACTCTCTCCTGGTTTATAAGGTTTAGAACGAGAAGTCTGCTGCCAGATGTATTGCAGCTCTTTTTTACGTTATTTTTTTCTCTTGCTGCTTTTAGCATCCTTTTTTCATCCTTGACCATTGGGAGTTTGATTATTAAACGCCTTTTGGTAGTCTTCTTTGGGTTACATCTGCTTAATATTGTATAACCTTCTTATACTTGAATATTGATATCTTTCTCTGAGTCTGGAAATTTTTCTGTTATTCTTCAAGGGTAATAGCTCTTATATTTGCCCTTTCGAGCCTATTTTCTAGACCTTGTAGGCATGCTTCATTCATTTTTCTTTTGTCTTCTAGCCTGTCTTCAAGCTCACTAATTCTTTCTTCTGCTTCGCCAATTCTGCTGTGGAGAGACTAACACTTTCTTTAATATACCCATTGCATTTTTCAGCTCTAGAATTTCTGCTTCTTTTTAATTATTAAATCTCTTCATTAAATTAACCTGACGGAATCTGAATTCCTTCTCTGTGTTATCTTAAATTTCACTGAGCTTTCTCAAAAAAGCTATTTTGAATTCTCTGTCTGTAAGGTCACATATTCTTTTCACTCTGTGTGTGATTTGTCAACCAGGTGCCTTATTTAATTCATTTGGTAAGGTCACATTTTCCTGAATGGTCTTGATGCTTGTGGATATTCTTCAGTGTCTGGGCACTGAAGAGTTATTTGCTGTAGTCTTCACAGCCTAGGCTTGTTTGTACCTGTTCTTCTTAGGAAAACTTTCCAAGTATTCAAAGGGAATTGAGTTTTGTGATCTAAGTATTTGGTCACTGCAGCTATAGCTTCACTAGGGCCAGGTAGAGACTTTTGCTTTACTTTTCCCCAAACAAATGAAGTCTCTCTCTCTCTCTTTCTCTCTCTCTCTCTCTCCCTTTCTTTCTTTCTCTCTCTCTCTCTCTCTATCTCTCTCTCTCTCTCTCTATGCTGAGCTGCTTGGAGCTGGAGGAGGGATGACACAAGCACCCCTGTGGCCACCACTGGGACTCTGCTGGGTGAGACCCAAAGCCAGCACAAAACTGGGTCTCACACAGAGCCCACAGCAACCACTGCCTGGCTTCTGTTTATGTTCCCTTGAGGTCTAAGGGCTCTACAATCAGCAAATGGCAAATCCAGCCAGGCTTCTGTCTAGAAGGCAAATCCAGTCATGCATGGCAACTTCAGGGCAGCAAGCTCCATCTGAGCCCAGGGTGGGTCCAGAAATGTCATATAGGAGCCAGGGCCTGGAGTCATGAACCTTATGAACCTATTTGGTATTCCATTATAGGTTCATCATCCTTATGAACCTATTTGGTGTGTCTGAACTGGCACCCAAGCCACAAAACAATGTCCTTCTCACTCTTTCCTTTCCTTCAATCAAGTAGAAGGAGTCTCTCCTCATGGCCATCATCACCCCAGGGCCCATAGTAAGTACTGCCTGGCTACTGCCGATGATCAAGGCCCAAGGGCTCTTCAACTTGTGGTGAATGCTGCCAGTCCTAGATCTCTACCTTCAGGGAAGTAGGCTCCCTTCTGGTCCAGGGTGGGTCAAAAAATGCCCTCCAGGAGTGAACGACTGGAACTAGGGACCCCAGGAGCCCCCTTGGTGCTGTACCTCCTTGTCGCCAAGTCAATATTTAAGCTGAAAGACAAAGTCTCCTTTACTCTTTTCTCTCCTTTCCACAAGCAGAGTCTCTCCTCATGGCCACTGAAAGCCAACATGATACTGTGTCTCACTCAAGGCTCCTGGTGAGTATGCCTGGCTACCACTGATTATTCAGGGCCCAGGGTCTCTTTGTCAACAGGTGATTAATCCTGCCAGAACTGCGTCCTTTCCTTCAAGGCAGCAGGTTCTCTTCTGGCTCAGGGTGTGTCTAGAAATGTCATTTTGGAGTAAGGGCCTGGAATGGGGGCCTCATGACTCTGCCCAGTACCCCATTGTACTGTGGTTTAACTGGTATCCAAGTTGTAAGACAAAGTCCTCTTTACTCTTCTCTCTTCTTCTCAAATGGAAGTAAGGGGTATCTCCTGGAGCTTCGAGTTGAGCTACCTGGGTTTAGAGGAGAGGTGACACAAGCACTCCCTTGGCCACCCAGCTGGTATCTTGCTAGGTCATGTGTACCCCAAGTCCACTGGCTCTGAGCCTAGAACAGCACCAGGATTTGACCAGGAATTCCAGTCCTTGTGGCCTAGACTGCTTTTCGTGGTTATTTAGGGACCCTGAGTGTTTTCGCCAATGGTAGTAGAGCTAGCCAGAACTCAGGTTCTGACCACTGGCTACATTCTGCACTGTGTTGCTTCTTCTGCGACGGGGCAGTACTGAGTTCCAATGCAAAGTTCTACAATCACTGTGTTCTCCCTTCTGCAAGCGCACAAATTCTATTTCTGTGGCACAGGGCCATTGCTACTGCTGGGGCATGGTGGAGGAGTGGTGTCAGCAATTACAGACTCTCTTTCCTTCTCTCTTCAGTACTTCTTTCATTGATATAATATTAAAACTAGGTACTGTGATCACTCACCTGATTTTTGGCTCTTATGAAGGTGTTTTTTGGATGGATAGTTGCTCAATATGGCATTCCTTGAGGGGGTTTGGGGGGAACAATTGCTGGAACATTCTATTTGGTCATCTTCCTACATAACTTTTAATTGTGATGCAACAATTTATTCAGATAAAAAATGTAATGATGTAATCAATAATGGTAAGCAATTCTTGTAGGAACAGAACTAAAATATATTAATAATTGATTGTTTATTGGACACTGTGTTAAGTACTTTTTCAAACAAGATTGAGAAAGATAAAGCCTAAGAGAGAGCCTAATCTTATGATTGGACAACAGTGGCCTTTGAAAAGCAGTTTCATTAGAGAGGTAAACCAGAGTTGGTAGGATTAAAGAATGAGTGAACATTGAAAAAGTGAAAGTAATGTGTATGGGCTCCTTCTTCAAGTTCAGCAATAAACGAATGGACAGATGAGGCAGCTTGAGGAAATGGCAGAGTAAAAAAATTATAGTAACTTATTTTTCTATTATATAATATGGGCCCAGTGTAGATACTTTGGAAGAACAGAGAATTATAAAGAAAAAATAAAATGGTTTATGAGCTTTAAATAAAAATAAACAAACTACAAGTCTATACTTCCTACATAAGTTCATATCAAAGAAACCTGAATACTAAGCTATTTAAAAGCTAGTATACAATTTAGATTTCTAACTAATCAAAGTATATTTCTATTAAGAATAAAAAAAGGAGAAGTCAAAAAGTGACTTTTTAAAGGGAGAGATTTATTTGAAGAAAAATTGTGGAAGTGGCTAAAGGTACCTGATACTGCTCAAATATTATTTTCCTTGTTAATATCAAGAAACTTTTGTTGCTAGAAGTGGTCTAGAAATTTAGAATGAAAACAGGGTGGTACCGTCTCAAATACTTTTTTTGTAAAGGAGATGTAGTATAAATAAAATAAATTACAATAGCCATAATTGTTCCATGCAGATCATATAATCAACAAGGCAGAAGCAACTTGGTGGGATATTAAAATAGCTGAGCCAATCAGATTGCATGTTCTTGTTATTTGGAACATCCAGACCTAACCAGCGATAAGCATACATTCAGTATTCACGCTTTCATTCATTTTTTAAAAAGTGCCTACTATGTGCAAAATGTTTTCCTAGAGCCTGTGATAGACATAAAGAACTACGGCACAGTAGTTGGCCTCAGGATAGGTACAGTCTAGTTGGAGAAGACAAGACATTACCAAATGCTGTCTTTTAATTTAGAAATTTTGTAGCGGCCAGGCACGGTGGCTCACGCCTGGTATCCCAGCACTGCGGGAGGCCAAGGCGGGTGGATTGCCTGATGTCAGGCGTTTGAGACCATTCTGGCCAACATGGTAAAACTCTATCTCTACTAAAACTACAAAACTTAGCCGGCCGTGGTGGCTCACATGTGTAATCCCAGCTATTCAGGAGGCTGAGGCAGGAGAATCGCTTGAACCAGGGAGGCGGAGGTTGCAGTGAGCTGAGATCGCGCCACTGCACTCTAGCCTGGGCAACAGAGTGGGGAAAAAACCAAAAGAAATTTTGTAGAAAACTAAGCCACCTGGGTAGAGTGTGAGGTACTTATTGTTAGGAGAATATTTGCTGTTATTGTCAAATTCTATAGATTTTCAATTTCAAGGCATATATTTTCAAGTTTGTTGTTGGGTAATAGATAAAAGATGCTTATAGTAAAAATTTATTCAAAATGACACAAAAAAGCATTTGTTTTTATATATCATATATTTGTATATCTTACCAGGACATAAGAGATGCCCTCTTTTTTAAGATATTAGTTTTTACTTCATTAGCTTATTATTTCATTTCCTTCTCAATTTTACCTCTATCCCATGACATGCAATATGCAGCTCTTGGTAGGTACATTCCAAGTCAGCATAATGCTTGGCCAGTTGCCATTTCCTGTTCTCTTTATATAATTTCTACAGTATTTTTTCTAAACATTTTTTCTATGATATAATCTATCTTCCTCTTTTGTTTGTTGTATTTCTTTTGTTGTTGTTGTTTTAGCTTAATCACATAACCCAACAGGGATCAAAAAATTCTTATTTCAACAGCTTCTAATCTTCTATGGAATTCTTCCTAGACCTATGGATTAACATCTATGTTCAATATTCTAATCTACCAAAGAGGAATTACACTGAGCTTAACTTGCTTCTTTCAACCTAGGAGAGCAACTCAAAACAAAAAAAACAAAAGAGAAAAAGAAAAAAAAGTAGAATAATTGAACTCACCAGCTTCTTGATTTAAAATCTTCATAATATAGCTTCCTTATTTTGACAAGAATTCCCTAGATGTTAGACTCACCGATATTCAAATTTAAGGGCAAAAGCATCCCAAAGACAAATATAAGTTACTTTTGAATTACTCAACCTCTGCTTTTCCCAATATAGACAATTGAGTTGACATTATATTTTACACAGTGAAAAGTGAAACCTTCGGCTAGCAATTAACTTTTTATATAACTTTGAGATATTGTAGCCGAAAGAGATAGAGTACAGACATTAATACTTCTTTTTAAATGTTACATTTAAAATACCTTTAAAATTGGGTCATAATGAGTAATTCTTGAAAAATCCCCAGCTAATTTGAATGCCCTAGCTTTAAATAATGCTGAAACACAATGTCTTCATCTTGAAAAGTTGACAACCAAAATGATACTAATTAAAGAAACTTGAGCAATTTTCCTAGGGCTCTAAAATAAAATGGAATCTGAAATTCAGTAACAAACTAAAATGAATGTCACAGAATTAGATAATTAGATTTTAAAAGAAGCATACATGTAATACAGGTAGTTTTACAAGGTATTATATGGAATGTAATTTATGTGAATTTTTAAAAAGATACAATACTGGGGTGCATTTAGCAGCTGATGCTTGTATAACCTGGGCCATGGGGTATACTGAGAGTTGAATTTAAGATGGAATAGAAGGAGGAACTGATCCAGTTATAGGACTGGGTCACAGGGTAGCAAGCTAGTATTCAAATGGCAAATTCACCACCAGTTCAGACCGCATTGAAATTTGGCTCATTCCAGTAGGCAGAGGTATACAGTAGAAAATATGAAGCCAGGAGAGGCAGCAGTTTGGAATTTTAGGAGTAGAAGCGTAACAAAGCCTTTGGTTTATGGGAAAAAAGATTCAGCCCCTCAAGAGCAGGCTGTTAGGATCTCATTCACATGGATTTGGTTCAGTGCTCCTGTTCCACTGGGGAGCTTGAATTCTGAACAGTTAACTAAGGGAAAAATCAAGTCAAATGGCCTGGGATAACACAGAGGAATGAGCAGAAGACTATGGCTTTATGAGACATATGAGAAGCCAGGACTCTCCCTAGGCATACAAAGTAGTAAAATTAATCCCATACTCCAATGGCTCTGGTTTGAATCTGGTAAAATATTGCCTCCTGTAGGTACAAAGGCAAAAGCAATAGCTATGAGATGTCAGGAACCTGGTGAGACTAAATATCAGGTGGAGGTGAACATGCCTTTAAAGGAGCAGGGCCAGTGAAGGCAGAAATTAGTAAGCAGTCTAGTCCTCAAGAAGTTATTCAAGATATAGAAAGGATGGAATACCCAAAATTGAATGGTTTCTACTTGGACACCAGTTTAGCTGGTATATCCAGTTAGAACATCAGAGTGATACCTCCATAAGGATACTTGCTGAGTTATTGTTTTTAAAACCCAGAATGTTATAATAGCTATTAGTAATAGCCACATTCACAAAGCAGCTCTGTGGGCCAAGCACTTTTTGTAAATTATCTATAATGCTCTCAACAATCCTACAAGGTGATTATATTTATAGCTATTTTTACAGATAAGGAAACTAAGACTCAGAAAGGTACAATAAATGGTCCCAGTCACTCAGTTAATAAGGTCAGAACTGTGTCTGTTTCTGGATTCTGTACTTGTTCCATAAAGCAATTGAGAAGAAATATGCTTATATTATAGAATTTAAAACATATAGTTTATTACTGGTTAAGGAAAAAAGTATATTTACATATATATTTAGGCTTACTTTAACATATATATATATAAATGAAAAAAATATACAGGCTTCACAACTGTGATGTTCTCATGTTAACTGGTCCTTTTAAGTTTAGGTATTAGTGAAAGCTTTAGATAATGTCTACCCTTGTCCATCTCTGCCTTGGTCTCTTAGTGTCTGCCTTTTTACCTCCCTAATTGGTGTATAGATACATTACCCCAGTTCCTAAGCTAACCCTAAGTGAAACAGAATTTGTGTTTGAAATCTGCTGATATTCAAATTCCAATTTATATTTCCTTTGTTTGGGTTATACCCAAGGATTACCATGGTATTTCCTCCCAGCTACTCTCAAACCCCTCACATCAACGAACACAGGAAGAGCCAAGGAATGAGGTAATATTATTAGCTAGGATAATAAAAATTAAATGAAAATTATCAAAGGTTCCTTGAGATAGTAAAGAAGTTGATATGGATGCCATACTATTTCTGTTAACAAAGAAGCTTCTTTGTAAAGGAATATTTTAACATTAGAAAATCATTGGCCAGAGATAAAAATAGTACAGGAGATGTAAATATGTGCATTAGATGAGAAGGCTACAGGCTAATATATAACTGATTTCCAAGTAAAATAATGTCAGATGTGCCAACAAACAAAAAACATACATTGGTCATCTGAAGGAAGAAGAGTCAAGGTTAGGAATGAGAGAAAAGTGTTTCTCCCTGATGCTAGAAAGAAAAGGAAGGAAAAGAAAAGAAGCAGGATCAGCTACAATCTGAATGGACAAGCAGACTTTTTTTGTCAGGGCAGGGCAGATAACAGGTCTTAGAAAATGCTCGTGAAAGTGAAACATCTTTTTGACAGTCCATCCCTCCAGCTCCCCTCCCTCCCAGCTCCAATCATATGTACTAGTGGACTGCACTTTACCCAGATGGTCCTAGTCATGGCACCAGGGGTAGTAGAGATAAGACCCAAGCCAGGTGTGAGAGTTTATCCAACTACAAGGAGCAGTGTCTACACAAGACTGCCCTCACTTATGATACCAACTGCAAATTTGGGGGTTCCCCAAACACCCTCATGCTTGATAATTCACTAGAAGGATTCATGGAACTCATAGAAAGTTACTATATTCACAGCTATGGTTTAATAAAGGGATTAATAAATCCAAGGGAAGAGACATGTAGAGTCCAGGAGGGATCCAAATTTGGAGCTTCTGGTCATTCTCCCTGCATGAAGTCATGGATGGTGTTAACTCCTTCCAGCCACACACATGCCTGGCCAGGGAAGCTCACACAAACCTTTGGTAACCAGAGTTTTTACTAGGGCTTGATCACATACTGCCTGCATGGCTGACCTTTTGAGATCAGGCTGATACCTGTAATCTCCAGTCCCTTCTGGAGGCAAAACTGATACTGTGTGGCCCAAAGTCCCACCATAAATTAAATTTGTAGGCCATGTGGTGGCCAAACTACAACCCCCATCCCAAAACATTCTAGAATAGAATTTCTGTTAGGCAGAATATTCATGTTCTAAAGATTCATGTTCTGAACATCACCTCCTGGTAGTTGGGCAAAGGCCAGACCTCTCTGGGAAATTCTTTACTACATACCAAGTCTGTCGGAATTCTTCCCCAGGATTTTTCTTTTTTTTTTTTTTCCTTCTTGTTATTTTTTTATTTTTGGGATGGCAAAGAAGGGACTGTCTTTTTTGTGCGTCTGATGGGGTCTCACTCTGTCGCCCATGCTGGAGTGCAGTGGTGCAATCATGGCTTACTGTGGCTGCAAACTCTTGGTTCAAGGGGTCCTCCCTCCTCAACCTCCTGAGTACCTGAGACTACAGGAATGTGCCACTATGCCATGCTCATTTTTTGTTTTCATATTGTAGAGACAAGGTCTCACTATCTTGGTCACACTGGCCTCGAACTCCTGGGCTCAAGTGATCCTCCTGCCTTGGCCTCCCAAATTGCTGGGGTCACAGGAGTGAGCCACTGCACCTGGCCAAGAAGGAAATGTCTTTGTCATGATCGCTTAGAAGTACAACTTGAGACAGGATTCTTGTGCAAATGACTTATTGAAGGGGTATTCTCAGAAGAAAGCTAACAGGATATGAGGGAAGCAGGATAGCACAGGGAAAGAA
The DNA here is from genome assembly GCF_047675955.1 of Chlorocebus sabaeus. NCBI lineage: Eukaryota > Metazoa > Chordata > Mammalia > Primates > Cercopithecidae > Chlorocebus > Chlorocebus sabaeus. The sequence continues at coordinate 31,884,097 of NC_132929.1, read as the reverse complement.
ACTAAGCAGAAAAATGAGTTTGAAAAGTTGAGATGTAGCCACAGTCTGATCCTACAGGAAGATCTTGGCATGACTACACCTCAAAATTGACCCACCTTGAGGCAAGGGGCTTAGTACCACCATATCAGTCAGCTATTGGGTATCGGCCACCACTGCTTGTATGTCAGGAATAGTGGATTACTTCTCAGGCATTTCTAGGTCAGGCAGCTTCTAGTGGCCCAAAGCATTTTTCCAGAGTTGGGTATGGCTGTGAGTTAATATCAGCCACATTGGCAGCAGCTCAGAGATAGGGACATCTCCTTCTTCCACCACCCATTCTAGATTCCCCTCCCCATTGACAAACATTTCCAGTGGCCTAGGTTTTCCCCGGTAGAGTAGCTCAGACCCTCGTTGCCAAAAGATCTAAGGCCCTTCCCAGGCTGTAGTTGCTATTTTTGCCTGTATACTATTAAAATCAGGCATAGAAACACTAAGAGATGCCCTAGTGGATCACCTGAACACCAAAACCATTTCTTCCTTCCCCTATATATATCAATAGTCCTTCCTCTTCATGATGCTCTCTGCCAGTGTGTTCATTACTCTCTCTGCCTTCCAACTGCCACAGAGGAACAAGAAGCCCAAAGTAACCAGGAAGCAGCTATAGCTTTAAGTTTATAGGTACTCTATGTTCCTCGGTAAGAGGACGCCACCTCTGGAAATACAGACCTGTAGACCCACAGATCCTAAATCTCGAAGAACATGATGCTGCGTGAGGATACTATTTCTGCCCCTTCATTCCTGAACCCATGGGGAACATAGCACCATATAATAATCATCACTTTGACATGTATACAGCATTATGAAGAATAGTGCTCCTTTCTCAGATGGAAGTCATTTCCATGCTAGCACCTCAGCTGAAGCATCTTGAAGCCATGGCACCACATTAGCAAGCTAACAGCTCTGGGTTGTGCTGTTATGTGATAGGACTAAAGGATGCCACAGTCATGTGCCAATTGCTTCATCTCCTTTGCTATGAAGTGGGTCCTTTGTTATAGGACACGTTATGGGGGATCTCATATTAGTAAATTAAATGCTCCATGAGCCCTCTGAGAGTAGAACTGGCTGAAGCACCATCAAAAACAAAGACATACCCATACCCAAGAAAATCACAGTCAGAAAGAATCTTTGCTCTTTCAAATGTAGAAGTTGGGGGGAGTGGGGAAATTGGAGAGATGTTGGTTAAAGGATACAAAATTTCAGTTAGACAAGAGATATAAGTTCAAGAGAGATCTATTGGACATCTTGGTGACTAGAGTTAATAACAATATTGCTAAGAGAGTAGGCTTTAAGTGTTCTTACCACAAAGAAATGCTAAGTATGTGAGGCAATCCATGTGTTAATTAGGTTGATTTAACCATTCCATAATGTATACATATATCAAAACATCATGCTGTATACCAGAAATATATACAATTTTTGTCAATTAAAAATATAAACAAATATAATAAATAGGGGGGAGGAAGTTGTCTTATGTTACCAACTTGCCACCAAGTAATAAGTCTCCCCAAAGTAGTGTAAATGATCCTCTCAACCATCCAAAGTGAAAACAAGCATCGCTGGTCCTTCAGTTTCAAATCCATCCTATGGTCATAATGTAGGTTAATAGCATCCCTTTTTCTCCTACTCAGACTTGCAACATCTCTGATCTAGATCTTTCACATATGTATTTAGAAAAGGGTCTCAATCTACATTACAATCTGTATCAATGAATAACTAAATTAATCTAAAACATCTAGGTGCATCAGGATCATTTCCTTACTTATCAGAAGCTTTACTTCTCCTTATATTTCAACTGAGACTTGGTTTACATTCACCACATGTGCAAAATCTACCTGATCTCACCTTCATATCATCCCCCATGGAAACCAGGTGATAAAGGGAAACATAAAAGCGTATGCTGTCTGCTCTGCCATGACCAAAATGTCCTCTGTCAACCAAGATGGCAGAGTAGAAGATACAGGCCTTCATTCTCCCACAAAAAAATAATGACAGCTAGTCACAAACCAAAATAGCCCAGAGAGGGCTCAAGAGCCTATTAAAGAATCTGCAGCAAGAAAAAGAAAAAAAATGGAGAATAACCACATAGAAATGATTGATGGTTGCTAGGTGTAGTGGCTCACGTCTGTAATTCCAGCACTTTGGGAGGCTAAGGTGGGGGTATCACCTGAGCCCAGGAGTTTAAGACCACCCTGGGCAACATAGTAAGAACCCATCTCTATAAAACATTTAAAAAATTGGCTGGTATTGATTGTGGTGTATGCCTATAGTCCCAGCAACCTGGGAGGCTGAAGTAAGAGGGCTGTTTGAGCCTAGGAGGTCAAGGTTGCAGTGAGCCATGATTGCACCACTATACTTCAGCCTGGGTGACAGAGCAAGACCTGTATTCAAAAAAATTGGGGAGCAGGGCTTGCTGATGAAATCAACATACCTGAGACACCAAGAGATGGCTAGGAGCAAAAAAGAAAGGTAGAGGCTATTGGTATCAGCCATGCGGCAACAATCACCATAATCCCTAACAGTCTGTTCTACAGAAGACACCGGCATCTCTTGCCACTGAGGTAATCAACAGCCATTCCACAGAGGAACCTGAGAGAGGGAGATGTGAGTACATGACCCTCCCTGCACCCCCTCCACCCCCCAACAGACACACAAGAAGCAACTGTTTTTGAACTACATTGGGATAAAAGTTGATACCTTTCCTGAACCCAGGTGTGCTCTGATCCTAGAGGCATAGCAGCTCCATGTGCACCCACTCTCCAGAGCCAGGCACCGTGGCTGTATCAAGTCTGCCCACATCTCAGACACCAGAGACACTGCAATAGTTAGCTAATTCACACTCCAGAGCCAAGCCCTTGCTTCCCATGGCCACACTCCAGAACTGGCTCAGCTACCATAGAGAGCTAGACATCAGCCTGAGGCCAAAGCCTCTGTAACTCTGAGCATGGCTGTGCTCCCATTATTGGCTCCTCAGCTGCTTTACAACCATCTGTGCCTCACATTCTGTTACCAGTGAGGTGGCAGGGGTGCCTGCTCCCTGGGCACCAATGCCATTATCACCCTAGATCCCAGAGCTGCAGTCCATGCATGTCTGTGCTTCAGGTCTCAGCTCCATGACTACTCTATAGGGGTCACTCATCAGACACCAGTGCCACTGCCACTGCAAGTGAGCCCACACATGAGACCCAGTGCCAAGAGAAACCTCCTCAGCCACAACTTCCCCTATGAGAGAAAAAGAAACCAGGAGAACCTTAGCAGCCATTAATTACTACTTAAGAACTGAGCAACCCTCACTGCCACTGTGAATAGCCACAGTGTTAGCTGCTAAGGATTCCTGCAATCTTCATCAACACAACCCTCAGCTGACAGAGCTACACAGACACTATACATTTGGAACCCTCAATGGTGCCAGAACTGCCACACCCTACCCAGCAAGTGCCTTTATATTCCCCCTTCTTGTAGGGGAAGATCTTTCCACAGCAAAACTAACTTATAGAGTCTGAAAGAGGTGACTGCTCCACCAAGTGAACAGACATCAACATAAAACAATAAGAAACATGAAAAAACAAGACCTAACACCAAAAGCACACAACAATCTCCCAGTAGCTGACTCCAAAGAAATGGAGATATACAAGCTATCTGACAAAGAATTCAAAATAATTGTTTAAAGGAAGATCAGAAAACCTCGAGAAAATACAGAGAAATAATTCAATAGAATCAGAGAAACAATAAATGACCAAAATGAGAAATTAAACAATGAGATTGAAATTATATTTTAAAAATCAGAGGAGAATTCTGGAGTTGAAAATACAATGAATGAAATGACAAAAGCAATAGAGAACATCAACAGCAGAATTAAGCAAAAGAATGAATCGGTGAACTGAAACAAAGGTTATTTGAAAATATGCAGTAAGGGGGGAAATGAATAAAAAGGAATGAAGAAAGCTTATAGGATTTATGGGATAGCATCAAAAAAGCAAACATTAGAGTTATAGGAGTTAAGAAGAAGAGAGAGACAAAAGTGTAGAGAGCTTATTTAAAGAAATAACAGAAAGCTTTCCAAATCTGGGGAAATATATACATACGCAGGTACAGAAAGTTAAAAGTCTCCAATCAGATTCAATACAAACAAGACTACACCAAGACATTATAATCAAACTGCCAAAAATCAAAGACAAAGAAAGGATCCTGAAAGCAGCAAGAGAAAAGAAGCAAATTGTATACAAGGGATTTCTGAAAAGACTAGCAATGGGTTCCTCAGCAGAAACCTTACAGGCCAAGAGAGAGTGAGAAAATATATTCAAAGTTTTGAAGGGAAAAAACTCCCAAAAATCCTGTATCTGGTAGACGTATCTTTCAGCAATAAAGCAGAGATAAAGACTTCCCCAGAGAAACAAAACCTGAGGGAGTTCATCACCCCCAGACCTGCCTTCTAAGAAATGCTAAAAGGAGTCCTTCAAGCTGAAAGAAAAAGATGCTTATTAGTAACCCAAAAAACATGTGAAAGTAGAAAACTAATTAGTAAAAAAAAATTCTAGTGAAAGCTAGTAAAAAGAAAGCCAGTAAAAAAATCATCAAAGAAATGCAAATTAAAAGCACAATGAGATATCACCTCACACTTCTTAGAATGGTTATTATCAAAAGGACAAAAGATAAGTGTGGGCAAGAATGTGGAGGAAAGGGAACCCTTGTACACTGTCACTGTTGGTGAGACTATGAATTAGTGCAACCATTATGGAAAATAGTACGGAGATTGCTTTAAAAATTAAAAATACAACTATCATATGATCTAGCAATCTCACTACCGTGTATCCAAAGGATATGAAATCAATATGTCAAAGAGATATCTGTACTGTCATGTTCATGTCATGTTCACAATTGCCACAATATTGAATCTACCTAAGTGTTTATCAATGAACGGATGGATAAAGAAAATATATATATACACACAATGGAATACTATTTAATCTTAAAAAGGAAGGAAACCCTGTCATTTGTGACAACATGGATGGCCCCGGAGGACATTAAGTTAAGTGAAATAAGCCAAGCACAGAAGAACAAACACTGTATGATCTCATTTATATGTAGAACTTTTAGAAGTTGAACTTATAGAAACAGAGAGAAAATGGTCACTACATGAGGCTGATGGGGTTATATAGATTGAGAAGATATTGGTCAAAAGATAAAAAATTTCAGTTAGGAAGAATAAGTTTAAGAGATCTACAAATAACAACATATTGTATATTTGAAAATTGCTAAGTATATTTGAAGTGTTCTCACCACAAAAATTAAGTATATGAGGTACTACGATATTAAATAGCTTTGTTTGGCCATTGTATGATGTATACATATATTAAAACATCATGTTATATGCCACAAGTATATATACATATTTTTTCACTTGTCTATTAAAATAAATAAATTTTTTTAAAAAGTTAAGTTCTTTGCTTTTCACCCAGGAGTCTTGTGTCTTCTGCCAGCATCCCTGAAACTATGTCAGGCTAAGATGTTAGCATGCAAGTAGGGTTAAATATCAGATCCCATAAAAAGTGGGAGAAAGAATGATGGTAGGAAGTTTCTACTCTAGTTGTGGCTAGTATTTAAGTAATTATTATAGCATCCATCCACCTTGAAATTTAATTTTCTTTAACATAATCTTTCTATAAAAAATTCATATTTCTCCTATTGACATAACGTTGATTTCATTGATTGAAAACTTGGGCCAGTGTGTCAAATAAAGAGCATCCTCCTAAGCTACATTACAAAGCATTCTGACATTAAGTAACAGTAAAAACCACTCTGTTCAAATTGGATTTCCCCTATCCCTGAGTTTCTCCCCGCACTATACGAAGGGGATTATATAAATAATTGTCTCATCTGCCTCTGCCTCAGTAGAAATATTAGTGAAATAGTTATAAATATGCCAAATTACATGCAAAACCCAACTAGAAATTTCTAGTAAGCACTTGGGGAAAATGTGAGAACTAAAGATGCAGTAATTTGAACATCAGTCACAAGATTGGCTAAGACATATCACTTTATTTTTCCACATTTCAGCTTTCTAATCCTGAGCTCCCATTGCACTGGGCTGACAGGAAAAGTGATCTCTGCCATTCTTGGGGATATTCTTCTTCTTGGGTTGTACTATAATTTCAGTGTCTTACACAGTGCGAGGGTAAGAAAGGGAACTTAAACAGTTCTCACTGAAGTCTATTCTCCTATATCTAATGGTCTCTACAATTCTAGAAGTGCTCTGCTGCTTTTATGCCAGTTTAGTACCTGGGGATCTTTTTTTAGACTGCCTATGTCTTGTCTGCCTAGATATTCCAAGAGTCATTTTTCTCTGGTTGCTCTCTTTCTCTCTGCTGCTGCCCTAGTGGCACCAGATGATACGTCAATGCCTCATCTCTGGACACCACAGATCTCATTTTCATCCCCTATCCCCAGTCTAAAAAGCTGTTATTTTAGTCTGAGGTAGATCTTTGTACTTTCATGTCTCTTTTGAAACATACCATTTATGCCTAGGAAACATCTCCCTTTCTTTTAACTTTCCATGTAAGTTTTCCTGAGGGCTTACACTTTTGGAATGCAACAACCAAGAATTGTGTACTATTTCTGCTTTTTGTTCATCTGCATACCTCCTCTAAGGTAATGATCACAGGAGAGGGGAAATACAGAGATGAAAACACCATAGATTCATATCTCAAAATAGTTTCCAGACACACAGACTTTATCAGAAGCTGAATAAAGGTGAAGTCATAAAAATTAATCAAATATTTTAAAATCTATTTCATAAAAATCCAGTGGCCTATCTTGCACTTTAAACTGTACTCCTGCCACAAAACTTTTCAAATTATTTCAACCCATGGTGATTTTATTTACTTCTAAACTCACAGGAACTAATTGCCACTATTTTCATTTTGTAGTAATAATCATGTACTACCTTGTCATTTAGTTTGTTCTCCAAGTATACTGAGGTTTCACCTATAATTTTTTACGTTGCCAAACATAAAAATGTAGTCACTACAAAGAATTTGGGGATTTAACTTTGTGCCATGGCAGGCAACTTATTTAAACTAATGCTCACACCGAAAACATCAAAAAATACTGAATAAAATATGTTTTAATTTCCTTAAGAGCACTGGAGAACTGAAAAGATTTTAAGGAACTAGCAGGCCAAAATCCAAGGGAAGGCTGAAATCCAAAGAAAAAAGCTACAACATCAAAGCCACTTTTGGCCTGAAGGCTCCGTCATTCCTGTAAAACTTGAATTTGGTTTTGGCAAACTTGCAGGGTGGTGGAGATAGAAGTCAAATCCCAAACGGGAGGAGAGAGTTTAGTAGAAGATTTTCCCAAATTAAATTGTGGTGCAAAAAGCTATACCCTTAGGGTATAAGGTGTGTACCCAGATGTGATTAAGTTAAGGATCTTGAGATGTAGAGATTATCTCAAATTATCTACTTCCTCTGTTTCCCGCAACACCAGGAGATATCTTTGACTGTTCTCAAAGGCAGTAATTGCCAACCTGGAATTCTATGTACCATAAGAAAATATTTTTGAGAGTGAAGGTAAAGTAAAAATGTTGAGAGACATGAAAATCGAGAGAGTGCAACTAGCACTCCCACACTAACGAAAATTCTAGAGGATGTACTGCAGGCAAAGGAAAGTAATCTCATAGAAGGTGTGAGATACGAAAGGCATAAAGAGCAAAAAAAGTGAATATGGTTGAATTTAAATGAATGATGATTTAAAAGAGATATAATAACATCTTATGAGATAAAGTTATAATATAGAATTAAAATATTCAATAACGTATAAGTGAAGACAGAACATTATACAAAATTGAACTATAAAGCAAGTCTCAACAAATCTAACATGATTAAAATCATATAGCCAATACTCTCTTGCCACAGTAAAATTAAGCTAGAAATCAATAACAAATAAATGGTTAAAACAGACAGACCAAATGGGGGCACTACTTAAGTCCTGTTGGAGAAGATCAGAACTTGGGAAAAAAGGTAAAGCCAGTGGCAGTGAGGATAGAGGGGGAAAAAAATAAAGATATATTTAGAAAGTGAAATAGCTACAGCAATTTAGGATGCATAGTGGATAGTAAGGCCATCAAGTAGGACTGGAAATACTGGTAAAGAGGCACGTTTGCAGAGAGAAATGAGTTTGATTTGTCTACAAGACTAGTCAACAATTATGTTTCCTTCCAGTCTTATTCCTATATATTTCCTTCTTTAACATAATAATAATTATTATTATATTATTTAATATAATTTATATTCCTTATTTTTACTTAATATTATATTACACAGGCATTTTTACATGCTATCACATACACTTGATAAAATGGTAACATAATATTCTTTCCAGATAGTATCATAGTTTACTTAGCCAGTATCTTATTGCTGGACATCCTTTGAAAGGATATTTTGATTAAGTTTTTATACACAAAGTTTTAATAAAATATTTAGGATTACTCCTTTAGGATAGAGTTAAGGAAATTAAGCTGGGCATTGTGGCTCATGCCTGTAATCCTAGCACTGTGGAAGGCTGAGGTAGGAGGATCACTTGAGGTCAGTAGTTCAAATGCCAGCCAGGGCCCCATAGCAAGATCCTGACTCTCTTTAGAAAAACAAAAAAAAATCCCTGGACCTGAACCCAGGCGCACATCTGGATTGAAACATGCCAGGCTCAGAAGATCTTCGTAAAGGCAAGGACCAGACGCGTTCACACAGGAAACGAACCATGTTCACTAAGAAGCAACTGGAAGATCTGAACATCTTGTTCAATGAGAACCCATACCCAAACCCCAGCCTTCAGAAAGAAATGGCCTCGAAAATAGACATACACCCAACAGTACTGCAGGTCTGGTTCAAGAATCGCAGAGCAAAACTCAAGAAAGCCAAAAGCAAGCCTATTCATCAAAAACAAGAACCTCCACAACCGCCAGTACCAGAGGGTGAGGTTACCACCAGAGTCAGCCTGAGAAACGCAGACACACTACCCAGATTGCCCAGTGCTGCTCACCCGATCGGCCTGGTGTACACGGGTCAACGAGTCCCCTCATTCCAGCTCATCCTGTACCCCAGCCTCAAGGTCCCTGCCGATGACTTCGTTGGCCACAGAATAGTCCATTTTGGCTGCTGCCAAGATCCTAACATATATTGCCTCTACCCCATTTTGGAATCCCAAGTTTGCGCTCCAAGCTTCCATGCTGGGTCTTCTGCCTGTTCATCTCTCCAAAGTCGAGAGAGATGATAAATACAAAAAAAATAGATGATAATTACAACACAAAAAAAAAAAAAAAAAAAAAAAACAGAAGAAGAGTAATTACTACATCAAAAGACATAAACATTTTTAGGGCACTTGACACATTGCCAAAATGTCTTCTAAAAGATTTGTATTGATTTACATTTCCACCAGCAATGAATGAAGTCTCATTAATAATATTAGAAATTGCATTATTGATTGTTAAAAATCTGTGTAAGTCATAGGTGAAAAATAGAAAGTTGCCTTAATTTGCAGTTTTCTGATTACTGTGAGGTTAGATATTTTCCATATTTGCTGGAGACATATTTTCTTTTCTGTGAATTCATCCCTTTGTATATCAATTTAAGTCTTAGTGTTTTAGCAAATTTATATCAGCGTTACCAAATTAATTGTGATATTTTTTCTTCCAGGTTTATGTTTGTCCCTTAATTTTAACTGTGGTTTTTTTTTTTTTTTGGAAGGGGATAAATAGAAGTTTTACATATTCACACAGTTAAATATTTATTTTTTTCATTACTTTTTGGCTGTCTCCTAAAAACTTGATAAATATTAACTTTTATTTTTCCTATGTTTTGATTTGTTTCTAGATATTTAACTCCAACCATCTGGAATTTATTTTGATGCTAGTTGTGAAGTGAGAATCTACAGGATTTTTCCCCCAAATTGCTAAACAATTTCTCCAACATAATTTATTGAATAACTCTGTCCTGTTCCATTGATTAAATATATTTTATGTACATTGGATTCATATTATATTCAAGTTTATTTCAGGGCTTTGTTGCACCAAAAGGTATAAAAGGTATTTATAACTGCACAGTTACAATATGCTTTAGTATCTAGTAGATATTTTTGAATACCATATGATAGGATATTATTTTGTTGCTTTCCTTCTAGAAATATTTTTAGTGAGGATTATTCATTGATTGCATGCATTTTAAAACACCAATATAAAGAACTTAAAAAAATTTACAACATGATAACATGGTCGTAGAAATAATGCAAATAGTATAAAGGATATAAGGCAAAAAGAAAACAGCTTTCCCTGTGTCCCTTCGAACTCTCAGTTCTGCTCGTTGGGGACTATTGTTAACATTTTGTTGTATTTTTCCAGAAATTGTATATATATGTATATGTACACACACACACACACACACCACGCAATGCACACACTATAAATAAAAATATATGTTTATTCTCCCCCTCTATTTTTACAAATTGGATCATATTATACATTCAGCCCTCAAATTTATTTTTTTAGCTCACTTTTTATAATAGTAGCAGTTTCTTTATCCAGAATAAACTTTAAAATAACTAGCGCAGTTCCAAAATATCCCACCAAAGTTTTGTCTGGAATTGTATCAACTCTCATACAAATTAACAGGCATATTGAATTTCCTTCACTTTGCAATATTAAGGAAGTGCTTCCTCTGGCCCCTAGGTCTTTGCTAAGGAATTTTCCACATCTACTTCAGTCCCACTTTTCTCCCTTTCAACTATCTAACTCTAAACCACCCTTCAGGTATTATTAATAGCTTAGGATATTTTTTCCCATAAGCCTTTCTATATGTATTTTTCTTGGACTTAGTGTTTTAATAAAAATCATAGTAATTTTAGTGGGTTTTGGAGATTCTAATGGGATTTCTTGATATCTAAGAATATAATGTGCAAATAATAAGAGTTTATTTCTGGTTCACCTTTATTGCACTGACCAGAACTTCCTATGCAATATTAAGTAATAATGGTGATGGTAGACACCCTAGTATTATGTCTACTTTTGATGAATATGCCATTTGGGTCTCACTTTAAAATATGTTATCTACTGGGGGTTTGAAACAAGTACTCTTTACCATGTTAAGAAGGTGACTGTTTACTTCTCTTCTTGCAGAGAATATATTAGGAATGACTTTGATTTTATTAAATATCCTTTTGGCATCTGTTGAGATGATTGTGATGTTTTAAGTGACTTATTTATATTAAGAAATATAAATAATTTTCTACAAATAGAAAAATATTTCCTATTACAGCATCTTGATTACATGCCTAGAATAAAATCCCTTCGGTTCTGGTGGATTAAAAATACATATTGTTGCTTTCTTTTTCTCACAGTTTGTTTAGAAGTTTTTCACCTATGTTAAACAAGAAGGGTTAGTAAAATCTTTTTTATTTGAAAGAAGCATTTAGAATGAGAGAACATCAACATTTAAGAGGTAGGTATTCTCCACTCAGGGTAGAAATGAGAAAGTTATAAATGAAGAATTTGATGTTCTGATTCATGAAAACAGTATCTTGTGAATTTGATTAGCATGAACCAATATAATCTAATCATCCCTGGATGAATCAAGGTCCTCAAACTGCAGATCTTAGGAATGGATGCTATATTTGGGTAGAGCTATAAAGCATAATAATAACCATGAGAACTGAGTGAAAGCAGTCACCCATACCAATTCTCATTACTAAATCCCAGGTCAAAGACCGTTTATAAGGTACAAAAATATTACAAAATTACTTCACAGGGTAGATAATGTAGATTTCTTATATTTTTCAATTATTTGAAATTATATTTTTCAAATATTTCATAATAATATTCAATTATCTGAGGGCTTAAACCAGTGGTACCCAAACTTTTTGCCACCAGGGACCAGCTTCATGGAAGATAATTTTTCCATGGACTGAAGAGTGGGGCAGGGGGTGAGGGATGGTTTTAGGATGAAATTGTTCCACCTCAGATCATCAGACATTAGATTCATAAGGAGCACACAATCTAGATCCCTGGCAGGTGCAGTTCACAGTAGGGTTCAGGCTCCTATGAGAATCTAATGCCATGGCTGATCTGACAGGAGGCAGAGCTTAGGCAGTAATGCTAGCTTACTGCTCCCCTCCTGCTGTGCAGCCCAGTTCCTAACAGACCATGATCACTACCCATCTGCAGCCTGGGGGTTAGGGACTCCTGGCTTAAACTATATACTAACCCCTGTTAACCAGTATCTTTGAAGGAATTTTATTTTCATTTAACTTTAAAAGGGTTCTACTTTTCCCCTCGCCATTCTGCAATCCAAATATATTTTAAAGCACTGCAAATGTATAGGAACGCTTATATTCAAAACTACCAGCAAGTTTCCTAATGCTGAAGACAATATGCAAGTAATTCAGATGTCATTTAACCTTTTCAATACAAGATTTATATCACAGACAATACCTTTCTTACCCATTAGTGAAAAAAAATCCTGTAGCACCTCTTAATTCAAAAGAAAGAAACTTAAACTCATTAAATCCCTCTGAAGTTATGAAGGTCAACTTTGCTTTGGCTTCTGGTTTAAGTCATTTACTGATACCCCAGCACATGGTTGAAATTACTTTAGCAGATCTATGTTAGGCATAACTTATTCATCTGGCTTTACAATAACATTGGTTTTTCTAATTAATACTCAGTCTTAGGCATAAAATCTGGCATGAGAATTTAAATGATTTAGCCAAGGACTGACAGATGTGGGAATCATTCCCAGTTTCAACGATTCTGTTATATACCTCTTCACATAACTTTCTTCAGTATAGCCAATTCTCTGAGATTAAAAATACTATGACAGTTACGTTCTTTTCTATTTTTCTTATGGATAAAGTTTCATTTCCCTATAAACCTATTGGAAACTTGTTAGAATAGGCATAATCTTGACTTCATTTGTAGCAACCACATTTATACATTATTTAACTTGGCTCATGAAATTTATTCCTTATGCAGAGAAGTTATATCTATCATTATCCCTCCAATCTTGGCCTTTGGGTAGAATGTTCAGAAGATACAAGGAAGGGTACCCCTCTCCTAAGGTCATTCTTGATTAATGTACTTATTTTTCGAGGCTTACACAATGTGAAGGTTTAACACTAAAATCAGTAATATCCTTCATTTCCCTAGACCAAAGGCTCTTGTCACATGGCAGCTTAAGCTGTCATCAGCGATCATGGCTGGGGGTGGGGTGGTTGGAGAGTCTCTAGGTCTTCTCTCAATATTTATATAGATGTTCCTCAATTTATGATAGGGTTATGTACAGATAAACCCATCACAAGTTAAAAATGCCATAAGTTAAAATGCATTTAATACAATTAACTTACTGAATATCATAGCTTAGCATTGCCTGCCTTAAATGGCTTATAACACTTACATTATCCTATGTTTGAGCAAAATCCTCTGGCAAAACAGTACACTGTAGAGTATCAGTTGTTTGCTCTTGTGATCATGCGGCTGACTGGGAGCTACAGCATGCTGCAAGCTGTCCAATATTGCAAGAGTCTCATACCCATTTCTACTGAATGCATAGTGCTTTCAAACCATTGTACAGTTGAAAACTTGTAAGTCAAAGCATTGTAAGTTGGGAGACTATATGTAGATATGATGCATTTTTGAAATTTTCTGAACATAAACAATATTTCTGAGTAGTTTGCTTCACTTTAGTAAATTATGCTAAGAAAATTTGTCTGTACTTTGGAGTAAGGCAAAAATATGAATATATACCTTCGTAATGTCGCTCTAAATTACTGTGCAACAGCCCTTTCCAAGAATTACTGAATTATTTAGAGGATTTTATTTTTGCTTGACTTACTCTTTACTCTTGATTAGGGCTTAAATTCCGTAAAATTAGGTGTTAACTTTTAGATTTCTCTCTGGAAGTAAAGGTAATGCCAGTGGTTGTGGTTTATTAAACACTGTATCTATTAGCAAGCTCATTTTAGCTTTCCTTTGACTGATAACTATATACCTTAGGCTCCTCAAATTCTGGTTTGAACCAGTTTCACCATCTTGTTGATTCCTTGATAATGAGTTAAAAAATGTTTGACACATATTCACTACAGCGTCGAGACAAGAGATAAGTCTTAATTTTTAAAAATTTTTCCTTAACTGGTATCCTGTTTAACACAGTTCACTTTTATGGCCAAAGCCTCCTATATGTCATTCTCTTCCCTAGCTCTTCTCAACAAAGTATAAAGGTTGGTGGTTTCCAATAGTTTAAAAAATGAGAAAACTATAAACTCCTGAGGTACATTTCTGTATGCAAACACCAAGTAAAGCAAAAATCCTTGTCACTGGCAAGTACATGCATGCTTTTTTCCCCTTAAAATTAAAAAATACATATATATGTATGTATGTTATCAGCAAATTTAAAATGTCATATCAAACCAATGCTCCAAATGCAGCAATTGGAGGAAAAATAAATAAATGACAAATATCGTATTTTTAAAGACATCAGAGTAATGCAGAAGCAAGGACTAGATAATATTCCAGAGGAGGAAGACTCCTTTTTAATAAGATTTTGCTAGCAATCAATTTTCTTACCCCTAGGATATTTGCTAATTCTAAGCTTGGATTAAGAACTGAACTTGATGTGGATAGAGGGAGGGAAAAAGAAACAGTGGATCTCTTGGTAGTTGAGGTTGTCATGATAGATTGAAATTTTGAGGAACCCAAAACATATGACAAACTTTCCTCATGAGATATTTACTGAATTTTGGGCCTGTGGGGAAAGTGGAAAAGTTCAGCCATAAGCTTCTAAAAGGCAGAATAAATATAGTGTTTAAGAGAGAAAGTCCCATAAGGAAGAACTGCTACAAAAATACTAGCCATATCCCCATAAAGACATTTTCTAGAAAGCAGACACTAAAAAGCTAATCTCAAAATTTCTTAAGGAAAGAAATGAATCTCCCACAGTACCCAAGCTGGGGAGACAAAATATGGCAAACTCAGTCAAAATGGATGATAGGCCCAAAGACACTCCACTGGTACACTGTAATTTACTAAAACTGCAGCCCGCAACTAACCTAATCTTTTTTGGATTGAGGGAATCAGCCTTTCACATTACTTGCCTTGCAGAGAAAAGATGAAACACTTGCTAGTGGAATATACATCATCTCCTTCTCTATGATACTTTCATGCACTATATCTGGCATTACAAGACATACAAGGAGTAAGGATAATATTTGCAATAATCAGGTTTAAAAACAGACAATAGAAGCAGGCCCACAAATGCTATACATATTAATGTTTATCATACAAAGAGATAAAAATGACAATAATAAATATTGTAAAGAACATATACGAAAAAATAGACAGATCGAATAAAAATATTGAAAATTTTAAAGCAGTACCAGAATCTATAATAAAGAGATGAGCATCAGGATTTTAAGGGTGAGCAAAAATGACTAAAGAAGCTTCGTGGAAAGGGGAAACTGAAGAAAGGAAAAGGGAAAAGAGAGAAAAAAAAAAAAAGAAATAGTGTTGGTCCCTCAAGAGGGAGAATTTCTTCCTCAGTGGCAGAGAGCAGAAAGAGCATTTACTGTCTTTCCACATATTGGAGGAATGTCATCTTCCTAAATGAAGGTTATTTGGAGGAATACAGTCATCTCCTTGTTGAAATCTAATCTGGTTAAATTGAGGCTGGTTTCTTTTTTTTTTTTTTTTTTTTTTTTTTTGAGACGGGGTCTCGCTGTGTCGCCCAGGGTGGAGTGCAGTGGCCGGATCTCAGCTCACTGCAAGCTCCAATTGAGGCTGGTTTCTTCAACACATTCTAACTGTGCAAAATTTTTTGGCCTTGGCAATGTAATGTGAGATTTACCTAATTCTCTAATGAAATGAATACATAAGAAAAAAACAACTACTTCGAATTTCATATGGAACCAAAAAAGCCCATATAGCCAAGACAATCCTAAGCAAAAAGAACAAAGCTGGAGGTATCACACTACCTGACTTCAAACTATACTACAAGGCTACAGTAACCAAAGCAGCATGGTACTGGTACCCAAACAGAGATATAGACCAACGGAATAGAACAGAGGCCTCAGAAATAACACCACACATCGACAACCATCTGATCTTCAACAAACCTGATAAAAACAACCAATGGGGAAAGGATTTCCTATTTAATAAATGGTGCTGGGAAAACTGGCTAGCCATATGCAGAAAACAGAAACTGTACCCCTTCCTTAAACCTTACACAAAAATTAACTCAAGATGGATTAAAGGCTTAAACGTAAAACCTAAAAACCCTAGAAGAAAACCTAGGTAATACCATTCAGAACATAGGCATGGGCAAAGACTTCATAACTAAAATACCACAAGCAATCGCAACAAAAGCCAAAATTGACAAATGGGATTTAATTAAACTAAAGAGTTTCTACGCAGCAAAAACAAAACAACTGTCATCAGAGGAACAGGCAACCTACAGAATGGGAGAAAATTGTTGCAATCCATCCATCTGACAAAGGTCTAATATCCAGAATCTACAAGGATCTTAAACAAATTTACAAGAAAAAAAAACAAACAACCCCATCAAAAAGTGGGTGAAGAATACGAGCAGACAAGTCTCACAAGAAGACATTTATGCAGCCAACAAACATGAAAAAAGGCTCATCATCACTGGTCATTAGAGAAATGCAAATCAAAACCACAATGAGATACCATTTGATACCAGTTAGAACGGCTATCAGGAAGCAACAGATGCTGGCGAGGATGCAGAGAAATAGGAATGCTTTTACACTGTTGGTGGGAGTGTAAATTAGTTCAACCATTGTGGAAGACAGTGCAGTGATTCCTCAAGGATCTAGAACCAGAAATACAATTTGACCCAGCAATCCCATTATTGGGTATATACTCACAGGATTATAAATCATTCTAGTATAAAGACACATGCACACGTATGTTTACTGCAGCACCCTTTACAATAGCAAAGACTTGGACCAACCCAAATGCCCATCAGTGATAGACTAGATAAAGAAAATATGGCACATATTCACCATGGAATACTATTCAGCCATAAAATAGAATGGGTTCATGTCCTTTGCAGGGACATGGATGAAGCTGGAAACCATCATCCTCAGCAAACTAACATGGGAACAGAAAACCAAACACTGCCTGTTCTCACTCATAAGTGGGAGCTGAACTATGAGAACACATGGACACAGGGAGGGGAACATCACACACTGGGGCCTGTCGGGGCGTGGGGGGCAAGAGGAGGGAGAGCCTTAGAACAAATACCTAATACATGCAGGGTTTAAAACCTAGATGACAGGTTGATAGGTGCAGCAAACCACCATGGCCCATGTATACCTATGTAACAAACCTGCACATTCAGCACATGTGTTCCAGAACTTAAAGTAAAATAAAATAAAAAATTAAAATTAAAAAAAAGAAGTTTAGAGAAGTCCAAGAAAAATACAAAGGAGACCACACCCAAGAATGTAGTCAAATAGCTGAAAACTAATGAAAAAGAGAAAATTGTAAAAACATTGAAAAGAGACATGTTGCCTTCAAAGAAGCAACAGGACATAAGACTGACTTTTCAACAAAATTTTTGGAAGCCAAAGGCAATAGAATGGCATATGTAAAGTGCTAAAGGAAAATATAACTGCCAACTATAAAAGTGAGTATAGAGTTCTATACTCAGTTAGAACCTCTTTGAAAAATGAAGGCAATTTATTGCAAGCAGAACTACACCATAAGAAAAAAGATACAATTTTTTAAAGCTAAACAAGAATGAATGGAAGCACAGTACTACATGAAGGAATTTAGAAAAGGTACAGTTCAGAAAAGTTAAATCTATTGGTAATACAAGGGAATGTTGAGCACTTAAAAAAATGATAATAAAATCATGTGGGTTAATAAAATATAGACAAACAAAATATACAACAAAAATAGCACAATGGGCAAGAGGCTGACTCACCTAGGTAGAACCAGGAAGACAGGGCCACTAAAAAGTGTGTAAGATTAATTCAGCTAAAAATTCTAAACAAATTGCTAAAGGCTGATGTGAGCTAAAATAAGAGTATAAAATCCTTTGGAGCCATGTACATGACATGAATTAGCGCCTATTCATAGGCTCTTCTCCCTAGGGCTCATGAAGTGTTCATTAGAAAGATTGGGGACAGAGCAAGAGACCAGAAGAAGCATCCAACGAAGATGAGCCTTAGAAAATGGTAGTAGCCAAGTTGTGGGAAAGATATCACGCTATGCTTGGTCCTTTCTCCACTAAGAACAAAAGACCTAAACAACTGGGGTATGGGGTTTGGAGGGGTGGATAGCAAACCATGTCATCCCTAGACCACAAGTGAGCTGGAAGCTGGGGAGGAAAAAACTTCCAACCGCTGGGGGAGGAGCCATGAAACCATTCTGGATCTAGACCATTAGAAATTTTTTGCTAGTACTGGAGTAAAAGGACTAAGAAAGCACCATCCTTAGACACAGGGACACAGGATCTACTGAAGAATGAGGCTAAACTAAGACAACAGGGAATTCCCCTGGCCTTATCAGCAGGAAAATTAAACACCAATAGTTTGCTGTTGGCAAGTAAGATACTTTGGAGAGTGACCTATTCTGAAACTCAGGAACACAGGGAAGGCTAAAACCTGAGGGTGGGATTAGGAACCTCAAGAAAAACTATCCAGCAAACTAACCCTCACCCTAATGATAAAGTAATAGCAGAGGAATGAAGCCAGTAGTACACTGAAGACAAACCCAGCAACAGGAAAACATAAACCAGCTCCACTCCTGACAAGTTTGACACAACCTTCTCCAACATACACAATAATGGAAGAAAAAAAAAAAAAAAAAAAAAACCTGCCTGCCCATTTTCAGGCATAAATATGACTTACCTGAATCTTACTGTTCTACACACTCTCTGGCAATTAGAACATTAGGAAAGTGCTCACTTTGGCAGTACATACTCTTAAAATTAGAATGATACAGAGAAGATTAGCATGGCTCCTATGCAAGGATGACAGACAAATTCATGAAGCATTTCATTAAAAAAGAGAGAAAGAGACATATAAAAGCAAGAAAAAATGAACTCACCGTCAAAAAACAATGCAACAAAAGAACAAGATTCAAGAGATAATGTAGACATTAAAATTATCTGACAAGTAACTTAAAATAACTACAATTAATATGGTTCTAGTGGGAAAAAAATTAACAACATGCACAAAAAGACAGCATTTCAGCAGAGAAATGGAAATTATAAGAAATTAATGAAAATACTAGAAATGAAACATGGTAACAGAGATAAAGATTACTTTCAATGCACTCATAACATCAAGGAAAGTCAGTGAAATTGAACGTAGGTCAATAGAAATTATCCAAATTGAAGAACAAAAAGAAAAATGTGGGAAATTAAAAACGGCTCATAGCACCCAAGAGCTGTGGTATCATATCAAATGGTCTACCCTATGTAGAATGGTAATCCCAGTGGCTGGGGCTGGGGGTGGAAATGACAGATAAAAGAGAGAAACCAAATAAATATTTGGAGAGTTGACATTGGTTGAAGATGGTTAACATTTTTCCAAAATAATGTAAGACATGAAGCCACAGATCTGAGAAGGTCAGAGAACCATAACCAGGATAAATAAGAGTGACAAAAATAAAACCACCTGGATACATCATATTCAAAGTGCTAAAAGTGAAAGATAAAGGGATAATCTTAGAGACAACCAGATGTAAAAAGACATGTTGCATACAGAGCAACAAATATAAGAATTAGAGTAGACTATTCATCAGGAATTATGCAAGCTAGAAAATAATGGAAAGAAATATTTAAAGTGCTGAAAAAATTGTCAAACCAGAATTTTATATGTTATGGAACTATCTTTCATACATAAAAAAGAAATAAAGACTTTCAGACAAATATAAACAGAGGTGTTAGAAAAATTTCTTCAGAAAGAATCAGAGCTAGACAGAAATTTAAATTACACAAAGAAATGATGAAGATAAAAGACTTTTTTCCTTGTTTTAATTGCTCTAAAACATAGCCAACTCTTTAAAGCAAAAAATGGAAAGACTACTTTGGGTTTACAACATGTGTAAAGGTGAAATATAAGAAAATGATACAACAACAGATAGGAGGAGGGAGGAACTGGAGTGTACTATTGTAAAGTTCTAACATTCCATGTGAGTGATGTTATTTGAAGGCAAACTGTGATTAATTAAGGCATGCATTATAAATTCTATGTCAACCACTAAAAAGTCAAAAAGAAGTATAAGTAAACCAATGGTAGAGATAATATTGAGTTTAGAAATAAAAAAAAAACCAATTCGGCCCGGCATGGTACTGTAATCCCAACACTTTTGGAGGCCGAGGTGGGCAGAACACAAGGTCAGGAGTTCAAGACCAGCCTGGCCAGTATGGTGAAACCCTGTGTCTACTTAAAAATACAAAAATTAGCCGGTCGTGGTGGTGCGTGTCTGTAGTCCCAGCTACTCGGGAGGCAGAGGCAGGAGAATTGCTCGAACTTGAGAGGCAGAGGTTGCAATGAGTTGAGATTGCACCACTGCACTCCAGCCTCCAGCCTGGGCGACAGAGTGAGACTCTGTCTCAACAATAACAACAACAACAACAACAAAAACAAAACAACAACCAAAAAAACCCCACCAATTCAAGAGTAGGCAGAAAAAGACAGAAAGAGAATAAAGGACAAATTAAATAAATAGCAGACAACTAGCAAGATGATAGATTTAAATCTGACAATATCAATAATTTCATTTAATGTAAATAATATAAACACAACTAAATAAAAGAGTATGTTATACATTTTTTTAAGTGAAATCTATTGGGAAAACAAAATGGTGCAGCCACTGTGAGAAACAGTTTGGCAGTTCCTCAAAAAGTTAAAAATAGAGTTACCACATGACTCAGCTGTTCTACTCCTATGTATATGCCTAAGAGAAGGGAAAACATACGTTCACACAAAGAGCTGTACATGAATGTTCATAGCAGCATTATTCAAAACAGCCAGAAAGTGAAAACAACCCAAGTGCCTATCAACTGATGAACTGGATAATTTATGTAATACAGTCATACAATGAAATCTTGTTCAACCATAAGGAGTGAAAGTAAGATACATTCTACAACATAGATGAACCCTCAAAACATGCTGAAAGAAGACAGACACAATAGGCCACATATTGCATATTGCATTTATATGAAATATCCATAATATGAAAATCCATAGAGAAATAAAGTAAATTAGTGATTGCCAGGGGTTGGAGCAAGGAGAGAATTGGAATTGACTGCTAACAGGTATGAATTTCTTCTTGGGGGGATGGAAATGTTCTGGGATTAAACAGAGATGACAGCTGTACAACATTGTGAATAGTCTAAAAACCACTAAATTGTACATTTTTTTTTTTTTTTTTGAGATGGAATCTCGCTCTATCGCTCAGGCTGGACTGCAGTGGCACAATCTTGGCTCAATGCAAGATCTGCCTCCTGGGTTCCGGCCATTCTCCTGCCTCAGCCTCCCAAGTAGCTGGGACTACAGGCGCCCACCACTACGCCCAGCTAATTTTGTTTTTGTAGTTTTTAGTAGAGACAGGATTTCACCATGTTAGCCAGGATGGTCTCAATCTCCTGACCTCATGATCTGCCCGCCTCGGCATCTCAAAGGGCTTCCATTACAGGTGTGAGCTACCATGCCTGGCCTAAATTGTATATTTTTAAAATGTTTTAAATCGTGAATTTTATGTGAATTTTTTCTCAATTTTAATAATTAAAAAGAGACCTGACTACATCCTGTCTACAAGAAACTTACTTTAAATGACAAAACAAAAATAGTTCAAAATAAAAGGGTAGAAAGTCGTATGCCATGCAAACACTAATCATAAGAAAACTGGTGTTGCAATATTAATATCAGAAAACACGACTTCAGTGTAGGAACATTTCTGGAGACAAACAGGAAAATTAGCCAGGTGCGGTGACTCATGCCTGTTATCCCAGCACTTTGGGAAGCCAAGGTGGGTTGATCACCTGAGGTCACGAGTTCGAGACCAGCCTGACCAACATGATGAAACCCCATCTTGAGTTGAAAACCATGGCACGAGAACTGTGTGACACATGCACAAGCTTCAGTAGCTGATTCGATCAAGTAAAAGAAAGGGTATGAAGATCAAATGAATGAAATGAAGCGAAAAGAGAACTTTAGAGAAAAAAGAGTAAAAAGAAATGAACAAAGCCTCCAAGAAATATGGGACTATGTGAAAAGACCAAATCTACATTTGATTGGCTTACCTGAAAGTGATGGGGAGAATGGAACCAAGCTGGAAAACACTCTTCAGGATATTATCCAGGACAACTTCCACAATCTAGTAAGGCAGGTCAACATTCAAATCCAGGAAATACAGAGAACACCGCAAAGATACTCCTCTAGAAGAGCAACTCCAAGACACATAACTTTCAGATTCACC
The DNA here is from genome assembly GCF_047675955.1 of Chlorocebus sabaeus. Taxonomy (NCBI): domain Eukaryota; kingdom Metazoa; phylum Chordata; class Mammalia; order Primates; family Cercopithecidae; genus Chlorocebus; species Chlorocebus sabaeus. Next base: position 31,861,569 of record NC_132929.1, on the reverse strand, counting down.
AAGGTTAAAATGAAGGGAAAAATGTTAAGGGCAGCCAGAGAGAAAGATCAGGTTACCCACAAAGGGAAGCCCATCAGACTAACGGCGGATCTCTTGGCAGAAACTCTACAAGCCAGAAGAGAGTGGGGGCCAATATTCTACATTCTTACAGAAAAGAATTTTCAACCCAGAATTTCATATCCAGCCACACTAAGTTTCATAAGTGAAGGAGAAATAAAATCCTTTACGACAAGCAAATGCTGAGATATTTTGTCACCACCAGGCCTGCCTTACAAGAGCTCCTGAAGGAAGCACTAAACATGGAAAGGAACAACTGGCACCAGCCACTGCAAAAACGTGTCAAATTGTGAACACCATCAATGCTAGGAAGAAACTGCATCAACTAACGAGCAAAATAACCAGCTAACATCATAATGACAGGATCAAATTCACACATAACAATATTAACCTTAAATGTAAATGGGCTAAATGCCCCCAATTAAAAGACACAGACTGGCAAATTGGATAGAGTCAAGACCCACCAGTGTGCTGTATTCAGGAGACCCATCTCATGTGCAGAGACACAGATAGTGTCAAAATAAAGGGATGGAGGAAGATCTACCAAGCAAATGGAAAACAAAAACAAGCAGGGGTTGCAATCTTAGTCTCTGATAAAACAGACTTTAAACCAACAAAGATCAAAAGAGACAAGGAAGGCCATTACATAATGGTTAAGGGATCAATTCAAGAAGAAGAGCTAACTATCCCGAATATATATGCGCCCAATACAGGAGCACCCAGATTCATAAAGCAAGTCCTAAGAGACCTATAAAGAGACTTAGACTCCCACACAATAATAATGGGAGACTTTAACACCCCACCGTCAATATTAGATCAACGAGACAGAAGATAACAAGGATATCCAGGACTTGAACTCAGCTCTGCACGAAGCAGACCTAATAGACAGCTACAGAACTCTCTACCTTTAATCAACAGAATATACATTCTTCTCAGCACCACATCACACTTATTCCAAAATTGACCACATAGTTGGAAGTAAAGCATTCCTCAGCAAATGTAAAAGAACAGAAATTGTAACAAACTGTCTCTCAGACCACAGTGCAATCAAATTAGAACTCAAGATTAAGAAACTCACACAGAACTGCACAACTCCATGGAAACTGAAAAACCTGCTCCTGAATGACTACTGGGTACATAACAAAATGAAGGCAGAAATAAAGACGTTCTTTGAAACCAATGAGAACAAAGGCATGATGTACCAGCATCTCTGGGATACATTTAAAGCAGTGTGTAGAGGGAAACTTATAGCACTAAATGCCCACAAGAGAAAGCAAGAAAGATCTAAAATTGACACCCTAACATCACAATTAAAAGAACTAGAGAAGCAAGAGCAAACAAATTTAAAAGTTAGGAGAAGGCAAGAAATAACTAACATCAAAGCAGAACTGCAGGAGATAGAGACACCAAAAAACCCTTCAAAAAATCAATGAATCCAGGAGCTGGTGTTTTGAAAAGATCAACAAAGTTGATAGACCGCTAGCAAGACTAATGAAGAAGACAAGAGAACGATCAAATATATGCAATAAAAAATGATAAAGGGGATATCACCATGGATCCCACAGAAATACAAACTACCATCAGAGAATACTACAAACACCTCCACCAAATAAACTAGAAAATCTAGAAGAAATGGATAAATTCCTGGACACATACACCCTCCCAAGAGTAAATCAGGAAGAAATCGAATCTCTGAATAGACAAATAACAGGCTCTGAAATTGAGGCAATCATTAACAGCCTACCAACCAAAAAAAGTCCAGGACCAGACAGATTCACAGCCGAATTCTACCAGAGGTACAAAGAGGAGCTGGTACCATTCCTTCTGAAAATATTCCAATCAATAGAAATAGAGGGAATCCTCCCTAACTCATTTTATGAGGCCAACATCATCCTAATACCAAAGCCTGGTAGAGACACAACAAAAAAGGAGAATTTTAGACTAATATCTCTGATGAACATCGATGCAAAAATCCTCAATAAAATACTGGCAAACTGAATCCGACAGCATATCGAAAAGCTTATCCACCAAGATCAAGTTGGCTTCATCCCTGGGATGCAAGGCTGCTTCAACATATGCAAATCAATAAACATAATCCATCACATAAACAGAACCAAAGACAAAACCACATGATTATCTCAATAGATGCAGAAAAGGCCTTTGACAAAATTCAACAGCGCTTCATGCTAAAAATTCTCAATAAATTAGGTATTGATGGGAAGTATCTCAAAATAATAAGAGCTATTTATGACAAACCCATAGTCAGTATCATACTCAATGGGCAAAAACTGGAAGCATTCCCTTTGAAAACTGGCACAAGATAGGGATGCCCTCTCTCACCACTATTACTCAACATAGTTTTGGAAGTTTTGGCCAGGGCAATCAGGCAAGAGAAAGAAATAAAGAGTATTCAATTAGGAAAAGAGGAAGTCAAACTGTCCCTGTTTGCAGATGACATGATTGTATATGTAGAAAACCCCATCGTCTCAGCCCAAAATCTCCTTAAGCTGATAAGCAACTTCAGCAATCTCAGGATACAAAATCAATGGGCAAAAATCACAAGCATTCCAAAACATCAATAACAGACAAACAGAGAGCCAAATCATGAATGAACTCCCATTCACAATTGCTACAAAGAGAATAAAATACCCAGGAATCCAACTTACAAGGGATATGAAGGACCTCTTCAAGTAGAACTACAAACCACTGCTCAACAAAATAAAAGAGGACACAAACAAATGGAAGAACATACCATGCTCATGTACAGGAAGAATCAATATCGTGAAAATGGCCATACTGCCTAAGGTAATTTATAAATTCAATGCCATCCCCATTAAGCTACCAATGACTTTCTTCACAGAATTGGAAAAAACTACTTTAAAGTTCATGTGGAACCAAAGAAGAGCCCACATTGCCAAGCAAGAAGAACAAAGCTGGAGGCATCACGCTACCTGACTTCAAACTATACTACAAGGCTACAGTAACCAAAACAGCATGGTATTGGTACCAAAACAGAGATATAGACCAATGGAATAGAACAAAGGCCTCAGAAATAACACCACACATCTACAAACATCTGATCTTTGACAAACCTGACAAAAACAAGAAATAGGGAAAGGATTCCCTGTTTAATAAATGGTGCTGGGAAAACTGGCTAGCCATATGGAGAAAGCTGAAACTGGATCCCTTCCTTACACCTTACACAAAAATTAATTCAAGATGGATTAAAGACTTAAATGTTGGACCTAAAAACCATAAAAACCCTAAAAGAAAACTTAGGCAATACCATTTAGGACATAGGCATGAGCAACGACTTCATGACTAAAACACCAAAAGCAATGGGAACAAAAGCCAAAATAGACAAATGGGATCTAATTAAACTAAAGAGCTTCTGCACAGCAAAACAAACTACCATCAGAGTGAACAGGCAACCTACAGAATGGGAGAAAATTTTTGCAATCTACCCATCTGACAAAGGGCTAATATCCAGAATCTACAAAGAACTTAAACAAATTTACAAGAAGAAAATCAAACAACCCCATCAAAAAGTGGGCAAAGGATATGAATCACTTTTCAAAGGAAGACATTTATGCAGCCAACAGACACATGAAAAAATGCTCATCATCACTGGCCATCAGAGAAATGCAAATCAAAACCACAATGAGATACCATCTCACACCACTTAGAATGGCGATCATTAAAAAGTCAGGAAACAACAGGTGCTAGAGAGGATGTGGAGAAATAGGAATGCTTTTACACTGTTGGTGGAACTGTAAACTAGTTCAACCATTGTTCAAGACAGTGTGGCGATTCCTCAAGCATCTAGAACTAGAAATACCATTTGACCCAGCCATCCCATTACTGGGCATATACCCCAAGGATTATAAATCATGCTGCTATAAAGACACATGCACACATATGTTTATTGCAGCACTATTCACAATAGCAAAGACTTGGAACCAACCCAAATGTCCATCAATGATAGACTGGATTAAGAAAATGTGGCACATATACACCATGGAATACTATGCAGTCATAAAAAAGGATGAGTTCATGTCCTTTGTAGCAACATGGATGAAGCTGGAAATCATCATTCTGAGCAAACTATCACAAGGACAGAAAACCAAACACTGCATGTTCTCACTCATAGGTGGGAACTGAACAATGAGAACACTGGGACACAGAGTGGGGAACATCACACACCAGGCCTGTCGTTGGGTGGGGGGATGGGGGAGGGATAGCATTAGGAAAAATACCTAAAGTAAACGACGAGTTAATGGGTGCAGCAAACCAACATGGCACATGTATACATATGTAACAAACCCGCACATTGTGCACATGTACCCTAGAACTTAAAGTACTAGAAAAAGAAACCCCATCTCTACTAAAAATACAAAATTAGCCAGGCATGGTGGTGCACACCTGTAGCTCCAACTAATGGGGAGGCTGAGGCAGGAGAATCGCTTAAACCCAGGCAGTAGAGGTTGCAGTAAGCCAAGATCATACCACTGCACTCCAGTCTGGGCAACAGAGTGAGACTCTGTCTCAAAATAAAAAAAAAAAAGAGGAAAATTACATAATGACAAGCAACCAATTCACCAAGAATATACAAAAAAATGCATAATAATCACACATTTAACAAAAGATTTGCAGAATATAGGAAGTAAAATCTGACAGAATAAAAGGTATTAGGTAAGTCCAAAATTATGCTTGGTGTCTCAGAGCACCCAAGAACTGTGGTATCATATCAAAAGGTCTTTTGAATCAACACTTTTCTCACTGTAATCAATAAAGCAGTATGACTTAAAATCAGTAAGGGATTAAAAAGCCTGAACAACATCATCAATCACCTTGACCCAATTGATATTCATATAATAGGCCACCCACACAAGAGAATATTCTTTTCCAAAAATATGAAACTTTCACCAAGATAGACGATATTCTGGGCCTTAAAACAAACAACAATACATTTAAAAGAGTTCAAAATCATATGAAGTACAACAGAATTAAAGTACAAATAAAGATTTCTGAAAAAATTCCTATTTGGAAATTTTTATAAAATCTCTTCTAAATAATTAATGGGTCACAGAAGAACTTACAAAGAAAATTAGAAAATAGTTGCAATTGAATGAACATGAAAAAATATTGTATCAAAATTATTGGGATGTAGACAAAGCTGTCCTCATAGTAAAAGTTTTAGCATTAATGCTTATATTTAAAAATTATAAAAAGGGCATGGTAGCTCATACCTGCAATCCTATCACTTTAGGAGGCCAAGGCAGAAAAATCACTTGAGGCCAGGAGTTCGAGACCAGCCTGGGCAAGAGGGGGAGACCCCCGTCTCTACAAAAAATAAAAAATAAAAAAAAGCTGGGCCTGGTACCACATTCCTGTAGTTTCAGCAACTCAGGGAGGCTGAGGCAGGAGGATTGCTCCCATCCAGGAGTTCAAGGTTACAGTGAGCTATAGTTGTACCACTCTACTCCATGCTGGACAACAGAGTATGACCCTGTAAAAAAAAAAAAAAAAAAGAAAGAACGAACGAAAGAAAAGGAAATCAAAAATTTCTCACATCAATGATCTGAGCTTTTATCTTAAGAAAGTAGAAAATTTTTAAGGAAAAGTGAAAGGAAAGAGCTAGTACACAAAAAACTGAAAATGACAAAATTGGAGGACTTACTGCAAGATTTCAAGATTTACTATAATCAAGTAACCAAGAGAGAGGGTGATATTGGTGAAAGGACAGACATAAAGATCAGTGGAACCAAGCAGTCCAAATACAGACCCTTATATATATAACCAACTGATTTTTAACAGAATTGCAAAGGCAATTCCATAGAGAAAAGATTGATCATCTTTCTAAACCATAGTGTGGAAAAGAACAACTATTGGAAAAAGAAAACAAAAACTCAACCCATGCCTCATAACATATACAAAAAAATAAGTCAAAATGGATAATAAATATAAATGAAATATTCGAATCTATAAAACTACTACAGTATAATGTAGGATAAAGTCTTTGTGACATTAGGTCATATAAATGTCTCAGAGATTGCTTAGTCAATAATTTTTGTGGACTGTGAACCATAAAAGCAAAATTGATAAATATTTATCCATCAAAATCTTTGGAAACTTTTAAACTTCAGCTCTTCAAAAACCATGTAAGAAAATTAAAGACAAGCAACAGACTGAGAAAAAAAATCTGAAAAACTCTTATCATTTAAAGGTCTCCTATTCCAATATATAAAGCATTCTAAAAACTCAATATGAAGAAATCAAACAACCCAGAGAAAAAACTTTGTGGAAGATTGAGCAGATACTGTATGAAAACAAGGCATGTGGATGACATATAGGCACATAAAAAAGTGTTCTACATGAGTAGTGCTTGGAGAAATACAAACTAAAACCACAGTGAAATTCCACCACACACCTATTAGAATGGCAAACAAAAAACCTGACAATACCAAGGGCTGATGAAGATGTGGCACAAACTGGAATCCTTATTCATTATTGCTGGGAATTCAAAAATGGTGTGACTATTTTGGAAATGAGTTTTCAGTTTCTTAATTTAAATGTATACTTACATGGCACAGCAACTCAACTCAATTTACACAAGAAAAAGGAATATGGGTTCACATTAAAAGTGTATGGGAATGTTTACAGCAACTTTTTTCAAAGTCACCAAAGACTGGCAACAAGTCAAATGTATTATTCATAGTTGCCCAAAAGTGGAAATAACCCCAAAAATGTCTTTCAACTGGTGAATGGATAAACAAATTGGCATATCCATGCAGTGATAAACTACTCATTAATTAAAAACAAATGGCAGAAACAATAACATAAATGAACTGAGATGTATAATTCTACATAAAAGAAGCCAAACACAAAATGCTTCATATTATATGGTTCCACTTATATGATATTTTATAAAGGTAAAACTAGAGGGATAGAAAAGAAGTCAGTAGTTGTCAGGATCTGAGGATATCGGGAAGGACTGATTGCAAAAGGGCACAAACCAACTTGAGGGAAAGATGGAACTGCTCTATACATTGATTGCAGTGGTAGTTACATAACTATGTATTTCTCAAAACTCATGGAATCATCTAGTAAAAATGGTGAACTTTACTCTATGGAAGTTGTACCTCAAGAAACCTGAATTAAAGAAAAACTAATAAAGAAAGAAACTTGAAATAACAATATAATTAACCCCAAGAAAATTAGGAAAGGAAAAAGAACAGATGAGATAAATAATTTAAAAACAGAAGCAAAATGGCAAACGTAAAGTCAATTACATAAATAATTACATGAAGCACAAACGGACTAAGCACACCAGTGAAAAGGCAAAGATTTTCAGACTGTATTTTAAAAAAAAAACCCGTGGCCAGGCGCGGTGGCTCATTTCTGTAATCCCAGCACTTTGGGAGGCCGAGGCAGGTGGATCACCTGAGGTCTGCAGTTGGTGACCAGCCTGACCAACATGGAGAAACCCTGTCTCTACTAAAAATACAAAATTAGTCGGGTGTGGTAGCATGACTGTAATCCCAGTTACTCGGGGGGCTAAGGCAGGAGAATCACTTGAACTCAGGAGGCGGAGGTTGCAGTGAGTCATGATCGCGCCACTGCACTCCAGCCTGGGCAACAAGAGCAAAACTCTGTCTCAAAAAACAAAAACAAAAACAAAAAACATGTGCGTTGTTATCCTTTAAATATAAATACAGAGACTGAGTGAAAGCAAAAGAATGGTAAAGATATTATCATGCAAACAGTAACCTAAAGAAAGTTTGTGGTTATATTAATATCAGACAAAGTCAACTTTAAGGCCAGAAATGTACTAGAGATAAAGGATGGCATTTTATAAAGATCAAGGGGTCAATTCAACAGGAAAACATAACAATCCTAAATTTTATATCCATAATAACCTAGTATCAAGTAATATAAGCAAACATTAGTAGAAGTAAAGGAGAAACAGACAAACCCTTAATCAGTTTAATATACTTATCTCTGGTGTGTTAGATGCAAGAGGATAGATAACAAAAATTAGAAATTATATAGAATATTTGAACAAAATGATTAACCAATTTGACCTACTTGATATATCAATAGGACACTACACCTAACAACTGTAAAATACAATTCTTTTCAAGCACACATAAAATGTTTGTCAAAATAGGCTATATGCTGTGCATAAAACAAGCCTGAACAAGCTTCAAAAGTATTGAAATCACATAGGATATGTTCTCAGACCATGGTGGAATTAGCCTGAAAACCAACTAATAGAAACATGACTAGAAGATCTGAAAATGTCTGGAAATTAAACAAAGCTTTTCTAAATAAACCAGTAGTCAAGATAATGGAAATGAAAATGCAACTCATCAAAATTTATGTGGTGTAGCTAAAGCAGTGTGTGCTGGTTACTGAATTATTGCCTCTCTGCTCCAAATTCCTTGTTTGCCTGTTGTGTGAAAATGGGTTTTGGCCCTTTAAATATTTGTCCTTGCCAGCTGGAACTTTGTCATTAGAGGGCACTAGAAATATACTGCAGGAGGAAAAGGGTGTTTGCTTCCTGGTTCTGGTGTGCTTGCTTCTCCAGGATGCATAGTTTTCCCTAGTACCAAGTTTCTGCAGTTCACAGTGGCCAGCAACACCCAGCAATCAGCATGCAGTTTTGCAGCAGAATGCCTTCACTGAGACATATCCCCATGAATGTCTTTCACTGGCACCCCAGAAGGTGGATTTCCAGCACATTTCGTCAGTACAGCACCATGGCAACTTCTCTGCCATCCAATGAGCCACAGCAGTGCCCTCTACAACAGGGTGTTGATCTTAGGCCTGGGTGGCATCTTCCTTGGGTCGGCTATCTCAGCTCTAAGGGGAGAGGCTGTAACCTACATCTACTATTCTTATATCCTTTGGGATCCTCTTCTTGCTAGCAAATCTCTCATTATGTTAATTACCTGGTACGGTTAATAATTCTTTTTTTTTTTTTTTTTTTTTAAGACAGTCTCTCACTCTATTGCCCAGGCTGGAGTGCAATGGTATGAGCTTAGCTCACTGCAACCTCCCCTTCCCAGGTTCAAGTGATTCCCATGCCTCATCTTCCCAAATAGCAGGACCACAGGTACGTGCTACTGCACCTGGCTAATTTTTGTATTTTTAGTAGAGATGAGACTTTGCCATGTTGGCCAGGCTGTTCTCGAACTCCTGACCTTAAGTGATCCACCTGCCTTGGCCTCCCAAAGTGCTAGGATTACAGGCATGAGCCACAGCACCTGGCCTAATAATTATTTATATTATTATTTTTTGTTGTTAAAATTACTGTGTGGGTTCTCTCTGATTGGATTTCTTTAATTCACAGTGATTAGAAGAAAGTTGACTTTACATGCCTATATCAGAAAAGAAAAAAAATTAAAAATTAATTTTTAAGTTACTATCTCAAGAAGTTAGAAAAAGAACAGAAAATAGAGGGAAATTAATAAAAATGAAAACAGTAATTGATGAAATAGCTGACATAAAATTGAGAAAAATCAACAAACCCAAAGCTTTCTTTTTAAAAGAATATCAGTAGATTTGATAAACTCTTAGCAAGACCAATCAAGAGCAAAAGTATAAATTACCAATATCAGAATGAAAGGGCAATATCCCTACAGATCCTACAAAACTAAAAAAAAAAATCAGAAATATTTAGCATAATTTTATATAAATACATTCGACAATCTATATAAAATGAATAATTTTATATAAAAACATGTCATCTATACTGATAAAAGAAAAATTAAAATAAAAATCAATGTTAAATATATTCTGTCTATAATTTAAAACTTACCCTCAAAGAAAATTTGAGCTGGATATATTTAGTGGTGAATTCTCCAAAACGTTTAAGAAAAAAATATCAATCCTATATAACCTCTTTTAGGGAAGAAAGAAAAAACACTTCCTAATTCATTTTTTTGAAGCTAGAACAACCCTAATACAAAAATACGACAAAGATATTATAATACAAGAAAGTTACAAGCTAATAATTCTTATGAACATAGGGACAAAAATTAGAACAAAGTATTAAATAACCAAATCCAAAGAATATATAACAAGGATAACATATCATAACCAATTTGGTTTATTCTAGGAATAAAAATTGGTTTAAAAAGTTAATCAATATGACTCACTTCACTAAATTATATTCGCTTTTATTTTGTAAATAATAAAATAATAATAAAAGTAAAAATAACTGATCACCTCAATAGATGCAAAAAGGCCTCCAATTAACCACTAGTTCATAATAAAAGTTCTCAGCAAATTTGAAATATAAGTGAACTTTTTAATATGATAAAGTTTATGTACAAAAGGCCTGCTGCTAACATATTTAGTGGTGAAATGTGGAATGCTTTCTTCCTGAATTCATAAACCACTCAAGTATATTTATTTTCATTACTTCTATTAATCATTGCACTGCAGGTCCTAGTTAGTGCAACAAAGCATGAAAGAAGAGTCATGAAGTTGGAAAGAAGTAAGTAAAACTGTCATTTCAGATGACATGGTTGTAAATATAGAAAAATCCAAAAGAATATATACACAATTAGAATTAATCAATTTAGATAAGTCACTGAATACAAAATCAATACATAAAAATCTATTGTATTTGTATGTGTTTGCAAAAACAATTGGTAAATAAAAACTGTTATACAATACTATTAACAATATCATTGGAAAACCTCAAATATCTGGAAATAAATTTTATAAAAGACACGTAAAATCACTAAAGTAAAAATGGCGAAGCATTTCAAAGAAAAATTACATAAGATCTAACTAGATGAATAGATATACCATGTTCATGGATTTGGAGACTTAATATCATAAATTAATTTTATAACTTAAAATCTATTCTTCAAAAGTAACTTTATTGATTCAATGTAATCCCAATCAAGATCCTAATCATTTTTGTGGAAATTTATTAGGGATTTCTAAAAGTTATATGGAAATGCAAATGACCTACAGCAGCCAAGAAATGAAGAAGAATAAATTGTTGGAAGATTTATCATATCAGATAGCATAACTTACCATAAAGCTACAATATTTAATGCAGTGTGGTATTAGTACAATAATAAATACATACACCAAAAGGGAGAGTCTAGAAATAGGCTCATACATATACTTGATGTACAACAATGGTGCCACTGCAATTTTGTAATAATAAGATTTTTTTTTCAATAAATGATGCTGGAGCAATTAGATAATTCACATGAAACAGACTTTAACCTTAATTTACACTACCTACAAAAATTAATACTGATTAAATTATAAACCTTCATGTGAAAGATAAACAGTAATATCCGAGAAGAGAAGTCGATAAATTTTTTCTGTAAAGGGACGGATAGTAAATATTTTCAGCTTTGTAGGTCATACAGTCTCTCTTGCAACTACTTAACTCTGCTGTTGTAGTCCAAAGGCAGCCAGAGACAATACATAAATGAACGAATGAGAATGGGCTGTGTACCAACAAAAATTTATTTACAAAAACAAATGGCAGGTCACATGGGCCATAAATTTTTGATCCCTGCTCTAGAAGATAACAGAATAATTTCATGACATTGGGTAAGCAGTGATTTCTCAAATAAGATTCCCCAAAAACATAAAACATAAAAGATGGATTAATTCAAGTTCTGAGATTCTGTTTATTGAAAGACATCATTGAGAGGATAAAACAGCAAAACATAGTTTAGTAGAAGATATTTGCTATATATGCATATTTATATATGTATTACATATGTTTTATATATACATATAGATGTGTATGTATTTATATATACATATATACTGCATATATATCCAACAAATAACATATCTATAATATCTAAAGAACATCTACAAATCAATAAGAAAAAGGCAAATCAATAAACAAAATGAGCAAAAACTTGAGTAGGCATTTTACAAAAGAGACTATCAATATGAATATAAGCACATGAAAAGATGTTCCATATAATTAGTAATCAGAGAAATCCAAATAAGAATAAACCATAATCAGATATTAGTACATCCCCAGCAAAATGGAGGAAAGGAAAAAGAATGACACAAAAATCAATGTGCAAAAATCGCTAGCATTCCTATACACCAAAAACAGGCAAGCCAAGAGCCAAATCATGAATGAACTTCCATTCACAATTGCTACAAAAAGAATAAAAAACCTAGGAATACAGCTAACAAGGGAAGTGAAGGACCTCTTCAGAAGAACTACAAATCACTGCTCAAATAAATCAGAGATGACACAAACAAATGGAAAAACATTCCATGCTCATGGATTGGAAGAATCAATATTGTGAAAATGGCCATACTGCCCAAAGCAATTTAAAGATTCTATGCTACTCCCATTAAACTACCATCGGCTTCTTCACAGAACTAGAAAACACAATTTTAAAATTCATATGGAACCAAAATAGAGCTTGAATAGCTAAAGCAATACTAGGCAAAAAGAACAAAGCTAGGGGCACCATGCTACCCAACTTCAAACTATACTAAAGGGCTACAGTAACTAAAACAGCATGGTACCAGTACAAGAACAGACACAAAGACCAATGGAACAGAATAGAACACCCAGAAATAAGACCACACACTTAAAACCATCTGATCTTTGACAAACCTGACAAAAACAAGCAATGGGGAACACATTCTCTATTTAATAAGTGGTGCTGGGAGAACAGGCTAGCCATATGAAGAAAACTGAAAGTGGACCCCTTCCTTATACCATACACAAAAATCAACTCAAGATGGATTAAAGACTTAAATGTAAAACCCAAAACTATAAAAACCCTGGAAGAAAACCTAAGCAATACCATTCAGGACATAGGCATAGGCAAAGATTTCATGAAGATGCCAAAAGCAATCACAACATAAGCCAAAACTGACAAATGGGATCTAATTAAACTAAAGAGCCTCTGCACAGCAAAAGAAACTATCAACAGAATAAACAGAAAACTGGCAGAATGGGAGAAAATTTTGCAATCTGTGCATCTAACAAAGATCTAATATTCAGCATCTACAAGGAACTTAAACAAATATACAAGAAAAAACAACCCCATTAAAAAGTGGGCAAAGGACATAAACAGACACACAGACACTTCTCAAAAGAAGACATACATGCAGCCAACAAACATATAAAAAAAGCTCAAATCACTGATCATAAGAGAAATGCAAATCAAAACCACAATGAGATACCATCTCACACTAGTCAGAACAGTTACTATTAAAAAGTCAAAAAATAACAGATGCTGGTGAGATTGTGGAGAAAAAGGAACACTTTTACTCCATTGGTGGGAGTATAAATGAGTTCAACCATTGTGGAAGACAGCATGGCGATTCCTCAAAGACTTAGAGACAGAAATAACATTCAACCCAACAATCTCATTCCTGGGTATATATCCAAAGGAATATATTAACAAATACATTATAAAAACACATGCACATGTATGTTCATTGGAGCACTGTTCACAATAGCAAACACATGGAATCAACTAGATGCCCATCAACGATAGACTGGGTAAAGAAAATGTGGTACATATACACCATGGAATACTATATAGCCAACAGAAAGAATGAGATCATGTCCTTTGCTGGGACATGGATGGAGCTGGAGGCCACTATCCTTAGCAAAGTAACGCAGGAACAGAAAACCAAATACTGCATGTTCTCACTTATAAGTGGGAGCTAAATGATGAGAACACATGGACACATAGAGGGGAACAGCACACACTGGGGCCAATGGCAGGACAGAGGGTGGGAGGAGGGAGAGAATAACAAAAAAAAAAAAAATAAGTAATGAACTACTAGGCTTCATACCTTGGTGATGAAGTAATCTGTACAACAAACCCCCATGATACACATTTACCTATGTAACAAACGTGCACATCTTGCACATGTACCCCTGAATTTAAAACTTTAAAAAAACAAATAAATAAATAAATAAAAATTAGCTTAAATTCAATATTCATCTCAAACTTTTCAAAATCTATTTCATACCTATAATTATATCCCCTTCTAATTTCTAATGCTGATAACTCCTTTTTTAACCGTGGTGAGACATTCCAGACTTCTGATATTTTTTGGTTCTTTTCAAAAAATTATCTCTTAGTTTTATACAAAATTATCCCACCCCAAACCCCAACATTTTATTCATTTTCTTTTTCTTTAGTAATACCCTTGCCTCTACTTTATGTATTTTTTTTCCACGAGCTTTTTAAGCTTTGTACGTGATTTACTTCTAGCCAATCTTTTCTTATTTTTAAAACACGCGTACCTGGCTGCATTTTCTCTGAGGATATGTAGATTTTGATTTGTATTGTTTTCATTGTCATTCTTGTTGTAGTTAAATACACTAGCTCTGAATCATGCTATCTAGGTTCAAATCCAAACTCTGTCATTGATGGATTGTGTGCCCTCAGCCGGGTTATTTAGTATAGCTTTGTGTTTCAGTTCCTCATCTGTGAAATGAGATGATAATGGAATCAGCTTCCCAAGATTACTGTGAAAATAAAAAGATAATCCATGTAGATCACTTAGCATAATGCTGGTTGTATAATAATGTTCAATAATTTTAAGATGTTATCATTTGTAAATAATTTATAATTTCATTTTAAATTTCTTTGTATTAAAGTTATTTAAAGGAGTGGTTTCTATTTCCAAGTTTATAAACAATTTGCTTATTAATCACAAATTTTATTTCAGTATAAAAAATGTGACCAGAATGATTTATCTTGAAATTTAACATTTTGTGTTTTAGCAGCTAATGTTTCATGTGTGTTTGAGGAGACTCTGCATTCACTGTTTATTCATACAAAGTCCTTTATTCCACCAAGCTTCTTTGTTATTCCAATCCTCTCTACCCTTACTTTTTTCCTACTTGATCTATCAATTTGAGATGTGTGTTAAAGTCTTCTAAAATGGCTCTGTATTTTTCATTCCTACTTATATTTCTATCATTTTCACTTTATAGGTTATAAAGATGACATTTGATGTTATATTGTTAGATTTATAAAGGTTAATTATTAGTAGAGCTTCTTATGGAATTGTATATTTCACCAATATGAACATTTTTATCTTGTCAAATCCTTTTCACATTATTCTTTTTTGTCTAACATTAATGTTACTATACTTGTTATCCTTATTAGAACTTGCCTGATGCATCTTTCTACATTTTTACTTCCAACCTTCTTTTTAGATGTCTTTTTCTAAATAACATATAACCAGATTTGCTGTTGATGTTTACCAAATTTGAGATTCCTTTTATTAAAGAAATTGTGTTCATTTGTCATATACTGGAATCACTGATGGCTTGACTTTTTTTCTGCCATCTGGTGTTCCATATGTGTGTGTATGTGTTTATCATACACACACAGCTATACAAAAGTTAAAAAACATAGAGCTTTTAGAACTTACTTCCTATCTCTCCATCATGCTTTGTCCCTGCCATATTTATGTTGCAATCATCTAGAACAGGGATTCGCCTGCCCCCTCCTTTTGTAGTCTTACTGCACATTCATTTACATATTATCTATGGCTGCTTTCACAATACAACAGCAGAGCTGAGTGGTTGCAACAGAGTCTATATGGAACACAAAACTGAAAATATTTACTGTCTGGTCTTTTACAGAAAACATTTGCCAATGTCTAATCCAGATTTTAATTTTATGCTATTAATTTTAAATATATGTCATATTTAGACAAATCATCTAGTATCTTTTCTCTCCACTGATTCTTGAACCCTTCACCTTCATCTTTCTTGGATTCATCATTTATTTTGTTAAAGTTTATCCTATAGTCATCCTTTCAAAGAGATTCTATTGGTGATACACATGTCCTGAGTTTACGTCAAAAATCACGTTTTTAAATTTCTGGGATCATTGCTCCATTTTCATGGATGTAATATCTTGAACCTCTTTGAGGATAATTGTTATATTTGTGATACTTATAAGTATATATTTTACATACAATAATTATACTTTCTCAAAATTATAAAATTTATAAAAAGGATTTGTATTCATCTTTTTTAAATTTATAAACTCTCTTGCCTTAGGTATTATTTTTTCTGAGTTTGGTGTCTCTGCAAACTTGTATTATTCTTGTATTGGATTATTCTTGTACTTTATAAATGAGAATCCCTGTTAGCTCTCTCCTGCTTGATGTGGGTCAACTTGTGCTTATAGGTGAAGGGCAGGGCATATTGCTGGGGAGAGTGTTTCTTTTCAGAGTGAGGAGCCTCCCTGTGCCTCCTGGGGTCCATTGCTACTCTTCTGTCCGTTGGCTCTCAGAATCCACAGGCTCACTACTTTAATCTGTGGACAATTACAACCAAGAGAAGGGAATGTGAGTAGCAGTCCAGCTGCTCCAAATGCAGTTTTCAATTAATCACTCTGGCTATTACCCTAGGATGTCCTATTCATAGAATCTGCTTTCTCTGAGCTTGTAGCATCCCTGAATTTTCTCCTACCTCCTCAGCAATCTAGGGCCAAATGACTATGTATGGCACAGTTGCTCTAGTATATTTTTCTAAAGTTTGATCCCATCTCCTAAAAATTTCTCATACACTTACGGCACTTTTTTGGTCCCCAGTCCTGTTACCAATTAACTTAACCCCCTTTAATCTTTTCTGTCATTCCATAAGATTTGGTAGAGGTAACTTTCCTGCAGGCTGGCATCTTGAGGTACCCTTCATACACAGGATTTTTCAGTTAACTCTTTCAAAACACCATTCAATATACTTTGTGGGTGATAACCTATGTTCTTGCCATTTTTATGTCAAAACATTTAAAAAGATACTCAAAATTTCTTTGACACAGAGAGAAAAGTGAAACTCTACTCCAACAATTCTCTGAGGGGATTTAAAATGATAAAATTTCACCAACTATAGTGGAAAGGGGTATTTAGTCTCAAGTCACTTGCCTTTAACAATACCTTGGGTGCTATTTCATTTTTTTTTTTTTAATGTTCTTTCATGGGGGTGGGAGACACTGATTGTGAAGAGCTGTAATTTTTAGCCACTTCTTCCCCTTATACATTGGGCAGTGATAAGTGACATTTTTAGTCAGATTTGGCTAACAAGCTCATCGTGTTATGGCATTCTACTCTCCTCCCTGCCATACCTCAATTCCTGACTGCTGAGTAGCCTATTCAGAGTACCTCAGGAGCTAACTTCAACAGCTTTAATACTCATTAAAAGAACCCTTCTGAGAGTAGCTAGAAAGCACAAACCCTCCCCTCTAATATCATTTGGGGTTCTGAGTCCCTGAATAGCTGGTGTCATTTGGCTTTCTTGAGGGACCTCAGAAGGGATACATGTTTAAAATTCCTATAAATATTGTGCAAGATTTTTCAACTGATTATGAAGCCCTTCCATTCTTTTTCCTTTTTCAGTTCTGGGGTTGATATTTGGAGGGGGTTAAAGTCAGACACCTCTGTACACTCCCAGAACCCTCTGACATAGCATGTGTTGAACCTCTCCTTGTTTTACGGTTTTTGGGTTTTTTGCTTGGTGTACGCAAAACTTTTTCTTCTTGCCATCCAGTGGTTCCTCTTTCACTATCTGCTGTGTGCATTTCAAACTCGTAGAGTTTGATTGTCCTTCTGTGCTCTGATCAAGGAATTTCTTGCAGCAGCTATCTTAGGTGCAGTGTGGCTTTTAGTGATCGTGACCTGTGCTTTATCAGATTATAAAGTAGTGGCATGTAACAACTAGGCTGCCACCACTTTTGGTTTTCAGGGCTCCTGTCATTTCTAGGGCCCTTATCCCCTGCCATCAATCTCTTTCTTCTCTTCTCCTCTCTACCTCCCAGAAAAAAAGGAAGGGAAATCCATATTTATTTGGCTTTTACTATGTGTAAAGCATTGTGTGGGGTATTTTCAGAAATACTTTTCATTAAATTATCAGTACAATTGAGTGAAGGAGTTATTATCCCCACTTCTACCAATTGGAAAACTGAGGCTCAGAGAAGTGAAGAACTTGCCTGAGATCACAAAAGTGGCAAATGGTAGAGCTGAGATTTGGATCCTAGACTCTAAATCTGGAAGCCCGGGGGAGCTCCACAACGGTCAGCCTCAAGCCTCATCTGCCCAAGAGTGTGGATCTGAATTCAGATAAGAAACTAGAGGTTATAGGAAGCGTGTAGCGGACTCTTCCTTAAAAGGAACAAAGCTGGCCAGAGTACCTTTAAATCTGGAGAATTGTAGCACCAGATGTCAGGCTGAACAGACACAGTTGGCTGCTTGAAAGATTTCTGTAGAGTCATGGAGACATGAATTTTAAGTACGAATTAACTATGTTCTCAGTTCCTGCACTGTTATTATGAATAAGACATTGAGCTTTCTTATTAGCCCGTCCTGCTTTTTCTGACATTCTGCTTTTATTTCTTGACCTGGACAAAAAAAAAAAAAAAAAGCATTTCTAATAGCTCAATTCAACAAACATTCATTGTTTGGCTACTTTGTGGGAGGGACTGTAGTATATGTTGGGGATATAGAAAAGATTAAAAATATACCTCCTGACCAAATATAGTTTGTAGTACTAGAAGTCAGGTAGAGCGAGTGTAGATGCAAGAAACAGGCAAAAAAAACCCTACAATTAGTCTACAATGAGATAGTATGACATAAGCCTGTACAAGGTGCCACAGAACCACAGAAAAGAGTCAGCTAACACAACCTGACTGGGAGTGGGTAGGGAATGGATAAGGGAAAACTGCTGAGAGGATGCGATTCTTGACAAATGAGTGAGCCCTTCATACCAGCAGGACCATAACTTTATGTGTAAGACTCTCTAGGGGGAGGAGAAAATCACACTAAACTAAGAAAGTAATGAAAGTCTTCTCCTGAGTGCCTGAGAAGATAATTCAGTTGCTAGAACTGCACTGCAGCCTAAATGAACTTTTCACACCCCAACTCCCTTTAAGTTTCTATGTCATCACTTGTTATGTCTGTTCCTGGATTTCTGGGTGGTTTTCCTGAATTTCCCCAAGGCCTGGCCAATAATCCTTTCCTCTTCATTTGCACCTGCTTTCTCTGGTGCTCCATCAGGAAATTTACTCAGCTCCTATCATTCCCTGGGCCTACTGCTCCTACCAATACTAAGCCACTATCTTATCTTCTGTAAGCCCTCTGAGCTCCTCTTCACACAGTTTCTGCTTAATCATTGCCTCTTCTGGTTGTTGTCTAATGGTTTCTGAGGTTAGCTTTCTCTTGTGTATCTTTTAGCTACTGTTTTTACTCCCAGCTGCCTAACCTTCTCTCCTTATCATATTCATACTCTCCAAAAAGAGGAATCAATTCGTTAATTACTAATCTCTTCCTTGGGCAAAGGTTTTATTGAGTCAGCTCATAAGCCACTGTCTAGCCAGATTGATTGCTGTAGTGTCAGATGTTGAGCCCTGTTCCAACCAGGGGGCCAGGGTTACAAGAGACAAAGATGGAAGCTTACATCAATAGAGCCAGGCTTGGAGTGGGACCGTGGATATGGCAGACAACCTGAGGCTTTGCTGAATTAGGAGAATGACATTACAGGCATAATTAGAGGCATTTTAAATGGAGAACACAAAAACATACTAACATCAGCTACAATATAACAATGGCATAACTTCAGGAGATGGCAGGGGAAAAAGGGATGAAGAAAAATAGAAATTAATCCTTGGGAATAAACATTTATGTACAAGGAAGAGCACAGAAAATAGATCTATTCTTGGAAAGGAGACAAGTTGGCCCACTTCATAGAAAATTACCTTTCCTGAGATCCACATAAAGAAAATCCAAAGACATCTCCTTCTTCTCAAATATATGAGGAGTGACTTACAGAGTGTGGTAAGTGTCATGGTTCCTTGGCCTAGCCAGGTTGACACACACCCAGCTGTTCAATCATACTCTAAGCTGGTTGTTTCTGTAAAGGGATGTATTTTGCAGATGTGGTTAATTAGCTACAATCCGTTGACTTTAAGTAGATTATCCTAAATAATTTGGGTGGGTCTCATCCAATCAGGTGAAAGGTCTTAAGAGTAAAACTGAATTTTTTTTTCTAAGGAAGAAGAAATTTCACCTGTGAGTTGCTATGCAAGGCATTTTGGCTGCTCTGCAGATTTCAGACTTGCCAGCCTCACAATCACATAAGCCAATTCCTTTAAAATATATAAACATACAAATATAAAATATTTATCTCCTACTAGTTATTCTCTGGTAGAACCTCGCTTTGTAAAGACTACAGCGTGGAAGCACAAACTCCTCAGACTAGCTTCAACAGACTCGGAATTTGGTACCCCATATAACCTTTATCATCAGTTGTTCACTCCAATTAGACCAGTCTCCTGTGTGTCTTGTCATTTGCATGCTCATTTTCCTGCTTCTACTCACACTGCTTTTCCCTTCGGACTTGTCTCCATTCTTTCTTCCACCTTTATAAATCCTTCATTTTACTCACACTCTAGCTCCATCCCAAGTCCTTCACGAAGCTGCTTTTAACTTTAGCTCCTTTTGCTCTTTCTCTAAACTTCCTTAGCAGTTATTAGCTATGCTATTCACTGAAGTTTTTAATCTTATATATCTCACCTACCACTGTCTTTTTTATATAGTATCCACTACTAGGAAGTATAAATTTGCAAGTACAAATTTGGGTGTGCAAGACATGTCACTATTGTTTAAATCAAATTAAATTTACCACAGACTTAAGTGATCTCAGTCTTAATTCTGCTGGAGTAGAAGGAAATCCAATCTCAGTTCTTACTGGGCTTTCCTCTCTTCCTAGTACTGCAGTAGAGTTTGAAAGACTTATGTTGAGCCTAGAAAATGGAAGATGGACTTTGACATCGTCACTGGTTCCTAGAAGCCAGGCAATTCCTGCACTTATGGGCCAAGAAAGGCAAGGGAATCCAGCCTCCCTAATGGCATTATGCATCCATATGAGGTTAGAATATCTTCCGGGGGTACTCTTATTCTCACTACCGGAACCCCAATCTTTGATTTTCTACAATTCGTGGGAATTTTTTTCCTGTAATTCTACCTGCCCATAGACGCTGCTTCTTTCTTTCCTTTATTTTATTTCATTTTATTTTATGTATTTTATTTTTTTTTTTTTGAGAGGGAGCCTCACTCTGTCACCCAGGCTGGAGTGTAGTGGCACAATCTCAGCTCACTGCAACCTCCGTCTCCCAGGTTCAAGCAATTCTCTGCCTCAGCCTCCTGAGTAGCTGGGATTACAGGCACCTGCCATCACGCCCGCTAATTTTTGTATTTTTAGTAGAAACAGGCTTTCACCATCTTGGCCAGGCTGGTCTTGAACTCCTGACCTTGTGATCCACCCGTCTCAGCATCTGTCTTTTTCTTCCTTCCTTCCTTCCTTCCTCCCTCCCTCCCTCCCTCTCTCTCTCTCCCCCAAGATGTGCTTGCCTTTTTCACCCTCTAGCAACGTCTCCTCAAGAAGCAACAAACTTGGAAGACAGATTGCTGGGTACAACTCCAGAAATAACATTGACAGTGCATTCGAAGGAGTCCTGTTCCAGGAGGCTTCATTTAAAATGTGAATGGTGCCCTCTGGAGTTGCCTAAGAGCCCTTGTCAGACAACTGTCTGTCTAGTAACACAAAATTCCTTGAAGCCTGCTTGGAATGGAAGGGAGGGAAAATATAAGGAGCACAAAACCCAATTAAATAGCTCAATAAATTATCCTGTCACACACCTTTTGTTTTTTTCTTGTGTTTTTATTTCACTTTTTAAAAAATATGTATGGGCTGACATATGTAGTGTTCCAATTAGGTTATGAGCTTCTTGAAAATGAGAACACTATTTTATTTACCACTTATTTTTTAATCGTTCTAAGGTCCCAACATAATAACTAGTACATAGCAGGTTTTCAAATGTGCCTTGAAAGGAATGGAGAAATGATCGACTTAGTGAATTACGAGTTATGCCCCACCTGTTCAGACTGCACTGGCACTGATTTCCTCACTGTAGGATAGGCTCTGGTGTCTTTTCATTGTCACTTTTAGTGTTAGGTAAATAACTATAACACTTTTAGTGTCACAATGTAGTGTTTTTCTTTTTCTGCTTCTGTTCACAGCCACTCCTTTCCTGAATTTCTGAGAGATCAAATTTCTACTTGGGACCTTTTTGGCCCAAGTTAAAGTAAACACACTGCCTTTAAAATGTAGGTACATGATATTAACTTGAACCTCCTTTAAGGTAAAAGAATTGAAGGTTACAACATAAACATGTATATGGTACCAACAGTGGAAAATTTCTAAGTGAAATTAAAGCAGGACCTGGCATTCATTTCATCATACTACTCACTTGAAGAGCTGAGTACATTATGTGAACTTTATCCCATTAATCCTTAGAGATAAGCAAAGGGACTTGAAAGAATGACTTGTATAGATAGGGTCACATAGCCAGGTAGTCACAGTGTTAACAGCCTGCTGCCTTGACAGTATTTGAATAGTTAGGCTACTTGACCTTAACACTGGGCTATACATTGTTTTAACGACATAATGACATATTTGTGCTCTAACAGGAGAATTCACATTTTCACAGCATACTTACATTAGCACTCCTGGTATTGAGAACATGTATCCAAATTTGCCAATATTAACTTAGTTCTGAACCCCCCAGCTTCCCTCTTCTGTAATCTTGCTGCTGCTTTTTATTTTTCTCCTCTTCACTCCTTCCCACATCCTCTTCTCTCTAATGCTATTAAAGACTGAAAGAAAGCTCAATCACATTACAGAATTGAAACATATATATATGAGCCCTCCTCGGACTACTTGCACTTTGAAAGACAACAGCTTAGCTGAAAGAAATTATCTATCACTTTCTGCTATCAAGGAAGATTTTGGGGAGGTGAAAAGCCTTCTTTCCTTGTTCTCTTAACATGTAGGTGATTACACTTTCCTTTCAGCTTCTAGAGGAGAAAGTTTGCAATGGAAAAAGACAGAGAAGTAATTATCTCGGGAAAAGAGGATGAGGATTGGGGAAAGAAGGAGAACAGGGTAGAACTTTATCTTTTCCATATCTGGTAAACCACCACACTTTGTGGAAGTGAAATGCATACTTTCAGCACTTAACCAGCATGTACCAATAATGAAACCGACCTTCAGGCCTTCTTTTGACAGAACAATCTTAACTATAATGTAAAGTAACATTTTGTAAAATGGGTTTTTCTCTCCCTCTGCTTCTTTTCCCTCCCCTATACTCATTTAGGATCTGATCACAGAGTCAACACCGGGCTATGCATTATTCCCTCAGCAAACAGTACCCTTTCATGGCTTCACACCAGTGCTCATGTTAGTCCCTTTACCTGAAATCGTCTTCTGTCTGTTGCTCTGCCTATTCAAATCCTATTCATCCAACGAGACCCAATTAAAATGCCAGCCATGATGCCTTCTCCAGTTCTTCTACCTTGAGCAAGACCAATCCCTCCCTCCATTATGACTCCACAACACTAGTGGATATGTTTATATTTTATAACTCATCATCTTATATATGTTAATATGTTGCTCTACTCCACAAGACGTAAACTACTTCAAGTTGGGGCCAGGTCTTATTTATTCATATTTTCTGTGCCTAATACTGCTATATATCAGGCATGATAAATGTATGTACTATAGTCTGGACAGTATAAAATGTTTACAGTTTCATAAAGGAGACAAGGTTTACAGACATAAGAGAGCAAGACAGTATAAGGGATTGGGCTAGGAAAATGAGGGTTAGGTAACTACTAAATTCCACAAATATTTATTCAATAGCCAGGAGTCAGGAATTATGTCCCGGGACTACTAGGATAAATAAAATAGTCATTTCCTTTGAGGTGCTCACAATCCATCTTGTAGATACTCTTTAAACGTGGACAACACTCCCCTGGCTTACCTATCACTTTACATGTTGTTCCTTACAGCAACCCTGTGATGTACATCATTATTTTCATTTTTATGGAGATAGAAACAGAGGGTTTGAATTCCTAGGTCTTCTGACTCCAAGGCCAGGTTTTTCTACCCCACTACATCAGTGTTCCTCAAAACTTTCCTCTGGTGTACACTTTCCCAGTAGAGAATAAATGTAGGCTCCTCAGGGTTGGGATATACTTGTGTGTTATCTTAAAAAGTCATGCTTACTGCCATATCTTACCTTACTTACCAGAGAGTCAAAACGATGCTCAGAGGAAATGAGCCACATTGATTCTGGGTCCTTGAGGGTCCTCAGGACAGGGTTTCACAATCAGAGGAGTCCCAATATGAGAAGCACATGGCTACACTCCTGCCTTTATTCAGGGTCCCTGGGTTTGGCTTGAGGCCACATCCAAAATTTTGTGTAACTTCATCAGATTTCTTAATGTCATAATTTTATTCAGGATTCTCTGAAGACTGGAACAAAACACCCACTGTACTCACAGATGTTGAGTAGTGAGGACTGACCCTTTCCTCCCTGAAAGGATATCTCACTCTAGCAATAAGATCTCCTCAGTCTGATACTATTTGCCACCCCTCCCATTGCTGGTCTTCAACTCCCTGTGGGTCCTGGAAGGCCGGAAAAGGCTTACCACCACACTCCGGTCAGCACCGCCGCTAGAGGGCAGCCCGCGGCTGCAGCTTCGTGAGCCCTCTACTGGCTGCTGGGGTGACCTGGCTCTTTTATGGAACCCATTAAAAACTCTCAGAAGTTGCACTTGGGAAGCCAGCCTGTGTGACACCCGGTAGCGAACTTTTTATAAAACGTCTTGGTTCTCAGCTTCCTTTTCTTAAGGCCTTTGGCAGGCCTCAGATACGTTACCCCCTTGATGAGTCTCCCACTTCCTAAGGATCTCCCCCTCCCAGGGTGTTGCAACTTGGAGTCATCATTCTCTCTTGGCAAGGCAAAAAATTAGAACCTTGGGGGAACTTGGCAACTTTCCTCAACGTGATATAGGGTATACACATACACACACACACGTATATATATACCTACAATTCAAGAATTTTCAGCGTTAATTCCAGTTTCAGCATAGCTTGCAAGCTCTGGAATTAAACTTCCAGGACTCAAATTTTGGCTCCTGCATTTGCTAATTGGGTAATTTTAAGAATGTTAATTAACCTAAGCTTCCATTTCATCTGTAACAGCGGGAGAATAATACCTACATCATACACTTTTGGGGAGGAATAACTATGATAATGTATGGAAAGTGCTAGTCTGGCACATAAAGTGTTCAACAAACATTAGCTATTTTTATTCTTTAAAGCTTCTGTCTAGTGCACACCATGTCTATCAATTTGGTCCAGAAAAATACTGTCTTCACACACCCACATGAAGATATGTATGCAAAATGAATTTCATAAACCACCTATAGTTTCCTAAAGTGGCTAAGCTAATAAAGACCTCAGAGTATGGAAAAGGGGGCTCATTTGTGTGATGAAATTCGTGCAATGGGTAGTTGAAGCATTGCGTAATCCAAGAGGCCACGGTGGGGGTTGGGGGGCGCTGTGTTTCGCACACAGGTGTTCTTTCTTCCCGCACCCCCACCCTCACCCCTCACCACGTGCAAGCATTCAGTGTGAGTCTGCGCCTTGAGTCTGTGGGCCAGGACAGAGGGCACAGTGGACAAAAGCAAGAGGGTTTCAGGCCAAGGCAGGGAACTGAGAACTCAAAGGCCCGGGAACCCAAGCCAATCAGATTCACCATCCACTAGGAGTCTAAAAGGTGGCAGAGCCTCACAGCCCAAAGTCCACGCACAGCAGGAAAGTGGCCAGAGGATCTGACAGGTAGAAACCTGATAGAGACTCTATCAGAAAAGTTAAAGCTGAAGGGCTCATAACACCCACGGGCCCAAAGAAAGGTCAGTGTGAGCTGAACAGCTGTTCCATTTGGTGCCAGAGGCCTTGGCTGTTGTCTTCTACATCCAGGCAGCCTCCCTGATCAGCCCCACCTAGAAAAGCCAATTCTTCTGCTCTTAAAGGAGACTGACTTATTTGTAGCAAATCTATCATTTAGGTATGAATGGGAAGTGGGGGAATGGTGCGGAGTCTGCGGGGGGAGGGCGGGTGTTCAACGGGCTCCAAAGGAAGGAGCTCGTGGCTGAAGCCTGAGCCTCCATGTTGTGAGTACTACATGCGTTTCTTTCAGAGGCAGACAGGGGCCTTGGCTGCAGGGACCCTGACAAGCCGCGACTTGAGCTATGCTTTAGAGCCTGGATTGAATTGGGAGCGGTATAAAGGAGGAGGGAGGGCATGCCTGGAAAGGGGGTGGGGTGGGGTGGGGTGGGGGAGGTGGAGGGGAACAGCATGAGCAAAGGCACGAAGGAAGAATGAATCTGCTGCGCGTTGAGGATGGCATAGAGACTTCCCTGATTGGAGCCGGGAGTTCTTGCAGGGGGATGGAGGCCGCTATGATTGGATAGCTAAAGTGGGGCCAGATTTGGAGGGCTTTGAATGCCCGACCGAGGAGCACTGAACCCAGCTCCTGACTCGCGATTTCCGTTCAAAACCGAATTACCTAAAGGGTGGTTAATTCCAACGTGTGTTCTTCTTTGGGGGCTTCTGAAAAGTCGGTTTATCGTCTTACCTGCTTCAGTTCTCTTCATTTACTCAGGGAGGAAGTAATCCTCACATGTGCAGGGGAGTGGGTATAATGATTTCTCTTCACTTGCTTTGAAGATGCCTCCCCCGCCCCAAATCGCACTTCCACGCCAAATATTATTAAATTTGGTTTCTCCTCCTCCTCACGCAAGTTCTCTTTCTCTCGCCAGCACCTCCCCCACGTTTTCCTGCTCTCCACCAGTCGGGCCCGACTCCTCCCGGCCCCCAGCGGCGCGCTTCCCCGGCCCGCTGGCCCGCGCCGCCCTCCGCGCCGTGCACCCCCCTCCCGGCCCGTCGCGCCCGCGGCCCGCACACCCTGGTCCACGCCCCCCCGGCGGAGCGGTAGGTGTTGTGCAGTCTGCGCCGGGCCGCAGTGCGGCTGCGCGCACTGTGCTGCCTCCGGGGCTGGCAGGGCAGCGGCGGCCGCGGCGGCGGCGGCGGCGGGGCCGGGAGCGAGCGGCGGCGGCGGCGTGGGGAGTGGCGTGGAGCGGAGCCTGGGGCTGCAGCAGCGCGGGGACCCCGGAGTAGAAAGCCCCGGGGACAAGGAAGGAAGGAAGGCCCGGCCGCCAAATCCCTGAGCAACCGTTCTTCTTGGATTTTGGGGGAGCCTGCCCCCCCACTTCGTCTTCAAACACCCCCAACTCACCCCCCACAGCCCCGGCCGCTGACGGGAGGAGGCGGCGGCGGCAGCGGGGGGCTGAGGGGCGCCGCCATGCCTCTCCCGCGGTGAAGCACCCCGGCCGTGAGGAGCCGCTGGTCTCCCCGGTGATGTCCCCCAGGCGGCAGGCGAAAGCGACTCACTCGAGCCCTGGGGTAAAGGCCTAGCTTATCCAGCTTCCTTCCTCCTCCTCCTCCTCCTCTTCCCCTCTCCCTCCCCCTCCTTCTCCTCCTCCTCTCCCCCCCTTCGTCCTCCCCTCCCGGTCTCTTCCCTCACCCTTCCCCGCGCCCCCATCTTTCCCTCCCTCCCTCCCACCCCTCCAGCAGCGATGGCAGAGGAACAACAACAGCCGCCACCACAGCAGCCTGATGCCCATCAGCAGCTTCCCCCCAGCGCCCCCAACTCGGGGGTGGCCCTGCCAGCCCTTGTGCCCGGGCTGCCAGGGACAGAGGCCAGCGCGCTGCAACACAAGATCAAGAACTCCATCTGGTAAGAGGATCCTCCATCGCTGGGGTGAAAAAGCCCAGGCACATTTCTGCTGCAAAGTGGGTGGGGGGCGGCGGGCGGGGGAGCGGAGGAGGAGGTTGATGCTTTCATTGAATGTGGCTTTCCCCCTAGTCGGTTGCACATTTGTAGGACCTCTGGAGGTGTAGGGACTGTGCATCAATCAGCCCCTGTCTCCTTAGCTAAAAAATGCTTTTACCCCCTCCTCAATTGTGAGTGCAGATAAACAAGTTTTTTGGTATTATTTTTTCACTCATTGTAACAGAAATATGGGTCGGAATTAAGTCATATTGCATGATGGTGGCATGAATTTGGAACTGGTGAATGTGAAATGTGTTTACTCCTTTTTGCAGCCGTAGAAGGAGGAAGAAGTGTATTGTGAATTTTCACCAAACAGATATCCAAACAGATATTGTGCGTAAGAATATTAATATGCAGCACAAAACCTAATGTGTCTCTTCCTTTTCAGTTGGGTTAGCTGCTGTTTCTGAATGTTTTTGCCTCCTTTATTCTAATATTAAATTTCTTTTTCAGGGAATTTATTCTTTGCATTGATTTTGAAGAAAGTGCTTCTTTAGTATAAAATATTTTAAGATGGTAGTTTACAACAAAGTGTGTTGGTTTTGTTTTTTTTTTTTTTTTTTTTTGCTTAAAACATAGGGAATCAAATGTCTTGCCATTTGTGTGTCTTTTTAAAAGAAACCATTGATGGAATATCTTTGGCTGTTTTACTTTCTCGTATGAAAATTTACAGTATTTCAGCATTAGATTAAACTCCTCAAGTCTAGTGGGAATCTTTTAATAATTAAATACACCGAGTTAAGTCCATCCACTGTTAGAGCCATTGCAATATTCTTTGAACATGAACTTGCATTGTTTTGTAGGATTCTTCATTAACTGCCTTTTTTTTTAAGTGTAGCAATATTTTTTAAATGGAAAGTAATATTTGGAATTTGTCCTAAGAGATTGCTTTTAATAGAAGTATAAAAAGAGAATTTCATATGGTATTTTAAAAAGCCTTGATTTTGAAAATGGAAATGAAATCTTTGCAGGGCCATCATTGAATATGAGTACTAAAATATCAAAACTCATTTTCTCATTTTGAAAACATATCGTAAAGCAACTGGCATTGCATGTACAGTATTTACACATTTTTAAAGTGATCCTTTTTAAATACAAGATTAATGTTAGTTATACAGTAATTTTCATTATTTTCTTGGCATACATCCATGCCGTCATGATGCTGATATGAAGTAGGTCAGTGCAGGCTTTAATAGTTTCATCAACAGTAGTTGGCAGTTGAATATCTTGCTTTCAGTTTTAATTTTAAAATGAAGTTTAAATATTTTAAAGGAGTATTTTTTTGGCTTTGATAGTAGTCATATTGTGGCAACTTGAAAATAGGTCCGATAAATATGATTGGGGTGTGTGTGTGTGTGTGTGTGTGTGTGACAGAAAGCAGTCTTTATTCTTCAGTGGATACCCTCACCCCCTTATTAAAGCTATAATTTAAGAGATGGTGAATATCTTGCTTACCATCAAGGTTTTCACAAAACCAGTGTTTTTTTTTTTTAACCTCTAGTAACATCATGTAACTTTGTGTTTCTGAAATCATCATTAAATTGAAATAAACATCTTGATTTTTACATTCAGATGTGGCATATCCAAGTTAATGGACTAAAATATTTTAAGAGAGACAAATTTTAAAAGTTGATTTAGTAAT
Organism: Chlorocebus sabaeus; assembly: GCF_047675955.1. Taxonomy (NCBI): domain Eukaryota; kingdom Metazoa; phylum Chordata; class Mammalia; order Primates; family Cercopithecidae; genus Chlorocebus; species Chlorocebus sabaeus. Next base: position 31,832,076 of record NC_132929.1, on the reverse strand, counting down.
GTATATTTTAATTTATTATGAGAACAAGAGGGGAAAGGAATCTTCACTTTATAGTTTTAAAATGAGTTGTAGAGGCAACTGAGTGAAATGTTTAAATAATGATGACAGTCGAGTGCACTTTTTGGTAAATAATGTGTAAATTTAATTATTCTTTGATATTTGCATATCCATTACAGCCGAACTGCTCTGACTTTAACATGAGAAAAACTTCTGAAGTAGAGTGCTCTCCAGTTTTTGGTGCTTGCTCTCAAAAAATAATGGGCAACAAACACGTGAATCCCAAAATATGAAATTTTGTATTTTTGTTTTAAAATTGTAATGGTATACTTAGTAGCATCTAATGTTCAACTTTAGAAATCCTATTTGCAAAAATGATTTTTATATACTTAAAATTTCAGAATAAACATTTGTAGAGAGTAAACAAGATTAGTGAATATATTTAATAGTCTCATACCCCCTGCTCCACAAGAATGGATTTATATTATTCATCAAGTGACTATATAAAATAAAGATATCAAAAGTGAAAACTCCTTTACTACCATATTCTCCTAAGAAATAGTGTATATGTATTAAATTTAAATAATTTTAATAGATGATTGCAGTTATTTAGATATTTCACATTTTTGAGGCAATAATATTATTTTACAAATTATTCTATCACCTGATAATATTCTGAGAGACTATCAGTTTTGTACTACTTCCTGAATCATCCTTTGGTACCATTAATGAGAATTTAAAATTACTCTCAAAAGAAATGTGACATTTAAAAATTATCAAATGGGTTTTGCATTTGGTTTATCATAGTTTCTAAATTACTGGGCTTGCATATCACAAACAAGTCTGTACTTGTCCTCCTACTCTACAAATATAAATATAGTATGTGATGTAGGCCTTTGACTGGACAATGAGTTATTTATCAGTTCATAATTAATTCTGTTTATTAAACTAAAATATTGTTTGATAAAAGTACGCCCATTGAAATATCAGGCATTAAATGAGTCTGGAAAAAAAGCATTCAAAATTGATTGGAAACTATTTCTTAAGAGTTGGAAATATATTTTGAAGGTAATTATAGAAAATAAGTTAGTACAAAATTGACAGTTATGTTTCTATAACACGGTTATGAATACCTTCATCTGAAGTCTAGGTTAACAAGCTTGCATGTTTCTTATTCTTACTCCATAGACAAAAGGTCCAAATCACTGACACTACTCACTAGAAAGGAGATTTGTTAGTAGGCATGTGCTTTAGTACTGAATATGGTGTAAGGTTATTTGTATTTTCTAAAAAGTAGAATTCCAAAATAAGCTTATTGTTGTTTAAAAAAACCAAAAACTAGTAACCCATGTATTTTACCTAAAACAAGGCCACAACCCAACCTAACTGCAAACTACTTTTAGCTTAAATTGCACCCCTCTTTGGTTACCTCAAAAAAAAAAGAAAGAAAGAAATACCAAAGCAAGTTTTCCCTTACGCTTATCTCTCAGTGTCTTCCTAGTTTAGTGAAAATTTTTTAGTGTAAGCAACAATAAACAAATTTACTAAGTCCTTTTATTTACCTTCTTAGGGCAGTTTTACTTGAAACCCTGATAGAATAAAATTGCTATGGAAAAACTAGGATTGAGATGGTTTCTGCCTGTTTGTGAATTGAGATCATACCTACGTGAGTGGGAGTGAATAACATGCATGCAGTGAGGCTGTAACATAGATACAGGTTGATCATCCCTAATCCAAAATCCCCCAAAATTCAAAATGCTCCAAAATCTGAAACACTCCAAAATCCCAAACGTTTTTAGTGCCACGAGTGAAAAATTCCACACCTGACTTCATTGTATCATGCACAAAATTATTTAAAATATTGTATAGGCCAGGTGCGGTGGCTCACGCCTGTAATCCCAGTACTCTGGGAGACCAGGGCGGGCGGATCACCTGAGGTCGGGAGTTCAAGACCAGCCTGGCCATGGTGAAACCCCGTCTCTACTAAAATCACAGAAAATTAGCTAGGGGTGGTGGTGTGCACCTATAAACCCAGCTACTTGGGAGGCTGAGGCAGGAGACTCGCTTGAACCCAGGAGGCTGAGGTTGCTGTGAGCCGAGGTCATGCCATTGCTCTCCAGTCTGGGCAACAAGAACGAAACTCCGTAAAAAAAAAATTGTATAAAAATTCAGGTTGTGTGAATAAAGTATATATGAAACATAAATGAATTTCTTTTTTTTTTTTTTTTTTTTTTGAGATGGAGTCTCGCTCTGTCGCCCAGGCTGGAGTGCAGTGGCGCGTTCTCGGCTCACTGCAAGTTCCGCCTCCCGGGTTCACGCCATTCTCCTACCTCAGCCTGCTGAGTAGCTGGGACTACAGGCGCCCGCCACTGCGCCCGGCTAATTTTTTGTATTTTTTAATAGAGACGGGGTTTCACCGTGGTCTCGATCTCCTGACCTTGTGATCCACCCGCCTCGGCCTCCCAAAGTGCTGGAATTACAGACGTGAGCCACCGCGCCCGGCCATAAATGAATTTCATGTTTAGACTTGGATTATATCCCTAAGATACTCATTACACATATGCAAATATTCCAAAATCCAAAATAATAAATTGTAAGCACATTGGATGCGGTGGCTCACGCCTGTAATCCTAACACTTTAGGAGGTCAAGGTGGGTGGATTGACTGAGCTCAGGAGTTTGCAATGAGCCTGGGCAACACGGTGAAACATCGTCTTCACTAAAATACGAAAAATCAGCCAGGTGTGGCATCGTGCGCCTGTAGTCCCAGCCACTTGGGAGGCTAAGGCAGGAGAATCCCTTGAACCCAGGAGGTGGAGGTTGCAGTGAGCCGAGATCGTGCCACTGCACTCCAGCTTGGGTGACAGGGCGAGACTACGGTTCAAAATAAAAAAGTAAAAATAATAAATAAACAAATCGGAAGCACATATGATCCCAGGCATTTCAGATAAGAGATAGTTAGCTTGTGTTAAACTCGTAACTGAAAATTCAAAAGAAATCCTGATGTTTTATTTTAGAAAATATTCCAATACTGCATTTACTCAAATTCAGGGATTCTTAAAAGAATTTGTTATCAATTACTGTTTTTATTTCTGTAACTTTATTTGCAGGTGAGACCTCATAAACCTCTTCTTAAAACGGTCATATAAGATCTGTCGTTTTGCCCACTTTATGGAAAGAGATAAACAGTGACAGAAGACCTATAAGATTCCACTGATTCCTTATTAGGAAAAATAAGAAAAAATGCTGGGATCAGAGTTCCTTATCTTTATTCAATCCTGTAAAGCATATATACTTCTGTATCTGCTATATTTTAGGCTTAAAATTATAATAAAAGTAGAATTATATATATGATCTATTTTGGATGTTCTCTGAATTCTAGTTAAAACCAAAATTGAAAATTTTTACTTTCTTATGATGATGACAATCAACATCTAGATATTAAGTGATTAATCTCTTGTTTCCATCCTAGTTACAGGGAGCTAAGTTTGGTGATCGGAAAGGTTCACATAGTGATGCCATATTAGTGCTGATTTTCAGTCCCCCATCCTCGAATGTAGTGGTTCAGTTTTATTCTTGGTTTTTGAATCAGGTGGTTTATTAACTCTGTCGAGAAGTACTGTGCCCTCAACTATAGTGGGAAACATGTACTATAAATTCATAACTTTAGAGTTTACTTTAAGTGGAAGTCTGTGATTTTCATTTCGCTTTAAAAATAGAGACTGACTAGCACATCAGCTGGCTTCCATATATTTTTGATTAGTAGGTTGACTTGCTACCTACCCTGAGTTTAGCCTGTGTTCAATACCAAGCACACAAAAGACTTAGAATGCATTTTGCATATCCGTATTGAGCCTAGCTGTGTCCCAATAGGGTTTCTGGTTCCAGGAGGAAGGCAATTCCTTGCTCTCCTATGATTTGAAACTGATAAAATTGTTTTCCCTGTTGACAAAAGTTAATTGCAAGTTAAGCAGTTTCAAGCCTGTTGATTTTCTTGTTCAGGTTGGGTAGCAGATATGTACGTGTGTAAATAATTGACCAATTTGCTCTCTCCATTGAAAGGTGTCTTGAATGATGGCATGTGCAGGACTGATTTGATTTATGTCTCACTGTAAATTTTTGGTATTATTTGGGGAAAATGAGCTTCATAGTGGTAGAAAAGACAGAAGTGTCTTGTTATGAAAGATAGGTTAAGAATTATGTTGCATTACTTTTTCCATTAGAAAATAATATTGCATGCTAAAATTGTACAAATGAAAATTAAAACAAGCCGTATCATTTACTTATATTTGAGGACTTTAAGAACAGTTTGTAAGTACTCAAATGAGTATCTGCTATATACAAAGTATTATGCCAGAGACTGGCATTTGAGGAATGCCCATTCACTTGTAATGTTAACCTTGTAAAATTGACCTAAGCAAAAATATGCAATAAAACTTCTCTTTTATTCAGCTAGGGGACCAGGAAAAGAAGTGACAAGTGTCAAGGTATGCATTGTGGAAAAAGTAGACCTTAGTTTCCTCATTTACAAAATGAGAGATTTGTACTAAGTGACCTTGAAGGTTCCTGAGTTTCTAACTCTGTTACTGAATCAATATTGACAACAATAATAAAACCGTAAGCACAGTGAAAGACTAATTAATTTATCGTAGGCAATCAACAGAACATTTTCATTGGATGAATTATTAGGATTTGTCAGTGTTTCCTTAGGTGTTAGCTGAGGAGGACTTGCTTATTGCTACCTTGTGCAAGGGTTCTGTTATATGAGATTACTGTGCAAATCTTTATTGAGCATATATTACATTTAAAGTAGTTAAGAGCTGTTTATTGTGCAAAAGTAAGGCTATGCAGTAATCCTGGTTGTTGGGGAGTTTACTAACTGCTGGTTGAGAGATTGTAGTAGGGAGGCTGTTTGTGTGCTGCTTTTGTTTTGTCTTCTTTATAAAGAGATGCTCAATGTTTAACCTTATCCCATAATAGTAATGTAATATTTTAAGGTAGTGAATGTCATATTGTAAATTCAATTATATAAATAAGAAAAGTATGTATGCTTTTCAGAATAATTTAGTGCAGCATTGAGCTTCACAGCTGTTTCTCTTCATCTAGGATAGACATTTTAATAAGTAATCGTGACAGAATGTTCTTTGTAAATTATAAAGAACATGTTAGTAAGATGGTTATTCCACATCTCTGAGCAAAGTAGACCACTCTTGTCCAGTGCCTCCTATTCTACCATTCTCTTTCTGTTCAGTCTTTTAGTTGCTTTCTCTTCTGCTTTCTGGAGGGTTCTAAGTTCAAGTTAAAGATGAGCAGCATGGGCCAATAGGAGGAAGAATCTTCTTGCCTTGGGTAGGATAATAAAATAAGGAACAATAAGCACTAAGTCCTTAATGCACTTAGTTGCTGACTATGAGATTAAGATATTTGGCACTCAACCCACAGAAATAAAAACCTTAAAACATGATTTTTCTTTTTTTGTGACTATAGGTAAGCATTTACTTTTTCTATTTCATGAACTATATGCCTCTTATTTATAAGACAAAATAGAAACAAGAGGTTTGGTTAATTATGTACAACCTCTGTATCAGGCATCTATTACTGTAGCTCATATATATGTGTGTGTGTGTGTGTATATATATATTATATATAAGTTGTGTGAGAGGTGAAGTTTTCTATTTCCTTGTAACTGAGCACAAATTGAAAAATGCTGATATTCCTTGCTATTTGAGTCTTGTTTTTTTCCCTGAGTGCAGAGAGTGAAAGGTCAGAAAGTGACAGATTCCAATCTGTTATGTCTTGGATTTTTGGAAGGCATGAGTCCATATGGTACACAGTACCATGTCTTCCAAATAGCCTTATCTAAAATAAAAAAATAAATTATCGGAACCCATTTGTTGTCTAAATTGGGATAGCAAGGGTTTAGATAGCAAAGGATACCTTTACACCCTTTCCAACACAGGATTAGCAAATTGATTTGAACTTGCATGCAAAGTCTGATTGATTAGTGATATTTCTAGCAAGGGCATGGGAATAAGAAGTAATGATACACATGCCCTGTAATTGCCACCCTTTTTCTTTCTGAAGTCAGTAATTTTTAGAATTTGAGCTCTCTTATAGATGAAGCATTAAAACAATGGCTGTCTTGGGGAGGGAGAGTCACTAGGGCTATTGTCTTTCCATTTAGGATGCCTAATTTTAAGGTATAAACCAAGCATGGAGAGCACTTGGGTTTGTGTGTTTTTCTGTTTTTTTCTGTGACTTTTCTATTTTGAGCTCCTGTATTGCCAAGTAGCTACAAGATGAGAACAGGGCACTTTGGGAGGCGGAGATGGGTGGATCACGAGATCAAGAGATCAAGACCATCCTGGCTAACATGGTGAAACCCCATCTCTACTAAAAATATAAAAAATTAGCCAGTCACGGTGGTGGGGCCTGTAGTCCCACCTACTCAGGAGGCTGAGGCAGGAGAATCGCTTGAACCTGGGAAGCAGAGGCTGCAGTGAGCCAGGATCGTGCCACTGCACTCCAGCATGGGTGACAGAGTGAGACTCCATCTCAAAAAAAAGAAAAAAGAAAAAATGAGAACAGGGAATTACTATATGAAGTGGCTGCTTCAGTTTGCGCTATCCATAACCCTTTTTCTTTGCTTCCATTATCTTATTTCTCTGCTTATGTATGTGCTGGTCTGGTCCTATTACCTGCTACCTTAAGAATGTTGTTTCTGCTGATATAAATGTCTAACTTTAAGATCCAGTTCGTGAAGCATGTCTCACGAACCTTTCCTCAACTCCCAGGGAAACAATGATCTAAGTTGTGTAATTTAATATTTTTCAGTAGTTTAGACTGGCCTTACCTAAGATGAGTCCATTTTAGTGAGTTTTTACTGAATTTAAATGAAACACTCTCATTTTCTAATATGTAAAGCTGATAGGAATTTGTAGATCGAATATATCTGAAACAAAGTTATCGCTTGCAGAATCAGTAGTTTACAATATGACAGTAAAATATATTATTTCTATATGGCAACACCAAGAACTTACCATTGTTTTTGCAGTGTGTGTAAATTTTAAAATGTAACTGGATGAGTGTCACTTCAGTGACATCTTGCTTGGAGTAAAGTTGGTGCTTCTGGGAACCTGGGAAATATATTCCAACAAGATGCTTTAGTTAATGTAAGCGAATCACTTCCATAATTTGATTGCAGTCATTAGATCTATTAATATGATATATCAAAGCAATCTATGATCAAAATTTAACTGTCAGATTATTAAATGCATGTCCTTTTTTCTGAAGCAGGAGCTACTAGCAAGCAGCATTTTAGGCAGATTCTACATGTACAGGTTTTTAAGAAGTCGGAAGGTCAAAGATAAATTTTGAATTTATAGAGTCATGACTCATCAGTTGAATTTATCAAAAGTAAATTTTGTTAAATGCAGTAACGGTGTATAAGCAGTGGTATAAACAAATGCAGAATTAGGTGAGGGAGAGACTCAACAAGGACATAATATTTTTACTGGCAAAATTCAGGATAGTGGCCTTAATGAAAAATCAAGGGGTGGGCTATAAATCCAAACACACTTAACAGTATACTTACTTGGTCATTGTTATTCTCACTAGCAGAAATTAGATTCAGAGTTGATGATGACAGTGAGCTTTGCCAATAATGTGAATAAATAGAGGAAAATAGCTTGGGAGAGAATGTGCTTGACTAAGGAATAGGATTTCCACCAACTAATCACAATCCTCTTAAGTTGTGATCTACAAATAGAAGAAAGAATATAAAGTAATAGTAGAGAAGAAAAGGATGTGAGCTGGGTGGGAACTGGGGCAGAGTACCATAGTACAGATTGCCACAACCAATGTCACCTTAAACTTGGCCTTTCACAACAACCTTTCTTCTATGCCTTAGGGCCTTGCCACCTCAAATTGCTTTCATTTACTGTCATTTCATTTACTCATTTCATTTACTCTAATTCTTTTGATAGTAGATATTCCTTCTTTTTTTTTTATTTTTTTAATTTATTTATTATTATTAAACTTTAAGTTGTAGGGTACATGTGCACAACGTGCAGGTTTGCTACATATGTATACTTGTGCCATGTTGCTGTGCTGCACCCATCAACTCGTCATTTACATCAGGTATAACTCCCAATGCAATCCCTCCCCCCTCCCCCCTCCCCATGATAGGCCCCGGTGTGTGATGTTCCCCTTCCCGAGTCCAAGTGATCTCATTATTCAGTTCCCGCCTATGAGTGAGAACATGCGGTGTTTGGTTTTCTGTTCTTGTGATAGTTTGCTAAGAATGATGGTTTCCAGCTGCATCCATGTCCCTACAAAGGACACAAACTCATCCTTTTTTATGGCTGCATAGTATTCCATGGTGTATATGTGCCACATTTTCTTAATCCAATCTGTCACTGATGGACATTTGGGTTGATTCCAAGTCTTTGCTATTGTGAATAGTGCTGCAATAAACATACGTGTGCATGTGTCTTTATAGCAGCATAATTTATAATCCTTTGGGTATATACCCAGTAATGGGATGGCTGGGTCATATGGTACATCTAGTTCTAGATCCTTGAGGAATCGCCATACTGTTTTCCATAATGGTTGAACTAGTTTACAATCCCACCAACAGTGTAAAAGTGTTCCTATTTCTCCACATCCTCTCCAGCACCTGTTGTTTCCTGACTTTTGAATGATCGCCATTCTAACTGGTGTGAGATGGTATCTCATTGTGGTTTTGATTTGCATTTCTCTGATGGCCAGTGATGATGAGCATTTTTTCATGTGTCTGTTGGCTGTATGAATGTCTTCTTTTGAGAAATGTCTGTTCATATCCTTTGCCCACTTTTTGATGGGGTTGTTTGTTTTTTTCTTGTAAATTTGTTTGAGTTTCCTTCTTTCCCTCAGTCTGGCAGCATCGGTTTCATCTTTTATTTTTCTCTCATCCTCGTGTCCAGTATTTTAACAAGTTTCTCAGTTTGCAGTGTAGCTTAAATTTCTCCTTGTCTTCCTGTTTCCACTGCTAATATGGTTTGGCTGGGTCCTCACCCAAATCTCATCTTGAATTGTAGCTCCCATAATTCCCACGTGTTGGGATCTGGTGGGAGATAATTGAATCTTGGGGTCAGTTTCCCCCATACTGTTCTCATGGTGGTGAATAAATCTAATGAGATGTGATGGTTTTATAAAGGGAAACCTCCTTCACTTAGCTCTCTCATTCTCTCTTTTCTGCTGCCATGTAAGATGTGCCTTTCGCCTTCCACCGTGATTGTGAGGCCTCCCTCCCCCAATTGTGAGGCCTCCCCAGCCACATGGAACACAAGTCCATTAAACCTCTTTTTCCTTATAAATTACCCAGTCTCAGGTGTGTCTTTATCAACAATGTGAAATGGATTAATACAGTAAATTGGTACCAGTAGAGTGGGGCACTGCTGTACAGATACCCAAAAATATGGAAGTGACTTTGGAACTGGGTGACAGGCAGAGATTGGAACAGTTTGAAGAGCTCGGAGAGCTCAGAAGAAGATAGAATAATGTGAGAAAGTTTGGAACTTTCTAGAGACTTGCTGAATGGCTTTGACCAACATGCTGATAATAATATGGACAATGAAATCCGGCTGAGGTGGTCTCTGATGGAGATGAACCTGTCGGAAACTGGACTCTTGCTATGCTTTAGCAAAGAGACTGGTGGCCTTTTGCCCCTGCCCTAGAGATTTGTGGAACTTTTAAGTTGGGGGAGATTATTTACGGTATCTGGCAGAAGCAATTTCTATGCAGCAAAGTGTTCAAGGGCTGGCTTGGGTCCTGTTAAAAGCATTCAGTTTTAAAAGAGAAACAGCATAAAAGTTCAGAAAATTTGCAGCCTGACAATGCAATAGAAAAGAAAAACCCATTTTCTGAGAAGTTCAAGCCTGCTGTAGAAAATTTACATAAGTAACGAGGAACCAAATGTTAATCACCAAGACAATGGGGAAAATGTGTCGATGGCATGTCAGAGGTCCTCACAGCAGCCCCTCCCATCATAGGCCCAGAGGCCTAGGAGGAAAAAATGGTTTCATGGGCCAGTCCCAGGGTCTCCCTGCTCTTTGCAACCTAGGGACTTGGTGCTCTGCATCCCAGCCGCTCCAGCCATGGCTAAAAGGGGAAATCTTTACCTAGATTTCAGAGGATGTATGGAAACACCTTGATGTCCAGACAGAAGTTTGCTGCAGAGGTGGGGCCCTCATGGAACCTCTGCTAGGGCAGTGCAGAATGGAAATCTGGGGTTGAAGCCCCTACACAGAGTCCCCACCGGGGCACTGCCTAGCAGAGCTGTGAGAAAAAGGCCACCATTCTCCAGACCCCAGAATGGTAGATCCACCAGTGACTTGCACCATGCACCTGGAAAAGCTGCAGACACTAAACACCAGCCCGTGAAAGCCACCAAGAGAGGCTGTATCCTGCAAAACGACAGGGGCAGAGCTGCTCAAGACCATGGGAACCCACCTCTTGCATCAGCATGACCTGGATGTGAGACATGGAGTCAAAGGAGATCATTTTGGAGCTAAGATTTGACTGCCCCACTGGATTTCAGACTTATGTGGGGCCTTTAGCTCCTTCGTTTGAACAATTTCTCCCATTTGGAATGGGTGTATTTTTCCAATGCCTGTACCCCCATTGCATCTAGGAAGTAACTAGCTTTTTGATTTTACAGGCTTATAGTTGGAAGGGATTTGCCTTGTCTTGGGTAAGATTTTGGACTGTGGACTTCAGAGTTAATGCTGAAATGAGTTAAGACTTTGAGGGACTGTTGGGAAGGCATATTTGGTTTTGAAATGTGAGGACATGAGATTTTGGAGGGGAGGGCAGGGTGGAATGATATGGTTTGGCTGTGTCCCCACCCAAATCTTATCTTAAATTTAGCTTCCATAATTCCTACATGTTGTGGGAGGGACTTGGTGGTTGATAATTGAATCATGGGGCGATTTCCCCCATACTGTTATCGTGGTAGTGAATAAGTCTCACAAGATCTAATGGTTTTATAAGGAGAAACCCCTTTTGCTTGACTCTCATCTTCTCTTGTCTGCCCCCATGTAAAATAAGCCTTTCACCTTCCACCATGATTGTAAAGCCTCCCCAGCCATGTGGAACTGTGAGTCCATTAAACCTTTTACTTTATAAATTACCCAGTCTCAGGTATGTCTTTAACAGCAGCATGAAAATGGACTAATATGACTGCCAAGACCATAATTCAGTACTTCACCATCTCATTCCTGGATTATTACAGCAGCAACATAGCTGTTCTGTGCCCTTGTCCTTTTTCCCCACTGCACTATGCTGTATGTTGCAGTCAAAATAAGCCTTCTTGCTATTTACCAGCATTCAACATCCACTTCAGTCCCTCAGACATCTCACTGTTTGCCTTATATTTTGTGATCCTACTTTCATTCCTGCTTTACATCTTTTTTTACATAATTTCTTTGTCTCTAGACCCTATTTAATTACATCCTTTTTGGGTTTGTTTGTTTGTTTTTTTTGAGACGGAGTCTTGTTCTGTTGCCAAGGCTGGAGTGCAATGGCGTGATCTCGGCTCACTGCAAGCGCCACTTCCTGGGTTCGTGCCATTCTCCCGCCTCAGCCTCCTGAGTAGCTGGGACTACAGGCTCCCGCCACCATGCCCGGCTAATTTTGTTTTTGTATTTTTAGTAGAGATGGGGTTTCACCATGTTAGCCAGGATGGTTTCGATCTCCTGATCTCGTAATCTGCCTGCCTTGGCCTCCCAAAGTGCTGGGATTTGAGCCACCACGCCCAACCATTTAATTACATCTTAACCATTTTTGAAGCCACAGTTCAAGTACTATGAAACATTCCTTAGCTACTGTGGTGCACATTGACCTTTCCTTGACCTCATAGTGTGTAGTGAGTTCTGTACAATTTAGCACTTAATCACTCTTAATTTTTTTCCAATGCTGTTCTAATAAGCTATTTGAAGGTAGGGACAACAACTTTTCACAATTTTATTTTTCACCTGGTAGTAGGTACTAATGAATATATTTTTTTGTTTATTGCATTCTTAGAGGCACTTTTATTTTTTTCTACATATTCTTTCTGTGTTTTATAACATAATGTAATTTTCTCTCAAAACAAGATATTAAACTGATGGTGCATTTTACATAATAAAGGACTGACAGCAATTGATAATTACATTTATGAAACTGAAGTAATCATTTATTGAGAGTTTGTTTTCCCAATCCCATATCTTTCACTATATACCTAGATTTAAAAATAACATATGTTCTAAATGAAAGCCATTGTGTCCTTCATCTAAAAACCACTGAGCAGATGACTACTACATGGTTTAGTAACCTTTCATGACTGAGTAGTTAGGGTTTTATGGACCGATTAGTTATTCTGTATTCCAGGCTAGTTCCCAAGAGATAAACTTGGAATTTTAAAGACCCCTTAACATTGAATTGGAGAAGGCTTCTTTAAGTTTGGTCCTAGCAGAGGGTTTGAGCTAATTTTTTTTAGGAGACAAAACCCAAGGCTAAGGTAACTTGTTTGAGCTACGGCCAAATCCTGAAGGTGACAAAGGAAACCTGTCGGTGAGGGTAGATGAGGAAGGAGGTAGATTTATTTGGGAAGTATGGAAGGAATAGGACTGAAATAGGAAAACAACTGTGAGGGCCTGAAGTGTTTCAAATTCATACAAGTGGCTACCTAAGCTACAGATACAGAGCTTTCTTTCCTTCCTTTCTTTCTGGGTCAGGGACAGGGGTCCAAAGATCTTCCTTTTAAAGACCCTTTCAGCTTTAAAATTGTATTTTATTTTGTGCTACTTGGTTACAGCAGTGGTTCTCAAATTATGACCCTATTAGCACCACCAGGGAACTTGTTAGAAATTTAAACTTGGGGACTCCCCCGCAACCCAGAATTACTATAACAGAAACTCTGGGGTTATAGTCAGCAGTCTTTGTTTCAACCAACTTCCAGGAGATTCTCATTATCTAACTGAAACTGAAGTTTGAGAAACTACTGGATAAGAGGAGTCATATTTTTTTTTTTTTTTTTTTTTTGAGACGGAGTCTTGCTCTGTCGCCCAGGCTGGAGTACAGTGGCTGGATCTCAGCTCACTGTGAGCTCCGTCTCTCAGGTTCACGCCATTCTCCTGCCTCAGCCTCCCGAGTATCTGGGACTACAGGCGCCCGCCACCACACCTGGCTAATTTTTTGTATTTTTTAGTAGAGACGGAGTTTCACTGTGTTAGCCAGGATGGTCTCGATCTCCTGACCTCATGATCTGCCCGTCTCGACCTCCCAAAGTACTGGGATTACAGGCAAGGAGTCATATTCTTAAAAACAAAACAAGCACTTTGGGAGGCCAACGTGGGTGGATCACAAGGTCAGGAGATTGAGACCATCCTGGCTAACACCGTGAAACCCCGTCTCCACTAAAAATACAAAAAATTAACTGGACGTGATGGCAGGCGCCTGTAATCCCAGCTACTGGGAGGCTGAGGCAGGAAAATGGCATGAACCCGGGAGGCAGAGCTTGCAGTGAGCCGAGATCACGCCACTGCACTCTAGCCTGGGCGACAGAGTGAGACTCCGACTCAAACAAAGCAAAACAAAACAACAACAATTAGGCCAAAGTCTCATGTCTCAAAGTGATAGTATGGTAGTCCCCCATTATCTGCAGTTTCACTTTCTGAAGTTTCAGTTACTTGCAGTCAACCACAGACCAAAAATATTAAATGGAAAATATCGGAAAAATTTTTTTGTAAGTTTTAAATTGCTCCCTAGTCTGAGTAGTGTGATGAAATCTTGTGCCATCCTGCTCCGTCCTGCCCTTTAGTCACTTGATAGTCATCACAGTTAGGGGTAATGGTAGTGCTATGCTCAAGTAACCCTTATTTTACTATGTAATTATTACAATTACTTATTTTACTATTCGTATTATTAGTTGTAATTAATCATTAGTTATTGTTTATCTCTTACTATGCCTAATTTATAAATTAAGCTTTATTATAGGTATATATAGGAAAAAACATAGTATATATAGGGTTCTGTACCATCCGTGGTTTCAGGCATCCACTGGGGGTCCTGGAAGGTATCCCTCGAGAATGAGGGGGACTGCTGTATTCTGAGTCATTCTTAAGTCCTCCAAGGTAGAATTCATAATTCCGTAATTTCGATGTTTTTGAATATAATTCTGCTACAACCTCATTTTTAAATTTTAAAGTATTTTAAGTTTACACTTTTCCTCTAAACTAAAATCTTTAGTCTCAGTAATTGTGTATTAAATGAACTGATGAAAAAAGTTTAAACACATAGTGTTTAGTCATCATTATCTTCTTTTTTCTTTAGAGCACTTAGTGTCTTAATCATAGTTATTTTAAGTTCCCAGTCTCATAATTCCAAAATCTGTCATATCTGAGTCTGGTTCTGATGCTTGGTTTGCTTCTTCAGTTGAATGAAAAAGATGGAACATAGTTCCATAGTTCATAGTTCTTAGAATATCTAAGAACTATGGGACAATTACAAAAGGTATAACATAAGCATAATGGGAATATCAGAAGTAGAAGAAAGAAAGGAACAGAAGAAATATTTGAAGTAATAATAACTTAAGAATTTCCCGGAATTAATGACACACACCAAATTCAGGAAGCTCAGAGGACACCAAGCATGGTAAATACCAAACAAACAAACAAAAAAAGTCTAAGCATATTTTACTCAACCTGTAGAAAATTAGAGAAAATCTTGAAAGAAGCTGGAGAGAAAAAAACCACTTTACCTACAGAGGAATAAAGATGAGCATTATATCAGATTTGAACTGAGAAAACACGCAACCTAGAAGAAAGTGGAGTGAAATATTGGTGTTGAAGAAAAAGTAAAACCACCAACCTAGAATTTTGTATCTGGCAAAATTACTCTTCAAAAGTGAAAAAGAAATAATGACTTCCTCAGAGAAACAAAAGTTGTAATTTGTCACGGGTAGACCTGCCTTGCACAAAATGTGAGGAAGTCTTCAGAGAGAAGGAAAATATTGATAAAGGTCAGAAATTCAGATCTATATAAAGGAAGAGTGAGAAGAAATAAATGAAAATAAAATAATGTATTTTATTTTTCTTATATTTACTTGATCTTATAGATAACAGTTCAAAATAGTAATGGAGTAATCATTGAGTATGGCTCATGGATAAGCGAAATGAATGACAACAGTGTCATTCACTGCTGGGATGAAGGAGTTGAGAATACTCTAAGGTACTTGCACTAACCGTGAAGCAGTATAGTGTTATTTGAAAGTGGACTTCGATTAGTCATAAATGTATATTGCAAACTATAGAGCAACCAATAAAATTTTTTTTAATAAAGGAAGCGTACTTGATTGCTAAGAGACTTTAGAATATGGAATCATGTAAAATGCTCAAATAAATTCAGAATAGAAGACAAAAGAGAAATGGAAACGACATGGGCAATGAATAGTAAAAAGTTAAAGATATGGTCCATATCAATTCAATTATATCAGGAATCATTTCAAGTGTGGATGTTTTAAATAACACCAATTAAAAGACTATCAGAGTAAATAAAAAACAAGACTCAACTATATGTTGTCTACAAGTTTATCCTTTACAGTAACCAATTTCATTTTATCATTTAGTAACCAGTTACTTGTAACATATTTCATGAATGTGTTGTAACACTGAAGTTGAGAACCTTTGCAAAATACTATAAGCCAGTGGCAAAGTGCTTAAATTACAGAGGTAAAGAGGAAGTGGCCATATTTGGTGCCCAGTGTTATGTATAAACCACTTAATTTCTTCTACTTAGAATTAATTTTACAAGTAATTATTGAGCACTTTTTATGTGGATTCTAATTTTTTGTAAAATAGCTTGATTGAGATAATTTACATACCAAATAATTTTTTCTCTATTAAATAGATTTGAGGAACCTCTAAACAGAAAGCAAGCTCCTTTTTGTTCTTTGATGGTTGACCACTCCCACTCCCATCCTAGTTTTGGGTGCTACCTTTCTTTGGGGCTGCAGTTTACTTTTGATGTCCTTCCTCAGTAAAGGGTTTCAGCTATTTATAGCTTTCATTATGTTCATAATAATAAGGAAATCATTGGGTACAAACTTGAAAACTAGTGGGTAATTTACATCAGGATCCCACTTTTATTAAATAGTGGGTCTTGACACAATGCTTAAGTATTAACAGTTTTCTCTCTGTATTACTTTCTTATTCCATCTTTGCTTCTAGCCAATTTAAGCCTGGGTTTTCTTTCTCAGCTCCTTTCATCACTTTGTTCTTTTTCCTCCAGCACTGCCTCTGAAATTAAGTGCCCAGTCTTTGGCTTCCTGAAAATGATGATCAGAATTTCTTAACAGTCTCCCTGAACTAATTTCCCTTAGGGTATACTGTTTCTGTTTGTCACTCTTCCCAAAGGTATTTCTTGCTTTTAATCCTTCTGTAGGTAACTTCCCTCTGGGTAACTAGTGTATTCCTGTTGAACACTACACTTGTATTTCCTTTTACTGTTTTCGTTAATCACGAATTCCCCACCTTTCCTGATAGTCACTACAATAGGTAGACTCTTTGGGTGGCCCCAAAATATCTGCATTGGTGAATTATTACATCTACTTTAAAGCTTGTATTTAATGAATATGGATTACATTTTTATCTAGTCTAAAACAAGACACAAAATAATATCCAATAAATTGTGAAAGGAAGTATTTTCTCAACACTTCCATAGTACAGAGTGTTTGTAGTGGAAAATTCAGAACCTCCTACTTTGTCTTCCTGTCTTTTGTTGCTCCTTAAATTTTTCTCCATCCCCTTTTTGTTTTCTTGTTTTTCATTTCTTGTTCTTACCCTTTTCCCGTCCTCTTTTTATCTTTTTTCTCTGTCTCTCACTTCCTTTCTTTTCACATCATAAAAGAAAAATAGTTATTCATATAATTTAGAAAAATATTATGTCTGTTTTTCTTACATTTAGAATCTGAGAAGTTAGCAGCTTTTTATTAGGCTGTTTCAAAGTTTTATTAGGTTGTTTAAGAAAATATGTGATTAACCTTTGATATTAAAAGATAACAAAATCATTTAATAATGTCCTATAGAGGAGGTGTGAGTCAGCAAGCAGGTTTATAGAAGAAAGGGGTTATGCTAGATTGCTTGCTTGCTTGTAGTCTCCAGATATAAAGATACCAAATTTCAACCTGTTGCAGACACCTGTTGAAGGCAGAGAGGAATTAAGCTAGAAAGACAGTTTGAGATTCCTAATTTCTAAAGTGAGATGTGATTGGGATTCCTGACTTCTAACGTGAGATGTAAAATGTCGTGAATTACCTACATTTTCAGCCTATTTGGGGAGAAGTACGATTTATGTCTTGCTTTAAATAATAGAATAAAATCTCTGTAATTGTTTAAAATCAGTTTTTAAGTAAGTTGGAGTGCATATTCCAGCATTAGCAGTGCAGTATAAACAATGGAGAGGTTGCTCAGACAGCTGCTCTCCATAATGAAGACAATGACCTGTGAGGGACTGTAACTGAAACTCAGCAAGAGAAATCCAGTTTTATAAGAAATTGTTTTGGGATTTCAGTTTTACAGTGTTTGTTACTTGTTTATATAGCTGAGGTTACTTGTGTTAATCTTTGCTATGACTTAAAGAGATAAATGGGCTCTGGAATAATTGTGGCACATTAAAAAACAAAACAATTATATTTTGGACCTACATATTTTGGCTGTTTTGGACTACAGTTGTTCATCCCTTGAGTTCCAAATGTAAAAATGTTACATTGAGTAATATCTTGTTTGTTACTGCCATTCTTGTTCTTTTTTTATTTAGAATCATAAGTAGTATTTTTGTTGTAATACTAATATGAATCAGTGATAAAAGAGGCATCAACAAATCAGCAGGAGGATTAAGAAATAGTATTAGTGCAGTTGGTTAGCTGTTTGGCAGAGGGAGAGAATAAATTAGCCTCAACCCCTAACAGTCATCAACAGAATTCCAGATGAATACATAGTTAAATGAAAACAACAGTGGGATGATTTTCAAAAAGTAGGACAAAATAGAAATGAACTTCTGATAGAATGAAAGATTTTCTCTATTAAGTAGAAGAAGACATCTCAGAACAAACAAGTAAAAATAGATATTACTACTTAAAATGAAAACCCCCAAAAAAACTTCGGTGTTTTTTTTCACTTATACTGAATCCCAGTTAAAAGACAGGACAGAGAAAATGTGAATGGTTATGTAGTCATTAAAATGTTTCATGAGTTCATGTAACTACGTTAGTAAATTCTTCTGTTAAAATATTAGTGGGATAAAAAATGCAGTATAGTTGGGCAGTTTCACACAGAGAACTACACACACACACACACAGACACACACACACGCACACAAAATCCTAATCTTAGCAAAAGAGAGTGGAAGAAAAATACACCAAAAAATGTTGCTTTTTGGTAATGTTGGGAGCAGTGATATGGTTTTCAAAATATTTATTTTCTTCTTTTTCATGTGTTTTTTAGCCTTTCTGAGATGAACAGTTTACCTTAAAAATATTTATTTTAAAATTGCTTGCTTACAGAATTAAAATACTTCATAATTTCTTTCCAACTTGAGTTTTCAGCTTATCTTCTCTATCCGCCTTTCTCTTACACACAGTTCCCTTACCAGGAGTGGCACAGTTCAGTTTACAAAATTTTACAAAAATTTTAATGTGAATGCCTTCAACTTGTTCCATTTTTACTACATGGCCCACCACATCTTATTTATATTAGGTCCAGCTGCATCACACATTTATGTTATTTGCCTATCCCTGAAGGATATCCTTGCTTTGAGACCCATGCCTGATAGTTATGGAGGAACTTGGAGTACTTGTTGTTCTGTTAAAAATCTGTCTTACAGTCTTCCATCTCTTTCTTTAGCTGTGGTTGTACCCTTTAGCAGTAATGCTTCCCTTTTCCCTCTGCGTATAGAAAAACATCTTTCAAGACTATGATAAATGCCACCTCAGTTTATGCTTTTGAGTGGTTTTTTTTGGTTCCTCATTTAACCTTGTACTTCCATTATGGCGTTTATCACGGTTTGCATGTACCACATTTTTAAACCATGTATGCCTTTCTCTTCCAGTAGATGTTGAGCCCCTGATGGGCAACAACTGTATCTTATTCATCTTTTTATCTCCCATAGTGCTATGTTACAAATATTTATGGTCTTAACTTGATTTAAATAATAACTTGTCACGGTTTAAATCGCTAGTCAGAAAGGCATTTTAATCCATTTTTACCTATAACACATTTATTCTTGTTTGATGTGTAATCTTAATACACTGTATTTTATTTTTTAAAAGGACATTTATTTTTTACATATTAAAAGCAGACCAGGTGTGGTGGCTCACACCTGTAATCCCAGCAGTTTGGGAGGCCAGGGTAGGCAGATTGCCTGAATCCATGAGTTCATGACCAGCCTGGGCAACATGATGAAATCTCATCTCTACCAAAACAAAAACAACAACAAAAAAAACTAGCCAGGTGTGGTGGTGTGTGCCTGAAGTCCCAGCTACTCAGGAGGCTGAGGTGGGAGGATCACCTGAAACTTGGAAGTTTGAGACTGCAGTGAACTGTGATCATGCCACTGCACTCCAGCCCAGGTGACAGAGTAATCCCTTTCTCAAAACTCATAGACACACACACACACAAACACACACACACACAGCAAAAGCATACTCATTACAGAAAAAATTTTAAAGCATAAAATGTTTTCATCATCTACGTGACATCTACATGTTTCTTTTATTTTTTTCTTTAATAGTTGTTTGTTCTAGTATAGTCTAAACCATGTATATTTTTTCTTAATCATATAATCATTCAACAAATGTTAATTAAGGACTGATGATCAGGCAGATACTCTTTTAGAACTCTAGCGCTAAGCAGTAAACAAAATAATCAAAAATACTTGCTTTTATAAAGTTTATATTATAGTAGAGGGAGACATAACAAATAATAAGTAAAACTATATATGCTCTGTTATATGATAGTAAATTCTCTGAAGAAAAGGAAGAGAATATGGAGTATGTATGTCAGGAAGAGGATTAAAGTTTTAAATAGGTTGATTGATCAGAAGATCACCAGTAAGGTAACATTTGAATAAAGACCTGAATTATGGAGTGAGCCGTGTATCTGAAGACAAAGCATTTATTTATAGTGGTGGAACCTAAATGTTCAACAACAAAAAAAGAATGCTTATTATTTTTAAATTACACCAGGATTTTAATGTATAGCTGTAAAAAGATTCTGTTGTTTATATATAATGTCTTGAGAAAATGCCCACCATGCAATGTTAAATAGGGGAAAAAAAAACTATCCTATTTTAAAAAAAGATTTTATATACATATATATGCAAATATATAAGTAGAAGAAAATATACCCTAAGTAAACAGATACTCTTTGTAGGGCTTGGTTTTTTAATTTCTTGAAGAATTGTTCGTTTTTTCAGTTTTCTTGATTATATATTAAGCTTTAAAAGTATATAAAAATTTATTTTGATACATTTTAACTTCCAGGACCAGCCTTAATGGGGTAAGGGGTGTTAAACTTACCCTCCCTCCATGATCAACTGTAAAAATGGATAAAAGACATGAAGCAACTGGGTTTTATTTGGCATTAGATAGCCAACTATAGGGCTATGATCCTTAGGAGAAGGGAAATCCAATAGGTAAGCTCACCCTGATTATCCAAACTGTAGCTGAGGGAAATAACACCCAAATAGAGACTAGAGGTTTAGTAGGATAGAAGAAACAGTGACTGGAGTGCATGACTGCTGAAGCGGTTGGAATTGTAAGGCTTCTACTGGAAGGAAGAGAGCTGCTTGGAGAAGAAGCTTCAGAAACCTTTGTGGAGATCATCCTGAATCTTTAGCTGAATGCCGAACTCAACATGTGCAGAGCCAGTCTTTTCTGAGAACAACTGCTGAGGCCTGTAGTCAAAAGGAGGTTCTGGAGATTACACAGTGCTGAAAGACAGAATTTCAGACAGCCAAATTGGAGAGGTCTTGTTCAGCACCTTGGGCATTCATTAAGACTTCAGGAAGTCTATACCATAAAGACTAGGGCTACTTTACCCATAGAGTAAGAGCTATTTTAGATCAATTCTAGGAAAGCATAAAGCTAACCGGTAAAAATATCAGGTTAAACTGCCAGTAAATAACTTCATGCAAAAACAAAACACATTTTAAAAGAATTCCAAATGTTCCACAACATAGTACCCACAATGACCAGCTGTATAAAAAATTACTAAACAAATGAAGAAGCAGGGAACTATAGGGGAAAAATTAGAAATAGACCCAGAGATGACAGAGACATGGAATTAGCAGCCAACTATTTTATATTGTCTCTGATAAATATGCTTAAAGATTAAAAGGAAAAGATGGACCCTATCCATGCACAGATAGGAAATCTCAGCCAAAGTAGAGCTCTAAATAAGAATCAAATGGATAAACCTAGAACAAAAAATGTAATATCTGAAGTGAAAAATTCACTGAATATGCTAAATGACAGATTGGAAACTACAAAAGAAAACTTCACTGAAGTTAACCACAGAGAGAAAGAGGAAAAAAGAAATGAACAAGCCTCTGTGACTCATGGGCCAATATATGTGTAAATGGAGTCCCAGAAGAATAGATACTGGAGCAGAAAAATAATTTGAAGGTATGATTATTGAAAGATTTATAAATTTGAAGAAAACCCACATGCCAATGGATTTCAGCAAACACTAAGCATAATAAACACAAAAGAAATCATAGTAGCACAAGTATAATTGCTTAAAACTGAAGATAAAGAGAACATCTTAAAGACAGCCAGAGGGGCAGGAATGGGGAAAACACATGATATACATAGGGAAACAGCAGCAACGAAGACCGACTTCTCATCAGAAATAATAGAGGCTGGAAGACAATGGAATGTTTAAAGTGCTGAAAGAACAAATTGTCAATCTGGAAATTTAAATCAAACAAAAATACATTTCTGAATGTAAACAAAATAGACGTTTTGAGATGAGCAAAAGCAAAGAGAATTCATCACCATCAGACTTTCACTGTAAATAATACTAAAATAAGTCCTTCAGGCTCAAGGAAACTGATGCCAGTCAAAAACTCAGATCAAATGAAGGGGTGAAGAGAACCAGAATTGATCTCTCTGTAGGAGAATATAAATGACTTTTTAAAAGTACTTATTTTCTGTGAAAGACAGTCTTTTGTTTAAAGCAAAAATGTTAACAATGTTTATATCTTGTAGAAGTAAAAGATTGTGAAACAGCACATAGAACGCTAGTAAGACAGATTGAATTGCACTGTTCTAAGATGATGAACTTACAATATTAAGTGAAGGTAGACTGTGATAGATTAAGGATGTATATTGTAATCCCTAGAGCAATTGTCAAACAAAGTGGTACAGGTAAAAAGCCGATAAAGGTGATAAAATGGACTACTAAAAAATACCAGATGAATAATAAAGAAGACACGAAATGAGGAACAGTGGAACAAAGAAAAGAATGATTAAAAAACCAGGCCATAAACTTAATCATATTAATAATTACTTTAAATGTAAATGGGTTAAACCTTATGGTTATGAGGGAGAGATTTTCAGACTTGATAAAAGAGCAAGCTCCAACTATATGCTGTGTACAAGAGATATACTTTAAAGTGTATATTATATTTAAATATAAAGATTTGGAATAAATATAACCTAAGAATACAGCTTACTAGGGAAGTGAAAGATCTATACAACAAGACTTACAAAACTCTGCTGAACGAAATCATAGATGACACAAACAAATGGAAAAACACATTCCATGCTCATGTATAGGAAGAATTAATATTTTTTAAATGGCCATACTGCCCAAGGCAGTTTATAGATTCAGTGCTTTTTGTATCAAACTACCAATGACATTCTTCACAGAATTAGAAAAAACTGTTAAAATTTATATGGACCTAAAAAAGAGCCTGAATAGCCAAAGCAATCCTGAGCAAAATGAACAAAGCTGGAGTCATCACATTAACCTGACTTCAAACTATTGTATAATACAAGGCTACAGTAACTGAAACAGCATAGTACTGGCACAGAAACAAACAGACCAATGGAACCAGAATAGAGAGTCCAGAAATAAAGCCATACACCTAAAACCATCTGATCTTTGACAAAGTCTACGAAAACAAGCAATGGGAAAAGGACTATTCAATAAATGTTGCTGGGATAACTGACTAGCCATATGCAGAGAATTGAAACTTGACCCATTTCCTTATATACAAAAATCAACTCAAAATGGAATAAAAGCTTAAATATAAAACCTAAAACTATAAAAACCCTGGAAGATGACCTAGGAAATACCATTCTGGTCATAGGACCTGGGAAAGGAAAGATTCTGACAGAAGACAAAAGCAGTTGCAACAAAAACTGACAAATGGGACTTAAACTAAAGAACTTCTGCACAGCGGAAGAAATTGTCAACAGAATAGACAACCTATAGAATGGGAGAAAATATTTGCAAACTATGCATCTGACAAAGTCTAATATCGAGAATCTGTAAGGAACTTAAGCAAAAAACAACCCCATTTTGCCAGATGTGGTGGCTCACGCTGTAATCCTGACACTTTGAGAGGCCAAGGTGGGTGAATCACCTGACATCAGGAGTTCAAGATCAGCCTGGCCAACATGATGAAATCCCATTTCTGCTAAAAATACAAAAAATTAGCTGGGCATGGTGGCAGATGCCTGTAATCCCAGCTACTCAGGAGGCTGAGGCAGAAGAATCGCTTGAACCCGGGAGGCAGAGGTTGCAGTGAGCTGAGATCATGCCACTGCACTTCAGCCTGGGCAACAAGAGCGAAACTCTGTCTCAAAAAAAAAATAAATAAAATGAAAATTAAAAATTAAAAAACCATTAAAAAGTGGGATATGAACAGACACTTGTTAAGACATTCACATGGCCAGCAAGCATATGAAAGGATGCTGAACATCACTAATCATTAGAGAAATGCAACTCAAAACCATCCAGTCAGAATGGCTGTTATTAAAAAGTCAAAAAATAAAAGATTATGCTTCCTGATCAGGGAACAATAAAAAGATGCTGGTGAAGCTATCAAGAAAAGGAAATACTTATTATGTACTGCTAGTGGGAATACAAATTAGTTCAGCCACTGTGGAAAGTATTTTGGAGATTTCTCAAAAAACTGTAAACAGAACTACCATATGACCCAGCAATCCCATTATTGGGTATATACCCAAAGAAATATAAATCATTCTACCCTAAAGACACATGTACACACATATTTTCATTGCAGCACTATTCACAATAGCAAAGACATGGAATCAACCTAAATGACAATCCTTGGTAGGCTGGATAAAGAAAATGTGGTAAATACACTATGGAATACTACATAGCCATACAAAAGAGTGAAATTATGTCCTTTGCAGCAACGTGGATGTAGATGGAAGTCATTATCCTAAGCACACTAATGCAGTAAGAGAGAATTAAATACTGCATGTTCTCATTTATAAGTGGGAGCTAAACATTGAGAACACATGGACACAAGAGAAAAACAGACACCAGGTCCTACTTGAGGGTGGAGGGTAAGGGTTAAAAAAGCTACCTATCAGGTACTATGCTTATTGCCTAGGTAACAGAATAATTTGTACACCAAATCCCTGTGACATAGCAATTTACCTATATAACAGACCTGCACATGTACCCCTGAATCTAAAATAAAAGTTAAAAAAGATTTAGAATAAATATAAAAGGAGGGTAAAAACATGTACTAAGCAAACACTAACCATTAGAAAGCTGGAGTGGCTGTATTAATACCAGACAACATAGTCTTCAGGATAAAGATTATTGCCAGTGATAAAGTGGATATTTCATGATGATAAAAGTACCAGTCATCAGAAAGACATAAAATCCTAAATATTTATGTATATGTAATAATGGAGTGTCAATGTATATGAAGCAAGAACTGATTTAACTAAAGGGAGAAGTAAAAGTTAATTTTATAGTCTTGTCAGTTAATAACTAAAATTATTACACTTTTTATATTAAACCTCAGAAGGTATTAATGTTTGTATGTTGTCACTCTTTTTCTCCCAGTGTCATCCTGCTCGCTAATTTTTTGTCTAATTTGATTCCTTCACTCATTTCCATTTGTTTATTCACTGTTGTAATATACATTTATTCTCTAATTGTACAATTTGATCTCTCTGTTATCTGATGTTGGTGTGTAGTGGGAATTGTAGGTTTGTAATAAGACAGACATAGATTTGAGTCCTGGTTTCATTTCTAGATTTGTATTTGTACCTCATTTTGCAAGCAATGTATATAAAGCACAATGTATTGGCACTCAATACATGATACCATTATTATTTGAGAGAGTTTTACTTGTTTTACTATTTTCTGGTTTACTTGGTTTGGATGGAGGTGATTATCACCTTCTTTGTTGCTCACTACATGTGCTATTAAAGTTGACTTTCCACTTTTCCTAATAGAATATCTACTGCCATGCCTCCTCATCTCTAGAGGCCTAGATGATGCCATACAGCAAGCAGTCCCTCTGTATCTGTGGGGAATTGATTCCAGGACACCCATAGTTAACAAAACCAGGGATGTTCAAATTCCTTACATAAAATGACATACTATTTGCATGTAACTACATACATTATCCTACATACTTTAAATCATTTCTAGGCTGGGCGCGGTGGCTTGCGCCTGTAATCCCAGCACTTTGGGAGGCCAAGGTGGGCAGATCACCTGAGGTCTGGAGTTCAAGACCAGCCTGGACAACATGGTGAAACCCCATCTCTACTAAAAATATAAAACATTACTTGGGCATGGTGGCAGGCACCTGTAATCCCAGCTACTCGGGAGGCGTGAGCAGGAGAATTGCTTGAACTCGGGAGGCAGAGGTTGCAGTGAGCTGAGATCGCGCCATTGCACTCCAGCCTGGGCAATAAGAGTGAGACTCTGTATCAAAAAAAAATTAATTTCTATATTACTTATAATACCTAATACAATGTAAATGCTACACAAATCGTCTTTATACTATATTGTTAGGGAATGATGACCCCAAAAAAGTTTGTATGTGTTCAGTGCAGTCACAACCATCTTTTTTTTTCCCTGAGTGTTTTCAATTTATGGTTGGTTGAATCTATGGTTGCAGAACTTACAGATAGAGCTGACTGTGTATCCTTATACCATGCTTGCTGAGTTTTCGCCAGTCTTCCAGGTGGAGAACTAATAAAAAACAAAGATAAAACACAACAGATTGGCTCTATTGAGTGAAAGACTATGGATTACTATCATTTCATGAGTTATTTAGCATTTATGCCTGAATATGTTGCTACCAAATAACGGCTATTCATATCATTAAAACTGTGTCCAATTAAAGCTATAATTAAAGAAATTGTACATATCATGCACTTCAGCTAATGTGTGGTCAGACTTAATAACTAGTACTCAAGTTGTATGAACACTGAATCATAAGTTAAAATATTTAGTGGAAAAGATGTCCATGTATTATGAAGGATATAAAGTCTCTATAAAGCCGATAAAGTGTATGTTTTAGAATAGTACATGCATTCCTTTATGACATCAAGAGAAAGCAATCACACAGATTCATAGTGTGTTACATTCTCAAGACAACTGTCCTGGGCTCTTCAGAAAGGGAATATTATAGAAAAAAAAATGTAATAGCCACTTAACAGTGTATGAACCTAGATTTGATCTGGTTCTACGGGTGAAAGCTCTGTTAGACATTCTTGAGATAATTAGGGAAAATGCGAATGTGGTCTGCATGGTATATTGTGGAATTATTGTTAATGTTTTTAAATGGCATAGTAGAATTGTTATTTAGGAGATTTTGCTTATTCTTATTAGATACATTTGTCTTATTAGGAGATGTCAGGCGTTGTAGTATGTAAAACTATTAAAATAGTACAGCAAAACGAATGTATTATAGTACATATGTGTGTATATAGAAAGAAAATAAATTTGACAATGGTCAATATAGGTAAGGCATATAGTTTTTGGTTGTACTATTCTTTCTGATTTTTTTGTTTTAACCATTTTTATATTAATAAGTTGGAAAATACCTGTAAATACTTGGCAATTAAAAATATACCTCCAAAGAATATCATTGGAGCCAGGCATGGTGGTGTGTGCCTGTAATTCTTGCTACTCTAGAGGCTGACAGGAGGATCACTTGAGCGCAGGAATTTGAGACCGTCTGGGCAACATAGCGAGACCCTATCTATATTTTTAAAAAAAGAAAGAAGAAATCGTGACAAAAATTAGAAAATTCGATAATAATGAAAAGATTCCACATCAGAACTTGTAGTTGTAGCTAATTGACGTTTATAAATTTGTTATTTAACTGGCTTGCACTGGGGGGAAGTTGAAAATTAATGAGTTAAGCTTTGAATTTTAGATAAAAAATGAACAGAATTAACCTAAAGAAGGTAAGAGGTAGAAATTGATTAAATAGAAAATTAAAGTACGATAGAGTCAGTAACATCTAATTTGGTTTCTTTGCAAACTCCTATTAAATGTTCCAGGCTCAGAAATGACAGATCAAGAAAAAAGTAGATGGAAATAATATTAGGAATAAAAATGAGACATAACTATGGATGCAGCAGAGGTGAAAATTAGAATATTATAAGCAGCGATGCCAATAAATTTTAAAAATAGAATGCAATGGATAAATTCTAAGAATGCTTTAAATTACTTCAGTATTAGAAAACTTAATTGCCCTTAACCATTAAGGAAATGGAATTAGTTCTTTAAAAATTGCCCACAAAGAAAATACCAAATCGCCATAGTTTTGTAAGTAATATCTACCCAAGATTATAGGAACAAATAATTCTAATCTTATACAAACTCAGAAGTTAGAGAGGAAGGAATTCTCTGTGGTCATTAAAAAATATGTTTACAATCTCTTGATATTTTGGAGCCGAGTTCTGCTTGCCTCGAGTGTGGGCTGGACCTTAATCATGCAATTCTAACAGAAGAAAAGCAGACATGGTGGTGTGGGACTTCAGAAAATAGTTCATAAAAGGCACTGCAACTCCATTTTCACTCTCTTGAATTGTTTGTTCTGGCAGAAGGCAGCCACCATGTCGTGAGGTAAGAAGCCTATAGAGAGTCCCTTGTGATGAGGTATAAGGCCTCCTGCCATGTGAGTGATCCATCTTGGAAATGATAATGCAGCTCCTGCTGATACCCTGACTGAAACTGCAGGATAGACCCTCAGACAGAACCCACCCACCTCAGTGACTCCTAAGTTTCTGACACAGAAACTGTTAGATAAAAAATGTTTAAACCATTAGGTTTTTGAGTAGTTTATTACACAGCAATAAATAGCAAATATACGTTCCTACTTATTTTGTGAGGCTGGTATAATCTTGGTATCCAAATAGAGTATAAGAATGGCCTTTAATTTTACTATCCCATTAATAAGCATAGGAACAGAAAATCTTACACAAAAATTAGCAAATCGAAGCCACAAATGTATAAAAATGGTAATAACATCTTAGCCAGCTAGAGTCTGTTACAGGAGGGCAAAGTCGGTTCATTAGAAAATCTGTTCATATAATTTACCACATTAACAGATAAGGAAGGACAAGTTATTAAATTATCTAAATTGATGCAGGAAAATAAATAACATTGAATATCTGTTTTATGATAAAACACTTAGCAAGTTAGGAATAGAAGGAGACTTCTTTCATTTGATGAATGGTATCTGCAGACTACAGTAGATTTAACAGTCAGCCCTCTATCCACGGGTTAACCAACTGTGGATTTGAAAAAGGAAATATAAAATGATACAATAATAATACAAAATTTTAAAACATGATATAGCTGTATACATAGCATTTACATTGTATTGATTATAAGTAATCTGGAGATGATTCAACATACATGAAGGTGTGCATAGGTTATATGCAAATATTGTACCATTTGATACAAGAGATGTAAGCATCTACAGATCATCATATCCATGGGAGTCATAGAACCAGTACCTTGATACCCACCAAGGGACAATTGTACATATTAGTGAAAAAGTTGAAGTTAGTTAAAACACTGTCTTTAAAATTAGAAACAAGAAATGTACAGATTTCTTCGTATATTCAGAAGTTTAAAAAATGAGTAAAACTTAATAATTAGAAACTAACTTACCGTAGGTTAGTCTATATGGAAAACTCAATCTACACAGAATTATGAAGATAAATGTAGCAAAAGTCATTTGCATTTCTGTATACAATAAAAATCGATAGTGTAATTAAACATTTTCAATAACAAGTAGGTTCTTGGAAATAAATGTAGCTATAGTTATGTAAGACTTTATTATAGAAGATTTTAAAACCTTATTGAAAGATTTTTAATAATGTAAGCATAAATGAGACACGTTCCATGTTCATTGAAATAAATATCACAGATTTTTTATTTCTTAATATATTTATAAATCAATGAAATTTTAATCAAAATATTTTTCAAAAAACCAGTCTGATTTTAACCGTTAGTAGAAGAAAAAATGGCCTAGAATAGCCAAAGTGCTCCTAAAGAAGAAGGACAAAGTTAGGAACTTGCCATAACAAATGCCAAGAGTTACTACAACTACATTATTATGGCAGTTTGGTATTTGCAAATGGTTAAATAACTGGAGGTGAGGGAAAAGAATTGAGCCTAGAAAAAAACTCATGCATGATGGATACTTGATATAAGACAGAGGTGAGCTTTCAGACAGTGAGAACAATGGGCTGTTAATGGTGCTAAGATCATTGGCTGTCAATTTAGAAAAAATGTGAAATGGATCCAGGTTTACCCCTTGATTCACAATCAATTGTAGGTGACAAGGACTGTAACAGAAAATCTTTAAAAATACTAGAAGAAAATATATACTTGTTTTCACAGGACAAAAGATAGTTTTAGAGTAGAGAGGGATACAAATGCACATATTAGGAAGGAAATGATTACTACATATGTATGTTTAATTTTTTCTAATTGAACTTTTTATTTTGGGGTAATTGTTGATTCACATGTAGTCATAAGAAATAATATAAAGAGAGATCCTGTGTACCCTTTATTACCCAGTCCCCCAGTGGTGTCATCAGCAGATCTGTAGTATCATACACTGTCACAACCAACACATTGATACGGTCAAGACAGAACATTTTTGTCACTGCAAATATCCCTCATGGTATCCTTCTATACCCCTATCCACTTCTTAGCTTTCACTCTCAACTGTTGGCAATCACTAATCTCTTCCCCCATTTCTAAAGCTTTTGTCACTTCAAGAATGTTATGTAGATGGGATCATAAGTAATCTTTTGGGATGGGCTTTTTTCACCCAGCCTAATTCACTGGGTATTCATCCAGATTGTTCTAGTTATTAATAATTTAATCCTCTTTATTACAGAATAGTACTTCATGATATGGATATATCACAGTTTTACCATTCTCTCATTGTAGGATATCTGGATTGATTCGAGTTTTTGGCCCTTCTGAGTAAAGCTGCTGTAGACATTTATGTACACGTTTTTATGTGAACATAATCTGCATTTCTCTGGGATAAATGCTGCATTGCTCTGGGATAAACGGAGAAATGTACAAATGTACAAATGTACTGTACCAAGAAGTACAATTGCTTGGTCATATGGTAGTTGCATGTTTAATTTCTTAAAGGGTAGCAAAACTTTTCTAGAATGGCTGTACCATCTTACATGCCCACAGATAATGTCTGAGTGATCCAGTTTTTCAATATCCTTGCCAGTATTTGGCATTGACACTCTCTAATAGCTGTTCTTATAGGTATATAGTGATATCTCGTTGTGGTTGTATTTGTATTTCCCTAATGGCTAATGATGTTAAATATCTTTTCACGTGTTGTTTACCATTTATACAAACATCTGTACTGTTTATATATACTCTTTGGTGATATATTTTTTTCAAGTATTTTGCATACATTCTAATTTGATTGCTTTTTTTTGCTGTTGAGTTTTGAGAGTATTTTTAACATATTCTATTTTTAACATATACCTTTGTTGGATATACGTATTAAATGGTTTTTTTTACACTGAAGCTTGTCTTTTTTAATTAACTTTTTTAAAAAAATAAACTTTATTTCTTAGAGCAGTTTCAGATTCACACAAAAAAACCAGAAGATCCAAAATTTCCCATACATTCTCTGCCTTCACACATGGATAGCCTCCCCATTATCAACATCCTGCATTAGAGTGGTACAGTTGTTAAAACTGGTTTACCTTCATTTACACAGTGTTACCCACAGTCCATAATTTAGATTAAGCTTCACTCTGGGTGTTGTACATTCTTTGGGTTTCGTCAGATATATAATGACATGTATCCACCAGTAAAGTATCATAAAGAGTAGGTTTACTACCCTAAAAATCCTCTGTGCTCTGACTATACTTTCTTCCCTCCCCTCTAACCCTTAGCAACCACTGATCTTTGTACTGTCTCCATAGTTTTGCTTTTTCCCTACATGTCAGTAGTTGTAATCACACAGTATGTACCCTTTTTAGATTTGCTTCTTTCACTTAGTGTAATATGCATTTCAGTTTCTTTGATGTCTTTTCATGGCTTGTATAGCTAATTTCTTTTTTGCACTGAATAATATTCCATTAATGGATATACTACTGTTTATCCATTCACCTACCAATGACATTTGTGTTGCTTCCAAATTTTGACTATTATGAATAAATTTACTAAAAACGTGTACCAGTTTTCATGTGAATGTATTTTTTTTAATCTCCTTTGAGTAAATTTCATGGAGTGCACTTGCTGGGTCATAGGGTAGGAATGCATTTAGTTTTGTAAAGAAACTGCCAAATGTCTTCCATTTTGCATCCCCACCAGCAGTGAATGCAAGCTCTGGTTGATCCACATCCTTGTCAGGATTTGGTGGTGTCGGTGTTTTGGATTTTGGCCATTTTAATAGGTATGTGTAGTATCTCCTTGGTGTTTTAGTTTGCATTTCCCTGATGACACATGATATGGAGCATCTTTTCACGTGCTTATTTGCCATCTGTACATCTTTGGTAAAGTATCTGTTCAGGTCTTTGTCCCATTTTTTAATGGGGTTGAATTATAAGAATCTTTCTGTATTTTGGGTAAGTCTTTTATCTAACGTGTCTTTTGTAAATATTTTCTTCTCTATCTGTACCTCATCTTTTTATTCTCTTGGCAGTGTTGTCTGCAAAACAGAAATTTTTAATTGTAAGGAAGTCCAGCTCATCAATGCTTTCTTTTATGGATAGTACATTTGGTGTTATATCTAAAAAGTCACAAATGCAAGGTCATCTAGTTTTTCTTCTATGTTGTGTTCTAGGATAAAGTTTTGCATTTTACATGTAGGTCTGTAATCGATTTGAGTTAATTTTTGTGATGAGTGTATGGTATGTCTCTAGTGTTTTTGTTTGTTTGTTTTGTTTTTGCATGTGGATATTCAGTTCTAGCACTATTTGTTGAAAAGACTGTCTTTGTTGTATTGCCTTTGCTCCTGTGTCAAAGATCAGTTGGCTATATTTCTGTGACTCTTCTGAAGAGGACTGTAGAGGATTGATATATTTTCTTTTTTAAATGTTTGGTAGAACTTACCAGTGAACCCATCTGGACCTTTTGCTTTTGGTTTGGAAAGATTATTAATTATTGACTCATTTTCTTTAACAGCTATAGCCATATTTACATTTTCTATTTCTTTTCTAATTTTGCAGATTGTGTCACCCAGGAACTGGTTCATTTAATGTATGTTATTACAGTTGTTGGCATAGAGTTGTTCATGTACTTCCTTTATTATCTTTTTAATGCCAGGGGATCTGTAGTGATGTCCCATCTTTGATTTTCAGCATTAGTAATTTGTGAATCTTTTTCTTTTTTAACCCTTCTTTTCCTAGTTTCCTACAATGGAAGCTTAGGTTATTGATTTTAGGTCTTCTTTTCTAATATATATGTATTCAGTGCTATAAATTTCTTTCTAAGTACTGCTTTTGTTGTTTCTAACAAATTTTGACATTTTTTGTTTTCATTTGAATTAAAGTATTTTACAGTTTCTCTCAGTTTCTTCTTTGACCTATGCGTTATTTAGAAGTGCATTGTTTAATTTCCACATATTTTGGAATTTTTCAACTATCTTTGTTTATGATTTCTAGTTTAATTCCTCTGTGATCTGAGAGGAGATACTGTGTAATTTCTATTTTTAAAAAAATTTGTTAAAATGTGTTTTATGGCCCAGAATATGATCTGTCTTGGTGAATGTTCCATGTGAGCTTGAGAAGAATGTGCTGTTTTTGGATGAAGTGCTCTATATAAGTTCTTTATATCCTGTTGGTGGTGGTGTTGAGTTCAACTATGTCTTTCCTGATTTTGTGTCCATTGGACCTGTTCATTTCAGAAAGAGGGATGTTGAACTACAGAACTCTTCGAGTGTAGTAGTCTATTCTGTTTCTCTTTGCAGTTCTGTCAGTTTTTGCCTTACATACTTAGAAGTTGTATTGTTAGGCTCATATACATTCAGGATTGTTATGTCTTCTTGGAGCCTTCACCTATTTATCACTATGTAATGCCCCTCTTGCTTTGAAACCTACCTTGTCTGAAATTAATATGTTAACTCCTACTTTCTTTTGACTAGTGTTAGCATGACGTCTCTTTTTCCATCCATATACTTTTAATCTGTATGTATACTTACATTTAATAAAGTTGGTTTCTGTCGACGACATATAATTGGGTCTTATTTCTTGATCCACTCTGAGAGTCAGTGTCTTTCAATTGGTGCATTTAGATCATTAACATTCAAAGTAATTATTGATATATTTGGATTAATATTTATCATATTTGTTATTTTCTATTTATCGTCCTTGTTCTTTGTTCTTATTTTTGTCTTCCTCTCTTTTTTGTTTTGCCTTGTGTGGTTTTGATTGAGCATTTTATTTGATTCTATTTTATCTCTTTTATTGATACACTGGTTATATTTCTTTCTTTTGCATTTTTTAGTGTTTGCCCTAGAGTTTTCAGTACACGTTTACAACTAATCCAGGTCCACTTTCAGATAACACTATACTGCTTCACAGGTATTATGAATACCTTATAATAGCAAAATAATCCTAATTCCTGCCTCTGGTTTCTTATATTACTACCATCATTCATTTTATTTATATAGAAGCATATGTGTCCGTATAAAAGCATACATAATTCAGTACATTGTTCCTGTGATTCTTTTGAAGAAATTATCTGTTGAATCAATTAAAAATAAGAAACATTTAAAACTTGATTTTACCTGCACTTTTTCCTTCTCTGATGCTTTTTCTTTATTTACATAGATTCGAATTCTGACCTTTATTATTTTCCTTCTCTCTAAAGAATTCTTTTTACAGTTCTTGCAAGCAAGTCTACTGGCAACAAATTCCCTCGATTTTTGTTTTTGTGAGAAAGTATTTCTTCTTCACTTTTGAAAGAAAATTTTGCAGGTATTAATATTCTAGGTTGGGTTTTTTTTTTTTTTTCTCTTGACACTTTGAGTGTTTCACTCCACTCTCCTTGCATGGTTTATGAGAATCAGATATAATTCTTATCTTTGCTCCTGTATAGGTATGGTATGTTTTTCCTGTAGCCTCTTTGAAGATTTTTTCATTATCTTTGATTTTCTGTAGTTTTGAGAATTATATGCCTAAGTATAGTTTTTTTGTTTGTTTTGTTTTGTTTTTGACATTTATGTTGGTTGATGTTCTCTGGGCTTCCTAGATCTGTGGTTTGGTGTCTGACATTAGTTTGGGGAAATTCTTTTGTCATTATTGTTTCAGAAATGTCGTGTGTTACTCTTTTTCCTATCCTTCTGGAATTTCCATTACACATATGTTATGCCTTTTGTAGTTGTCCCACAGTTCTTGGATACTCTGTTCTGGGTTTTGTTTTCTTTCGTTTTTTCAGTCTTTTTTCTCCTTGCTTTTCAAATTTGGTGGTTTCTAATGAGTTAAACCTCAAGCTCAGATTCTAACCTCAGCTGTGTCCAGCCTACCATTAAGTGCATCAAAATTATACCTCATTTCTGGTAGTGTTTCTAATCTCTAACATTTCTTTCTAGTTCTTATAATTTCTGTCTATTTATTTATATTGCCCATCTGTTCTTGCAGTCTATGTACTTTATCCAGTAGAACCCTTAGCATCTTAATCATAAACATTTTAAATTCCTGGTCTGATAATTCCAACATCCCTGCCACATTGGACTATATTTTTGCTGTTTGCTGTGCTCTTGAAACTGGATTTTGCGTTTTACTGCCTTATAACTTTTTCTTTATAACCAGGTAGGAGTTACTGAATAAAAGGATCTGCTGTAAATAGGCCTTTAGTAATGTGGTAGTAAGGTATGGGAGGGGGAAGCATTCTATAATGTTATCTGGAGGTTTCAGTCTTTCAGAAAGCCTGTACCTCTGCCTTGTAAACTTCACAAGTGCTTCTCAGTCTCTCCAGTGCCCCCTTACTTGGAACAGGATAGCTAAACTGGTCTGGAGTTGGGTTTTGCCTTTTGCCCAGGTCAGTTATGCTCTGATAAAGCAGGATAGGCTCTGGTTGATTCAGTTTCTCCTGAGGGTAGAGTTATTAGGAACAGAATACTTTGGCATATTTCACAATGGTTCCTTTTCTCCTTCCCTTGCCTAAGGCGTGAAAGTTATCTCCAATATTCAGAGGAGGTTTTTCTTAAATATTCACTGGGAAAACCTGGTCAAGCTCTTGTAAAAGTGTGGAGATGCTTGAATATTGGATTCCCCTGGAGTTTATCCCAGACGTGTTCACTCTGAGCCTCTTGTAATTCATCAGTTATAGTTTGTTTCCCTGCTTTGGTACAGATTCTCATGGAGGTTTGTGCTTGTGGGTTTCTGTTCAGGCAACCTACAATTCTCTGCATTTTCCTATTGGTCTCTCCAATTTGGTGGGGCTGTGATATGACCCCTGACCTTACCACTGTGACAAATCCTAAGAAGAGTTGTTGATTTTTCAGTATTTTTCAGCTTTTTTTCTTGTAGGACTTAGTGTTGACTTATAGCTTCTTACATGCTAGACCAGAAACCAGAAATCATAGCTCTTTTTTAAAAAATTAATCTGCTTCACAGTCTTTTGTAGAGCACAAGTCCAATTTATCAGTTTTTCTTTCTATGGATAGTATGTTTGGTGCCAAGTCTAAGAACTTTGCTTCACCCTAGATCTGAAAGAGTTTATTGCTTTTTTTCTCAAATGTTTTGTATTTCTATGTTTTACATTTAAGTCTGTGATCCATTTTGACTTATTTTTTCTGTAAGGTATGAGGCTTAGCTTGATGTTGATTTTTTAAAAATTTGTTTTAATTATAGTAAAATGCACCTAAGATAAAATTTACCACTTTAGTCATTTTTAAGACACAGTTCAGTGGCATTAAGTACCGTCACATTGATTGTAGCCATCAACACTAGCCATGCATAGAACTCTTCATCTTGCAGAATTGAAACTCTGCACCCATTAAACAATACCACCTCATTTTCTTCTCCTTCTAGTCTCTGATACCTACAGTTCTACTTTCTGTCTTAGAATTTCACTACTCTAGGTACCTCATGAAAGTGAAATCTTACAGTATTTGTCTAGTTTGGGGTCTTTTTAAATTTTTAATTTGACATAGTTATTTTAATAGTACATGTATATATTTATGGGTAATGAGATATTTTGATACAGGAATGCAAAGTGTAATAATCACATCAGAGTAAATGGGGTATCCATCACCTCATGCATTTATCCTTTATGTTATAAACAGCCCAGTCATCCTTTAGTTATTTTTAAATGTACAATTATTTTTTACTATAATCACCCTGTTGTGCTAGCAAATGCTAGGTCTTATTCATTTTTTTTGGTAACTGTTAACCATCCCCACTTCCCCACACACCCCCCACTCCCACCCTTCAAGCCTCTGGTAGCCATCCTTCTCTGTCTCTCACTTTCTCCCCATGAATTCAGTTGTTTTAATTTTTACCTTCCACAAGTAAGCGAGATTGTGTACTATGTTTTTTTCTGTGCATGACTTGTTTCACTTAAAATAATAACCTCTAGTTCCATCTATGTTTTTGCAATGACAGGATCTCATTCTTTTTTATGACTGAATAGTACTCCATTGTATATATGTACCACATTATCCATTCATCTGTTGATGGACACTTAAGGTTGCTTCTATATCTTGACCATTGTTAATAGTGCTGCAGTAAACATGGGAGTGCAGATATCTCTTTGACATACTGATTTCCTTTCTTTGGGCTACATACCTAGCAGTGGGATTGCTGGATCATATAGAATCTCTATTTTTAGTTTTTTGAGGAGCCTGCAAACTGTTCTCCATCGTGATTGTGCACCAGCCACTGTGTGCCACTAACAGTGTGTGTGGGTTCTCTTTTCTCCCCATCCTTGCCAGCATTTGTTATTGAGTGTTTTTCTGTGACTGGCTTATTTTACTTAGCATAATGTCTTCAAGGTTCATTTATATTGTAGCATGCATCACAATGTTTTTCTTTTTTATGTCTGTTGAATAATATTCTATTGTATGTATCATATTTTTTTGTCCATTTATCCATCAATAGACACATGGATTGCTTCCACCTTTTAGTCATTGTGAATAGTGCTGCTCTGAACATTAGTGTACAAATGTCTGTTCTAGTCTGTGCATTTATTCTTTTTGATATATACTCAGAAGTGGAATTGCTAGATCATATGGTAATTTTAACATTTTGATGAACCACCATACTGTTTTCCATAATAGCCGGACCATTTTCCATCCCCACCAGTAGTACACAAGGATTCCACTTTCTTCACATCTTCACTAACACTTGTTAATTTTCTGGGTTTTTATATGTTTTTTCTTTTTAATGTAGCTATTCTAATGGATGTGGGGTGGTATCCCTTTTTTTTAACCTGTGAGTGTCTGATTGCTTTAGCACCATTTGTTAGAAAAGCTGTCTTTCCTCCATTTAATAACTTTCATTTTTGTCAAAACGCACTTGAGCATATTTGAGTGAGTTTACTTCCAGGTTCTTAGTAATGCTTCACTAATGTATGCTTCTGTCCCTCTGCTGATAGGAGGGTAATGACAAGCTTCATAAAATGAATTGGGAAGTTTTCTCTCATCTTCTGTTTTCTGTAAAGGAATGTGTAGAATTGGTGTTAGTTCTTAAATGTTTAGTAGAAATCTCTAGTGAAAACATCTGGGCATTTACATTGAATTTTAAAGTTTTGTTAGTCAAACTTGTGTCAAGATAATGAGAGTGAAAGGGTAAAATCACTCTGGGAAGAGAAGTGAGAGAAGATAGTTGCAATATAACTGAAAGAAGATCA
This sequence comes from Chlorocebus sabaeus, assembly GCF_047675955.1. Taxonomy (NCBI): domain Eukaryota; kingdom Metazoa; phylum Chordata; class Mammalia; order Primates; family Cercopithecidae; genus Chlorocebus; species Chlorocebus sabaeus. The sequence goes on along the minus strand of NC_132929.1, from coordinate 31,793,690 downwards.
GTATTTGAGATAAAGACATTTTACAGATTTCTAAGAAACAAAATTTGGGCAAAAAGCATAATCAGGCATTTCATAGAAAGGAAATATGTTCAAAAACCTACAGAAACTTGTTCAGACTTGTTAGTTCTCAGGGAAAGGCAAATTAGGACAGCCTTTTCCTACCCAATGGAATTGGCAAAACTTGAGTTTTCTGCTACTGGCAATTACAACTATCTGCTCTGAAGACTGAAGTGTTACTCACAACTTCATTTTTCTCTCTCCTTTGGTGATGTAGAAAGAACATTTAATTCAGACTAGGGAGTTGGAGAAATTAGACAGTATTTGTTGGTGTATGTGCTTTGTCTTAAATTTTTGAAACAGTCTCCACAAGTCATAGAAAACTTCCTTCTTAGGGGAAAATACTCATCTTTTGCCTTTATTGTCTTAGTAGACACCTTTATAAGTATTCAGGTGCCTTTTGATTCTAGACAATATGATCGTTTTAGATGTTTCTGTGCTTACTGCTTATTCTCATTGGTCAGTTACTTCTTTAAACTTTGTGCTTTGAGGTTCACAGATTTTTAAGCATGCCTAGTTTGAACTGTAGCAGGTTTAGAGTAAGGTGAGTGTTTGACCCTCACTCCAATTTGATTTCATTAAGTTCCTTTTGTGGTCTGAAGAGCATAAGACTAAAATAAGATTATTTGGGGTAAGATTTTAATTACATTCATATTATATTCCATTGCCATTATTACCTGAATGTAGGTGTGGGTAGATAGTATAGCTCCATAGATCATTGCCTTTTGGTTTTGATCAAATCAAAAAGGTGTTCCTGATCATTTAGTTATTAGAGTTTACCTTAGAATATTGTTAGGATCTAGACCCTCAAAGCTTTAGCCTACAATACTCTCATATTACTTACAAATACTCTGGCACTGATTTTCCCTGGGTTTGTAGGAGTAGCCTTACCTGTGCTTTTACATCAGCATTCCCCCAATGTGGTCTAGTAGTTTCTCAAGATGATCCATGAAAATAAAGTGTTTTTTTCATTAGTTTGGGAAATGATGTATAGGATAGCTCTCCAACCCACTCTCAAATGGATACAACATATGTGAGCATATTCGGGTTCGTGATCAGGCCAGGCTTTGTGGCTCATGCCGGTAATCCCAACACTTTGGGAGGCCAAGGTGGGCAGATCACTTGAGGCCAGGAGTTCGAGACCAGCCTGGCCAACATGGTGAAACCCCAACTCTACTAAAAATACAAAATTAGCCAAGCATGGTGGTACACACCTGTAATCCCAGCTACTCGGAGGCTGAGGCAGGAGAATCACTTGAACCCGGGAGGTGGAAGTTATAATGAGCCAAGATTGGGCCACTGCACTTCAGCCCGGAGCAACAGAGTGAGACTCCATCTCAAAAAAAAAAAAAAAGGTTTTGTTACAGGAAAGTGGTCCCAATCAGACTCCAAGAGAGGGTTCTTGGATTTAATGCAAGAAGTAATTCAGGGCAGGACCATAGAGTAAAGTGAAAGCAACTTTATTAAGAAAGTAAAGAAATAATAGCTCCTCTATAGACAGAGAAGCCCTGAGGGCTGCTGGTTGCCCATATTTGTGGTTTTTTCTTGATGATATGCTAAATAAGGAGTGGATTATTCATGCTCCCCTTTTTAGAACCCCTTATAGGGTAACTTCCTGATGTTGCTATGGTATTTGTAAACTGTCATGGTGTGGGTGGGAGTGTGGCAGTGAGGACGACCAGAGGTCACTTTCGTGGCCATTTTGGTTTTGGTGGGTTTTGGCCGGCCTCTTTACTGCAAACTGTTTTATCAGCAAGGTCTTTATGACCTGTATCCTGTGCTGACTTCCCATCTCATCCTGTGACTTCGAATGCCTTAACATCTGGGAATGCAGCCCAGTAGGTTTCAGCCTCATTTTACCCAGCTTCTATTTAAGATGGAGTTGCTCTGGTTTACACGTCTCTGAGAGTTTCATGATCAGTCTTGTATTATAAGGATAGGGGAACTTAATCCTTAAATTAAAATCCAGTTTTAAACAATATTAAAATCCTGGCTTATTTTATTTAACCCAGCAATTCCTAAATTTACCTGAACGTTAGCCACTTTCTCTGTGGGTTACCTACGTATATTAGGAGGAACAGTTTTCACAAAGTGTGCTTCTAGAATACTGGCGATATGTCACTAATCTATACTAACTTTGCAGTTTTCTATTTGTTCCAGGTTGTCATATGGTTGGCATCTGACGTTTTCAGATACCTTTTATACTTGACAACTGACTCCTGCCTGTGTTACGTTATAATCCCTTACTGACTATAATACATAAATGCCTTATTGTCTGTGCCTGTAGTTCTTGGTTTTAAGTGAAGAACAATAAGATAGTAGCTTAGTCACTTTTTTTTGGTGGGGACGGGGGGGCAGATATTGAGATACTGATCACTTTGCTGTCCTAGTAAAATCTAGAAAGGAATTAATCTGCATATATCATGATTAAGGGCAGTCTCCCCAAGAGATTGGCAGTTTTATATACATTTTAGATGTAAGCCCTGCAAGAATAATAGATGACCTCTTTTGTCTCTGTATGCTCAACTCTGAGACAGTCATTAAACTTTCTTTTTCTTTTTTAGAGAGGTCTTGCTCTGTCACCCAGACTGGAGTGCAGTGCCACAGTCATAGCTCACTGCAGCCTCAGATTCCTTAACTCAAACCATCCTCCTGTCTCAGCATCCCACATAGCCGGATCTATAAGCACACATCACCACACATGGCTTATTTTATTTTATTTTATTTTATTTTATTTATTGTATTTTATCTTATTTTTTGTAGAGGCAGGGTCTTGCTCTGTTGTCCAAGTTGGTCTCAAACTCCTGGCTTCAAGCAATCCTCCTGCCTTAGCCTCCCAAAGTGTTGGGATTACAGGTGTGAGCTATAGCTACTGGCCCAAACCTTTAAGTATAGCCCATAAGACATGCTGTGCCATAGACATACACGGGCCAGTACAGTAGCCACTAGTTACATGTGGCTGTTGAATATTTGAAATGTGGCTAAATCAAATTGAGATGTGTTATAAGTATAAAATACACATTGGATTTCAAAGACTTAGTATGAAAAAGATCTAAAGTATCTCAATATTTATATTAATTGCATATCAAAATGTTAATATTTTTACATTAAAATATTTTACTAAATGTAGTATCTGTTTTTTACTTATTAATGTACTAGGTAATTTAAGATTTCTATAGTTTGGATTATATTTCTATTGGATAGTGAGACTGTAGGTACTTTTCCCATGAACTCTGATAGGTTTCAGAGACTAAGCCTGACTATCCAGGTTTTCATAAAGCTTTCTGGTCTAGGGAAAAATTGTGTTACTTAGCAGTTTTTCTGTGTGGGTGTGTTTTGTAAACTTTTGGCCAAAAAACAAATGATTTCTTATCCATACATCGCTTTGAAGTAGCCCGAAAAGAGATTCCTACATATAATTATGCTTTAGGCACAAGGAGAAAAATGAAAACTCTAGACATTTCTAACTATATCCTTAATAAATTATTTTACCTATTTCCACTAATAACTCTTCTATCTTTAAAAATATATCAGTTTTGATATCTTCCTCTCTAGAGAATCATTTGAATATTGAGGAGATTAATTCATAATTTTTTTATCTCCTTAGCCTTCTCCTTTATAGATTGAAATGCTTTTAGGCTAGATTTTCTTTCCTTTGGTTCTCTTACTGCCTTGTAGAAGAGAATTTTAATATTAACTATCAAATTGGTTTTCGTATTTTTTTGCCTTTAGTTATAAGAAAACTTCTGTGATTCTTGGGTTTAAGTGGAGGACTACAAGACATTGAACTTGGCGACTTTATTTTTTGGATCATATTTGGGATATTGAACTCTTTACCGCCCTAATAAGCTCTTAACTCTAGAAAAGAGTAATAAGTCATATCTTACAAGTATACCTGTAGGGCCATTTTAGCTACAATTTTAAGAAATGTTCTCATATTAATTTATATGAGACATTGGTATAGTCCCTAATCTTCCCATTAGGCACCATTACCTATATATGCCATCTTAATGGAATTCTCATTTTAACTTCAGCTCTCTAAACCATTTCCATTTTGGTTTTCTTTTTTATAATCTCAGTTAAGCACCTAATACCATGGTCTGGTTTAATGCTTTTCAGTTAAAAAAAAAAAAAAAAAGACTTGTACGTACTTAGCATGTCACCTATTAGTGACACCTGAAGTACATTAAAAAAAGTGAAGTCACATCCCCTTATTTTTCTCAGTTTAAAGATCTGCCTTGTCTCTGACACAACTTTTTCTTTTTTTATTTTTTGAGACGGAGTCTCGCTCTTTTGCCAGGTTGGAGTGCAGTGGTGTGATCTCGGCTCACTGCAACCTCCGACTCCCTGATTCAAGCAATTCTTCTGCCTCAGCCTCCCGAGTAGCTGGGATTACAGGCATGCACCACCACGCCCAGCTAATTTTTGTATTTTTAGTAGAGATGGGGTTTCGCCATGTTGCCCAGGATGGTCTCGATCTTCTGACCTCATGATCCGCCCACCTCGGCCTCCCAAAGTGCTGGGATTACAGCACTTTTATGACTTTCTTAATGTAACGTTAGATACTAAGCCACATGGATGTGTAACTTCCTCTGAAACTATGCAGTAGGGGAAGAATTGTTTTCCCCACTGCGCAATCCAGTGATGTTATCATGCCCTGTGTTTTGGCTTCTTTTTAAATGTTTTATATGTTATAAAAACTTAACAAAAAGTTTAAAAAGCTTTTTAAACATTTGAAAAGAAAGTAAAGGCTTAAAATCTCATCTCCCAGAGAGAACAGTCATCCTTACAGATGGGTCACTGTGCGTGCAGCTATCTCATGTTTTCATTTCCTTATTTTTATGGAGATTGTTTCCTGTTCTGTAGACTAGGTAAATTTGCCTGTATTTGGAATCTGCACCTACCTCTGAAGGTTTAGCACTAGAGGGCATTGACCTTTAATTCAGCTTATTTACTGACAATATATAATGTTTCTATGACAAAGGAAGTTCCAAAATGGTAAGACTGGGGCACAAAATGTTCTTCTTGATTAAAATCCCAGTGTAAAATAGAGGCATTATTATCAGACATAATCATAGCATTTTTAACTGAATAATGGAGCCAAATAAAAATCAATATGTGACCTTGAACAAGTCATTTTTTTATCCTAATTTATAAATCAAAGGGTTAGACTAGATTTAGTTTTATGTAGCATTCATTAAGAACCTATTACATGCTTGTTATTACAGTATGGCTTTTTATATAAATGTTGAATCTTTATTTTAAAAATCTCTGGAGGAGATATAGTATGCCTCAGGGGAAAAATAATTCATCTACGTTAAGGGCATATAGCTTGTAGTTGCAGAATTGGAATTCTTCCTGTCAAGACCATGTTTTTGGTTCCTGCTATATTTACCATGGTGTTTCTTACTAGATAAATTTATTTGAAGATCTTTTTAATTTTATATGTGCAAATGCTTTCCTATTGTTTGACTTATTTGAGTCCTGTTGACTCTTTGAGCTTTTAATATTAATATCAACCTGAAAATGCTTGCATTGAAGAAAACTGGGAAAGCACATAGATTGAGACTAAAGAGAGCAGCACAATTTGTTCAGTACTCTGCCTCCCCAAAATATGTATTTTTACAATCCTGTTAGAGCAAATTAGCTATTTTTTAAATATTACAACGGTAAAATTCAGTATTTGGAGCAACCAGCAGTCACATAAGGAAAGATACCAATACGTGGAAGGACAGCAAAAAAGGAAAATAACTCATTAGAAAGCAAAAATGAGTCATTATATTCTACGCTTTCAAATAATAATCTTTCAGTATCACTCAATGGTAGCGTAAGTAAATACTGATTAACAGTGACTCAGTAGACTGGTTATAGTGACTGAATCTTTGATTTACAGCCTTCTCTTGTATATTTTAAGTTTTTCACAGTTTAAATCAACATCAGAAGGTTTTTAGATCTCAGGCTCTAGTCTCTTAGCTGTAGGTCCTACTTGGTTTATTTACTTTTCCTTTTAAAAGGATCTGCTAAGTCCTTCCCCTCTTTTAACTTTTTTTTCTTTGTCAGAGATGGGGTCTTCCTATGTTGACCAGGCTGGTCTTGAACTCCTGGCCTCAAGTGATCCTCCCATCTTGACCTCCCAGAAGTGCTGGGTTATAGGCATAAGCCATCACACCCAGCCCCCTCTTTTAACTTTTCATTGTAATATGTTTTGAATGGATACAAAAGGGGAGACAAGACATTGAACTCTCAGGTCTTTGTTATTCAACTTTAACAATTAGTTTCATAATCTTATTTGTCTGTAACTCTTCATTGGTTATTTTGAAGAGAATCCCAGACATCATACCACATTTACAGTTTGTTTGAATCAGTGTCCTTATAGCTACTGGTGGATATCTCTTAAACTCTAGATCCCTTTAAAAAATTCTTGAAGTTTTTTATTTGTTGAAGAAATTGGCTCCTTTGTCCTGTGGAGTTTCCCACAGTCTGGATTTGCTGATTTTATCTTCATGGTGCTATGTAGCATATTCCTCTTCCCCTTTATTACTATAAATTGGTAGTTAAGTAGAGATATGTTTCAGTATTTCAGCAAGAATACTTTGTAGGTGGTGGTGTGTACTTACACTGGGAGGCTAAGCCCCTTTTTCTCTAATGGAACATACTTCCTTGACTGTAGTGAACTAGATATAATGTTGCTCTAGGGAGAGATGTTTTTCTTTTGAGGGCGTCTGAGGCAAAAGTCATTCCAGGTCCCATTCTTCTGTTTCTTTATACCCTCCACTATGGCACTCCGCCTTTGAACTTCAGGTTAGGAATTGTTGGGAAGAGACTATTACCCACTTGTTGTATGCTCCTAAATTATTTAGTTAAGAATATAGAAACCAAATGACTATTCTGAATAGTAGCAAATACAGTATATCTAAAAAAGTTTTCCCATCTCTTTAGGTTTCCTGTGGTACATGTAGCCACCGTCCCTATGGGAAAGGTTCAGCTAGCATTGCTGTATCAATTTCTGAATGTATCATTGCCCTTTTGTACCTAGGCTTTCTTGAACATTCTGCAAAGACTTAATAAGTGATATTTATAACACCACAATTTTCTGGATTTTGAACTAATTCAGCTCTAGCAAGGCCATATTCTCATCCTGGGGGAGAGAAAGCAGAGTCAGAGCCCAGATGCACTTACCTCTAGCATTCCAGAATCCTGGGAAGCCCATCTTCCTGCAATCCACCCCTTGAATCTGTTTTAATACCCTTTTGACTTGTATGGTTCTAATATATAGTTTATATCAAAGACCATGATCCAAATACTTTTTTCCACACTCCTATCCCTGCCTTGCTTCCCTTTCTCTCCCTTCTCTTTCTTCCATCCTTCCTTTTATTGATCACATGTTTATAATTGCCTAATGTGTGCCAGGCAAAGTGCTAGACTTAGGAAGCAGGTTAACAAGACATAGGCCTTGTGTGCAAGGGAAGGGATGGCCCACTGGGACATTTCATTATCTATATTAAAAAAAAAAGATCACATCACACATAGAATCCAGAAAGACTCAGTCCCCAAATGTGAAAAGCAGAAGTTTAGAAGAAAATAAAATAACATTGTGAGCTCACGATAAGGAAGATTTTTAAAAACACATCAAAAGCACTTTTCATAAAGAAAAATATTTGACTAAATTAACAAAAACTTTCCTTGGACAATGAACACTTAAAAAAAAGCAGCATGCTGCTGATGGCGAGAAGTTATTTGTAACTCAAGTAATTGACAAAAGATTAGTATCTAAAGTATAAAAAGAGCTCCTATTAGTAAATAAAATAATAAAAACAACCACGTAGAAAAAGGGGTAAAGGATATGAGTAGGCAGTTCACAGAAGAAAACTTAGTGGTCAGTAAATACATTAAGGTGTTCAACGTCACTGATAAAGAAATGCGTTTTAAAACAAAATATTTCATACCCATCTGATTGGCAGAAGTCTGTCATTACCAATTTTGGAGAGGATAGAGAGAAATGAGTTTTATACACAGCTGATGGAGTAGAGATTGGCCAAAATTACCTTGAAAGGCAATTTGGCAATAATCAGAAAGTTGAAGATAAACATACTGTAGTGTATGTGCATATATTTGTGTATGTGTCCAAGAAAAAGTCCTGCAATAAGAATAACAAGATCTCCATACCAAATATTTGTTACAATGTTGTATGTTACAGTACAGAGCTGGAAATACCATAAGAGCCCATTATTAAAGAATAAATAAAGCAGTATGTTCAAACAGTGGAATACTGTGCATATTAGTTTGCTAGGGCAGCCATAACAAAGTACCACAGACTTGATGGCTTAAGTAATAGAAATTTATTTTTTACCAGTTCTGGTGGCTTGAGGTCCAAGATCAAGGTGCCAGCATGGTTGATTGCTTCTGAGTGCTGTATCCGTTCCATCAGATACAGCCCTCGGGGGTTAGGGCTTCAACATACAAATTTGGGGAGGGGTCTGGACACACAATTTAATCCACACTTCTATGTAACAGTTAAAATGGATAAACTAGAATGTACCAAAATAGATAAACTTCTAATGCCTATTAAGTAAATATTTTTTTCAAAAAAAAGAATGATACATGCAGCAGAACTTAATGCCTGTGAAGTAAACAAAACTATTATATTGTTTATAGAGATAGTCAGCATTTGTAGTAAATGTATATACATTCATGGGAATAATAACTTCTGGATAGTGGTCACCACTGAGAAAGGAATGGTGGAATGAGATAGGAAAAGATCCCATGGGGACTTTGTCTGTAAAGTTTTCTTCCTTAAGGAAAAAGTTCAGGTTTGTTCAAACTGGCTAGCAGGTACATGGGTGTTATATTATTCTTTATAACTTTCCTATATATTTGGAACCTGATAATATTTTTTAAAAAGCAAAGAAAATATTATATCAATGAATGAAATAATGTTATTAGTAGAAGTTGAATATTCATTTGAGTAATATGATCTAGTAATCAAATATCAGGCACAAATTACCTCATGATAAAGTTCATTCTTCTGGTTGAAATTAATTTTTATGTTTAGAACAACAATAAAATCAATAAATTTTTATAGCATCCTGTGTCAAAAGCAAGAAGTTTACTTTCCATACATAAAAACGTGTGAGCTTTTGAAATGACTCATTTGTAAAGCATTGAATTGCGTATATTAGGGAACTTCTTATAATGTAACACAATACATAGGATATGACATTTTGTTCTAGAGCAGTGACTTTCAACTAGGAACGTGTGGAAATAATGCGGGGCAATTTTGCTTGTCAAAATGTCTAGGAAGCACTCCTGGCATTTAGTGAACACCGTCATATGATTCCAAACATCTTATAATGCATTCGATGAACCCTTAAAGTAAAGCAGGGTGCCATCCTAAAAACATTGGTCTTTGGTTAATTTCCTTTCATGAAAACTAGAGTCTCTAAAAATTCATAAGAGCAGGCAAGCACTGTGAACAATGACTATTTCAAAGGCAACTTGGGTTACAGAGAGAAACAGAACTGATACTTCAAAATCTGTTGATTAGGCACTGGTAGTATCTAAGGGAAGTTTTTTCTTAATTTTATGATCCTAATTATTTTTATTAGGTAAAATTAATAACATAAAAATTAACCACATTAAGTGTGCGATTCAGTAGCATTTAGTAACTTTACAGTGTTATGTAGCCATCACCTCTATCTAGTTCCAGAACATTTTTCATCATTTAAAGGGAATGTGCATTAAGCAGTCACTCTTCATTTCCCCAACCCCAACCAACCACTCATCCACTTTCTATCTCTCTGGATGTAGATATTCTGGAGATTTTGCATACAGGGAATCATACAATATGTGACCTTTTATGTCTGCCTTCTTTCACTTAGCATAAAGTTTTCAAGGTTTATCCGTATTGTAGCATGTGCCGGTACTTCATTCCTTTTTATGGTTGAATAATATTTCATTTTAATAATATGTCACATTTTGTTTATCCGTTCATCCATCGATGGTCATTTGGGTTGTTTCCTCCATTTGACTTTTGTGAATAGTGCTACTATGAACATTCGGCACATTTGTGTAGAGGTTTTTGTTTGCATTCCTATTTTTATTTCTTTGGGTGCAATTGTTAGGACAAGTGGTAATTCTGTGTTTTAGCTTTCTGAAGACATACCACGTTTTTCAAGAGCAGCCAGACCATCGTTCATTCCCACAAGCAATGTACAAGGATTCCAATTTCTCCCCATCCTTACCAAAAGAATCCATTATTTTTAAGAAAACAAAGTAAATGAGTTTAAATGTCTGCATGGTGTGATTCCAAGTGTTTTTTATTTCCTTTTTTTCTGGCTACACCTTTTTAGAATTAGCCACCATTATGACTATTATTATTTTTTAAAAACATATAAAATTTTGTTTTATAGCATATGAGCAAACAAAAGTAAAAGTAAATAGTTTTCATTTAATATAAGCAAGTATAAGGTAAAAATAAGATTTGCTATGATGGACTATGAGCCAAGTCACAACCTGCAAAAGGGATCTGAAGTCAATGTGTTTTTAACAGAATTAATTATTTTATAAGAGTAGAAGCTAAGAGTTTGATTTGTCCTGGCAAGGATAGAATGTAAGAGCTTCTTCCAGTTGTACCTCCTCTATCTCAGATTGTCTTTGGGTTAAATCTAGTATCTGGTATTCACAGATATCTCTGTTTCTACAACACAAGAAATTTGAATCAAGTATATAGGAATTGTGAGTTACTCTGACTTCAGACTTGAGGACTCCAAATAAATGTAAACATAGCATTGAACTTTTGGATAGAGGCTAAACTTGGTGTTGGAAGGGATAAGTGAGAGTCTCCTCGAATATTTTCTGCAGTAAAAAATAGTTTACCAACAATTTGTTGAAATTGGGGAACAGATTCTGAAATGTTTCTAGCAAACAAGTTGTCTAAATGTTCTTTCTGTCATACTGTTGCTTACATTGTATTATATATTGTATGTGTTTGGCCCATGACTGCTAATTTATTTATTGTATCATGTTTTTGTTTGAATAAAGGTAAATATTACATGGTATTTTTGTAACGTATTTCTTTGTGAGAAAGTAGGATTAGACTAAGTTTTAATTTTTAAACACATGCTTCCTAAAATTTGTTATTTCTTTTGTATAGCCCCCCTAGATAAGAAAGCTTTATCCAGCTTCACTCTATAGTTTGATTTACAGAAAACACAATATGCTTTCTCAAGCTATATCTCTGTTGCTTAAATTTTTATCTGCTTTATTGCTGGTGTTTTCCCCCTCTTCCCTACTACTTTATATCGATAACATTCTGGTAATATGACTTGAGATGTAAATCTTGAAAGATTTAGAAGATAAGTAGTTAGCATGTTCCATAAATGTAATAGTTATGATACCACAGCACAATTATGGTACTGATATTTTGTTTTTTAAAATCTAATACCAAAATACCAGACTGATACCATTTAATTAAAATTTTTGTAAAAGTTAAAAATCAGCAAAACTGGAAGTTCAATGCCTGTTTTATCAATTATTAACAACCATCAATTTAAAAAATTAGAAAAATATTAATGTTGAGCATACATTGTCATTTGAACAAAAGTTATTTGCAGATAAAATTAGTAATATCGTTTTATTCAAAACTAAAAAATGGCCTCAGAGGCTGCCCGTCTGCTGGTCCCCACACCACATGTGCCTTCCCTGCCTGGGTCTTGCTGTCGTTGCCACCACGGCACCATGGCTTTCATCACCAGCCAGTTAATGCACTCGGGGTCTTCCTTGTCCACATCCTTGGTCAAGAAAAATCATCATCAAGCCCATGATGGTCATCAGCATCACACAGTTTGCTGCAGTGACCAGCTACACAGTAGTGTTCCTTGACCAGAGGACATCTTGGCAAAATATAAAGAGGGAATTGAGAAAAGCCTTAGGAAAGCGACAAAGAAGTTGTTTGTAGAAAACCCTAAGGCTGGTGATGAATTTGTGAAGAAAACCCTAAGCAGCATATCAACCAGCACAGATGCAATATCCATAGTCCACAGCACAGACTTGGTGGTAGAGGCCATTGTAGAAAATCTAAAGGTGAAAATCAAACTCTCCTAGAGGTTGGACAGGTTTGTTGCTGAACATACAACTTTGCCAGCAACACTTCCTCTTTGCAAATTACAAGCATAGCCAGTGCTACCACCAAACAAGACCAATTTGCTGACCTCCGTTTACTCAACCCAGTGCCCCTGATGAAACTTGCAGAGGTCTTTAAAACACCAATGACCACCCAAAAGACATTTGAATCTTTGGTAAACTTGAGCAAAACCTTGGTAAAGCATCCTGTTTCTTGCAAGGACACTCCTGGGTTTATTGTCAGCCTTCTTAGGATTCAACACCTCATGGAAGCAGTCAAGCTGCATGAATGACTTGACGTATCCAAGGAAAACACTGACACTGCTATGAAGTTAGGAGCCGGGTACCCCAGGGGCTCATCTGAGCTTCTAGATTAGGTTGGGCTGGATTCTGTGAAGTTCATCATGAATGGATGGCATGAAATAGATACGAAGAACCCCATGTTTCAGCCCAGCCCATCCTTGAAAAAGCTGATGGCAGATAAGAAGCTTGGCAAGAAGTCTGGAGAAGGATTTTACAAATACATAAGATGCTCAGCTTCTCTGGCCCTGAGAAGAACCCTTGTGAGCGCTTACCAGCCAGCACCCAAAGTGCCTATGAGAATACTCTTTGGTCAGACATTCCCTCACACAGCACAGTCTATTCGATATGCATTTTGATTGTAATCTATCTGCAGTTATTTTTACACTAGTTACAGTAGTAACAGATTCTACCATTAAGAACTAATTCCCATGTTTAGTCTGTTTATTTCTGTGTACTTTCTGAAAAGCTTTATACTGTTGGTGCCTTGGAACAAATGCTGTCATTTTTGTAAAGAATTGCCTGAATTCATTCTCTCATAAGGGGAAGATACTTGCTCTGAGAGTGAGAGTGAGAGTATATTGTGTTCATTGTTGCCGCGTGGCAGTCACAAGCCATTGGGACAGACAGGGTGTGTCTGTGGAGTGCTGCAGCAAGCAGCACCTGAATCTTGCCTTTATGAGAACATTTTGCCCCTTGCAGCTTTGAGCCTTACCCTACCTTCTGGGCACAACATAAGATGTTTTGTCTCCATTCAACTCATCATCAAGATGCTGCTGCTGCATTGATGGACTTATCTCCATGTGCTTGGGTTTGCAGTAAGAGGTCAGCTTTCCTGGTCATTCAGTTCCATAGATCGTAATAATTACTATCTGTCTGTTTTGGGTATTTTTTCCCCACAAGAAATCAGTGTTGCAAAATTGCCTATAAATGGACTCTAATAAAATACAGTCTTTTAGTCTGTCAAAATTTGAGTTGAAATAAACATGTATAAAATAAAATTAAGAAACGCCAAAATAATAAATGAACATTTAAATTATGAAATACTTAAAAGTCAAATATTATCTACTTTTATTAAGTGCAGGCTCAGATGTGTATTGGTGGTTTATTATTGAGTGATACGTGTATTTTTGTGCATATTTTTCCAGCTGCTGAAAATGCTTTCTTAACTAGTTGGAGTAATGGTAAAAAGAGAGATAATTGCAAATATATTCTTCTAACTCCTTTGTCCATAGGTAATTCCATTTCTTTTTTGATAACTTTGACGTTTTGTTATTTGAAATTTTGTTTACTTGAATTTTCATGTATTTAATTTTTAATCAAAGTTTTAGGAACTTATAATTTATTGACTTAAAAAGATATTACAAAACCTGCCGAGAAAAACCACAGTTACCCAAACCACTAACTCATTGCCTGTCAGAAAGAACTAGGTCCTTTCTCTTCTTTTACATCCCTACCTCTGTCCAGTGACAAACATTGGCCAGAGAGGAAGGGAGCCCTACTAATGGTGAAAAGTCCAGCTTCCCGGGTTATCACAGAGGGTAGAGAGTGATTTCAAAGAGCAAAGAGAAAATAGCCAGCCTAAATAGATTTAATTTCTAAGATGTCTCTTTTTAACTTTCTGAATATACTTTAAAAATATAAGTATACAGTATCAAATTTATGTTTCTTTTTTTTTTTTTAATTTATTTATTATTAAACTTCAAGTTGTAGGGTACATGTGCACAATGTGCAGGTTTGCTACATATGTATACTTGTGCCATGTTGGTGTGCTGCACCCATCAACTCGTCATTTACATCAGGTATAACTCCCAATGCAATCCCTCCCCCCTCCCCCCTCCCCATGATAGGCCCCGGTGTGTGATGTTCCCCTTCCCGAGTCCAAGTGATCTCATTGTTCAGTTCCCGCCTATGAGTGAGAACATGCGGTGTTTGGTTTTCTGTTCTTGTGATAGTTTGCTAAGAATGATGGTTTCCAGCTGCATCCATGTCCCTACAAAGGACACAAACTCATCCTTTTTTATGGCTGCATAGTATTCCATGGTGTATATGTGCCACATTTTCTTAATCCAATCTGTCACTGATGGACATTTGGGTTGATTCCAAGTCTTTGCTATTGTGAATAGTGCTGCAATAAACATACGTGTGCATGTGACCTTATAGCAGCATAATTTATAATCCTTTGGGTATATACCCAGTAATGGGATGGCTGGGTCATATGGTACATCTAGTTCTAGATCCTTGAGGAATCGCCATACTGTTTTCCATAATGGTTGAACTAGTTTACAATCCCACCAACAGTGTAAAAGTGTTCCTATTTCTCCACATCCTCTCCAGCACCTGTTGTTTCCTGACTTTTGAATGATCGCCATTCTAACTGGTGTGAGATGGTATCTCATTGTGGTTTTGATTTGCATTTCTCTGATGGCCAGTGATGATGAGCATTTTTTCATGTGTCTGTTGGCTGTATGAATGTCTTCTTTTGAGAAATGTCTGTTCATATCCTTTGCCCACTTTTGGATGGGGTTGTTTGTTTTTTTCTTGTAAATTTGTTTGAGTTCTTTGTAGGTTCTGGATATTAGCCCTTTGTCAGATGAGTAGATTGCAAAAATTTTCTCCCATTCTGTAGGTTGCCTGCTCACTCTGATGGTAGTTTCTTTTGCTGTGCAGAAGCTCTTTAGTTTGATGAGATCCCATTTGTCAATTTTGGCTTTTGCTGCCGTTGCTTTTGGTGTTTTAGACATGAAGTCTTTGCCCATGCCTATGTCCTGAATGGTACTACCTAGGTTTTCCTCTAGGATTTTTATGGTATTAGGTCTAACATTTAAGTCTCTAATCCATCTTGAATTAATTTTCGTATAAGGAGTAAGGAAAGGATCCAGTTTCAGCTTTCTACTTATGGCTAGCCAGTTTTCCCAGCACCATTTATTAAATAGGGAATCCTTTCCCCATTTCTTGTTTCTCTCAGGTTTGTCAAAGATCAGATGGCTGTAGATGTGTGGTATTATTTCTGAGGACTCTGTTCTGTTCCATTGGTCTATATCTCTGTTTTGGTACCAGTACCATGCTGTTTTGGTTACTGTAGCCTTGTAGTATAGTTTGAAGTCAGGTAGCGTGATGCCTCCAGCTTTGTTCTTTTGACTTAGGATTGTCTTGGAGATGCGGGCTCTTTTTTGGTTCCATATGAACTTTAAAGCAGTTTTTTCCAATTCTGTGAAGAAGCTCATTGGTAGCTTGATGGGGATGGCATTGAATCTATAAATTACCTTGGGCAGTATGGCCATTTTCACGATATTGATTCTTCCTATCCATGAGCATGGTATGTTCTTCCATTTGTTTGTGTCCTCTTTGATTTCACTGAGCAGTGGTTTGTAGTTCTCCTTGAAGAGGTCCTTTACATCCCTTGTAAGTTGGATTCCTAGGTATTTTATTCTCTTTGAAGCAATTGTGAATGGAAGTTCGTTCCTGATTTGGCTCTCTGTTTGACTGTCACTGGTGTATAAGAATGCTTGTGATTTTTGCACATTAATTTTGTATCCTGAGACTTTGCTGAAGTTGCTGATCAGCTTAAGGAGATTTTGGGCTGAGACAATGGGGTTTTCTAAATATACAATCATGTCGTCTGCAAACAGGGACAATTTGACTTCTTCTTTTCCTAACTGAATCCCCTTGATTTCTTTCTCTTGCCTGATTGCCCTAGCCAGAACTTCCAACACTATGTTGAATAGGAGTGGTGAGAGAGGGCATCCCTGTCTTGTGCCAGTTTTCAAAGGGAATTTTTCCAGTTTTTGCCCATTCAGTATGATATTGGCTGTGGGTTTGTCATAAATAGCTCTTATTATTTTGAGGTACGTTCCATCAATACCGAATTTATTGAGCGTTTTTAGCATGAAGGGCTGTTGAATTTTGTCAAAAGCCTTTTCTGCATCTATTGAGATAATGATGTGGTTCTTGTCTTTGGTTCTGTTTATATGCTGGATTATGTTTGTTGATTTGCGAATGTTGAACCAGCCTTGCATCCCAGGGATGAAGCCCACTTGATCATGGTGGATAAGCTTTTTGATGTGCTGCTGAATCCGGTTTGCCAGTATTTTATTGAGGATTTTTGCATCGATGTTCATCAGGGATATTGGTCTAAAATTCTCTTTTTTTGTTGTGTCTCTGCCAGGCTTTGGTATCAGGATGATGTTGGCCTCATAAAATGAGTTAGGGAGGATTCCCTCTTTTTCTATTGATTGGAATAGTTTCAGAAGGAATGGTACCAGCTCCTCCTTGTACCTCTGGTAGAATTCAGCTGTGAATCCATCTGGTCCTGGACTTTTTTTGGTTGGTAGGCTATTAATTATTGCCTCAATTTCAGAGCCTACTATTGGTCTATTCAGGGATTCAACTTCTTCCTGGTTTAGTCTTGGAAGAGTGTAAGTGTCCAGGAAATTATCCATTTCTTCTAGATTTTCCAGTTTATTTGCGTAGAGGTGTTTATAGTATTCTCTGATGGTAGTTTGTATTTCTGTGGGGTCGGTGGTGATATCCCCTTTATCATTTTTAATTGCGTCGATTTGATTCTTCTCTCTTTTCTTCTTTATTAGTCTTGCTAGTGGTCTGTCAATTTTGTTGATCTTTTCAAAAAACCAACTCCTGGATTCATTGATTTTTTGGAGGGTTTTTTGTGTCTCTATCTCCTTCAGTTCTGCTCTGATCTTAGTTATTTCTTGCCTTCTGCTAGCTTTCGAATGTGTTTGCTCTTGCTTCTCTAGTTCTTTTAATTGCGATGTTAGAGTGTCAATTTTAGATCTTTCCTGCTTTCTCTTGTGGGCATTTAGTGCTATAAATTTCCCTCTACACACTGCTTTAAATGTGTCCCAGAGATTCTGGTATGTTGTATCTTTGTTCTCATTGGTTTCAAAGAACATCTTTATTTCTGCCTTCATTTCGTTATGTACCCAGTAGTCATTCAGGAGCAGGTTGTTCAGTTTCCATGTAGTTGAGCGGTTTTGATTGAGTTTCTTAGTCCTGAGTTCTAATTTGATTGCACTGTGGTCTGAGAGACAGTTTGTTATAATTTCTGTTCTTGTACATTTGCTGAGGAGTGCTTTACTTCCGATTACGTGGTCAATTTTGGAGTAAGTACGATGTGGTGCTGAGAAGAATGTATATTCTGTTGATTTGGGGTGGAGAGTTCTATAGATGTCTATTAGGTCTGCTTGCTGCAGAGATGAGTTCAATTCCTGGGTATCCTTGTTAACTTTCTGTCTCGTTGATCTGTCTAATGTTGACAGTGGAGTGTTGAAGTCTCCCATTATTATTGTATGGGAGTCTAAGTCTCTTTGTAAGTCTCTAAGGACTTGCTTTATGAATCTGGGTGCTCCTGTATTGGGTGCATATATATTTAGGATAGTTAGCTCTTCCTGTTGAATTGATCCCTTTACCATTATGTAATGGCCTTCTTTGTCTCTTTTGATCTTTGATGGTTTAAAGTCTGTTTTATCAGAGACTAGTATTGCAACCCCCGCCCACTTTTTTGTGTTCTCCATTTGCTTGGTAAATCTTCCTCCATCCCTTTATTTTGAGCCTATGTATGTCTCTGCGTGTGAGATGGGTCTCCTGAATACAGCAGACTGATGGGTCTTGACTCTTTATCCAGTTTGCCAGTCTGTGTCTTTTAATTGGAGCATTTAGTCCATTTACATTTAAGGTTAAGATTGTTATGTGTGAACTTGATCCTGCCATTATGATACTAACTGGTTATTTTGCTCGTTAGTTGATGCAGTTTCTTCCTAGCCTTGATGGTCTTTACATTTTGGCATGTTTTTGCAATGGCTGGTACCAGTTGTTCCTTTCCATGTTTAGTGCTTCCTTCAGGGTCTCTTGTAAGGCAGGCCTAGTGGTGACAAAATCTCTAAGCATTTGCTTATCTGTAAAGGATTTTATTTCTCCTTCACTTATGAAACTTAGTTTGGCTGGATATAAAATTCTGGGTTTAAAATTCTTTTCTTTAAGAATGTTGAGGCCGGGCGCGGTGGCTCAAGCCTGTAATCCCAGCACTTTGGGAGGCCGAGACGGGCGGATCACGAGGTCAGGAGATCGAGACCATCCTGGCGAACACGGTGAAACCCCGTCTCTACTAAAAATACAAAAAACTAGCCGGGCGAGGTGGCGGGCGCCTGTAGTCCCAGCTACTCCGGAGGCTGAGGCAGGAGAATGGCGTAAACCCGGGAGGCGGAGCTTGCAGTGAGCTGAGATCCGGCCACTGCACTCCAGCCTGGGCGACAGAGCCAGACTCTGTCTCAAAAAAAAAAAAAGAATGTTGAATATTGGCCCCCACTCTCTTCTGGCTTGAAGAGTTTCTGCCGAGAGATCTGCTGTTAGTCTGATGGGCTTCCCTTTGTGGGTAACCCGACCTTTCTCTCTGGCTGCCCTTAAGATTTTTTCCTTCATTTCAACTTTGGTGAATCTGGCAATTATGTGTCTTGGAGTTGCTCTTCTCGAGGAGTATCTTTGTGGCGTTCTCTGTATTTCCTGGATTTGAATGTTGGCCTGCCCTACTAGGTTGGGGAAGTTCTCCTGGATGATATCCTGAAGAGTGTTTTCCAACTTGGTTCCATTTTCCCCGTCACTTTCAGGCACCCCAATCAGACGTAGATTTGGTCTTTTTACATAATCCCATACTTCTTGCAGGCTTTGTTCATTTCTTTTTCTTCTTTTTTCTTTTGGTTTCTCTTCTCGCTTCATTTCATTCATTTGATCCTCCATCGCTGACATTCTTTCTTCCAGTTGATCGAGACGGTTACTGAAGCTTGTGCATTTGTCACGTATTTCTCGTGCCATGGTTTTCGTCTCTTTCATTTCGTTTGTGAGCTTCTCTGCATTAATTACTCTAGCCATCAATTCTTCCACTTTTTTTTCAAGATTTTTAGTTTCTTTGCGCTGGGTACATAATTCCTCCTTTAGCTCTGAGAAATTTGATGGACTGAAGCCTTCTTCTCTCATCTCGTCGAGGTCATTCTCCGTCCAGCTTTGATCCGTTGCTGGCGATGAGCTGCGCTCCTTTGCCGGGGGAGATGCGCTCTTATTTTTTGAATTTCCAGCTTTTCTGCCCTGCTTTTTCCCCATCTTTGTGGTTTTATCTGCCTCTGGTCTTTGATGATGGTGATGTACTGATGGGGTTTTGGTGTAGGTGTCCTTCCTGTTTGATAGCTTTCCTTCTAACAGTCAGGATCCTCAGCTGTAGGTTGTAGCTGTAGGAGATTGCTTGAGGTCCACTCCAGACCCTGTTTGCCTGGGTATCAGCAGCAGAGGCTGCAGAAGATAGAATATTTCTGAACAGCGAGTGTACCTGTCTGATTCTTGCTTTGGAATCTTCCTCTCAGGGGTGTACTCCACCCTGTGAGGTGTGGGGTGTCAGACTGCCCCTAGTGGGGGATGTCTCCCAGTTAGGCTACTCAGGGGTCAGGGACCCACTTGAGCAGGGAGTCTGTCCCTTCTCAGATCTCAACCTCCGTGTTGGGAGATCCACTGCTCTCTTCAAAGCTGTCAGACAGAGTCGTTTGCGTCTGCAGAGCTGCTGCGTTTGTTATTATTTACTGTGCCCTGTCCCCAGAGGTGGAGTCTACAGAGACAGGCAGGTTTCCTTGAGCTGCTGTGAGCTCCACCCAGTTCGAGCTTCCCAGCAGCTTTGTTTACCTACTTAAGCCTCAGCAATGGCGGGCGCCCCTCCCCCAGCCTTGCTGCTGCCTTGCCAGTAGATCACAGACTGCTGTGCTAGCAATGAGGGAGGCTCCGTGGGTGTGGGACCCTCCCGGCCAGGTGTGGGATATGATCTCCTGGTGTGCCTGTCTGCTTAAAGCGCAGTATTGGGGTGGGAGTTACCCGATTTTCCAGGTGTTGTGTGTCTCAGTTCCCCTGGCTAGGGAAAGGGATTCCCTTCCCCCTTGCGCTTTCCAGGTGAGGCAATGCCTCGCCCTGCTTCAGCTCTCGCTGGTCGGGCTGCAGCAGCTGACCAGCACCGATAGTCTGGCACTCCCCAGTGAGATGAACCCAGTACCTCAGTTGAAAATGCAGAAATCCCCGGTCTTCTGTGTCGCTCGCGCTGGGAGTTGGAGACTGGAGCTGTTCCTATTCGGCCATCTTGCTCCGCCCTGAAATTTATGTTTCTTGAATGCAGCGTCTTCCCTTAACCTTTTTGAGGATTAAAGTTTTGTTTTCTTTTTGCATAGTGTTATTTCTTCCAAGTAAGGGTTTCACCCCCTTTTTTCTCTGTCTTTCATATTGAAGAGTTTTTTCCAGTTGTCTATCCATCTGAGTATATTTAAGAGTGCGGCACAAAAAGTTGATAGGAAGCTCTTCACGTGTAAATGGTGCTTCTGCTCTCCAATTCAGTAGGTCTGTAGTGGGACCCAGAAATTTGCATTTTTAACTAGTTCCCAGGTATGCTGATACTGTTAGTCCAGGAATCATATTTTAAGGACCACTTTATTAGGGAGTGCTTTTGTGATTCTATGATCTATGATCTATGGAAGGGAATGGAGGGGAAGGAAACAGCTTGGGCAGAGGGAAGGTTGAACTGCAATGCTGAAGAGTTCCGAAGATAGAATGACCAATCAAAGCTGTCTCAAGTTGGGGGAAGGGGCTGGTCCTTAATATCCCCATGTTGATTAGTGTCTAGATATGGGCTGTCCCTGGAAATTGGTATGACCTCGAGAAGTGATATTTCCTTCAGCGTAAGCAATCATACCCAAGGGCACAGACACTGAATGCTGACAGACACCGAGGGCTTTGTGCTGCACTGGACTGCACTGCACTGCACTACCAGCAGTGGGTCAAAATTCTTTCCTGAAAAGGGAAATGGAGCATTGCATTATGTTGTCTGTACATGATCCTTCCCAGTCATCAGGGAAGCCTCATCCTGAGACAGCTACTTTTTCTAAGTTTTCCTTCATCATGTATTAATTTTACCTACTCTAGAACTTCATGTAAGTAAAATCATACAGAATGAACTTTTCTAGGTGTTTTATATGGCTCAGTATAATATCTATGAGATTCATCCATGTTCCTCTATGTATGGGTTTCTTTTAATTGCTGAGTAGTATTCCATTGTGTGACTATGCCACAAAGTGCTTATTCATTCTTACATTGATATCATTTGCATTGTTTCCAGTTTGGAATTATTATAAAGATGCTATGAACATTCTTTTTCTTCAGCATCTGTTTTGTGGACATCTAGTTTGATTCCTGTTGGATAAATACTTATGGTAGGTTTATGTCTAAATGCTAAACTAGTCCAAGGTGGTTTTGCGTTTCACATTCCCACCATAAATATATGAGAGTTATGGTTGCTTCAAATCCTTGCCAATATTTGGATCTTTGGCATTTTTAATTTAAGCCTCCTAATGGTATTTCATTGCGATTTTGATTTGTATTTCCTTGGTGGCTTGGTTCCTTGAACATCTTTTCATGTGTTTATTGGACATTTTTGTACATTTTTGTGAAATATCTATTCCAGTTGTTTGCTCTTTATTTATTGAGTTACCTGTCTTTTACTACAGAGTTGTAGGAGTTCCTTATATATTCTAGGCATAAGTGTTTTGTCAGATATGTTTTTCGAGTATTTTATTTAGTTGGTGGTTTTTTTACTTTCTTAATTGATGTATTTCAGTGAATGGAAGTTTACTGTTATTTTGATTGGGTCTGATTTATTTTTGTTTTTAGAAACGGTCTCGCTCTGTTGTCCTGGCTGAAATGCAGTAACATGATCAGAGCTCACTGAAGCCTTGAACTCCTGGGCTCAAGTGATTCTCAGCCTCCAAGTAGCTAAGGGCTACAGGCATGCACTACCACGCCTGGCTTTTTAAAAAAAAATTGTAGAAATAGAGTCTCACCGTGTTGCCCAGGCTGGTCTCAAACTCCTGGCCTCAAGCAGTTTTTCTGCCTTGGCCTCCCAAAGCCTTTTTAAAAATGTTTATTGCAGTGGGGCACAGTGGTTCATGCTTGTAATCCCAGCACTTTGGGAGGCCGAGGTGGGTGGATCACCTGAGGTCAGGAGTTCAACACCAGCATGGCCAACACGGCAAAACCCCATCTCTACTGAAAATACAAAAATCAGCTGGGCGTTGTGGCCTAGCTACTGGGGAGGCTGAGGCAGCAGAATCACTTGAACCCTGGAGGTGGAGGTTGAAGTGAGCCGAGATCATACCACTGCACTCCAGCCTGGGTGATAAAGTGAGACTCTGTCTCAAAAAGAAAAAAAAAAAATGTTTATTGCTTCTGTAACCCTAAGAAATCTTTGTCCGCTCTCACATCAGAATATTCTCCTTGTGGTTTCTTCTAGACACTTTAAGCTTCAGCTCAAATTTTTCTGTAGTATGAGGTTTGTACATTTGTTTACAGATGTGTCTAGTTACTCCATCAGAATTTGTAGTAACGATTTTCTTTTGTCCCTTGAATTGCTTTGGTACCTCTGCTGCAAATCAGTTTACTGTCAGTAGAAGTCAGGTATCATTAGTCAGGTTTCATTCATATAACTTTTTCACTGCATGCAATGTTACTTTTTTCTGGCTGCTTTCACAGTGTACTTTTTATCTTTGTTTTTTCATCCTTTTGACTATGTGTGGGTTTCTTTATAATTATCCTGCTTGGAATTTGCTGAACTTCTTGGATCTAGAAGATTGTGTTTTTCTTAGAATTTGGAAAGACTTTGGCCATTTATTAAATATTGTATTTTTCTGTCTCATTATCTCTCCTCTCCCATTGTACATAGTTAGACCACTTAATATTGAACTTTAAATTTCTGAAGCTCTGTTTATTATTTTTTAAAAGTCTTTTCTTCACATTCAATAGACCTATTGATTTTCCAGTTAAGTGGCCCTTTTTCTGCCATCTGATCTCAAATTAAGGCCATCCAATGAATTTTTCATTTCAGACATTATACCTTTTAAGTTCTAGAGCTTCATTTGGTTCTTTTTCATAGCTTCCATTTGTCAGCTGAGATTTCCCTAGGCGAACATTTATTATGACCATATTTTCCTTTAAATACTTGAAAATGTTTATAATACTTGCTTTGAAGTCCTTGTCTGATAATTCTGACACTTAGATCATTCAGGATTTAGTGTCTGTGAGCTGCTGTTTCTCTTGACTCTAGGTCTTTTTTTCCTGTTTGTTCACTATAGTGTATTTTGCTTGTGTAATGGGCATTATGGGTGATGTATTATAGACTTTGGATTCTGTTATTTTTCTCTGATGAGTGTTGAATTTTTGTCTTAGTAGACATCTAATGTGGCTGGATTCAACCCCCAACATGATTTTTTCTGTGACAGGCAGCAGCAGAAATCTCATCTCAGATCCTTTCACCTTCTAGCTGTTTCTCTTTGTGAAGAACCTTGGAGTCTTCCTCAGACTAGGGTCATTCAAATATTAGGTGTAGTTCATATAGAAATTTTGCAGCACTTTCCTTTCTGGGATTTTACCTTTCACTTTTAAGCTGCCTTGGCAACCCCAAACTTTGTCCTTTTTAAGCTAGCAAGACAACAGATTCTACCAGTGCACTTTGGGAGGCCGAGGCAGGTGGATTTCTTGAACTCAGGAGTTCTAGACCAGCCTGGGCAACACCGTGAAACCCCATCTCTACTTAAATACAAAAAGGTAGCCAGGCGTAGCAGCATGTGCCTGTAATCCCAGCTACTCAGGAGGCTAAGGCAGGAGAATCACTTGAACCCAGGAGGTGGAGGTTGCAGTGAGCTGAGATCTCGCCTCTGCCTTCCAGCCTGGGCGAGAGAGCAAGACTCCATCTCAAAAAAACAAAATTATACCAGTACAGTTTTCTCATTTAAGGCTAACTTCCTTCCAGTTGCTACCTGCTTTCGATTACTCTTTTGACTTAACATTTGTT
Organism: Chlorocebus sabaeus; assembly: GCF_047675955.1. Lineage (NCBI taxonomy): Eukaryota > Metazoa > Chordata > Mammalia > Primates > Cercopithecidae > Chlorocebus > Chlorocebus sabaeus. The sequence continues at coordinate 31,769,329 of NC_132929.1, read as the reverse complement.
TTTGTATTTTGTCCAGAATGTATAATTGTTATGTGTGGCAAGTTAATTTTAATATATGTTAAATTGTCATTACCTGAAGCAGAACACTGAAGCATTATTTTAATTGAAACAGTTAAAACAAAGTGTATTCAGGTAATAGTTTAGGAAATTATGAAACATCTGCTAAATGGAATTACAAAAAATACATGACATTAAAAATTTGAAGACTATTAGAATATGATTTTGGCAAATTTAAATAATACCCTGGTTTGATTATAGCTGTGTTAAAAATTAGATATGTTCATGAATACATACTGGAGAGAGTATGGGAAAAAAGAAAAGAGTTTATTGGTTGTAGTGGTAGAATTTGGGGCAAGTTTTCAAAAATATTCCATTAACACTGGTATAAAACTATGATGGGTTTATTATACACACATATATGTATAGAAAGGTGTGTATATTATACATATATACACATACACATTTATGTATACAGTTTATATGTATACATATAGTTTATGTATACACCCATGTAGTAAAAGACTCCTGGACAGTATAGTTGAGCTCTTGTGGCAGGATTTTCACCCCACACATGCCGGACATAAACTGTTGATAAGATATATACAGAAAGGTTATTTACATATATAAAGGCTTCAAATCAAGAAAGAGAAATTAAATTCATAGGTGCTAGTAACAAGGAGTCAGGGGAGCTGACTTAAGAAAGGTGGTAAGCAGGAACTAATTCCTAAATGGCCCATAGTGGTTTTCATATCCTCATACAGACCTTAAATGCTGGGGATTGATGTCTTAATGTTCATAGGAAAGTCTAGGCCACATACTCTGTGCTCTCACAAGGTAGTTGGAACTGATCAACTAAAGCATAGAACCTGAAGAGAGATTTTTACCTGTGAAATGGGACTAAAAAGGGAACCCACAGACAGACCCAGGAAGTTTCAGGTAAGCCTGCTGTTTGCCCAGGGCATGTAGAAGGGTAAAATATGAGATCCGGAGCCTTAAGCCTGTATTATAGATGAATGTGGAGTTTGATTTGATATCATAGTTTCCTTTTGGTACAAGAACTCTAAATCAGTAAATCAGTATACAAATATGTCTGGAACCATTAAACCCTTAGAAATTCAGCAGAGACAAATATGAAACTGCTTCTATAACCCACAGGATATAAGATTCCTCTGAAAAATAATCGTTGTGAAGGTAAGTTCATAATTTAAAAATTTCAGATCATGAGAGAAAATAATGCCAATCCAGGTATACAGGACTTCCCTGGAGAAAATATCCTTGCTTAAAATGAACTCATGATTAAATTAAAAAGAATAAATCACATGAGGAAAGGGAGACTGACCACAAATTTCTCATCAGTAGTAAAAACCAGAAAACAAAAAGAAAGATGGTTTGACAACATTAATATACAACAGAGTAGAGCTTAAGACAAAATGGTATTACCGTAAAGGACACTAGATGTTGATAAAAGGAATATACTACCAAGAAAATGTAAAAATTATAGTCTTATTTATATAGAATATAGTCTTAGCAGTATAGTCTTGGAGTTAAGAATGCAAAAATTGACACTTCCAAAGAGAATTAATAAATGTCCAGTCGTAGTTGTCAGAAACTGGTAGATAAAATGGCAACAAAATATTTAAACAGCATAATTAATAAACTTGATTAAATATAGATCTGTATGGAAATCCCTCTAGCAGATAAATAGAGAATACAGATTTTTTTAAAGGATACATAGATTCTTAAATAATATGACTGTGAGTTGGGTCCCAAAGGAAGTTTTCATCATGAAAACCATATTCCCTGGCTGAAGTGAAAAAGTAATTGATTGGTAGTAGATAGTTTAAAAATAAGACATATATATTCGTGGACATTAAATACTAAATTACAAAATATTTAAAATTAAATAACAAAATACTACATAGCAAAATTTGTAGGTTCCAGTTAATGGAAATTTTTCAGGAATAGAAAGATAAAGTCTTTCTTGTGTGTGCTTATTAAAAACAAAGAAGTAAGGGGAAAATGTGTTTTGTATTGAACTTTAACAGCATAAATACAAATAATGCAGAAGAAAAACAAAAAATAAAAACTGATGAGATGTCAAAAAAGAGCTCAATCAAGAAAATTCAAAGCTAGTTTTTTTAAAAAAGATAGTAGATAATAAGCCTCCTTGCCAGATACTGTTCCTTGTGTTGGGAAGATAGTAGTAAGCAAATCATACCAACTTCTTTCTTTATAAAGCTAGTGGGGATGTTGGACAAACAGATAAATGCCAGTGGCAGTAATTATAATAAAGATAAAGCAACGTGTAAAGGACAAGAGAATGACAAGATACAGTCAGGGAAGGTTTCTAAGGAGATAACGTTTGAACCACTGAGCACAGAAAAGTAAGGGAGCAAGTCAGGCAGGTAGCACTTTTGAAGAGTGTTCCTTGGCAGAGAGAAAAGAAGAGCAAAAGCCTTAACTGTCATACTAGTAGGACTAAAAAAAAAAGTGTCTTAAATGGATAGAGAACATTTACTAAAACACATGTTACCAGAATTATTCTTGATTACAGAAAGCTTAGAAATAAATTCTTTAGTGCAGAAACAAAACAAGGATATCTTCTGTTACTGCTACTCTTTATTATATTGGAGATTTTAGCCAAAGTAATTAGATAAGAAAAAGGAGGGGGAAAGAGACATAAAGATTGGAAAGGAAGAAAAATAGTAATTATAAATGAAATGATTACCTGCAAGAGAATCTACATACTATTAGAACTGTCCGGGCACGATGGCTTACACCTGTAATCCCAGCACTTTAGGAGGCCAAGGTGGGTGGATCACCTGAGGTTGGGAATTCGAGAACAGCCTGACCAACATGGAGAAACCCAGTCTCTCCAAAAAAAAAAAAAAATACAAAATACAAAATTAACTGAGCGTGGTGGCGCATACCTCTAATGCCAACTACCCAGGAGGCTGAGGCAGGACAATTGCTTGAACCCGGGAGGCGGAGGTTGTGGTGAGCCGCGATGGCGTACTGCATTCCAGCCTGGGCAACAAAAGCAAAATTCTGTCTCAAAAAATAAAAATCTACATGCTATTAGAACTAATAAAAGTTCATGAAGGTTGCTGGAGATAAGGTCAACATAGAAAACCAATAGTTTGCCTGAACATCAACACACAGATAAAATTCGCAATACCATCTGTAAGTTGCCTGGTACTCTTTCTAACAAAATATTTATTCAGAAAGGAAATGACATTTTAAGGACAGATAAAAAAAAATCCAAATTATCAGTCATCATCTCCCATTCAACCTATAACATTAATACAGTCCAAAAATAAAGTCCTACATAAAGTTTAGGAGGACTTTTGTGAAATTAGAAACCTGATTGAAAAATTCACCTGGAAAAACAAAGGTCCAAGAATTGTCAAGACTGTTTTGGAAATGAACAAGGAGGGTCATGCAATCAAATAACTAGACCTAAATTTTATGGCAGTAATAAATTCAAAGTGTGGTGTTGATTTAGGGATAGATGAGTAGATTAATAATAAAACAGAAAAGGGCCAGAAAAAGATTCAAGCACATACTGAAATTTAGTGTAATAAAATAGTGAATGGGTTCCCAGATGGAAATAGTATATACTGCATATTACACCAGACCATACACCAGAATAAATTCCAATTAAAGATCAAACTGAGAAAAGCTAACTTCAAAACTTTTAGAATAAAATATAGACTGCTTTTAATCTTAGATAGGATTTCTTAAATAAGACATAAAAATAACTCATAAAGGAAAAAAATTATTTGACTAGATCAAAAATGTTAACTTTAATAAAAGTTATTAACAAAGTTAAATATATATAATAGAATTAGTATCCAGAATATATAAAGCTTCTATAATGTAATAAATAGCTCTACTTAAAAATATGCAAAGGATAGGAACCAACAATTCGTGGAGGAGAAAATCCCTATGTCTAGCAGGCAGGTTAAAAGGCACACAGCATTGCTAGTAATTGAGGAAAAGACAATTTTTTTAAAAAATACAATTTCATGTCCATTGGAATAGTAACTTTTTAGTATATATGTATTACCTGTATCATGTATAAATGGCATATATATGCAAGGTAATAAGAAAATAAGAACTATCGTATACTGCTAATGGAAGTATAAATGGATATAAGTGTTTGAGAGAGAAATTTGTTAATATAAAATAAAATAGAAAAAAATCATTTATAAGCCCTAGAAAATTGACTTCGAGATTTATAGCTGAGAAATTCTTACAGGTATATACCAAGAGACATATACAAAGACACTTATGGCAGGCAGTACTGTTTGTAGAAAAACTGGAAGCTACATAATTATCTTTCAGTAGAGGAATAGATGAATAAATTTGATTATTCATTCAATGGGATAATTTTTAGTAGTTAAAATGAATGAACTTCATCTGAGTGTATCAACATGGATGGATCTCAAAAACAATGTTGAGTTTAAAAAATTGTAGAATATGTACAGTGTAATGGAACTTACATAAACATTTAAAAGCTTCACAGAACAGTGTATGTTGCTTATAGATTTTTGTTTAATACAAGGAACAACTCGAAGTAACAACTGGAAAGTTTACACATTGGATTAATGATAGTTGCCTTTGAGAAGGTAGGGAGGGGTATAAGACTAGGCAGAAGAAAAGGGGAACTTAAACTCCATCTATATTGTTCTATTATGTTTAAGTATAAAGTAAAAATAATCAAGGGGCTAAGTGATTCCAGGGCCCTCATCTACCAGAAGGGCTTTCATTTTTCTTTATAACTCTATCCTTTAAAACAGCAGTCCCCAACCATTTTGGCACCAGGGACCAAATTCATAGAAGACAAAAAATTTTCCCATAGATCGAGGGGTGGGGGAGATGGTTTGGGGATGATTCAAACTCATTACATTTATAGTACAGTGTATTTATGTTATTATTACATTGTAATAATATAATGAAATAATTATACAACTCACCATAATGTAGAATCAGTGGGAGCCCTCTTGTTTTTCTGCAGCTAGATAGTGGTCCCGTCTGGGGTTGATGGGAGACAGTGACAGATCATCAGGCATGAGATTCTCATGAGGACAATGCAGCCTTGATCCCTCACACATACAGTTCACAATAGGGTTCACAGGCTCCTATGAGAATCTAATGTTGCCACTGATGTGACAGGAGGCAGAGGTCAGGCAGTAATGCACTCGGCTGCTCACCTCCTGCTGTGTGACCCTGTTCCTAACAGGGATGAGAGTTGGGTACCCCTGCTTTAAAAGGCTATCATTTATATATATGTTTTAGAGCTTTACCAAGCTCTAAGGTAGATAAAGTCATCCTCCTTAGATAACCATCCTACTTAGATAATCCCATAGATTACTGGTACAATGAAAATATATTGAGATCTGTATGTTATAAAATAAACATTTCATTTTCATACTAATTTATATAAAAACTCATTCTTAAGTGGTCCCAGTCTTTACAAGGACTTTTCTTCATCTGGGGGACTGAAATTTTTTTTCATTTATTCATTCAACAGATTTTATTGAACTCCTTACATGTACCAGATGATAACACAGCAATGAGCAAAACAGACAAAGCTTGCTATCATGAAGTTTAAATTCTAGTCAAGGAAGATAGCTGGTAAACAAATTAATAAAATTATAATATCACTGGTGATAAGTGCAATGATGAAAAATAAAGCAGGATGAGAGCTATAGAGAGTGATTGGGAATATTTTATATGGGGAAGTCAGGGAAGAACTGTCTGTTGAAGATAACATGGAGCAAAGTAACAAAGAAAGTAAAGGGAAAAGTTATATGGGAGAAAAGTCCTAGAGGCTGACAGAGCAAGCCAGTGCAGGGCCCGCTCCTGCCATGAAGCTGTCATGGAGGCTGCCTGGCTAGAGCTGAATGAATGAAGAATAGACTAGTATGAGCTTAGACCAGAAAGACAGCAGAGGATTGGGTCATAGTGGGTTTTTATGGCCATGGTAAAGACTTTGGAGCAAAGGACTAATGTCATCTTCAAAAAGAATCACTCTGGCTACTTTGTTGGGAGTAGCCCACAGGGTGTGGTGGTTGGTGATAGGGCAAAGATAGAAGCAGAGAAACCAGTTAAAAGGTTGTTGTAACACCTTAGACAAGAAATAATGACTGTTTGTTTTGTTTTATTTTTTTGGAGACGGAGTCTCGCTCTGTTGCCCAGACTGGAGTGCAGTGGCACTATCTTGGCTCACTGCAAACTCTGCCTCCCAGGTTCAAGCAATTCTCCTGCCTCAGCCTCCCAAGTAGCTGGGACTACAGGTGCACGCTGCCAGGCTCAGCTAATGGTTTTTTTTTTTTTTTTTTTTTTTTTTTTTTAGTAGATACGGGGTTTTACCGTGTTGCCCAGGCTGTTCTCGAACTCCTTAGCCGAGGCAATCCGCCTGCCTTGGCCTCCCAAAGTGCTAGGATTACAGGCATGAGCCACCACTCCTGGCCAATGATGACTGTTTAGAACAAGGTGATGAGAGATGGTTGGATCCTGGATATATTACTTTTTTAGCAGCAATTCTTAATCTATAGATAACTCTCAGATCTCAGAGGAAACTGGGAGTTATTGAGAAGAGAGAAGAATAGCACAAGTTAGGTGCCAATGAATTATAAGCTATACACGTTATCCCAAAAGGAGATTTTAAAACCTCTAAAAATCTTTTGTAGGATTGTGGGAAGGGGAATTCAGTCCCTCTTAACCTACGGTTATTCTTTACTGTTTTTGCTCTTTTTAGTCGTTCTGAACTTTGCAATTAAACTGAATCCAGTCATATTTTATTGTTTAGAAAATGAAATTTGAAATCTGGGTACATGTATAAAATTGTGTTATTGATTGTGTTAAATGAGATTTAAATACTAATTTTTTTTTACATTATAGCTTAGCTGTATGGCTACATACAAAGGCAAATAACCAATTTTGGTTTACATTTATTTGGCTTTATAACTTTTTGCAGAAGACAATTTGGTTTTAACATCTTTTAAAGATTGAGTGTTAACTGTTCCTGAACACTTTGCACGATTTCTTTGCATTTTCACTTTCCTATGTGTTATAACAAAATCCAAAGGTTAGTTGTTTAAATTATTTTATACTGGCTTCATTTGTGTTATATATTAACAGTTCACTTATATTCAGTAGTTCGGTTAAATTGATGTATAGTGGCTTTATTGTATTGTTTATTTCTAAGTATTTTTCTGCCCTCCCAATTTATTACTATATTAGTTAATCTTTTATTATTGCTTTTATGTCTAGGGATTCTTGTTACTGGTGTGTGTGTGTGTGTGTGTGTGTGTTGAGACAGAGAGGGGGGAACAGAATCTTTTATGTATCAAGCCTTACCAGTTACAGATTGTAGTCCATCATTATGACTTTTAAGTGCTAAGCAAATTATTGTCCAGAGTGGCAGGCAGACAGTAAAAATCGTAATTATTGTAAGCTCTGTGCCATACTTGTAAATATAGTAATAAATCTGCACTTATATACAGTTAAAAATTTAATTGTTTATTCAAAACAAACTTAGGAAATATTTTGACCATGCTTTAAGATTAAATTTAGTAAAGTGAATGGGAAATAGATTTTTGTTTGGCTTTGTGAAAAACACAGTTTTAGGCTACAATCCCTAATCTTAATAGGAAGCTGTATTTATTTTTTCATAGTAAGAAAGACTAAATTACCACATCTTTTTGAGAATATTGCAGATAGTTAATAAACTTTTCATTTTACTAACCTAACTTTCTCTTTCTTTTAGCAAAACCGTACAATCTAAAGTGGACTGCATTTTGGTAAGTGAAATAACTAATCTTAAAGTTCTTTTCCAATAAGGTTTTTACCATGATATAAAATATACAATTTTCAAGTAAATATTGATTTTAAATATAATCTAACTCCAGTGAATAAAATTTGATATTTTAATTACAGCCCCCTCAAGTGAATTTTTTATAAGCTACCTAGATACTTTCCTGTATCTCATCAATAATAAAATCACAATCTGAGGTTAATTACGGTTTTGAATCTTAACTGGCTCTTCCTGAAAGATTGCTTAAACAAACAATTAAACTGGATATTTATTTTTCTATTCTAATAACTCTAAGAATTTGTTTAGAGAAAGTTTTTGAAGATGTTTAATGGGTTAGTTTTGTTGAGATAGCGTATTTTTCATGTTTTTGTTGGCACCCTGTAGGAATTAAGCCATAATAATCGTTTAAGTTTAGATTCTACTTATTAGAACTGTAAAAATTCGTTTTCAAAAACAGCTTTTAAGATGGTTAGTTGATGTGTTGGGTTGCCAGCTTTTAAGATTTAAAGCCACAATAATAGGTTATTAGATTGTGTTAGTATAGTAGTAGTTTTTTAGGTCTTCTTTTAAACGTATGAGGGAAGGAGCATTGCAGCTACTGGGACATCTGGAATACTGCTGATTTCTTTCATAAAATCTCTACTGAAAGGATACTCTCTAGGCTTTAGAATATACGAAGGCTCTGTACTATTAGATTCCCCAAATTGTCAGTATAGTTAGTTCTCTTTCCCTACTTGTGAGTTGAGAAGTTCTCTTACCCAAGTTTTGGTCTTGCTTATAAGCTAACCTGACTATGTTGTTGTTGTTGTTGGTGGTGGTGGTGGTCTGTTTCAGTGTCTGGTGCTGAAATAGTAAGATGTCTTATTAGCTTATATTATTATCAGCTTATTATCCTCTAGGTAGCTGAATACATAGGAATAGTTTATAGGAGAAGAGGAAGTTTAATCAGTTCTCTTCACTTTTCTGACCTAATAGCTAGCTAAAAGACGACTTTGTGGAGGTGTTTTTTTTTTTTTTTCCTTTCACTTACTCTTCTTTTTGGGCGGGGTGTTTCTGTGTGGTTTTTTGGTTTTTGAAGGTTTTTTTTTTTCTCTTACAATAACCGTCTGAAGTAGGTAATCTTGTTACCTCCCTTTTACAAATGAAGACACCAATGCTCTGGCATTTCATTCAAAAAATTATTAAAATTATTGAACATCTTCTGTCTGCCAATTTTACTCACAAGGAATACAAAACAGAAAAGACATATTCCATGCCCTTAAGAAATTTAGTCTGTTATAGAGAGATATATTCAAGAGTACTCTTAAGAACTAAAAAAGTGGTGACTGGGGATGGAGGGAGTAACACATTGCCACCAACCTCCAGAGCATTTCCTCTGTCTTCCAACTCTTAAGAGTCTCATTTATGTGTCATTCTGTAATTATTTCATGATTACCATATACTAGACCCTGTTCTTGGTACCATAGTACAGTGGTAAGCAAGACAGACACAGTTCTTGTCTATCTATGGCTACCTACTTTCTTTGCAATACTTAAGATAACTTTGGAGGATTACTCACTTTTTTCTCTTCATTAAGAAGAGGCAGAAGACTGGTATAAATTATAAAATATGACATTTATAAAATACTAAATAAGAACAAAACTCTTTTTAAAGTCTTTTAAGGGTTCAGAAGTTAAAATATAAACACAAAAGTGTTATATTTTAGTGTAAGTTTTAGAATATATGTAAATTTTTACTCAGTAATTTAAAAATACTGTGTTAGGTCCTGGACATACAGTGATAAACAAGATACTAAGATCTCTCCTGTCATGATCCTTTTATTTTATTGGGTGAGGTAGACATTAAACAAGTGAGCAAATAATTAAGCATTACAATTCAGATAACGATAAATGATAGTCCACAATTTTTAAAAGGGAAAGGGAGGCAAGCGATGGTGGGTAAGGTAACCTCAGATAGGGTGGCCAGGAAAAGCTTCTCTGAGGAGATGACATTTGAGTGCCAACCTGAGTAGTAAGAAGCCAGCCTTGAGTCATGATCTCCTGGTGACACACACGAGGTAGAAGGAACAGTAGGTACAAAAAATCTGAAGCTGGGAATGAGTTTGGGGTATTTCAAGAATGTAGGATCCCAGTGTGCTGGAACTTATGGAAGGAAGTAGAGAATGATAGAAAAGTTCATGTATTACATATTTAGTCATGGCAAGTAGTATCCTACGTGCATGGGAAGCTGATTAGAGGATTTTATGCAGAAAATAGTGCAATCTAGTTTTGTTTTTTGTTTTTGTTTTTAATACCCTGGCTGTTGTTGGAACAGTGGATTGTGTGGTAGGGGAGGATATGAGTAGAAGCAGGAAAACTGGTTAGGCTATTGTAGAAATCCAGTAGATAATTCAAGGCTCTTGCTCAGATGATAGTAATGGAAGTTTTTTTGTTTTTTTTTTAAGTAGAGGGGTTTAAGGCATTTTTGGATATAAAATTACTAGGTCTTGCTTGCTGATAGATTCAATGTGGAGGGGAAACAGAAGAGTCAAGGATGATCCCTTTCAGTCTAAAGCAGCTCTTCTAGTATTTCTTATGCCACAGGTTTGTGTGTAATGAATTTTCTTAGTCTGTGTTGATCTATGAATGTCTTTATTTTGCCTTCTGTTTTAAAAGATAGTTTTGCTGGAAATAGAATGTCTGGTTTACAGTTTTGTTTGCTTGTTTTTTCTTTGATTGTTTTGAATATGCTGTTCTGTTGCCTTTTGGACATCAGCCATTAATTATATTAATATCTTCCTGTACTTAAGTTTTCTTTTGTTGGTATTAAGATTTATCCCAGATTCATTCTGTCACTCATTCACTTCTCCTGTCTCTCTGACTTTTTAACAGTTTGACTGTGTATATAGTGGATCACTTTATGTTTGTCCTACTTGGGCTTTGTTGAGCTCACATAGATTAGTTAGATTTGGGATGTTTTCAGCCATTATCTTTCCATATACTTTTTCAGTCCCTTGATTCTCTCCTCCCCTTCTAAAATGCCCATTTCACATATGTTGAAATGATTGATATTATTATTCTCTTCTCTCTGAAGCTCTATTTACTTTTTTCTCTGATTACTTTTATCTGTGCTCTAGTTTCTCTATTAAGATTTCCTGTTGTCTAACTCATTGTCATTGTGTTTTTCTTTGTATGTTTAAACATAGGCTGCCTCATCCTAGCAACACTACTATTCTAACCATGTGGGATAGGTCATGGTAGCAGCCATAAGCAAGAATAATAAAGACTGTCATAGTTACTACTACCTAAAGTTCAGTAGTCATTAATGACTAAACACTTCCCAATATGTTGTTTGCCTGTAGTTGGTTTCGAGAGCCTACTTTCTGACCATTTTGTGTCATTTTATAGTTGTTGGTAGGGAGGATTGACCAACCTCTTTACTTCCTTTTCCAGATATCTCAGTCTTCTCATAAAGATTTTATTATGTTTTCTTCTAGAAGTTTTATAGTCGTAGTGTTTTTCTTTTAGATGTTTGAACCATTTTGTGTTAAATTTGTGTTTGCTTTAAGTTGAACTTCAAGTATTATTTTTTATAATATGGATGGATATCCAGTTGTCCAGCACCATTTATTGAAAAGTCTACCCCTCCCCAGTCACCTCCTATATCAAAAATCATTTTATGTAGGTCTTTTTCTGGACTCTTATTTTCCATTGATTGCTGTGTCTGCCTTTACGACATCACTACACTGTCTTGTTTACTGTGCTTTATAGAAAGTCTTGATATCAGATAATATGAATGGTTCAGATTTTTTTTGGCGTTTCCATAACAATTCCAGAGTTACTTTGTCAATTTTTACTTTTAAAAAAAGTTGTATTTGGATTTTTATTGGGATTACATCGAATTTATAGATCAATTTGGGGACTATTGATGTCTTATTAACAAATTTTAATTCATGAGCTTAGTGTATCTCCATTTCAGTTGGTTCTTCTATATCTTTCAGTGTGTTTTGTTATTTTCTGTTTATAGGTTTTGTACACATTTTATTAAAACTAAAGTTTTTAGATGCTACTGAGTGTGGCATTTAAAAATTTCTGTTATCCATTGTTTTATTGCTAATAGTTACAGTTATCTAGTAACCTTCAAACTTGCTAAATTCACCTATTAAATCTAGTAGCTTTTATGTAGCCTTTAAGATTTTCTACCCACTCAGTCATATTATCTATGAATACAAATAATATTAATTTCTTCTTAATTTATATGCCAATTTCTTTTTCTCACCTTATTGTACTGCTAGGACCTCTGGGAGATAGATGAATAGAAATGTGAGAGTGAATTTCCTTGCCTTGTTCCTGATCTTAAGGAAAAAAACAGTGATTCATTCACCATATAATATGAAGTTAACGTTAGCTTGTTCGTGGACACTCTTCATCAGGTTAAACATATTACTTTTTGTTTCTGTTTTTCTAAGAGGTTGTTTTTTTTTTTTCCCCCCCCCAATCATAGTTACATGTGGATTCTTTCTTTGGACCGAGTCTGGCTCTGTCACCAGGCTGGAGTGCAGTGGCGCTATCTCAGCTCACTGCAACCTCCGTCTCCCAGGTTCAAGCGATTCTCCTTCCTCAGCCTCCCAAGTAGCTGGGACTACCGGCGTGTGCCACCACGTCCAGCTAATTTTTGTATTTTTACTAGAGACAGGGTTTCACCATGTTGGCCAGGATGGTCTTGATCTCTTGACCTCATGGTCCCCCCCGCCGCCCTTGGCCTCCTAAAGTGCTTTGAGATGGAATTACAGGCGTGAGCAACCGTGCCCAGCCACATGCAGATTTTTATCAAACAATTTTTCTGTACTTACTAATAGTTTCTGTTTCTATATTATCACATTTCCTATTCTTTTCCACTGAACTATCTAATCTGCTATAAATCCCATCCAACAAATTTTCTCTTCTAGATCTTAAATTTTTTCAGTTCTAGAAATTCAACTTTTTGTTTTTTTGAGGCAGAGTTTCACTTTTGTTGACCAGGCTGGAGTGCAGTGGCACAATCTCAGCTCACTGTAACCTCCGCCTCTTGAGTTCAAGTGATTCTCCTGCCTCAGCCTCCCAAGTAGCAGGGATGACAGGCACTTGCCACTATGGCCGGCTAATTTTTCTATTTTTAGTAGAGACGGGGTTTCAGCATGTTGGCCAGGCTGGTCTTGGACTTGTGACCTCAGGTGATCCGCCCACCTCGGCCTCCTAAAGTGCTGGGATTACAGGTGTGAGCCTTTGCTCCTGGCCTGAAATTCCACTTTTTTTTTTTGAAGTTCTTTTTTATATCCTCCATTTTATATCTGTCTTAGATATCTGTCCTAAATTCCTTGACTGCTAATTGTAGTATCTCTATCATTTGTTTCTCTGTCATTTTCTCTATCATCTTATCATTTTGTTTCTGTCTTAAATACCTGTCTTAAATTCCTTGATTGCTAATTGTATTATCTCTATCATTTTTGTGGTCCCTTTTTTTTCCTTTTCCTTTTTCTTTTTCTTTTTTTTTTTTTTTTTTTTTTTTTGAGATGGAGTTTCACTCTTGTTGCCCAGGCTGCAATGCATTTCATGACCTCAGCTCACTGCAACCTCTGCCACCTGGGTTCAAGCGATTCTCCTGCCTTAGCCTCCGGAGTAGCCTCCAGAGTAGCTGGGATTATAGGTACCCACCACCACGCCTGGCTAATTTTTTGTAGTTTTAGTAGAGATGGGGTTTCACCATGTTGGCCAGGCTGGTCTCGAACTCCTGACCTCAGGTGATCCACCCGCCTTGGCTTTCCAAACTGTTGGGATTACAGGCGTGAGCCACTGTGTCCTGCCTGTGGGCCATTTTATTTACTGATTTTCATTGCAATTATAGGTCATAATTTTCTGCTGCTTTGCATATCTAATAATTTTTAATTTAGTGGTGAACACTGATTTTTATGGTTTTTGAGCATTTGAGTTTTCTTCTCTTCCTTTAAAGTGTATTGAAGTTTGTTTCAGCAGAACTGGAACATGTGTCAGCCACCTGTAGATCCCTGGTAGCTCTTTGCCCATCTTTTGGAGTTTTTATCTACATATATACAGTTTAGTTTTCAGCTATAGATTCCAAATTCCAAATCTACATAGAGATTTGTGTAAATTTTGAAGCTGTTTCTTTATCTTTCTTCCATATGGTTCTTTGCCACCTCGAACACTAACCTCCTTCTCTTTAGCTCTGCAGTGCTGCCTCGCTTTGCTTAGTTGCTCCTTTCTGCACCACAGTCAAGTTGTCTTCAGATAGAATCGTCTCATTTGTTTTTTTTTCTCTCTCAGGTGTAACAGTCTATGCTTTTTGTTGTCCACTTTCTGAAAACACTTGTTTCCTATATTTTGTTCACATTTTGCGATGGTGGCGCTGGGAGAGTTGCTGCAGTATCAGGTACTCCACTGCAGCCACATGCAGCAGTCTATTAACAGCTATTTTAAGGATTCAATAAAATATATAGGCCCCTTTACACCCTCTGTTTCTTTAGTGATTTATTTTCCACTATTCTCCACTAAACCTGTTTCAGACTTCTTTAGCTCAGGCTACTAACCTCATCTTTCTTTTCTTGCTGCCAGTAAATGATCTTGCCTTCTACTTCTCTGAGAAAATAGGAAGTTGCCTTGTGGTACTCCACCAAATTAATACTATTTCTTGTCCCTAACTTAATACTTGCTCAATTCTATACCAGTTCTTGTCTTCCTTCCCTTATCTCTCAACAGAAGAGTTCTCCTTCTGCCTGTCTGAATGCTGATCTCTCTCTGCCTACCCCCTAGGTCCCATCCATTCCTATCTCAGAATTCATGTCATGATTCATTCTCTTTCTCGTACTTCTTTATTTTTTTATTTTCTACTAGTCTATTCTCATGAATAAATGCTTAATTTTACCCCCATCTTTAAAATAGAAATCCTTCCTGAAACCCACAACCTTTCTCTAGCTACCACTGTATCTTCTTCCTTTTGAAAGAAGAAAGTCAAAGTTTAGTCAAAGTGTTGATTGAACTTGGTCTCATGCCTCACCTTCCATGCAGTTTTGAACCCCAGTAACAAAAATCTTCTAATACCACTCCTCTGAAACTTTTATAAAGGATACCGTGACCCATTACTGCTGAATATCATAGGTAATATCAGTCCCAAATGATAGCCCTTTTTCAGTTCACTCTGTTGACCATTTCCATACACACACTACCCCCTTGTCCTCCCAGTTTGGTACATTCCCGTTTTTAAAATTCCTTAAGATGCCATACTATCCTGGTTTTCCTGTTACATTTTAGGCCATTCCTTCTCACACCCTTCAAGGGCGTCTGTTGCTTTGTATTTTGTCTATATTTGTCCAAAATAATCTCATCTACTTTGATGGTTTCAATTAATCTCATCATGCCAATGACTCCTAATTATATGTCCCCATCCTAAGCTCTAGGCCCATATAATCCAACTCTATATCAGCTGATCAGTTTTATCTGAATGTCACATAGGTACTTCAAACTCAACTTTTCCAGAGCCAAACTCATATCATACCCCCAGTTCTACTATCTGTATTAGTGTCCTATTGCTGCTATAACAAATTAACATATGTTTAGAGGCCGCATAAAATAACACAAAATGATTATTTTAAAGTTCTATGGGCCAGCAGTCTGACATGGGTCTCATGGGGATAAAACTAAGTTGTTATCAGTGCCATGGGTTTTTTGTTTTGTTTTATTTTTTTCTGGAGACCCTAGGGAAGAATATGTTTCCTTGCCTTTTTTAGCTTCTAGTAGCTGCATCTTCAAAGCCATTAATGACTGCTTGAGCCTTTTTATATTGCATCACTCTGACAGGACTCTTTTTTGTAGTCAAATCTCTTTCAGCCTCACTCTTATCAGGATACCTGAGTATACCATTGATCCTACTCAGAGAAGCCAAGATAATCTCCCTATCTTAAGGTCCTTAATTTGGTCCTATGCTATGCAAATTTCCAGGGGTTCAAAGATAGGACATGAACATTTCTGGGGTCATTATTCTATCTATCATACTGTCTTAGTGAATGGTACTCATTCATCTAACCTAAAAATCTAGAAGTCAGTCTTGACTCTTCTTCAGCCTGCTTTACAACTAGTCAGTCACCAGTTTCTATCAGTTCTGACTCCTTGGTTGCTCTGTTTTTGTGTATTCCTACTGCTACTGAATTAATCCAGATCATAATTATTTGAGATACTGCAACTCTTTTTCTGCTTCTAGTCTGTCCACATTGGTTCTCCACACTATCATCATAGTCATCTTTATAAAGTTCTGTTTATTTCACACCTTTGCTTAAAACCTTTCATTGGCTCCCCATTGCTCTGCCTTATGGCATAGAAGATTCTTCATACTCAGACCTCACCTTTTTTGTCTAACCTCATCTTTCTCCACTCTCCTCACAGTCTATCAGCAAGCTGTGGAGTAGAAGAGAATATTTACTCCCTCAATCTGTAAGAGCATTATCCATGGAACTTTCTTTGGTGGTAGAAATGTTTTATATTATATATGCAGTATTCAGTATGGTAATCAGTAGCCATGTGTGGCTGTTGAATACTTGAAATGTGGTTAGTGTGACTGAGGAATTGAACTTTTGTTTAATTTTAATGAATTTGGAGTTAAATAGCCACATGTGGCTAGTGTTAATGATTTGGAAACACAGATCTCGAACAGTGGTTCTCAACCAGAGTCAATATTTGCCCTCTATGCCCCTAGGGGACATTTGACAATATATGGAGACATTTTGGGTTTTCACACTTGGTGAGTTCTACCGGTATCAGATGGGTAGAGGCCAAGGATGCTGTTTCGGCATCCTCCAAAACAGGATGTCGCCCACCCCCGTAACAGACTTATCAGCCCAAAATGTCAGAGTGCTGAGGGTTGAGAAACTCTAATCTAGACTGTTCCTTCTTTTTTTGTAATACGTACTTATATTTTAGGATTCGTCTTAGATATCAACCCCTCTGGAAAGCCTTCTATGATTTCTCAGGTCTGAATTTTATGTTTTCTGTTCCATGATATCCTGTGCTTACTCTTATTTGTGTGATACAGTAACCTTTATGGTAGTTATAATTGGCATTTTTATTTGGTCTTGGCTTCTTGAGTGTAGGAACATATGCATTGGAATATACCCAGAGGCACATGAATGTGATCAATATTTGTTGAATGTATGAATGAATATAAACTAATGAATCAATCATTAAACATATTGCAGTTTAAAATAGGAGTGTTGCCACCTTAAAATTATACCTTTTAGAGAAAATACACTTATAAAATATTTGGAAATAGTTTTAGGAGTCACTCCTGGTTTGCCAGTAAGTAAAGATAACTCGTTCCTTTAGAAGGGAAGAACTTTTTTTTTTTCTGTTTCTGTCATTCTTCCCTTTGCTCCTGCTCTACTCAGTTTAGTATGCCCCTTCCTTCCATACTCACCTGTTAAGAGATGACCAATCTGATCCACCCCCACTCTCATCCCCAGAGTGCTTGTGGGGAACTAAAACTTTATTGCATAAATGCAGGAAGGATTTAAGCAGGTGAAGTGGGACAAATAGACTAGAAACTGAAAAAAAAAAAAAAAAAGGAAAAAAAAAACGACTGACTAGCAGTATAGCAGAGTGGCTCAGAGCTGAGCCTATAGAATGAAACAGAACTGAGTTTGAATTCTTGTCCTGCCATTCTTTTCTGAATTCCCATAATTCTAACCTAACTTAGATGGGTATAAAGAAGGATAATAGTACCTGTTCCACTGAGTTGTCATATATATTAAATGAGATAATTAGTATAAATATAGTGCATAGCACATAAGCACACACAGCAGCTTTAGTTGAAGGTGTTATATGTGTAAATTCATAATGTGGATCAAATTGACTTAATTTCCATAAATATATGTTTCTAAGTCTAAACATTAGTCAAGGATTACATTTTATGTTCATCATCACAGAACTTACTGTTTAAAAATAAATGCTCACCATATGGAATTACTGAGGGCAGAGTATTGAAGTTCTTAAACATAGCGGGTGGAAGATGGAGAAAGTTTGGAATCACCTGGCTAAAGCCATCCAAGAAACTAGAAGGTGTTTACTGTAGAACACTTCATGCTCCCTCCCTCTTCAGGCCTTTGTAGGTGCTACTAACTTAACCAGCAGTGCTCTTCTTGAGTTTCTTCACTTACCTAAGTTCTACTCCTTTTGTTGCACTAACTCAGAAGTTACCTTTTTCAGAAATGTTTATCTACTAGGGCTATGTGTTTATCTGCAGATAATAGAAAATCCTAACTGTAGAATGAAACAACTGGTGGCTTAAAGAAGTAAGAATTTGTGTCACCAAATAAGAAGTCCAAAGTTAGGCATTCAAGAGTATTGCAATAACTGCAATGCAACCAGAGTCCTAGTCTCTTTTTTATTTGCTATGTTATCTTTTGTTCTGTCACATCACTGATGGCCTACTCTACCACTATGCCTTTAGTCCAAAGACTAAGGCAGGAAAAAGTGAGGAAGGGCAAACGGGCTTTCTTCTAGGGAAGCCATCTTTTTATTCAGGACACCTCCTTATATTCAGGAAAACCACTTTTGGAACTTCAACCTCCAGAGTAATGTCACATGGCTGCCCCTACCTACAAGGGGAACTAGGACATATTTTGTTTTCTAATCTAAACCAGAGGAAGAAAAAGAATGTGGTGGTTAGCAACATATGTAGCATGAGACAACCTATTAGTCATGCTGTCCAGTGTTAAGGGCCCCAGCTTTCTTGTACTCTGTGTATATCCCTTTCAAAGCTATTACCATGTAGTATGCTATTGCCAGCTTCATTTGTTTTCTCCTCCAAAAATAAGTTTTGGAAGTAAGGACTGGGTCTTACGTCTCTATATCCATAGTACTTTAACACTGTCTTTTCATGGAAGACACTCAGTAAATATTTACTGGATGGTTATTTACAAACAGTGATTATCAAAAAGTAAGTAAATATGCACATAATATCCCCTAAACAAAGTTTCTTTTTTATTGTTATTGTTAGTATTTATTAATTACTATGTAGCAGACAAAGGCTTCACATGTTTTATCATTCAGTCCTCATAATTTGCCTGTGAGGTTAATATGTCATCATCGTCATTTTACAGATGAAGAAACAGACTCAGACAAGTTTAAGTAATTTATCTAAGGATTTAAAACTTACTTATTGGTAGAGTTAGACATTTAATTCAGATCATCTGACTTCAGATCCCAGATTTTTAAAAACTATGCTATATCATTCTTTACAGATTTTCTCAAGTATGAGTTTATAATCAAGAAAATGTTCCTTAATTTTCCAAATAGAAAGTAATCTGAAATGAAGAATTAAAAACTGGCCTCGTCTTACTGAATTTTAGTAACCAATAATTGTAAATGCAGTCTGTGTTTATAAGCAGGTTGTCTGAATGCCATTTTTAAAACTTACAGTGTGCTCACTAAAGTAAAATAGCTAAAATAATGTTAGATGTTTAAGTTGATTCCAATTGTGAAGACAATATGAAATCTAGAAGTGAAAAATATGAAGTATCTTTTCTAGTTTTAAAGCTATGAAAAATTGTGTCTGTTTATCAGTAAAGACAAATGAAAATATTTGTAGTAGCATAAATATGAATAGAAATTTTGTTAATGTTTTAATGTTTTTGCAGTGAAAATGTAATTTTTAACAATAACCAGCATATCTTAAACTAAATTTCTTACCTGAGTTGTAACACTTTTAGATGTATAATGTCATAATACACTTGTAAAACTGATCCAGTTACATTTTTCATAGTTTAATAGTCAAGGTAACATTTTACCCTTGATATATCCGACACCGGAGCATTACTAGCTAAACCCAGCTGAGTGTAAAAGTTTCTCAGTCTATATTACTGAGTCCCCTTATTTTACTTCAGTTACGTTAGACTACCTGAGAGGTATAGTAGGGACTAAAATGTAAGAGAAATAACCTTGTTTTTCCTTGAGACATCATCTCACTCTGTCGCCCAGGTTGGCATGCAGTGCCATGATCATAGCTCACTGCAGCCTCAAATTCCTGGGCTCAATTCGAGTGATCCTTCTGCCTCAGCCTCCTGAGAAACTGGGACTATAGGTGCACACCACCAAACCTGGCAAAAAAAAAATTTGTTTTTTGTATGGATGAGGTTTCATTATGTTGCCAAGGCTGGTCTTGAATCAACTCGTAGCCTCAAGTGATCCTCCTGCCTCAGCCTCCCATGAGAAATAATTCTTAATATTTGGTGTACAAAAGGCGTAGTCTGCTGAGAATCAACCAAAGGAGGATGGGAAATAGTAGTCCAGTATTTCCCAAAATAATGCTCCTTGGAGTAGCAATTTCATAAACTAGGAATATGTTATGCAAAAGGTTCCATAACCAGGCATGGTAGCTGTTGCCCTAGCTACTCAGGCTGGGAGGATTGCTTGAGGTCAGGAGTTCCAGACTGCAGGAGCTACAGTTGTGTCGCCACAGTACAGTCTGGGTGACAGAGCAAGACCCCATCTCTTTAAACCAAAAAAAAAGGTTCCATAGTCAAGTATGTTTATGAACTCAATTAAAAGATGTCTTAAATGCTGTATCAGCTGCTACGTGTCATCAACCTTATGTGTGCAGTATGTTCCAAAAATTTTTCCCTCTGAATTCCTCTTCACCCTTTTCCTCATACAACTTCTCATGAAACTGGTGTTAGGAAACATAATATTTATGAAATAGTAAGGTCTATAGGGCAAGTTTCTAGAGTAGAAAGAGAAATTACTTTTTACATATTATTCATAAATAACAGGATGTTGAGAACTTCCTGTTTATATTACTGCCTTCAGGTGTATATACCAACAGGAAGCAATCTCCCAACTAATTCTAATGTTTGGGTCCCCTAAATTGACTAGTTTTGCTTTGGAGTTATTAGAAAAAATAAAGTTTAAGAGGGCTCTATATTTTGGTTCCCTTTAGCAAGGCTAATGTAAAATTAAATAACATTTAGCTTGCCAGGAACTCACCTGAAAACAAGAGAAAAATATTTCTATCTCATGGATTCAGTAATTCAACAGCAATCCTAGTAAGATTTTAGAAGTAAGAGTGGACAACCTGGGCTGGTTGCCGTGGCTCATGCCTGTAATCCCAACACTTTCCGAGGCAGGAGGATCACTTGAGCCCAGGAATTTGAGACTAGCTTGAGCAATATAGGGAGATCCCATCTCTACAAAAAATAAAAAATCAGCTGGGCATGATGGCATCAACATGTATTCTCAGGTACTTGGGAGGCTGAGGGATTATCTCTTGAGCCCAGGAGGTCAAAGGCTGCACTGAGCCATGAACGTGCCACTGCACTCCAGCCTGGGTTGCAGAGTGAGACCCTGTCTCAAAAAAAAAAAAAAAAAAAAAAAAAACGGGTAGACAACCTTTGCTTACTTTTTCCCTATCACCTGGCTGCAGAGATCAAAGGCTTAAAACCAGGAATAAAACAGGTTGAGTATTTCAAGTTCATTTAAGTCTGTATTATATACCTTCCAGGAAGAGTGTACCGTCTTATTTTCTAGGGCTGTCTAACGGACCAGTGTTCTAAGAAAGCATTTTTATGTCTTGCCAGCTATTTATAGGTTTAAAAAATATAGTTAGCCTATATTTTTGGTGACTTAACATACCCTAATAAAGCATCTGCTTTACTGAGCGTGCTATGCTCAGCACCTAGAAGGCCAAGTAAACTCACCTGGTCAGAAGTGGAACATGTCTAATGAGTTCCTTGTCGTCGGTAAGTATATGGCTTTCTGAGTTAAGTCAGCTCTACTAGGGTAGGGTTTATTCATGAGAACTGACAAAAGGAGGATTTTCTAGGACTATCCTTAGGAGAGAAAATTTGAAAAATGATGTGGGGTTACCAGAATATCTGTTGCTTCTGGAGGGTTAAGGGTATTGTCACTTTCTGAAACTAGGTAACAGATGCCATCATTCAGATAGTTGTGTAGTGAGTCAGGTTCCTTCCAGGGGAGAAGTCTTAGTGATGTCCTTTTGCAAGGGAATATAGTAAAAAACTTGTAGTTGGTATATTTTAAGTTTTAAACACTGATTATATAATCCTTGAAAACAGGGGTCCTAGGCCGGGCGCGGTGGCTCAAGCCTGTAATCCCAGCACTTAGGGAGGCCGAGACGGGCGGATCACGAGGTCAGGAGATCGAGACCATCCTGGCTAACACGGTGAAACCCCGTCTCTACTAAAAATACAAAAAACTAGCCGGGCGAGGTGGCGGGCGCCTGTAGTCCCAGCTACTCGGGAGGCTGAGGCAGGAGAATGGCGTGAACCCGGGAGGCGGAGCTTGCAGTGAGCTGAGATCCGGCCACTGCACTCCAGCCCGGGCTACAGAGCAAGACTCCGTCTCAAAAAAAAAAAAAAAAAGAAAACAGGGGTCCCCCAGGTACTGGTTCGTGGCCTGTTAGGAACCAGGCCACACAGCAGTAAGTGAGCAGCGAGCGAGCAAGCATTACTGCCTGAGCTTCGCCTCCTGTCAGATCAGCAGCGGCATTAGATTCTCATAGGAGCACAAACCCTATTGTGACCTGAGCATGCGAGGGATCTAGGTTATACGTGCCTTATGATAATCTAACTAATGCCTAATGGTCTAAGATGGAACAGTTTCATCCCAAAACCATCCCCGTAATCCCCACCCCATCCATGGAAAAATTGTCTTCCCTGAAACTGGTCCCCAGTACCAAAAAGGTTGGGGACCATTGCTTTAAAAGACTTTTCCTCTCTACCTTCCAACTCTACTGGCACAGTGTTTATACTCCTGAGGCAAATGATCAAAATCAACAGCCTAAGCTGTGTTCTCTAAAAACTGTCCTACTTTAGTGAGCAGGAAAGCCTATTATGAGATAAACCTTAAGAACCAACTTTCTGGGCACACTTGAGTTGTCCACTACGAAAATCTAAAACCTAAATAAGGAAAAAAAAAAAAATTACGGCAGAGGTACTAACTACCCCATGTGAAAAATCCAATTTTAGCATAGTTAAAATCAGGCAAAGGAAGGCAGTGCAAGCAGTCTGTTGGTAGGAAGTCTGTTCATGTATCATGGTTATCTTTGTGGAATTTCAGTAGTACCTGAATTCTCACCAGGATCCTATTATTTCCCTGGGTATAACCTTCCTAGTCTCATCTACATCTTGGCTTAATGGAATCTTACTGGTATGGCTTGCTTCATATCTAAGTACTGTGTGTTTCACAGATCTTGGATTTTAAAACATGTGATTGCTCAGATACAGCCTGGATGGTAATAACCAATAGGTGTGGTCCAGCAAATCAAGCATCTGGTGCTTACGGCCCTGGAAGGAATCAGCTACTGACCATGTAGATGGACCAGAAGGGCTAAACTTGAGACCCACAGCTGGATCTGTTCCACAAAATTGTTTTGTTTGGCCCACACTGATGTTTTAAAAATTTTGGATTGGTTGCCGTGTTTTAGAATGAGGAAAGTTCACAGAAAAACTTAGGTGTTTGTTTTCTGTTTTCTCTTGAAAACAGGACACTGAGCCCTTGTTTCCACATGACAGCAGTTGAACCTAAGTAGTGGTTATTCTTTTTAAACATGACATGCACTCTTTAGTCCTCTCAGTCCCCACCATGCTTTTACCTCCTCAGATTTTTCTTACCTATGTTCTACTGTACTCATGTGCATTACCTGTCTGGCGTTTGAGTTTGTGGCTTTTGTGTTAGATTATTTGGGGGCAAGGTTATTATAAGAGCTACTCTTTGCAGGGTTGGGGACCCATAATAGTACATATGAGGATAGATAATGGGAAGAAAGCCTCTGTTTTTGTTTCTTAGTAATATGGAGTCTTTACTGTCAGTTCCTGCTTTAGTTGGCCATTACAACATCCAGTCAATAGAAAGCAAAAATAGTATATAACAAAAAATAATGATAACGATTTTGAGTCTCTGCTATAGATCAGCCACTGTGTAAAACGTGTTGCCTTCTCACTTTCCTATGAGACTATCCTTGATGACTCTATTGTAGATTGTGGTTTAACATACCCTCCCAACACTTTTTCTTCATAGCATTTGTCATCATCATGTAACATATGTTTTACTTTTAAATGTTATTGTCTGTCTTCCTGTTACTAAAATATATGATAGTGCCTAGAGCATAGTAGGCACTTGATGCTAGATGAATATATAAATGAATAATCTTGTTTAATTTTTAAACTTTCCAAGTCTGTCCCATGGTTTAGTGTTTTAAATCAGAAGCCAGTTTTCTTCATGTACTTGCTGCTAAAGTGTTCCTGAGAAACAGACCTACTATTAGAATGGGGCCTTCTAAGAGAGAGGACACACTCCCAGCAATAAATTTGAGTAGTTCACTCCAGCAGTAATTCTTAACAATTACTTTCCTGCCCTCCAGAGATATATGCTGCATCTGTGAGGGGTTATGGGTGTGGAGTACGCCATTCCAAAAAATTATCTTCCCTTTACAGGAGAAAGCATGCTTTCTCACCTCAAATCCTTGCTTTAATGAATGCTAAATGGTGACCAAGGTCAACTCACCGACCCAGACTTGATCGAAACTAAAAATTTTGTTTGCAATATCTAATTAAAATATATCAAATAAATAAATAACAAAAATTAACCTATTATGACTTAAAGGCTCATGGGTAGAAGATCAGATTTATTTTGTTATACAGCACTGGAGTTACTGTTAGTAAGATTTATCTCAGAATCTTATTTTTTCTTTCTATTCACTTAGTGGAGAAGAAATAGGCAGTTTTCAAAATGAAGAGCATGTCTGTGCAGAATTTACTTGAGTGGGAAAATGTGGCAGTGGGGCCAGATTTAAATAGCTTGCTTGGTTTTGTTTAGTATCACAAAAAGAAATGGTTTATGTAAGGCCATGCCATGTAAAGTATTTTGAACCTTTTACCCTTTCCTTTTTTTACATTAAACACTTGAGTTATTTTACCCTCCTTTAGTATGTGAGAAAAACATAGTTAATGTTTTTGTTTTTCTCTCCAGTGGAGTCCAGTGGACTAAATTGCCACTGAGGCACAAAAAAATGAGTTCTGGTAACTTTTGTGTTTCATAATTATGAACAGTGCTCTAACCACTGTCAGCTAGCTTTCAAATTTATTACATTGTCTCAAGAATAGGAAAAAATATGATGATAATTTCTCATCATTACCGAAAGAAACACAATTTTCCTTAATATGTTTGTATTCAAAGAATGACATAATACACAAAAGTTGCTATGATGGAAACAAATGAATTCTTATAGTATTCTAATTTTTCTATCTTTGCATTTTAAGTCATTTCAAACTTGCAGAAAAGTAAACTCTAGGGGAGAAAAGAAGGAAAGGTTACTAGGAACAGAGAACACAGGCACTAAAGAATTGACTTTTCCTGTCAATGGCCTACCTCTTTGTTAAGGCTGTAGCTTTGTAATCTTGAAGAATCCAGTAGAAGTTCAGTTTTTTGAAAGCATCGTGGCAGCTGGACTGTCAAGTACCATCATTTTTTTACATGCTGAAAAAAGTTAAAAACACAGTGACTAGAAAGATCTAAACCTTATCCTTCTTGCTGATACCTCCACCCATCCCCACCTGCTAGTAGAACCGTGGGATCTTTTCAAATAGCACACAGAAACACTGGTAATAACCTTGCCTTCTCCTGAGTGATTCAAAGTGAATTTAGGGGAATGTTACATGATGATCCTGTGATGGTCAGTTTTTGTAAAATTTAACAATGGGAAGAAGTGTTCTTAAGATGGCTCTCCTTTAAATTCTATTTCAAGGGGACTCAAATCTTTTGGCTTTGGTACCCTTTGGCTGTTTGAACCCTGGTTCCTACTATGAGTGTTTTAGCAGCATGCCCTTGTCTAAGCATTTCATTTGTTTCTTACTTTGGCACTTATGTAGCCAAAGATACCATGATACTATGGTACTTTCTACCGTGTTATGCATTATCTCAGTTTCAGAGATTCAGCTTCCTTTTTTACTATTAAGTTCTAAAAAATTCCTTGTGGTTGTGTTTCTTTCCTGGATTTATATTTTGATTTATCATCAATTTATGAGCTCAGTTTCTTAAAAGTATTAAACAGGCAAATATAAATAGCTAAGAAAACCAAAATATATTTTAAAGCACATTCATAAAAATTACCAGTTTAGATACAATGAATGTCCCTACTTTTTTCTGTTATAATGTAATGTAATCAGTTCTTAATTTTATGTGCAGAAACTTCTCAATATTAAGCACAGAATCTATTTAGTAATATTTTACATGTCTATCTTGGAGTAAGAATTTGTCAGTGCCAATGTTGCAGCCCCTTGGGGCTTCTTAATATTGGAATTTCTCCAGGCTTGATTATAGTTGAGGGAAGTTGAAAGGAAATTTTTTCATTGTTTAGCTTGTTTTTAGATGGCAGTAAATTCTCTAGGTCATCCAACAGGATTAGGGAGATAAGCATTGTGAGAAACAAGTTTTGGGTTTTGCTGACATTTGCTTGTCAGCATTGCATCACTTTTCCTTAACTGTTCTCTAAGTACCAATGTCTTTCAAATTGACTCAGATCATATTCCTTATCTTTGAGCAGAATATTTTGAACAGAAAATTAAGCCATTTTCATTTATATACCCAATTCAGTAGGTTTATAAATAAAAGGGCAAATCCTCACAATAATACAAGTACAGTAAAAATTACTCTTCTCATTTGATTTATATTTTCTAGAACTGAGAATAGAAAAACAATTTCCTCTTACACTGTTTATAGCAGGTAGCCCTTGAAAGAAAATCACTTATCCCTACCACCCCCAGTGGTCCTCATAACAAGTTAGGAACCTGAAAATTGCTGAAAACTGAGAATTCTAAGCAACAAGCATGGCAAATAGAGTCCTCATACCTGATCTTTTTCTCTATCTTCCTTACTCAATCCTGTGGAAGAACTGCTGAGGCCTGAGAAAATATAATATCTGGTATGTTGATTGTTTCCACAAATTTAAAGAGACTACAGGATAAGCTTTATACTTTCTCCCTTTTGATCCTTCTGTCGGTGATGCTGGTGAAGAAGAGTCCTTTTAGAAACTGTTCCTGAATCAGTGTCGCCTGAGGGGGAAAAATTAGAATTTTTTTTTTGGAATTTTGTTTTCAAAGCTTAAAAAAATCAAGGGCAGACAAATTCAAGCATAATTATTAGTGTATTTATGTTCCTTTCATATATGGTAACTCAACTAAAGAAAGAGTTAAACTTGATTATTTAGGTTTCTGGAATTTAAGCTGACTATTCCAAATACAAAGTTAAATTAAAGCATAAAAAAAAAACCAAAAAACTTTTTACTGTTATCAGTCTGAAAAGAAAAGTTTCATGGACTGATTATGGACATGATACCCTGATTGGTCATCTTCCACCAGAACTCAGTTATTGTAAAACTGGCCAGTATTTTGGAAGGTGTTTATAAGTCTCAACAAGCATTTCTGCTAATTCTGGAAATAATGATCCTCAGATACAATTTCACCATCAAAGATTTGCATGAAAGCTCCTCAGTGAAGTACTAATTGTCATGCTCTTTATAAGCATCACCCCTTCCCCAGTTTTTTAACCTTGCTTAAAAAAACCAGACCGAACAGAGTAACATGAGAGGGAACATTGTCATTACAGGAAACAAATCAGTACAGATTTCAAACAAGGGAAATCACTATTTATTAACATTTGTAAAGTTGTGGCTTAAACCTGATGCTTCACTTTTTCACAGTGGTCCCTAAAAACAGGAGCAGATCTCTCCATTTAGACTACTTTTAAACTGAATACTATGCCAATAAATAATGAAAACATAGTTCCTTACCATCTGCTTAAAGGTCTTTAAGTTCTGGTAATAAGACATTCAAAACTCACTCTGGTTCTCTGCAGTCCATCTGGTATGTATTGACAGTTCAGAAACAGATGTCCTGAGCAAACAGGAACACCAAAAAATTAGTATTTGCAATATAGAATATTGTTTCAGGAATTTATTTATCACAGAAGAGAAATGAAAAGTTACCCATTTTGTTCCCAGCCAAACCTGGGAAAAGTTATTTCTGATCTATTCTGCTTAGATTGATTATTGATTTCTCTCTAGTAGCACAACTGTTGTCAGAAATACTTACTAACTTCAATTTTGTGTCAGTAGCTCAGGAAAAAATAGTTTCTGCCCTTTTCTGCACCCACCCTAAGGAAAGCCAGTACTTGTGTAACATAATCTTCAATGATGAGTGACCAAGTCTGATGGTCACATACAAAATCTGAAGGACCCTTGCTCTTGTGGTATTCCAACCAAGCTAGTGGAGATTACCAGGCTAAATAAGTCCTGAATTTCTTAAAGATGCCTTACCTACTCCCAAGTTCATTGAAGCCTTATTCACAATACCTAAGATACGGAAGCAACCTACGTGTCCATCATCAGATGACTGGATAAAGAAAATGTAATTATATATACACAGTGAAGTAGTATTCAGCCTTAAAGTGGGGGAACTTCTGTTATTTACAACAACATGGACTAACCTGGAAGGCATTATGCTAAGTGAAATAAGCCAGGCACAGAAAGACAAATACTGCATGATCTCATTTATATATGGAATCTAGAAAGGTTGAACTCATATACATAGAGAGTAAAATGATGGTTACCAGAGACTGGGCGGTGGCGGGGAGGGATATGGGAAGGGGAGATATTGATCAAAGGGTAAACAGTTTCTGTTAGGAAGAATAAGCTTTAGTGTCCAACAGAACGGTGTCTATTATAACAATAATGCATTGTATATTTCAGAATTGTGAAAATAGTTGTTTTTTGGGTTTCGGGGGTGGGTTGTTTTGTTTTGTTGATACAGAGTCTCGTTCTGTTGCCCAGGCTGTAGTGGCACAATCCTGGCTCACTGCAGCTTTGACCTTCCTGGGCTCAAACAGTTCTCCCACGTCAGCCTCCCTACTTAGTAGCTGAGACAACAGGTATGCACCACCACACCAGCTAATTTTTGTATTTTTTGTAAAGATGGGATTTTGCCATGTTGCCCAGGGTATAAGAGTAGATTTTAAATGTTTTAGCTACATAAAAAATATGTGAGGTGATGGATTTATTAATTAGCCTGATTTAATTATTCCACATTGTAAATATATAGCAAGACATCACAATGAACTCCATAAATATTTACCATTAATATTTAACAATTAAAATTTAAAGGGCCAGGTGTGGTGGCTCATGCATGTAATCACAGCACTTTGGGAGGCTGAGGCAGGAGAATCACTTGAACTCAGGAGTTTGAGGCTGCAGTGATCTGTGATTGCACCACTGCACTCCAGCCTGGGCAATAGAGTGAGACCCTATCTCTTTAAAAAAAAAAATTTTTTTTTTTACTTTAATGTTTTAAATGCCTTACTTTTTCACATTGAAGATTCTATACTTGTTGATAGAATTTGAATTGTAAACTCTTCTGCCAAAGATCTGATTTTAAGCAATTACATATTTTTAAAATAGTAACATTTACATAACAATACCTAAGTTTTATATCACAAAAGTTATGAGCATTTTGTCGCTGTGTTTTATATTTTGAAACTGATACTAAGCTTAAAAAGTTTGCCTAATATTACAAAGCTAATGAGTGGCAAATCTGGAAATCAGATCTGGGTCTTCTAATTCTATATCCTATACCTTACCCCACTATAGCTTACTGCTTGATATAGATATCAATTTCAAGTAACAGCTGCTTCATTCATCTATTTTATATATATGTCATATCCTTATTATAGATCTTATGTAATCTGGGTTATTCTTTATTATTAATTTATCAGTAGGAGACTTATTAACCTCAGATTTATAAAAGCTTCATCAAAGCTACTTTTATTACTCTGCTAATCAGTTACTGGGTGATATTTTTATATGAAAAGTCTCTATGACATAAGTTCTAGAAGAGTCAGTTAATTATACATTTTGCTATATGACAATCTTAAGGATAAATTGTTAGGTTTTTTTCAAGGCCAGGTGCAGTGGCTCACGCCTGTAATCCCAGCACTTTGGGAAGCCAAGGTGGGCAGATCATGAGGCCAGGAGTTTGAGATCAGCCTGACCAACATGGTGAAACCCCGTCTCTACTAAAACTACAAAAATTAGCTGGGCGTGGTGGCATGAACCTGTAATCCCAGCTACTCAGGAGGCTGAGGCAGGAGAATGCTTGAACCTGGGAGGCAGAGGTTGCAGTGAGCCAAGATTGTGCCACTGCACTCCAGCCTGGGCGAGAGAGCAAGACTCTGTCTCAAAAAAAAAAAAAAAAAAAGTTAGGTTTTTTCCTAAATTAAATACCAACTCAGAGAAAGACATTTTCATATGCTAAACATAAAAATGGCATTCTTTTTCACCTGTAATAAAGAATCCCATGATACAGATGTAGCATGAAAAATCAGTAGAGAAAGTGTGAAATACTCAGTAAGTGCTACTGGGACAATTTTTAGTTAGGTCCCTACTTTATATCTTACAGAAAAATAAATTCCAGAAGAATTAAAGGCCCACACATGAAAAACAAAATTTTTAAACTTTAAAGAGAAAATATAAGATACTATCTTTATGACACTGAAATAGGGGAAAATTTCAAAAACAAAGACCAAAAGCTCAAATTATGACTGAAAAGATTGATATATTTGACTGCCTGAAAATGACAAACGTCGACATCACAAGACTTCAAAAACAAAATGAATAGACAGGTTACAACTAGGAGAAGATATTAGCAGCACTTTAAACCAGTAGAGAATTAGTATCCAGACTGCCTGATAAATATCCCCATATTTAGATGAGCAAAAGGAATGAATGGGCAGTTCCTTGAACAGTGTGGTTCTCCAAGTGTAATCCTTTGACCAGCATTAGCAGCATCACCTAGGAGCTTGTTAGAAGTCCAGGTGCTCAGGTCCCCACTTCAGACCTACTGATTCAGAAACTCTGGAGTGGGGCCATGCAGTCTTTGTTTTAACAAGCTCACTACGTGATTCTGGTGCATATTAAAATTTTAGAGCTACTCTGTTAAACTCAAATGATAAATAATATGAAAAGATTCAGTCTCATCATCGATCAGAGAAGTATAAAACAATGAGATACCTTTTCATACCCATAAGATTAGCTAAACTTTAAAATTTAAGTTTTAACAAGAATGTGGAGAAACAAATTATAGTATTGCTATTAGGAACATAAATTTGTATAAGTTTTAGAGAGCAATTTGAAAATACCCAATAAGGTTGACTATGTACATTCTTTGTTACCAGATACTTGTACTTTTATATTACATCCCTTAGGAAAAAACTCACACAAGGCCACAAGAGTCACAAATAAAGGATTTCCATTACAGCACCATTTGAAATAGTGAAACTTTGCTATAACGTATTGTCTTATCAGTAGAGACATGAACAAACTGTAGTTTTGTTTCATAGAATACTATTTCTATATGTTGTTAAATAGATTAAGTCCAAGATCAGAAGCAAACATGGCAAAAGGTTAGCATCTTGTAAATGTGGCTATTGATGCATGCATGCGCACATTCTCTACTGTGTTTGAAATACTTTGTAGTTTTAATTTTTAAAAATTAAATGAGATATTAAAATATTAAGAGGGTTTCCATTTGGCTCAGTCTTATCTTTCAGGATTCTGCCTCAAAGGTGGATAGAGTTTGAACAAACCAGGATCATTATAGTTGAGGGTCGTGACCAGACACTGGAAAACATTTTTTCAAAACAATCAGTAAATGCAGATTCATTGAAGATAAGCTACCTGCTTTCCTGAGTAAATGCTGTGACCCAAAGTAGAGGAACAGACTGGCATATTGCAGGATCGTGTGTAGTAAACTTATTAGAGCTGACTTTTTAACCAGTTTTTTGATTTTTTTAAAAGTAAAAGTTAACTGGAAGAGAGCATGAAGGTTGTATATTCTAAACTGGTGCTTATAAACTGTTTTTTAGCCCATACCCCATTCTGATAAATGTAATTATATTCTTGGTTAATATCATTTGAAATTCAAAATAAGTTAAATATTCTGTTCTAAAAAATGAATGAATGAAAGCCTTTTTGATTATGGGGAGGAGACTTTTTCTTGTTTCCACATTTTTTAAATATACTTTAAGTTCTGGGTTATATGTGCAGAATGTGCAGTTTTGTTACATAGGTATGCATGTGCCCTGGTGCTTTGCTGTACCTATCAACCCATCACCTACATTAAGTATTTCTCTTAATGTTATCCCTCCCCTAACACCCCACCCACCAGCAGGCCCCAGTTTGTGATGTTCCCCTCCCTGTGTCCATGTGTTCTTATTGTTCAACTCCCACTTATGAGTGAGAACATGCGGTGTTTGGTTTTCTGATCTTATGATAGTTTGCTGAGAATGATGGTTTCCAGCTTCATCCATGTCCCTGCAAAGGACATGAACTCCTCCTTTTTTATGGCTGCATAGTATTCCATGGTGTATATGTGTCACATTTTCTTAATCCAGTCTATCATGGATGAACATTTGGGTTGGTTCCAAATCTTTGCTATTGTGAATAGTGCCACAAGAAACATACATGTGCATGTGTCTTTATTGTAGAATGATTTATAATCCTTTGGATATATGCCCAGTAAAGGGATTGCTGGATCAAATGGTCTTTCTAGTTCTAGATTCTTAGGATCGCAATACTGTCTTCTGCAATGGTTGAACTCATTTACACTCCCACAAACACTGTAAAAGTGTTCCTATTTTTCCACAACCTCTCCAGCTTCTGTTGTTTCCTGATTTTTTAATGATCACCATTCTAACTGCTGTGAGATGGTATCTTATTGTAGTTTTCATTTGCATTTCTCTAACGACCAGTAATGATGAGCATTTTTTCATATGTCTTGTGGCTGCATAAATGTCTTCTTTTGAGAAGTGTCTGTTCATACCCTTTGTCCATTTTTTGATGGGGTTGTTTTTTTCTTGTAAATTTGTTTAAGTTCTTTGTAGATTCTGGGTATTAGCCCTTTGTCAGATGGATAGATTGCAAAAATCTTCTCCCATTCTATAGGTGGCCTGTTCACCCTGATGATAGTTTCTTTTGCTGTGCAGAAACTCTTTAGTTTAATTAGGTCTCATTTGTCAATTTTGGCTTATGTTGCCATTGGTTTTGGTGTTTTAGACATGAAGTCTTTGCCCATGCCTATGTCCTGAATGCTATTGCCCAGGGTTTCTTCTACGATTTTTATGGTCCTAGGTCTTACGTTTAAGTCTTTGATCCATCTTGAGTTGATTTTTGTAAAAGGTGTAAGGAAGGGGTCCAGTTGCACTTTTCTGCATATGGCTAGGCAGTTTTCCCAGCACCATTTATTAAATAGGGAATCTTTTCCCCATTGCTTGTGTGTGTCAGGTTTGTCAAAGATCAGATGATTGTAGCTGTGTGGTGTTATTTCTGAGGCCTCTGTTCTGTTCCTTTGGTCTGTATATTTGTTTTGGTACAAGTAACATGCTGTTTTGGTTACTGTAGCCTTGTAGTATAGTTTGAAGTCAGGTAACATGATGCCTCCAGCTTTGTTCTTCTTGCCCAGGATTGTCTTGGCTATGTGGGCTCTTTTTTGGTTCCATATGTAGTTTCAAGTAGTTTTTTCCAGTTCTGTGAAGAAAGTCAGTGGTAGCTTGATGGATATAACATTGAATCTATAAAATACTTTGGGCAGTATAGCCATTTTCAGGATATTGATTCTTCCTATCCATGAGCATGGAATGTTTTTCCGTTTGTTTGTGTCCTCTCTTATTTCCTTGAGCAGTGGTTTGTAGTTCTCCTTGAAGAAATCCTTCACATGCCTTGTAAGTTGTATTCCTAGGTATTTTATTCTCTTAGTAGCGATTGTGAATGGGAGTTCACTCATGATTTGGCTCTCTGTTATTGTTGTATACAAATGCTTGTGATTTTTGCACACTGCTTTTGTATCCTGAGACTTTGCTGAAGTTGCTTATCAGCTTAAGGAGATTTTGGACTGAGATGATGGGGTTTTCTAAATATACAGTCATGTCATCTGCAAACAGGGACAATTTGACTTCCTCTCTTCCTATTTATATACCCTTTAGTTCTTTTCCTTGCCTGATTGCCCTGGCCAGAACTTCCAATACTGTTGAATAGGAGTGGTGAGAGAGGGCATCCTTGTGCCAGTTTTCAAAGGGAATGCTTCCAGTTTTTGCTCATTCAGTATGATATTGGCTTTGGGTTTGTCATAAATAGCTCTTATTATTTTGAGATATGTTTCATCAATACCTAGTTTATTGAGAGTTTTTAGCATGAAGGGGTGAATTTTATCGAAGGCCTTTTCTGCATCTATTGAGATAATCGTGTGGTTTTTGTCATTGGTTCTGTTTATGTGGATTGGGTTTATGTGGATGGATTATGTTTATTGATTTATGTGGATGGATTACGTTTATTGTTTAGGCGGATTGATGTGGATGGATTATGTATATTGATTTGTGTATAGTGAACAAGCCTTGCATCCCAGGGATGAAGCCAACTTGATCATGGTGGATAAGCTTTTTGATGCCCTGCTGGATTCGGTTTGCCTGTATTTTATTAAGGATGTTCATCAGGGATATTGGCCTGAAATTTTCTTTTTTCTTTGTGTCTCTGCCAGGTTTTGGTATCAGGATGATGCTAGCCTCATAAAATGAGTTAGGGAGAGTTCCCTCTTTTTCTGTTGTTTGGAGTAGTTTCAGAAGGAATGGTACCAGCTCCTCTTCGTACCTCTGGTAGAATTCAGCTGTGAATCCATCTGGCCCTGGACTTGTTTTGATTGGTAGGCTATTACTGCCTCAATTTCAGAGCTTGTTATTGGTCTATTCAGGGATTCAACTTCTTTATGGCTTAGACTTGGGAGGGTGTATATGTCCAGGAGTTTATCCATTTCTTCTAGATTTTCTAGTTTATTTGCATAGAGGTGTTTATAGTATTCTCTGATGGTAGTTTGTATTTCTGTGGGGTCAGTGGTAATATCCCCTATATCATTTTTTAGTGCGTCTATTTGATTCTTCTCTCTTTTCTTCTTTATTAGTCTGGCTAGTGGTGTATTTTGTTGATTTTTTTTTCAAAAACCAGCTCCTGGATTCATTGATTTTTTTTTTTTTTTTTGAAGGGTTTTCCATGTCTCCATCTCCTTCAGTTCTGCTCTGATCTTAGTTATTTCCTGTCTTCTGCTAGTTTTTGAATTTGTTTGCTCTTGCTTCTCTAGTTCTTTTAATTTTAATGTTAGGGTGTTAATTTTAGATCTTTCCTGTTTTCTCTTGTGGGCATTTAGTGCTATAAATTTCCCACTTTAAATGTGTCCCAGAGATTCTGGTACGTTGTGTCTCGTTCTCATTGGTTTCAAAGAACATCTTTATTTCCGCCTTCCTTTTGTTATTTACCCAGTAGTCCATTCAGGAGCAGGTTGTTCAGTTTCCATGTATTTGTGTGGATTGGAGTGAGTTTCTTAACCCTGAGTTGTACTTTGATTGCACTGTGGTCTGGGAGACTGTATGTTATGATTTCCCTTCATTTGCATTTGCTGAGGAGTGTTTTACTTCCAATTATGTGATCATTTTAGAATAAGCGCGATGAAGTGCTGAGAAGAATGTATATTCTGTTGATTTGGGGTGGAGAGTTCTGTAGAGGTCTATTACATCTGCTTGGTCCAGAGCTGAGTTCAAGTCCTGAATATCCTTGTTAATTTTCTGTGTCATTGATCTGTCTGATATTGACAGTGAGGTGTTAAAGTCTCCCATTATTATTGTGTGGCAGTCTAAGTCTCTTTATAGGTCTCTGAGAACTTGCTCTATGAATCTGGGTGCTCCTGTATTGGATGCATATATACTTAGGATAGTTAGCTCTTCTTGCTGCATTGTTCCCTTTACCATTATGTAATGGCCTTCTTTGTCTCTTTTGATCTTTGTTGGTTAAAGTCTGTTTTATCAGAGGACCAGCATTGCAACCCCTGCTTTTTTTTGCTTTCCATTTGCTTGGTAGATCTTCCTCCATCCCTTTATTTGAGCCTATGTGTGTCTTTGCACGTGAGATGGGTCTCCTGAATACAGCACACTGATGCATCTTGATTCTATCTAATTTGCCAGTCTGTGTCTTTTAATTAGGGCATTTAGCTTATTTACATTTAAGGTTAATATTGTTATGTGTGAATTTGACCCTGTCATTATGATGCTATTTGGTTGTTTTACCTGTTAGTTAATGCAGTTTCTTCATAGTGTCAATGTTCTTTACAATTTGGTATGTTTTTGCAGTGGCTGGTACCGGTTATTCCTTTCCATGTTTAGTGCTTTTTTCAGGACCTCTTGTAAGACAGGTCTGGCAGTGACAAAATCCCTCAGCGTTTGCTTATCTGTAAAGGATTTTATTTCACCTTCACTTATGAAGCTTAGTTTGGCTGGATATGAAATTCTGGGTTGAAAATTCTTTTCTTTAAGAATGTTGAATATTGGCTCCCACTCTCTTCTGACTTGTAGGGTTTCTGCTGAGAGGTCTGCTGTTAGTCTGATGGGCTTCCCTTTGTGGGTAACCTGACCTTTCTGTCTGGCTGCCCTTAACATTTTTTATTTCATTTCAGCCTTGGTGAATCTGACGATTATGTGTCTTGGGGTTGCTCTTCTTGAGGAGTATCTTTGTGGTGTTCTCTGTGTTTCCTAAATTTGAATGTTGGCCTGTCTTGCTAGGTTGAGGAAGTTCTGGAAAATATCCTCAGGAGTGTTTTCCAACTTGGTTCCATTCTCCCCGTCACTTTCAGGTATGCCAATCAAACATAGATTTGGTCTTTTCACATAGTCCAATATTTCTTGGAGGCTTGACTCATACCTTTTTTTTTTTTCCTCTAATCTTGTCTTCTCAGTTTATTTCATTAAGTTGATCCTCAACTGATATCCTTTCTTCTGCTTCATCAATTCAGCTATTAATACTTGTGTATGCTACATGAAGTTCTCGTGCTGTGTTTTTCACTCCATCAGGTCATCTGTGTTCTTCTCTACATTGGTTATTCTAGTTAGTAATTCGACTAACCTTTTTTCAAGGTTCTTAGCTTCCTTGCATTGGGTTAGAATGTGCTGCTTTAGCTCAGAGTTGTTTGTTATTACCCACCTTCTGAAGCCTACTTCTGTCAGTTCTTCAAACTCATTCTACATCCAGTTTTGTCCCCTTACTGGCGAGGAGTTGTGATCCTTTAGAGGAGGAAAGGCGTTCTGGTTTTTGGAATTGTCAGCCGTTTTGCACTGGTTTTCCCCAATCTTTGTGGATTTATCTACCTTTGGTCTTTGATGTTTGTGACCTTTCAGTGGGGTGAGTGGATGTGCTAATCCTTTCTGTTTGTTTCTTTTCCTTCTAACAGTCAGGCCCCTCTGCTGCCAGTCTGTTGGAGTTTGCTCGAGGTCCACTCCCAACCCTGTTTGTCTGGGTATCACCAGCGGAGGCTGCAGAGCAGCAAATGTTGCTGCCTGTTCTTTCCTCTGGGAGCTTCAACCCAGTGAAGCACTTGCCAGATGCCAGCCAGAGCTCTCCTGTATGAGGTGTCTGTCGGCCCCAACTGGGAGGTGTCTCCCAGTCAGTATACACGGGGGTCAGGGACCCACTTGAGGAGGCAGACTGACTCTTAGCAGAGCTCGAACGCTGTGCTGGGAATTCCACTACTCTCTTCAGAGCCGTCAGGCAGGGATGTTTAAGTCTGCTATAAGCCACTGACTGTGGCTGCTGCCTGTTTTACAGAGATGCCCTGTCCAGAGAGGGGCAATCTGGCAGTCTAGTCACAGCAGCCTTGCTGAGCTGCAGTGGGCTCTGCCCAGTTTGAACTTCCCAACAGGTTTGTTTAGCCTGTGTCTGTAAAACTGTCTCCTCAAGCCTCACCAATGGCCGACCCCTCTCCCTGCACCAAGCTTGACCGTCCAGGTGCATCTGAGATTGCTGCTGTGCTGGCAGTGAGAATTTCAAGCCAGTGAATCTTAGTTTCCTGGGCACCGTGGGGGTGGGACCCGCTGAGCCAGACTACTTGACTCCCTGACTTCAGCCCCTCTTTTCAGGGGAGTGAACAGTTCTGTCTCAGTGGCATTCCAGGCGCCACTGGGGTATGGCAAAAAAGACAAAAAAAAAGCTCCTGCAGCTGGTCTGGTGTCTGCCCAATTGGTCACCCAGTTTTGTGCTTGAAACCCAGGGCCCTAGTAGGGTAGTCACCAGAGGGAATCTCCTGGTTTGCGGGTCGTGAAGACCATGGGACAAGTGCAGTATCTGTGCCAGAGTTCCTCAGGCTTAGTCCCTCACAGCTTCCCTTGGGTAGCGGGGAAAATTCCCCGACACCTTGCACTTCCCAGGTGAGGTGACGCCCTACCCTGCTTCGGCTCACCCTGGGTGGGCTGCACACACTCTCCAACCAGTCCCAGTGAGATGAACCAGGTACCTCAGTTGGAAATGCAGAAATCACCCGCCTTCTGCAACAGTCTCACTGGGAGTTGCAGGCCAGTGCTGTTCCTATGCGTTTTCACATTTTTATCTGTATATGTAAAAAGTATTCTGCCGGGCGCGGTGGCTCATGCCTGTAATCCCAGCACTTTGGGTGGCCAAGGCGAGTGGATCACGAGGTCAGGAGATCGAGACCATCCTGGCTATCGCGGTGAAACCCTGTCTCTACTAAAAATTACAAAAAATTAGCCGGGCATGGTGGCAGGTGCCTGTAGCCCCAGCTACTTGGGAGGCTGAGGCAGGAGAATGGCGTGAACCCGGGAGGCGGAGCTTGCAGTGAGCCAAGATCCGGTCACTGCGCTCCAGCCTGGGGGACAGAGCGAGACTCCATCTCAAAAGGGGAAAAAAAAAAAAGGATTCCTCAGTTTTCTCAAAAGTGCTAGAGGAAAACAGTTTATATTAATCAGGATGACTTAGTCTATGCTGTTGTAACTAAGATTGAAATATCAGTGGCCTAACTACAAAAATGTATTTTCATTCGCATTATATGCAGCAGAAATCACTGAAGACCGCTGTTGCAAATAGTCCCTCAGAACCAACACCGACAGGAAGGCCAACATAGCCTCACTGGTGCAACACACGGCTTCCAAGATACCACAGAGGGGGAAATGGGATGGGGTGACACTTTTTTTTTTTTTTTTTTTGAGACAGAGTCTTGTTCTGTCGCCTAGGCTGGAGTGAGGTTGCACAATCTCATCTTCCTGCAAGCTCCACCTTGCGTTCACACCCTTCTCCTTCCTCAGCCTCCCAAGTAGCTGGGACTACAGGCGCCAGCCACCATGCCCGGCTAATTTTTTTCATATTTTTAGTAGAGACGGGGTTTCACGCTATTAGCCAGGATGATCTCAATCTCCTGACTTCATGATCCACCCACCTTAGCCTCCCAAAGTTCTGGGATTACAGGCTTGAGCCACTGCCCCTGGCCAACACATTGATTCTTAACTATGTCAGCTGAGTAGTGAATTACATCACTGTGATCAGATTCATCATAATCACATGACTACAAGCCATCTGCAAAGTGGGCTGAGAAATGTGGGTGAACTGATGGAATACTGTCTCTGTCCCATGTTTTCTTCACCACTACACTTGCACCTCATAGAAAGAATTAGCTTAATGTTACTAGTTCCTAATGTCAGTATTTTTTATCAGCCAAAGTTTTAGAAGGGAAGTGGGTTGAGTGGCAGGATTCAAACACCAAACTCCCCCTTCAACCTCCAAAAGCAAGTTGATCTTATACTATGCCTTCATTTTCCCCTTGATCACATAATATAAAAATGGATGTTGAATCTGATTGTTTGCTACAAGCTTTTCTGTGCAGAATTTGAAAGGTCAAAGTACCATTAGTTATCATTAAGTTTGTAGCATTGTTGTGCTTTCATAGCTAAAGGTTCAGAAAAACCGTCATCTTAAATCTATGCTTATGAAAATGGGATGATGACATGCAAGGTCGGCTCACTTGCTGGGAATGACCAAGAATATTTTACCAAAATTCTCCAGAATTGTTTCCTGGAATGTGTTTGACATATAAATCAACCTTGAGTTCAAAGATTCCTTTTTAATACCTTTTTGCAAAGATTGAAGTGCATGAGAAAGAGGTCTTTTAAGTTTTCAGGCAAGATCTTCAACTGCAATAGTATGAAATTATCAGCTACCTCATTCAAATAACTAGAATAATATTTGAGGTTCCCCCTAAATTTGAAACTGTTTTCACTAGCTTTTCTTTGAGAAATTCTTCATCTCAAGAAAGTGAAGACTTTTAAGTCTATCAATGTTGTTTGTCATTTAAGTTTCACTTGGAATCATCAGATATGTTTTCCAAATGTGCGAAGCTCTGTTAAAAATTAGAGTTTTTATTGTAGTAAAATATACACAACAAAATTTACCATTAGTGATATTGATTACATTAACTGTGTTGTACAACTACCACATCAATCTAGTTTCAAAACCTTTTCCTCACCCCAAAAGGAAACCAGTACCCTTTAAGCACTCATCTGCCTCTGGGAAACACTAAGCTGCCTTCTGTCCCTAGGGATTTGCCTATTTTGGATATTTAATATAAATAGAATCACATGATATGTGTATGGCTTCTTTCACTTAGCACAGTGTTTTAAAGGTTCATCCATGTTGTAGCACGTATCAGTACTCCATTCCTTTTATGGCTGAATAAAAAATTATAATTTTTAAAGTTTATGAAGTTGGTCTTTTCTCTGGTGCTCCAGAAATAGAATACCAATATGATTTATTTTGTAAATCCAGCCAAAGGAATTTCTTTTTGACCACCAATGAATTTCGACATAGAACAGAAAACTTTTAATTCTTATCATTTAAATCTTCACAAAGCATATCAAATAATCTGATGTTTAACATACTTGCCACATGATACTCTTGCCTTGATAATCAAGCAAGGTTAGGGTCTTCTCCCAAACCAGTGAGCATTGTTTTAGAAGCCACTAATTAGCAGTAGATGACACAATATATCCAAAACCAGAAATCTTGATGGTGACCCCAGCCTTGCTGGACTGAAATGCCATCACTATACACTTGGGTCATTTTTTGGGGGGGTTGCTTTATAGAATTTTGTTATTATCAGTTTTCATGCTACTCTCCAAATTTTTTCTTCTATGTGTTGTACCCCATGTGGTAATCAAAACAGTAATTGAACAGTTACAAGTTTTCATTGTTTGAAAAAAATTAGGACACTGACTTTAATCTTTTTCAAAACCTTTTTTGCCATCTTCTAAATTATCTCTTTGGTGCTTAATACTAGTTTAGAACATCTTCTGAAATTTCTTCTGTGTTCTGGGATCTCTTCTCTATTCTTTTTTCCAGTATCTTTAAAATTCAAAAGCTATATAGAATCCAAGGTTTCTCCAACAATAGGAGATTTTTTTCTTAGTGATCAAAAATAATATTTTTACTACATTTTCTCAGACATGGCTCATAATATTAGGTATTTCATTATTAAAATCTTCTCTGAATTTAATATGATTGGCATTGTTGTGATTAAGTGGGTGATGTTAATAATATTTGACAGTGGTTCATGCCTAGCACCCCAGCACTTTGGGAGGCAGGAGGATCACTTAGTCCAGGCAGGCATTCCAGACC
This sequence comes from Chlorocebus sabaeus, assembly GCF_047675955.1. Taxonomy (NCBI): domain Eukaryota; kingdom Metazoa; phylum Chordata; class Mammalia; order Primates; family Cercopithecidae; genus Chlorocebus; species Chlorocebus sabaeus. Next base: position 31,727,934 of record NC_132929.1, on the reverse strand, counting down.
AGCCTAGGCAACAATTTTGTAGCAACAAACTACAAAAAGTAAATTAAAAAATTAGGTGGCTGTGGTAGCACGCACCTGTGGCCCCAACTACTTAGGAGGCTGAGGTAGGATGATCTGTTGAGCCCAGGAGTTTGAGGCTGCAGTGAGCTATGATTAAGCCACTGCACTTCAGTCTGGGCAACATAGTGAGACTCTCATAAAAAAACAATTTGACAGAAAAATATCGGGGGAACCTGCCCCCGATAATTCAACATGAGTCCTTTTCTATTTTCCCTAAGTGTCAGCCGGTCTGAGAAATAAAGGGAAAGAGTACAAAAGAGAGAAATTTTAAAGCTGGGTGTCCAAGGGAGACATCACATGTGGGCAGTTTCCATGATAGCCCCCAAGCCACAAAACCAGCAAGTTTTTATTAGTAATTTTCAAAAGGGGAGGGAGTGTATGAATAGGGTGTGGGTCACAGAGATCACATGCTTCACAAGGTAATAAAATATTACAAGGCAAATGGAGGCAGGGTGAGATCACAGGACTGGGGAAAATTAAAATTGCTAACGAAGTTTCAGGCAGGCATTGTCATTGATAACATCAGGAGACAGGGTTTGAGAGCAGACAACCGGTCTGATCAAAATTTATTAGGCGGGAATTTCCTCGTCCTAATAGGCCTGGGAGTGCTACAGGAGACTGGGGCTTATTTCATCCCTTATCTACAACCGTAAAAGACATACATCCCCAGAGTGGCCATTTTAGAGCCCTCACCCTAGGAACACATTCTCTTCCTCAGGGATGTTCCTTGCTGAGAAAAAGAATTCAGCGATATTTGTCCTATTTGCTTTTGAAAGAAGAGAAATATGGCTGTGTTCCACCGGCTCTCAGGCAACCAGACCTAATGGTTATCTCCCTCGTTCCCTGAACATCACTGTTATCCTGTTCTTTTTTCAAGGTGCCTAGATTTCATATTGTTTAAACAATTTGTGCAGTTAACGCAATCATCACAGGGTCCTGAGGCGACATACATCCTCATCTTACAAAGATGACGGGATTAAGAGATTAAAGACAGGCATAGGAAATCAGAAGAGTATTGATTTGGAAAGTGATAAGTGTCCATGAAATCTTCACAGTTTATGTTCAAGAGATTGCAGTGAAGACATGCGTAAAAAATTATAAAAGTATTAATTTGGGGAACTAATAAATGTCCATGAAATCTTCACAATTTATGTTCTTCTGCCATGGCTTCAGCCCGTCCCTCTGTTCAGAACAGAAAAAAATTTCAGGTTTCAGGAACCATATTTAAGACACATTAAAGTGGGGCGACATCAGAGGTAGGAAAACCAGCTGGTTAGACACTTTAGAAATTTAAGTGTCATTAAAAATTCATTAAGGGCAAGAACTGTGGTGGTGGTGTGTTGTTCATATGTGTTGTATTGTTCATTCTTTGTATAATTTGTGATATACAGTATAGGTTCATAGTTATTTTATGCCACTTGTGGAACATAGCAGAAAACATAAGTAATGGATAAGCAAATGAATTATCCTTATTGTTGAAAGAAAGACAGCTGAAGACCTAGACTACTGTGGTGGCAGTGAAAAATCAAAAGACTGGAAGAAGATGGGGCATAGTGTTAGAGGGCTAAATAAAGGATTAATGTGGAATGCACCAACAAAAAGAGAGTTAAACAGACTCCAAAACTGAACACTGTGGAAACTAGAGAAAAGAAGGTGATGATACGTAGCATTTAAGAAGGGAATGTGTGTTTGTTTTCTTTGAGGGGAGAGCTACACAAGGGTATAGCTGATATCATTAGGTATTGGAGCAAGAGCTCATTGGAAAATACCTATAGGCTATGGGATTTTAAAAATGTAAATGGGAGCTGTTTGCATGTGATTGATTAAATCATTACGTAGATGGATTCTAAGATTAAATTTTTGTGGATGTCTTCTGATGAGACTAAGAATAAGCCCAGTTATATCATTTTAGGTTTTTTCAAAAATTGAATCTCTGTTTAAACTGTGCTTTATTAAGAATAAATTCTATCAGGAATGCCAGTAATCTGTCCACATTTTTCATTGCAATGGAGTTTTGCTTGAATTAGGCTACCAGAATTTTACTATGAATATTTTTATTATGATAGGATTTGTGGCACATTTGAAGCCATTATGGCAAACTCAATTTAGAAGAAAGTTATAAAGAGGAAGGCAAAAATTATTTTAAAGGTTACATTTAGAGACAAAATGACATAGTTGCAGGACAATAGCAATAGAAAATCTTACAAGTTGATTCTCTAAATAGCAGCCACTGTTGGCAAGCCAACAAATAATCACATCTGTAAGGTCTGGAAAGAGTTACTGGTTTTATTTCATTGTTTTTAACCTCAGTTCCATCCACAGGTAACAGTAGCACCATCAGTCACATGTTCTAAATATTTGAAAATTGGAAAAGGATTCTAGAAATTATGTCATTCATTTTATAGTTGTATGGAAAATTTGCTGTAGCACTGAAAACCTCATAGCCAGTTAATGGTTAGACAAAGACTAATTAATAAATATTTCTCTTGATTCCTGGTCCAGTACTTGTCCTACAATTAGGACAAATAAAACCCTCGTTCTTTAAATGTGATTTTTTTTCTGAGCCTTGGTCAATAATTTTATTTATGCCCATGATATAAGAACTAATAGGTAAGTACCATTTTCTTTTATTAACATTTGTATATGTAGTACATTTATCAAATAACCTAATTGTATTATTTTAGTGATGAGAAAAGACAAATGATTCATCTGTCTTAAATTTAAACAGTCATTATTTTTAGGGAGATGTTAGTAAATTTTGTTTGGGGAAAAATGAGTGTTTTTTAAAAATGATCTTTCTTTTTAATCCTTTGTAAACAGCAAGAAGTTGAGAAGTTTACAGACCTAGAGAAACTCTACCTCTACCTTCAGCTGCCTTCTGGTCTCAGCAATGGAGAGAAAAGGTATATCTATTCTTATCTTTGCTATTATTATGCTGTTTACAGGATGTCCCTAGGATATATGTGAGGTGTGTATGTTTTGGTTGTTATGGTTTTTGCAATATTCCTGAAATCATTAGAAAACATACTGGCAAAACAATACATCATTTTAGTCTTTGATGATATTTGGTTAAGTATTTACTTGCAGTTTTTGCTAATTTATTTGTGCAACTGGGTAAATGCTATGACATGCAATTTGGGTTTGTTTCATAGACAGATGAATATATGTTTATGCAGTGTGAGGGATTGTGAAAATTGAACAGAAAACCAAAGAATAAACAGATCAGTATCATAAGGAATAATGTACAAAAGTTTTTTTAGGTACTATCAGGTAAACACATCATAGAATCTAAAACAGAAATTAAAGTGAAATTGCCTGTATGAAGCATGAATTCATAAATGTAAGGTGTGTTAAGTGCTTGGGGTATTACTATAGTTTCATCATTAAAAATTATAGAAAATGTGGAGAGAAGTTGTTCATTCAGTCATTGTAATTTTTAAAAGTTTCCTTAACCTTTTAAGTATTTCTCAGAATTCATTTCATTCATATAAATTATGCTTATTCTATTTTTTTAAAACTGTATATAGAAATAAATGAAATGAAAATTATTTGAGTTTTATCTTTTTTTCCCTCAGACCAAATTTATAACTGTTTTAATCATGTTATGTCCTAGATACTTGCTCAGTGTTTTTGAAATAAATTATTCTTACAGATAGCTGAGATGGATGTCAGAATCAGTAGAGCAGCTTCCCTTGTCCTATCTTTGGTGTCCATTTCGGTATTTATTTATAAGTAATACTTCCATATAGTAAATCTTACAATGTTTAATGGATGTGTCAGCCTATGACAGCGGGCCTGGCTTTAGGAAGGATTGTAGGGGGAGATTTGTCTGTTCAGGAGCTCTCTGGTGCGAATTCCATTCTGGAGCATAGAATGCTTTAGTAAATTTCCAAGTAGTTATATATTTATATATATATGTGTGTGTTTATGTATATTTATATATATGTGGATATATGTGTGTATATATGTGTATATATATATTTGAGAATGCTGAGCAAATAGAAATAAGCAATTTTTGTATAATTTTGTTTTAAAATTTGATGATTTGGTAAGTGTAGGCAAATGAACAGGCAAGTACATGAGCAAATATCCACTTAAATGTGATATTTGACCAAAACAAATACTTTGTCAGTGCTCCATCACCTGCATAGGGAGGGATGGAGCAGGGCAGTAACTTCAGTCTTATACTAGCTGTAGAAAACAGCTTACAGGCCGGGCGCGGTGGCTCAAGCCTGTAATCCCAGCACTTTGGGGGGCCGAGGCCAGCAGATCACGATGTCAGGAGATCGAGACCATCCTGGCTAACACGGTGAAACCCCGTCTCTACTAAAAAATACAAAAAACTAGCCGGGCGAGGTGGCGGGCGCCTGTAGTCCCAGCTACTCCGGAGGCTGAGACAGGAGAATGGCGTAAACCCGGGAGGCGGAGCTTGCGTCAGTGGAGATCGCGCCACTGCACTCCAGCCTGGGCTACAGAGCGAGACTCCGTCTCAGAAAAAAGAAAAAGAAAACAGCTCACAACGATAGCTGGACAATTATCTACTAGAGTTCCTAAGTTTGGTTTGGTCGTTTATAGTGTATTTGCAAACAGTTCTTTAGTGGAAAATTTAGGCCTTGCTCAAAAATTATTAACGAATTGCTGTCTGGTCAGCTAAAACATGTTTTTATTCTATTAGTGATCAGAATGCCATGTCATCTAGTCGGGCACAACAAATGCATGCCTTTTCCTGGATTCGGAATACCCTAGAGGAACATCCGGAGACTTCACTGCCCAAGCAGGAAGTCTATGATGAGTACAAGTAAGTACTATGTGTAATATGGCATGCTGATATATTGAAGAGGTAAAATACTATACTTGGCCATAGTGACTTGTTTTATTATTGGTGAATATCAAGCTGGTATATGGGAATTACACTTAGAAATCTCTTAAGATTCATTTCAGCTCTAAGCTTCTGTAGTAGCATGTGTAATAAAGGACAGGATTAATGAATAAAAGGATTTCTGTAGAATTCTTCAGGATAACAGGAGGGAGGTCGGAGAGTACAAGGACAGTGGTATAGGATTGGTGAATAAAAGGATTCCTATAGAATTTTTAAGTATGATAGGAGGTGTATATCTGGGGTTAGAGAGTGGAAAGCAATAAATAAATCAATACTTAAGGAAAAACTAAAACATGATTTTTCACTTGGACTTTTTAAAGGCCGTTTTCATGAATCTAAAAGTCTTCTAATTCTTCTCCATACCAAAGAATATTGTATATTATTTATCAAGGACAAGAGAGTTCAGTGACTTGCACATATTAGACACTCAAATTAGGTTGCATTTACAATTTATTTAAATCCAGGATACAAAAATATAGAGGCTGATGAGCCCTTTGGGTTAGAAAAAGGTTAATAGGTGCTAAATATAGTCTCATTTAGCATTTTTATAATTGATTTGGAAGGAGGAATTTATTCCAGCAGAGTAAATAAAACCAAATTTGGGGGCATATTGAAATGTCAAACCGACAAGCATTAATGTGTTGTACTTACAAATTTGGGGGGGAAAGTGTCAAATAAGTGCTATTGCTAACCAGTATAAGGTAACGCAAAGGAAATTGTACTTACTGAGATTATTGGTATCTATTCACAATTCTTACTACCTCACCAAAAGAAATATAATGGAGCTAGAAGAAAGTCTAGATAAAAATATCTGAAATGATCAAGAGAACAAAGTTAAACTGAAGAACTCTAGATTTATTTTCTCTTTATAAAGGTTAAAACTGAGAGTGCATGTGATCCAACTTGTTCATTCATTCAGTCTACAGCAATCCATTGAATACCTATATGCCAGACCCTGTGATAAGTTCTCAGGATACAATTGTAAACAGACACAGCCCTTGCCCTTATTAAGCATACACATACACACACAGACACTTAGAGTAAGCATGGATTCTCCATTAAATTCAAGTTAGTTAAAATAGAACCCTCTGAAACTTCAAAGCAGCAAATTTGAATTCAGTAAAAGGTTATAGAAATCAGGTAAATTTGTATGATACGTTGAAACTCTGGATTGAAGATCAAGAGAATAGATTCTGTCATTAAACTTGTGTGAGGTAGGCAAGTATTTTAACCAGTCTTTGTCAGTTGGTTCATCTATAAAATGAGGCACTTGAAGATGTACGAGGTTTCTTTTTTGTTTGTTTGTTTGTTTTTTGAGGCAGGGTTTAACTCACCCAGGCTGGAGTGCAATGGAACGATCACAGCTCACTGCAGGTTGAACTCCCACCCCTACCCCCCCAGGCTCAAGCAATCCTCCTGCCTCAGCCCTCTGAGTAGCTACTACTATAGGCACGCATCACCATTCCCGGCTAATTTTTGTTTTTGTTTTTTGTAGAGACGGAGTTTTACCATTGCCCAGGCTGAGGTTTCTTTTAGCTCCAAAATTCTAAAAGTTTTCTGAAGTAGGGAATGTTAAAGGACTAATTATCCAAAGATGTCTTGCTGGTTTTCCAAAGGGCACATTGGGCAAATAAATGTGTGACGTTTCCATAACAGACTAATGAGGGAATACAGGGTATTCATGTAGTTTTTGAAGTGATGACTTTCCTCTGCACCATCCTTCGTATTACCTTAGAGACAGCATGCTGCATTTGTGGAAGGGTGATCCTGGCCCATGAAAGCAGTCCTTATATTCCTGAAAGTTTTCTGCCTTTGGCAAGACATGGTTATGTTTTCCTATAATATTTGAATTTTTCCTTGAAATCTTTTTCATAGATTCCCATCAATTCTTATGATTTTTTTTTCTAAAAAAAGTTAAAGGATTTTTTAAACAAAAGAGACCCAAAACATCACATTGTTTGGGAGTAGTGAGAACTCCAATTTTGAGCAATTAATTTACAGTTCAGTAGAGAGCAACAGAGATAAAAGAAAGTCATTTAGATAGGCTACAGTTTAAAAAGGCATTAGTAGGTAAGGGAGAGTTTTTATAATAGCATGATTAGGAAAGAAATGCCAGTGTGTTCATGGAATTGGAGATAATTATGCTAATAATAATTAATAGCGTACTATACACAAAATATCTGAGTCTGGGCATTTCAGTTCAAAAAATTTCACTATTTCACTTATTTATTGTAGTATTCCCCATAGTATTTCCACATAGTAGGCACTAATTTCATAATAAGAGTGATTAGAGTGGAACCTGATCCCTGAAAGTGATAATAAAATTTGTGTTGTAACAGACCTTGTAGGTCTTCCACTGTGTTCCTATCCTCTTTTTATAGATGAAAACCTTGAAACCTAGAGAAGTTAAGTGACTCTACCAGTGTAACAAAACTAGTGAGGGGCAGATCTAAGACTAGAACTCAGGAGTTCATGTGTGAGTTCATAATAGGTTAAGAAGGTATGCTTGTTAAAGTTGAGTAATATCAAATTGAGTGGGTAGAAAACATTGGACAAGTAGTTAGAAATACTGCTTATATTATTTGGCCAGGACTTCCACTTAGTGTGGATAATAAATAAGCTGTTCAGAGTATGAATTAGTTTACATATGGTTAGTATACATGGGTACAAATAATATGGTTATTGTAAGAGACATAGCATAATAACATGACATGTTCTAGGAAGAAAGAATGTTGGTGTTTCCATAGAATTATAGCATGTAGAAGCTTCAAGTTGTTCTGTTATTTGATTGTACATTGCCTAAAACCATAATTTGCCATTTAGATTTAAATAATTTGAAAGAGATTAAAAAATGTAGAAACACTACAGAAAGGCAAAATGTAGATCAAAGTATTAGAAAATAGTTAAAAGTTTTACAATTTTGTTGTCTAAAGACAACTAAATAGAATATAACTATATATTTTAAGAACAAGAGTTTTAAATCACAGGAGAGATTTCAGTTAGACACACAATCATTAGGCACTCATTATCCTGTTTAGAGTGCTTAAATGAAATTTCCCGAATAAAAACTTAACATAGAATGATCAGTCTTAAACTGATTCTGTTCTCAATATTCAATGAAAGAAATGATGTTATTAATATGAAGTATCCTTTTAAGTTATTCCTGTTGTGTATGGACCCTTTTATAATTCATTTCAGTGTATTTAGATGTATTTGTGTGAAAATCCTTTAATAGTCATTAAAAGTAAAATCCCTTTGAGGAAAAAAATGAAGATGTAATCTCAGACAGTAAAGACTGGCTTCTTTTAACTGTGTTTTCATGCTAAATTAAGATAATACAAATAAAAAGCTTTAAGGAGCTTTCAGTATGCAAAGACAGTTTAATTTACAAATGATTTTGGGCTTTTTTGTTTGTTGAAGCTTTTGAATTCTAATATTTATGTCTTCAGGAAAATTATTAGTGCATTGATTTTTACACTGTTTTTCTAATTGTAAAATGTATATTCATCATGAAAGTTTGGGCAAATAGTTATAAATGTATAAAGAAGAAATACAGCACCTGTAATCTCACTATCTGAAAATAACCATCTGGTTTTATTTCCTTAATAGTTTTCCTAATGCCTTCTTTAATGTATACATTTTGTTATTTAACCAAATTTGGCCCCACTGTTTATGCAGTTCTTGGGTGAGAGGGTAGTTGCAAACAGTAATGCAGTGAACATCCTTGGCTGTATAATGTAAATTATCAAAATTGGGATTGCTGGCTAAATATTGTTATTTATTATTCACTAAATGCATTTCCTTCTGATATGTTTGTTCTAGCCTTTTACATGTCCATTTCTTAATGATTATAAATCTTTATATATTAAAGACATAAATATTAAAACATAAATGTTTTTTCAAGATTGCTGTTTGTTAATTTTAATTTTTAAATAAGTAGTCTGATCTGTACACTTTTGTCACAGCTTGTAACATTACTATTATGCTTAGAAAAAACTTCTCCGTGCCACCAGCTGCTGAATACTCACATATATTTTTCCTAGGCACTTTTTCATTTTATTCTTTATATATAAGCCTTGAGTCTATCTGTGATTTATTTTAGTGAATGCTATTAGATAAGGTACTTACTTTAATTTTTTCTAAATGGTTAACTAATTATCCCAGCTTTTTTATTGAATAATTTTTCTGTCTTAACACTAATCTATAATGTACCTTACTAAAGTCTTCTGGATTCAGTTTTCTTCCTTTATGTTCTCTGTTCTTATGGTAATACTCTACTACTTAGATATTTTAGCTATTACATGTTTAAATAGCTGACAGGACCAATATTTCCTCCTTATACCTCTTTTTCACAAGTTTTCTTGGTTTTATTTTCTGACCAGTTAATTTTTTTTTATAGGAAGTTGCAAATCACTTTTCTGATTTTAAAAAGGAAACTCTAAGGGGATTTTAATTCAAACAAATTAACTGAAAATTTTAGAAAAAATTAACTACAGACTAGAAATATGTTTCTTAATTTACATGTTTCTTTCATGCCCTTCAGTAATGTTTTGCCTTTTTTCCCTCAATTAAGTTCACTTACTTTCTCATTTAACATATTCCTTGGTAATTTCTATTATTCATATTGTAGAAAATGTTTTACTATTTGTTTTGGTTTATAGGAACTTCCTAGATTTCTGTTATTTTTACGTTGTACATCTTATATTTACTGAATTTTGTTTAGTCCTTATTTTTCAGTTGTTACTTTTGACTTTTCTAGGTAGTTTATGCTGTGTATCTTCTTCATTGTCTTTACTTTGTTATTACATTTAATAGACTTTCCTTCCACTTTTGCATATAGCAGTGATAGGCATCATTTCCTCTTACAGTAAGTTCACCGATGTTAAGTATGTATCACTTACAGTTGACCAAGACTTTATTTTCTTTTTTTGATTGAATTGAATATTCATTAAATATTTTGGCATCCAAGTGAGATTATTTTGCAGTGCTTCTTATTTGACCTGTTGATGTGATATAGTTTATAAAGATATTACTTAATATAGGCCGGGCACAGTGTCTCATGCCTGTAATCCCAACACTTTAGGAGGCCAAGCCAAGAGGATCACTTGGGGCCAGAAGTTTAAGACCAGACTGGGCAACAAAGCAAGACTCTGTCTCTACAAAAAATTAGCCGGGCATGGTGGTGTTGCCCCGGTATTCCTAGCTATATGAGAGTCTGAGTTGGAGGACTGCTTGAGCTCAGGAGGTGGAGGCGGCAGTAAGCCATGATCGCACCAATGCACTCCAGCCTGGGTGACAGAGTGAGATCCTGTCTCAAAAAAAAAAAGATACCTAATACAAACTTTTATTTCTAGAATGAATGTCCTCCTCATGTCAAGATGTGTTATCTTGTAGTGTACCATTGAGCTGTTTTCAGGTATATTATTTAGGAACTTTGCATCTATATTCATAAATGAATTTGGTCTGTAATTTTCTTTCTTTTTATGCTATCTTTGTCAGGTTTTGATATCAGGGTTAGGCCAGCTTTGCAAAATGAATTGGAACTCTTTCCCTAATTTTCTGTGCTCTGGAACAGTTTATATAGCATGGGACTTATTTGTTCTTGAAAGTTTTAAAGAACTCAACTACAAAACCATCTAGGCCTGGAGCCTTTGTTGGAGGTAATTCTTTGACAATTTTTTGTGTTTTACACTGGTTAGGTTTTTACTTTATTCGTTGATTTTGGTCATTTGTTTCTCTCATAAATTTAATATATTTTGTATCTTATATGCTTTTTGATATTTCTAGTTTTGTACATTGAATTTTCCTCTTTTTTCAAATTTCACTTAGCCTAATTTTTTTTTATTTTTATTTTGTAGACAAGTAAAATCTGATATGTTTTATTTTCTTGTCTGTTTTTTTTTTTTTAATTTATTAGGTGCTTTTATTTTTGTTCCTTCTAGTTTTCTTGGGTTTTTTTCTTACTCTTTAAATGGAATGCTTAACTTTGTTTTCATTCTTTCACATTTAAGATAGGAACATTTATATCTATGAATTTGCCTCTCATTATAGTTTTGGCTATATTCCATTTGATATGCATATGAGTTGTTATAATTGCCATTATTTTCCAACAGTGTGGAATTATTGGTTTGCTTTTTTCTTTGACCTAAATTAGAAGTTTGTTTTCTTTTTAAATTTTTCATGTGTTTGAGGGTTTATTTCATTTTGTTTTGTTTTACACTTTCTTATTTTTAGTTTTATTAAATTGTGGTCAGAGAATGGGGCTGAGTTTCTGATATTTTTATTGAGATTTACTTTCAATCTAACAAATTATCAATTTTTAAAATATTTTGAATTCTCTTTCTATAGCTCTTTATATTCCATTGATTCCACTAAATCAACTTTTTAATATTTTTCAAATTCTGCAAAAAATTCTTTTTGTCTGTTTACTCAGTTGAAGATGAGCAATGTGTTAATCTCTCACAAAAATGATGTGAGAAATTCTTCATCACAGTTCCTTGCTGTATTTTTTATGAGTTTTGCTTTACAAATGTTAGGACTGTTTAACACAAAAGTTTCATGATTCTATATCCTTAGTAGAGTTTCAAGAAAATTAATTTTAGCCAAATACAAGTACATTTAAGAAAATTAACTATATTACAGGATAGAGAGTCTTCAGCTACCATTTACAAATGGCTTAGGAAAATCTTTACAAATTGTATCCTGAGAGAAGCAGCCACATGTTGTACCATGGCCAAAAAGATAAACCATAGGAAACACCATCAAAAAAATATCAAAACCAGAAATGTTCCACCCTTCTACAAAACCATGATAATGCCAGATACCTCAGCCTGAACTATGCCAGGCAGACACTGCAAGATCTTTATGAATTCCTAGTTTTAGGAATACCATTACTTTTTTTAGATCTCTTCACTTTGTATTCATTGCCATCATCACCTACCCTGGGGGACCGCTTTGTTTTCAGGGCAGTGTCCTCTCCAACTTCCTGTTATAAAAATTTTCAGACATAATAGAAATGTTAAAAGTATATTGTAAGATATCCATATTCCTAAGTGTTTCACATAGGTTCAATAGTTTTTTTCCTATACCATTTGTAAGTAAGTTGTGGATATGATATTTCTCCTGAGAATAAGGACAATCACTTTTATAATACTTTGATTACATCTAAGAAACTTAACATGAGTTCTATATAATTCATCTATTACCTGATTTGGAGCCTTTTTTTTTTTTTTTTTTGAGGTGAGTCTCACTCTTGTCACCCAGGCTGGAGTACTGTGGTGCGATCTCAGCTCACTACAATCGTTCAAGTGATTCTTCTGCCTCAGCCTCCCCAGTAGCTGGGACTACAGGCATGGGCCACCATGCCTAGCTAATTTTTATATTTATTGTAGAGATGCATTTCACCATGTTGGCCAGGCTGGTCTTGAATTCCTGACCTCAAGTGGTACACCCACTTCGGCCTCCCGAAGTGTTAGGATTACAGGCGTGAGCCACTACGCCTGGTCCTGTTTTTAACATAGGAAAAAATAAGTTACTCTTCTGATCCATAAACATGGGGTATCTTTTTGTTTACTTAGATCTTTAATTTCTTTCAAGGATGTGTACATCTTAAACTTCTTTTGCTAAATTTATTTCTAAATATTTTTGATTGAAGTGGAATTATTTTTAATATCATTTTTTGATTAGTTGTTGCCAACATATAGAAATAAGAATGATTTTGTATATGTTGCTCACCTTTATTAGCTCTAATTATAGGTTTTAGTGTATTTCTTAGGATTTTTTTTATATATTTCATCTGAAAATCGAGATAATTTTACCTCTTCCTTTCTAATCTGGATGTCTTCTCATTTATTTTCTTGTCTGATTGCTGTGGTTAGAACCTTTAGTATAATGTTGAATAGAAATGGTAAGAATGGACACCCCTTCCTTGTCTTTTGCCTGAAGAGGAAAGCTTTCAGTCTTTTGCCATTAAGTATGATATTATCTATGGGTTTTTATAGATAGCCTTTGTTAGGTTAAGGAATTTCCATTTTGTTACTAGTTTGTTGGATATCTGTCAAACATTTTTTCTGCATTCTATTGAGATGATTATATCAGAGGTTTTTTAAATGAACCAAATATAGTGTATTATTATTTCTGTATGTTGTACCTATCATGCATTTCTGGGGTAAATCACACATAGTCATGACATCTAATCCATTATGTATGCAGCTGGTTTCAATTTGACAGTCTTTTGTTAAGGATTTTTGCATCTGAGGGATATTGGCCTGTGGTTTTCATTCTCAGAATGCTTTTACCTGATTTTGGTGTCGGGATAGTGTTGGCCTTAATATAATGAGTTTAGAAGTATTCCCTTCTAAACTATGAAAGAGTTTATGAAAGATTGATTACAATTCACCAGCTAAACCATCTTGGTCTGGGCTTTTCTTTGTAGGTACTTTTTAAGTTACTAATTCAATCTCTGTTACTGGTCAGGTTATCTATTTCCTTTTGAGTCTATTTTAATAGTTTGTGTTCTAGAATTTGTCTCTTTCACATATATTATCCAATTTGTTGTCATACAGTTTTTCATAGTATTCCCTAATAGTACATTTTGTTCAAAGTCAGTAGTAATACTTCTTTTTCATTCCTGATTTTAGTTATTTGCGTCTTCTCTCTTTTTTTTTTTAAAACTTGGACAGCTGAGCTAAACGTTTGTTAGTTTTTTTTGTTTGTTTGTTTTATACTTTAAGTTCTAGGGTACATGTGCATAACGTGCAGGTTTGTTACATATGTATACATGTGCCATGTTGGTGTGCTGCACCCATCAACTCGTCAGCACCCATCTACTCATCATTTACATCAGGTATAACTCCCAGTGCAATCCCTCCCCCCTCCCCCCTCCCCCTGATAGGCCCCGGTGTGTGATGTTCCCCTTCCCGAGTCCAAGTGATCTCATTGTTCAGTTCCCACCTATGAGTGAGAACATGCGGTGTTTGGTTTTCTGTTCTTGCGATAGTTTGCTGAGAATAATGGTTTCCAACTTCATCCATGTCCCTACAAAGGACACAAACTCATCCTTTTTTATGGCTGCATAGTATTCCATGGTGTATATGTGCCACATTTTCTTCATCCAGTCTGTCACTGATGGACATTTGGGTTGATTCCAAGTCTTTGCTATTGTGAATAGTGCCGCAGTAAACATATGTGTGCATGTGTCTTTATAGCAGCATGATTTATAATCCTTTGGGTATATACCCAGTAATGGGATGGCTGGGTCATATGGTACTTCTAGTTCTAGATCCTTGAGGAATCGCCATACTGTTCTCCATAATGGTTGAACTAGTTTACAATCCCACCAACAGTGTAAAAGTGTTCCTATTTCTCCACATCTTCTCCAGCACCTGTTGTTTCCTGGCTTTTTAATGATTGCCATTCTAACTGGTGTGCGATGGTATCTCATTGTGGTTTTGATTTGCATTTCTCTGATGGCCAGTGATGATGAGCATTTTTTCATGTGTCTGTTGGCTGTATGAATGTCCTCTTTTGAGAAATGTCTATTCATATCCTTTGCACACTTTTGGATGGGGTTGTTTGTTTTTTTCTTGTAAATTTGTTTGAGTTCTTTGTAGGTTCTGGATATTAGCCCTTTGTCAGATGAGTAGATTGCAAAAATTTTCTCCCATTCTGTAGGTTGCCTGTTCACTCTGATGGTAGTTTCTTTTGCTGTGCAGAAGCTCTTTAGTTTAATTAGATCCCGTTTTTCAATTTTGGCTTTTGTTGCCGTTGCTTTTGGTGTTTCAGACATGAAGTCCTTGCCCATGCCTATGTCCTGAATGGTATTACCTAGGTTTTCTTCTAGGGTTTTTATGGTATTAGGTCTAACATTTAAGTCTCTAATCCATCTTGAATTAATTTTCATATAAGGTGTAAGGAAAGGATCCAGTTTCAGCTTTCTACTTATGGGTAGCCAATTTTCCCAGCACCATTTATTAAATAGGGAATCCTTTCCCCGTTTCTTGTTTTTCTCAGGTTTATCAAAGATCAGATGGCTGTAGATGTGTGGTATTATTTCTGAGGACTCTGTTCTGTTCCATTGGTCTACATCTCTGTTTTGGTACCAGTGCCATGCTGTTTTGGTTACTGTAGCCTTATAGTATAGTTTGAAGTGAGGTAGCGTGATGCCTCCAGCTTTGTTCTTTTGACTTAGGATTGTCTTGGAGATGCGGGCTCTTTTTTGGTTCCATATGAACTTTAAAGCAGTTTTTTCCAATTCTGTGAAGAAAGCCATTGGTAGCTTGATGGGGATGGCACTGAATCTATAAATTACCTTGGGCAGTATGGCCATTTTCACGATATCGATTCTTCCTATCCATGAGCATAGAGTGTTCTTCCATTTGTTTGTGTCCTCTTTTATTTTGTTGAGCATTGTTTTTCAGTTCTCCTTGAAAAGGTCCTTCACATCCCTTGTAAGTTGGATTCCTAGGTATTTTATTCTCTTTGAAGCAATTGTGAATGGGAGTTCATTCATGATTTGGCTCTCTGTTTGTCTGTTACTGGTGTATAAGAATGCTTGTGATTTTTGCACATTAATTTTGTATCCTGAGACTTTGCTGAAGTTTCTTATCAGCTTAAGGAGATTTGGGACTGAGACAATGGGGTTTTCTAAATATACAATCATGTCATCTGCAAACAGGGACAATTTGACTTCTTCTTTTCCTAACTGAATACCCTTGATTTCTTTCTCTTGCCTGATTGCCCTAGCCAGAACTTCCAACACTATGTTGAATAGGAGTGGTGAGAGAGGGCATCCCTGTCTTGTGCCAGTTTTCAAAGGGAATTTTTCCAGTTTTTGCCCATTCAGTATGATATTGGCTGTGGGTTTGTCATAAATAGCTCTTATGATTTTGAGATACGTTCCATCAATACTGAATTTATTGAGAGTTTTTAGCATGAAGGGCTGTTGAATTTTATCAAAGGCCTTTTCTGCATCTATTGAGATAATCATGTTGTTTTTGTCTTTGGTTCTGTTTATATGCTGGATTACGTTTATTGATTTGCGTATGTTGAACCAGCCTTGTGTCCCAGGGATGAAGCCCACTTGATCATGGTGGATAAGCTTTTTAATGTGCTGCTGGATCCGGTTTGCCAGTATTTTATTGAGGATTTTTGCATCGATGTTCATCAGGGATATTGGTCTAAAATTCTTTTTGTTGTGTCTCTGCCAGGCTTTGGTATCAGGATGATGTTGGCCTCATAAAATGAGTTAGGGAGGATTCCCTCTTTTTCTGTTGATTGGAATAGTTTCAGAAGGAATGGTACCAGCTCCTCCTTGTACCTCTGGTAGAATTCAGCTGTGAATCCATCTGGTCCTGGACTTTTTCTGGTTGGTAGGCTATTAATTATTGCCTCAATTTCAGAGCCTGCTATTGGTCTATTCAGGGATTCAGCTTCTTCCTGGTTTAGTCTTGGAAGAGTGTGAGTGTCCAGGAAATTATCCATTTCTTCTAGATTTTCTAGTTTATTTGCGTAGAGGTGTTTATAGTATTCTCTGATGGTAGTTTGTATTTCTGTGAGGTCGGTGGTGATATCCCCTTTATCATTTTTTATTGCATCTATTTGATTCTTCTCTCTTTTCTTCTTTATTAGTCTTGCTAGCGGTCTATCAATTTTGTTGATCTTTTCAAAAAACCAACTCCTGGTTTCATTGATTTTTTGGAGGGTTTTTTGTGTCTCTATCTCCTTCAGTTCTGCTCTGATCTTAGTTATTTACGTTTGTTAGTTTTGTTAATATTTTCAAAAACCAATTTTGGGGCTTTTTTTTCTCTAATGTTTTTATATTTCCTATTATATTTCTTTTCACTAGAGTCTTTATTATTTCCTCCTTCTGCTTGTTTAGGAGTGAGTTTTCTCTTTTGTTTCTAGTTTCTTAACCTGAAAGATTAGGTTATTGATTTGACACCTTTCTTGTCTTTTAATGTAGGCATATGTCCCTATAAGTTTCCTGCTAAGCACTTCTTTGACTACATCCCATATATTTTGATATGTTATGCTTTCATTTTTATCTCAAGTATTTTCTAATTTCTCTTGTGAGTTTTTTGATCCATTGATTATGTAGGAATTTAATTTTCACATACTTGTGAATTTCCTTTTCCTTCAGTTATTGACTTCTAGCTTCTTTCCATTATGACCAGAGAAAATATATTGTGTGATTTCAGTTCTTTTAAATGTATTGAGTATGATCTATCCTGGAGAATATTCCATATGCACTTGGGAAGAATGTTTTTTGTGCTATTGTTGGGTGGAGGAGTGTTCTGTAGATGTCTTTTAGGTCTAGTTGGTTTATAGTGTTGATCAAGTCATCTGTGTTTATTGATCATCTGCTTATTTCTATAAATTATTGAATTGGAGCACTGAAGTCTCTGTTATTGCTGAACTGTCTTTTTTTTGTTTTATGTATTTTGGAGCTCTGTTGTTTGCTGCATAAAAGGTTATGATTGTTACAGCTTCCTGATGAATTGGCCATTTCATCTTAATGTCTTTGGTAACAGTTTTCTTCTCTGATATTAGTATAACCACTCCAGTTCTCTTTACTTTAGCCATGCTATATCTTTTCCTGTTCTTTTATTTACAGCCTATTTGTGTCTTTGAATGTAAGTATATATCTAGTATATAGACAACATATAGTTTGATGGTGTTTTATTTTAAATTCACCCTGCCTTTTAACTGGAGAATTTAATCCGTTTACATTTAATGTAATTACTGATAAACAAGGTTTACATCTGCCATTTTGTTATTTGTTTTCTATATGTCTTATGCCTGCCTTTGTTCCTCTGTATCAGGTGGGGTCCTTGAGGGAATCCACCACACAAGTGAAATAATGACAATTGTTTGTGATGAAGATTTGCAGAACACTCCAACTACTTTATTTCAGTGAACACAAGACTCCACTGGGAATAAGCGGTGTTAGTTTTCAAGGTTCCTAATGGGGAATGAGAGATCAGACTAGGGCAAGTTAAAATGGCACAAAGCTATTCTTACTGTAGTTGAGCCATTTTTCTTAAATAAATGCTCCCCAGTTTGCTGCAGGTCTTTGGTTAATTTCCAGAGGTTTTTCATTGTTTTATGGAGGAGTCAGTTTAGGAATTTTACTCTGCAATTCACTGATATCAACATACTAAATATTTTAAATCCCTAAATGTTGGTGGATCAGATAATGGTCAGTTCTAGTTGCCATGCTTTATTCAAAATTAACTAAAATGATCCAGTAAATGAAATAGCCATTTTAACCATAAGAAATAAAAACTATAAAAACATAGAAGATTAAAGCCTATATAAAGACTTTCTTATGGTCTGTAAAAAGCATAAACTATCAAAAAGACTCCTTCCAAATTGTATTTAATGTTTCCCTCTGCTACAGAAGAAAGCCCCAAAGCATTTATTTTTCAGGGGAAGAAGGACTTATACAGGGGAGAAAGATTGGACTTGGAAAGTAGCTATATGTATATAAATTTGAGTCCTAATTTATTTAGACATATACTGGGATTTGTATCCATGAGGAAGTCCTTAACCTTTAATGTTTGCCTACTATCCTTTTGTAAAATGGAAAAATATGCTTTTTTTAAGATTAAAAACTGTATATATGAACTAGCTGAAAAAAGCCATCAAGAAAGTAATCCCATTTTTGTTAGCCCCACACACACACACACACACAAGAAATCCTCAGAATACACTTAACCAAGGATGCAAAAGACCTCTACAATGAAAACTAAAAAACATGGATAAAAGAAATTAAAGAAGATACAAATAAATGAAAAGACATCCCATGCTCATAGATCAGAAGAATTAATATTATTAAAATTACCATACTACCCAGAGCAATCTACAGATTGAATGCAATTACTATCAAAATACTGATGGTATTTTTCACAGAAATAGAAAAAAAAGACCTTAAAATTTACATGGAAGCACAGAAGACCCAGAATTGCCAAAATAATGCTAACCAAAAAGAACAAAACTGGAAGGCTCACATGACCAGACTTCAAAATATACCACAAAGCTGTAGTAACCAAAACAGCATGGTGCTGGCATAAAAGCAGATATATAGACCAGTAGAACAGGATAGAGAATCCAAAAATTAATCCACATATCTACAGCCAACTGATTTTTGACAAAGACACTAAGAACACTCATTGGGGAAAGGACAGTCTCTTCAATAAATGGTGCTGAGGAAACTGGGTATACATATGCAGAAGAATAAAACTAACCTCTTATCTCTCACCCTACACAAAAATTAACTCAAAATGGATCAAAGACATAAATGTAAGACCAAAACTATAAAATTAGCAGAAGAAAACGTAGGAACTTCAGGACATTGGCCTGCGAAAAGATTTTATGAATGTGAGCTCAAAAGCACAGGCAACAAAAGCAAAAGTAAACCAATGGGATTATATCAGACCAAAAAGCTTCTGTACAGCAAAGAAAACAATCAACAGAATGAAAAGAAAACTCACAGAATGGGAGAAAATATTTGCAAACTATTCATCTAAACAGGGGATTAATATCCAGATCATTATATACAAGGAAGTCAGACATTTAAGCTGTGAAGAAAAATCTGATTGTTAAACGGGCAAAGGACATGAGTAGACACTTCTCAAAAGAAGACATACAAATGGCCATAGGTACATGGAAAAATGCTCAACATCACTAATCATCAGGGAAACACAGATAAAAACCACAATGAGGTATCATGTTACCCAGTTAGGATAGCTACTTTCAGAAAGACAAAAAATAACAAATGCTGGAGAGGATGCAAAGAAAAGGTAACACTTACACAGTGTTGGTGGGAATGTAAACTAGTACAGTAGTACAGTCACTATGGAGAACAGTATGGAATTTTTTTTTTTTTTTTTTTTTTTTTGAGACAGAGTCTCGCTCTGTCACCCAGGCTGGAGTGCAGTGGCATGATCTCAGCTCACTGCAAGCTCCACCTCCTGGGTTCACGCCATTCTCCTGCCTTAGCCTCCCAAGTAGCTGGGACTACAGGCACCCACCACCACGCCCAGCTAATTTTTTGTATTTTTAGTAGAGATGGGGTTTCACTGTATTAGCCAGGATGGTCTCAATCTCCTGACCTTGTGATCCACCCATCTCAGCCTCCCAAAGCGTTGAGCTTACAGGCATAAGCCACCACGCCCTGCGGATGTTTCTTAAAAATACAGAGAGGTGTACCAAGATGGCAAATAGAAACCTCCACTGATCATCCTCCCTGCAGTAACACCAAATTTAACAATTATCTACACACAAAAAATATATAAGAACCAGAAATCAGGTGAATGATCATAGTACCTGGTTTTAAGTTGAAAGAGGCACTGAAGAAGGTAGAAAAAAAAAGTCTTGAATTGCTGAGACCACCTCTCCCCCATCTCCCAGCACCTGTCACGGAGAATGAGTCCACTTGCAGGAGGGGGAGGGCAGTAGTTGTGGAACTTTGCATTGGAACTCAGTGCTGCCAACAGTGGGCAAAACTCAGCTGGCTCCCGTGGAAAGAGCATTCAGACCAGCCCTAGCCAAAGAGGAAATCTTTCATCCCAGTGGTTGGAAATTGAGTTCCCACAAGCCTCACCACTGTAGGCTAAAGTGCTCTGGAGTCCTAAATAAACTTGAAAAGCAGTCTAGACCACAAGGACTGCAGTGTATAGGCAACTCCTAGTGCTTTGCTGGGCTCCGAACCAGTGGACTTGGGGGGCATACCACCTAGTGAGACACCAGCCAGAGTGGCCAAGGGAGTGCCTGCATCAGCCTTCCCTCAACCTGAGGCAGCAAAGCTTGCAGCTCTGAAAGAACCCCTTCCTTCCACTTGAGGAGAGGAGAGGGAAACGTGCAGAGGACTTTATCTTAAAGCTTAAATACCAGTTCAGCCACAGTAGTATAGGATACCGGGTAGAGTCTTGAGACCCCATTTCAGGCTCTAACTCCCAGATAACATTTCTAGACACACCCTGGGCCAGAAGGGAACCCACTCTGTTGACAGGAAGGACCCAGTCTTGGCAGGATTCATCACTTGCTTACTAAAGAGCCTTTGGGCCCTGAATAATTAGCAGTGGTAACGAGGTAATACATGCCAGAGGTCTTAAGTGAAATTCTGAGACATGCTGGCTTCAAGTATGACCTAGTGTATTTACAGCTGTGGTGGCTACAAGGCAAGACTTCTGCTTGGAAAAAGCAGAGGGAAGAATAAAGCGGATTTTGTTTTGCTGCTTAGGTGCCGGCTCAGCCACAGTGGGGAAGACCACCAAGAGGGCTTTTGGGGTCCACGATTTCAGGTCTTGGCTCTTAGATGGTATTTGTCGACCTATGGTATTTGGCTCTTAGATGGTATTTCTCAAATAATCAAATTTATTGTTTATAATCAGATTTCTCAAATACCATCTAAGGATGAGAAATATTTGAAGGGTAAGTCCCAGATTTGAGAGCATTCACCACAAGCTGACTGAAGAGCCCTTGGGCCTTAAGTGAACATTGGCAGTACCCTGGCAGTACTCCCTGTGGGCCTGTGGTGGTGGACTTGGGGAAAGACTCCTCTGCCTGGGGAAAGGGGAAGGAAGAGTGGGAAGGACTTTGTCTTGTGGTTTGGGTGCCAGCTTAACCATAGTAGGATAAAGCACGAGGTAGATTTCTAAGGTTTCTGGATCCAAATCCTGCTCCTGGATAGCATCTCTGGACCCACCTAGGGTCTAGGGCAACTCACAACCCTGAAGGCAAGCACAAAAGACTGACTGGCTTCACAAACTGCTGATTGTAGAGCCCTAGGGCTTGCGTGAGAACATAAATGGTAGCCCTGTAGTGGTAACAGTGAGCCTTGGGCAATACCCAGTGCTATGCTTGTTTCAGACCTAACCCAGCACAGTCCCAGTAGTGATGGTCACAGGGCTGCTTGTGTCACCACTCCTCCAGCTCCAGGCATTTCAGCCTAGAGAGAGGGAGAGACTCCATTTGTTTGGGAGAAAATAAGGGAAGAGAACAAGAATATCTACATGCTAATGCACAGAATTCTTCCAGACCTTATCCAAGACCATCAAGGTGGTACCTCTGTGAATCTGGAAGAACCACGTTACTGAACTTGGGATGCCCCCAGATGCAGATACCTCTGCGGTGGCCAAAAACAGATCACAGCACAAAACTCCCTTCAAATACCTGCAAAGTCTTTTCCAGTAGGATGGGTACAAACAAGCCCAGACTGTGAACACTACAGTATCTAACTCTTCAGTGTCCACACACTGGTGAACATTCACAAGAATCAAGACCATTCAGAAAAACATGACCTCACCAAACAAACTAAATAAGGCACCAGGGACCAATCCTGGAGAGACAGAGATATGTGACCTTTCAAAAAGAGAATTCAGAATTGCCCTTTTGAGAAAGCTCAGATAAATTCAAGGAAACACAGAGAAGGAATTCAGAATCCTATGCAATAAATTTAACAGAGATCGAATAATTTTTAAAAAGCAAATTCTGGAGTTGAAAAATGCAATTAATACACTGAAGAATGCATCAGAGTCTCTTACTAGCAGAACTGATCAAAAAGAAAGAATTAGTGATCCTGACACAGGTTATTTGAACACACACAGTCAGAGGGAGAAAAAAAAATAACAACAACAACAAAAAATGAAACACACCTATAAGATCTAGAAAATAGCCCCCAAAAGCCAAATCTAAGAGCTATTGGCCTTAAAGAGGAGGTAGAGAGATAGGAATAGAAAGTTTATTCAAAGAGATAATAACAGAGAACTTCCAAAACCTAGAGAAAGATATAAATATCCAAGTACAAGAAAGTTACAGAAAACCAAGCAGATTCAACCCAAAGAAGACTACCTCAAGGCATTTATAATCAAATCCCTATCTGAGGACCTTGATAGACCCCTAGCTCTTGCCCTATACAAAAAGGTCAAGGATAAAGAAAGATCCTAAAAGCAGCAAGATAAAACAAGCAAATAACATACAACGGACCTCCAGTACATCTGGCAGCAGACTTTTCAGTGGGAACCTTGCAGGCCAGGAGAGAGTGTCATGACATATCTGAAGTGCTGAAGGGAAAAATCTGTCACCCTAGAATAGTATACCCAATGAAAATATCTTTCAAACAAGAAGGAAATAAAAAGATTTTCACAGACAAGCAAAAGCTTAGGGATTTCATTAACATCAGACTTGGCATACAAGAAATGCTAAACAGACTTCTTCAATCTGAAAGAAAAGGCTGTTGAGCAATAAGACATCATCTAAAGGTACAAAACTCAGTGGTAATAGTATATACACAGAAAAAAACACAGAATATTATAACACTGTAATTGTGGTGTGTAAACTACTCATAGTGGGGAAACTAATAGATGAACCAATCAAAAATAATAACTACACAACTTTTCAAGTCATAGTACAATAAAATAGAAACAACAAATTTTTAAATGGGGAGACAATATTTGAGTATAAAGGTTTTATTAGTACTCTTTTGGCATGTTTATGCAATCCAATAATTTGTCATCAGTTTAATACATTGTAAGATATTATCTGCAAGCCTCATGGTAACCTGAAATCTAAAAACATACAACAGATATACAGAAAAATAAAAAGTGGGAAATGAAAAGGCATTTCATAAAATTCAACATCCCTTCATGATAAAACCCTCAAAAAACGGCATAGAATGAACAGACCTTAACATAATAAAAGACATATATGACAGACCCACAGCTAGTATCATACTGAAAGAGGAAAAACTGAAAGCCTTTCCTCTAAGATCTGGAACATGACATGGATGCCCACTTTCACTACTGTTATTCAAATAGTGCTAGAAGTGCTAGCTAGAGCAATCAGACAAGAAAAAAGAAAAAGATGGCATCTAGACTGGAAAGGAAGGGTCAAATTATCCCTATTTATAGATGATATGATTTTATATTGGAAAAAACTAAAGCCTCCACCAAAAAACTGTTAGAATGGATAAATTCAGTAAAGTTGCAGCATACAATATCAACATACAAAAATCAGTAGCATTCTTATCTGCCAACTGTGAACAATCTGAAAAAGAAATCAAGAAAGTAATCCCATTACAATAGCTACAAATAAAATTAAATACCTAAGAATTGACTTAACCAAAGAAGTGAAAGATGTCTACAATGAAAATTATAAAACATTGATGAAAGAAATTGAAGGGGACACAGAATGTAAAGGCGTTCCATGTTCATGGATTGAAAGAATCGTTATTAAAATAGTTATACTACTACCCAAAGCAATCTACAGATTGAATGAAGTCTGTATCAAAATACCAATGATATTCTGCACAGAAATATTATAGAAAAAACTATCCCAAATTTATATTAAAAAGATCCAGAATAGCCAGAGGTATCCTAAGCAAAAAGAACAAAACTGGAGTAATCACATTACCTTCAGATTATACTGTAGAGCTGTAGTAACCAAAACAGCATGGTACTGGCATAAAAACAGACACATAGACCAATAGAACAGAATAGAGAACCCAGAAACAAATTCATACATCTACAGTGAACTGTTTTTTGTGGGTTTTTTTTTTTTTTTTTTTTTTTTTTGGAGATGCAGATGCAGTCTCACTCTGTCACCCAGGCTGGAGTGCAATGGTGCAATCTCAGTTCATCGCAGCCTCTGCCGCCTTGGTTCAGGCAATTATCCTGTCTCAGCCCCCCAAGTAGCTGGAACTATAGGCCCGCACCTCCATGCCTGACTAAATTTTTTTTTTTTTTTTTTTTTTGTATTTTTAGTAGAGATAAGATTTCACCATGTTGGCCAGGCTGGTCTTGGACTCCTGACCTCATTTGACCCACCAACCTCGGCCTCCCAAAGTGCTGAGATTACAGGTGTGAGCCACCGCACCCAGCCAGTGAACTCATTTTCAACAAAGATGCCACAAGCATACATTGGGGAAATGTATGGTCTCTTCAATAAATGATGCTGGGAAAACTGGATATCCTTATGTAGAAAAATGAAACTAGACCCCTATCTCTTGCCCTATACAAAAATCATATAAAAGTGGATTGAAGACTTAAATCTAAGACCTCAAACTATGAAACTACTGTAAGAAAACAGTAGGGAAACTCCAGGACATTGCACTGTGCAAAACTCTTGAGCAATACCCTACAAGCACAGGCAACCAAAACAGAAGTGGACAAATGGGATCACAGGCAGTTAAAAAGCGGCACAGCAAAGAAAGCAGTTAACAAAGTAAAGAGATAACCCACAGAATGAGAGAGATTATTTGCAAACTCTCCATCTGACAAGTGATTAATAACCAGAATATAGAAGGAGCTCAAACAACTCTATAGAAAAAAAAATCTAATAATTTGATTTAAAATGGGCAAAAGACCTATATAGACATTTCTCAGAAGACATACAGATGGCAAAAAGACATGTGAAAAGGTACTCAACATCATTGTTCATTAGAGAAATACAAATCAAAACAACAATATTTAATCTCACCCCAGTTCAAATGACTTTTATCAAAAAGACAGACAATAACAAATGATGGCAAGGATGTGGAGGAAGGGAAACCTTCATACACTGTTGGTGGGAATATAAGTTAGTAAAGCTACTGTAGAGAATAGTTTGGAGGTTCTTCAATAAACTAAAAATAGAGCTACCATAGGATCTAGCAATCCCACTGCTAGGTATATACCCAAAAGAAAGGAAATCTGGATATCAAAGAGATATCTGCACACCCATGTTTATCACATGGGATAACCGAGATTTGGAAGCAACCTAAGTGTCCATCAACAGATGAATGGATAAACAGAATGTAGCACATATGCAAGATGGAGTACTATTCAGGCATAAAAACAGAATGACATCATATCATTTGTAGTCACATGGATGGAACTGGAGGTCATTATGTTGAGTGAAATAAACCATTTACAGGAAGACAAACATATGTTCTCACTTATTTGTTGGAGCTGAAAATTAAAATAATCGAACTCATGGAGATAGAGTAGAATGATGGTTACCAGAGGCTTGGAAGGGTAGTAGGGGCATGGTAGTGAAGTAGGATGGTTGATGGATACAAAAACATAGTTAGATGGAATGAATAAGATCTAGTATTTGATAGTACAACAGGGAGACAATAGTAGAGAATAATTAAATTATACATTTTAAAATAATGAAAAGAGCCAAAATTGACTACATAATTGAAAGTAAAGCACTCCTCAGCAAATGTAAAAGGAGAGAAATTACAACAAACTGTCTCTCAGACCACAGTGCAATCAAAGTAGAACTCAGGATTAAGAAACTCACTCAAAACTGCTCAACTACATGGAAACTGAACAACCTGATCCTGAATGACTATTGGGTACATAAAGAAATGAAGGCAGAAATAAAGGTGTTCTTTGAAACCAATGAGAACAAAGACAGAACATACCACAATCTCTGGGACACATTTAAAGCAGTGTGTAGAGGGAAATTTATAGCACTAAATGCCCACAAGAGAAAGCAGGAAAGATCTAAAGTTGACACCCTAACATCACAATTAAAAGAACTAGAGAATCAAGAGTAAACACATTCAAAAGCTAGCAGAAGGCAAGCAGTAACTAAGATCAGAGCAGAACTGAAGGAGATAGAGCCACAAAAAACCCTTCAAAAAAATCAATGAATCCAGGAGCTCGTTTTTTGAAAAGATGAACAAAATTGCTAGACCACCAGCAAGACTAATAAAGAAGAAAAGAGAGAAGAATCAAATAGACACAATAAAAAATGACAAAGGGGCTATCACCACTGATTCCACAGAAATACAGTTGGCCTCCCTGAAGAGACCAATAATGGACTCTGAAATTGAGGCAATAATTAATAGCCTACCAACCAAAAAGAGTCCAGGACCAGACGGATTCACAGCCAATTCTACCAGAGGTACAAGGAGGAACTGGTACTATTCCTTCTGAAACTATTCCAATCATTAGAAAAAGAGGGAATCCTCCCTAACTCATTTTATGAGGCCAGCAGCATCCTGATACCAAACCCTGGCAGAGACACAACAAAAAAAGGGAAATTTAGACCAGTATCCCTGATGAACATCAATGTAAAAATTCTCAATAAAATACTGGCAAACCGAATACAGCAGCACATCAAAAAGCTTATCCACCATGATCAAGTGGGCTTCATCCCTGGGACGCAAGGCTGGTTCAACATATGCAAATCAATAAACGGAATCCAGCATATAAACAGAACCAAAGACAAAAACCACATGATTATCTCAATAGATGCAGAAAAGGCCTTTGACAAAATTCAACAGCCCTTCATGCTAAAAACTCTCAATAAATTAGGTATTAATGGGACGTATCTCAAAATAATAAGAGCTATTTGTGACAAACCCACAGCCAATATCATACCGAATGGGCAAAACCTGGAAGCATTCCCTTTGAAAACTGGCACAAGACAGGGATGCCCTCTCTCACCACTCCTATTCAACGTAGTGTTGGAAGTTCTGGCCAGGGCAATCAGTTAGGAGAAAGAAATAAAGAATACTCAATTAGGAAAAGAGGAAGTCAAATTGTCCCTGTTTGCAGATGACATGATTGTATATTTAGAAAACCCCATTGTCTCAGCCCCACATCTCCTTAAGCTGATAAGCAACTTCAGCAAAGTCTCAGAATAAAAAATCATTGTGCAAAAATCACAAGCATTCTTATACACCAGTAACAGACAAACAGAGAGCCAAATCATGAATGAACTCCCATTCACAATTGCTTCAAAGAGAATAAAATACCTAGGAATCCAACTTACAAGGGATGTGAAGGACCTTTTCTTTTTTTTTTTTTTTCTTTTTTTTTTTTTTTTTTTTATTTATTATTATTAAACTTCAAGTTGTAGGGTACATGTGCACAACGTGCAGGTTTGCTACATATGTATACTTGTGCCATGTTGGTGTGCTGCACCCATCAACTCGTCATTTACATCAGGTATAACTCCCAATGCAATCCCTCCCCCCTCCCCCCTCCCCATGATAGGCCCCGGTGTGTGATGTTCCCCTTCCCGAGTCCAAGTGATCTCATTGTTCAGTTCCCGCCTATGAGTGAGAACATGCGGTGTTTGGTTTTCTGTTCTTGTGATAGTTTGCTGAGAATGATGGTTTCCAGCTGCATCCATGTCCCTACAAAGGACACAAACTCATCCTTTTTTATGGCTGCATAGTATTCCATGGTGTATATGTGCCACATTTTCTTAATCCAATCTGTCACTGATGGACATTTGGGTTGATTCCAAGTCTTTGCTATTGTGAATAGTGCTGCAATAAACATACGTGTGCATGTGTCTTTATAGCAGCATAATTTATAATCCTTTGGGTATATACCTAGTAATGGGATGGCTGGGTCATATGGTACATCTAGTTCTAGATCCTTGAGGAATCGCCATACTGTTTTCCATAATGGTTGAACTAGTTTACAATCCCACCAACAGTGTAAAAGTGTTCCTATTTCTCCACATCCTCTCCAGCACCTGTTGTTTCCTGACTTTTTAATGATCGCCATTCTAACTGGTGTGAGATGGTATCTCATTGTGGTTTTGGTTTGCATTTCTCTGAAGGCCAGTGATGATGAGCATTTTTTCAAGGAGAACTGCAAACCACTGCTCAACAAAATGAAAGAGGACACAAACAAATGGAAGAACACTCTATGCTCATGGATAGGAAGAATTGATATCGTGAAAATGGCCATACTGCCCAAGGTAATTTATAGATTCAGTGCCATCCCCATCAAGCTACCAATGGCTTTCTTCACAGAATTGGAAAAAACTACTTTAAAGTTCACATGGAACCAAAAAAGAGCCCGCATTGCCAAGTCAATCCTAAGCCAAAAGAACAAAGCTGGAGGCATCATACTACCTGACTTCAAACTATACTACAAGACTTCAGTAACCAAAACAGCATAGTACTAGTACCAAAACAGAGATATAGACCGGTGGAACAGAACAGAGTCCTCAGAAATAATACCACACATCCACAACCATCTGATCTTTGGCAAACGTGACAAAAACAAGAAACGGGGAAAGGATTCCCTATTTAATAAATGGTGCTGGAAACCTGGCTAGCCATATGTAGAAAGCTGAAATTGGATCCCTTCCTTACACCTTATACAAAAATTAATTCAAGATGGATTAAAGACTTCAATGTTAGACCTAAAACCATAAAAACCCTAGAATATAACCTAGGCAGTACCATTCAGGACATAGGCATGGGCAAGGACTTCATGTCTAAAACACCAAACCAATGGCAATAAAAGCCAAAATTGACAAATGGGATCTAATTAAACTAACGAGCTTCTGCACAGCAAAAGAAACTACCATCAGAGTGAACAGGCAACCTACAGAATGGGAGAAAATTTTTGCAATCTACTCATCTGACAAAGGGCTAATATCCAGAATCCACAAAGAACACAAACAAATTTACAAGAAAAAAAAAAAAACATCAAAAAGTGGGCAAAGGATATGAACAGACACTTCTCAAAAGAAGACATTTATGCAGCCAACAGATACATGAAAAAATGCGCATCATCACTGGCCATCAGAGAAATGCAAATCAAAACCACAATGAGATACCATCTCACCCCAGTTAGAATGGCGATCATTAGAAAGTCAGGAAACAACAGGTGCTGGAGAAGATGTGGAGAAATAGGAACACTTTTACACTGTTGGTGGGATTGTAAACTAGTTCAACCATTGTGGAAGACAGTGTGGCGATTCCTCAAGCATCTAGAACTAGAAATACCATTTGACCCAGCCATCCCATTACTGGGTATATACCCAAAGGATTATAAATCATGCTGCTATAAAGACACATGCACACATGTTTATTGCAGCACTGTTTACAATAGCAAAGACTTGGAACCAACCCAAATGTCCATCAGTGATAGACTGGATTAAGAAAATGTGACACATATACATCATGGAATACTATGCAGCCATAAAAAAGGATGAGTTTGTGTCCTTTGTAGGGACATGGATGAAGCTGGAAACCATCATTCTGAGCTAACTGTCACAAGGACAAAAAAACACCGCATGTTCTCACTCATAGGTGGGAATTGAACAGTAGGAACACTTGGACACAGGAAGGATAACATCACACACCGGGGCCCGTTGTGGGGTGGGGGGAGGGGGGAGGGATAGCATTAGGAGATATACCTAATGTAAATGATGAGTTAATGGGTGCAGCACACCGACATGGCGCATGTATACATATGTAACAAACGTGCACATTGTGCACATGTACCCTAGAACTTAAAGTATAATAAAAAAAAAAAAACAGAAGAGTATAATTGGATTGTTTGTAACACAAAGAATAAATGCTTGAGGTGATGGATACCCCATTTACCTTGATATGATTATTACACATTGTATGCCTATATCAGAGAATCCCATTTACCCCATATATATATGTATATACCTAATATATGCTCACAAGAATTTTTTGAAAGAAAGGAAAGAAACAAACAAACGAACAAACATACTATCCTATGATCCAGCAGTCCTACTACTGAGCATTTAGCCAAAGGAAAGAAATCTGTATATCAAAGAGACATCTAACACCCCCATAGTTTACTGCAACACTATTCATTGTACCCAAGATAAAGAGTCAACCTAGGTGTCCAACAGATGAATGAATAAAGAAAATGTATATATACACAATGGAATACTGTTTGGCCAGTAAAAATAAAATCCTGTCACTTGCAGCAACATGAATGGATCTGGAGGTCATTATGTTAAGTAAAATAAACTGGGAACAGAAAGTTAAATACTGCACACTCTCATATGTGGATTAAAGTTCATTTCATAGAAGTAAAAGTAGAACAGAAGATACTAGATGCTGGGAAAGGAAGAGAGTGGTTAAAAGATACAAACTTAGAGCTAGATAGGAGGAATAAATTGTATAGCACTGAAAGATGACTATGCTTAACAGTAGTGTATACTTTCAAGTAGTGCAGAGGATATTGAATGTTCCCAACACAAATAAATGATAAAGGTTTAAGATGTTAGATATGCTAATTACCCTTATCTGTTCACTGAACGTAAGTCTACACTTTAGCTTTTTTAAATTCTTAGTTTCAAAACCACATGCTACTCTTCTCAGTTTTTTTTCATATTCTTTCCTCTGCATGAAATAAACCTGCCTCACCCTCCACCCACCCTAATACCCATATGATTAAATCTACTTGTTCTCTAAGGCCCAGTTTAAATCTACTTTCTCCATATAATATTAGATCCTTAGTTCTAGCTCAGGCTTGGCATTTTATTTACAGTACTCTATGTAACTTTTATGGGAAAGTAACATACACACAGAAAAATATACAGATAAGTTTACAGCTTGACAAATCTTTACAAAATGAATACCCTCGTTATTACCAGCATCCAGATTCAGAAACCAAACATTGCCATAATCCTTCCTGATACCCTCTTATATTCAACTCTCTTTACCAGCACCTCTGTCTTGTCAAGGGTAACTTCTGTCCTGGCTTCTAACGCCACAGGCTAGCTTTGCTTGTTTTTAAACATTACATGAATGAAATTACACAATATACTGTATTTCTTATCTGACTTTTTTACTCAGTATTTGTACAGTTTGCACAACTGTACAATGTTTGTAAAAATTATGCATTTTAGTTCATTCATTCACACTGCTATTTAGTATTCCACTTGTGAATAGACACCATAATTTCTTAGCTCATGCTACTGTGTACAGATATTATCCTTTTTTCCATTGTAGTTTTAACTTGCACTTCCCTGATGACTAATAAAGTTGAGTGCCTTTCTTATATGTTCTTGGGCCAATTGGGTATCATCTTCTGTGGAGAACCTATTTAAGTTTCTGTCCTTTTTTCTCACCTCTTCTATACATTCATTAATGGTAGGTAACTACATCTCACTCATTTTCTCCTAACACAGATTCTATAAGAATGTCATACTGTTTACATTACAGCTGTATGTATTGATTAAGATATTATGCAGGAAATTAAAATTGAGGGCTGATCAGTGTTCTTCAGAAGGAACTTTTGAAAATGTTGTAGTGCAGCCAGTCAACAAATATGTATTGAGTACTCATTCTACTTGAAATGCTACCTGAGTCATCAGTAAAGAACCACTTATTTAACTACAAACCATCTTACAAACCATTTTACAAACCATCTTTACCTCTCTCTTCCTTAGTTTTCTCATCTACAAAATGGTATGATTACATCAGATGACACTAGGGTCTCTTCGCTTTTTTGTTTTCATGTATGCAACCTTGTGAAAATTTTAATTTATCCTTTTACTAACATGATTTCAGAAATGTTCCCAACTATTGAAGAACTAAGTGTAGTAAAATTGGATCTGGATGGAAATGCAAAGAGAGATGGTTACTCGGGAATTTACTGGGTCAAGGCCCCTTCTTTCAATGTTTGTTAATTCTTAATCTATAGGTAGTTACTGTTGATAATCATAAATCTGAACATTTTATATGCAGTTAATTTTTTCTTTTTTTTTTTAATTTTTTTGAGATGGAGTCTCACTCTGTCGGCCCAGGCTGGAGTGTGGTGGCGCGATCTCAGCTCACTGCAAGCTCTGCCTCCCAGGTTCACACCATTCTCCTGCCTCAGCCTCCTGAGTAGCTGGGACTACAGGCACCCACCACCATGCCCGGCTGTTTTTTTAATATTTTTAGTAGAGACGTGGTTTCACCATGTTAGCCAGGATGGTCTCAATCTCCTGACCTCGTGATCTGCCCACCTCAGCCTCCCAAAGTGCTGGGATTACAGGAGTGAGCCACCGCGCCCGGCCTATATGCAGTTAATTTAAAACAAAGGAGACCTCAGGCAATCCAAAAACGAAATTATATATACAAAGAGAGCTCATACTATATGTAGAGTATGATCAGTATATTTATCACATATATATATGTGTGTGTGTCTTTGCTTTTAAAATAACAATCCAAATTCATCAAAAGAATAGTCATTTTTTAAAAGCCTGAATACACTAAGCAGACAGTCCCAGTTTCCCCCTCCACCACACACGTGTCAACTCTAAATCTTTCCATGTGTGTGGATTTCTGTACTGTGGATATTTCATATAAATGGAATCATACAATAAAAAAAGAATAGCCATTTTAGCTGGGCGCAGTGGCTCACCCCTGTAATCCCAGCACTTTGGGAGGCTGAGGTAGGCAGATCAGCTGAAGTCAGGAGATGGAGACCAGCCTGGCCAACATGGCAAATCCCTATCTCCTGTAAAAATACATAAAAATTAGCTGGGGCATGGTGGCTTGCGCTTGTAATCCCAGCTACTTGGGAGGCTGAGGCAGGAGAATTGCTTGAACGCAGAGAGGCGGGGGTTGCAGTGAGCCAAAATCATGCCATTGCACTCAAGGCTGAGCAACAGAGCAAGACTCTGTCTCAAAAATAAAATAAAAATTAAAAAAGAATAGTCATTCTTTTTTAAATGGCTTCTTCATAGGCCATGAGAACTCAAGACCTTAAGGTTTACTTTTTACTGTGATTAAGTAAAGACACAAATTTCTTTTTAAAATCTTAAGGATTTATTTATCAGATGACTTCATAAACCATGGGATTTTTATTAGTAATTTTTAAACTTCAGGTTAAGATTCTTAACCTGTGAATCATGATTCACCATGACTGAATCTTTTTTATAGGATTGTTAGCCAAAATGATGGAAAGGTAAGGCAAGTCCTAGTTAAGGAGGTCATACATGATAGTTTTTTATATGTACATAATTTAACTCTTCTTTAGTTTTGACTTCAAGCAAAGTTATCCTTCAGATATATTGTTCATTGTGTAGTTTCCACAAAAAAGGCATTATCAGTGAGTTTCAAAGGTGATATATTAGTATGATCCTAGTCTAAGATCAGCTTACTAGTACTACTATCATTGTTCTGCATACTATATCATTGTTCTGCCCAAAACACACAACAATATGAAAAAGATAAATTTCTTTTTTTTTTTTTTCTGGAGACAGAGTCTCTCTGTTGCCTAGGCTGGAGTGCAGGCATGATCTCTGATCACTACAACCTCTACCACCTGGGTTAAAGCAATTCTCCTGCCTCAGCCTCCCAAGTAACTGGGATTACACGCGCCCACCACCATGCCCAGCTAATTTTTTTTTTTCTGTATTTTTAGTAGAGACAGGGTTTCACCATGTTGCCCAGGCTGGTCCTGAACTCCTGAGCTCAGGCAGTCACCTACCTCGGCCTCCCAAAGTGCTAAGATTACATGCGTGAGCCACCACACCCAACCGAAAAAGACCAATTTCTTTATGGTTAGGGTCAGGCACTTTTGAAGAGTTTTCTCTCCATAGTCTTGAGATCTATTTACTCCTTAAAAATAAGAGAAGACTACAACAACTTTTCTACTTTCTAAGGCTCAAGATAATTAGGTATTTGACCATATTACTTTTACCTCATTTGTCTTTCAGATTATCTAGCAAATGTTTTGATTAACACTTTTAAGCAATGTAATTCTACCATGTCTTTGGGACCTCCCAAAATTCCCATATACTTTATTATCATTTATAATACTTGGATACTAAGACTCACTAAAATAACATTATGGGTCTAGGTAAGTCAAGAGTCCTTTTAATAGAAAATTGATAATTCTTAATATATTATTTTTATAAATATTAGGAAAAAATTTTAATGATGTAATTTTGGTTACAATACAAGCATTCAGTTTGCTTTTTTTTTTTTTTTTTTTAATTTTATTTTACTCTACTCTCCGGGATACATGTGCAGAACGTGCAGGTTTGTTACATAGGTAAACATGTGCCATGGTGGTTTGCTGCACCTATCAACCTGTCACCTAGGTATTAAGCCCCGCATGCATTAGCTATTTGTCCTAATGCTCTTCCCTCCCTCGCCGCACCCCCACCAGGCCCCGATGTTTGTTGTTCCCCTCCCTGTGTCCATGTGTTCTCGTTGTTCAGCTCCCACTTACTAGTAAGAACATGCAGTGTTTGGTTTTCTGTTCCTGCATTACTTTGCTGAGGATGATGGCTTCCAGCTTCATCCATGCCCCTGCAAAGGACATGATCTCATTCCTTTTAATGGCTGCATAGTATTCCATGGTGTATATGTACCACATTTTCTTTATCCAGTCTATCATTGATGAGCATTTGGGTTGGTTCTATGTCTTTGCTATTGTGAATAGTGCTGTAGTAAACATACATGTGCATGTGTCTTTATAATAGAATGATTTATATTCCTTTGGGTATATACCCAGTAATGGAATTGCTGAGTCAAATGGTATTTCTGGTTCTAGATCCTTGAGGAAGCTCCACACTGTCTTCCACAATGGTTGAACTAATTTACATTCCCACCAATAGTGTAAAAGTGTTCCTATTCCTCCACATCCTTGCCAGCATCTGTTGTTTCTTGACTTTTTAATAATCGCCATTCTGACCGGTATAAGATGGTATCTCATTGTGGTTTTGATTTTCTTTTCTCTAATGATCAGTGAAGTTGAGATTTTTTTCATATTTTTGTTGGTTGCATAAATGTCTTCTTTTGAGAAGTGTCTGTTATGTCCTTTGCCCACTTTTTGTTGGGGTTGTTTGTTTTTATCTTGTAAATTTAAGTTCCATGTAAATTCTGGATCTTAAACCTTTGTCCAATAGGTAGATTGCAAAAATTTTCTCTCATTCTGTAGGTTGTCTGTGCGCTGTGATAATTTCTTTTGATGTGCAGAAGCTCTTTAATTAGATCCTATTTGTCAATTTTAGCTTTTGTTGGAATTGCTTGTGGCAATTTCTTCATAAAATCTTCTCCCATGCCTATGTCCTGAATGGTATTGCCTAGATTTTCTTCTAGGGTTTTTATGGTTTTGGGTTTTACATTTAAGTCTTTAGTCCATCTTGAGTAAATTTGTGTATAAGGTGTAAGAAAGGGGTCCAGTTTCAGTTGTCTGCATATGGCTAGCCAGTTTTCGCAGCCCCATTTCTTAAATAGGGAAATCTTTCCCCATTGCCTTTTTTTTTTTTTTTTCTTTTGGTCAGGTTTGTCAAAGATCAAATGATTGTAGATGTGTAGTCTTATTTCTGAGGTCACTATTCTGTTCCATTGATGTGTGTTGTTTTGGTACCAGTACCATGCTGTTTTGGTTACTGTAGCCTTTTAGTATAGTTTGAAGTCAGGTAGCATGATGCCTCCAGCTTTGTTCTTTTTGCTTAGGATTGTCTTGGCTATGTGGGCTCTTTTTTTTCCATATGAACTTTAAAGTAGTTTTTTCTAATTCTTTGAAGAATGCCAGTGGTAGTTTGATGGGAATAGCATTGATTATTTTGGGCAGTATGGCCATTTTCTTGATACTGATTCTTCCTATTCATGAGGATGGAATGTTTTTTCATTTGTGTGTGTCCTCTGTTTTTCTTTGAGCAGTGGTTTGCAGTTCTTGAAGAGGTCCTTCACTTCCCTTGTTAGCTGTATTCCTAGGTATTTTATTCTCTGTAGCAATTGTGAATGGGAGTTCATTCATGATTTGGCTCTCTGCTTGTCTATTATTGATGTATAGGAATGCTTGTGATTTTTGCACATTGATTTTGTATCCTGAGACTTTGCTGAAGTTGCTTATCAGCCTAAAGAGTTTTTGGCCTGAGACGATGGGGTTTTCTAAATATAGGATCATGTCGTCTGCAAAGAGAGACAATTTGACTGTCTCTTCCTGTTTGAATATCCTTTCTTTCTTTCTCTTGCCTGATTGCCCTGGCCAGAACTTCCAGTACTGTGTTGAATAGGAGTGGTAAAAGTACATTCTTGTTTTGTGCCGGTTTTCAAAGGGAATGCTTACAGCATTTGCCCATTCAGTGTGATTTTGGCTGTGTTTGTCATAAATAACTCTTATTATTTTGAGTTATGTTGCAGCAATACCTAGTTTATTTAGAGTTTCTAACATAAAGGGATATTGAATTTTTTCAAAGGCCTTTTCTGCATCTATTGAGAGTGTCATGTGGTTTTTGTCATTGGTTCTGTTTATGTGATAGATGACATTTATTGATTTGCGTACGTTGAACCAACCTTGCTTCCTAGGGATGAAGCTGACTTGATGGTGATGGATAAGCTTTTTGATGTGCTGCTGGATTCAGTTTACCAGTATTTTATTGAGGATTTTTGCATTGATGTTCATCAGGGATATTGGCCTGAAGTTTTTTTGTTGTGTCTCTGCCAGGCTTTGGTATCAGGATGATGCTGGCCTCATAAAATGAGTTAGGGAGGAGTCCTTCCTTTTCAATTATTTGGAATAGTTTCAGAAGGAATGGTACCAGCTCCTCTTTGTACCTCTGGTATAATTTGGCTGTGAGTCCATCTGGTCCTGGAATTTTTTTTTGGTTGGTAGGCTATTTATTACTGCCTCAATTTCAGAACTTGTTATTGGTCTAGTCAAATACTCGACTTCTTCCTGGTTTAGTCTTCGGAGGGTGTATGTGTCCAGGAATTTATCCATTTCTTCTAGATTTTCTAGTTTATTTGCGTAGAGGTGTTTATCATATTCTCTGATGGTAGTTGTATTTCTGTGGGATCAGTGGCGATATCCCCTGTATCATTTTTATTGTTTTACTATCATTTTTTATTGTTTTATCTGTGGGATCAGTGACAATATTGCCTGCATCATTTTTTATTGCTATTTGATTCTTTATTCATTCAGTATGCTTATAGTTATTAATTACAATAAAAATACCTCATCTGTTAAAGGGATTAGTGCACCTCTCTGTGCAAGTTCCTCATCTATAAAATATGTTTAATAAAACTACCTGTCTTAAGGTTGTTGAGAGGATTAAATGATTTAACACAAAGAAAGCTCTCAAAAAATGTCAGGTATGGTTAGGTATCCCATGACTATATTTTAGCACAAATCTTTTGTGATTCATTGTTTATATTTTTGTACCATTAAACAATGTTTACCTTTAACTTGTACAATTAAATTTGTGTCATGAATGAATATTAAAGACTGAATTGTTACCATGGATTTTGAGTGATGTGTTCATAGTTATATTGAATATTAGGCTTAATTTCAGGCTTAAAAACATACTTTTAAATAAGAAGCAAGAGAAAACAATTATTTCATTTTTAAAATGACATTAGAGTGTTAGTGATTGCGTGAACAGAACATTCTCTGTTCCTCACCCTTTTTTGAGTCTTGCATAAGTATAATCTGACGCTGAGTTAAGAGTTAATTGATACCGTATCTTGTATGGTCAACCTGCAGTTAAAGTTATTAAGCAAGAAAATGAGATGTAAACTAACTAAGATCTCCACACGGCCTGGAATGACCAATGGTTTGTTATATAGCACAAAATTATGAATAAATATTATGTAAATACTAAATTAGATTTCTAAAAGAATGATTGAATATCTGATTCTTTTAAATCAGAGAAAATCAGGGGAAAGGTGTCCTATTGAAATTCTTTTTCTTTAAAAATTATAACCACTGAAAATTGGATAGGCCACCTCACAATAAAGAGTCCTCCCCATCAAAGAAGTGTTCGTATTGAGGTAACCCATCATTTAGGAGTATGACCATTTCTACATCTGGCAGGAAGTTGAACTATACAACTTCTGATTTATTTTTTCAATTCTAACATTTCACAAAATTAAAGAAATTGAGAATCTATTCTAGATATTGTTCTTGTTTTTACATTGATGCCCTCTTTATTTTCTGTTTGACATGAGTTATCAAAGCATAAAGTTTTGAATCATAGGCGGTTTTCTTCTGACATGATTCAGGAAATAATTTGAGCTATTTATATGTCTACAAAGTACTTTTATCCACCAGAGTATCTGACAATAGGTTGTTATAATTTATCCTTTCAAAAGGTAGAGTATCAAAAACCAGATGGAATTGGATGATTTTGTGAAATAACCACACAATATAAATTGTATTTGAAAAACAAATTTGGCATTGGTCATCTAGATACCAAGAAAGACAAGAAACTTTTTATCTGAGGGACATGAGCTCTTTTAAATTACCAGGCCCAGTGGGGGCATTAAAATGTGAAAGTAGTCATCTCTCACTCCCCTCCTTGAGCTAAGTAATCTGTCTGCTGTATGGACTTTAGACTGTCACAACCAAGTAACCATTAAACTAACCTAACAATGCCATATGCTAGGCACCATAATTCATACCCTATAGTTCAACAATGTATAGCCAATTACTAATCAGTTATGTCTGTATACCAATGAGAATTCTTGACAAACAACTTTTGTAATTGCCCCCTCTCCTAATTTGTCCTTTTTTCTTTATAAACATGAGCCTCTCCTTCATTCTCTGGAGCACTTCTCAGCATTTCCCAACCTACAGTCTTCAACCTTGACCCAAATAAACTCACTATATTAATTTTGCTCACTTTATGTCTTTAGGTCAATGATACTTAACATTACTTCTTTTGCCAACCTTTATCTTACCCCTTCTGCCAAAGTAAAAATTTTGGTTTACTAATATAATGAAAAAAAATCAAAATCTGAAACAGAGGGAGAATAGAATGGATATATTCTCTCTCAAATGTCTCATTACACTTCCTCTCTTTATTTGATTTCAGTTTTTTAGGTCCATTTCTGCCAGTGTTGTCCTACAAGCCGGGGCGGGTGGGGGGGGTGGGCAATGTTTCTTCTTTGCTGTTTTAAGTCTTTTAATGTGTTTGTTTAATGTTTATTATAGTTTTATATACAGATGGGCTTCATATGACCCATAAATCTTGTTCCTGGTGCTGAAAATACACTGGTTAATCCAATAGATATGGTCACTGCCCTGCTTGAACTTAGTGTGATGGAGAAGACAAATAAATTCACTGTTATGTAATTGTAACTCATGCGAAGAAAAGAAACAGATTACACTGATAGGGAACATGATGAGGGTACGGCATGAGGACACTGCTTTAGTCGGAAAAGATCCTTTCAAAAATCATAAAATTTAAGCGGAGACTTGAAAGATAAGAAAAGTAATGTTCCAGGTGGAGGAACCAACATGGGTCAAGTCCCTGAGGTGCAAAAGAGCCTCATTCTAACTTTCTTTTTGTGCCAGTTTGAACCATAAACAACTAATTTAACTTGCTTCTGAAATTGTTATGATTTGATGCAGCTCATTTCAGCACCCAAAAGTAGTTACCTCTTCACTTTGTACATTCAACCTTGCAAGACCCCCTGAGCCCTCAAAGTATCAAATTTAGTCTCAATTTAAATATGAGGCTGCTAATACTTCCTGTATAGGAAACTTTCAGTACACATTAGTTCCCTTTCTTCTCGTTGCATTGTTAGTGATGTGTTTGCTGGGCTACTCCTTCCTGTCTAACCCCCAGGGGTATGGAGGATTTGCTGTGGGAATAGGGAAGCGACAAACAAGAGAAATACCATTGTCTCCAGACCTACCCCTATTCTTTCTGTATTAAGGCTCCCAAGGGTCTCTGCCTCCTCTTGAGTCTCTCCCAACTTAACTTCTTGAGCTCAGGTCAGTTTAGGGATGTTATCAGGACATTCAGCAATCTACAAAAAGACCCAAGTCCCGGTTTCCATTACACCCTGCCCACCATGTGTTCCAGTTGTTTTCATTTCTTTTCTGTATGACTTCATCAAGAAGCTGTCCTGGTTGATGCTAAATGAGAGGTGAGGCGGGGACAAAGAGAATTACTCTGGCTTCCTCTTCATTCGTATTTCCCAGGTAGTGGTTCTCCCAAAGGCCTTGGTGGCCAGAATGAGGTGTGGCCTTGGTCTGCTGCTGAACTGGTAGAAGATTGACATTTTACTTGTGATTGGCAGCTCTAGAGAAAAACAGAATACCTGATTCCAGTAGTAGTTAAGACTTGGTGTGTCTCCTGATCCCACTTGAAGTTACTGTCTTACAAAGTAACTTTTTTCCTGGCAATACTAGGGATAGTGGGGGTGGAAGGAGGGGGACACTAGGACCTTTGGAACCTCTCCCTGTGCCTGTTTTTTCTCTTATCAGTAAAATGAGAGTGTTGGTGTATTCGTAAGGTCCCTTTTAGTTCAAACATATCACATTTCTAAATTTTAAACCATCTAGTAGTATTATCTCTGTCTGATGTGCATGATATGTATATTGGAAATCATCCCAGTATGTGAGCCTGAAACGTATGTGGAACCTTACAGTCCTACTGGCTGAGCTGGATATATTCATTTATGAGCGCTGGTTGGGATTGTAATTCAAAAACTTTGTACCAACAGTATATCTACCTGCAAGATTTGTGAATGTTATTGAAAGTAGGACTGTATACCCTGAGGGTGAAGCCAGCTAACTAAACCTGAGTTAGCATGCATCACCAAAGAGTGATGATCACAGATGTTGTGGTAAATGACTTGAAAGATCCTTTGCTTCACTTTGTCAAAAGAATCAAATTGTATTGAAATAGCACCCCGCAATATAATTCTGAATTCTGTCACTCTAAATTGGTCCTTCCTTCTTTTGCAGGAGCTATTGTGACAATCTTGGTTACCATCCATTAAGTGCTGCTGATTTTGGAAAGATCATGAAAAACGTCTTTCCAAACATGAAGGCACGTCGTTTGGGCACGAGAGGCAAATCTAAATATCCTTTACCAGAATGGTTTTAGTAATATCTCTATGTTCTCACTTGTTATAGAACATCTGTTGTTGTAGTTCAACTGGCAACTTTATTTAGAAATAAACTTCAAATTAAAGCAACTCAAAAGCATTTAGTAGAATAATTGCAAATGTAACTTTCACAGGTATTCATCACACTATGAGAGAAATAGCAAATAATGGTTTATTCATAGATTAGAATTGTGATAGATTTTACCTTACTCTATCAATGTAAAGTGTTCTTAATGGTCTGATCTTCTTTAACAGTAAGAAGTTTTGAGGCCTGCTATATGTTCAGCAATTATATGAATAAAAGTGGAAGAAGATACTAGCTTATCATCTTTTCTTCCTTTAATTTATAAACATAGGGGATCTCCTTGGCAAAAAAAAAAAAAAAAAAAAAAAAAAAAATCTTATGGAACTTTAACAGAAACACTAATCTTTCAGTACAAATATTTTTCAGCCTGTGTTAAAATTAAAGCCAGAGTATAGAAAAGGTCCTTGTGATGGAGAAATACTTAGGAGCCAACAGAAGTAAGGACATTAAAATTAAGAATTCATTATAGTTCTTTCTCCTTTTAGAAGAAGATTGTAAAATAGAGGATCTCTGTATCATATTAGGATTACATCCATTTTCTCCCTCCTTAGCTCTTGTCCTTTTTTCAGAGCATAAAATGGAGGGGAGGAGAGAGGAAGGGGAAGGGAAGAAACTTACTTTTCTAAAATGGTTCCAGGTGTTCTCTAACCACTTGTTGCATGATCTATTCTTGCTTCCCAAATGCAAACAAAAATGTTTTGATGTGTCCTTGGCATGTTACAGGTGATAATCCCGTATGTTTCAGTGGAAAAAGAGAAACGAAAAGGTTAAAGCCCTTGTGACACTATTAAGAGTTGTTTTTGTCCCAGTGCCCTGGGCTAAAGTTTCCCTTCCCTGTGCCAGGTTTCCATCTGGCTATTCCTTTCCTTCTGACCTGTTTGTTACTGGTGGCTGGCACAGCATATTAGGAACATTTATTCATAAAATTTATAACAGATGAGAATCCTTTCATTTAAGAGAGTAGTAGTTAACATTCTGAAAGGGTATTTCAGTTTCAAAAGAGTAAAAGTGTCCCAAGTTTTTAATATTAAGGTTTCTCTTACTGAAGAATTCAGAAAGTAGATGTTATATATCATGTTGATTTTATTCTCATTTTATATATGGTTACTTCTAAAGTGTTACTGGTATAAGCAATTCATTTAATTTTGAATATTTGGACCTTAACTGTGTATTACATATTGCTACAGTGGACTAAGAAAAAAAGCTTTTGTTCATATGCCAACACTGCCCAACCTTGACTTTCACAAAACTGGAGATGGGGTAAGAATTCAGCCTTTTCTTTTTAATAAGTAAACCTTTATATCAACATTAAAATGCATCCTGCAAAGTCTCATTTGGTTAAGGCTAGCAACTGTGCCTTTTACAAATAATAATAAAAAAAAAATGACACAGTGACTGAAAAATGTTAGTGTATATGACCTATGTCAGCATGAAATTTGGGGGAACAAAG
This sequence comes from Chlorocebus sabaeus, assembly GCF_047675955.1. Lineage (NCBI taxonomy): Eukaryota > Metazoa > Chordata > Mammalia > Primates > Cercopithecidae > Chlorocebus > Chlorocebus sabaeus. The sequence continues at coordinate 31,684,883 of NC_132929.1, read as the reverse complement.
TTTCAAAGTTACTGATTTCTTGATATTTCCAAAATATATATTGACTGTATGTGTGTATAGTCAAGAGGAAAAAGTCAGTCATCATGTAATGTTTTATAGGAATTTTAGAAAAAATATGTGGCTATTGGCATAGTTTTATTGACATTAGAAAGATTCAAAATATCAGTCTTGTATGTTTAAAAACCATTTAAAATGTTATATTCGCAAGGCTGCTGATTGCTGTGCACTAGTGGGTATGAGTCCCTTATTTGCAGAGCTCTTGTATGTCTGCCAGTGGGTCAATTCATGCTACTTTAACGCACAGCTTTAGATTGTATCTTCTAGTTAAAAATACGTATCTTTAATGTGCTTCAATTTAATTTCTCTGGTCTTTTACAAGTTAACGTTTCCTTTTTTCTTTGCCTAGTTGGAAGGAGCTGAACCTTCTGGGCAGCTTCAAAATATTGATGAAGAAGTTATCTCTTCTGCTTGCCGTCTTGTGTGTGAGTGGGCCCAGAAAGTGTTAAGCCAACCATTTGACACTGTCTTGGAATTAGCCCGCTTCCTTGTAAAAAGTCACTATATAGGCACCAAGTCAATGGCAGCTCTAACTGTAATGGCAGCAGCACCAGCAGGTACGACATTACTGTGAACAAGCCAGAAACTGACAGGTATTATTGTATTTAGAATTGGTAGCAAAAGAAGAGTTAGATCAAAGAACTTCATCCTTTTAGTACTTGTATGAGTTCACTCTTACTCCACTGAACACTAAATTCAGATGGGTTTGTTGAGCCAAGAAAATAATAATCCTTTCATTATAAAGCTTAATGCTATGTTTCTATAGATTGCTTTGCTGGCATATAAAACTGTAGATTCCCCAGCTGATATGTTATTAATTTTTCCATTGCTATTTTTACATTTACAGAATGTGTTTATATATACTTTTATATGTACAAATATGTGTATCTAAATATTAGAAGTAAAATAATACGATTAAATTTTTAAATTACTTGTTAGATTCCTATTCCAAAAACTAATGCTTATAAATAAAATTATCTTTCCACACTGTGACAGGTAACTTAGTCTCAAAAAAAAAAAAACACTGTACAAAGGCTTACTATAAAATAACGAGTGATATTTTTTACTGTGCATTCATATGACTATTTTTATTCAAAGATGAATTTTTGGAATCGACAGTTTTGGGAATTGACAGTCTTGTTAGAATGACTCCCTCCTAAATTAATAGTTGTGTAAAATATCAGTTCTGATGAATTTTTAAAAATATTTCAGTTATACCTTATAAACCTAGAGTGGATAAATTATTCTAGAAAATTGTGATGTCTATTAAAAATGCAGTGATATAGTGATCTGAGACTTATTTTTCCAAGGACTATCCTTCTAAGTGTTAATTCTAAATATTTTAAAATCTACAATAGACTTATCCTGGCCAGAATTACAGTCTCTTAATTAACTTCACTTCTTTGTTTAGTATCTTTTACACATTAATAATGAGTCTGTTTTCTTCTAATTTTACATTTAGTATGTGGGATGTATATGTGTGTAACCTCTCATTTTGTGGTCAATTGAAGACCCATTTCAGAAAAATAATGTCATATAGTTTTTCCTGTCTACATGTAAACTGTATGACCTAAATCTGTTTATTCATTATACTGACCAGCAGGAGAATGCTTGACCAGCCTTATTGAGCTAAATAGCTCACATATGTTACCTCATTTAATTCCCCCAGCAGTTCTGTGAGATAGGTGATATTTATTCCCAATTTATAGACTTGGGGAGGTCAATTAACTTGTTCATGGGCACGTAAGTAATGGAGCCAGGGTTTGAATCCTGATTTTTCTGTCTACAAAGCCCAGCTTCACTCAATTATGTCATAATGTCATATGGTAGAGTAAGCTTTAAAAGGAGCGAACCCTTCAGTTTGCTCTGCTCTCTTTCTTCTATCCCTGCCGACATCTAGAAGAGAACTTCAACAGATGGAGGATTTAGGAGGTATCATGGGGAAAAGAAACATCTCTTTCCTATTTCTCTCATTTGCAAAGTCTAACTGAGGGAAATATTGAATGAATTGAATGAATGAATTTTTAAGGCATAAGTGTAAATAAAGGTGTGAGTTTTTTAAACAAAAGTACTAAAAATTACATATATAAAAAAGAGACTCCATTTTTGAAAGCAATCAGCCTGAGAGGGTAAACACTTTACCAATTGTATCATTACTCAGAACATTTTTAGAATGTCTCTCAAAATTTTGATCTTAGCCCCTTACTATATTTTTCAAAAAAGACCTTTGATAGTAGACTAATTTTCATCCTTTGAAGGTGAATTTGGTTTTTTATAAATATAGTCTCCATATTAAGAACAGGTTGTGTTACAAATGTCCTTTTGTAAGTCAGCTGCTTGGAACTCATTCCTATCTAAAAACCCTGGCAGGAAGGTAAGACAGCCAATTTGTAAGCCATTGGCAGAGGCTCTCTGGGGTGCAGGTGCTGAGAAGCCAGAGCTGAGGCTTGGGGTCAGGAAGGGGCAAAACAATTCGAGCTGGATTTGAGAGGAAAAATCGTGATTTTTAAAAGGGGCTGGGGGTTCAACAGATCCTCATCATTATCAAGTGTGGGGAGAGAGTTATAGCTTCCTCATTCTCTATTTCCTGCTCCCCACACCAAGTTGTTGTTGTTAACTAGAATGATGAAAAGCAGAAATTGAGATGGGGAAAAGAAAAGACTTAAAGGCCAAGGTGTACCAGCAGGATAGTTGTTCCTCCCCTTTCTTCTCTTCATTGTTTTTATTGCCCGCAACTTACTTTCTGATGATCTCAATGCCACGCCCTAAATCTGAAATGAGCTTTTTAAACATTTTAATTTTATTATATAATCCATTTTTCCTAAAATTTGTATTTTGCTTATTTTGTCAGTTTTTTTCAGTCTTTATCTTACTGTTTTAAAGGTTTTTGCAGTGACACCTTTTTGGAATATCTTAACATTAGTCTTAATAAGAAATTCTGCTTCTTAATTTCTTCTAGGTCATACTGGAATAATTGTATAGTAGCAATATAATAATAATGCCGATTTCCATGAATTTCTGGTAGAATTAAAAACTGTTTTCTCCATATAAATTTTTTCCATTATGGGGAGTGGCTTCAGCAAATATGTATGGAATTATTGAATGCCCCTCAGGGGCTAAATATTAAAATCATGAAAATACATGTATTTATTTCTGATTAGAAATGGGGGAGGGAAATTTACTGACCTTTGAGAAAATGTAAAAATGCTGTGTTGGCATTTATCTTAGCTTCTGCACATTTATGATATAGCTACTGTGTTTAAAATCCTGTTGTTGATTTAACTGAAACTGTCACCTGAGCTGAACCATATTGTAAGATGACAAAGCTATATTGACAATTGTTTATAAATTCAAAGTCTAATGCTTTATACAGAAATTGTGAGTTAAAATTTTGGTTGCTTTGTCCAGTAGATGGCTACATTTTCAAAGAAATTCAAAGGAACCTGCCTTCTATAAAGGAGAGTATTTATTTTAGCTTTCCTTTCTGTTTATTTTCAGGAATTAAAGGAATTACCCAGCCTTCTGCTTTTATACCGACAGCTGAAAGTAATTCCTTTCAGCCTCAGGTGAAGACTTTGCCATCTCCAATTGATGCTAAACAGCAGTTGCAACGGAAAATCCAGAAGAAGCAGCAAGAACAGAAACTACAATCCCCTTTGCCAGGAGAATCCGCAGCAAAAAAATCAGAAAGTGCTACAAGCAATGGAGTAACGAATCTTCCTAATGGAAATCCTTCAATCCTTTCTCCTCAACCTATTGGTATCGTTGTGGCAGCTGTCCCTAGTCCCATTCCGGTAATATAATTAAATAGTATTTGGCCTTATTGGGATGGTGGGAAATCAATTGTTTATTTAAAAGTGGCAGATGAAAAGAAGGCAAGTACAAGTGTAGCCACAAACTGGTTTTGTGACTACAGGAAGATTCCCCTTCAGTCTTTCAGTCAGGATGTATATTGTTGATTACAAAGTAAGCTATGAAACATTATTGAAAATATAAAGATCCAAGACATACAAAGTATGCACATAACCACTCAGAGCTTTATGTAAGAGTTCTCATTTTTAGAGTTGTTTCATCCCTGGCTGAGCCAATTTTTTTTTTTTTTTTTTTTTTTTTGAGACAGAGTCTTGTTCTGTCTCCCAGACTAGAGTGCAGTGCCGCAATCTCAGCTCACTCCAGCCTCCACCTCCTGGGTTCAAGCAATTCTTCTGCCTCAGCCTCCCGAGGAACTGGCATTACAGGCACTCACTACTACACCCAGCTAATTTTTGTATTTTTTGTATTTTGTATTTTTAGTTGGCCGGGCTGGTCTTGAACTCGTGATCTCAAGTGATCCACCCGCCTTGGCTTCCCAAAGTACTGGAATTATAAGTGTGAGCCAACCCACCCAGCCAAGCCAAGATAATTTAATTGCAAACTTTATTTAAAAGTTAAACTTTTTTACATTCAGATGGAGCAAAATTCTATTGTGTAATAATAATACTTAAATGTAGGCCTATCCATGGCTTATCGGATACAGGACTAGAACCTTGGCCAAATTCTTTAGCTAGTTTATTAACCTCTAGTTGTAGATAAGGAAACAATCTCCTGTTTTTCTATCTCACACAACTGAGGTTATGATGAAGGGACTTTTTAAAATGAGAGTAAGTTGGTACTTTATGTTATTATTGATGATAATATTTAGGAAATATTTTATCATTTTTCTTGTTCGTATTATCATCATGTTATTAAAATATGAAATACATGGTAACCACACTGTTCACTATAGGGCAAACTGGGGTAGATATTAGTTGTATCGTATTTGCAGTGGTTTAGTTACAGACGTTTAAGGTAGACACATTTATAAGACAATTTCCCCTATGAGTGAGCCATCTTAGCATAGATTCTGGTAGGTAACCTTTACAGTTATATGTTTCTTCAAGATTTTATGTCTTCTTCCTGTAACCCCCTTAAATCATTGTTTCAGGAAATATTCTTCACAAGTGTGAAGCTTTTAGTCTTGTTAACTGAAAAGTGACTTAATGATGTTCTTACATATTTTTTAATTATAATGCGTTATGGTTGCATTTGTTATATTTATGTGTCTGATTGTGTAGAACCTGGTCTAGAACTCTCTTCTAACATAGGAACTTTTTTCTTTTTAACATTAACATTTAATGAATGCCTTAAAAGTATATACAGATACGTGAATTACTATTTCCATCTAGACCTGTTAAATCTGATTTTTTGCTGTCTTTTAACAGGTCCAGCGGACTAGGCAATTGGTAACTTCACCGAGTCCAATGAGTTCTTCTGACGGCAAAGTTCTTCCCCTCAATGTACAGGTGGTCACTCAGCACATGCAGTCTGTGAAACAGGCACCAAAGACTCCCCAGAACGTTCCAGCCAGTCCTGGTGGGGATCGTTCTGCCCGGCACCGTTACCCTCAGATCTTACCCAAACCAGCCAACACCAGTGCACTCACCATTCGCTCTCCAACTACTGTCCTCTTTACTAGTAGTCCCATCAAAACTGCTGTTGTACCCGCTTCACACGTGAGTTCTCTAAATGTGGTGAAAATGACAACAATATCCCTCACACCCAGCAACAGTAACACCCCTCTTAAACATTCTGCCTCAGTCAGCAGTGCTACAGGAACGACAGAAGAATCAAGGAGTGTTCCACAGATCAAGAATGGTTCTGTCGTGTCACTTCAGTCTCCTGGGTCCAGAACCAGCAGTGCGGGGGGAACATCTGCTGTGGAAGTCAAAGTGGAACCCGAAACATCATCAGATGAGCATCCTGTACAGTGCCAAGAGAACTCTGATGAGGCTAAAGCTCCCCAAACACCTAGTGCCCTTTTGGGGCAGAAAAGTAATACAGACGGAGTACTGCAGAAACCTTCAAATGAAGGTGTCATTGAAATAAAAGCAACTAAGGTCTGTGACCAGAGGACCAAATGTAAAAGTCGCTGTAATGAAATTCTGCCAGGCACATCAACAGGCAATAATCAGAGCACTATCACTCTATCAGTTGCTTCTCAGAACTTAACTTTCACCAGCACCAGTTCACCATCTAATGGTGACTCAATCAATAAAGACCCTAAATTATGCACTAAAAGTCCAAGAAAACGACCGTCTTCTACATTGCAAGAGACCCAGGTGCCTCCTGTAAAGAAACCAATTGTGGAACAGCTTTCAGCAGCTACCATAGAAGGGCAGAAACAAGGCAGTGTTAAGAAGGACCAAAAGGTTCCACATTCAGGGAAAACAGAAGGTTCAACAGCAGGTGCTCAGATTCCTAGCAAGGTATCAGTAAATGTCAGTTCACACATAGGAGCAAATCATCCCTTGAATTCTTCTACCCTTGTTATCAGTGATTCAGCTTTGGAACAGCAAACAACTCCGTCATCATCTCCAGATATAAAAGTAAAACTTGAAGGAAGTGTCTTTCTCTTGGACAGTGATTCAAAGTCAGTTGGCAGCTTTAATCCAAATGGATGGCAACAAATCACTAAGGATTCTGAGTTGATATCTGCCAGCTGTGAACAACAGCAAGCTATCAGTGTTATGACAATTCCTGAGCACTCTGATATCAATGACTTAGAGAAGTCTGTGTGGGAATTAGAAGGAATGCCACAGGACACATATAGCCAGCAGCTACATAGCCAGATACAGGAATCTTCTTTAAGTCAAATACAAGCACATTCTTCAGATCAGTTACCTCTGCAATCTGAACTGAAGGAGTTTGAGCCTTCTGTTTCCCAGACAAATGAAAGCTACTTTCCTTTTGATGATGAACTTACACAAGATAGTATTGTGGAAGAGCTGGTGCTTATGGAGCAGCAAATGTCAATGAACAATTCTCATTCTTACGGCAACTGTTTGGGAATGACCCTTCAGAGTCAGTCAGTAACTCCAGGAGCTCCAATGTCATCTCACACCTCCAGCACCCACTTCTATCATCCAATCCACAGCAATGGCACTCCAATCCACACACCCACACCTACACCCACACCCACTCCTACTCCAACCCCAACCCCAACCCCAACATCTGAAATGATTGCGGGATCTCAGAGTCTATCACGGGAGAGCCCTTGCTCTAGGCTAGCCCAGACTACACCTGTGGATAGTGCTTTAGGAAGTAGCCGACATACACCCATTGGTACTCCACATTCTAACTGCAGCAGTAGTGTCCCCCCCAGCCCTGTTGAATGCAGGAATCCATTTGCATTTACTCCAATAAGCTCCAGTATGGCATATCATGATGCCAGCATTGTCTCAAGTAGTCCTGTGAAACCGATGCAAAGACCCATGGCCACACACCCTGACAAAACCAAGCTTGAATGGATGAATAATGGGTATAGTGGGGTTGGTAATTCATCAGTTTCTGGCCATGGTATTCTCCCAAGCTATCAGGAACTAGTGGAAGACCGTTTCAGGAAACCTCATGCTTTTGCTGTGCCTGGACAGTCTTATCAGTCTCAATCCAGACATCATGACACTCATTTTGGTCGGTTGACTCCTGTCTCTCCTGTGCAGCATCAAGGTGCCACTGTAAATAACACCAACAAACAGGAGGGTTTTGCAGTCCCTGCCCCTCTTGATAATAAGGGAACTAATTCATCTGCCAGCAGCAACTTCAGATGCCGGAGTGTGAGCCCTGCTGTTCATCGCCAACGTAATCTTAGTGGAAGCACCCTCTATCCAGTATCTAATATCCCACGATCTAATGTGACCCCCTTTGGAAGTCCAGTTACCCCAGAAGTTGTTTTCACAAATGTTCACACAGATGCATGTGCCAACAACATAGCTCAAAGAAGCCAGTCAGTTCCATTGACAGTCATGATGCAGACAGCCTTCCCAAACGCTCTTCAGAAGCAAGCAAACAGTAAAAAAATAACCAATGTTTTGTTGAGTAAACTTGATTCTGACAATGATGATGCAGTGAGAGGTTTGGGAATGAACAACCTGCCCTCTAATTATACAGCCCGGATGAATCTCACTCAGATTTTGGAACCTTCCACTGTTTTTCCTAGTGCCAACCCACAAAATATGATTGATTCCAGCACTTCTGTTTATGAATTCCAAACACCATCTTACCTCACCAAAAGTAATAGCACCGATCAGATCAATTTTTCTCCTGGAGATAATCAAGCACAATCAGAAATTGGAGAGCAGCAGTTAGATTTCAATAGCACTGTTAAAGACCTGTTGAGTGGAGACAGCTTGCAAACCAACCAGCAGCTGGTAGGTCAGGTAGCATCTGATCTCACTAATACTGCATCTGATTTCTCTAGTGATATCAGGTTGTCTTCTGAGCTCTCAGGCAGCATCAATGATTTGAACACTTTAGACCCAAATCTACTGTTTGATCCAGGTCGTCAGCAGGGACAAGATGATGAAGCTACACTGGAAGAATTAAAGAATGACCCATTATTTCAACAAATTTGCAGTGAATCCATGAATTCTATGACTTCATCAGGTTTTGAATGGATAGAAAGCAAGGACCATCCTACTGTTGAAATGTTGGGTTAAATTGTGTTTTATAATATGTAGCACACTGTATCTAAAGACATATGTATTGTATTTGTCTTAATGGAAGTGCCTCCCGCAGCAGAAATACTATTAATTGTGACATTTTAAAAGCGTTTGCTGCAGAAGTGGTTTCTTCAGTAGGAAATGGTTAGACTTGCCTCAGTTCTTAACAAGTGTCTAAAGACAGTAGGCTGTAGAACAACAAGTATTAGGTTTTAAATTTTATAATATGCCCCATTTATTCACATTGATTGACTAGCCAGCTGTTACAAGAGCAGTCAATCTTTATTTTGTATAAGTTTCATTTCATCAGATGATCTGCACAGAACTCAGAATAAACCATCAATTTTAGGTATAGGCTATTTTGTTGTTGGCATTATCTTTTAGATATAAAATCATAGCTAAGGTGAACTGTAGACAAGAAAGTCTTCCTTGAAACAGGGACAATATTCAGGTTATTATAAAATATTTAGGCTTGAAGCATAGAGCTACTGTAGGATGAAAAATCTCTGTAGGACTTTCTGGGGCTTCAGTACCATTTACACCCACGATGAAGGGCTTAAATAGAAAATAATGGAAAATTAAATATTACTTTAAGGAAAGCAAAGCTGCACTAAAATTTTTAAGAGAAAAAAACAAGTAGCCATTTATATTTGTGACCTTGCATTATTTTTAAATGTTGATTTTAATATGGAGCTAGCACACATAGATGCGCAGGCACGCACACACAAAACAAGTAAATGTAACTCCAGGCATTTGTAATTTAATATAATAAATACAAGCATGTTAGAAAAATGCTTTATGTTTTATTATTTGTTAGTTAGGGGAATGAGAAGGAAAACAAAAGCATTCTCTTAGTTTCATCACAATGGCTGCATGTACATACTGAGATTCTAATTGAGATTTACTTTGAAATTTTTCGTTAAAATATTCCACCATAATCAGTTTTTTTCCTCTTCAACTGAGTGACTCCCTCACTCCTGAATATAGTAATGTAGTTTGATCATAGGATCTCTTTGAAAAACAGGAAGGAGGATAACATAAAAAACAACAAAAAACATTTCACCACCTAAGGTCTGAAGCCACAAATCTTTATATCTCTGATGAAACAAAGGGGATATCAACAGTACTTGAAGAAGAGGAGCATTTTATTACTTGCTTAATTTATTTATTGTGATAACCACAATTGCAAAATAAGAACTCAGGATTTGTTTTAAAATGTTTCTCTCTATGGCTCCCATTTTGTTTTGTGAATAATTATTTATGAGTTGCATGCTGACACAAACCTACTCACTGGTTGAAAGCTCCATTTAAGTGAGTTTCAAGATCACTTTCAAAGAGATTGTTAAATTGCCATTGTTTTTAAAGCTAAGGTAAAACCATTTGCTATGCTACCTTGAACCTAGCTAAGCTTTCCTTTACCTTAGTAAGCCAATCAGAAGACTACAATCAATGAATATTTAGCAAATGTGCTGAAGGGTTTAATAAGGTTTTGTTGTTCAATAAATTTGCAAGGTAGGGTATTAACATATTTTGATAAAAAATGGTGCTAGAGTTGGCGCAGAGGTTTATATATTGATATGTCTTAGTTACTGGCATTTGTGTGTGTTTGTTTGCTGTTATCTTGATTTCATGATTTGTTAGGCATTTTTTTCTTGATGCTAGTTATTTCTTCACTGTACATTGAGACACAGCACTACTGCACACCAAAGTATGCAATACCCAAAGGAAACTGTGTGATTTCTTCTAACAAATGATGGGAGCCTTTCTTTATGAGATACTCTGAAAAGGAGATTTTGAGGCCATTCTAATCCCTTGTTTACATTATTAGCTTCCTACTAATATAAAAATAATGGAAATCTTTTTTGATAAAAATATTAAGACTGGAGGATTTTTAACCCCTTGTACAGTATTGCAGCAAACTCTTTAAATTTGGTTGAATTCGTCCAGCAAACTTTCTGGGGTTCATATATTGCACTAAATTTGTTGAACCTGTGGTAGGCACATCTCTTAGGATAAATGCAACCAATACAGTCCACAGATTAAACTTTTTAAATGTGTTTCATTATGAAAAGACAAAATGTCATCAAAGTGACAGATAAAATTGTCTTATGTAGCAATGTGCATTGATCTCAATGAGATATTTCTATTATTCTCTTACATGAGAATATTACAGCAGGAAGAATTAAGTTTAGTTTGCTTCACCATGTTAATACATGATCACAAAATGTGCATGAGTGTTACTGACTTATCTTGTACAGTACTAGGATTCCTGTAACCACTCTTTTTTTTTTCTTCGCTGTATTGAAACTGGTTCAGTGTTAACCAGGCAAACATAGTTATTCACAGGTTATTTACTTTATGTTTACTAATTCTGCTTAGTTATTGTTGAATATGTTCTGTTCCAGATTATTTTTATTGTTTTGATGTTTAAAACATTTTGCATACTGTTTATCATAAGACTTCATGAAGTAAATAATTTTGCATATAATTGCAATAAGCACTGACTTTTGAACTGAAAAGAAGGAAAGTGTTTTTTGTGCAGTGCATCTGAGGTTCATATAATAGTCTTGTACTATAATGTGCTTTACTACACGATAAATGACAAAAACAAGCCCTGTTTCATGTTTCATTTAGTGCAAAAAGTCAGATTTCCCCAGTGTTTTGTTGTCTGTTGTACCTGCTGAAACTACAGTAGTTGAATATTGCAGTAGCATTTCAGTTCTCTTTTTTTATTAAAAGTGCTCAAAAATTGTTTTTTAAATGTTTTCAAAAACAATTAAAAACATTTTATATTAAACTGACTGGATCTGAAGGTGTTTTATGGGACATATTTTATATAGGCAACACATTTTTTAAACAGACCCAGTGTTATTCTTCCTTTGATGTCATGAACTTTAGGGAGTGAATAAAAATCAGCAGAAGGCAGAACAGAGTTGCTGATCTGCTGTGTGCTATTAATCCAGAAGAATACACAGATCTTATTTCACTCATCAAAACTCTGCTGTTCACTTAGGATTATTACCAATGAATGGTGCATGGCACAGAACTTTATGTTGTCCAAAAAGCCATCTTTTTCTCTTTCACATAGTGTTTATTTTTAAATGTTAGCCTATGGAGTACCTAGGTAAGTATATTTCTGGAGCTTTGAATAGAAAATGAGAAAAATTTAAAGCATAGCTGTGTTCAGAAGCAGTATAGACATTTCCAAGTACCAGAAATAACAGACTGATAAGTGTAATTTGTAAGCCAGAACCTGGGCTATCGGTCTGGAAGCAGACCGAAGTAGCCAGAAATGTCAGCTCCTGCAAAGTAATGAAACCAGGGTCTTGAATGGAGTTTCCTTACTCTTGAAACTGAGAAACAACAACCACCAGTGCCTGGGACTGTAATTTATATTGTAGACAGATCTTGAGTCAAACAGCCTACTCCTCTGTTTACATAGATCTTTGTAGATCTGTGATAGTTCCACTGTCACCACAGATCTGGAGCCCTCAGTTTGAACAGGTGGTAGAAGCAATTACAAAAGGAAAGGAGTGGAGATTAGGAAGGGATAGGTAAAGAGCAGGAAGGCTCCCATGCAAGCTGAGTCTGCAAATCAAAATTCAAAAGTACTTGAAGAAAATGAAACTAATCCTAAGAAAGGCAATCACTTGAGAAAATGAAAGTAATGAACTACCTAGATAGTACTATAAAATAAGTATGTTAGGATCCTCAGTGCTCAATGACATGGAAGAGTAAAATGTCAGAGCAGGCAAACATAAGAACCAGTGCATAGAGTCAACCAGTAAGAAATTCTGGGGGTGAAAATACTGTATAACACCTGAGGTGATTTTGGTTGCAAGTAATTTAAAACCCAACACTGGCTTAAACCATAAGGACACTTACTTTTCGCTTAATAATGTTGGAGATAGGAGGTTCAAGGATTCATTGAATGGTTTATTGTTTACAGGCACTGGATCCTGTTTTTCTGTGTTTCTGTTCCATCATCTTCAGCTTTGCTTTGCTGTGTCTTTTCCCTCATGGTCACAAGATGACTGCCACAGCTCAGATGTTATACCCTCATAACATCCCAAGCAGGATAGTAAGCAGTTCTCATAGCCTTTTATCAGAGAGAAAAAAATCTCAGAATCTTCCATTAAGCACTCCATACACACGCTCTATTAGTCTCATTGTATGAGACAAAGGCTCACCCTAAGGCCAATTACTTAGCTTAGATCCTTAATGCGTTACAGGTAAGAGAGGGGCCCATTTCCTGGAGCATGTAGTCATTCATCTTAAATGAATTCCATCACCTAGGGAAGGTATTAGGGACTTGCCCTTTGGGAGGCAACCAGTAGCAGTCACTGCAAAAAATAGCTAGGTAAGATGTATAAGATATTGTACCCACCTTTAAGGGGCTTACAATCATAAAGAGTTAAGTACATGTTCTTTGTTAAGTGCCAACAATATGTATAATACACAATGTAGAAGAAAAGAATTTGAAATCTTCTGAACTAAGTATAAGTTTACTGGTGTTAACTGTTAACTGGTATCTTGCCTTCCCACTATGAGCTGAAAAATCAGGTATTATTGAGTATCAAATGCAAGTTGCTTCAGCTCCTACAGCATGAGACCAAACTTTTTATTTTGTTAAATCTGAAGTACAGATTTATTTTGACATGCATTGTTTAAATGAATTTTTAAATAATTAAAATTATAAATTTATGGATGGGATCACATCAATATTTCACAATCTGAAATTTTAAAAATATGTATGCCAGTCCTGTTACTATAATCTGCTTAGAAGAACGAACGAAAACAAAAAGACTACATTTTTCAAGATTTGATTTTTAAGAAGTACTTAATTCTTGGAGAGGAGAAGATAGTCATATAAATAAAATGTTATCATGAGAGTGATATTACTGTGGTATATAGAGTATTTCTTTGCATTAGACCCAGTGTTAAATAGTTTGCATATATTCTCATGTCCTCATTGTAACAATTTTTAGCGAATCTTATTTTTCAGGTGAGAAAATTTAATTCAGAGATTAACTGGTGGAGGTAACATAATAACAGGAAGAGCCAGGATTATCTTAATTTCAAATCCTACTTCATTCCATTATGCTATAAAGATATGTGTTCACAGTGTACCTACTGCAGTTGTGTGATCTGGTTGCTGCTTTGAATTTTTCATTCTGGTTTTAAATTTAGAATTTTGATTTTTGTGGAGTTCTTTATTTCTTTTTAACCTCCCATCCTTACATGTCAACGATTCTTTTTCATTTTTGTTGCTTTTAGATTTACCTGTAGTTTGTAACTTTCCTCCAAATTACTTGAATCCTTTTCCCTCCCTTCTCTCCATAGAAATACCCTGATGTATTAGGAGAACGAAGATTTAATTTTGTTTTCCACACAGCTTTTCAAGCACATTTCATAGAGTTATACTCTAGTCATATTTATATTTAAATCACTTAAGATTTCATCAAAATAAAAATGGGACCTTTTTTAAAGAGATGATAAAGTGCCTAAAATATGTCAGTCTCTGTACAAGGTGCTAGAGAAGACACCTGCCATTTTGAAATTTTGCAATATAATGAAAAAGACACAGTGAATGTCTTTGCAGGATTCAATGAGGTCACTATAGCAGAGGTGGATATTTATCAGTAGTATGCATTCTCCCCTTCTTCCTTACTGTAAAAGTCCTTGATTTTTAGCTGAGCACACAGCCATCTGACCAAAAGGCTACAGCTGCCAACTTCCCTTGCAGTTAGGTGGAGACATTTACCAAGTACTCAAAGAGATGTAACCAAAAGGTTTGGGTGCTACTTCTTTTGCAGTGTTCTTGTCCTTCCTCTCTGCTGGCTGGAATGCAAATGTGATGGCTATAACTCAAGCAGCCCTCCTGGACTTCATGTTAAAGACATGCTGAGTATGACTGAGCAACAAGATACAAGGAGCCCAAGGCCTGATGACTTTGGGAGGGAAGCTGCCCAAGTAGTCCTGAATGCTTACCTCTGGATGTGTTTTACATGACAGAAATAAATTTCTTTCTGGTTTAACTCACACTTATTTTGAGTCTATTTTGAGTCTCTGCCACTCAACACAAATCCCAATTCTAGCCAACATAGCTGCTAGAAGGTTTTAAGCAGGATTGGGAATGTTAGAGTCACATGGTGATTGCTAAAACCATCATGGATGCCCTACATACCCTAGGAAAGGCAAACTGCATCTCTTTTTCATTGGGATTGGTAAATCAGGAGAGGATTCTAGAAAAATACCCTTTCATAGCTTTGGAGGTTGGGGGAGGCAGAAATAAGAGTAGATGAATTCTAAGCTGCTGATAAAATTGAAAGGCAATATAGCATTCTGGTCAGACCTAGGTTGAAGTCTCAGCTCTGCCAATTATAACCATGACCAATTATAACCATTCAAACTTACCTGAATATTAGTAATGATATCCATCTGGCAACCATTTCTACTGCTGTGCCACATGGTTCTGGCCTGTTCGTTATTTTTGCCGACATTTTGAATGAACACACACTAAGCTTGCTGTGGCAAATGTAGATCGGCTTGCTCAATTTCTGTTCCAGCTTCCTCCTCGTATGAAGGAGCAGGAAAACCAACAACTACATTTTCTAGGCTTCCTCACAGCTAAGTTCTGGATATGAATTACATTTCATCTATTAGATTTATTCTTGAAAGATCTGAAGGAAAAAAAAATTGAAGCAGAAGCCATCTTCCTACTTCTTTTTGGTGACTTTTTCTTGCAAGCAAGCTCATGGAGAGTCTTTTAGCTGCAGTGTTCTAGAGTCTATTGTGATTCTTAGGTTTGAAGATTCATGTTCCAGTGCCAAATCACCAATTTTGTGAATGTCAAGAGGTGGTCAAGTGCTGTAGTGATGGTACCAACAGTATCAGCAACTTCCTAGTGTGGCTTCCTGCTCTCCGCAGTAATTTCAGAGACAAACTCAAGGGTGATTCCCCTGATAATCAGCTCTACTGTATCGTTCCAGGAGTCATTCCTGGAGGTAGTCTACTACCTTACAGTTTTTCCACTTACAGTTGTCCCTCAGTATCTAGAAAGGGATTGGTTCCAGGATCCCTAGGGATAACAAAATCTGCAGATGCTCCAGTCCCTTACATAAAATGGCAAATGGCATAGCATTTGCATATAGCCTATCCACATCCTCCTGTATACTTTAAGTCATCTGTAGATTACTTACAAAACCTAATGCAAGCCAGGCATGGTGGCTCAGGCCGGTAATCCCAGCACTTTAGGAGGCTGAGGCAGGTGGAACACTTGAGGTCAGGAATTCGAGACCAGCTTGGCCAACATGATGAAACCCTGTCTCTACTAAAAATACAAAAATTAGCCAGGCATGGTGGTGCACTCCTGTAATCCCAGCTACTTGGGAGGCTGAGGCTGCAGAATTGCTTGTACCCGGGAGGCGGAGGTTGCAGTAAGCCAAGATTACATCACTGCACTCCAGCCTGGGCAACAAAGAGAGATTCCATCTCAAAAAAAAAAAAAAAAATGCAGCATAAATACTATGTAAATAGTGGTTATACTGTATTATTTTTATTGGTACATTTTTCTTGTTGTATTATTTATTGGGTTTTTTTCCCCAAATATTTTCAGTCTGTGGTTGGTTCAATCTACAGATGAGGAACCCATGGTATCAAGGGCCAACTGTATTTATAAGCACTTAAACCTCTGTATTAAATCCTTTTCTGTTTAAAATACCTAGAAGAAACATTTTCTACACTCCACCCTGACTCATAACATATGCCTATGGGCTAGGAGTCAAGAATATCTTAGATCCGGACCTGGTTCTATTATTCTTTTACCGTCTCTGCACTTTAAGAAATAATGGGCCGGGCGCGGTGGCTCACGCCTGTAATCCCTGCACTTTGGGAGGCCGAGGCGGGCGGATCACGAGGTCAGGAGATCGAGACCATCCTGGCTAACACGGTGAAACCCCGTCTCTACTAAAATACAAAAAATTAGCCGGGCGCAGTGGCGGGTGCCTGTAGTCCCAGCTACTCGGGAGGCTGAGGCAGGAGAATGGCGCTAACCCGGGAGGCGGAGCTTGCAGTGAGCCGAGATCGAGCCACTGCACTTCAGCCTGGGTGACAGAGTGAAGACTCCGCCTCAAAAAAAAAAAAAAAAAAAAAAGAAATAATGATCCCTGTCCTAGTTACTTCCCAGAATCTTGTGAATCTCCGTGAAATATGACAAGATGTTGTAAACCCTAAGACTAAGAGGTTATAATTATAAATACCTGTGTGAAAGAACAGACATTTATCTGAGAGTGGGAAAAATTACTGTCCTTCTTAGCACTTAAATGTTATATTTTACCTGAAGCCTCCCTCTATCCCCACCACATACACATCTGTCAGAAGGTAAAGTATAAATCTATATTCAGGTAAAGCACTGAACTTTGAATTAATGGCAATAAATAAGAAGTATTAGTAAACATTTTAATTTAAGCCAAGCTATTTATATCTGAGCATATTTGTTTAACTGATATCAACATACATTATTTGAAACATGAGACCTCTTATATTTGGACTTCATGTGTTTGAAACACACAGTATAAATTTCCTACCACAAACCCATTCCTAGTTAACATATCTCTTTTCTGAATTCTTCATAGTCTTAGCTCACCTTCATAACAGTTCTGAGATTGCTGCCTTAAGAAGTACTGGTAATTTTTCACAACTGATAAGCCAAGTCCCTGTTCCTTTGGTTTCTATGACTTTGTATTCTCATTCACCTTCTACCTCTCAGATCCTTCATTCTCAGTTTCTTTCAGGGACCAACTTCCTCTACCTGTTATTTAAATATAAAAATTCTTTGACATTCTGTCATTTGTTCTTCTCTTATTATTCTAGTTTCTCTCCCTAGTCATTTCAGAAACTCCTACAGCTCTATTGATGACTTCCAAATCTAAATTTTAACACTTGACCTCTCTATTTACTTCCAGTCTCAAAATCTAAATGCCCAAACTGAAATACCTTCTCTTATTCTCCAACCTTCTCCACTTCCTATTTTCTGTTAAAAATGTTATCAATTGCAGTTACCAGTTGAAAGCTCATGTGGCCAGGCATATTGGCTCACGCCTGTAATCCCAGCACTTTGGGAGGCTGAGGTGGGTAGATCACTTGAGGTCAGGAGTTTGAGTCCAGCCTGGCCAATATGGCAAAAACCCATCTCTACTAAAAATACAAAAATTAACCAGGCGTGGTGGTGGGTGCCTGTAATCCCAGCTACTTGGGAGGCTGAGGCAGGAGAATTGCTTGAACACAGGAGGCTGCGGTTGCCATGAGCCAAAATCACGCCAGTGCACTCTAGCCTGGGTAACAGAGTGAGACTCCTTATTAAAAAGAAAAGAAAAAGAAAAGAAAAAAAAGAAAGCTCACATGCCCTTTCCTTCACCCTTTCCTAAACATCAAATGAGTTTCCAAGTCCCATACTTTTGAGATACATATCTATTTCTTCCTTCCCCTCCTGACCCTGCCTTGGTTGATGGATTAATTTCTCACTTGAAATAGCAAATTATTTATAACTTCTGTAATAATTTCTATACAATGCCATCATAGCAATCCTTAACTCAAAAACCTTTGATATTCAGAAGTCAATAGCCTTCATAGATATAAGCAATGCAAGAAGATACAATGCAAGAGAAGACCCTTTTTATGCTAATAACAGAAAAGATAAAATATCCAAGCATAAACGTAAGAAATACATATTAAAATCACCTTTAAAACACTTCTACTGGCCAGGTACGATGCCTCACACCTGTAATCCCAGCACTTTGGGAGGCAGAGGCAGGTGGATCACATGAGGAAAGGAGTTCCAGACCAGCCTTGCCAACATGGTGAAACCCGGTCTCTACTAAAATTACAAAAATTAGCTGGGCACAGTGGCAGGTGCCTGTAATCCCAGCTACTCAGGAGGCTTAGCCAGGAGAATCGATTGAACCTGGGAGGCGGAAGCTGCAGTGAGCCAAGATCACATCACACTCTAGCCTGGGCGACAGAGTGAGACTCCATCTCAAAAAAAAAAACAAAAAAAAAACAAAAAAAAAAACCTCTTTTACTGATAGGCCCAAGGTAGACCAGAACAAATGGAACAGGAAAACATACTTAGATAAGAAGAGTCAACATCATAAAGATATCAATGCACCCCAGTTAATTAATACATTTAACGTGATTCCCACAAAAATGCCAATTCTTTTCTAGAGCTTGAAAAATTGGATATACATTAAAAATGAGAACATAGATAAGTATAGCCCAAAAAATCTGAAAAGAAAGGAGTGTCTGAAGAGCTAGCCCAACAAGGCATTACATATAGCGTCACATGGCAAAAATGCCCTATAAGTAAAGTCAGGCAACAAATGGCAAACTAGGAAGAGATATTGCAACTTATATCACATGCATATCCCTTTATATCCATATTAGGGGTAATATCCCTAATATGGAGAGAAGTCATAAAATGGTGGGAGACAGAAGGCCAAATCTAATAGAAAAATGGACAAAGATATTAACAGACAGCTCACAGAAAAAGAAATGGTCATTGTGTCAGAGGTGTTCAAACCAGAGCAACTCCATCTTGAACAGGGGCTGCCTGGGTTAAATGAAGCTGAGACCTGCTGGGCCACATTCCCAACAGGTTAGACATTCATAGCCACAGGATGTTTACGGTTAAAAGAAACAGGTTAATAATGTTAAAGGAACACATTAACAAGGTTTACTGAATTGACCCAGGACTTAACAGACCCAGGATATAACAGACCGAGGAAATGTCCTGATGTCCCAATATCTTAAAAACAAAAGCACTTTTAGTTTAAGAATAAGTTTTGCTTTCAACATAGTAATATAGAGTCTTGCAGAAGACAGCAGTTATACAAAGATGAGCAATCTTTGTGACAAACCCTCGTAGGAGAATACATCTCCCCATGATTTTTTGCTTTGTTTTCTTATGTACAAACAAGCATTGCACCTAAGGCGAACATGGTCCTCCTCTTGCCTTTGGGAACGCCCTGCTCTGTCCATGGAGTACTATTCTTTCTTCACATTCTTAATAAACTTACTTTCACTTTACCCTGTGGACTCACCCCTAATTCTTTCTTGCACGAGCCCTCTCTTGGGGTCTGGATCAGGGCTCCTTTCCGGTAACACTTAGACATGAAAAAAAAAAAAAAAAAAACGCTCAATCTGACTCATAATAAAAGAAATACAAATTAAAACTACACCAAGATACCGCTTCTCACTTAGGTTGGAGAAAATCTAAGTTTGACACCATCCTCTGTGGGAAACACTGTGAAACACAGGCATTCTATATTGTTTTCTTGCACATTTCCTGAGGAATTTTCTAGACAATAAACTTTGGACATCCAAATGACTAGAGAGAAGTCAACCTAAGGACTGGCACTGAGCATTAAATACCTATTGTAAAACTAAGACTACATGAGGTTTAAAGAGGAGAGAGTACATACTACGTACTGGACACATCATCTGAAAATGTAGAAACAACTAAAGAAAGTGGAAAGCGCCTATGCAAATAATTTTTTAACTTTTTCGATACGGTGTTGATAAAATAGGTGATTTCACTGAGATTGTTGTATACGTAATGTAGACAATGCAAACTAATTGTGTGATATTCTAGTTTTATAATTCTTAGGTCCCTGAGAACCTGGATTCTCAGAAGAAAGGATATGCCTGTGTAAGAAAGAAGTTTGAAGTAAAAACCCTGCAGTCCTGACTTTGAATTCCAAGTATCAGCCTGAACTCATGGAACATCTTGGTGTACAAAAGCAAGGAAACTTCCAAAGACTACAGAGGTCATGTTAAAAAGACTCAAGAGCCAACTTGCAGAAGCTACCACTGGACACAGATGGGACAATGTAAGCTCAGTAAGGATGCCAACTTCAGCAGAGTAAGGCTGATAACTTCAGCAGACCACAATACTTAAAATATGTCTAAGTCTATGAGTTTTAATGAATAAAAAATTAACTGCTCACCTTTTGAGGATGATAGGTAACCAACTTATTTTAATTGATAAAGAAAAAGAAACAAGTATTTATCCCACCTTTCCTATGTGAGCTGGACCACTGGATAATGAAATAATAGACAAGGCGGGCTGCTCTAGTTAGAAATATTCTAGTGTCCCAGCACTTTGGGAGGCCGAGGTGGGTGGATCACTTGAGGCCAGCAGTTCAAGACCAGCCTGGTCAACATGGTGAAACCCCATCTCTAATAAAAAATAGAAAAACTAGCTGGGCGTGTTGGTGTGCCCCTGTAATCCCAGCTACTCGAGAGGCTGAGGCAGGAGAATTGCTTGAACCTGGAAGGCGGAGGTTGCAGTGAGCCAAGATTGCGCCATTGTACTCCAGCCTGGATGACAAGAGCAAGACTCTACCTCAAAAAACAAAAAAAGAAAAAAAGAAAAAAAGAAAAAAGAAAAGAAAAGAAAAAGAAATATTCTAGCTAATGAATGAGGAAGGAATGACACAATAGGAATATCACCATTTTTCAACCCCTAATGAATTGAGTTGAACTAGATGATGGGCATCAATAGCTATTAAGTTGGCACAAAAGTAATTGCCATTACTTTCAATGGCCAAAACTGCAATTACTTTTTTTTTTTTTTTGGAGACAGTCTCGCTTTGTTGCCCAGGCTGGAGTGCAGTGGCGCAATCTTGGCTCACTGCAACATCCATCCCTCTGGTTCAAGCAATTCTCCTGCCTCAGTCTCCTGAGTAGCTGGGATTACAGGTGCATGCCACCACACCTGGCTAATTTTTGTGTGTTTTTTAGTAGAGATGGGGTTTCACCATGTTGGCCAGGCTGATCTTGAACTCTTGACCTCTGATGATCCACACACCTCAGTCTCCCAAAGTGCTGGGATTACAGGTGTGAGCCACTGCACCCGGCCCAACCACAATTACTTTTGTGCCAACTTACTAACATTACAGGCAAAGACTTCATGTCTAAAACACCAAAAGCAATGGCAACAAAAGCCAAAATTGACAAATGAGATCTAGTTAA
Organism: Chlorocebus sabaeus; assembly: GCF_047675955.1. NCBI lineage: Eukaryota > Metazoa > Chordata > Mammalia > Primates > Cercopithecidae > Chlorocebus > Chlorocebus sabaeus. The sequence goes on along the minus strand of NC_132929.1, from coordinate 31,663,278 downwards.
ACTAAAGAGCTTCTGCACAGCAAAAGAAACTATCATCAGGGTGAACAGGCAGCCTACAGAATGGGAGAAAATGTTTGCAATCTATCCATCTGACAAAGGGCTATTATCCAGAATCTACAAAGAACTCAAAGAAATTTATAAGAAAAAAAACAAGCAATCCCATCAAAAAGTGGGCAAAGGATATGGACACTTCTCAAAAGAAGACATCTATGCAGCCAACAGACACATGAAAAAATGCTCATCATCACTGGTCATGACAGAAATGCAAATCAAAACCACAAGGAATTCAAGGCTGCAGTGAGCCAAGATCATGCCACTGTACTCCAGCCTGGGTGACAGACCAAGACCCTGTCTCAAAAAATAAAAAAGATACACTGTATCATAGGGGTACAATTAGTAAAATCAAGAGTCTGAAAAACTCTACAGAGCAAACAGTCCAATTTGAAGAAAATGAAAAGCAATGGAAGAGGAATCTGTAGATTAAAAGACACTTAAAAAGTTTTGTGGGACGGGTGCAGCAGCTCACACCTGTAATCCCAACATTTTGAGAGGCCGAGGTGGGTGAATCACAAGGTCAGGAGATCGAGACCATCCTGGCTAATGCGGTGAAACCCCGTCTCTACTAAAAACACAAAAAATTAGCCGGGAGTGATGGCACGTGCCTGTGGTCCCAGCTACTCAGGAGGCTGAGGCAGGAGAATCACTTGAACCCGGGAGGCGGAGGTTGCAGTGAGCCGAGATCACGCCACTGCACTCCAGCCTGGGCGACAGAGTGAGCTCCGTCTCAAATAAAGGAATTAATTCAGTAATTAATTAATTAAAAGTTCTGTGAAATTTCATATTAAACAGGTGAAACCAAACTAAAATGTTTATGGATGCACACTTGGGTGATCAAATCCTGAAGAAAAGCAAATAAATGATTACCATAAAAGAATAAATGGGCAAACAGAGGGCTTCTGGGGTGGCTACCGCAGTGCTGGTTCCTCAACTAGATGGTGGTCACAAGGGTGTTTGCTTACAATAATTAAGGTAACAATTTGTTCTATGTGGCTTTCTGTATCTGTTACCTTTTGCCGTTTTGAAAGGTTATTTTTAAAAAAGAGAAGTGGTATCCTAGAAATGGGCAATTATTAGAAAATTTGCCTTTTCTGTATGTCAACTGTTTTTAGGATAACCAAATACTTTATCTGACACAGGGAAATTTTTCTTTAATGAAAGATTCCAAAGCCAGACACCGTGGTTCATGCCTATAATCCCAACACTTTGGGAGGCTGTGTGGTGGGAATGTCCTTTGAGCCCAGGAGTATTAGACCAGCCTGGGCAACATAGCGAGATACTGTCTCTAGAAAAAAATTTTAAAAATTGGTTGAGCGTGGTAGCCTGTGCCTGTAGTCCTAGCTATTTGGGTGGCTGAGGCGGGAGGATCACTTAAGCCCGGGAGCTCGAGGCTACCGTGAGCTACGATTGCACTACTGCACTCTAGCCTGGGCAACAAAGTGAAACCCAGCCTCAAAAAAAACAAGACAAGAATAATGTAATGTATGTTTCAATATAACTAAAATAATTGGAATGTCCGTAACAAAAAGAAATGATAAATGCTTGGGGTAATGGACACACCAGTTACCCAGATTTGATCATGACACATTGTATGCTTATATCAAAATATCACATATACTCCATAAATATGTACAAATACTATGTATCCATAAAAATTAACAATAAAAATAGTGCCAGGTAGTAAGTGTGAAGAGAATGATAAAATTAGAAAATCACCACTTTGTGAGACCTAATGAAATAGACAATTCAGGCAAAGACTATCAATGGATGAAACCAGTAGGTGGATAGAAAATTTTACAGTGTGCATTAGCATTAATAAGTGTGAAACAAGCAGGCATTGAGTAATTTTAATTTACAAGACATAAAGGGGAAATGTAAATAACACCCCAGGGGAGGAACCAGACCAATTCATATTTGGTAGTATTCTAAGAGATAACTGACATGGTTCCTTCAATATATCAATGGCATAAAGAAAGAAAAGTGGGATGAGGAGGGCTGCTCTGGATTAAGACAGATTTAAGAGTTATAAAAGCTACATGCCATGTGTGGACCTTGTTTAGAACACGATTTAAACAATTCAGCTTAAAAACACAATTTTGAGATAATTAGGAAATTTGAATATGGAGTGGCTATTCATTGATACCAAGGAATCATTAGGTTAATAATGGTATTTTGTTTGTGAGAAAATGTCCATAACTTTTAGAGATGCATACTGAAATACACGGAAGGGAAAAAACACTGGCTGTCCAGGATTTACTCCGAAATACTTTGATAAGAGAGAGCGGGGAGGAGAAAGGAAGAATGTCTTACAAAATCTTGCTAATTGCTTCATCTGGGAGTGGGTTTATGGGGATTCATTGGGATTTTGTATTGTTTTTTTATTTCTGTATATATACATTTGAACATTTTTTCATTAAAAAGCAGCTTTGGGCCGGGCGCGGTGGCTCAAGCCTGTAATCCCAGCACTTTGGGAGGCCGAGATGGGTGAATCACGAGGTCAGGAGATCGAGACCATCCTGGCTGACACGGTGAAACCCCGTCTCTACTAAAAATACAAAAAAACTAGCCGGGCGTGGTGGTGGGCGCCTGTAGTCCCAGCTACTCGGGAGGCTGAGGCAGGAGAACGGCGTGAACCCGGGAGGCGGAGCTTACAGTGAGCCGAGATCGCGCCACTGCACTCCAGCCTGGGCGACAGAGCAAGACTCCGTCTCAAAAAAAAAAAAAAAAAAAAAAAAAAAAAAAAAAAAAAAAAGCAGCTTTGTTATGATCCCCATTTAGAAGACATAACTCAAAATCCAAGCCCCTTTGGAGAGTATTTACAGCACCACACCATCGATTCTTTCAAGTCATGTGAGCTGAGAAGAGGGCAGATATAGTTCCCCTAAAGGAAAATCAGGGTGCTGTCTCCAGAAGGGAAGTCAAAGTCAGGCCAAACATAATAAATCCCACTCTGTTCCCAAACAACTTTCTGAGCTTCATCTTAGAAAATGTCTTCTACCTAGCCAAACAGAACCACTTGCTGTTTCCTGAATAAAGCACATAATGCTATGCCTCTAAGTCTCACACAGGCTGTTCCCTGCTTTTTAAAAAATACTTTTCCTTCAAAATCCACAAAGGCCATCTGAGGGGAAGCCTCTGCCAATCCCTGCCAAGAGCAAGGAGACTCTGGTGGCACTTGATTCAGGCTTCTATGATAGTATTTTGCCCTGTACGGGCAAATACATATGTATCCACATCCCCCATTAAAACGGAAGCTCGTTAAAGACCCCTTTCATTGTATCCATCAAAGCACAAAGTCTGATGACTTGTTTATAGCAAGGGCACAATCCTCGTTTGCTGAATTGAGTTGATGCTAATGATTCTCAGGGTTTCTCAAGAAGGCACGTAACATTAAGCTAAGAAATCGTTGTCCTTCATAATAGCAGATAAATAAAACATTCATTATTTGATATCTCTGGCCTAAAGACATTGGATATCAGTTTAAAGACTAGATATCAGACCCAAATTGTATATAGCCAAGATGCCTGCTTAGAGATCTGTAAGGGGAGGCTGAGATGTGTTTGCATCTTGAAATATGTTAATTTCTTTGCCAACCACAGCAGATGGCCACCCTTGCTGCTTGTAACAGAAATTTAACTGATTTGACAATAGCCTTATGGTATTTCTGGTAGGATGCCAAATATTTGCATTAAACTAATCTTTGATTAAGCTACTATTTTGGTATGTGCGTCTGTAAATGGAAACAGCCTCAAATCAAACTCAATTTCAATAAGCAAATAATATTTTTATTTTTAATTTGTTGACTGGAGTCTACTATAGTCTTTGTAAAATTGCGCTATGCAAATATATTTTTACATTTTTTAAAATAAACCGTTTAAAGGAAGTCTTGAAGTAGGCCTGTGTTTGCGTTTGTAAATCAGAAGCGCGTCTCTGTTTTCTCTGTGTGAGGTGGTCTTCCACATGGAAGGAGGGCTTCGTCTTAGGAAGACGGCAGGAGACTAACAGTCATTGAGCACTATGGAGATACCTTCCTTTAGCCTATTGCAAAACACCAAGGTCAATTTGAGGCTTTGAACTTAATTGCAAAGTAAGGAACTAGTTTCTTCCACTTCTGGATGAACCCTTACCCACCCACAGGAGACCTAGGTTCTCCATCCACCCTAAATACAAAATTTCTCCTATGTCTCTCTGCAACATTCTACAAATTTTCATCTCAGCCTATATTGATTTCTGGACTTTTAGAACCTGGTTATACCTTAAGGAAGTTAGGCCACCCCCTTCTGTCTTCAAATGGGGAAATGGGATTTGGAAAGGTGAGGAAAGTAATGAGTCAAGGCCAATGTTCAAGCTCCTTGGTCCCTGGCCCAGTGCTTTTTCCGGGCCTCGCTGAAAATGTGGGGAGGTTAGACTAGATGAAGCAATCTACACTTACAGTTCCCTGCTGCTTGCCACTTGCAGCAGAAAGCGCCCTACACTGGCAGGCTTCTCTTACCCTAGGTTTCTCCCCTCCGCACATTTCCATTTTTGTTTATTTTCTCTTTTTCTTTTTGTAGAATTTATTTAATTTATTTTCACTGACATTGAATTTTTTCAAAAGATTTTATTTCTTGACCAGGCACGGTGGCTCATGCCTGTAATCCCCAGGACTTTGGGAGGTGGAGACGGGCGGATCACCTGAGGTCAGGCGTTCAAGACCAGTCAGGCCAACATGGTGAAACCCCATCTCCACTAAAAACACAAAAAAAATTAGTTAGGTATGGTGGTGGGCACCTGTAATCCCAGCTCCTGGGGAGGCTGAGGCAGGAGAATCGCTTGAACCCAAGAGGCAGAGGTTGCAGTGAGCCGAGATGGCACCACTGCACTCCAGCCTGGGTGACAGAGTGAGACTCCACCTCAAAAAAAAAAAAAAAAGATTTTATTTTTTAAGAGCAGTTTTAGGTTCATAGCAAAATCTATAGGAAGATAGAGCTTTCCCATATACCCCCTACACCCACACATACACAGCCTCCCCCATTATCAACATTCCCCACTAATGTGTCTTTATTATAGCTGTTGAACTTAAATGGACACATCATGATCACCCACAATTCATAGTTCACTAGGGTTCACTCTTGCTGTTGTACATTCTGTGGGTTTGGACAAATGTATAAAGACAAGTATCCATCATTATAGTATCATACAGAGTATTTTCACTGCCTTAAAAATCTTCTGTGTTCTGCCCTTTCATTCCTCCCATCTCCTCCCACCAGCCCCTGGCAGGCAACCACTCATCTTATTGTCTTCACTGTTTTGCCTGTTTCAGGATGTCATACAGTTGGAATCAAACAGCATGTAACCTTTTTATATTGGCTTCTTTCACTTAGTAATATGCATTTAAGGTTCCTCCATGTCTTTTCATGGTTTGACAGCTCATTTATTTTAGCACTGAATCATATTCCATTGTCTGGAGGTACCACCGTTTATTTTTCCATTCACCTACTAAAGAACATCTTGGTTGCTTCCATGTTTTGGCAATGACGTATAAAGCTAGTATGAACATTCATGTGCTGGTTGTATGTGGACAAAAGTTTTCAGCTTCTGTGGGTAAATACCAAGAAGCACAATTAGATTGTATAGTAAGAATATGTTTAATTTTTTAAGAAACAGCCAAATTGTCCTCCAAAGTGGCTGTACCATTTTGCATTCCCACCAGCAAGAAATGAGAGTTCCTGTCATTTTACATTCCTGTCAGCATTTGGTGTTGTCAGTGTTGAAAACTGTGGTCATTTTAGTAGGTGTGTAGAGACAGCTCACTGTTATTTTAATTTGCATTTTCCTCATGACATATGATGTGGAGCATCTTTTCATAGATGCTTATTTACCATCTGTATTTCTTCTTTGGTGATGTATCTTTAAAGGTCTTTGGGACTTTTTTTATTTTTAAGACAGGGTCTCACTCTGTTGCCTAGGCTGGAGTGCAGTGCAGTGGCACAACCTTGGCTCACTGCAGCCTCAACCTCTGGGTTCAAGCCAGCCTCCCACCTTAGTCCCCCAAGTAGCTGGGACTACAGGTGTGTGCCCAGCTAATTTTCTGTAGACGGGGTTTACCTGTGTTGCCCCGGCTAGTCTTGAACTCCTGGGCTCAAGAGATCTGCCCATCTCGGCCTCCCAAAGTGCTGGGATTACAGGTGTAAGCCTTCGCACCCAGCCTGGCACATTTTTTAATCCAGTTGTTTGTGTTTTTATTGTGGAGTTTTAAAAGGGTTTTGTTTTGTTTTGTTTTGTATATTTTGGATAACAACTCTTTATCAGATTTTCTTTTGCAAATATTTTCTCCCATTTTGTGGCTTACCTTTTCGTTCTCTTGACAATCTTTTTCAGATAAGAGAAATTTTTTTATTTTAATAAGGTCAGACTTATCCATTCTTTCATGGATTGTGCTTTTGGTATTACGTCTAAAAAGTCACCACCAAACCCAAGGTATCTAGAATTTTTCTCTTATGTTACCTTCTAGGGGTTTTGTAGTTTAGCCTTTTACATGTGGGTGTGTCATCTATTTTGAGTTAATTTTTTGAAGAGTATAAGGTCTATGTCTAGCTACTTATTTTTGCATGTGGATATTCAGTTGTTTCACCACCATTTGTTAAATAGACTACCTTTTCTCTGTTGTATTGCCTTTGTTACTTTGCCAAAGACCAGTTGACTATATTTCTGTGTGTCTATTTCTGGGCTCTCTATTCTGTTCCATTGATTTATTTGCCTATTGTTTCATCAATTAACATTGTCTTGATCACTATAGCTTTAGAGTAAGTCAAAGTCTTGTAGTGTCAGGCCTCCATCTTTGTTGTTCTCCTTCAATACTGTCTTGGCTGTTCTGGGACTTCTGCCTCTGCATATAAATTTTATCATCAGTTTGTCAGTATCAGCATAATAACTTGCTGAGATTGGGATTGGGACTGCACTGAATCCATAGATCAGTTGGGAAAAAACTGACATCCTGACAACATGGAGTCTTCCTATCTATGAACATGGAATGTATCTCCATTTACGTAGTTATTTGACTTCTTTCATCAGTTTTGTAGTTTTCCTCATATAGAGGTTTGTCCATATTTTGTTAGATTTATACCCAAGTATTTCATTTTGAAGGGTACTAATGTAAATAACAGTGTTTTTAATTTCGAATTCCACTCGTTCATTGCTGATATATATGAAATGAGTTGACCTTTGCATATTTATCTCATATCTTGCAACCTTGCTAGAGTTGCTTATTAATTCCAGACATTTTGCTTGCTGATTCTTTCAGATTTTCTTCATGGATGATCATGTCATCTGTGAAGAAAAAGTTTTACTTTTTCCTTCTCAATTTGTATTCTTTTTATTTCCTTTTTTTGTCTTATTGCATTAGCTAGGACTTCCAATACAATGTTAAAAATGAGTGGTGAGAGGGGACATCCTTGCCCTGTTTGTCTTGTTCCTAATCTTAGTGGGAAAGGTTTGAGTTTCTCACCATAAAATATGATGTTAGCTGTAGGATTTTGGTAGATATTCTCTACCAAGCTGGGGAAGTTCCCTCTATTCCCAGTTTACTCAGAGTTTTTTTTTTTAAATCATAAATAGATGTTATAATTCATCAAATGATTTTTCTGAATTTATTGATACAATCATGAGACTTCTCTTCTTTAGCCTGTTGATGTGATAGATAACATTAATTGATTTTCAAATGTTGAACCAACCTGGCATATCTGGAATAAATCTCACTTGGCCATCATGTATAATTCTGTTTATATATTGTTGGATTGAATTTGCCAATACTTTATTAAAGATTTTGAATGACAGATATTGGTCTGTAGTTTTCTTGCAATGTTTCTGTCTGATTTTGGTATTAGGGTAATGTTGGCCTCATAAAACAAGTTAAGAAGTATCCCTTCTGCTTCTATCTTCTGAAAGAGATTGCAGATAATTGATGTCATTTCTTACTTAAATGATGTGGTAGAATTTACCAGTGAACCCATCTGGGCCTGTTGCTTCGATATCAACTATTAATTTAGTATCTTTAATAAAGATAGACCTATTCAGATGGACTATTCTTGTATCAATTTTGACAGATTGTGTCATTAAATGAATTGGCTCATTTCATGTAGCTTATCAAATCTATGAACATAGAGTTGTTCATGATATTTATTATCCTCTTAATGGCCATGTACTCTGTAGTGATGTTCCCTCTTTCATTTCTGATATTTGGTCATTTGTGTACTTTCTTTTTCCTTAGCCTGACTAAAGGCTTATTAATTTTACTCATATTTTCAAAGAACCAAATTTTGGTTTCATTGATTTCTCTATTGATTTCCTATTTTCAATGTCATTGGGCCAGGCACAGTGGCTCATGCCTATAGTCCCAGCACTTTGAGACACCAAAGTTGTTGGATCGCTTGAGCCCAGGAGTTTGAGAGCAGCCTGGGCAATAAAGTGAGACTCCATCTCTATTTAAAAAAAACAAAAACACACACACACAAAAAAAACTCATTGATTTCTACTCTTGATTATTATTATTTTTTATGCTCAATTTGGATTTAATTTGCCTTTTTCTTCTAGTTTCCTAAAGTTGAAACTTTGGTCACTGAATTTAGATCTTTCTTCTTTTCTAAGATATGCATTCAGTACTATAAATTTCCTGTAAGCACTGCTTTTGCTGCATCCCACACAAAAAACAAATAAGTTGTGTTTTTTATTTTCATTTAGTTCAAGGTATTTTTTAATTTCTTCAGATTTATTTTTTGAGTCATGTGTTATTTAGAAATACGCTGTTTAATCTCCACATACATATATTGGGGTTTTCCAGCTATTTTTTTAGACAGGGTCTTGCTCTGTCACCCTGGCTGGAGTACAGTGGTATGATCTTAGCTCACGGCAGCCTCAAACTTCTGGATGATCAAGTAATCCTCCTGCCTCAGCCCCCAAAGTAGCTGGAGGACCTTGGCTAGTTTTTAAAATTTTTTTTGTAGAGGTCTCACTGTATTTTCCAGGTTGGTCTTAAACTCCTGGCTTGAAGCAAGCTGCCTGCCTCAGCCTCCCAAAGTGCTGGGTTTGTAGATGTGAGCCACTTCATCTAGCCTCTTTTTTTTTTTTTTTTCATTTCTAGTTTAATTCTATTGTGGTCTAAGAGCAAACATTGTATTATTTCTATTCTTCTAGATTTGTTAAGTTGTGTTTTATGGCTCAGAATGTGGTCTATCTTGGTAAATGTTCTACATAAGTTTGAGAAGAATCTGTATTCTGCTGTTGTTGGATGAAGTGCTCTAAAGATTTTCATTACATCCAGTTGATTGATGGTGTTCAACTCTGTCCTTACTCATTTGGTGCCTGCTGGATCTTTTCACTTCTGATAGAGGAGTGTTGAAGTCTCCAACTATAATAATGTATTCGCCTATTTCTCCTTGCAGTTCTATTAGTTTTTGCCTATTCACATAGTTTAATTGTTGTTAGGCACATACATATTAAGGATTATTATGGCTCCTTGGACAATTGACTCCTTTATCATTAAGCAATGTCTTTCTTTATTCCTGATAATTTTCCTTGCTTTGAAATCTGCTCTGTCTAAAATTAATATAGTAATTCCTGCTTTCTTTTGATTACTATTAATCTATATATGTCTTTATATTTAATGTGGTTTTCTTATAGAAAATATATAGTTAAGCCTCATTTTTTGATCTACTCTAACAATCTCTGTCTTTTAATTGGTGCATTTAGACCACTGACATTCAAAGTGATCATTGATATAGTTGGATTAATACCTACCATATTTATTTCATTCTCTATTTTTCACCCCTGTTCTTTGTTCCTGTTTTTGCCTTCACTCTTTTTCTGTCTCTTATGGCTTTAATTGAGCATTTTATATGATTCCTTTTTCTCTTCTTTCTTAGCATATTATCTATACTTCTTTTTAAGCTTTTATAGTGGTTGCCCTCAAGTTTACGATACACATTTACAACTAATTCAAGCCTGCATTCGAATAACACTACATGACTTCACAGATATTAGGAGTATCTGATAATAGCAAAATATTCCTAATTTCTCCTTCCCATTTCTTATACCATTATTTCACTTACATATAAATGCATGTATGTATATACATATATATGTACATGTATGTATACACATATATATGTACATGTTTATATATATATATATATATATATATATATATGTATATTTGGGCTTTTTGTTTTTTAAACGAAGTCTCATTCTGTCACCCAGGCTGCAGTACAGTGGCATAATCATGGCTCACTGCAGTCCCAACCTCCCAGGCTCAACTGAACATTCTACGTCAGCCTCCCAAGTACCTGGGACCATGGGCATGCACCACTAGAGACAAAGTCTCACTGTGTTGCCCAGGTTTGTCTCAAGCCCCTGGGCTTAAACAATCTACCCGCGTCAGCCTCCCAAAGTGCTAGGATTACAGGTGTGAGCCACCATGCCTAGCCTATGTTTGATTTTTCCTCAAGATATATAGATACACATACATATAGATGTATGCATAAGTATATATTATTGAATACATTGTTGTTATTTTGAACTTATCTTTTGTGTCAATAAAGAATAAGAAAAATAAAGGTTTTTATTTTATCTTCACAAATTCCTCTTCAGTGCTCTTTATGTAGATCCAAGTGTCTGACCTATATGATTTTTCTCCTCTTTAAAGAACCTCTTTTAACATTTCTTTCAAGGTAGGTCTACTGGCAACAAATTCCTTCAATTTTTGTTTGTCTGAGAAAGTATTTACATCTCCTTCATGTTTTTGTTTTGTTTTGTTTTGTTTTGTTTTTGAGAAGGAGTCTTGCTCTGTCACCCAGGCTGGAGTGCAGCGGCACGATCTTGGCTCACTGCAACTTCCTCCCCCAGGGTTTAAGCAATTCTCCTGCCTCAGCCTCCAGAGTAACTGAGATTACAGCATACACCACCACACCTGGCTAATTTTTGTATTTTTAGTAGAGATGGGGTTTCACTATGTTAGCCAGACTGGTCTCAAACTCCTGACCTTGTGATCTGCCCGCCAAGGCCTCCCAAAGTGCTGGGATTACAGGTGTGAGTCACCATGCCCGGCCTCTCCTTCACTTTTGAGTAGTTTTGCAGTGTACAGAATTCTAGATGGGTGTGGGTTTTTTCCCTTTAAACACCTTAAATATTTCATTCCACTCCCTTTTTGCTTGCATGGTTCTGAGGAGAAGTCAAATGTAATTCGTTTCTCCCTTTATATGTACCTTATTTCCCATCTGGTTTTTCCAGGATTTGTTTCTTTGATCTTTTGTAGTTTGAAAATAATATGCCTACTTGTCATTTGTGTTTGTTTGGGGACTTGGATTTTTTTTTTTCTGTGGCATTTATTCCACTTGGTGTCCTCTGAGCTTCCTTGATTTGTGGGTTAGTGTCTGACATTAATTTGGGGAAATTCTCAGTCATTACTGTTTCAAATATTTCTTCCATTCCTTTTTCTCTTTCTTCTTCTTTTAGTATTCCCACTGTGTATATGCTACACCTTTGTAGCTGTCCTATAGTCCTTAGATATTCTGTTCTTTTTTATTATTATTCATTATTCCATTTGATTTTCAGGTTTGGAGATTTCTGTTGAGATATCCTCAAGCCCAGAGATTCTTTTCTGTCAACTTCAGTCTACTAATAAGCCTATCAAAGACATTCTTTATTTCTGTTGCAATGTTTTTTATCTCTAGCATTTCTTTTTTTTTTTTTTTTCAGGATTTTCATCTCTCTACTTAGATTGTTCATCTGTTCTTGTTTGTTGTCCTACTTTATCCATTACAGCCCTTATCCTGTTAATCATAGTTGTTTTAAGTTAATTCCAACATCCCTGTTATATGTTATGTCTGGTTCTGATGCTTACTCTGTTTCTTCAAATTGTACTGCTTGCTCTTTAGAATGCCTCGTAATTTTTTTTTTTTTTTTTAAGACAGAGTCTTGCTCTGTCACCCAGACTGGAGTACAATGACACGATCTTGGCTCAATGCAACCTCTGTCTCCTGGGTTCAAGTGATTCTCCTGCCTCAGCCTCCAGAGTAGCTGGAATTACAGGCACCCGCCACTATGCCTGGCTATTTTTGTATTTTCGGTAGAGACAGGGTTTCACCATGTTAGTCAGGCTGGTCTTAAACTCCTGACCTCAGGTGATCCGCCTGCCTTGGCCTCCCAAAGTGCTGGGATTACAGGCAAGAGCCACTGCGCCCAGCCTTCTTTTCCTTTTTGTTAAGACAGAGTCTTGCTCTGTCACCGAGGCCGGAGGGCTCACTGCAGCCTCAACCACTCAGGCTCAAGCGACCCTCCTGAGTAGCTAGGTACTGATACATACCACCATGCTTGGCTAATTTTATGTAATTTTTGTAGAGACAAGGTTTCATCATGTTACCCAGGCTGGTGTAATTATTTTCTTGATAACTGGATATGATGTAAATGGCAAAATGAACAGTTATAAATAGACCTTAATAATGTGGTGATGTGGTAGTGGGGAAAGGAAAGCATTATGTAGTCCTGTGATTAGGTCTCAGTCTTTTGGTGAGCCTATGCCTCTGGACTGTGAACCTCACAGGTGCTTCTCAGTTCCTCCCCTACCCCTGGCCTTAAGTGAAACATGATGTCTGGAGTAGACTGGAGTTAGATATGTCCCTTTTCTCAGTTATGTTCTGATAAAACCCCAGCAGCCCCAGCAGGTTAGGCTCTAGTTAAATAGTTTCTCCTGAGACCAGAAGATGTTAAGAAGAACAGAGTGCTCTGGAATATTTCCAAATGCTTCCTTCCCTCCCATCCCTTCCCAGAAGCACAAAGAGATTTTTCTCTGGTATTTACTGTAAGAACCTGGTTGAGCTCCTGGAGATAAAACTCATAAAAGCATGAGGGTCCCCCTATGACTGGAGTTATTTTTAACTCTCAGGTTTTGTTCACATTGACTCTCCAGCAATTCATCAATTACAGTTCAGGTGTTCCTAACCTGGCACTGGTTCCATGGTGGTTTCCACTCATGAGTCTCCGCCTGGTAAGCCATGACTCCCTGTATGCCCCTGTTTATATCTCCAATCTTAGGAGCAGCAGTCTGTCCTATGTCCTCATCTCTAGATCCAAGAATAGTAGCAAATTTTTCAATCTGTTCAGCTATTTACTTGTTGTAGGACGAAGTTGCAACTTCCAAGCTCTTTACATTTGGAACTAGAAACCAGATCTCCTGCATTTTGGTTTCTTGACCTTTTTCCAACCACCCTTTATAATCAGACAGCATTTTATACGGGGTGTGTATGAGCTGTGGATGAGGACAAATCCCCTAACAAAGAGAATTCCATTAAAACAAATTAACAGTTGCCTCCTTGTCTCTACTCCAGGGGCAGAAATGACAGCAAAATAGTTCTTCTTGAATGGATTTCCCTGGTTATAACTGTAGGGGTGTTTAGGAGGGTGACAGCAGCATTCCGGTCTGCCTAAAAACTAGCTGCCTGGTCTTCTGCACAAACAACTCCATCATCTATTCCATTGCTCACTCAGGAGCAGGACTTTATCACTGAATGATTTTGGCGCATAGTCCTGATTCTTTAGACAAATGGCCAGGATATGCACTCAGCCTTATAATGGTTTTCTTCTAGATCCAGTGTTGCCTTGGGTAGAAAATATCAGATTATGTTTTAATGCTGTACTGGTTCCTGGGCCCTTTAAGTCTTTAGGTTCTTTGATACCAGGCACCAAGCTATATTTCTTTTATATTCCCCAACATGAAGATGTATATGGAAGATGTGTAATAATTAAAAGCCCCTTATTCACTGAATTCTGCCAGCAGTTGAGCAACTCCTCAGACTGATTATCAGAGCCAGCAAAGCAGCTGTCAGCTTGAGGAAGGCATCTGCTGGAGCAAACTCCTGCCCTTCCTGGCTTCTTCTTGATCTAGGCAGAGAACATAAAACTCACCACATCAGATACCTGCCTTGAGCCTCAGATTAAGGCAAAATGCCAGGGCTTATATGAGCTTCTGCACTTCCCATCTCCTGCCTTGAGCTATAATTAGCAGACAGGGAAATCAACAGGAGGTATGAGAGCATGTCTTCAAAATGGAATGAAAATCAATTGGGAAATGATTTGCTTTACAGAAATTTGGTATGCAACCAGAGTTCCAGGAATATCTTTTTTTTTTTTTTTTTTTTTTTTTTTTGATACGGAGTCTCACTGTGTCAACCAGGCTGGAGTGCAGTGGCGCGATCTTGGCTCACTGCAACCTCCACCTCCCAGGTTCAAGTGATTCTCCTGCCTCAGCCTCCCAAGTAGCTGGGGCTACAGGCGCCCGCCACCATGCATGGCTAATTTTTTGTTTTTTAGTAGAGACAGGGTTTCACCGTGTTAGCCAGAATGGTCTCAATCTCCTGACCTCGTGATCTGCCCGCCTCATCCTCCCAAAGTGCTGGGATTACAGGTGTGAGCCACTGTGCCCAGCCTTCCAGGAATATCTTAAAATGAGGTCTACTGCACGTTAAGTGAAACGTTGAAATAATGCTCAGGTTGTCTAGTCAATGAAGATAATACAAAAGAAGTTTCCAGATGATCTTTTAAAATACCTCTCTTCTATCGTATGAAGATAGAAATCTCTTTTTAAAAGTAGGAAAAGTGGGAATATTAATAAATTAATAATTGCAAAAAATATTCACAATCCTTCTAATGCTCTTCAGTCCCTTAATATTCTACATGTAATTTTTAAACTTTTTATTATAAAAATTTCAAATATATGAAAATGAACAGAAGAGTATGAGTCTTCATGTAGCTTTAACCCAATTTAAATAATTGTCAACTCATAGTATAGTCACTCTCATTTCATCCATACCTCAACCCATTTTTCCCACTTCTCCAAATTATTTGGAAGCAAATCCTAAACATATCATTTCTTTTAAATATTTCAGCAAGCTATATCCAATGTTAAGACCAGCTCCCCCTCCACATTTTAATTATTCCTGGTTATTAATAGTCAAGAGATGCTTAAAACTTCAAGATAGCTTTTGTAAATGTTTACTTATAAATTCTTTTATAGTAATAGTTACTTCATTCATTCATTTATTTCTCTGTTCATTCATGATACATTAAAAACATGGGCTGGGTACGGTGGCTCACACCTCTAATCCCAACACTTTGGGAGGCCGTGACAGGCAGACTGCTTTGAGCTCAGGAGTTCGAGACCATCCTATCCAACACGGCAAAACCCCATCTCTACAAAAAACACAAAAATTAGCCAGGTGCGGTGGCGCACGCCTGTGGTCCCAGCTACTCAGGAGGCTGAGGCATGAGAAACACTTGAACCCGGGAGCCTGAGGTTGCAGTGAGTCAAGATCATGCCACTGCACTCCAGCCTGGGCAACTGAGAGAGACTCTGTCTCAGGGGGAAAAAAAAAAGTTATTTTTAGTGATTACATTTTGGGGTGATTTTCTACTAAAAACAGAAACTAAAAGAGATATTAGTTTTTGGAAGTGGGGTGCTGCTGTAATAGAAGCCTAACACAGGTGATTTTGGGGCTGAGCCATGGGGAAGGATGGAAGCATGGCAAGCCAGCATGGAAATTGTTTTTAGAGGCCGCAAAGATGGTCATCTGTGTTTCAAGGTAGTGGAACAATTAGTGAAGCTGATGGCTACAATAACATGGAAGATAGAAAACCTGATCTGGCTAAAGGAAATTTCCAAGTGGAATGCCGAAGGGGCTAATTTGCTTATTTTAGCTGCCTATGATAAAATATGGGAAGGAGAGATGAACCAAAGGTAGAGCAATTCCATTTCCAAGGAGAATTTAGAGTAAATATTTCTGGACTATGGATTGCTGGGATGGAAAATAAAACTCTCTCCCCAGGGATTCTCAGTGTAAGAAATGGTGTCAGGAATCTGCTGGCAAAATGTGACCTTAGTCTACAAGATTAAATTGAGGGTGAGGCAGATTGCTTTGAGCTCAGAAGTTCGAGACCAGCCTATCCAACATGGCAAAACCCCGTCTCTACAAAAAACACAAAAATTAGCCAGGTGCGGTGGCACATACCTGTAGTTCCAGCTACTCAGGAGGCTGAGGCGATTCTCCTATAAGACCTGTTATAAGACCTCACAACGCATAGAGATCTTGCTCCAAGAGATATGTGAATGTGTGTGTGACTTGTCTAATGGAGTAGGCTATAATTCAGTAGGTAGAACACCCACTTTTTTAAAGGAGTTGTACACAGACTAAAGGAACAAAGGCAATTCAAAATGAAGAGAGACCTCTGGATCCCCAACTTACCATGAGCAAGATGCCAACTGAGGAATTACTCAGCTGCAAAAATGAACCACTTGTCGTGAAAAAGGGAAACGGTCACAGGATGGAGCCAAAAGACAAATAACAGTGAATTAAGTAACCATTTGCAGGGAGCAGAAACAGGCCTTTATCAAGAACCAGTCCTGCCTCTGCACTCACAGGGACTGACAACGTGTACCTGGCTGGATTTCAGAATCGCTAAGGACCTGTGCCTGCCATGCATCGTCTATCTCCTCCCCTTGGGAATGGGAGTGTCTCTTACAGTTATCTCATCGCTTTCCCACCATGGTATCTGGGGTGGGGGAAGGGCAGTGATGGTGGCAGACAACTTGGATTGTTAGTTCACAAACTTCCAGATTGAGACACAGCTGTACTCAAGCCGTCTAATTCACATCAAGACCTGAGACAGTGAGATTCTGAACAATGAACTGCTTCCGTATTGAATGAGAGATCTAACTGGGGCTTCTTGGGAGGATATGAATGTATTTCACATGCAGAAGAAACACAAACAATCTATGGCCAAAGAATAAATTATGGTAGATTAAAGATGAGTGCAAAATCTTTTCTATTCCCCTCCTTGTGACATGAAATTGATTTCATTTCCTCTTGGATCTGGGCTGGCTTTGTGACTTGTTTTGACAAACAATGCAGCAGAAGCGACACTGTGCAGATACTGGTTCTAGGCCTTAAAAGACCAGAGAGCTTCCATGTTTGCCCTCGTGGAGCCCCAAGCCACCATGGAAACACGTTCAGCTACCCAGATAGATAGAGCATGTGCAGAGAGAAAGATGCCAAGCCGCAGATGTCCCAGGCATCACAGTGAGACCCCAGACGTGTGTAAAACTATCTTGAATTCCCAGCTGCAGGCAGTGAACTCTCCTAAGTCCAGCAAACACAAATTGCAGAATTGTGGATAGATATGTGGTGGTTGTTTTAAATCACTAAGCTTTGGGATAGCTAGTTACAAAACAATACATAAATAAAACATAGATACTATGACGGATAGAAATTACTGCAAATTCTGTTAAGTTCCACATATCAAAAGATAGACGCTATCTCCCTTTCTCTTGAATTTGGGCTGGCCCCGTGGCTTGGCTTTCATTAATATCTTACTTCCCATGCTCTACAGTTTACCTGAACAGTTCCTCTGCTGGGTTTGCCTGGGCTCCTTAGTTGGCCGCATTCAGCTGGGCTGGAAGATCCAAACAGCTTCAATCACAGGGCTGGTAGTTGGCACCAGCTGTCAGCTGTAGCATCTTGGTTCTTTCCCCCATGTTGTCTCATCTTCAGTAGACTAGACCAGTTTCCTTACACAGTGACCTTAGGGCCCTTAAGCACCACAAAGCTGAGTCTCTAGAACTTGTACAATGTCACTTCTACCACATTCTGTTAGTCAAAGCAAGTCAAAAGGTCAACCCAGTTTCAAGAGATAGAGAACTAGTAGAAAACTGAGTAGTTTTTCTACCTGTTGATGAGAAGAACTGCAAAATATGGTGGCCATGTTTTTCAATCTGTCACCCATGGGCAAACTGTACCACAATAATTGTAGTTAATGCCAGACATTTTTTGCTTAAGAATATAAGAGCTAAACAGAACAAAACTAGAATGACTGTCTGCATTGGGGTCCCCAACTCCTGGGTTGCGGACCAGTACTAGTCAGTGGGCTGTTAGAGACCTGGCCACACAGCAGGAGGTGAACAGCAGGTGACCGAGCGTTACCTGCCTGAGCTCCACCTCCTGTGAGCATCAGCGGAGGCATCAGATTTTCATAGGAGCGTGAACCCTGTTGTGAACTGCACATGCGAGGGATCTAGGCCGTGCGATCCTTATGAAAATCTAAGTAATGCCTGATGATCTGAAGTAGAATAGTTTCATGCCAAATCATCCACCACCACCACCCCTCTCCCAAACTCCACCCCACCCCCCCATCCCTGTTCACAGAAAATTTGTCTTCCACAAAACTGGTCCCTGATGCCAAAAAGGTTGGGGATAGCTGGTCTACATAATATATGACATTGAAAACTTCAGCTCATAACAGCATTATATCATCGTTTTGTTTCAGCCTGAATGTCAAAACTACCTTAATTGTTGTTTTTCTTTTTTTAGGAAGCCAGTTTAAAAAAACTACCAGTGCTAAAGCTAGGTCTCCAACTAACCAGGGTAGATACCATTGCTGATAAGAACTGTTCTCCCCTGAAATCCTGTTAAACCTGGGAAATGAAGAGTAAGGAGGAATTGGAACACGAAAGCTACAAATGCATGAAGCTCAGTCAGGTAAGACCCCTAGATTCCTGGGCAGGCCCCAAGCTACTGCCAATCCTACTGTAAACACTGCTGTAAAAATGTACATTTTTTAGAATTAGACTTAACTTTTCTGGAATTAACCTTGAGTGATTAACAGCTCGAATTCTAAGAACCAGACATTGTAGAGAATCCTTTAGTTAATCAATTCCATAAATACAAGTTTGCTGAACTAGAAGAGCCTGAGAATATCTACCTTTAGTCATGAGTCAGAAATAAGTGGTGATAGGCCAGGCGCAGTGGCTCACACCTGTAATCCCAGCACTTTGGGAGGCCAAGGAGGGTGGATCCCTTGAGGTCAGGAGTTGGAGACCAGCCTAACCAACATGGTGAAACCCTGTCTCTACTAAAAATACAAAATTAGCCATGTGTGGTGGTGCACACCTGTAATCCCAGCTACCTGGGAGGCTGAGACAGGAGAATCACTTAAACCTGGGAGGCAGAGGTTGCAGTGAGCCGAGATTGCACCACTGCACTCCAGCTTGGGCAACAAGAATGAACCTCTGTGTCAAAAAAAAAAAAAGAAGGAAATCAGTAGTGACAAATCCTTGTCTAAACATGATATAAAAAGTAAACTTACCTATATAAAGGAATCTTGTGATTGTGTTTATCACCTTTTATCATCTAGAGCAGCAATCTTTTTGGCACTAGAGACTGGTTTTTTAGAAGATAATTTCTCCACATTTTTCGGGGGGTGATGGAGTTTCAAAATGAAACAGTTCTGCCTCAGATCATCAGTCATTGTCAGGTTCTCATACGCAGCATGCGACCTAGATCCCTTGCATGCACAGTTCACAATAGGGTTTGTGCTCCTATGAGAATCTAATGCTGCTGCTGATCTGACAGGAGACAGAGCTCACGTGGTAATGCCCACTCACCTCCTGCTGTGCCACCCAGTTCCTAACAGGCCATGAACCAGAACCGGTCCACAGCCCAGAGTCTGGGGACCCCTGATCCAGAGAAATTTCTTGGACAAAGTTTTGTTTGTTTGTTTTAGAGAGGGGATCTCACTTTGTTGCCCAGGCTGGAGCACAGTGGCTATTCATAGGCATGATGACTACACACTGCAGCCTTGAACTCCTGGGCTCAAGTGATCCTCCCACTTCAGTCTCTTAAGCAGCTGGGATTACAGGCAGGCACCACCACGCCCTGCTTAGATAAAGTGTTTTAATCAAAAATGCTGTAAGAAAGATTTATGTCAGCTTGAAAAGTAACATAGTTACTTTTTCACAGTTGTATCAAAATAGATTAAGACTTGAACAATCTGTAGTATCAATGAGACACTATTTAAAAAATATTATTTGGTATTATTTCCGGTTTTACGTCATAATTGGGTTAGAGAAGGCAAAAGTTACTTGCAGTTTTTCAGTTTTACCACTAGATGGAGAATGCATCTTCTAAACAACTCAAGACAAATCTCTGAGCGCCCACTTGGTGTACACCATACTGCTAGGCCCTGCCAGTGCTCAAATACCATATGTAGGTGATAACTGAAGTGGCTTTATGGTCTATGTAGGAGAAGACAAGAACTGAAGAATCTGTATTTTGAAGCAAAATATAACTGTCAAAATACAAACAAAATGTTCTATAGAAATTTAAAGAATAACTCCAAAAAGTTAGCAGAGTTTTGGATACAGTGTATTTGAGTTTTGAAGTTAAAGTGATGTTTCAACAGGCTGCAGTGGAGAGTGATGCAGAAACATACAGAGTCAGAAAAGCATGACAGTGCAGCTTTCTTGGCGGAGATAAGATCTGAGAGGTAGTACGGCGCTATATCGCTTTAAATATATGAACCAGGCTCCTCCACGTTCCCTCCCTCAGGCAACTGGAATGCCCTGCTGCCACAGTCACAGCCCTTCTACCTACTGGAAGGAGCAGAATGGGAATTTCTTGAAGTCAGGGATTTTTTGAGTATGTCTTTGAATCTGTAGCATTGTGCTAGATACGTGTAGCTTGGGAGCCAAGAGAAATGGGAAGTTACTGGAATACTTTTCTGGATAAAAAACATGGCCTACCAAATTTAGATTTCATATCCTCCTTTAATGGTGGGCTAAATTTTTTTATTATAAAAGGTATACATGTTATTGTTATTTTTGGCTATTTTTACAAATTTGTCCCACCATGAAAAGAGGATATAGATTTCATACTGAGAATCTTCCAAAAACTATGCCATATTATGAAGGTAAGTCTGAAACATCAGTCTGCAAGTTTTATAATGTTAAGGCAGCCTTATTTGAGCACATCATGTATATTGCTGCAATGTAAAGTGTCAAATTAGGATAGAGATTGCAAGCTCGTGACCTGGGGTCCTATGTAGCTCAAGAGAGATTTTGTTAAATTTGCACAATGTTTTAAAATTTTTTTAATTGATATTACAAGTCATGAGATTTTCACATACAGTCTAGATTTCTGGCTTCTCTTTAAAAATTCAAAAATTGCATCATAATGAGTCCCCATTCTCAGATGCTATAATCACCTGACACTGGGTGGAGAGCCTCGCTATGAGATCACACACATCCTCTCTGGATTTCACAGTCCCTCTGCTCCCTTTGTAACACATAGGACCTACCTTCACCATGTACATTACCTATCTGACTCAACAGACAATTGATTTGTGTGACCTCTGTGTGGACTCATTTGGATCTTCCAACTTTAGTATATTTGTCGAACCAGCCATTACCAGTCATTACACACTGATATTCTAAAACTCTTTCCTGAATCCACATTTTGGTCAGTGTATAAACTCTGGTTTGTTACAACTGAACATACACACCATTACTGCATTAACCTGAGTTCTCCAAAAAGTTAGCAGAAGATATTTGGATGCTATTGAATGGGATATAATCTGTTAAAAGCAAGACGTAAGAGACATGGTGTAGAATCAAAGAAAAATCACATGAGTGCAGGCACATCTGAGAACTCTGCCCTGTGAGCATATAGGGAGCACGTTCTGAGCAGCAAAAATGTCTATTCAAGTGACAACACAGTGCTGTGGATGCTCTAGTGGTGAAATTGTTTGAAATATATTAATATGCTTTTTTTGTACTTCTTTGATCATGACTTTTCCCCTAATGTAGCATCCCTTGTCTTAAGAAGAGTTAGGATTTTTATAGCAGGAATACAAATGGTCATTGTTGAACTCTTGAAGCCCATTTCAAAAGCAAGAGTATTGGTGGCCCTGCATGGTGGCTCACGCCTGTAATCCCAGCACTTTGGGAGGCTGAGGAACGTGGATCACCTGAGATCAGGAATTCAAGACCAGCCTGACCAACATTGCAAAACCCCATCTCTACTAAAAATACAAAAATTAGCCAGGTATGGTGGTGTGTACCTGTAGTCCCAGCTACTCAGGCCAAGGCCAGAGAATCACTTGGACCCAGAAGGCAGAGGTTGCAATGAGCCGAGATCGCACCATTGAACTCCAGCCTGGGTGACAGAATGAGACTCCATCTCAAATTTTAAAAAAAAAAAAAAAAAAAAAAAAGGGCAGCAAGAGTCTTGGAAGCTAGAATCTAGTCAGAATCTAACCAGAACAACAGAAACCACTCTAAGAACTGAGAGAAAAATTACAAAATTACATAGGTAACTGCATATAAAGGAAATGGAGGAGGTGAGAAACCAAAGAGTGGATGGCAAAGTCACCGAGAGATTGACAGCACCACCAAGACTGGAGAGACAAGGGAGGAGATGGCGTAACTACAAGGAAGCTGTGTCCACAGGGTCAGTTCCTGCAGAGTTATCACTGAGGTAGAGGGAAATACCCAACCTTCTCCTTTGCCACCCCCATCTTTATCTCCTGCTAGCATCTCCCAGTGGCCATCCCAGCCAGAGTCAGTTGCCATGGGGTTTGCAAGCATCAGGGGCCCCAGACAAGAATGCTGGGCAGGGGCAGGGAAGGGATGGACTGGAAAACAGGCTGACAACCTGCACACCCATGACAAAGGCCAGTCATCTGAGATGGAACAGGGTTTTGTTCTGTTTTTAACTTATAAAACATTGCTTTTAAATATCTAGATCCAAAGCATAGAGGGCTAAGTTAAGAATTTTTAATGTAAACCATAGGGTGGAGAACATGAGGTCATGGCCACTTCCTGACACACAAAAAGGCAATAAAAGCCCTTCCTGGTTTGGGAGGAAGATCTGGGAGAGAGTCTGAGGAGGACAGGGCTCTCCAACTCTGTGAATGGGGCTAGGTAGTGAAGAAGAACCTGACTTTGGCTATTCTTTCAGAGGCTGGGGCTGGGGACAGTTCAGGGGAGTGATGTACCATTTCCATCTGGAAACTTTGAAGGACACTGCCTTAAAGAATGCCCCACACTGACATGGGAATGAAGTAGAGCAGCACGCTAGGAGAGTGGTTTCCATGGGGATTCTGGTGTTGTGTGTTTCCTGGGTGAGCTCCAGAGACCACACGCCTCTGTGTAGGAGGCACAGCCTCTGAGAGGGCCACGACCCCGAGGACTGGATTCCAGTTGAGAAGGGCAGACCCCTTGAGCAGGAGTTCAGCACAAGCACCGCAGGCCTCCACAGCACAGGCTGGCAAGAGCAGCAGCCAGTGGTCCACACGGGAGAGACAGACACCTTAGCTGAGGCCAGCAAGGAGTGGAGGTCACAGGAGCTCAGGCCCTCCTCTCCACAGTGCAGTGCTGGATACACGCCACCTGCCACCTGCACTCACAGCACACCTCTAGGGCAAAGGGAAAAGGAGATTTTTAAAGCCTAAGCATCGAGTTTGACTTGGAATTAATTAAATTTGAATTCTGAATTGGTTATTTTTCCAAAAGAAATGAGGTTTTAAACTGGATGTTTCTGTTCTCTTCATGGGGCCGAATGAAACGTTTCTACCATTTGTAGAAATGAGGGGCTATTTTTATCAACAAACTTACATTTCTTTGCATCTAACTTCTGTGAATTTAAACACAGAGACCACAGACACACACACACGCGCGCACACGCGCGCACACACACACGCATGCACGCATGCACAGTTTTTCAGCCCTTCAATTGCCTTCTTTGTTACAGGCTGAATCAGCCTTTCCCTGACGCAAAGAATGCCATTCTTCTTTTTTCTTTTTTTTTTTGAGACTGACTCTCGTCTGTTTCCAGGCTGGAGTCCAGTGGCGCGATCTCGGCTCACTGCAATCTCCACCTCTCCGATTCAAGCGATTCTCCTGCCTCAGTCTCCCAAGTAGCCTGGACTACAGGCGCACGCCACCACGCCCAGCTAATTTTTGTATTTTAGTAGAGATGCGGTTTCACCATGTTGGCCAGGATGGCCTTGATCTCTTGACCTCATGATCCACCCGCCTCAGCCACCCAAAGTGCTGGGATTACAGGCGTGAGCCACTGCGGCCAGCCAAACAATGCCATTCTAATGGGTGAACAGTCATTGGGCAACAAATATCATTTTGGGAAAGAAAACTTGATAACTGGGTTTAAACTTTCCAAGTTTTCCAAATTTCCAAATTCATTTATTTTCCTTTATGGGGACCTGTGATCCCCACAAAGATTTTTATTCTGATCTAGATGTCCCCACTTCCAAGAAGACCTCTGTGTAGAATATATCTCTGTGCAAGCCCTTTAGGGTTACCTATGGGGCCTTGGCCTTCAGTAAAATTCTCACATCCCTTCGTCGGTGGTTTTCCTTCATTCTCCTGCTGACCTTACTCGCAGGAAGCTTCAGTCATGATGCAGACAGAGCCTCCCTTGATGGAAGATGAGTTTAAGGCACGCATTAGGCAGGGCCCTCAGGCAGAGTTGTACAGGAAGAGTGCATCCTACAGTCCTGGGGGCATCATTTTTACCCTAGCCTGGGTATGCATCACTCCCTCACAGGGTTGTACATGGTGCGCAGTGTGCATGGTGGCCCTCGATTTACATCCACAGGGCTAAGCAGGTATCTTTAAGAGCAACAGAAAGTGTAGGTTGATTCCTAAACCGAAGTCTCCTCTCCTGTCTGCTAGAGACAGAACCCTCCTTGGCTGGCTATGGCCACATCCCACACTGAGGCTCTCTCAGGCTGGTGTGGTCCTCCCCTTCTTTCCTCTCTGCCCATGTCTCCCAAGTCAGCTTCAGCTTCTGCATCAGTAACAGTGGGTTCTCTTTCAAACCTAACTATGAAATCTTGTCTTTCTCCAAAACCCAGTCTTTCCAAATGTTCCTTAAGCCTCCACACTTATGGCCTGAGTTACTTTATGACTTTGCTTGAGGCTTTGTGTCTGTATCTCTCTCAAAAGAGGTTTAGGTCTTTGAACTATTCAAGGTCCAAGAAAGAAGACTTCAATATAGCATTCCACATTCCTTTATTTCTTCTTCCACCAGCTATTCTTCATCTGCCTCCAGGTAGCACACCGGTTCTGTGCACCCTGTTTTTTCTCCCAACTTGAGGCCGACTCAGGAACTCACAGATCTCTTCCAGGTTATGGAAGACCAATGGGACTCTCTTCATCTATCAAACATATTATGGCACCATTTCTACTCTACTGAGGCTACGCATCATGGCATGGGACACTGTGCATGGGGTCCCCTCCTACAGTTCTGCGTGGAAAGTGGGGCATAGACTCTTTCTGCTCTGATGACTGAACCAAGCTCCATCAACCTGTTCTCCTACTATGGGTTTGACCACAGGAGCCTGGGACCAGGCTGCACATTAGCGCTTGCTCTCCTCTCACTCTTCCTCCGATTCCTCTCTCCCAGCTTGGTAAAAGTTTCTTTGGTTTTCCTGCCTGGAAAGGAGATGGGGGAACTGCCCATGAGTCATAGTCTGCATTGTTCCCTTCTCTATGGTTACCTTTTATAAAGCTAAACTCTGATCCTCTGATTTGGTTTAAACTTTGGAACCAAGCCCTCTTTGAATTAAAAACTAAATCATTTCTCTCTCAAAGGCATGGCTCAAACACACACAAAATGCCATGATTTCAGACTCTTTGCCGAAGTGTGAATTTAAAAATCCATTCAACCCTGCTGTGGTTTGAATGTCCCCTCCAAAACTCACGTGGAAATGTAATTGCCATTGTGACAACATTAAGAGGTAGAACCTTAAAGAGGTGATTAGGCCACAAGGGCGCTGCCCTCGTGAATGGATTAATGCCATTATCTTGAGAATGGGTTAGTTATCCCAGGAGAGGGTTCCTGATAAAAGGATAAATTTGGCCTGATTTTCTCTCTGTCTTGTGCCCCCTCTTACCATGTGATGACTTCCGTCATGCAATGACATGGCAAAAAGGCCCTACCAGATGCGGCCTGCTCATCTTGAACTTCCCGCCTCTAGAATTATTAGTCAAATGCAACCACACTTGTTTTATCATGCTTCACTGTATTGCACTTCACAGATATTGCATTTTTTTTTTCACAAATTGAAGGTTTGTGGCAACCCAACATTGAGCAAGTCTATCAGCTCCATTTTTCCAACAGCATGTGTTCATTTTATGTCTCCATGTCACATTTTGCTAATGTTTGCAATATTTCAAACTTTCTCATTACTATTAACATTTGTTATGGTGATCTGTGATCAGTGTTCTGACTACCACTGACTGGTCATTTCCCCATCTCTCACCCTTTCGTTGGGCTTCCCTATTCCCTGAAACACAATATTGAAGTTGGACCAATTAACAACACTACAATAGCCTCTACATGTTCAAATGAAAGGAAGAGTGGCACATCTCTCCCTTCAAATCAAAAGCTAGAAATGATTAAGATTATTGAGAAAGGAATGTCCAAGGCTGAAATTAGATCAAAAGCTAAGCCTCTTGTACTAAATAGGTAGCCAAGTTGTGAATGCAAAGGAAAAGTTCTTGAAGGAAATTGAAAGTGCTACTCCAGTGGAGATAAGAATAAGAAAGTGAAACAGAATTATTGCTGATATGGAGAAAGTTTTAGTGGTCTAGATAGAATATCAAACCAGCCACAACATTCTCTTAAGCCATAACCTAATCCAGAACAAGTCCTAATCTTCAATTCTATGAAGGCTCAGAACAGTGAGGAAGCTATAGAAGAAAAGTTTAAGCCAGCAGAGGTTGGTTCATGAGGTTTAAGTAAAGAAGCCATCTCCATAACATAAAAGTGCAAGGTGAAGTGGCAGGTGCTGATATAGAGGCTGCAACGAACTATCCTGAAGATCTAGCTAA
Organism: Chlorocebus sabaeus; assembly: GCF_047675955.1. NCBI lineage: Eukaryota > Metazoa > Chordata > Mammalia > Primates > Cercopithecidae > Chlorocebus > Chlorocebus sabaeus. Next base: position 31,636,511 of record NC_132929.1, on the reverse strand, counting down.
GATCATTGATGAAAGTATCCACACTAACTCACAGATTTTCAGTGTATACAAAACAGCCTTCTCTTGGAAGAAGATGCCATTTAGACTTTCATAGCTAGAGAGGAGAAGTCAATGCCTGGCTTCAAAACTTCAAAGGACAGAGTGACCCTCTTGTTAGGGGCTAATGCAGCTGTTGACTTTAAGTTGAAGCCTATGCTCATTTACCATTCTGAAAATCCTAGAGCCCTTAAGAATTATGCTATATCTACTCTGCCTGTGTTCTATAAATAAAACAACAAAGCCTGGATGACAGCATATCTGTTTACAGCATAGTTTACTGAATATTTTAAGCCCACTGTTGTGATCTACTGCTCAGAAAAAGAAAAAGATTCTATTCAAAATATTACTGCTCACTGACAATGTACCTGGTCATCCAAGAGGTCTGATGGAGACGTACAAGGAGATTCATGTTGTTTTCATGCCTCCTGAGACAAGATCCACCCTGCAGCCCATGGATCAAGGAGTAATTTTAACTTTAAAGCCTTATTATTTAAGAAATACATTTCACAAGGCTACAGCTTCTATAGATAGTGATTCCTCTGATGGATCTGGGAAATATATGTAAATTGAAAACCTTCTGAGAAAGATTTGCCATTCTAGATGCCATTAAGAACATTTGTGATTCATGGAGAGGACATTAAAATTTCAACATTAACGGGAGCTTGGAGGAAGTGGATCTCAACCATCATGGATGACTTTGAGAGGTTCAAGTCTTCCATAAAGAAAATAATTGCAGATGTGGTAGAAATACCAAGAGAACTAGAATTAGAAGTGGAGCCTGAAGATGTACCTGAATTATTTCAATTACATAATAAAACTTGAACAGATGAGTTGCTTCTTATAGAGGGACAAAAAAATGTGGTTTCTTGAGATGAAAGTTACTCCTGGTGAAGATGCTATGGACATTGCTGAACTGAGAGCAAAGGATTTAAATTATTCCATAGACTTAGTTGATAAAGCAGGGCAGGATTTGAGAGGACTGACTCTAATTTTGAAAATGTTCTACTGTGGGGAAAATGCTTTCAAACAGCATCACATGCTACCAAGAAATATTTCATAAAAAGAGTCAATTGATGTGGCAAAGTTCACTGTTGTCTTATTTTAAGAAATTGCTCAGACACCCCAAACTTCAGTAACCATGACACGTCAGCAGCCATCAACGTCAAGGCAAGACCCTCCACCAACAAAAAGGTTACAACTTGTTGAAGGTTCAGATGATCATTAGCATTTTTTAGCAATATTTTAAAATTAAGGTATGTACTTTTTTAGGACAAAATGCTATTGCACATTTAATAGAATATAGTATAGTGTAAATATAACTTTTACATCCACTAGGGAGTCAAAAAATATGTGTGACTCGCTTTATTGTGATAGTCACTTTCTTGTAGTGGTCTGGATATATATAAATGTCTGGATATTCCAGATACCTGGAATATCTTCAAGCTATGCCTGTAAATTTATGTTTATGAAAAGCTACTCAGTTTGCGGTTTTCTATTATAGCAGTAGGAAACGGACTAAAACAAACCTTTCCATTAAATTACTTCTTTATAGACAGTGTCTGCCCTCAACAGTGAATGACATTATCCAATATATAAACAACTAGAGTATAATTTTAGGAGATAAAAAATGTAAGGTCAAAAATCTCCAAATACTATCCCAGAACACTTTTAGAGACAAGCTGACACTTTGTTTTGCTTTGAAATTTTTGCTGATGATACAGTTTTGTTTTTACCTGTTATATTTCTTCAGGAATGCTGTCATGACTTTTTGTTTGTTTGTTTGTTTGTTTCTGAGATGGAGTCTCGCTCTGTCGCCCAGGCTGGAGTGCAGTGGCCCGATCTCGGCTCACTGCAAACTCCGCCTCCCGGGTTTATGCCATTCTCCTGCCTCAGCCTGCCAAGTAGCTGGGACTACAGGCGCCCGCCACCACGCCCGGCTAATTTTTTTGTATTTTTAGTAGAGACAGGGTTTCACCGTGTTAGCCAGGATGGTCTCGATCTCCTGACCTCGTGATTCACCCATCTCGGCCTCTCAAAGTGCTGGGATTACAGGCGTGAGCCACCGCGCCCGGCCATGACTTTTAAAATATTTGATGAACCACTTCCCTACTGTTAGGTCCTACAGAGCCACTGTGGAAAAACAGATGTTAGACAAAGTCATGGTTTCAAGGCTTTATCAACATTTCTGGACTTAGAGATTTCCTCATGCATTTAGTTATTTCTTCTGGTTTGAGATCATTTATAGTCTGGATCTCATGAAAGAGAACCCCTACTTGAACTGGGAGATCACTTTTATAGGGAAAGAAAAGAATTATTAGTCATTGAACTAAAACTTGTTTTGATCAATTGATGAGGAAGTAGAATAAATTTAAGACTTACTTTGCTTAGCAGCTTGTTTCTTCAGATCTCCACTTTGGTCATAATACTTAGTTACTTCTTGAGAAGAAGACTCTAGAGAGAACTCCGTTTTTCCTCAAAGGAGTCTTTACATAATCCATATTACTCTTTGTACCCAATAATCAGATAATTAAGCCTGACCTACATCTCCTGACCAGGCAGATTTTCTCTATTTAATATCTGTAACTGGTCTTGATTTCTGCCAGGAGCATTAACTAATATTGATGAAGAGATCATGTGTTTTAAAAATAGGTTTAAAGAGTCTTTTCACCCTGCATAATTAATGAGGAAGTTATTTTTTGTTTGTGGGGTATTCCACAGTTTATCTCCTCAGAGTACTTCTCAACAACACTCTTAAATAACGAAGCACTTGCTTTTCAATTTCTAGAAAGGTAATAGCCATTTACTGCAAAGATATCCCAGCTCATATACAGAGAGTGATGCATCTACTGAAATACAGCCCTCCCACTTCCCATCTGATGCTCTAATGTCTTCCTGGAATTTCCTCCCTGGAAATATCTTTGTATTCCCTTAAAGAGTTAACTGCTGTTTAGGAAGCATCCTGAAAGACGACAATACGGTTCCTTTTGGAAGGGAACAGAGTTATTTATGACATGTTTAATTAAAGTATGCAACCTCTAAATTGTTAATTGAAAAGTCAATATCTAATGTACTACTATCACATCACTTTCAATGTAATAACTAGTCCATAATGTTTTAAAAACTCATACAACCATCAAAAGTATGTAATAAAACACAGTATTCCTTTCCTTTCTTCATCTTTTTATTCTGCTCCTTAGAGGTAACTATTTTCAATTTTGTAATGTTCTAGCATTTACCTTCATATTTCTAAACATGTAACTTTGCTATCTATTCATCAATTTTAGAAATTATCCAAGTTATGTATTATTATGGTAGAGGAGGAGTTACACTCCCTCAGCTTCCCCTAATCCATCCTTCCAATGCAGTTTTTTCATAAATTTTGGCAAATTCATTTTCAGTGTTTTTCATTGCTATGACTGTATATATAGTTACATCTAAATCCAGAAGTGTGAATGAATAGCACACTCCAGGGAAATCAGGTGGCCAGCTGGCTTTTTCTTCATGTAGCCCCAAAGGTCAATGTTACTGGTGGAAGGTGTCCAGGTTCTTGGCATCTTCAACAAAGAATTGGACACAACGCACAACCAAAGCAAGGAAAGAATGAAGCAACAAAAGCAGAGATTTACTGAAAACGAAAGTACACTCCACAGAGATGGAGCGTCCCAAGATGGAGCGTCCCAAGCACAGGAGCTCAAGAGCCTAGTTACATAATTTTCTGGGGTTTAAATACCCTCTAGAGGTTTTCCATTGGCCACTTGGTGTACACCTCATGCAAATGAAGTAGTGGCCCACAATCAGTCTGATTCGTTGCAGAAAGCAACCAATCAAAGGCTGAAGTGAAAAGGGTACACTCTATGCAAACATCTGATTGACTGTGGAAAGCAACCAATCACAGGCTAAAGTGAAGTTACAAAGTTATACTTCTATGCAAATGAAGACTTGGCTAGCTTCATGTCTGACTGTGGAAAGCAACTAATCAGGAGTATTTTCAATTTTCCATCTGCCACGCAGGAAAGAGGGGGTGTTTGCAAAGGGAGTAGCCTCTGGTCTTTTTGTTACTTAGATGTGGAAAGTCGGGGTTTTCCTTTTGATTTAGTTCTAGAAAGTCAGCGGAAATTGGCTTTAGGTTTCCTGCCTCCAGACCCTATTCTCCTGCCTCAAACGTCTCTAGAGAGACACTATATTTTTTCTGAGGTTGTTCATCTCTCCACATCCTGCTTGTGGTTATATGATTGGTTATTGTTATTCTGAAATTCAGTAGGGGAACATGAAAAAGGCTTTACCATTTCAAATGCAGATCACTGACTGTTTGAAACGCGTCATCTCCTCTTCACTCTTCTCTATTCCTAGTTCAGTTTCAAAGTATCTCCTCCACTACTGGTATTGGGAAGAGGTGGGACCTGACTACTTGTAGTGTGGATGGTAACCTTGGAATCTAACTGTTGCGTATACAGGCTTTCAAACAGTCCCCCGACTTTGCTTTTACACTGTTGTGCCAAACCTTTATAGACTCCAATGGGGATGGCACCAGGTTCAAGAGGCCAAAGAAGACACCCAGAGCCAGCAAACAAGACAAGGGGTTGTACTGGGGGCTAAACACAGGGGAGAGCCCAGTGGTGGTGGGCAGGACATGAGAACCCCACGACCCAGGGGCAGTGGGCTCAGCAGAAGAATCACAACCACTTGAAAAAAGCATGCAGTTTTTATAGCATTTTCACTTAGCCCCTGCCCCCTAATAAGCTCCACCTGGAAACTTTCATTTAACCCAAAACAAAGAGCCTCAATCCTCTGTACAGCCCACATTCCACAGGACAGGATGGGGCCCAGATGTTCCTTATAGATAAGGAATGAATCTCTGCGTTGTCCACTCCCAGATTCCTTAGCTGAGAACTCTGAACGGCATTCAGGTGCACCTGCCATACAGGGTCATTCTCAGGGTATGTGTAAATTATTGCTATCAGGTGCATTTAATACACATACACACACACACAACCCTACCTTCTGAGATACTGGGGACTTCCAATTCACGAGCATTTTCAGGAGTCTGTGGGACAAATCAGCTAATTCCCATTAGTATCCTCATTTATGGGTACTCTTAAATTGTTAAGTCTACTGATTACACTGAAAATGTACTGGATAGAGGGAAGGAGAGGTGGGAGAAATAGGAATTTATCTTCAAATAAGCAATAAAGCATCAATTGTGTTGGGTTAATTGCCTATCTGTGATTATAAATAGACTTTTAATTTGTCTAGAGAGTTCTGTCTATCCTCCACGAGCTTGGTGTGACAAGTCTGGTTTTGTTTTGTTTACACAAAAGTAAACCTTGACAGGTAAGAAAGGAATCTTGGAGTAGCACTTGCCTTGTGTCAGGAGATTTAACAGGACAGGTCTGGGCCCCTGAACTACAGGTGATGTTAAAGAACCATGACTTTAATATTTAAAATATTCTACAATTGCAGGAACATGTGAGAGCAAGAGTTGAACTCTGTGTCTCAAAAGTAACAAAAGGCCTCACATTTCATCCCTGGCTAGAAGGAGTTAGAAATGCCTGTTCTGGGCACCTTGCATCCAGGCAGTAAGTTTGAGCAATCAGTCTGTACTGGATCTGTTTCTTCCCTTCCTGGTGTGGTTGGGATTGGTGTAGCTGTCAGGTGGAACTGTTACACCAAAATGTCCAGGGCTTAATGGAATCCATCATTAATATGGCCTCTAAGATTTTTACATGTTTATGGTTTTCTCCATTCCTATATGATGACAGAATGTGAAGGATGTATTCACTTTTTGTATGACAGCTAAAGATAATTATCAAACTAATATATTCCGTGACTGTTTCTTTTTTCTTTAAAGAAAGGGTCTCGATCTGCTGCCCAGGATGGAGTACAGTAATACAATCATAGCTTACTGCAGCCTCAAACTCCTGGGCTCAAGAGATCCTGCCACCTCAGCCTCTCGAGTACCTGGGACTATAGGCATGCATCACCACACACAGCTAAATTTTTTTTTTATTTTTTGTAGAGATGGGGTCTTGCTATGTTGTTACCTAAGCTGGTCTTGAACTCCTGGCCTTAAGCAATCCTTCTACCTTGGTCTATTTATATAAATATTGATATTATATCCAGAACAAAATAATGGGGTATAAAAATGATTAAGACTTGACCATTTGCTATTATCTGAAAATAATCTTAACACACTAAATAATAAATAACTATATCCCACTCCTTAAATCCTAAAAATCAGGGGTAGGGGAATCTTAAGTGGTGATCCTTTTCTGGTAAAACAATCTGATCACTAAAAGCAAAGATCCTCAGGTATAAATCTCAAAGAGAAGAGCCTTTACATTTTACACACAATCTGATCACTAAAAGCAAAGATCCTCAGGTATAAATCTCAAAGAGAAGAGCCTTACATTTTCTCCTGTGTGACCTAAAGCAATGACACGGGATTTTTGCACCTCAGTTGCCTTATCTGAAAAAATGGGATGCCTGCCTCCTAGGATTGTTGTGACAATTAAGAGTAAAACTCTTAGATGAGTGATGAGTGCCTGGCACAGTGTAACTGTTACCAATTAGTATTATTACCTCACGCCTAAGGAAAGAAGGAAATAGACAAAGGGAAAAAAAAAAGGTGGGGGTGGTTAGAATTAGCTAAAGGTGATGCCCTAATCAAACAGCCCAGGGTCTATCCCTTCTGGTCCTAAATTGTATTTCAATTCAGGAAATTCCAGGATTGCATCAGCTGAATGAGATAACTGGCTTGTTGTCTGAACACTTTGCCAGCACGTGATGCTATTATGTGAGCCCGCTGTTCAAACATGAGTCACACATGTGAGCTGCAGCCACTTCTGCAGATGGAATAAAGTGTGTCATCAAGGTACAAGAACTGTGCTTTTGCCTTTTTTTCTCACCTTGAACCTGAAAATCATGTGGTATTAATTTCCTAAGTATTTGCTCTACAGTTAACTCCAAATTATCCATGCTGGTGAAGGGAAAGAAAGACACAGATGGACATGAACAATGACTGCTTCAAAACTGCCTTATAACTTGTGACTTTTGCAGTTAGAATTCTCTATTGAGAATTGGTACCTAAATGTTCTGGAAACAAAACTTGAAGCAAAGTCAGTCTTGCTGGCCAGGCACGGTGACGCATGCCTGTAATCCCAGCACTTTGGGATGATGAGGCAGGTGGATGGCCTGAGGTCAGGAGTTTGAGACCATACTGGGCAACAAGGTGAAGCCCCATCTCTACAAAAAAGATTTTTTTAAAAAAGTAGCTAGGCGTGGTGGCACACGCCTGTGGTCCCAGCTATTCAGGAGGCTGAGTTGGGAGGATCACTTGAGCCTGGGAGGTCAGGACTGCAGTGAGCCATGACAGTGCCACTGCACTCTAGCCTGGCCAACAGACCGAGACCATCTCAAAAAAGATTTTAATTAAAAAAATTTAAAATTAAAATAAGTCTTGCTAGAAGATTGACCCCAGACAAACCAGAAAATTCATCCCAGACTTCATTCCATAACCTAGTACAAAACCATGCTGCTTTTCTCTTCGGAGGCAGGAGGAAGCATAGCATCTGATGGGGGACATTACCAGCCTAACTTGCATGGTTGCGCTCTCATGCACTTCATGGGGAGAAGGAAGGTAGTTAATCATTCCTGACAGCTGAATATAATTGTGAATAGAGCCTCAGTCTCTTTATCATTCTGAAGATGGTATGCAATAGAAAGAAATAACAAAGAAAATGATGACATCACCTGAGAGTTTATTTTTAAAAATTCATGAAGAGTCTAGCTTATGTAATATGTAGAAATCAGCTCTTCAGTAGGCTGACCCTGGGAAAACTGGTTGGAGTTTTTTTGTTTTGTTTTGTTTCGTTTACAAGGGTGGAGACAGCAAGGAAGGAAGGGAGAGAGAAATATCAGACTTATAATCAATGATACACACGCACACATGCCAGTTTTATTGAGTTGTAATTACTTTTTGAGAGGGCTGGAGTGCAGTGGCATGATAACAGCTCACTGCAGCCTTGAACTCCTGTTCTTAAGCAATCCTCCTGCCTCAGCCTGCAAAGTGCTAGAATTACAGGCATGAGCCACCATGCCTGGAGAGCTGTAATATTTTTTAGTGGTGTGGCTGCTTCCACTATGTGGTAAAACCCTAAATCACGATTTTCAATAAAGCCCACTGAAGCCAGTTCAGTAAATCCCACAAGCCGGTTAACCTACGAGATACTTTCTACAAAGTTTAACTCTTCAAGTATGCACACACTTTTAATGTATGAATTTAGAAATGATAGCCTAAATATGTTGTTTATAAAATACAAAATGATATGGGCTTTATGAATGTATATATTCCATTTCATTATTTCTTTCTGCAGAACATAAATTCATGGTGAAGGGCACCATAATGAATTATTTAACCAAGCCAGTCTTTTTGACTTGAGCTAAGATGACTGATATGGTTTGGCTCTATGTCTCCACCAAAATCTCATGGTGAATTGTAATCCCCAGTGTTGGGGAGGGTAGGAGGTGACTGGATCATGGGGGTGGATTTCCCCCTTACTGACAGTGAGTTCTCATGAGATCTGGATGTTTGAAAATGTGTAGCACTTCTCCCTTAGCACTTTCTCTCTCTCCTCTACCATGTCAAGATGTGCCTGCTTCCACCATGACTGTAAGTTTCCTGAGGCATCCCTAGTCATGCTTCCTGTATAGCCTGTGGAACTGTGAGTCAACCCACCCTCTTTCCTTCATAAATTACCCAGTCTCAGGTAGTTCTTTTTAGCAGTATGAGAACAAACTAATACAATGACCATATTGTCTCTCTAAGTACACACTTTGCTGTTGTCAGCCACAGAAATAAAACCAGGTCTAGGATGGAAGTCCCTATTGGCACTCAGAAGCCATCTGAAGGCCAGTTTTCATTTTTTCTCTGCATTTTCAGCCTGTACTGCCTTTTCATTTTTTCAAATAAAAGAAATAGATGATAATGGTTGAAAACACACTACAAATACGTAATTCACTCTTCAGAAATAACTGTGTGTAAACTTTTATATTTTAATGCACATGTATAATTTGTTAATAAATGTAATCTGATAAAATAAAAACTTCAGTCAAATTACATTTAAAGGAGTTTAACTGAGCAATAAACGATTCATGAATCAGGTAGCCCCCAGAATCACAGCAGATTCATAGAGTCTCCAGTACAGCCACGTGGTGGAAGATTTGTAGACAAAAAAACACAAAGTGATGTACAGAAATTGGAAGTGAGGTAAGAAACAGCTGGATTGGTTACAGCTCGACATTTGCCTTACTTGAACACAGTTGGAACACTCAGCAGCGTATGAGTGGTTGAAGTATGGCTGTTGGGATTGGCCAAGACTCAGCTCTTGTTACAGGCACATACTTCTAAGTTAGGTCTTCAATCTTGTCTACCTATTAAGTTAGGTTACAGTTTGTCCACAAGGACTCAAATATAGAAGTACAGAGTCCCTCTCAGGCCATTTTTAGTTCAGTTTAACACATCATAATCAACAAATTAAGGAACTTACTTTTTTCACTTGCAGTGTTTCATGGGTATCTTTCTTGTTAAAGTTGATAGAAACATCTCGAATGTTAAGGGTTGAGTGGTTCTCAAACTTGACTGCATATTAGAATTAGCTGGGGCACTTTAAAAAAATGCAAATACTGGGCCTCACTCTCAAACACATAATCAGAGCCTCTGAGGGTGGATCCCGGAATTGGGAGTTTTTAAAAGTGCTTCTGGAGATTCACAAGTGCAGTCAGGGTTGAGAATCACTTATCAATCTTATTTTTTAATCTGCATAGTATTAGGCATATACTATATTAACCCTCTCCTGCTGATGGACACATAGGTGGTTTTGAATTTTTCTACTACATGCAGTGCTGCAATTAACATTATTTTATATACATCTTTGCTTATTTGGCTTTATTATAAATTCCCAAATGTGGAATATGCATATTTAAAGTATTAATACATGTTACCCGATTCTTTTCCAGAATGATATATTCCAAAGTACCAGCCAACCAACTTTCCTACCTTGGGAATTCACATTTTTCATTTTTGTCAGTTTGATGGATTGAAAACAATCCTCTTTCATTTGAATTTCGTTGCTTATTAGTGAGGTTGAGAAACTTATGAGCCATTATTCTGTCTCCTAAATTAACTCTACATAGAGTCAAGTACAGACCTAAAGTGAAAGTTCTAACTGGATTATTTACTTAGCAGGCTCCAAAGAATCATGAAATTATAGTGTTGAAAGAAAACTTAGAGATACCTAGTTTAATTCTGAGTAATGCCGTAATTTATTTTCCCATCCAAAGGTGAATGTTACTAACACTAGAAAATTCAAATGTAACAATAGTGAGGTGAGGAAAAGACATGGCAAAGCGGGAGAAAACCTACACTGGGTAGGAAAGAAGATGAGAACAAACAAGAGGCTGGTGCACAGAGAACACAGAGAAAAGGTAGGTACTATCCTGTGGGTGACTATTGGATAGGTCCTTGCCAAGAAAGCAGGTAAGCCAGGTCCGTGGAGACAAGGGCAAGGGCCACCGGGACAAAGCCATGGATAGGAGAGCGGCTTCTCTAGATCAGGGCAGCTGGCCCCTGCTGCCAGCAACAAACCAGCTGGAAGCTGTTTCCAGATAGACAGACCTGTGTTGGTGTACTGAGGAGAAGCCCTGGGAGCACATCCCCTAACAGAGGCTGAGGGCTCAAGTTCTCAGATAGGAGAGGTACAAAACAGCAGCCAACAGTAATTTTTTAAAAATGAAATCCAACCAGCACTGCTGGGTGTGCGGTGACGACTTCTGGTAGGTGTACGTTTGGAGCCAGAGAGAGGAGCTCACCTCGTAGATACATTAATCAGAACTGATTCTCATGAGAGTCTGGCATCTCCTGACTCTTTTTAAGGACTATCATATCTGTGTGGTGAAATTCTGGACTTTGATGGGTATTTGAAGCTGTCCATTTCAGCTTTATAACCTAGACATGGACTCCTTCTTCCTGAACTTTAATAGTACAGATGCTCCTGTGCCCACTTTGAGTTGATTGTACACTGAGCCTAATCATCTTCTTACTCTTCTTTCATCACTGCTAGAGAAGTGGATGCTTCCACCAAGGAAAAGTCTGTTACTCCAGAGTATGAGGACAGAGGTATAAAAACCACTGTTCTTAAATGACATGCTTAATGCCAATAGTGCACTTAGTTCTTCTAGAATTATTTGCCCCACCCAATCATAGTGAAACCAGCAGTGCTGAGAGTGGGGAGCAGCCCCCAGTAGCCAGGTGGTGCTGGGTGAGAGCGATGGTGATGCCATGCTGACCTCTGACAGGTGGGGAGACATGCAGCTCACCTCTAAGCCAGCTGCAAACCCCTACTGGTGAGGCAGGAGCTGGAGCGAAGGTGACTGTGGGGACCACCACACAGCCTACATCTTGACAAAATGCCTTCTGCATTTGCTCAATCCCGGGAGTGACTTTGAATACTATTTTAGGGTAAACACACCTGACAGCAATAACTTGAGCATACTCTGAGACCAACCCTGCATAGCACACACACCTGCCTGTGTGCTCCGAGCTAGGGAATCCAGGAGTAGCCAACCCGGAGATTCATTCCTCGTCTAGGAGGAACATCTAGGCCCCTATCCCATCCTGAGGAGCACCTGCCATGCAGTGGACTGAGGCCCTGAGTTTTGGGTTAAATGAAGATTGCCAGGTGGAGATGGTTAAGGGGAGGGTGTTAAATGAAAATGCTTTCTAAACTGCATGGTGTTTGCAGGCAGTTGTGATTTTCCTGCTCAGCCTGCTGCCACTGGGCTGTGTGCAGTTATCTGGACGATCCCACCACCACTGGGCTCTTTCCCCTGTGGGTAAGCCCCTAATAGAAATCCCATGCTGGTTCTGGGTCTCTTCTTTGGTCTCTGGAACCTGGTGCCTTCCCTACTGAGGTTAATAGGGGTTTGCACAACAACTATGGAGGCTGAATCGTGGGTTGCTGGGTGTTGTCAACGCTCTGCAGCCAAAGACCCCCAGGAACACCCCTGCAGCTGAACAGTTGGGTTTAGTGCTCCAAGCAACAGGGGAGACCACACACCCTGGGGTATGCCTCTGTCACCATGGGGTGTTTAAAAGACTTTCTAGAGGATTTGGGCTCTTGCTAGGTCATTGTAGAGTTAGGGAAGTTTGAGTTTGCTTTGGACTGGAGGCTGTCAGGAGACAGAGGTAATTCTATGATCGGGCATCGTAATGAACCTCATCCAGAAGGAGGGAAGACTAGAGTAAATCTAAACTGATCATGGGTAAAGCAGCAGTAGGCACTCATATTAGCCAGGACAGGGGCGTGTTTGGTCGTTTTCGTGACTAGGAAAACGTTCATGTTTTGTCCGTGTTCATACCTGGTCACAAAGTGGTCTTGTTTCCCTCGTGGTTCATCCTGGTTCTAGGATGGCCTTGCTGGTGTTCTGTGAAATGATTTATGTTCAGCAGGAGAAGGCCCAGGCCTGACTGTGGGTGCCAGCGCAGCTCCTGAGTGTCAGTAGCTTCTTATCTCTTTCTCATAGTCAAATTTGGGTGAGGAACAGAGCTCTTAAAGATCACAAGGGGCAAATGAGAACAAGACTTTGGCTGGAAGGAGTGTGAGAGGAACCTGCACTGGGGGAGGATGGCAGGAAGCCACAGACAGTAAGCTGGTCTGAGGTCTCACACAAACCAGGAGGGCACTGGTGAGGGACAGCTACTGAGAAAATCAGGGGGAAACAGGGAAGGGTGAGTTCCTAGGCAGAGATACTACTAGAAACCAGCCTGCTTAGTGTAGTGAAATGGAGGCAACCAGTTCAATATGTTTGTACTGTTGATGTGAAGATGGGACTCGTGTTTCTGTCCTGATCTGTCATATCCTAGAAGGTGTGGACTGAAAGCCACCAAATGCTTCAAAGATACAATTTTTATTCCTTGACCAGCCACAAAATGTTCTTCACTGACCAGCACATTAATTCTGAAGTAGGTATAACCCTCAGACCAGAAAATAAAACTGAATGGTAGTACCTAGGGTAGGGTTGGCAAAATTAGGAAAAATATTAGAGATCTCTAGTTTACTCTGAACTTCAGATAAACTTCAAATATGTAATACTTGAGAATACTTCTTATTAAAATAAACTATTTGAAATTCAAATTTAACTGTCCTATATTTTATGTGGCAGCCCTAATCTAAGTAGGTATTTTTAAATTTTTATGTATTTATTTTATGTATTTTTTTTTTTTTTTTTGAGACAAGGTCTCACTCTGTCACCCAGGCTGGAGTGTAGTGGTGGGATCTTGGCTCACTGCAACCTCTGCCTCCCGGGTTCAAGTGATTCTCCTGCCTCAGCCTCCCAAGTAGCTGGATTACAGGTGCCCACCACCATGCCCGGCTGATATTTGTATTTTTAGTAGAGATGGGGTTTCACCATGTTGGCCAGGCTGGTCTTGAACTCCTGACCCCAAGTGATCCACCCACCTAGGCCTCCCAAAGTGCTGGAATTACAGGCATGAGCCACCACGCCCAGTCAAGCCCTAACTTAAGTAGGTTTGAACCACAAAACAACTGACCTAGAGGAGAGATGGTGTTAGGCCAGTGAAACAAGTTGTATGTGCACCAAGATACCTGACCACAAGATAAGGGGTCCTAATGGAGCCTGTGCATGCCAGTCATCTATTAACAGAGTGGTGTTCTCTGAGGATAAGGGAATCTTCAACCCACTAAAGCTGGTCAGGATTGCTAGCATCATTATTCAAACTCTTCTGATGCTTTCCAAGCTTTCTATCCATACATTATTCTGATTCCCATTTTTTTCCCTTCACTTATCAAATTTCTTTTGAACAATCCAGTATATGTTAGCCATGCTAAGGTGCTAAGGCATTTATACAATTAACCTAACAAAATGCCAACTAGATCTAATAAAACAGTATTACAGTAAAGGCAGAGTTGAGCAGAAGCAGTAACGTATCACATTCTGGGTTGAAAACAATTAACATAGTGGGAAAGATAGCATCTTTCCAAATTTAGTCATAGATTTAAGGTAGTGCAATTAAAATACCAATAGAAATTCCTATAGAAAACAGCAAACCATGGCTGGGTGTGGTGGCTCACGCCTGTAATCCCAGCATTTTGGGAGGCCAAGGCGGGCGGAACACGAGGTCAGGAGATTGAGACCATCCTGGCTAACATGGTGAAACTCTGTCTCTACTAAAAGTACAAAAAATGAGCCAGGTGTGGTGGCGGGCGCCTGCAGTCCCAGCTATTCATGAGGCTGAGGCAGGAGAATGGCATGAAGCCGGGAGGCAGAGCTTGCAGTGAGCCGAGATTGCACCACTGCACTCCAGCCTGGGCAACAGAGCGAGACTCCATCTCAAAAAAAAAGAAAAAAGAAATAAAGAAAATAGCAAACCATTTACAAAAAAACAAAAAGTGGTCAGGTACACTGATTCATGCCTGTAATTCCATCATTTGGGAGGCCAAGGCAGGAGGATTGCTTGAGCCCAGGAACTGGAGACCAGCCTGGGCAACATGCTGAAACCCCATCTCTACAAAAAATACAAAAATTAGCCAGGCGTGGTGGTGCATGCCTGTAGTTCCAGCTACCTGGGTGACTGAGGTGGGAGGGTGACCTGTGCCCAAGAAGTTGAGGCTGAATGAACCTTTGCACTCCAGCCTGGGCGACAGAGTGAGACCCTGTCAAGAAAGAAAGAAGGAAAGAAAGGAAGAAAGGAAGAAAGGAAGAAAGAAAAGAAAGACAAGACAAGACAGAAAGAAAGAAAGAAAGAAAGAAAGAAAGAAAGAAAGAAAGAAAGAAAGAAAGAAAGAAAGAAAGAAAGAAAGAAAAGCAAAAAGTAATTCCAGATGCTGGTTTTAGTGAAAAAGTAGCCTTTTAAGTTATAAAAACAATTACATATTTATAAAATTTCCTATAAACAGAAGTTAATGATAGAAATAATGCAAAAATTGATCCAAAACATTTCAAAGGTTAAAATGGGTGGCTGGATTTGACTTTCCGTCCTCCTGTGTTCTTTATATCCTCATTTCCTTTGTATCCCTCCCTGCCCCCACTGCCCTTCAAATGGAAAGAATTGCTTGGTGAGACTTTACACCAAAGATTGCTATGAGAAGTGGTCACTACCTGCAAAGGAAAGTTTTGTCTCACAGAAGCTTCACTCCTCAGGACCCACAGAAATGAAAACTTCCCGAGATGCAAAAGCTCTACCACAGTGGCCACTGCTGCTCCAGGGGCACAAAAGACTTCAAAAGATCAAGCTCCAGCATTTCAGAATAATGCCTGGGCCTGAGGGAGAAGCATGAGAGGGAAAAAAACCGGGTTCCTGGTGGAGGAGGAAGAGGCCAGAGGGCGAAGAAACAAGGTCCTAGATGTTCATCCGAGGTAGACTCCGGACCAAAAGATGATTCAATGTTGTCAACTAAAGAAAAAAAAAATCAAGCTTTTGAAGAATTAAAGTTCATTTTATTCAGAAGTCTTACTGAGGACCACAGTCCAGAGAGAGTCAGAGAGGGTCTGCAGGACAGCTGAAGCAGTGTTTCAGTTGACAGCTTATCTATAGGTAGTAAGGTATAGTATGTGCTCCAAAGTTACATTAAGACAAAATCACATCCAAGTCTGAGCGTAAGAGTGCATCTGGCTATAGACGACAAAGGCATTAACCCTTCAGATGTTATCTTATGTGTAGGAAAAGCCAAAGACTAGGGTCACTTATCTTTTAAGGAATATGGTGACTCAGGCAAGAGACTTGGGAGCCATGTGCCCTATCCCATTTTGTCTTCAAAGCATTAGCTGGGGGCAGTGGCTCACGCCTGTAATCCCAGCACTTTAGGAGGCCGAGGCGGGTGGATCACTCGAGCCTAGGAATTTGAGACCAGCCTGGGCAACATGGTGAAACTCCATCTCTACCGAAAACACAAAAATTAGCTGGGTGCGGTGGTGGGCGCCTGTAATCCCAGTTACTAGGGAGGCTGAGGCAGGAGAATCGCTTGAACCTGGGAGGCAGAGGTTGCAGTGAGCTGAGATCATGCCGCTCCACTCCAACCTGGGTGACACAGTAAGACTTGGTCTCAAAAAAAAAAAAAAAAAAAAAAAAAAAGAAAAGAAAAGAAAAGAAAAATAAAGCATCCCTTTGCAGAGCTACACATAGTCACAGAGTCAGGGGCTTTGTGAAACTATGCTGGCAAGCAGAAATGAGCAAACATGACTTCTTACAGCTGGTACTTTGTCTCAGTGAAAAGCAGAGAAACATTGTGTATGACCCTTTGTACTACACACACACACACACACACACGCGCGCGCGCGCGCGCGCGCGCGCCTCAAACAATATAGCATATTAACAGGCGTTGTAACATGATGAAAGCAAACTGCAGAAGCCTGCATGTGGAGTGAGGCCTTGTGTGTCAAATAGGAAGGAAAAGAAGGCACATTCATTTTCACTTGTATCTGCATTGAAAGGATACATAAGAAACTAAAGTGATTTTGATGAGGTGAAGGGAGCAAGAGTGTTAGAGACTTCAAAGCATACTCCTGTAGCACTGTACTGTGGAAAACTTTCAAATATATATAAAAATAAAAAGAATACAGGCAGCTTCAACAACAATACATGTTTTTGTTAAATCTTATTTCACTATTACCCCACATTTTTAAAAAATATTAAAATTCTAAAAAAAGTTTGTTCCATAAATATTTACCATTTGAAATAAATTCACAATTAGTTTAAAAAGAGATTTGGAAAGAAAGAAGATGAGAGGAAAGCATTTGGAGACAAGTTTAGACTGTTATGCTTTGGGTTTTGTTTTTCATTTTTTGTTTTTGTTTTTTATTTTTGTTTGTAAAGGAGAAGTGGGAAGTGAGGAGACGGAAGTGAGGACACTTTTTTGTTGTGTGTTTGTTTCTTGAGAGACATTAATGGCATTTTGTGTGCTGATGGAAGAAAATACCCAGTAGAGAAGGAAAATCTAATAATGCAGGAAATCAAGGTAGGATTTGCTGAAACATGCAACAGCAGGTGAGGGGATGGAATCTGGATCCTGGATGGAGTGGTTTCCTTGACTAGGAGCAAGGATGGTTCACCCACAGCAACAGGAAGAAAAAGCAAAATAAGGAGCACAGGCGCAAATACGCAGGGAAGGCCACAAGAGCTTAGAGTATAACTAATCCTCTTGTTTTATATTTTTTGTGTTAGGCTTAGAAAAATATTTTTCACTCCAAGATGAAAAAATGCACAGTTGAGCCTCATTACTTATGAATTCTGTATTTGATCTGTTTGTAGATTTATTTGTAAAACAATACTCACAGTGTTTGTGCTGTCATGTACAGACATTTGCATGTGTACAGTGGCAAAAGCTTTGAGTGGTCCACCATGGCTGTTCCCGGGTAAGGCCGACACCCCACCTTCCAGGTTCAGCTCTCCATACTGTAAAAAGTATTCATCTTGAGGACTAGTTAGGGCCACGTTTTGGTACTTTTGTGATTTTTGTTGGTGATTTTGCTGTTTAAAATGGCCCCCACCCATAGTGTTGAAGTGCTGTCTAGCATTCCTAAGTGCAAGAAGGCGATAATGTGTCTTACAGAGAAAATATGTGTGCTAGGTAAGCTTCCTT
Organism: Chlorocebus sabaeus; assembly: GCF_047675955.1. Classification (NCBI taxonomy): domain Eukaryota; kingdom Metazoa; phylum Chordata; class Mammalia; order Primates; family Cercopithecidae; genus Chlorocebus; species Chlorocebus sabaeus. The sequence goes on along the minus strand of NC_132929.1, from coordinate 31,618,818 downwards.
TGGCCATGAGTCACCATGCCATTTCCTGCGAGTTCAGTGTTAATGGATCAATAATAAATATTAAGTAAGGTGTCTTTAAACAGGAACACATATCAAACAAGGTTACATATTGATAAGTTAACAAAAATGTGACTAACAGCTCCCAAGAATCTAACCTAGGTTGCCCTCAAACAATAGTTCAGCATTTGCTAATTCAGTGTGTGGGGCATGTTATGGGCTGATTTGTATCCCTAAATACATATGTTGAAGTCCTAATCCCCAGGACCTCAGAATATGACTGTACCTGGAGATAGGGTCTTTAAAAGTGCAAGTTAAAATGAAGTCGTTAGGGTGGGCCCTAATCCAGCATGACGGGGGTCCTTGGAAGAAGAGGACATTAGGACACAGACACACACAGAGGAAGAACCATGTGAAGATACAAGGAGAAGACCGCCATCTTCAAGACAAAGGGAGAGCCCTCAGAAGAAACCAACCCTGCTGACCCCTTGACCTACAACTTCCAGCCTCTAGCACTGAGAGAAAATATGTTTCTGTTGGTTAAGTCACCCAGTTTGTGTCACTTTGTTATGGCAGTCTTGGTGGACTGATACAGGGTGACTTTAATAGAACATAACTACCGCGAATGACAAGCATTGATTGTATGCTAATTTAAAAAAATAAAGAAGTTGGTACAAGCCCAGATGGCAAATCTAGCCTCTTTATGTCCAGGGTTGATAGTAACAAAAAAATATTTTAATAATAAGGAGAACAAGTAACATGTATTCAGAAATTACTATATGCTGGCCAGGCGCGATGGCTTACACCTGTAATCCCAGCACTTTGGGAGGCCGAGGTGCACGGATCACTAGAGGTCAGGAGTTCAAGACCAGCCCGGCCAACATGGTGAAACCCCACCTCTACTAAAAATACAAAAATTAGCTAGGCGTGGTGGCACCTGCCTGTGGTCCCAGGTACTTGGGAGGCTGAGGCAGAAGAATTGATTGAGCCTGGGAAGTGGAGGTTGCAGTGAGCTGAGACGGCACCACTACACTCCAGCCTGGGCAACAGAGCGAGATGCCATCTCAAAAAGAAAAAGAAAAAAGAAATGACTATATGCTAGGTTCTAGTGTAACCATTTTACATATATTAACTTATTTAAAGGGTCTTAACAGCTCAAAACAAAAAATAAACCAAAAGACATTCCAATATTTTGTAATTAAATAATGCAAATTAAAATATTGCATACTTCTTTACACTTTATAATTTTGCAAAAGTAAACAAAATGCTAAAACTGAACTGTTTTTTTGTTTTTTGTTTTTTTTGAGAAGGAGTCTCGCTCTGTCACCCAGGCTGGAGTGCAGTGGCACGATCTCCACTCACTGCAAGCTCCGCCTCCTGGGTTCACGTCATTCTGCTGCCTCAGCCTCCCGAGTAGCTCGGACTACAGGCGCCCGCCACCACGCCCGGCTAGTTTTTTGTATGTTTTTAGTAGAGACAGGGTTTCACCGTGTTAGCCAGGATGGTGTCGATCTCCTGATCTCGTGATCCGCCCGTCTCAGCCTCCCAAAGTGCTGGGATTACAAAAACTGAACTGTTTTGAAGTGTATGGGGAGATAGGCATTGTTAAAGTAAATGATGTGACCTTTCTGGCACTGAGAAAAACAGACAACAGGAGCAACAAGGCAGCCAGCCCTGTTGCAGAACTCCAGGGATCACCACTTATGCTGCAACCCCATGAAGGGTGCCTCCTGGAACTGGGCATCAACGTGGTCACCCCAAAAGTCATAAAACCATTCAGACCTTTTTTATTCTCACAATCTCACTTTCAAAACCATGTTTAAGGGGAACCATTCAATACAGAACAAAAAGTTAACCACACAGAGATACTGATTCATAATGGAGAAAATATGGAAACAATACAAGGATAAAAAATCAGAAAAATATCAAATGAACTGTTCTAGATTAATATTAGGAAGCTTGCTGGGTACAGTGGCACGCACCTGTAGTCACAGCTACTTGGAGGCTGAGGTGAATCACCTGAGCCCAGGAGTTCCAGGCTATAGGATGCTACACCAATCGGGTGTCTGCACTAAGTTTGGTATCATATGGTGACCTCCCAGGTATGGGGAAATCACCAGGTTGTCTAAGGAGGGGTGAACCAGTCAATGTCAGAAATGAAGCAAGTCAAAACTCCTGTGCAGATCAGTAGTGGGATTATACCTGTGAATAGCCCCTGCAATCCAGCCTGAGCAACAGAGCAAGACCCTTTCTCAAAAAACAAAGCAAGAAACAAATAAATATGTATTAGAGTGCTCTTTACATGACCAATAAACAGATTACGCTACATGAAAAAGTAAAATAGTACTAAATTTTAATCATTGACTTAAGTAGCTTTAAGCACTGTGTCATTTTTAATTAGCTTACAGTTTTAAGATTGTGTCATTTTTCTCAAAATATTTAAGCAACGTTTTAAAAAATTAGGACATCAGATATGTAAATGTTATTGTACAAAAATGAAGCATCTGCTGCTGCTCAGCTGTTTGGAATTAAATATTTGCAGATTTGACACAATTCATATCAACACTAATAAACTAAGAAGGCAAGATATATTGGTTTCATACTGTATTACAAATGCAGAGATAATAGAGAATATTTTGAACGCTGGCAAATGTCAGAAAGAATATTACTGAGAAAAGCAGTGAAGAGTAAGAATAGCGAAGGGGAAAAATAATTTGAGAAGGTCAAATCATTTTTTCATGATTCTTATTGACGGAACAAAAACAATGTGTAAAAGAAGTTAGCAACACCTATCTGTTTTTTTTTTTTTTTTTTTTTTTTTTTTTTTTTTTTTTTTTTTTGCTACAGGATTTTACTCTGTTGCCTTGGCTGGAGTACAGTGGCATGATCATAGCTCACTGCAGCCTCAAATGCTTGGGCTCAAGCAATCCTCTTGCCTGAGACTCCCAAATAGCTATGACTATAGGCAAGTGCCACCATGTCTGGTTGTTTTTTTATTTTTTATTTTGTCAACATGGTGTCTATGTTGTCCAGGCTTCATATCACATATTTTTAGGAGTCGCAAGGGACCCCGTGACAAGCTAAATAAGTATTCTATTAAAGCTTCCTTATTTATGATATCTTTATGATATATGTGAAATGTAATTACTCCTGGGTGGTGTTCCTGGGTGGTGTAACACTGTCATACTGGTTATTGTGACTAGACCAATAAGATTTTTTCTAGACAGTAGGTATTGATAGCAAAGCATTTACAGGCATTAAAACCAGATTGTATAGATTCAGATGAAACTCCACTCAGGTGGAGAAAGCATGCAAGAATGCAGAAAGGAGAGGAAGAGTCAAGGAATGTGTCTACGTTATAACATTTCTAAGACACACCTTGGACGTGAGTCACATCGACAATCTACAAGGTAGAACCAACGCTACTAGCAACCAGAACATGTGAGGTGGGAGGACCTGATATCAGGGTCCCTGTGTTATTCTGAATGAGAGTAGAAAAATGGTTACTTTTGTATTTTAAGTCTGTAACACATGTTAATGTATTAAGGGTAACTATCAAAGGAATAAAAATAAGATTTATGATTAGCTGGGCATGGTGGCGTGTGCCTATAGTCCCAGCTACTCAGGAGGCTGAGGTGGGAGGATTGCTTGGGCCTGGGAGGTCAAGGCTGCAATGGGCTAAGATCACATCATTGCACTCCAGTTGGTGCAACAGAGTGAGACTCTGTCTCAAAAACAAAAACATAAATAAGATGTATAACTTCCTAAATAGTTGAGGGGAAAAGAAGAAAAACAAAAATACGATCAGTCTATAAGCCAGTCACAGTAAGAAACACAGCTCCCTAAATCCTCAATAAAATATTAATAAACTGAACCCAGCAATGAGGAGGGATGGAGGCAGATTTTGAAGCCGGCAGAGCATAAAACAATAATCTCTTCATTCATTCATTATTTACTGAGTGACTGGGTTGTGCCAGGCACTGTTACAAGTACCAGGGATATAATGGTGAAAACAAGCAAACACCTCTGCCACCTTAAAGTTACTAATAATATTGGAACTAGGGATAAACACAACAAACAAGCAAAATACACAGTATGTCAGATGGCAATCACTGCTATGGAGAAAAATAAGACAGGGAAGGAGGTAAAGGAACAGAGGAACATGACTGTAGCTTTACACAGTGTTATCAGAAATACGCAGAATGTGATGTTTGGGCAAAGACCTAAGAGTTGAGGGATATATGTAGACATGTGTGTAGGTTTACATATATAGATGTGTTTATATGTAGATATGTATATTCATAAAATCTACATGTACACATGTATATATGTGGAGATATATTAGTATATATGTAGACAAAACTATGTCAATATAGGGATATATGTAGACATCTGTGAGAGAGAACTACCCAGGCAGAGGCAGAGGAATGAGCAGGTGCAAAGGCCCTGAGGTGGGAGTGTGCCTGGAGTGAGCAGGAGCAGTGAAGAGCAATAGGAGATGTGGGTTGTTGTAAGGACTGTAGTGTTTACTTTGAGGAAGATGGGAAGTTTTCTGAAGGTTTTAGGTAGAAAAAAGGCATAATCAGACTTACATTTTTAAAGGATCATTACGATTGCAATTTGAGAATCAACTATAGAGAGGCAAGTGTGGAAGCAGAGAGACTGGGAAGGAATCAGTGACTCAATCCAGGCAACAGAGGATGATGACTTGAATTCAGGTAGCAGAGACGGTTAAAAGTGGTCAGATTCAGAGTGTATTTTGAAGGAAGGAAGGTCCACTAGGATCTGCTAAGAGATTTAATAGAATAAGTGTGTCTTATAAGAGTGATTACAAATGAATATAAGTTACTCTAGATCAAACAGGATTTGTGTCAGGAATGCAAGAAGAACCTAATAATGTTGTTCACCAAATTAGCAGATTAAAGGAGAAACACAATATAATCATCTTATAAATGCAGGAAAAAAAAATACGAATTGACTCCAAGTGAAATGATGTACTATGCTTATCAGCCAACTGAACAGTCTGTGATTTGGTTGGTAGGAAATGAGCAAATGTTGGGGGGGGAATTCTCAAGGGTATTTAAAATATATTTTTAAAATCCAATTACTAAAAAAGATGGCAAGTTAGGCAAAGTTTTAAAAAAGCTTAGGCAAACTTGGGATAGAAGGAAAATTGCTTGCCCTTGTAAAACAGTTACAAAAAATTGTATAGCAAACACCATATTTAATGGCAAAATAGTAGAAATAATACTTTCAAACTCAGGAAGAAAACAGTGATGCCCACCATCACTATTCCTATTCAATACTGTCATGACAGACCTACTCAATGTAGCAAGACAAGAAAAAAATATAAGATTGGAAGGAAAGAGCAAAAGGTAACTATTCATGGATGACAGGGTTATCTACGCAGAAAATCCAAGATAATACAACTATAATAACTAATGAAAGAGTCCTGCAATGTGGGTTTAAGCACAATATACAAAATTCATTGCATTTCCACACAATAGCAGCAAACATTTCCATAGTGTAGCAGCAAACAATCTGAAAATGTTATTAAAGATAAATGATCCCACTCATAGAAGCAACCAAGCTGGTTAGACAGCTACGAACAAATCCAACAAAATATATGCAAAACCTCTATTGATACACTTATTGAAGTTTAAAGAAGCCCTAAGTAAATGAAAAGGTTTGCCATGTTTTTTTTTTTTTTTTTGGAGACAGACTCTGTTGTCCAGGTTGGAGCGCAGTGGCATGATCTCGGTTCACTGCAACCTCCACCTCCCGGGTTCAAGTGATTCTCCTGCCTCAGCCTCTCGAGTAGCTGGGATTACAGGTGTGTGCCACCACGCCTAGCTAATTTTTTGTATTTTTAGAAGAGACAGGATTTCACTATGTTGGCCAGGCTGGTCGTGAACTCCCGACCCCAAGTGATCCATATGCCTCAATCTCCCAAAGTGCTGGGATAACAGGTGTGAGCCACCACACCTGGCAGCCATGTTCTTAAGCAGGAATACTTAACCCCATCAACATGTTGCTCATCACTAATTAATCTGCATACACAATATAATTCCAATCGAAATCAAACTCACGGCTGGGTTTTTATGTAATCTGAAAAGGCAATTCTAAGATTCAGATAGTAAAGGCCTAAGAATAGTGGAGACATTGTGAAGGGGAACTGAAGGGGACTTGCACTACCCAGACACCCAGATGTCAAGATGCACTATAAAACTATAGCAATTAAGTAATTTAGTAAAAATTAAAAAAAAAAACCAAAGTCATTCTAACTCTCCCTTAGTAGAAGAATGGATACATTCTCTTTTATTCATACAATGGAATAATAAATAGATAAAATGAATAAACTCGATTTCCATGTATCAAATTGTATAGTTCAAAAAATGCTGTTAAAAGGCAAGTTGAAAACGAACCTATAAACTATGACACTATGTGCAATTTAGAAATACAAACAATAATTTGTATACTTTATGGATATATGCATATGCACTAAAAGTTATATATATATTAAAAACAAAAAAACTGTGGTTGCCTCTGGAAGGGGAGAAGAGGAAGAAATGGGGCCAGAGCAGGGCAAAATACTTTGCCATATTTATAATATTTTTTGAGTGTGCTCTCAAATGACAGTGGCAAAATATCAAGATACACTTAAGCAAGCCTCAATAAATTCCAAAAGATAGCAACCATACTCTCGGACCACAGTGGAATAGAAATAGAAATCAATACCAAAATCTCTCAAAACCACAAAATCACGTGGAAATTAAATAACTTGCTCCTGAATGACTGTTGGATAAACAATAAAATTAAAGCAGAAATCAAAAAATTCTTCGAAATAAATGAAACTAAAGACACAACATAACAAAATCTCTCGGATGCAGCAAAAACAGTGGTAAGAGTAGTATTTTTAGCACTAAATGCCTACATCAAAAAGTTTGAAAAAGTCTTAAATTGACAACCTTCTATCACACCTAGAGGAACTAGAAAAACAAGAATAAATTAATCCCCAAGCTAGCAGAAAAATAACTAAAATCGGAGCAAAACTAAGTGAAATTGAGACCAGTGGCTCACACCTATAATCCCAGGACTTTGGGAGGCGAGGCAGATGGATCACTTGAGGTCAGGAGTTCAAGATCAGCCTGGCCAATGTGGTGAAACCCCTTCTCTACTAAAAATACAAAAATTAGCTGGGCATGGTAGCTCATGCCTGTAATCCGAGCTACTCAGGAGGCTGAGGCAGAGTAATTGAACCTGGGAGGCGGAGGGTGCAGTGAGCTGAGCTCCTGGGGCAGAGTAATTGTTTGAACCTGGAAGGCGGAGGGTGCAGTGAGCTGAGATCGTGCCACTGCACTTCAATCTGGGCAACAGAGACTCCATGTCAAAAAAAAAAAAAAGGAATCAACAAAACAAAAGTTGGTTTTTTGACAGGATAAACAAGATTGCTAAACCATTAACTAGATTAACAAAGAAAAAAAGGGAGAAGATCCAAATAAGCACAATCAGAAATGACAACAGTTATTACAAACAATCTTACAGAAATACAAAAGATGCTCAGAGACTATTATGACTACCTTTATGCACACAAAGGAGAAAATCTAGAGGAAATGGATCAATTCCTGGAAACACACCACCTCCCAAGATTCAATCAAGTAGAAATTGAAACTCAGAACAGACCAATATCAAATTCTGAAATTCAGTAAGTAACAAAAAACCTACCAACCAAAAAAGCCCTAGACCAGATGGATTCAAATTCTATAAGATATACAAAGTGCTTATAACAATTCTACTGAAACTATTTTTTAAAAAATCAATGAGGCAGGACTCCTCCCTAACTCATTCTACAGAGCCAGCATCACCCTGATACCCAAACCTACCGAAGACATAACAGAAAAAAAAAAACAAAAAAAACAAAAAAACAACTCCAGGCCAATATCCCTCATGAACATAGATGCAAAAATCCTCAACAAAATACTAGCAAACTGAATCCAACAGCACATCAAAAAGTTAATTCACCACAATCAAGTAGGCTTCATTCCTGGGATGCAAGGTTGGTTCAACATACACAATTCAAGACATGTGATTCGCCATAGGAACAGAATTAAAAACAAAAACCATATGATCATCTCAATAGACACAGAAATAGCTTTCAATAAAACCCAACATTGCTTCTTGATAAAAACCCTCAAGAAACTAGGCATCTAAGGAGCATACCTCCAAAAATAAGAGCCATCTGTGTAAAACCCATAGCCAACATCATACTGAATGGGCAAAAACTGGAAGCATTTCCCTTAAGAACTGGAACAACACAAGGATGCCCACTCTCACCACTCCTATTCAACCTAGTACCAGAAGTGCTAGCCCAAGCAATCAGGCAAAGGAAAGAAATAAAAGGCATTCAAATCAGAAAATAAGTCAAAATATCATTCTTCATGGACAATATGATTCTATACCTAGAAAACCCTAAAGACACTACAAAAAGGTTCAGGGAACTGATAAATGACTTAAGTAAAGTTTCAGGATACAAAATCAATGCACAAGTATCAGTAGCATTTCTATATACCAACATTCAAGCTGAGAGCCAAACCAAGAATACAATCCCATTTACAATAGTCATATACACACAAAATACTTTTGGAATACATCTGAACGGGGAGATGAAAGATCATTACAAGGAGATCTACAAAACACTGCTCAAAGAAATCATAGATGACATGGGCCGGGTGCGGTGGCTCACGCCTGTAATCCTAGCACTTTGGGAGGCCGAGGGGGGTGGATCATGAGGTCAGGAGATCGAGACCATCCTGGCTAACACGGTGAAACCCCGTCTCTACTAAAAATACAAAAAAAAAAAAAAAATTAGCTGGGCATGGTGGCAGGCTCCTGTAGTCCCAGCTACTTGGGAGGCTAAGGCAGGAGAATGGCGTGACCTGGGAGGTGTTCCTTGCAGTGAGCCGAGATCGTGCCACTGCACTCCAGCCTGGGCGACACAGCAAGACTCCGTCACAAAAAAAAAAAAAAAAAAAAACAACATAGATGACACAAATGCATTCCATGATCATGGATCAGAAGAATAAATATCACTGAGCATGGTGGTTTCATGACTGTAATTCCAGCATTTTGGGAGACCGAGGCGGGTAGATCACTTGAGGTCAGGAGTTTGAGACCAGCCTAGCCAATATGGTAAAACCCCATCTCTACTAAAAATACAAAAATCGGCCAGGTATGGTGTTACACGCCTGTAATTCCAGCTACTCAGGAGGCTGAGGCAGGAGAATCACTTGAACCTGGGAGACGGAGTTTGCACTCCAGCCTGAGCAACAGAGGGAGATTCCGTCTCAAAGAAAAAAAAAAAAAAAAAAACACGGAAGAAGAATCAATATTGTTAAAATGGTCATGCTGCCAAAGGAATCTACATATTCAACACTATTCCTATCAAACTACCAATGTCATCTTTCAGAAAACTAGCAAAAAACTATTCTAAAATGCACATGGAACCAAAAAAGAGCCTGAATAGCCAAAGCAATTCCAAGCAAAAACAAAGCCAGAGGCATCACGTTACCTGACTTCAAGCTATACTACAAGGCTACAACAAAAACAGACACACAGATCAATGGAACAGAATAGAGAATCCAGAAGTGAAGCTGCACACCTACAGCCATCTAATCTAGACAAAGTTGACAAAAAAAGCAATGGAAAAAGGACTTCCTATTCAATAAATGGTGCTGGGATAACTGCCTAGCAATACGCAGAAGAATGAAATTCAACCCCTACATTTCACCAGATACAAAAATGAACTCAAGATGGATTAAAGATTTAAATTTAAGACCTCAAACTATAAGACTACTAGAAGAGGCCGGGCGCGGTGGCTCAAGCCTGTAATCCCAGCACTTTGGGAGGCCGAGACGGGTGGATCACGAGGTCAGGAGATCGAGACCATCCTGGCTAACACGGTGAAACCTCGTCTCTACTAAAAAATACAAAAAAACTAGCCGGGCGACATGGCGGGCGCCTGTAGTCCCAGCTACTCGGGAGGCTGAGGCAGGAGAATGGCGTAAACCTGGGAGGTGGAGCTTGCAGTGAGCTGAGATCCGGCCACTGCACTCCAGCCTGGGTGACAGAGCAAGACTCCGTCTCAAAAAAAAAAAAAAAAAAAAAAAAAAAAAAAAGACTACTAGAAGAAAACCCAGGAAACACCAGTAGGGACATTGGCCTTGGGAAATAATTAATGACTAAGTCCTCAAAAGCAATTGCAACGAAAACAAACATTGACAAGTGGGACCTAATTAAACTAAAGAGCTTCCACACAGCAAGATAAGTCATTAACAAATTATATGGACAACCTACAGAATGGAAGAAAATATTTGCAAACTACACATCTGACAAAGGTCTAATATCCAGAATCTATAAGTAACTTAAACAATTGAACAAGCAAAAACAAATAACCCCATTAAAAATGGAGAAAGGACATGAACAGACACTTCTCCAAAAAAAAAGAATACAAGCAGTCAACAAATATATGAAAAAAATGCTCCATATCACTAATCATTAGAGAAAGGCAAATCAAATTACAATAAAATACCATCTCATACCAGTCAGAATAGCTATTGTTAAAAAGTCAAAAAACAACAGACGCTGGCAAGGCTGCAGAGAAAAGGGAACATGTATACACTGTTGATGGGAATGTAAATTAGTTCAGCCAGCGTTCAAAGCAGTTTGGAGATTTCTCAAAAAACTGAAAACAAAAGTACCATTTGACCCAGCAATCCCATTACTGGGTATATATCCAAAAGAAAATAAATCATTCTACCAAAAGGCACATGCATCTATATGTTCATTGCAGCACTATTCACAATAACAAAGACATGGGATCAACCTAGGTGCCCATCAGTGGTGGACGGGATAAAGAAAATGTGGTACATACACAACAGAAATATTATGGAGTCATAAAAAAAGGAATGCAGTCTTGTCCTTTGCAGCAACATGGATGCAGCCATTATCCTAGGTGAATTAACGCAGGAACAGAAAGCCAAAGACCACGTTCTCACTTATAAGTGTGAGCTAAATATTGGGTACTCATGGACATACAGATGGCAATAATACAAACAGGACTAATTGGGATGGGGGTGGACAAGGGTTGAAAAACTATTGGGTACTATGTTCAGTACCCGGGTGACAGGGTCATTTATACACTGAACCCCAGCATCACACAATATGCCCAGGTCACAAACGTACACATGTATCCCTTTTAATCTAAAATAAAAGTTGAGGAAAAAAGATATACTTGATCTGTGTGCACAGCTGTTTCTGAATTATTTTCTGACTTTTAAAAACTAAGCTAGCTGGCATAGTATGGCGGATGAAAGGACAGGTCTATGGTTAGACTGCCGACGTTTCAATCTTGGATCCACCGCTTTCTGGCCCTGTATCCTTGGAAATGCTTCACTTTACCTCTCTGTGCCTCAGTTTCTTCATATACAATATAGAGTGATAATATGACCGATCTCATAGGGTTGTTGGTAGAATTAACAATATGAAGTGCTTAAAACAGTGCCTACCTCATACACAACACTTTTCAAGTGGTATGCCAAATGAAAAAAATATATATATATATTAAATTATACCCTTAAAAGTATTTTTCAAAGAATGTTCATTTTTCATTTCACGGAATTCTAAAAATGTGCCAGGTATAATTAACACCTGTTAATTAGATTCAACTGTGCTCCTTTCCCTTTCTTTTGATTACAGCGCCCGCCTTCGCAGTAAGGAGTCTGTTTATGCAGTTCAGGTGGGGCTAACACACTTGCACCTGCCCTAGATGAGGGACTGGCTACAAGAAAGCCCAATCAGACTCTTCTCTCAGATTAAATTCATAGAGCTTGGGAGATAAAGGGTTTATCTTCTGGGTTTGGGGGTAAACTAAGAATTACATAGACTTGGGACTACTGGTAGCTGTTGTGCTGCTGCATAGAGAGAGCCTGTTCAAGAACAAAGCCGTGAAGAGACAACAGAGGGATGGAAAAGAGAGAGACAGGCCTGAAACTCTTAGATCTAGTCGTGCCTGGAATCACATTTACCTCCTTGGACTTTCCAGGTATATCCAGCAACATACAATTGATTCTTATTATATTAGTCAGGGTTCTCCAGGGGGACAGAACTAATAGGATGGATGTAGACGTATATATGAAAGGGAGTTTCTTAAGGAGAATTGACTCACATGATCACAAGGCGAAGTCCACGACAGGCCTTCTCCAAGCTGAGAAAGAAGGAAGCCAGTAGTGGCTCAGTCCGAGTCCAAAAGTCTCAAAAGTAGGGAAGCTGACAGTGCAGCCTACAGAGCCCCCGGCAAAACACTGGTGTAAATCCAGGAGTCCCCGAAGAACCTAGAGTCTGATGTCCTAGGGCAGGAAGCATCCAGCATGGGAAAAAGATGAAAGAAAACTCAGCAAGCCAGCTTATCCCACCTTCCTCTGCCTGCTTTGTTCTAGCCTCTCTGGCAGCCGATTGGATGGTGCCCACCCACATGGAGGGTGGGTCTTCCTCTCCCAGTCCACTGACTCAAATGTTAATCTCCTCTGGCAACACCCTCACGGACACACCCAGAAACAATACTTTACCAGCTATGTAGGCATCCTTCAATCAAGTTGACCCCTAATATTAACCACCACACTCATTATTCGTGGATTCTGTATTTGCAAATGTGCTTACCTGCTAAAATGTATTCGTAACACTCAACTTAATACTCTTGAAACTATAAGGGAGTTTTAAACCTTCCCCCTACTTTCTGAAGGTTTGATAATTTGAGTCTCTTGAACAAACTGACGGTATACAGATTAATAAGAGAAAAGGCATACAGTTTTATTATGTGCATGCACGTGGGAGCCTCATGAATTATAAGATTCAAAGAAGGGCTAGATGATCAAAGTTTTTATAGCATCCTGAGCTACAGAAGGAAATAGTTGCTTGAGGCTTCTGTGGGGAGGTGGTGACAGGTTATGAGAGGGTGAGAGGTGGAAATTTATAGTGAACAAAGTTGTCTTGTTATACAGAGAAAATATCTCAAGTAGCAACGCTCAGAATAGATGGGCTGGGGGCAGGGGCTCATGTCTGTAATCCCAGCATTTGGGGCTGAGGCGGGCAGATCGCTTGAGGCCAGGAGTTTGAGATCAGCCTGGGCAATGTGGAAAAACCCCACATATCTACTAAAAAAGAAAAAAAGTATCTGGGTGTGGAGGCACATGCCATGGTCCCAGCTACTCAAGAGGCTGAGGCAGGAGGACCCCTTCAGCCTGGGAGGTCAAGGCTGTAGTGAGCCACGATTGTGCTACTGCACTCCAGCCTGGGCGATAGGAATGAGATCCTGTCTCAAAAAAAAAAAAAAAAAAAAGAAGAAGAAGAAGAAGAATAGGTGGCAATTTTTGACAAAGTCTATCTGGGCAAGGTACCAACCTTTAGTCTCCTCTCCTGTGATATAATTAATCTTCCCTAGCTAATGAGATTGCAGAGAGGGGACAAATGATTCCCTTTTGGAGGATCCATTTTTAGGCAGATAAGGGAAATCCAGAGGGCTCCCTCTCTTCAGGAGAGAAGGGCAAGAGACAAGAGCACAGGAGAAAGTCGGTGAGACCTTGGTTCTCCTTCAGTTCAAAGCACTCAGGATGCCACAGTGCCATACTATGGGGTATTGTTTTCTGAGCCCCAACAGCGCTTTCACAATCATTCATTGACACATACAGTGTCATGAAAAATTTGAGTCACCTAATGCGCATGTTTCCAGCTGAGGTTCAACAAGACATCTGCTGTCTTGTTTCACCTTTCACACTGTAAACAAATGTCCTTTTTGCAATCTATTTAGTGGCATGTTTTTTCACATTTTGTGCTTGTCGTTGATTTCACTGTTTAAAATAGCCCTCAAGCTTAGTGCTAAAGTGCTGTTTTGTTTAGTATTCCTGAGTACAAGACTGGGATGTGCCTTACAGAGAAAATATATGGGTTAGCATGTTGATAATTCAATGTTAATGAATCAACAATAAGTATTAAACGAGATGTCTTGAAGCCAAAACACGTATAAAACAATGTTATGTATTGATCCATTGATGGAAATATTGTGACCAGAGGCTCCCTGGAACCTAACCTTTTAAGTCCTCTGGGAGCAATGGTTCAGTATTCACTAATGCAGTGTTTATGGCAACTTGACAGAACATAATTACTGCACATAATGAGAACTGACTGTATTCTCCTTTTGCTTAAGTTAGAGTTGGAAGAAGAAGCACATAATGTAGTAAGGGGCTGAGGGAAGGCTTAATGAAAGAAATGACTTTTAAGTAAGTAGCATTTTACCAGAAAAGAGAGTGGGAGAAGAGAATTCCAGGCTAAGAAAATAGTCTGAAAAAAGATCTTAGGGTGACAAGGAGCAAAGCATGTTTGATGATCCAAAAGAAAGCCAGTGGAGTTGGACCACAAAAATCAAGGGAATAATAGTGTGAGAATTTAAAGGTAGAAAAAATATATATATAGTGGATATTCTCGGTGCCTACCTGTAATCAATTTGCCCCACTTCCTCCTCATAGATCCCCAATTTTGTTCTGGTATCCATCCTTATCCAACCTTTGGGATTAGGGAAAGCTAACACCATCCTCAGCTCACAAAGTAAAGACTGGTTAAGGTAAACTAACCATGTAATCTCATCCCTGGCCATCAAATGGTTTAGGAATGGGAATGTACCTCATTGTTGGCCAATAAAATTTGAGCTACTGATAGCTTTTGGGAAAGTTCTTTATATTTGAGTGATAATGATGGAAAGTAGATCTCACTGTTCCATACTGAATGTAAGCAAAGAAACCTGTTGCTTAATTTGTGTCCTTGAGGGAAGCCAGCCTGAGAACAAAACCAACACATGGAAAATAGACTTGCAAACACTACAAGAAAATCAGGCTAGAACTTTGATCATGTTGAAACTGCCTTTGCAAAATTATGACAGTAAGAGAAATCTGACACAGTTGATTCCATCTTGCTTCTGACCTCCAAGCTATCCTCGGTCTTTTCTGGGTGTGGGCCAAGCTAACTATGGGGAGAATTTCGTTTACAGTTTAACCTTAAAACAGGGGTCATAATAGCCCTTCCCAAAACTAATTTCCTTCGTAAAATGAATGAAAAGCCACAAGCTTTCGATTATGAGAGGGGCCTGAACTCTGCTAAAATGTAGGTGTAGTTTCTAATCCCTTACTGCTCAGGAGTCATGTGGCCAGAGGTCACAAGATTTGTGACCTTCCCAATTGCTCCTATATAACATCACTATTATAGAATCCATAGTTTTTTTGAGATGTTTGTCAGATGAACCCCACCTGAACTCATGACTCAACGAATCCTGTGGCCCCACCCAGAGGCAGACTCAGCCCATGAGGACTATTTTCCACACCCCTACAATTTCATCCCCAACCAATCAGCAGCACCTACTCCCTAAAAACTCCTAACCTCCAAATCTTCAGAGACTGATTTGAGCCCAGTTCTCCTTCATGGGCTTGCCTCATGTCAATTAAACTCTTCCTCTCCTGCAATGCTGCCATCTCAGTGGATTGATTTTGTCTGTGCAGTGGACAGGAAGAACCTGTTGGGCAATGACAATATTGTACCTGAAGTCTGCATATATCAAGACATTTGGTTATATGAACCAACTTCACTGTTTAAAGATTGGAGTTGGTTTTCTGTTAATTGAGGTGGAAAGAATCTGAAACAATAGGTGTCCAGGCTCAGTCCCCTACATGATAAGTCTAAGATGAATGCAATTGGATGGCAGATTGGGAGCTCTGGTGAGCAAGTTATTGAAGCCACCTGATATGGTTTGGCTGTGTTCCCACCCAAGTCTCTACTTGAATTGTATCTCCCAGAATTCCCATGTGTTGTGGGAGGGACCCAGGGGGAGGTAACTGAATCATGGTGGCTGGTCTTTCCCGTGCTATTCTCATGATAGTGAATAAGTCTCATGAGATATGATGGGTTTATCAGGGGTTTCTGCTTTTGCTTTTTCCTCATTTTTTCTCTTGCCACTGCCATGTAAAAAGTGCCTTTCACCTTCCACCATGATTCTGAGGCTTCCCCAGCCATGTGGAATTGTAAGTCCAATTAAACATCTTTTTCTTCCCAGTCTCGGGAATGTCTTATAAGCAGCACGAAAATGGACTAATACAGTAAATTGGTACCAGTAGTGTGGGGTGTTGCTGAAAAGATACCTAAAAATGTGGAAGTGACTTTGGAACTAGGTAACAGGAAGAGGGTGGAACAGTTTGGAGGGCTCAGAAGAAGAGAGGAAAATGTGGGAAAGTTTGGAACCTCCTAGAGACTTGTTGAATGACTTTGACAAAAATGCTCACAGTGATATGAACAATAAGGTCCAGGCTGAGGTAGTCTTGGATGGAGATGAGGAACTTGTTGGGAACTGGAGCAAAGATGACTCTTGTTATGTTTTAGCAGAGACTGGTGGCATTTTGCTCCTGCCCTAGAGATTTCTGGAACTTTGAAATTGAGAGAGATGATTTAGGGTACCTGGTGGAAGAAATTTCTAAGCAGCAAAGCATTCAAAAGGTGACTCGGGTGCTGTTAAAAGCATTCTGTTTTAAAAGGGAAACAGAGTATAAAAGTTCAGAAAACTTGCGGCCTGACGATGCAGAAAATAAAAACCCATTTTTCGAGGAGAAATTCAAGCCAGCTGCAGAAATTCGCACAAGTAGCAAGGAGCTTCATGTTAATTCTCAAGATCATGAGGAAAATGTCTCTCAGTTCATGTCAGAGACCTTCACAGCAGCCCCTCCCATCACAGGCCCAGAGGCCCAGGAGGGAAAAATGATTTAGTGGGTGGGGCCCGGGGTCTCTGTGCTGTGTGCCACCTAGGGACTTGGTGCTCTGTGTCCCAGCTGCTCCAGCCATTGTTGAAAGGGGCTAACACAGAGCTTGGTCTGTGATTTCAGAGGGTGGAAGCCTCAAGCCTTGGCAGTTTCCACATGGTGTTGAGCTTGTGGGTTCACAGAAGTCAAGAACTGAGGTTTGAGAACCTCTGCCTAGATTTCAGAAGATGTATGGAAATGCCTGGATGCCCAGGCAGAAGTTTGATGCAGGGGTGGGGCTCTCATGGAGAACCTCTACTAGGGCAGTGCAGAAGGGAAATGTGGGGTTGGAGCCCCCAAATAGAGTCCCTACTGGGGCACTGCCTAGTAGAGCTATGAGAAGAGGGCCACTATCCTCCAGACCCCAGAATGGTAGATTCACTGACAGCTTGCACGATGCACCTGGAAAAGCTGCAGACACTCAATGCCAGCCTGTGAAAGCAGCCAGGAGGGAGGCTGTACCCTGAAAAGCCACAGGGGCAGAGTTGCCCAAGACCGTGGGAACCCACCTCTTACATTAGCATGAACTGGATGTGACCTAGAGTCAAAGGAGATCATTTTGGAGCTTCAATATTTGACTGTCCCACTGGATTTCAGACTTGCATGGACCCTGTAACCCCTTTGTTTTGGCCAATTTCTCCCATTTGGAATGATTGTATTTACCCAATATCTGTACCCCCATTGTACCCAGGAAGTAACTAGCTTGCTTTTGATTTTACAGGCTCATAGGTAGAAGGGACTTGCCTTGTCTCAGATGAGACTTTGGACTGTGGACTTTTGGGTTAATTCTGAAATAAGTTAAGACTTTGGCGGACTGTTGGGAAGCCATGATTGGTTTTGAAATGTGAGGACATGAGATTTGGAGGGGCCGGGGTGGAATGATATGGTTTGGCTGTGTCCTCACCCAAATCTCAACTTGAATTGTATCTCCTAGAATTCCCACATATTGTGGGAGGGACCCAGTGGGAGGAGGTAATTGAATCATGGGGGCTGGTCTTTCCAATGCTATTCTTGTGATAGTGAATAAGTCTCATGAGATCTAACGGGTTTATCAGGGTTTCTGCTTTTGCTTCTTCCTCATTTTTTCTCTTGCTGCCACCATGTAAGAAATGCCTTTCACCTCCTGCCATGATTCTGAGGCCTCCCCAGCCATGTGGAACTGCAAGTCCAAATAAACCTCTTTTTCTTCCCAGTCTCGGGCCTGTCTTTGTCAGCAGCATAAAAACAGACTAATATACGACCCGCAGGGGGTTTACAAGAATTCTGGACGGAAATATTTATAATCAAGCAGTAATCAGTCTGCACGTTGACCCACTTCCTTGTTACTGAAATTCATATCACACTAGATGCTGGCCGTCTACACCCCCATTATACCTACAAATAGGATTCTTGGCCCTAGAATCATACAGCTTTTGTTTAAGATAGACATGATTTCTGACATTAGAGTCCTAACACTTTTAAGAATTGCTTAAGCAGATCCTGAATTCCAGCAGAACAGCTAATGCCAAGCAGTTTAAGACCCTCATAGAGTAACTGAATCAGCATCAGCATGAGAATATCATTTCTTCATCTCTCTGTACCATGACTGCATCTTGCACTCTTCAACCAAGCAACAATCTTCACGCCTTGGCTCACTCCACAACCCTTATAAACTCTAGCCCCAAACTCCTCAGGGAGTTTGAGGTTTCCTCCCATCTCCTCATATGGCAGCCCTACAATTAAAACTCTTTCTTTGCTGCAACCTGGTGTCTTGGCATATTGGCTTACCATGCACATCAGGCAACAGACTTATTACAGTTATGTAATAACTAGACAATCTAGTTTGGTGTTACATGTTGTGTTTATTTCCCTCTGGTTATTCATTATTGCCTAGCCTTTAGTAAAGTCTTTTTTTTTTTTTTTTGAGAAAGGGTCTTACCCTGTTGTCCAGGCTGGAATATAGTGGTGCCATCACAGTTCACTGCAGCCTTGACCTCCCAGCTCAACCACTCCTCCCACCTCACCTGAGTAGCTGGGACTACAGGTGCACACCACCACACTCAGGCAATCTTTTAAAAAATTACTTGTAGAGATGAGGTCTCACTATGTTGCCCAGGCTGGTCTCAAATTCCTGGGCTCAAGTGATCTTCCTGTCTTGGACTCCCAAAAAGCTGGAATTACAGGTATGAATTGCACCTAACCCAGTAAAGACTTGTGTACACCATGAGCAACTGAAGTTTTCCTTGCCCATGAGATTATACTGAGTGACTTTAATGATTATCCCAGGCTCTATAGAAATTCAAAGCGATCTCTTAGATTTCTTTGATCTCTACAGGTACTCATGTTTATATGTTCAGTACTACTAGCTCTGGTTCAGTTTATGGATCATTTCACTCTCTAGTGGATATTGAACTCTATGCTGTCTGTTGAACATCATACCAACCTTTACATGAAACATACCCTCTATTCAAGATCCACATGTACACGAAAGAGATATGTATGTTGAACAAATATATTCAAATATTTTGGGGGACAGATAAGGGGTTTTATTGTAAAAACACAAACAACTTTAATTTTAAACACCCTTCTTCTTTTTTTGTTTTTTTTTTTTTTTTTTGAGATGGAGTCTTGCTCTGTCACCAGGCTGGAGTGCAGTGGCACAATCTTGGCTCACTGCGACCTCCGCCTCCTGGATTCAAGCAGTTCTCCTGCCTCAGCCTCCCCAGTAGCTGGGACTACAAATGCGTGCCACCACGCCCAGCTAATTTTTTGTATTTTTAGTAGAGACGGGGTTTCACCATGTTGGCCAGGATGGTCTTGATCTCCTGACCTCATGATCTGCCCTCCTCGACCTCCCAAAGTGCTGGGATTACAGGCGTGAGCTACCATGTCCGGCCAATGCCCTTATTCTTAAAGGGGTATACAACCAGGGTTTCTCTGTTGTTTATTCTTTTCTGCCCATTTCTCCCCAAGTAATCCCTAGCTTCATGTCACCCTTTTCCTTTCTTTCTCCACACTCCATTCCCTCACTGAATATACCAGGAACTCTGATATCTCCTTCCTTAAACTGCAGAACAATTCAGCTCTTCAATCCTGAATTTAGTTCTAGGCTCCTTTTGCATACCTAAACCTATCAAGGTATTCAGCAGAACAAAAGGACTTTCTTAAACAGAATGCACCCTCTTTAGAAGAGAACTCTCCTTGTAAGTTAGCAATTTTAAACATTCTTCTTTAAACATTCTAGTATTCTTTGTTGCACTAAGGATATTAAGGATCATGTTTGGTCAGTGTGCCCTAGAGTAGAAACTGGCAAGAAACCCCCAGCCTGGATGCTCCTGCCACTGTGGATATGATTCTTTTAATTCTGATCTTAGAACTGGATTTTATTGCTATTAAATTTGAAGGCATTCCCTTGTAGTACAGATGCCAGTTATATTAATCTCTTGCTTACGGTCAAACATTCCATTGTACTCAATTAGGGTTCTATCATGTATGAGAGAAACACATTTTTTTCTGCCACTTTACATATAAGGTATTTGTCTTTTTTATAAAAGGCAGTACTGTTTGGCCAGGTGCAGTGGCTCATGCCTGTAATCCCGCACTTTGGGAGGCGGAGGAGGGCGAATCATGAGGTCAAGAGTTTAAGACCAGCCTGATCAACATAGTGAAAGCCCATCTCTACTAAAACTACAAAAAATTAGCTGGGTGTAGTGACGGGTGCCTGTAATCCCAGCTACTTGGGAGGCTGAGGCAGGAGAATCACTTGAACCTGAGAGGCGGAGGTTGCAGTGCACCAAGATCGCACCACTGCACTCCAGCCTGGATAACAGAGTGAGATTCCGTCTCAAAAAAAAAAAAAAAAAAAAAAAAAGCAGTGCTCTTTATCTCAAGAATAATATCAATTTCTTCCTGAAACTCAAGTGGGTCTCAGTAAGAAACTAATTATTATTATGTTGGGAGATTTTTATTGTAAGGATCAAGAGAATCAAAAAAAGAACAACCAGTTCTCAGGAAGGAGAGAAACTGGAACAGCTCTCAGGGCCTCGGAAGGGGAAACTCACAGATAATCTTAGGGGCCGCCCTTGGGATAACTTGGCACTAACTGCCTTCTGTCTCCATGTGGCTCTGCTAGAGATTTTATTTTATAAACATTTTATTTTACTTTATTTATTTGAGACAGGATCTCACTCTGTAGCCCAGGCTGGAGTGCAGTGGCACGATCTTGGCTCACTGCAATCTCTACCTCCCAGGCTCAGGCAATTCTCCTACCTCAGACTCCCAAGTAGCTGGGATTACAGGCAGATGCCACCACGCCTGTCTAATTTTTGTATTTTTAGTAGAGATGGGGTTTCGCCATGTTGCCTAGGCTGGCCTCAAACTCCTCTGAGCTCAGGGGATCCCCTGTCTCAGGTTCCCAAAGTGCGGGGATTACAGGTGTGAGTCACTGCGCCCGACATTAAAAACATTTAAAATTTAAGTTTTAAACACACAAAAATTGCACAGGTCTTAAGTATACAGCTGAATGAACTTTTACCAAGTGAACACACATATTAACTGGCACCCAGATTAAGACTCAGAACATTGCCCGTGCCCTAGAGTCTTCATGTTGTCTACTAGTCATTGCCTCCCGCAAGTATTCACTATTCTGACTTCTATCGCAAATTTGTTTTGCTCATTTTTGAACTGTATTGCAATGAAACCATACAGTATGCTTTAATGTCTGCCTTCCTTTGCTCAATATTATTCTTGTGCAATTGTCATGCCAGACTCCCACTGACCCCAACAGGGATGGCATCGTGTCTGAGAGGCTGAAGAAAAGACGTGGAGACAGCAACTGAGACATAGGGTTTATTGGAAGAACGTATATACAGGGATGGTCCAGTCACAGTGGCTGGACAGGAGAACCAATCTCATTTGTAAAAAGCATGCAGTTTTTATAACACTTTTGCTTAGCACCCTCCATCTAGCAACCTCCACCTAGCAGTTTTCATTTAACCCAAAACAAAGGGCCTCAATTCCATGTACACCCTGCATTCCAAGAGATGGACTAGGGGTTCAGATGTCCTTCATCGATAAGGAGAGAAACTCTGGGTTGACCACTCCTAGGTTCCTTAGCTCAGAACTCTGAACACACATTCCTCTTAGACCATAGGTTCATTCTTAAGGGTATACTTAAATTATTGCTGTCAGGTGCATCTGTCATATAGCAATGTATCCTACTGTTGCATACAACAGTAACTTGTTCTGATTGTTATACAGTATTCAACTCTATGAATACTATACCCTTGATAAACATTTGGGTTGTTTCCAATTTGGAGATATTATAAACAAAGTTACATACGAATGTTCTTGCACATGTCTTTTGGGTCACCCATGTTTTCATTCATCAAGAGCGGAATTGCTGGGGGATAAGGTAAGTGCATATTCGGATTTAGTAGTCTATTGCCAAATGGCTTTCCAAAGAGGCTATGCCAATGTACATTCCCAACAGCAGATGATTACTTTCCGTTGTTCCAGATCCTTGCTAACATGTGGTATTGTCATTTTAAAATTTTGTATCCTTTCTGATATGTGAGTAGTGCTATCTCATAGTGTGCATTTCCCTGATGACTAATGATTGAGCACCTTCTCCTCCTATGTTCATTAAACAATTAGATATCCATCTTTGTGAAGTGCCTGTTTAAGTATTTTGCCTGTCTTCTTATTGCGCTGTCTGTCTTTACATTATTGAATCCTTTATTAGAATTCACACCTAAAATTTAAATTTCCAGAAAAGGCTGGGCACGGTGGCTCGTGCCTGTAATCCCAGCATTTTGTGAGGCAAAGGCGGGCAGATCACTTGAGTCCCAGAGTTTGATGACAGCCTGGGCAACATGGCAAAACTCTGTCTCTACAAAAAATTTAAAAAATTAGCCAGGCATGGTGGTGTGTACCCATAGTACCGGCTACCTAAGACGTGGGGGGATCACCTGAGTCCAGCAGCCATGATCACACCACTGCACTCCAGCCTGGGTGACAGAATGAGACCCTGTCTCAAAAAAATGAAAAAAGAAATGTTAAGTTATCCTAAAAAGTTCTCTGGTTCTTAATAATTCTAAAATTGTTTCCCTGCAATATTATTATCAAATAAGAATCAGGAGTAATTTTGGTTAAATTATTCCTGATAAATATGTAACATAAAACATATAAATGTGTTATATAACAGATAAATATGTTTGGTGGAATACAACATACTTATATTCCAACAACTATCATCTAGTATTCTATGTGTTTTATTAAAATCTTACATTACTGTAGTAACAGTATTTTTCATTAACTGATATGGTTTGGCTGCATCTCCACCCAAATCTCGTCTTGAATTGTAGTTCCCATAATCCCCACATGTTGTGGAAGGAACCCTGTGGGAGGTAATTTAATCATGGGGGCAGTTACCCTTATGCTGTTCTCATGATGGTGAGTGAGTTCTCATGACTTCTGATGGTTTTATAAGGGGCTTTTCTACCTTTTGCTTGGCATTTCTCCTTACTGTTGCCATGTGAAGAAGGACATGTTTGCTTCCTCTTCTGCCATGATTGTAAGTTTCCTGAGGCCTCCCCAGTCCTGTGGAACATTGAATCAATTAAACCTCTTTCCTTTATAAACTACCCAGGCCAGTTGTGGTGGCTCATGCCTGTAAACCCAGCACTTTGGGAGGTCGAGGCCAGGGATCACCTGAGGTCAGGAGTTTGAGACCAGCCTAGTCAACATGGTGAAACCCCATCTCTACTAAAGATACAAAATTAGCTGGGCGTGGTAGTGGGTGCCTGTAATCCCAGCTACTTGGGAGGCTGAGGCAGGAGAATCGCTTCAACCCGGGAGGCAGAGGTTGAAGTGAGCTGAGATCGTGCCACTGCACTCCAGCCTGGGCAACAAGAGCAAAACTCCGTCTCCAAAAAAAAAAAAAAAGAAAGAAAGAAAGAAAACAATTACCCAGTCCCAGCCATGTCCTTATAGCAGCACGAGAATAGACTAATACAATTATCTTATTTCATTGTTTTTAATTAATAGATTATAAAACAAAACATAGATTGAAACAGTATCCTTTTTTTTTTTTTTTCCAGACAGAGTTTTGCTATTTTTGCCCAGACTGGAGTGTGATATGCAACCTCTGCCTCCTGAGTTCACGCGATTCTCCTGCCTCAGCCTCCCAAGTAGCTGGGATTACAGGCGCCTGCCACCACGCCTGGCTAATTTTTTGTATTTTTAGTAGAGTCGGGGTTTCACCATGTTGGCCAGGATGGTCTCGATCTCTTGACCTCGCCTCGGCCTCCCAAGGTGTTGGGATTGCAGGCATGAACCACCATGCCTGTCCAGCACTATTCTTTAAAAAATTAATACATTATAAATAAGGCTAAAGTCATTTTTTAATTTTAATTCCCCAAATCCTAGTACCCTCCCCTATGCCAGAAGTAGCCATTGTTAAAAGTTTGATGTGCACAATTCACTACAGTAAATAGTATATACATTGTTCTACAACTTGCTTTTTCCCTTCCACACTTTGTCTTGTTATGCTGTGTTGCTTACTTACCCAATTAATACATTTCAGCAGCTTTAAGGAAAAATACAATATCAATATACCACAATTTATTTAAGCTATTCCCCTATGGATGTCAATTCGGTTGTATAGAGTTTACATTGTTTCATATGACTTTTTCACATAATAGGGAAGACATTTCTATATACAAAATTGATCAGAAAAGCTCAATGTTTAACACAGAGGGAAAAAATTACATTTGCAGTCAATACTTTTGTATCTATTCTGCAATAAAACCTTTTATATCCTTTGGCATCACCTAAAACATACAAGGAGGGAATGCCCTCTTATTCTAAAATTCTGTGATTCTGTAAGTATACCCAATAGGACATGCCAAGTTGTTTTTTGTTTTCTTATCATACACTAGATAGGTAGTGGGTTTTGTCTGTCTGTTTGAAATAGGCCGGATGCGGTGGCTCACGCCTTGTAATCCTAGCACTTTGGGAGGCCAAGGTAGGCAGATCATGAGGTCAGGAGATCAAGACCATCCTGGCTAACACGGTGAAACCCCATCCCTACAAAGAATACAGAAAATTAGCCGGGCGCAGTGGCGGGTGCCTGTAGTCGCATTTACTTGTGGGGCTGAGGCAGGAGAATGGCGTGAACCCGCGAGGCGGAGCTTGCAGTGAGGTGAGATTGTGTCACTGCACTCCAACCTGGGCGACAGAGCGAGACTCCGTCTCAAGAAAAAAAGGGGGAAATAAGGAAAGAAGCAGAGTTTCACTTTTGTTGCCTAGGCTGGAGGGCAATGGCTTGATCTCCACTCACTGTAACTTCCACCTCCCGAGTTCAAGCGATTCTCCTGCCTCAGCCTCCCGAGTAGCTGGGATTACAGGCGTGTGCCACCATGCCCGGCTAATTTTGTATTCTTAGTAGAGATGGAATTTCACCATGTTGGACAGGCTGGTCCTGAACTCCTGACTTCAAGTGATTCACCCACCTTGGCTTCCCAAAGTGCTGGGATTACAGGCGTGAGCCACTGCGCCCAGTGACAGATAGTGTTTTAATCTCAAAAATATCTGCCTCAAACTTTGTGCTGCTATAACAGAATATCTGTTGGGTAATTTTAAGTGGACAGAGATCTGAACTCCTGGGCTCAAGTGATCCACCTCAGCCTCCCAAGTAGCTAAGACTACGGGCATGTACCACCATGCCTGGCTAATTATTTTTATTATTATTATTACTATTTACAGACAGGGTCTTGCTGTATTACCCAAGCTGGTCTCAAACTCCTGGCCCCAAGCAGTCCTCCTGCTTCAACCTCCCAAAGTGCTGGGATTACAGGCATGAGTCACTGTGCCCAGATGATAATTACCTCTTAAAGAGCCCAACTCTCAACACTGTTGCACTGGGGTTTAAATTTCCAACACATAAATTTTAGGAGACATATTCAAATCACAGCAGAAGTTACTTTAGTTTTGGCCTCAGAAATGAGTCAGAAGAAAGGAGGAAGAATTCAAATGCTACAAATTTATTGTGAAAGTTGCTTGTATTTATCTGCTCTTCAGTCTTTCAACCAAAAGCTAAACAAGTTTGTACAGGTAGACAGGACCTTTAGCTTAATTTATAAGTGGCTTCCTGCAAAGCCCTCAAGCCATTTTATCACTCATCATCTCTTAAAAACAAAACTGGAATGTTAATCTATTTTTGGTAGAAAAAGTTGGAGACCATTTTATCAAATGGTTTAGACATTTGAAGCTGTATGTAACTTAAAACTACTTATTTGCCTCAGAAATATTACATATAAAGAAGACAAAACTACACATACACATTACATTACCTATAGAATAATATTGAGCACTTCTAATTGCTTGCCAACTTCTCTTCTTGATCTTATAAGGAGATAATCTTATTTTCATTCACACATTTGAGTCATTTTGAATAATAGTGTAGAAACACCAGACCTTTAGTAGGAAGCCTTATTTATAATGCTTTTACTCTACATGTTATAATGGAAGCAATATCTTAAATGTTTAACTAAAAATCACTTTTATAGGCAGATTCTCTTATTCAGAATTAAGAATAGCTAGTGTATACTTGGGAGGCTGAGGCAGGAGAACCGCTTGAACCCAGGAGGTGGAGGTTGCAATGAGCTGAGATTGCGCCACTGCACTCCAGCCTGGGTGACAGAGTAAGACTGACTCTCAAAAAAAAAAAAAAAAAAAAAAAAAAATAGCTAGGGCAAAAGAACCCACAAATAATGTCTTCTCCTAGGGAACCATATAAAGCATTTTGCATTTCAAATTATTATCTTTCTGTTTTTTTAATAATTCAGGCAAATATAATTGGACAAATTCTAAATACTACTCATTTTAACTAAAAGCTCAAGTTATTGTAGAACGGCAACACTTCTGTGATATTGATATTTTAACCTCTTTTTCATTTTACCACTCAAAAATTGCTAATAATTAAAATGGAATGTTCTTTGTAAGTTTATTTTATATTTGGGAGCTAAAATAAACAACAGCATTTGCTCAAAGGTTTTGAACTATGGCATACTAATGGTATAGATATGGTTTATCTATTGCAGAATTGAGTCATATGCAATAAGAAACAGCATAAAATCCATAAATAAGAAGATTTTATGAGGGAAAAAATCAGTGTTACATATGCATTTTTCCCTGTTTCTGGCAAATATAATCTTTCATTCATATAACTGTTGGCTGGCTTCTATGTGTCCAATGGGAAGATAAATACAGTTCTTATATTCAAAGAACTCCCAGACTAATTCAGGGAGAGCTACAAGACAATTTAGGTACTGCTGGATTAGGAATCCTAGTTCCTACTATGAAGTAGAAGGAATGCTTCTTCCAGGAGACACAGCAAGGGTCCCACTATACCGGAAGCTATGACTACCACTTAGTCATTTTTGAGTTTCTCACGTTAGTGGACCAATAGACAAACACAGTGATTACCATATTGGCAGGGAGGTATAGGAGCTATGGTTCAGTTACACAAGAAAGACAAGAAAGTGTATGTTTGGAACTCAGGGGATTCACTGGGGCATATTTTAGTACTTGCATGTGCAATGACAACTCTAAATGGGCAATTACTAGAACCATGACCCAATAAGTTTATCACAACTGACAAATCATACCTCTTGGGGAGGAAAATCTGAGTCACCACCAGGCAATAACCTAGATTTGCTGAAGTACTGGCTGAGAATGGGAAAATTGAGAGTGGTTGGTATAGGAGAGAGATAATGCATATCATTTATGGCCCTGAGACCAGTTACACAGTAGATGCTGCAGCTTATCCTAGAAACGCTTGTCTATCAAGTACTTTGGAGAGGTAAAAACTGGACATACCTCGAGGACTCTGTGGCAGAATGGACTAAGTTTGGCGCAGATCTGCACGTGTATCAGATTCCTCTTGCACTCTGACTCATATCCTCTCAACTAACCTTTACTCCAGTCCTTGCTGCAGCAACCAAAGATGTAAAGATGTAACTAGACAGCAACTCATTTTAGTTGTCTAATGTATATTTCACTTTCTGCCCCCCGTGCCTCACTGCCACTGCTGTTGGACATACCTGTAGGGGCCAATTCAGCCATTCTATACACAAGAAAATCTGCAAATGTTAACATCCTATGAAATAACCCCTGTCCAATGGGGAATGGAAACTAATGAATAAATACTCCCTTCTTGGTAGAACAATTCTGAGGTACATTCTATATGGCTCCTGAAGGATCCTTAGTGATATCGAGCCCAAATCAGGTTAATCATGTAAAGGGAACTAAAAAATCTTAAAAAATCACTGCATGGGTTTTATGCCGTTCCTTGCTTTACTCTTTTCAGTTCCTCACTCATGTTTCCTAGGCTCAGTCATGTTCCGATAAATGTTTAATAGCTGCCTCTCCAGGAAAAAAAATTATTTTGGCTTGTAGCGTTTACCTATTTCTGTGGTATAAATACACCATAATTTCAAGCTACCATCACCAAATCTGCAGTTGGATAGAGGTATACACAATCGTACCTTGGATGCCAGTATGAGTTGAGTCCAGCACACTACTGCTTGGGAGTGGGTCTGAAAAAAAATTACTGCATGCAAACATTTGACTCAGAAGATATAGGGTGAGACAAAAAAGACAAAAAGCTACCAGTCTGGGCCGATTACCAGACAATCATGGGTATACTGACATTAGCCATGGATACCAGTAAGATGAGAAAAACATTCTTAGGTAGAAGAGGAAAGAATTTCAATTGTATAACCAATTGGTGATAGGAAACAGTTATAGGAATGGGCAGGGTGTATGAATTTTAGGATACTCAGAAGTTTCTAGCCTTTGCAACTAGATAGACAATAATGCTATTTCCAGAGACACAGAATACAGGATGATGATGAGTTCATTTTGGAATCTATTTAGTTTGAGAATTTTTTTCATGATACCAAGGCAGAGAGACTTAGTGGGAAATACAGGTCTGAAGCTTAGGTAGGAGATAAGGGTGTGGAAGCTATAGCAAGGTATTGTGAAATTTTATTGTTGATAACTACTTATATTCCTGGAATGTCCTGCCGCCCTTCCTCTGGCTCCAGTCAGACAGCGGTGAGGCTTTCTGATTACTGCCCTCAGGCTAGAACTGTTACTACAAAAATGAAAAGAGAAAGATGAGTCAATGCTCAGTTTTTAAGTTTTAAAATAGAGCTTTGAAACTCCTGGTAGAAAAAATATGTTGACGCTGGGTATGGTGGCGCATGCCTGTAGTCCCAGCACTTTAGGAGGCCAAGGCAGGCAGATTACTTGAGGCCAGGTGTTCAAAACCAGCCTGGCCAACACGGTGAAACCCTGTCTCTACTAAAAATACAACACTTAGCCAGGCATGGTGGTGCATGCCAGTAATCCCAGCTACTCAGGAGACTGAGGCAGGAGAGTCACTTGAATGCAGGAGACAGAGGTTACAGTGAGCCAAGATCACATCACTGCACTCCAAGGCTGGGATTATACGCGTGAGGCACCATGCCCAACTGTAATAAATCTCTTTATATATCTGCATCCTATTGGTTCTGTTTCTCTAGGGAACCATAACACAGTGTCTTTAATCTGTCAGTCTGGAACAGTTCCTCCAACTTTCTTGACTTCGATGTCCTTGACACTTTTGAAGATTACAGGGCAGATATTTTGTAGTACGTTCCTTAAATTGGATTTGTTTTCTCATGATTAGATCCAAGTTATGGAGGAAAAGCAATGGGTTGCAAGATTTTGATTTGTCAAATGTTCGCTTTGATCATTTGATTAAGGTGGTTTCTTTCAGCCTTTTCCTCTATGTAACTAAGTACTTTGTGGAAACATACGCTGAACCCTGTAAAAATCTCACTTGTCATTGAACTTTGAATGTACTCATTTATTATAATTTATATCTGTAATGAACTCATGGTACCAGAATTATTCATTGGATTATAATCTGTTGCTATCATAATTTATTTTAGTGCTCACATTAGACCATCTTTGGCCAGCGGGAGTTTTTTTCAGGTTGGTTCCTGTGTCCTTTTAATCTGTCTCCATCATTACTTTCATTATTTTCCGGGATAACAAGATGTTTCAGGTTCAACTTTTATTTGCCTCGTCCTAGTCCTGGAATCAGCCATTTTTTCAAGGAGCCCTGGTTTCCTTGAGTAAAAAAGTTAAAATATGGATGCAAGATATGCTCACTGCTTTTGTGGTGTCATTGTTCCCAGGCCCTCTTAGAGTACAAACACAGAAAATATTTGTGTGTGTGTGTGTTTGTGTGTGTGTGCAGCAGAGGTTTACATCTACATTTATTTATATACTATATATATGTTAAACACTTTGAGTTCATATCAAGGCCACCAATTTCATTATAACAATACAAGACCCATTCAACTTTTCTCTTTCCATTCTTGTAACTCCCTTCTTCAACAGTGAAGAATGTAGTTCTCATTATCATTCATATATTCACTTATTGGATCACTTGTCTCCACAAGTAACTAATTTCCCATTTCTGCCACACCAGTCCACCAAGCAAACCCTTCCTTGAACACACTTGGGTCCCAGTGCCTTGCACCTGGCCGTCTCTCTCACTACCTCCCACCCCTTGTGGGGTGAGGAGGGCATTTTAAAAGATGACCATGATACCTGAACTCTCTTCTTCACTCCTTCCTCTGCCTTGTTACCTGGAACATGGATGTAGTGGCTGAAGCTTGAGCTACTCTCTGGACTATGAGGATAAGGGTCACACCTACAACATCAGAGCAGTGAGCTGTAAAGTGCCTGAAATTCTGACGCTTTGGCAGAGCAAAGTAGCCATATTAACCCTGTCCTGCCCACTGTCTAGACTTTTACATGAGAGCCATACAACAGAAGTCTTTAAATCTTACTAGTTTAGGTAACTAACAGCCTAATGTAATTCTACCTGATAAAGATGTCCACAGCTAGAGGCCAGCGGGAACACGGATACATCTACTAATTCCAGCAGGGAGTGATGAGAACGTTCATCACCAAAATGAGGGAGCACAACAGCCTGTTAGAAGTTAGAATCCAGCTTAGCAAAAAGAGGCTCAGGGAAGACCAATGAATTGATTGGGACTATGTATTCTACCACTGGAGGTAGAAACTTAGTTCATTTCAGAAAATCAAATAGTAACATTTCTTGCACTACTGAGCTCTGGATCTGAGATGGACTCTATGAAGAGAGTAGCTGAAACTATGGTAATGGCAATGGCAATGGATGAGGTCCAGGGAGTTTCCAGAGGAAGAAAAAATAAACCTTAAAAATCTCACAAACATTAGCTATTAGAAAGGAAGCAGCCAGCAGATATTAAGAGTAAGAGAGAATTAAAGGAGAACTTCTGAACAAGACTTTTTTATATCCCTTAGCGAATTACCAACATTAAAGTGCATTTCATATCATTACCTTTCATATTGTTACATTCCACATGAAATTTTGATCCCAAGTGGTGATATTTTAAAAACTAGAAACATCTTCTGCATCACAGTGAAATCTATAGGCAGAGTTAAAGAGGGTTAGGTTACTTAAAAATACAAAAAAACTAGCCGGGCGAGGTGGCGGGCGCCTGTAGTCCCAGCTACTCGGGAGGCTGAGGCAGGAGAATGGCGTAAACCCGGGAGGCGGAGCTTGCAGTGAGCTGAGATCGCGCCACTGCACTCCAGCCTGGGCGACAGAGCAAGACTCCGTCTCAAAATAAATAAATAAATAAATAAATAATAAATAAATAATAAAAAAGAGGGTTAGGTACACAGACTACTAGAAAGTCTAGAGCAGGTTTACTGGTTTTCATTCGTTTCTTGCTTCTTAATCAGTTTGGAGGCTCATGTAAAGGCAGATTTGAAGGGAGAAAAGACTCAAGAACAAGAGATAGAAGGGGTCATGCTATTGGAGGGTGCTAGAATTGCCTGCGTTTTGAGTTGGGATGATCCCTAGCACAGGTAGCAGGCACAGAATAAATTGTTATGCACCATATCACACATTCTTCACACGTGCCTCTCACATGGTTATACACATACTCAAACCAAATCAACATGAACCTAACTGAAGGCAGCCTTGGTGGATAAAAGACCTTCATGAAAGCTCTGCACAGTTGAGTGA
Organism: Chlorocebus sabaeus; assembly: GCF_047675955.1. Classification (NCBI taxonomy): domain Eukaryota; kingdom Metazoa; phylum Chordata; class Mammalia; order Primates; family Cercopithecidae; genus Chlorocebus; species Chlorocebus sabaeus. The sequence goes on along the minus strand of NC_132929.1, from coordinate 31,586,817 downwards.
TATGTAGAGTTCTTCATTCTAAACAGCTTTCTCAATGGTGGTTGGTTATTGGACCACCAGCTGATATCACCATCTCTATTTGAGCTTCGTTAATTTTAAGGTGTCCCTCCTAGCTGTTGACTAGGATATAATAATTACTCTAGTTCACCTTGTATTGGTAGCTGCCTGTTTAATTCTTCATGATTTCATATTCAGAAAGATAGAATAAGAAATCATGAGTCAAATCAGCGGTCTTTGGAAGTATCATCACTAATACCTATTGGCTACATCAAATGGCCAATTTGCTTTACTTTATAATTCCTTGGGGATTTATTGAATTTTTTTTTTAATTACCAGTTTTAGGCTGTGTATACTTCTCATATATTCATTAAATGTTGGTAGCAGTAACGGAAGCTGTTCTTACATGTTTGTAACTGTGCCCTGAAATGACACTGAACTTAAATTCAAATGACTTAACTGACTTAAAATGACACATAAAAATGTATATCATGAGAGATGAATTATTATTCACAAAATAGAAGGGCACATAATATTTTCAGATTATTTTATTCTAAACCCACACATCCCACAGATATGTGACAGCTTAAAAAACAAATTAATGCTCTCATGGCTTTTTAGATTTAAGTTAGCCAACAATTCCTGACCATTCTGTAATTTTGTAGTTATGTTCAATTAAGTGCCATCTCTTTCCCCCAATACAGAGGAAATCTGAATTGTGTATTAACAGAATTTTTATACATATTATATGAACGAAATGGATCCTACCAAACATAAAGTACCACAATTGAGATGGAGTCTTGTTCTGTCACCCAGGCTGGAGTGCAATGGTGCAATCTCGGCTCACTGTAACCTTCTCCTCCCAAGCTCAAGCGATTCCCTTGCCTCAGCCTCCCAAGTAGCTGGGACTCCAGGCGCCCGCCACAACGCCCAGCTAATTTTTGTGTTTTTAGTAGAGACAGGGTTTTACTATGTTGGCCGGGTTGGGCTTGAACTCCTGACCTAAAGTGATTCACTCCCTTCGGTCTCCCAAAGTGCTGGGGTTACAGGCGTGAGCCATCGTGCCTGGCCAAGTACAACAAAAATCTTATGTAACAAACCAGTAATATGGGCTATAGCCTTGTTTCCACGTAGCATCTTAAACTGTTAAAAACAAATCAGAATTATTCTGAAATCACTGAGGAAAATAAAAATTAGATTTTGAGATTGTAGAATTTTGCAAATGTCTGCAAATGTATAAAAACAACATGATATAAATTGTGGCCTGGGTGTTTATAATTCTCCCCAGACTCTTTATATGGATGCCTTATTTGGTGGAGGTCTTCCTGTAATTATGGATCTATAAAGCTCATCAGATAGGAATATTAGAAAGCATGATTATTCCATAACCTTATTCCACAGGAGTTATTCTACAGGAGGTCCTAGTTCATTTTATTTTTCCCTCTTCTTCACTGCCTTCCGGTGGTGCTGCGGGTCAATGCCCCGCTAAAGCAGGTTTAGAGGGTCAGCCTGGAGGTTGGGTGTTACTGGTGGGCTTTAAAGATGGACAGACCATAGGACAGCATGTAGCTTAGGAACTGGCAGTGTTTACAAATCCTAGGGAGAGAATTTCGGAGTCCGAGATTGCTGCGATCCCTCCAGGCCTCCCCATTTGCTGTCACGCTCAGACTTTCCCTGACGGTCCCAAGGTCCAGCTTCTTATTGGAATGACAGCCTTAACCGACAAGAAAGCGCTATAATTTTCAGTTTGGGATTTAAGCGGGGATTAAGCTCACGGATTCCCAGGCGTCTAGTCAGAGGTCGAACTCTGGGTCGGATCTTAGCGAGACTTGTTGCTGAGGAACACTGCAGCCTCGCTTCCCGGCTCCCCGGCGAGCCCGTCAACCACCCACCTCCCGGGGAAGGGACCGAGGGCGCGCCCCGCCACGCGCGCTCCCCACGCCCTGGTCCCCGCCACACGCGCTCCTCCCACCCGAGCCCCGCCGCTCGCCCTCCCGACTCCCAGAGCCCGGTCACGCGCGCCCCCGTTCAGCCCCGGGAGCGCGCCCCGCCCGCCTTTTCCCGCGGCGCTGCCGGGTGCCGCTAGCGCCCACTCGCCGGGGGAGGCGCTGCTGTCGCTGGGGGAGCGCCACCTCCTCTTCCTCCAACTCTTCCCCGCCTCCTCCCGCTTCTCCTCCTCCTCCTCCACAGTTGCCTGCCCTGGGCGGGGGCGAGCGTGTCCGGTTTGTTGGAAGCGTTCGGAAATGGCAACTTGCGCGGTGGAGGTGTTCGGGCTCCTGGAGGACGAGGTGCGGGGACCGCGGGGCTGCGGGGCGGGCTTCCCTTCGGGTTATTCAGCAGCCGGACATGGGGAGGTAGTGGCGGCGGCCACGACCGGAGGCTCCGCTGTCAGCCCCTCCTCCCTCGGCGCGAGCCCGGGGAGCGCGCGAGGCGCCGCGGGGACTGTGGGGGCGGCTGGGAGCGCGGGCGCTGGGGGCTCGCTGGACGGAGCAAGTTTGTCGGGTCCATACCCGCCCCTTCCCGGAGCGGCCGACGCCTTCCTTGTCAGTTTCCTTCAGGAAGTGTTGAGGAGGGGGCTAGGCGGCCGGCGGGGGACGCACATCACCGCGCCAGCCCTTTCCTGCCACCCCCGCCGGGTGTGCGGAGCTCGCAGGCGTGGGGAGACGGTCGCAGCATCCCTGCTGTTGATTTGCTTGCTCTGGCGGAGGCCGGGCCGACTTAACTTTACAGACTTCGGTCTGGAGAGTTCCAAGTGAATTGTCATTCGCTCGTTTGGTTTTTTTCTCCTTTATCTGAAATCTTTTTTAATCCCCTAACTAGAGACAGGGATGGGAGAGCAGGAACATAAATTTTCCTCCTCTTCTTTAGCAACAAGTGTCTAATGTGAGAAGTTCATGCTTTTTTTCACCGGTCATCGTTGATGTTAAAAAGTAAAGTCAAAAAAGTATAAATACTTTATAAAGAAGTTACCATATCTGTTCTCTTTGAAAACTAGATTAAGCTCTGGGATTTGAAGAAGGCAAAGTTGTCTCTTTTCAACTAAATAACTAATGCTGATTATGCCTATGCTTATTAAAAATATTGTAAGACCATTTGGAAAGGTTGTTCCGTTGTAAATGATATGTGGCTTCTGTGTGTTCTTGGAGATTGTCTCAAAAATGCAAATAGGTAGGAGATGAAAAGGCTGTATATAGTCTAACAGTGACTGGTTCTGAGTGAAAAAAATCAAATTTTTTGCCGCCTTGTTGGCTGACTAAGCGCCACGTGTACCTGTTATCAAGATTAGACCCAATTAACTGAAAATTCATCAACCTAATTTATACTGCTTGCTTAAGTATTGTAATAAGTTGTATAGTTCCTCCTCTTAGTAACTTGGTGCCGTCAAACATTTTACTCTTCTCTTGAGAGTTCTTTGTTTATAAAGGGTGGGCAATTTGTTAATGCAGGCACGTTATTTCAGGGTATTTTGAGAATGCTTACGTGATGTGATTAGAATTTAATTTCCTAGTTATTGCCGCCAGAAGAGAAACAAAGTGATGATGGACAAATGATGGCGGCTCATAGTTCCCTCAGAAACAACAGTCAATGTGTTATAGCTAAAGATAACATTCTAGTTAATGGCCCCTTTATTCTGTAGAGGAGATCAGAAGATAATACAGCACTTCACTTGTGGTCGCTTTCTTATCAGTCAGATTTCCCTGCTTGTTACATAGACTGCCCAGTGCAGATAACTTCAAGCTGGTGTCCAACCCAATCAGGCTGGCCTTGGACTTTCTTTCCCTGCTATATTCACAGGTAGGCCCTGCTAATTGCAGATTTCTCATCTCACCGCCTTCCAACAGAGCCAGTTGATCTTAGAGAAAATAGTGCCAAAGGTATCATTCACCATCTGTTTTCTCCCTCTTGGTACACAATCAGTGTTTTTAATTATCTACTTTAGTAATTTCTCTGTTTTCAATCATTACCCCTCTGCCCAGCTGAAATAAAACTAACAGTGGCAGTTAGTGGGTGGTCTGTAAGGAACTGGGGCTAAAGGCCAGAAACTCCACCCTTTGAAATGTGGATTTCCTGAACTTGCTGAAGGGTTTGTACATCTAGGAAGTTTCATGGCATGGGGCCTATCCCATGCACATTCTGGGAGTTCTGGCTGTCAATTCCATGACTCTAATTTGTTTCTATCCCCCCTCTGTCTATTTTGTCCACATTGAGGAAGGGAGTGAGATAGGAAGATAAGAGACATGATGATGAAGAATTTTCCACTTCTTCCATTGTAATTGGATTATTCATTCAACAGACATTCATTTACTGTTTCCTCTCTACCATGCATTGTGCTAGGCACCAGGGATAGAGAGGGGAAAAAATAGTGTCAGCCGCGAACTGAGGAAAAGATAAAAGTCACTTTTTTTCTTGTGGAGGTTACCATCTCTTCACTGTCATTTGCCATTTATTTTCTGGTCTATCACAAAAGTAAAAGAAGGATGGGAACCACACTCCCACCCTCCCCCCACCACACACATACACCCCTTTTGTTAAAGGAAGAAAGCATTGCAACTCTGTCACTTCTAAAACTCACGGACTAGGCTGGGAATAGGTAGCCCTCTGCTGTTGATTAAAAGTAAAGTGCTTTTTCATTACAACAAAAGGAGAGGATTCTTATTTTAAATTTGAAACTAAAACAGGGAGAAAAATAATTTGAAATGGGATAGAAGATAGTGAAAGAATTGTAATTTAATCAGTATGTAGTGAATAGTCTCTGAGTCACAGTGTGTGAGTATATCAGCACTGAAGCATGCTAAAATGTAGATCATAACACCTCTCACTTTTCAGTGAGGTTTAACTCTTCTTCCACATATAAGTGGCTTATAGTAAGAGATCGCCCTGGCTGCATGTGCAGAATTTTGCCATTAAAGTGTTAACAAACCAAGGAGGAAGTGTAGTATAATTTATACCAGATTTGCTCTGACAGTCACTTGAGATTAACGGTAGAGAATAACACGCAGTGATCTTTAGTGGGGAGCAGTGTGGTAGATGCGGGGACTGGAATTCAGCATCTCTTCCCACTTCCTTCCCATGCACCTCCCAGTGATGTGGAGGTGGGAAAACTAAACCCTGTTTCCCACACTCCCTTGAAATTAATGGTCTGGATTCAAAATAGGCTCCCCAGTTAAGTGCAATTACTTGAGATTTGGGGAGTGGAAATGAGGTGGAGCATATTGTTTTGTTTCTTTGGCTTTTTCTGCTGATAAGCACAGTCATGTAAACATCGAATTTTTCTGCAAAAGTATTCCAGTATCTGGTAACTTGCTTTGTACATATGGATAAGAAGTCACAGAAATTGTGGTAGCAGTAGCTTCCAAACATCAAGATTGGTTGTATTCTTGAAGTCATCAGTTCTGGTGATGGCTCCTGATCACCTACCTTTCTGATTGGGGCAGAGATAGTAGCTTCCTGAGTGGGTCGGTTCTGCCCTGTTTCTGATCTTCTAAGAACTGCAGTCCCCAACAGTTTTGGCACCAGGGACCAGTTTCATGGAAGATAGCTTTCCCATGGACCGGGGATGAGGTCTAGTGGTTTCAGGATGATTCAAGCGCATTACATGTATTGTGCACTCCACTTCTATTATTAGTACATTGTAATATATAATGAAATAATTATACAACTCACCATAATGTAGAATCAGTGGGAGCCCTGAGCTTGTTTTCCTGCAACTAGTTGGTCCCATGTGTCGGTGACGGTAATGGGGGACAGGGAGACAGTGACAAATCATCAGGCATTCGATTCTTATAAGGGGCACACAACCTAGATCCCTTGCATGGACAGTTCGCAGTAGGGTTCATTCTCCTATGAGACTCTAATGCTGCTGCTGATCTGAGAGGCAGCGGAGCTCAGGAGGTAATGTGATCGATGAGGAGTGGCTGTAAATACAGATGAAGCTTTGCTCACTGGCCTGCCACTCACCTCCTGCTGTGTGACCAGTTCCTAAGGTTTGGGACCCCTGCTCTAGAAGTCCAGCCTAGCATCTACTCTTCCAGCTCTTCCAAAGGTTTTGTAAGCATCTAATCCCCTGTATTAGCTTCTTTCTTCTTAAAACATCGAGAATGATTTCTGTTTCCTATAATAAAGCCTGACTGAAGCAAGGAAAAGAAGGAAGGAAATAAAGAGGAAAGAGTTTAGAGTCTCCTCTGCGGGTATGGAGAGTGCAGTTTGCACATACAGAATAACAGATACCTCTGGTGGCAGTAGCCACAACAATGCATCAGCAACAGAGTAACTAAGAAGGGCGTATTCTGATACTTCTGGACCCACTAAGGCTGAGCAGAAACTGACCCTCATTCAGTCTAGGAACAAACTTCCCAATGTACTACACACAAAGGAGGAGAAGCATAGTTTAAGCAGCAGCTGTGTTAGTAATCTCTCCCAAGCTTTCATGTATTTTTTTTTTGCCATTAGTGCTTTTTTGCAACTCTTTAATTCCGGGATCATTATAAAGTATTTTTCATGGACCCAAGAACCAAAGAAGTGAATTAATATCGTGTATTTTTAAAATAATTTATTTATTTACTTTTGAGACGGAGTTTTGCTCTGTCACTCAAGCTGGAGTCAATGGCATGATCTTAGCTCACTGTACCCTCTGCCTCCCAAGTTCTAGCATTTCTCCTGCCTCAGCCTCCTGGGTAGCTGGGATTGCAGGCATGTGCCACCACGCCCAGCTAATTTTTGTATTTTTAGTACAGTCAGGGTTTCACCATGTTGGCCAGGCTGGTCTCGAACTCCTGACCTCAGATGATCCGCCTGCCTCGGCCTCCCAAAGTGCTGGGATTACAGGCGAGGCACCACGCCCATCCTATTTTGAAAGGATTTTGAACCATCAGAAATGTTGAAAGTACAACACAAAGAGCTCCAGTATCCTTCTCATGCAGATTCTGCAACTGTTAACCTTTTCTCTGCAATTATTCCGTCACCTTTTTTTGCCATTTTCATTATTGTTTTTCTGAACCACTTGAGAGCAAGCTGCAAACACAATGCCCCATCATCTTTAGATACGCTAGTGTGTATTTTTCTATAACAAGAATACTTTCCTGCATAATAACCATACACCCCTCCAAGCTAGGAAATGGACACTGATACAACAATGCCATTCAATCCACAGATACCATCCACACTTTGATAAATGTTCTAATAATTTCTCTCTTTCCTTTTCCTGGTCTAAGAGCCTATCTAGGAGCATATATTGCATTTACTTGGCATGTCTTTGCAGTCTGTTCTAATCTGTAACATTTCCTCAGTTTTTCTTATCCCAGACAATTTTAAGAAGGACAGGCCTTACATTCTATGATGTTTCTCATTTTGGGTTTGTTTCGTTTTTCTTGATGACCATGTTCAAGTCACACTCTCTTGGCAGGAATCACAGAAATGATGCTGTGTTCTTCCCATGCATCACACCAGGGGACACATGATGCTGACTTGTCCCAACACTGTCAGTAATAACCTTAATCACTTGGTCACTTTGGTGTCTGCTAGGTTTATTCTCTGTAATGTCACCCTTTTTATAATTGATAGTATTTTGGGGGGACATTTTGTAAGATTATGCCGATATCCTATTTCTCATCAAGTCTTCATCCTCAGTTTTAGCATCCATTGATGAATTCTATCTGAACCAAACACCACTGTTTTGTTTTATTTGCATCTCTATTAGTCAGCATTCTATGTAAGAAGAGCTTACCTTTTCCTGTCATTTATTTATATCAGCATAGACTTGTAAAATCCCACTTTATTCAACAGGTTGTAATCAGTTACTGTCATTAAATATTTTATTGCTCATACTGTCCCAGTTTGTCCAGTGGCAGCCCTTTCAAGGAGGTTCCTAGGTCTTTGTAACAAGTCCCCATCATTCTTTGAACACTTTCTGGCAGAAGTTGTTCCAGGCTTCTCTTGTATTTTGCTTGGCTCAGCTATCTGCAGTCAGCCATTTTCCTAGGAGCGCTGGTCCTATTTAGTATAAAATGGTTTTTACATGCTACAATTTGGGTGCTTGGTGTGCTCATTGTTACTGGGATATACTCTTAGGCCATCTCAGTGAACAGAGTTCAGAAGCATATGCATGTGTGTTTGTGTGTGTATGTGTACTATACACACAAGTATACACAAAGATCTATAGCTATTTCTATATCAATCTGTAAATACATATACTTAAAAATCATGAATTCGTACTGATTTTTTTCCAATTCAAATCTAACACCTGAGTTCCTTTATAGCCGTAAGTACCTTTTCTAACAGTGACAAAATTTGACTTTTATTATCCTTAATATAGTTATTTGTTCATTTAATTATGTGTTCAGTATAACTAACTTCCTGACCACGCAGACGTCTCCTCTGCCACTTCAGCTCTTCACATCCGTGGATGCCAGTGGGAATATTGCTATTCTCTATGCAACGTCCTTATGTAACGCTCTCCTCCCCTCCTCAGTACCCTTGCCAGTGGGCACCCTTCTGATACATCTCGGTATGGCACCTCCCTCCTCCCCTCAGTGCCCCATGCTGGCGAGCAAGCCAACTATGCACCTCTGTGAAATTCCCCCTCACCCCACAGACGTTTTCTGTAGTGGCTTGTGGTTGACTGCTCTGCACCAGGAACAGAAGAGGAGAAGGAACTATAATTTCTTTTATAGGTAATTAGGAATTCATATATCACATAGGAATACAATCTTTGAGTTGGAAGAGACCTTGTAAATAAATCATTTAGGGTGAGCAGGGGTATAGAAAATGGGATTCTTTTGGGTTGGAATTCTGGCCCTGTTACTTACTTGGTGAATCTTGCATAATTATTTCACATCAGTGAGAGCAGAGTATTTAAGTCTGCTGATTCTCCCCATCCCCTTGCTGTCTCAGAAATATTCTACAGCATTTGGAGCCATGCCGGAACCAGTTGAGCACAACTGCTTCTCAGTCTATCATGGTTATCTACTCCAGCGCTGAATCTTTAAGTCAGATTGCTGATTTGAATTGCTAAACCCGTTGTTCTGCTGAATTCTGTGGCAATTGATGTTACTCCTTTACAACTTCTGTTTCTTCTGGCCTCCTTGCCAATTGTATCAAAGTTTTAAGAGGATAAATGAATGGGGAGCAGGTAGGAGCAGTCTGGAGATAAATGCAGGGAGAAAGGCATAGCATAAACAAAAAGCATTTTGATAAGACTTTTCTGAAAGTTGAGTAAATATGTCTGTAGCCCATTGTTATAACTCATGGCTGGACTCAAATATCTGGCTTCGACTCATGTGAGACCTGTTGGGGCAATAAAGAGAGTAATATGAACAATCATGGCCGTGAATAAAGATGCTTTAGTGAAAGTATTCTCCTATGGGAGAAAGAGTCAACCTAAATAAATAACAGCTGCCTTTAACTGCATATGCACTATATGCCAGGCACCAGGTTAGATTTTTTCATACTTTAGCTGTAATCATCACGACATTATTGCAAAAGTAGGAAGTATTACCCCCATTTTAGAGATAAGGAATATGAGATTCTGCTTTCTTCAAGAACCTTCTCCCAGTAGGTAGCAGCTCTGGGATTGAAAAACAGATCTCTTTCATAACGAACACTTTGGTCCTTCCACTTTCCTGCTAGTAATACACAAATAAAATAATTTAAAAGAAGAGACTTTTTCTCAGGAAGATGACGAATGTGAATGCAATGTGTGCAAAATTAACTTGTAATTGTTATGCTCTCATTTCCACATCTTCTGTCTTTTCTTGTTAAAGCCTATAGGTGGACCTCTGAAGTACTTGATTTCTGTATTTGCTTGACAAATATTTGATGAACACTATGTATCAGGCATGTAGGTCAAGGCATGAGGTATAATGATATACAATAGACTTTACCAACTTTATAGCCAAGAGGGAGAGAGAAACATTAAATAAATTATCACACGTCAATGTTTTATAAGTGTTATTAAGGAAAACAGTGTAAGATGAAATTATATATAACAGGCTGGGTGCACTGGCTCACGCCTATAATCCCAGCACTTTGGGAGGCTGATGCGGGTGGATCACCTGAGGTCAGGAGTTCGAGACCGGCCTGGCCAACATGGTGAAACCCTGTCTCTACTAAAAATACAAAAATTAGCCAGGCATAGTGGCGTACACCTGTAGTCTCAGCTACTTGAGAGACTGAGGCAGGAAAATTGCTTGAACCCAGGAGGTGGGGGTTGCAGTGAACTGAGATTATGCCACCGCACTCCAGCCTGGGCAACAGAGCAAGACTGCCTCAAAAAAAAAAAGTATATCTAGAAATTAATTAATTTTATATGGTGTGGAGAAGGGAGAAAATATCAGGGAAATTGAAACTAAGGATGAATAGGAGTTAGCAGATGAAGAGTAGGGCAAAAAGCTTTCCGAGTAAATAGAACCACATGTGCAAAAGATGGGATGGAGACGAACCTGAAGGTTGGAGTGCTAAAACAAGAGGGACAATGTCAGCAGATGAGGCTGGAGAGGACAGCCTGATCAGGCAAGGCCTGGCATGCCATGTTAAGGATTTGGAATCGGATACAAAGTGGAATGGAAATAAAATGCGCACACACACACACATCCATTGTCATCATCGTTAACATTATTTTTCATAGTTAATATTTGTTCCCCATATGCTTAACATTTGTTTGCTAGTTATTTCTTTATTCTTGCTGCTTCACCTTTCCATCTGGGATCACTTTTTCTGCCTAAAGTATATCATCTAGAATTTCTATTTTCTTTTTTTTTTTTTTTTGAAGATGGAGTTTCACTCTGGTCACCCAGGCTGGAGTACAGTGGTGCAATCTCAGCTCACTGCAACCTCCACCTCCCAGGTTCAAGCGATTCTCCCCGCTCTGCCTCCAGAGTAGCTGGAATTACAGGCGCCTGCCACCATGCCTTGCTAATTTTTGTATTTTTACTAGAGATGGGATTTCACCATGTTGGCCAGGCTAGTCTCAAACTCCTGACCTCAGGTGATCCACCCGCCTTGGCCTCCCAAAGTGCTGGGATTACAGGTGTGAGCCACTGCACCCGGCCCTTGAATTTCTTTTACTGACTGTTTGTTGGAATTGAACTTTCTCAGTTTTTTTTTTGTCTGAAAATGTATAGATTTTGCCTTCTTTTATGGAATGGGCGTGGGGAAGAGTAAAATTTACAAAGAGTGAAATGCACAGATCATAAACGTACAGTTTGATGATTTTTAACATGTAGAGCCAATGACCCAATTATGATATAGAATATTGCCATCATTCCAGAATGCTCCCTTGGGCCCTCTTCCAGTCAATTCTACCCCTCTACTCTCTATAGGCAACGTTTTGTCACCATGGATTACTTTTGCCTGTTCTGGAACTTCATGTAAATGGAATGTACATTATGTACTCTTTTGTGTCTTGATTCTTTTTTTGAGAGTCATCCATGTGGTTGTTTGTATCAATGGCTCATTCTTTTTCTTGCTTAATAGTATTTCATTGTATGAATATAACCATTCTCCTTTGATGGACACATTGATTGTTTCTAGCTTTGGGCTATTATGAATAAACCTACGGTGAACATCTACAAATCTTTTCATAAAAGTATATTTTTATTTCTCTTGTGTAAATACCTAGGAATGGAATTTCTGGGTCATAGGATTTATGTCTTTAACTTTATAAGAAACTGCCCAACAGTCTCCCAACGCGATTGTACCATTTTAGTCTCCCGTTGGTAATATGCGAAAGTTCTAGTTGCTGCACATTCTTTCAGCAACATTTGAAGTTTCAGCCAAAGCCTTCCTGCTACTCCTGTCTCCCAGCCTTCTCTAGTAACCTACAGGTTATCAGCTCCATGTGTATCCTTCCAGTGGTACTTTGTGTGTAAATAAACAGATATGGTGCTATCACACTTAAAAGTAGTGATAAGATGTAAAGTGATGAGTTGTTCTTTCTTAGAAATTATATAGTATTGATTCAATAAAGTCCAGTATTCTAAATGAAGAATACTTTCATAACCACATTAATGGCAGCAGTTTCCTTTCCTACCCCCGTGTTCTCTACCTGTGGTTGTCAACTTTAGTGTCCATCTGAATCATCTGAAGAGTTTGTTAAAATACAGACTACCCCACAGTGTGTGATTCAGTAGGTGCGGGCCTCAACATTTGCATATGTAACAAATTTCCATGTGATGTTCATACTGCCAGTCCATGGAATCCACTTTGAGAACTACTGCTTGCTCCTAAATCGAAGGATTCTGGATATTTCTTCTTTATTGTGGCTATTACTGTTAAAAACTCTTGAAGAATTTTTGACTCATGCATTTGGGTATCATAGACTCTAGCTTTACAAGGACACTTCTAATTGATTTTATTTCTCAGTGTGGGTGATCTTCCATTTATATTTTTATAGACTGTTTCAAATAAATTTACATACCAGAGGAAGAAAACTGGTGTCAATCCATAGGTTCCAGTTTTTCGTTTGGAAAATATGGTTGCCATAAGTGATGTAGCATGTTGCTCAAGAGAAAAAAAGGAGGCCGGGCACGGTGGCTTACACCTGTAATCCCAGCACTTTGGGAGGCTGAGGCGGTGGATCACCTGAAGTCAGGAGTTCCAGACCAGCCTGGCCAACATGGTGGTGACATATGAGAATCCCATGTATGTCTCTACTAAAAATACAAAAATTAGCTGGGTGTGGTGGCGGGCACCTGTTGTCTCAGCTACTCAGGAGGCTGAGGCAGGAGAATCACTTGAACCTGGGAGGCAGACGTTGCATGCAGTGAGCCAAGATCATACCACTGCACTCCAGCCTGGGCGACAGAGTAAGACTCCGTCTCAAAAAAAAAAAAAAAAGGAAAAAATATGCATCCCTCCATAGCAACTTTTTTGTTGAATATTTTGTGTTTACCTTATTAACCTATTTAAATACAGTACTATTCACATCTGAATCACTATACTATGTTTATAATTATTTATTTCACATTTTTGTTTGGTTTAGTTTTCCGTATGTCTGTCACAGATGTAATTGCAAGCTGTTGGACAGAGCTTTAAAACCACTCAGTGCAGTAAAAATGTTATTTATATATATATATATAAACACACACACACACACACACACACACCCCTACACACACACTAAAAAATGAATGCTAGCCATTTTCTTTTCTTTGTTCTTGTTGAAGACAGCCTCTTGCTATGTTGCATTCCATCTGGACTGCTTGTTCTCTACACCTGTTGTGTAGCCATCATCTGTGGGTTTCCATTTGCCATCATTGTGAGAATTCACTTGATCTCTTTGCTGTGTTGAATGCACTGTTTAATTTCTTGTTTTCTTCATTCCAAATTTATTCCTTCTTTGATGGCTTACATCCTCTGTACGAGGAGCAGGTACTGTTGACTGGAGCCTCTCACAGTAGAATGATCTGAACCTACCATTTCATTGTGGGATTCTCATATGTCACAATTTATAGCATTTTTTTTTCCCTTGGATCACCCAGTTTCCTCAGAGAGGAGTCTTCTGTTTGGTGGATGCAGGTCTGGCAGCCTCTGTTCCCAGACACAAGTTGGGGGATGAGGCTGGGGTCTCATTAGGCAAACTTTTCCCTGCTTTTAATAAGGTGTCTTACTCCTATTTTCAGCTACTTTAGAAAGGTTTCTTGTTAATCCAGAATTTGTCAGCCCCTACTATGTGCCAAGTATTCTGCTGATTTCAGAGGGTATAAAGTTAATGAAAAGATGGCCGGGTGCAGTGACGCACGCCTGTAATCCCAGCACTGTGGGAGGCCAAAGGCAGGCAGATCGCCTGAGGTCGGGCGTTCAAGACCAGCCTGGCCAACGTGGCGAAAGTAAAAATACAAAAATTAGCCGGGCATAGTGGTGCGCTCCTGTAATCCTAGCTACTCAAGAAGCTGAGGCAGGAGAATCGTTTGAGCCCGGAAGGCAGAGGTTGCAGTAATCTCGAGATCGCGCCACTGCACTCCAATTTGGGTGACAAAGTGAGACTCCATCTCAAAAAAATAATAATAATTATAATTATAAAAAGTTAATGAAAAGAAAGTTTCCTAAATCTCAGCTTTAAAAGTGGAGGAAGGCATAAAGTTTTGGCCTGAGATACGAGATAATGTGTGATAAACGCTACATAAATGAGCCTCTGACAATGAGAAGATTAATTCCATCTAAGACTTTTAGAAAAGATGGCATTTGGGCTTTGAAGAAAGGGCAGAACTTTCTTTAAAGAAAAAAATAGAATGTAAAATTTACAAAATGTTAAGTAAAAACTTTCATGACCTTATTACTTTAATAGCTATTTTTACTTTTACATATTTCCTTCTAATCTGTGTGTATTTTTACAGTTGTCATTTAATAAATTTCAGCATTCTTATTTTTTCAATTAATATAATTATTCTGTTATAATCATTAACTTTTTTAACGGCTTCAAAAGATTCTGCCCAGATGATATAGGGTTTTAATAGTGAAGTAGTAAGGGAATCCAGCTTGTATAAAAACTCAGAGGTAAGTAAAAATGGAGTATATATATATTTTAAAAAATAGATTTATGAGGGTGGGGGACGACAGAGGAATGGGAGAAGGACGAAGAATAACAAAAGAAAATCTCTCAAGACTTGCAAGAAATGGAAGGATATACAGCCCTGCGTTTTGTGTTCTTGTTTTTTTGTTTTGTTTTGTTTTCGTTTTTGTTTTCTGCATTGTCAGGAAATTGAAGAGCAGTTAATAGATGTCTTCATGAATTGTGGAGAAAATCTCAACCCTAGGAAGCTACCTTTTAATTAACGCTGCCTGCATAGATATCACATTACATCACATTACCAATTTGTTTCTCCTTGTCATTCAAAAAGGGCACATCTCTTTGCCTATAATTTGCAACTTTCTATTTTATTTTCAAAAAACAATAAAGTTCTCTTTACTCATGAGTGGAAAAGGGAAGGTTCAAGCTTTAGTGAAGAGCCTTGGTCTGGTATAATTTTGTCCCTGTTTTGATTACGGAAAGGGTGTTTAACTTTTGTTCCTTTTTTTACTTATTTAAGCACTATCCAGATTTCTGTTAATAGTACTCAGTATCAATATTCTAAAATTATTGAAGAGATTTTTCTCTAGTTGCAGCATTTATGCTGCTTTCCCTCCTTTTCAACATGTGAGAGATTACAATCTCAACACATGAAAGTGATGGAAAAGACAATTCTCTAGCGTGAAATTATAAAATGAAGTTAAAATCAATGCAAATATTAAAATAAATGGCACTTAATTTTGAAAGAAATTTTTAATCAGTATAGCTTATCAATTAATCTTAGCATTTAAAATAACTAGTTCTGTTTTTTGTGGTGGGAAATGCAAGGAGAAAGGTTAAAAGTTAAATGTATCTGGGACAGCTGTGTTATTTATAATTCCCCTGGAATTGTTTTTGATTAATGCTTGTTACATTTTCCCCATGAGGCTGGGAAGTGTTTCAGTAAAGGCTAACATGGATGGTTTTTAATATCAGGAGTTCCACAAATATGGATTAACTTTTTAGAGATATATCATAATCCCTTTTCTCAATTATGGTCATGTAAATTATAACTGCTACCTGAACTTAAAAAAAGTAAGATAAGTAACGTTATTTGCTGTTGTCACTTCAATTATACCTGACCACTTGAGAGAAATGGTACTTGTTAATTAAGTCATGACAGAAGCGATTTTTAATCGGCAGGATCCAGTTTTGGAGATTCCTACCTATGTAATGTAGTCTGGTTACTTCCCAGTAAACTGGTATAGTGAGAATTTGACCATCAGGGCCAATGGAATATTTCAGTTGGCCTATTTATTCATTGACCTTCCAGAAAAAAAGGGTAATCTGTAAGTGTCTCCGATTTTTGGGAATCCTTCCCCTCAGAAAACTGAAATTTCAGCTTACATGTTTTCCTCTCTGGTTTTCAATTCCATCTTTATTTCTGATACCTGAGGATTTCCTTTCTTTCTTGCGAGATCAGCTATATATTTAATTTTATTTGGTGATGGAAGAAAGTTATTTTTTTCTAGCATCTCCAGTCAGAGTTTTTTTTGTGTGTTGTGTTAATTTACCGTATGGGTTTTGGAATTAGTTGAATATTTAATTTACAGTCATGCATTGCTTAACAACAGGGGTACATTCTGAGAAATGTGTCATTAGGCAGTTTCATCATTGTGCAAATGCCATAGAGTGTAGTCACACAAACGTATAAAGTATAGCCTACTACACACCTAGGCTGTGTGATATAGCCTTTTCTTCCTAGTCTACAGACCTTTACAGCATGATAACTGTACTGAATACTGTATGTAGTAGTTATACAATGTAAATATTGTGTGCCTAAACATATCTAAACATAGAAAAGGTAAAGTAAAAATGTGGTATTTTATGGGACCACCATCATATATGCTGTCCATCATTTGCTGAAATGTCATTCTGCAGCATGACTGTCTTATTTAGTGAGACCTCCTGGAACAGGGGTGTTTGTAAATCTTTAGAAGGAAGAAGGTTAAAATAAATAATCTATGATATGTATATTTTCTCCTACTCAGACCTCTTCTGAGAAAGACATACAAGCTACTACTTGCCAATGAAATAATTTTAGAATAGAATCAGTTAATTTGCTATCTCTTGTGCTATAATATTTCATATTTGTTGATCTTTCAAAATTTTAAAAAATGCTTAAATTTTATGGGCTCATAGTAGGTATATGTGTTGATGGGGTACATGAGATATTTTGATACAGACATTCTATGTATAATAACCACATCAAGGTAAATGAGTTATCTGTTATTTAAAGCATTCATCATTTCTTTATGTTACAAACATTCTAATTATTCTCTGTTATTCTAAAATAAAAAACAAATTATTGCTGACTGTAGTCACCCTATTGTGCTATCAAATACTAGCTCTTATTCATTGTATCTAATTATATTTTTGTACTCGTTAACCATCCACTTCCCCCAGGTCCTACTACCCTTCTTACAAATGCATGAGAACATACAAAGTTTGTTTTTGTCTTTCTGGCTCATTTCACTTAATGTCTTCCAGTTCTGTGTTGTTGCAAATCATGGAATCTCATTCTTTTTTATGGCCGAATAGGACAGCAGTGAGTGTATGTACCACATTCTCTTTATCCTTTCCTCTGTTGATGAATACAGGCTGATTCCAGATCTGCTGCAATACACATGGGAGTGCAGACATCTCTTTGATGTACTGGTTTCATTTCCTTTGGGTATATAGCAGTGGGATTGCTGGACCATATGATAGTTCTATTTTTAGTGTTTTGAGGAAACACCATAGTGTTCTCCATAGTGGTTTTACTAATCTACATTCTCATCAACAGAGTATAAGGGTACGCCTTTTGCCACATTCTTGCCAGCGTTTGTTATTGCCCGTCTTTTGGATAAGAGCAATTTTAACTGGGGTGAGATGATATCTCATTGTACTTTTGATTTGCACTTCCCTGATGATCAGCGATGTTGAACACCTTTTCAAATACTTGTTTTCCATTTGTATGTCTTCTTTTGAGAAATACCTATTCAGATCTTCTGCCCATTTTAAAATCAGATTATTGGAGTTTTTCCTATTGAGTTGTTTGAGCTTCATATATTTTCTGGTGATTCGTCTCTTGTTGGATAGTTTGCAAATATTTTCTCCCATTCTGTGGGCTGTCTCTTCACTTTATTGATTATTTCCTTTGCTCTACAGGAGCTTTTTAAGTTGATGTGATCCAATTTGTCCATTTATGCTTTGGTTGCCTGTGCTTTTGAGTATTACTCAAGAAATTTTTGCCTAGACCAGTGTTCTGGAGAGTTTCCTCAATGTTTTGATTTGAGTTTTCTATATGACAAGAGATAGGGGTCTAGTTTGATTCTTCTACATATGAGTATCCAGTTTTCCCAGCACCATAATTTATTGAAGAGACTGTCCTTTCCCCGTTGGGTGTTCGTGGCACCTTTGTCAAAAAGGAGTTCACTATAGATGTATAGATTTACTTCTGGGTTCTCTATTCTATTCCATTGGTTTGTACGTCTGTTTTTATGCCAGTACCATGTTGTGTTGGATACTATAACTCTGTAGTATAATTTGAAGTCCAGTAATTAATTTGACTACATTTTGTTCTTTTTGCTAAGGATGACTTTGGCTATTCTGGATCTTTTGTGATTCCATATATTTTAGGATTTTTTTTTTTTCTGTTTCTGTGACGTATGTCATTGGTATTATGATAGGAATTGCATTTAATCTGTAGGTTGCTTTGGGTAGAATGGACATTTTAGCAGTATTGATTTTTCCAATCCATGAACATGGAATATTTTTCCCTTTTTTTTTTTTTTTTTTTTTTTGGTGTCGTCTTCTATTTCTTTCATCTGTGTTTTATAGTTGTCATTGTAGAGATCTCTCTCTTCTTTGGTTAAGCTTATTCCTAGGTATTTAATTTTATTTATAGTGACTGTAAATGGGATTACATTCTTGATTTCTTTTTCAGATTGTTCACTATTGGCATATAAAAATGCTACTGATTTAATACCTTGTTTCTTAAATAAAAATAAATGCTACTGATTTTTCGTATATTGATTTTGTATCCTGCAACTTTACTGAATGTGTTTATCAGTTCTAATAGCTTTTGGGTGGAGTCTTTATGTTTTCCAAATATAAGTTCATATCATCTTCAAATAAGAACAATTTGATGTCTTCCTAATTTAGCTTCCCTTTCTTTCTCTTATCTGATTTCTTTAGGACTTCCAGTACTATATTCAATAATAGTGGTAAAAGTGGGTGGCCGGGCACAGTGGCACACACCTGTAATCCCAGCACTTTGGGAGGCCGAGGCAGGTGGATTGTCGGAGGTCAGGAGTTCGAGACCAGCCTGGCTAACATGGTGAAACCCTGACTCTACTAAAATTACAAAAATTACCCGGGTGTGGTGGCGCACACCTGTAGTCCCAGCTACTCGGGAGGCTGAGGAAGGAGAATTGCTTGAACCCGGGAGGCAGAGGTTGCAGTGAGCTGAGATCATGCCACTGCACTCCAGCCTGGGTGACAGAGCAAGACTCTATCTCAATGAAATGAGAAAAAGAAATGAAATGAGAAGAAAAGAAAAGAAGAAATGAAAATCTTGTTCCAGATCATAGATGAAAGGCTTTCAGTTTCTCCCCATTTACCACGGCACTAGCTGTGGGTCTGTCATATATGGCTTTCATTGTGTTGAGCTATGTTCCATCTATAGTCAGGTTTTTGAAGTTTTTTTTTTTTTTTTAATCATTAAGGGATGTTGAAATTTATCAAATGCTTTTTCAGCATCAGTTAAAATGATCATATGGGTTTTGTCCTCTATTCTGTTGATATGATGTTTCACTTTGATTTGTGTATGTTGAACCATTCTTTCATCCCTGATATGAATCCCACTTGGTCACGATGAATGATTTTTTTCCAATGTGTTGTCAAATTTGATTTTCTAGTATTTTATTAAGGATTTCTGCATCAATGTTTATCAGAGATATTGGCCTGTAGTTTTCTTTTTTCAATGAATCTTTGGTTTTGATATCAGAGTATTATTGGCCTTATAGAATGAGTATGGAAAGTATTCCCTCCTCCTCTGTTTTTTGGAATAGTTTGAATAGGATTGGTATTAATTCTTTAAATATTTGGTAGAGTTTGGCAGTGAAGCCATCAACTCCTAGGCTTCTCTTTTCTGGGAGACTTTACTACGGCTTCAACCTCGTTGTTATTGGTCTTTTTATGTTTTGGATTTCTTCGTGGTTCATTCTTGGAAGGTTGTATGTGTATAGAAATTTATCCATTTCCTTTAGATTTTCCAATTTATTGGCATATAGTTGTTCGCAGTAGTCTCTAATGATTCTTTGAATTTCTGTGGTATCAGTTATAATGTCTCCTTTTTCATCTGTGATTTTATTCATTTGGGCCTTCTTTCCTTAGTCAAAAAGTTTTGTCTATTTTTTTTATCTTTTCAAAACACCAGCATTTCATTTTTGTTGATCTTTTGTATTATTTTCTTTGTTTCAATTTCATTTATTTCTGCTCTGATCTTTATTATTTCTTCTACTAATTTTGGAGTTGGTTTGCTCTTGCTTTTCTAGTTCTTTAAGATGCATTGCTAGGTTTTTTTTTTTTAAGTTTTTCTACCTTTTCATATAGGAACTTACAGCTATAAGCTTCTCTTTTAGTACTGCTTTTGCTGTATTCCATAGATTTGCTATGTTGTGTTTCCATTATTATTTGTTTCAAGAAATTATTTAATATCCTTCCTAATTTTTTCATTGATCCGCTGATCATTCAGGAGCATACTGTTTAATTTCCATTTGTTTGTATTATTTCCAAGTTCCTCTTGTTATTGATTTGTAGTTTTATTCCATTGTAGTCAGAGAAGATACTTTTAAGATCTTAATTAAAAAAAATTTTTTTCATTTTCAAGACAGGGCTACTCTGTTGAACAGGCTGGACCGCAGTGGCACAGTCATGGCTCCCTGCAGCCTCAACTCTTGGGCTCAAGTGATCCTCCTACCTCAACCCCCTGATGAGCTGGGAGTACCACTCTGCCTGTTTTTTTTGTTTGTTTGTTTGCTTTTAAGAGATAGGGTCTATGTTGCCCAGGCTGGTTTCAAACTCCTGGGCCCAAGAAGTCCGCCCACCTCGGCGTCCCAAAGCGTTGGAATTACAGGCATGAACCATTGTGCCTAGCTGAGTTTTTAAATACTTGTTTTGTGGCTAACATATGGTTTATCCTTGAGAATGATCCATATGCCAAGGAGAAGAATATGTATTATGCAGCCATTGGATGAAATGTTCTGTAAATATCTATTAGGTCCATTTGGTTTACAGTGCAGATTAAGTCCAACATTTCTTTGTTGATTGTCTGTCTGAATGATCTATCCAGTGCCGAAAGTGGGATGTTGAAATTTCCAACTATTACTATATTGAAATCTAGCTCATTCTTTGACTTTAACAATATTTGCTTTATATAACTGGGTATTTCAGTGTTGGATGCATATGTATTTATAATTGTTATATCTTCTTGCTGAAATGATCCCTTTATCATTGTGTAATAACCTTTTTTGTCTCTTTTTTTTAGTTTTTGTATTGAAATCTATTTGATCTAATACAGCTGTTTCTGCTCTTTTTGGTTTTCATTGACATGGAATATTTTCTCTGTCCCTTTATTTTCAGCCTATGTGTGTCTTTATAGGTGAAGTGTGTTTCTTGTATGCAACAGATTGTTGGGTACTGTTTTTTTAATCCATTCAACCACTCTATAATTTTGATTGGAGAGTTTAGTTCACTTACATTCATTGTTATTATTGATAAGTAAAGACTTCTGCCATTTTTAATTTGTTTTCTGGTTGTTTTGTGGTCCTTTTTGTGAAAGTGTTTTCTTTAGTGGTATGCTTTAAATTCTTGGTTTATCTATTTTATATGTCGGTTGTAGGTTTTTTAACTTGCTGTTACATGAGGGTTGCAGTTAACATATTACAATGCATTATTTTAAACTGATGACAATTTGATTGCAAAAACAGGAAAAGAGAAAACTGTTAAAAACTCTACACTTTATCCCTCTTGCTTTTTAACTTTTTCTGGTTTCTATTTGTATCATCTTCTATTGTCTGTCTTTAAAAATTGTTGTAGTTATTATTTTTGATAGATTCATCTTTTAATCTTTCTGCTCAAGATATGAGTAGTTTATATACCACAATTACAGTGTTATAATATTCTGTATTTGTCTGTGTACTTACTGTTACCTGTGAACTTTGCACCTTCAGATGATTTCTTACTGCTTATTAACATCCTTTTCTTTCAGACTGTAGGACACCCTTATAGCGTTTCTTGAAGGATAGGTCTTTATGTTGATTAAATCCCTCAGCTTTTGTTTGTCCAGGAAAGTCTTTATTTCTCCTTTATATTTGAAGGGTATTTTCACCGGATATACTATTCTAGAATAAAAATTTTTTCCTTCAGCACTTTAAATAAATCATGCCACTGTCTCCTGGCCTATTAGGTGTCCACTCAGAAACCTGCTGCCAGACGTATTGGAGCTCCTTTGTTTTTTGTTTTGTTTTGTTTTTTAATTTTCTCTTGCTGCTTCTAAGATCCATTCTTCATCTCTGGCCTTTGGGAGTTTGGTTACTAAATATCTTAAGGTAGTCTTCTTTGGGTTAAATCTGCTTGATATTCAATAACCTTCCTGTGCCTGAATATTGATATCTTTCTCTAGTCTTAGAAAGTTTTCTGTTATTATTTCTCTGAATAAACTTTCTACCCCAATCTCTCTTGCTACCTCCTCTTTAAAGCTAATAACTCTTTTTTTTCTTTTTTTGAGACAGAGTCTCACCCTGTTGCCCAGGCTGGAGTGCAGTGGCGCGATCTTCGCTGACCACAGCCTCTGCCTCCCAGATTCAAGCATTTCTCCTGCCTCAGCCTCCTGAGTAGCTGAGATTACAGGTGCGCACTGCCGCGCCTGGCTAATTTTTGTGTTTTTAGTGGAGACAGGGTTTCACCATGTTGCCCAGACTAGTCTCAACTCCTGACCTCAAGAGATCCACTCGCCTCGGCCTCCCAAAGTGCTGGGATTACAGGCATGAGCCACAATGCCGGGCCCAGTAACTCTTAACTTTGCCCTTTTGGGGTTATTTTCTAGATCCTGTAGGCATGCTTTGTTACTTTTATTCTTTATTTTTACTCCTCCAACTGTGTATTTTCAAATAACCTGTCTTCAAGCTCACTAATTCTTTCTTCTGTGTGATCAGTTCTGCCACTGAGAGATTCTGATGCATTCTTCAGTTTGCCAATTAATTTTTTCAGCTCCAGAATTCTGCTTGATTCTTTATAAGAATCAAAGAGGTTTTTAATCTCCGTTAAATTTATCTGATAGGATCCTGAGATCCTTCTTTGTGTTTTCTTGTATTTCTTTGAACTTCCTCAAAACTGCTATTTTGATTTATCTTAGAGTTCACATATCTCTGTCCCTCTGGAATTGGTCACTGGTGCCCTATTTAGTTTGTTTGGTGAGATCATGTTATCCTGGATGATGTTGATGCTTGTGGATGTTCATTAATGTCTGAACATTAAAGAGTTAGGTATTTATGCTAATCTTCACAGTCTGGGCTGGTTTGTACCCATCCTTCTTGAGAAGGCTTTGCAAGTATTCAAAGGGAATTAAATCTTGTGATCTAAGTATTTGGTCACTGAAGCCATATGTGAGCATATTAGGGGGTACCCCAAGCCTAGTAGTGATGCGACTCTTGTAGTCTCATAGAGACATCAACTTGCTGCTCTTGGTTAGATCTGGGAGAATTCCCTGGATTACCAGGCATAGACTCTTGTTCTCTTCTCTTACTTTCCCCCAACCAGTTGGAGTCTCTCTCTCTCTTTCTCTCTCTCTCTCTGTTCTGAGCTGCCTGGAGTTGGCAGAAGGGTGACACAATCCTGTGGCCACTGTCACTGGGACTGTGTTGGGTCACACCTGAAGCCAACACAGTACCGGATTTTGCCTAAGGCTTGTGGTGACTATTTCCTGGCTACTGCTTGTGTTTAAGACCCAAGGGCTCTTCAGTCAGCAGGAGACGAATTTGCCAGGGCTGGGTCTTTCTCTTCAGTGCTGTAGGTTCCCTTCTGGCCCATGGTGGGTCTAGAAATGCTGTCTAGGAGTTGGAGCCTGGGATTAGAGACTTCAGGAATCTGCTTGGTGCTTTATTTCACTGGGGCTGTCATGGTACCCAGGTTGCAAGACAAAGTCCTTTTTATTCTTCCCTTTGATTTTCTCAAGCAGACAGAGTCTCTGCCCATGGCCACCACTGCCCCAGACCTGTGGCTACTACAGTCTGGCTACTGCTGATATTTATTAAGAGCCCAAGGTCTCTTTAATCAGTAGATGGTGAGTCCTGCCAGGCCTGGGTCTCTCCCTTTAGGGCAGTGGGTTTCCTTCTGGCCCAGAGTGGGTCTAAGGCCAGGAATCAGTGACTTAGGAGTCTGATTGGTGCTTTATTTTACTGTGACTGAGCTGGTACCCACGTTGCAAGACAGTCTTTTTTTTTTTTACTTTTCCCTCTCCTTTCCTTAAGCAGGAGTCTTTCCCTGTGGCCGCCACAGCTGGGCATGTGTTGGATCACACCCGAAGTCAGCATAATACTGAGTCTTGCCCAAGGTCTGTGGCAACGGCTGCCTGGCTACCCCTGATGTTTATTCAAGGCCCAAGAGCTCTTTAGTCAGCAGGTAGTGAAATCTGGCAGGACTGGGTCCTGTCCTTCAGGGTGGCACTTTCCCTTCTGGCCCAGGATGGGTCTAGAAATGTCTGGGAGTTATGACTTAGAATGGGGGCTTCAGGACTCTTGTTGCTGCTTTATTTTATTGTGGCTGTGCTGGTATCCAAGTTGGAGAACATAGTTTCCTCTACCCTTATCTCTCCTCCTGGAGCTATGAACTGTGCTGTCTGAAGTTGGAGGAGGGGTGACACAATCACACCCTTGACCGCCTTGTCTGGTGTCTCACTGGTTCGTGTGCATCCCAAGTCTGCTGACTCCAAGCCCAGCACAGTACCAGGACTTGCTCAGGGACTACAGTCCTTGTGGTCTAGACTGCCTTTTAAGTTTATTTAGGATCTCGGAGTGCTTTAGCCTACAGGGGCAAGGCTTGCCCAAACTTAGCCGTAAACTGCTGGGATGGATGATTCTCCTGTGGCTGAGGTTGGTCTAAATACTCCCTCCATGGGTGCCAGTTGACTTCTGCCCTGTTTTGCTTTCCATTGCGACAGGGCAGCACTGAGTTCCAATGCAAAGTCCTACAATCACTTTGCTTTTCCTCTTGCAAAGGCATAGATTCTCTCTCAGCCACCACACTGTACTGCCAGGGGATGTAGGAGGGGTGGTGTAAGCAATTCAAGACTGTCTTTCCTCTCTTCAGTGCCTCTTTCCTTCATAGGATGTTAAAACTAGGTACTGTGATTGGTCACCTGATTTTTGGTTCTTATGCAGATGCTTTCTTGTTTGAATAATTGTTTAATTTGATGTTCCTTGGTGGGGACTGTCACGGGAGAGTTGTAATGAGCTGTCTTGCTCTGTCTCCTCCTCCATATTTGTTGATCTTAAAAAATGCTCCTGTAAATACTGTTGTACTTAAGTCCTTGCGTACATAGATGTACATTTATCTAGGGAAGCATCTAAAAATAGAGTTCCTGGGTTTTTGTTTTAGAACTTTAGTATTCGTCAAGCATCTCTTTAGAATGATCCATCAATTTACACTCTCACCAACAGTGCTTTAGAGCTCTTTCTGCTGACTGGTGAGATTATCTTTTCATGTGTTTCTTAGCCATTCTATATGCTATCTTGTACTAGGTTAATTATATTTTACATATTGATTTTTAGGAGTTATTCACATATTCTGGATAATTATCATTTGTCTCAATGATGTATATTTTAGATACTTCTTCCTGTAGATATTTTAGATATGTCTACAGGAAAAAGTATCTAAAATATCCCCTTTTTTTTTCGTTTTGCACATGATATTTTTTCTCATACTAAAAGTATATACTTTTATTATTGTGGAATTTAATAATTTTTGCCATTAGGGTTGTATTTTTAAAATATTTCCAAATGCTATAGAACTATTGTAAAATTTTAAATTAACTTTAAAAAAATTTTTATTTTCACTTTTAGACTTTATCTGGAATTTGGTTTTATGTATTAGTACAAGATAGTGATTGAATGTTATTGTTTACTTCTTTACTCGTTTCTACTCCTCTTTATGAATTTTGGAATTATTTGTAAAGATCCATGAAAAAATTTGAAGGGAGAGTGGGAATTGTATTAAATTTATAGACTACTTTGGAGAAAAAGATAATATTAAATATTTTCACACATAAACAGTGGATTTCTCCATTTACTGAAGTCTTTTTTACGTTCTTCAATATTTTATAGATTTTTAAAATAAGGTCTTGCTCTGTCACCCAGGCTGGAGTGCAGTGGTGTTCATACCTCACTGTAATCTCAAATTCAGGCAATCCTCCTGCCTCAACCTCCCTAGTAACTGGGATTACAGACACAAGCTATCATGCCTGGCTTATTTTTTGGAAGGTGGGGTCTTGTTATATTGCCTAGGCTGGTCTTGAACTCCTGGGCTTAAGCGATTCTCTCACGTTGGCCTCCCAAAGTGCTGTGATTATAGGTGTGTGCCAGCGTAACTGGCAATATTTTATAATGTTATCTATGAAGGTTTTTTTTATATTTCTTATTAATTTTATTTCTGATCTAACAGTTTTGTAACTCTTGAATTTTAAAAAAATGTATAATGTTTTGTAATATTTTCTTAACTTTTTATTTTGAACAATTTCAAACCTACAAAACAGTATAAGTAGTATAGTATACACCTGTATACCCAAGAACTAGATCCACAAATTGGTAACATTTTGCTTATTCCCCTTTATTTGTATACACACACATACACACATGCGCACACAGCATAGTTTTGTCCAGTTTTTTATTTGTTAAGTTATTTGAAAGTAAGTTGCAAGATTTATACTTTATCCCTAAACACTTCACTATGTGTCTCTTAAATCTAAGACACTCTTTATAAAACCTCCATGCCATCATATCAAAGATATTTAATATTTGATACTTTACAGTATCCACACATTATTATATACTCTGTTATCTGTTGAATGGGATTTTAAAAATAACCTTTTCTAGGTAGTTATTACAAATGATTATGGGCTGGGTGCAGTGTCTCACACCTGTAATCTCAACATTTTAGGAGGCTGAGGCAGGCAGATCACCTGAGGTCAGGAGTTTGAGACCAGCCCAGCCAATGATAAAACCTTGTCTCTACTAAAAATAGAAAAATTATCTGGGCATGGTGGTGCATACCTGTAATCTCAGCTACTCAGAAGGTTGAGGCATGAGAATTACTTGAACCCGGGAGGCGGAGGTTGCAGTGAGCCAGGATCACACCACTGCACTCCAGCCTGGGTAACAGAGTGAGACTCTGTCTCAAAAAAAAAACCAAAAGCCAAATGATTATGAACTTTCGATTTTGTGTATGTATATAGCAATAATTAGAAACTCATATTAGTTGCAATACTTTGGCTTTAGATTTTCTTGAGTGCAGTGATAAATTCTTATTCAGTGTAGTAAGTTGACTCAAATTTTTGCTTAGCTTTGTAAATAATCAGGTCATCTACAAATAATTTTCTTTTTTTCCTATGTAACTTTTAATAAAATTAATTATTGGAAAATTCTTCAATTAATTTTAATATCCTAATTACTTTATTGATATATATTTTTAAAAATATTGTATCTTAGTTAACTTATAAGTACATGAAAATGAAATCTAAATATTTGTATTTTAGGAAAATTCACGAATCGTGAGAGTAAAAGTTATAGCTGGAATAGGCCTTGCCAAGAAGGATATATTGGGAGCTAGGTAAGTATATCAATTTGGATTATAATTTTAAAACTTTGTATTTGTTAATGTTTTTCTAAACTTTGGTTAAATTAAAAATCAAATAGTATTAGTAAATTGTTGTGGAAAGTATAATAATAATATTACCAGTTGGTGGTTTACTAAATCTCTTGGTGTCTGAATTACTAAATTTGTGAAATTAGGCAGAAGTACAAATGATAGCAATAGTCACAAGATACATTATTGAACTCTGGTTCTGGAAATTTGTAAAATTCTAACAGACTAATCCTTTAGCCGGTAACAACCATAAACTCTGGCCTTAATACAAAAAGCAGCAACTTGAAGGCAGTGGAGAGTGAACAGAGCAGGCAGATTCTGGTGGAGAGTTCATGTTTGGAAGAAGGGAATTGTACTGAGTGAGTTCCTGATACTGTGAATTGGTCTGAGGGCAGGTAGAATCAGAACCTGGAAAAATTGTAGTCTTCATGGCCCAGGAAAGTAGCAGAATCCAAACTTTGGTTCAATTAAAAATCAAATCAGGCTGGGCATGGTGGCTCACGCCTGTAATCCTAGCACTTTGGGAGGCTGGGGCAGGCGGATCAGTCGAGGGTCAGGAGTTTGAGACCAGCCTGACCAACATGGTGAAATCCCGTCTGTACTAAAAATAAAAAAATTATCCAGAAATCACTAGGAGGCGGAGAGGTTGCAGTGAGCTGAGATTGTGCCACTGCACTCCAGCCTGGGCAACAGACTGAGAAAAAACCCAAAGAAATTTTGTAGAAAACTAAGCCACCTGGGTAGAGTGTGAGGTACTTATTGTTAGGAGAACATTTGCTGTTAATTGTCAAATTCTGTAGATTTTCAATTTCAAGGCATATATTTTCAAGTTTGTTGTTGGGTAATAGATAAAAGATGCTTATGGTAAAAATTTATTCAAAATGACACAAAAGAGCATTTGTTTTTATATATCATATATTTGTTTTTCTTACCAGGACATAAGAGATGCCCTGTCTCAAAAACAAAAATACATACATACATACGTACCAAATAGTATTAATAAGTTGTTGTGGGAAGTAGAATAATATTTCCAATTGTTGATTTACTGAATCTCTGAATCTGAAGAAAACATGGCAATGGTAAGGATTCTGGAAGGGAGAGAGCTGAAGAGCTCAGCAACTCAACTGAAGACAAAAGATCTGAAGAGAAATCAGAGTTATTGCCTAAGAAACGGGGTTTGGGAGACTGAGGCAGACAGATTGCTTGAACTCAGGAGTTTGAGACCAACCTGGGAAATATGGTGAAACTCCCTCTCTACAAAAAATACAAAAAAATCACCTGGGCATGCTGGCGCATGCCTATACTCCTGGCTACATGGGGGACTGAGTCAGGAGGATTGCTTGAGCCTGGGTGATTGAGTCTGCAGTGAGCCAAGATTGTGCCAACGCACTCCAGCCTGGGTGACAAAGTGAGGCCGTGTCTCAAAAAACAAACAAAAACAGGATTTGTGGCTCTTGTCAGAACAAGATGATTAATTGCATGATAGTCTTAATCTGTTTAGTGTTGCTATAACAGAATTCGTAAGACCGTATATTTTGTAAAGAAAAGTGGTTGATTTGGTGCGTGGAAAGTTCAAGACTGGGCCTTTGCATCTAGTGAGGGCCTCAAGCTGCTTCAAGTCATGGCAAAAAGGGGGAGGAGACCTAGCGTTGGCAAAGAAATCACATGGCAAGAGAGGAAGCAAGGGGGAGGTGTGCCAGCCTCTTTTTGACAAATAGAGAGGAACAAATAGAATGAGAACTCACTCACTCTCAAGGGAGGGCATTAATCTATTCAGGAGGGATTTGCTCCCATGACCCAAATACCTCCAACTGAGACCCATCTTTCAATATTCCCACATTGGAAATCAAATCTCAGCATGCGGTTTGGAGGGTACAAATATCCAAACCATAGAATGATAAGCAGACACACACACACACATACACACACACACACACGGCAACAGCAGCAAAATTCACTCTCCAAAATACACACACACACACACACACATACAGCAGCAGCAGCAAAATTCACTCTCCAAAACTTAACATTTATAATATATGTCGGCCGGGCACGGTGGCTCACGCCTGTAATCCCAGCACTTTGGGAGGCTGAGGCGGGCGGATCACAAGGTCAGGAGATCGAGACCATCCTGGCTAACACGGTGAAACCCCGTCTGTACTAAAAATACAAAAAATTAGCCGGGCGTGGTGGCGGGCGCCTGTAGTCCCAGCTACTTGGGAGGCTGAGGCAGGAGAATGGCGTGAACCCGGGAGGCGGAGCTTGCTGTGAGCCGAGATCGCGCCACAGCACTCCAGCCTGGGCAACAGCGAGACTCCGTCTCAAAAAACAAAAAGCAAACAAACAAAAAAACCAAAAACCATTTATAGAATATAATGCAAAATTGCTTATCTAAAAGAACCAGGAAAATGGAAGGCATTGCCAGTAGAGAAAATATGCCCACAATAAATTTTAAAAATATGAAATGAAATGGAAATCATAAACAAAAGAAAATTCCAAGAGTGAAAAAACAGCATTTGAAATTAACATTATCGGGTAGATTTATCAGCCAAATGGAGAAGAGGAAAGATGAACTGAACTTAAAGATAGATCAGTAGAAATTGTTACCTAGTTGGAGGATGAGAGAGACGAGAGAGACAAACATTGGAGGTAAAAAACAAAAAACAAAAAAACACAGCCTTGGGGATTTGTTAGATAATATATAAAAGTCTAACGTGGATATCGTTATATAGTATCTTACAGTCTAACACAGAAAGGGGAGGGGAATGAAGAAGGCAAAATATTTTTTGGAGAAATATTGGCCAAGTTTTTTTTTCCAAATTTGATTAAATTCATATAGTATTGAAAAACACCAAGCAGGATAGTAAACACTAAGAACACAATGAGGTGTGTAATAGTCAAACTGTTGAAAGCCAGGTATAAAGAGAAAAATCTTGACAAAAAGAGAAAAATATGACCCTTTATATATGGGGGAACTACAAGTCAATTAATTACTGACTTCCTACCCAAAGCAATAGAGACCAGGAGAAAATGGAACAATAAAATAACAACCATCAATCCGTAATTTTATATACAGTGAAAATATCCTTTAAGGAAGATGGCAAAATAACATTTTCCAAAAAAAGACAACTAGAGAATTCATCATTGGCAGACCTGCCCTGTAAGATATCTTAAAGAAAGTCCTTTCAGCTGAAGAAAATTGAAACCAGATAGACACTCAGGTCCTCAGAAAGGAATAAAGAACATCAAAAATAGTAAATATCTGAGAATATACAAAACGTGTTTTCCTTTTATCATCATATCTTTTTAAAATAAAACATGCCTGTTGAAATCACAACCTGAAACATTGTTATATAGGATTTATATTGCTGATGTAATACATATAACAACTATGACGTAAAGGATGGAGCAGGTGTAAATTATGGACCTATGTGGTAGAATGGTACAATACTAAGTATAAGTTGAATAAAAGATTAATGATGTGTAGTGTAATATCCAGAGAAACCAATAAAAAATAGTGCAAAAAATTATAGATAAAAAACAGTAGAAGTTTTAAAATGAAGTTGTTGAAAAACTAAATAAACAAAAAAGCCAGGAACTGAAGCCCAGGGGTTCAAGACCAGCCTGGGCAACAAAGTGGGACCCTGTCACTACAGAAAGTCAAAAAATTAGCCAGGTGTGTTTGTATGCACCTGTGGTCCCAGCTACAAAGGAGGCTGAGGTTGGAGGATCACTGGAGCCCAGGAGGTCAAGGCTCCAATGAGCCGTAATTTTTTGCCACTGTACTCCAGCCTAGGTAACAGAGTAAGACCCTGTCTCCAAAAAAAAGAAAAAAAACATGCCAGAAAAGGAGAAACAAATGATCAAAAAAAGTAAACGAGGCCAGTTGTAGTAGCTCACACCTGTAATCCTAGCACTTTGGGAGGCTGAGGCAAGTGGATCACCTGAGGACAGGAGTTTGAGACCAGCCTGGCCATCATGGTGAAATCCCATCTATACTAAGACACAAAATTAGCTGGGTGTGGTGGCCCATGCCTGTAATCTCAGCTACCAAGGAGGCTGAGGCAGGAGAATCAGTTGAAGCCGGGAGGCGGAGGTTGCAGTGAGCCAAGATCACACCATTGCACTCCAGCCTGGGCAAAATAACTAAACCATTAAAAAAAAAAAAAAAAAAAAAAAAAAAGCCAGAAAAGGAGGAACAAATGATCAAAAAAAGTAAAAGAGGCCAGGTGCAGTGGCTCATGTTTGTAATCCCAACACTTTGGGAGGCTAAGGCGGGTGGATCACCTGAGGTCAGGAGTTTGAGAGTAGCCTGGGCAACATGGTGAAACCCTGTCTCTACTAAAAATACAAAAATTAGCTGGGTATGGTGGTGGGCATCTGTAATCCCAGCTACTCAGGAGGCTGAGGCAGGAGAATTGCTTGAACCTGGGAGGTGGAGGTTGCAGTGAACCAAGATTATGCCACTGCACTTCAGCCTAGGTGACAAGAGTGAAACTCCATCTCAAAAACAAAAAGACAATGTAAAGGGCAGGAACAATGGAAAACAGACAATAAACCTGGTAGACCTAAATCCAATCATATCAATAATTACATGGAACATTAATGGATTAAAATAAATATGAGACAGAGGTTGTTAGGATAAATTAAAAAACAAGACCCAACTATATACTGTCTTATGAGATGCACTTAAAATATAAAGACATAGCTAAGTTGAAAGAAAGTGGAAGCAAAAAGATATGCCATGCAAACAGTAAGCATAAAAAGACTGAAGTGGATATATTAGTATCTGGTAGAATAGATTTAAACACAAACATTTTCAAACATTTCGTGATGATAAAGAATAAAGTCAATCAAGAATATATAGCAATCATAAGTGTATGTGTGCCTGCTAAAATAACTTAGAAAAATATGAATCAAAATTTGACAGAATTAAAGGGGAAATTTTTTAAATTCCCACCATTGTAGTTGGAGGCATTAACACTTCTCTTTCAGCAGTTGATAAAACAACTAAATAAAAAAATCAAAAACATAAATTTGAACAATATTATGAACAACTTTGACCTAAAGAGCACTATTTCTAACAACTTTCTTTTCAAGTGTACATTCTTTTCAAGTGTACATGGTACATTCGATAGCGTAGACCACATATGGGCTGTATTAGTTTATTGCTGCATAATATTACCACAAACTGGCCGGGCGAGGTGGCTCACGCCTGTAATCCCAGCACTTTGGGAGGCCGAGGCGGGCGGATCACAAGGTCAGGAGATCAACACCATCCTGGCTAACACGGTGAAACCCGTCTCTACTAAAAATACAAAAGATTATCCGGGCGTGGTGGTGGGCGGCCCCTGTAGTCCCAGCTACTCGGGAGGCTGAGGCAGGAGAATGATATGAACCCGGGAGGCAGAGGTTGCAGTGAGGCAAGATGGCGCCACGGCACTCCAGCTTGAGTAACAGAGTGAGACTCCGTCTCAAATAATAATAATAATAATAATAATAATAATAATACCATGGTTGCTTAAAAGAACATACATTTATTGTCTCACAGTTTCTGTGGTTCAGAAGTTCCTGCATTGTTTAACTGGGTCCACTGCTACAGGGTCTTGCAAAACTGCTGTTTTATTTTATTTTTTTCTAATTTTTTTCTAATTTTTCTGTCTTGAAGTCTCTCACATGAGAGTGGCTGTAAACTCTAGCCCTGCCCTGATGAGACTCTAGGAATTTGGACATAGATGTTTACAATGTGCCTTTCATGGGTATTTCTTTATCCTGGCAAGTACCCTCATGCCTAAGTGTCTTACCTATGACCAGATGTCCCTCGCAGAGCACACTTGCGTATCCTGGCGGCTGCTCTTAGAGCTCTTGTCTGTGTCCAGTTTATTCCTACCAAAATAGCAGATAGCCACTCTGTAGGAGAATCCTAACAAAGAAGTTAGGGTCGAGTGTATCAGTCAGGTGAGACACAGGAGGCAACTCAACAAAACACATGAAATAACGGTGGTGTATTACTTAATAGATGCCGGAGAGAAGAGGGCAGCATGCCTCCCAGGGCCAACCGGAAGTGGGAAGCCATCCAGGACATGCACAGTCAACTAGTGGGTGGGGAACAGGAGAAAGAGTGCAAGGGACCTGTGGGCTGAGGCTTTTATTGGGATCCAGGGCATTTTCCAAACAGGTTTCCCTCAGGGAGTTGTCATTGGTGGGTTTAGAGCAAGCAGGCACAAATTTCATGGAGTCATGCTGTGTCTGAGAAATCTGTATTAGGTGTTCTCTAGGGGGACAGAACTAATAGGATAGATGTATATATGAAAGGGAATTTAGTAGGAGAATTGACTCACATGATCACAAAGTGAAGTCCCACTGTAGGCCATCTGCAAGCTGCGGAGCAAGGAAACCAGTCCGAGTCCCAAAACCTCAAAAATAGGAAAACAACAATGCAGCCTGCAGTCTGTGGCCGAAGGTATAAGAGGCCCCTGGCATGTCACTGGTGTAAGTCCAACAGTCCAAAAGCTGAAGAACTTGGAGTCTGATGTTCGAGGGCAGGAAGTATCCAGCATGGGAAGAAGATGAAGGCTGGAAGACTCAGCAAGTCAAGTCCTTCCACGTTCTGCCTGCTTTATTCTAGCTGCCCTGGCAGCTGATTAGACAGTGCCCACTCAGATTGAGGGTGCGTCTGCCTCTCCCAGTCCACTGATTCAAATGTTAATCTCCTTTGGCAACACCCTCACAGACACACCCAGGAACAATACTTTGCATCCTTCAGTCTAATGAAGTTGACACTCAGTATTAACCATCACGGAGAGGTGGTTACTGTGGCATATTTCTGCAGTCCTTGTGGTTATGGGGTCAGTGGAGCAAGTCAAGTAGGTTAAATCTGGTTGCTTCTTAGGGAGGTGGTTACCAGGAGGCAGTTGTGTAAGGTAGTTATCTGATTGACCACACTGAGGGGCCGAGAGGAGGTAGAGAACTGGAAACTGTGCTAAGGGTGACTAAGACCTGCTTCTGGTATAAAAATGTCCAACTTAACATTTGGTAGGGATGCTGAGGCAACATGAAATTATAGGAATTCACTTCAGCTGTCATTAAGGTGTTGTTAGGGCTGTGGTCTTAGCTGAGACTTGCTTAGGGAAGGATTCACTTCCAAACTAATGTGGTTGCTGGTGGCATTCAGTTCCTTGCAGGCTGCCAGTCTGAGCGTTTCCATTTCTTGCTAGCTGTCAGCTGGAGGCCGTCTCAGCTTCTTGCCATTCAGCAGCTCACAAGCTGGCAGTTTGCTTCTTCAAAGCTAGCAAGAGTCTCCTAGCAAGATGGGTTACAATCTTATGTAATGTAATCACATACTTTTTGTCACCTTTGCCACAATCTGTTGGTTAGAATATATAGATCTGTCCCATGCTTAAGAGGAGAGGAACACAAAGAGCATGAATATTAGGAGGTGGGAATAATAGGAGCATGAATATTAGGAGGTGGGGATAATAGGAGCCGCCCTAGTGTCTGCCACAATATTCTGGACCTTAAAACAATAAACCACATTCTTTTGAAATGTGCATCATACATTAACCAGCATAGACCATATGTGGGTCCATAGGACAAGTTTCAGAAATTTTCAAAAGATTGAAATCATATAGAGGATGTTCTTTGAGAACAATGGAATTCGATTGGAAACCAATAATATTAAGATCTAGAAAAACTACAAATATTTGGAATTTAATTAGCATACTTCTAAATAATCTATATGTCAAAGATGAAAACATTTTGAACTGAATGAAAATGAAAATAAAGCAATATCACAGTTGTGGAATGTGGCTGAAGTTATATTCAGAGGGAAATTTATGTGTTTAAAATCCTTAACTTAGAAAAGGAGCAAGATATAAATGAATGTTTTGAGTTCTGACCTTAATAAATAAGGGAAAAAAGAGCAAATTAATTCTAAAATAAGTAGAGAGAAGAAATAATAAAAACAAGGGCCAAAATCAATAAAAGAGAAAATGGACAATGATAGAAAAAAAATTACTGTAATCAAAAGCTTGTTATTTGAAGAGATCAATTAAAGTTTTAAATCTATCTAGATCAAGAGTGAGAGAGAAGGCACTAATTACTGGTAATGAGAATGAAAACTGGGGCATTGCTATGGATCCTGTGGAAATGAAAAAGATAAAAGGAAAATATTTTGTACAATTTCATATCAATAAAGAAGTACACACAACTTAGATGAACTAGATAATAGTCTTGAAAGACACGGATTACAGAACTAGCCACAGAACAAATATAAAACTTTAATAGATGTTTATTCTGGAAAGAAACTGAATTTGTTGTTAATTAAAGGAACTGAATTTGTCCTTCCTGCAAAGAAAACTCCAGGCCCACATGGTATCACAGCATACAACTATCAGACATTTAAGGAATAAATAATACAAATTCTACACAAACACATTAAGAAAATGGAGGGCATTTCCCTGCTCATTTTATTAGACTAGTATTATCTTGATCCCCAAACAAGACACAGACATCACAAGAAAACTTAAAACCAATATCCCTCAACACAGATGCAAAAATGAAATTAAACATTATGTATCTGTGTGTCACCAGGTAGGATTTTTCCTAGGAATACAAGGTTTGTTCAACATTAAAAAATTTATCAATGCAATTCATCGTATTCATACAGTAAAGTAGAAAAAACACATGGTCATTTTGCTTGGCATGGAATGTGCCTTTGACAAAATCTAACACCAGTCATGATAAAATCTCTCAGCAAACTAACATAAAATACAAAGGTAGTTTAACATCTGAAAATTAACTGATGTAATACACTATATTAATAGAGTAAAAGAAGACAGTCATCTTTTTTTTTCTTTTTTTTTAAATTATACTTTAAGTTCTAGGGTACATGTGCACAACGTGCAGGTTTGTTACATATGTATACATGTGCCTTGTTGGTGTACTGCACCCATCAACTTGTCATTTACATTAGGTATATCTCCTAATGCTATCCCTCCCCCCTCCCCCTACCCCATGACAGGCCCCAGTGTGTGATGTTCCCCACCCTGTGTCCAAGTGTTCTCATTGTTCAGTTCCCACCTATGAGTGAGAATATATGGTGTTTGATTTTCTGTCTTTGTGATAGTTTGCTCAGAATGATGGTTTCCAGCTTCACCCATGTCCCTACAAAGGACGTGAATTCATCCTTTTTTATGGCTGCATAGTATTCCATGGTGTATATGTGCCACATTTTCTTAATCCAGTCTATCACTGATGGACATTTGGGTTAGTTCCAAGTCTTTGCTATTGTGAATAGTGCCACAATAAACATACATGTGCATGCGTCTTTATAGCAGCATGGTTTATAATCCTTTGGGTATATACCCAGTAATGGGATGTCTGGGTCAAATGGTATTTCTAGTTCTAGATCCTTGAGGAATCGCCACACTGAGAAGACAGTCATCTTAATAAAAGCAGAAAACACAACTGACAAAATTCAACACCCATTCATAATAGAAACTCTCTGCAAACTAGGAATAGATGGAAATATCCTAAACCTCATCAAGGGAATCTATGAAAAAACCCAGTAGCTAACCACCTACTTAATGCTGGCAGTTTGAAGGCTCTCTACTTAATCTCAGGAATAAGGCAAAGTTGCCTGCTTATATGTTCTATCCAACATTGTACTATATATTTTAGCCATGTAGTACAGCAAAGAAAAAATATCATAACAGGTCAGAAAGGAAGAAGTAAAACTGTCTTTATTTGCAGACAACATCGTTTGTAGGTAGAAAACCCCAAGGAATCTACAGAAAAAGCTACTGGAAGAACTAATAAGTGAATTTAACACTGCCACAAAATGCAAAGTCAGTGTACCCAAAATCAGTTATATTTCTGTATCCTATCATTGAGCAATTGGATAATAAAATTTAAAAATGTGTTTACAGTCGTGTAAAGGTTAAATATTTAGAAATAAATGTACCAAAAGATTTGCAAGAAATGTAGCCTGAAAACTATAAAACAGTGCTGAGAGAAATGGAAGACCACATAAATCAATGGATACATATGCTGTTTTAATTAGAAGACTCAATAGTGTTAGGGTAGCATTTTTCTCCAAATTGATTAGATTTGGCACAATCCCAATAAAAATCTCAGCAAGTTTTTTCAGAGACATTGATAAGATGATTTCAATATTTATATGGAAAGTCAAGGCACACAGAATAGCCAGAACAATTCCGAGAAAGAACAAAATTGGAAGACTTACGTTACCTCATTTCAAGACCTGCTACACAGTTATAATAAGACAGAGTGGCAATGGCATGATAATAGATATATTTTTCAATGGAATGGAGAGTGTAGAAATACACGTTTGTGTGTGAGAGTGAGAGAGAGAATATATATACATATATATGATCAGTTCCTGTTTAACAAAAAATGCTGAGGTAATTCAAGGGAAAGGGTAGTCTTTCAGTACACAGTACTAGAACAACTGGTCTGTATAGAATGAAATGAATCTTGGCCCTTACCACACATCATACAGAAAATTAGGATGAACTAAAATGATGAGACTTCTATAGGAAGACACACGAAAAAAAATCTTTGCTATATTGGGTTACACAAAGTTTTCGTGAATAGTACCAAAAAGGATGAGCCACAAAAGAAAACTGCCTTGAAAGGGACTTCAACACAATTAAAACTTTTCTTCTTTAAGAAACACAGTTATGGAAAATGCAAGCCATAGATTGGGAAAAAGTATCTTCAGACGTATATCTGGAAACAACCTAAAAGTCCATCGTCAAATGAATGGATAATCTCATGTACCCCATAAACACATACACCTACTATGTACCCACGAAAATTTAAAACATTTAAAAAAAGAAATGTGGGCTCACACCCGTAATCTCAGCACTTTGGAAGGCCAAGGTGGGAGGATTACTTGAGCCCAGGAGTTCGAGACCAGCCTGGTGATGAGACCCTGTCTCTACAAAAAAATTTTTAAAAGTTAGCCAGGTGTGGTGATGCATGCTTGTGGTCCCAGCTACTCAGGAGGCTGAGGTGGGAGGATCACTTGAGCCTAGGAAGTTGAGGCTGCAGTGAGCCGTGTTCATGCCACCTCACTCCAGCCTGGGTGACAGAGAAAGACCCTGTCTCAAAAAAAAACAAAAAAACAAAAAATGTGTCTAGATCCTTCTGTAGTTTATAAGTGTCATGACGGGGTGTCCATGCACATGTGTAAGATGTGCCACCCTTGAAGCTTGTTACAACATGGGCAGATTACCAATCTCACATGAAAAGAAAAAAAAGAAATGTATATACATACAGTGTTTATTCAACCTTCAAAAAGAAGGAGATTCTGCAATATGTGACTTTACGGATTAATCAGGATATTATGCTAACTGAAATGTGACAGTCACAGAAAGACAGATACTTCATGTTTCCATTTATATGAGATATCTAAAATAGTCAAATTCATAGAATCAAAGAGTGGAATGCTGGTTGCTGTGTTGGGGTGAGGGGTGAGTAGAAATGGAAATTAATAATTAACAGGCATTAAACTTGAGTCAAGCAGGAAGAATAAGCTCTAGAGATCTGCTGTACAATGTTGTGCCTAAAGTTAACATTAATGTATGTACAATTAAAAAGGTAAGAGGGTAGAGCTGCTGGGTGCAGTGGCTGACACCTGTAATCCCACCACTTTGGGAGGCTAAGGCAGGTGGATCACTTGAGCCTACAAATTTGAGACCGTCTCAGGCAACATGGTGAAAAACCCTGTTTCTACAAAAAAGCACAATTAGTCAGGCATGATGGTGTGCGCCTGTAGTCCCGCTACTTGGGAGGCTGAGGTGGGAGGATTGCTTGAGCCCAGGAGGTGGAGGTTTCAAGTGAGCCGACATTGCACTACTGCACTCCAACCTGGGCAACAGAACAAGACTCTGTCTCAAAAAATGAAATGAAATGAATGAATAAATATATAAATAAATAGGGTAGTGATCATGTTAAATATTCTTACCTCAAGAGAAACAATGAAACAAAGATATCTGACAAAGGCTATTAACCCCCTATATATATGAAACCTCTTACAACTCAATATAATTAAAAGGCCAATTTAAAATGGGCAAAACTCGGCTGGGCATGGTGGCTTACACCTGTAATTCCAGCACTTTGGGAGGCCAAGGCGGGCGGATCACCTGAGGTTGGGAGTTCAAGACCAGCCTGACCAACATAGAGAAATGCCGTCTAGGCCGGGCGCGGTGGCTCAAGCCTGTAATCCCAGCACTTTGGGAGGCCGAGACGGGCAGATCACGAGGTCAGGAGATCGAGACCATCCTGGCGAACACGGCGAAACCCCGTCTCTACTAAAAAATACAAAAAAACTAGCCGGGCGAGGTGGCGGGCGCCTGTAGTCCCAGCTACTCGGGAGGCTGAGGCAGGAGAATGGCGTAAACCCGGGAGGCGGAGCTTGCAGTGAGCTGAGATCCGGCCACTGCACTCCAGCCTGGGCGACAGAGCCAGACTCCATCTCAAAAAAAAAAAAAAAAAAAAAGAAATGCCGTCTCTACTAAAAATACAATAATTAACCAGGCGTGGTGATGCATTCCTGTAATCCCAGCTACTAGGGAGGCTGAGGCAAAAGAATCACTTGAACCCGGGAGGCGGAGGTTGCGGTGAGCCGAGATTGCACCATTGCATTCCAGCCTAGGCAACAAGAGTGCAACTCCATCTCAAAAAAAAAAAAGAAAAAAAAGGCAAAACTCTTGAACAGACAGTGTCTGTGTATTGTTCAAGTGTATTTGTGTAGCTGGATGGTGAGATTAGGGATAGATATATAATTACATTTACATTTTGTATTTTTATATTTAATAGTATTTAGTTAGTTGTAAAAAACCGTGGATAAGGTTGGAAAGGGAAAATGTAGAGAGAACAGAGGGATGGGGCAATACTTAGGGAATATCAGTATTTAACTGGCAGATAGTAGAAGAGGAGCCTAAGTAAGCCACTGAAGGAACAGTTCGAGTGGTATGAGGAGCACTGGAAGAGATGTGTCATAGAAGCGAAATGAGATGAGTGTTTCAAAGAGAAAATGGTAAGTAGTATCTAAAAACATAAAGAGGGCCAAAAAAAGAAGTATCTGGAAAATGTTGATTGCTTTAACAAGATTGGTAACTTTACAAGAGCCTTTTCAGAGGATTGGATCTCAAGGGAAGAGACAGAAATCAGACTGTAGGGTTTTGAAGCATAACAGGAATTAAGGAAATGAAGTAAATGCGGTGGTATGCTATAGTGGTTAACAGTATAGGCTGGGAGGCCGAGGCAGGCGGATCACGAGGTCGAGAAATCGAGACCATCCCTGCTAACATGGTGAAACCCCATCTCTACTTAAAATACAAAACATTAGCCAGGCGTGGTGGTAGGCGCCAGTAGTCCCAGCTACTCGAGAGACTGAGGCAGGAGAATTGCTTGAACCCAGGAGAAGGAGGTTGCAGTGAGCCGAGATCGTGCCACTGCACTCCAACCTGGTGACAGAGCAAAAGAGTATAAGCCGGGCATGTTGGCTCATGCCTGTAATCCCAGCACTTTGTGAGGCTGAGGCGGGTAGACCACCTGACGTCAAGAGTTTGAGACCAGCCTGGCCAACATGGCAAAGCTGTGTCTCTACTAAAAATACAAAAATTAGCTGGGCGCAGTGGCGCGTGCCTGTAATCGCAGCTACTTGAGAGGCTGTGGCAGGAGAATAGCTTGAACCCAGGAGGCAGAAGCTGCAGTGAGCCAAGATCGCGCCATTGCACTCCAGCCTGGCTTACAGAGTGATGCTTCATCTCAAACAAACAAACAAGAAAGAGTATGGCCTCTGGAGCCAGGTGCTGGAGTTTCAATCGTGGCTGTCCGCTTTCTAGCTGTGTGATCTGTGTGAAATAAAGAAAGGAATAGTACCTACCTCACAGGTGGTTATAGAAATTCAAAGAATTAATATACAGGCTGGGCACCGTGGCTCACATCTGTAATCCCAGCACTTTGGGAGGCCAAGGCAGGCGGGTCACCTGAGATCAGGAGTTCGAGACCATCCTGGCCAACATGGTGAAACCCCGTCTTTACTAAAAATACAAAAATTAGCCGGGCGTGGTGTTGCACGCCTGTAATCCCAGCTACTTGGGAGGCTGAGGCAGGAGAATGGCATGAACCCGGAAGGCAGGGGTTGCAGTGAGCCGAGATTGTACCACTGCACTGCAGCCTGGGCGACAGAGCAATACTCTGTCTCAACAAAAAAAAAAAAAAAGAAAGAAAAAGAATTAATATACAAAACCTGCTTACAGCAGTATCTGGCACCGAGTAATTGCTATATAAGTGTTCTTGTTTTTATTATTAAAGATTATTCTCTGAAAAGGTTTGACTGGGAATGGAAGAAAAAGATGTATTTTGCTTTGCTGGAGAAGGGAGGGAAAGTCAAGGGGAGGAGGAATTTAAAAACATTTATATGCCTAGAGAAACCTAGATCAAAGAAAAAGCCAAGGGTCTAAAAGAGAGCAATGAGAACAGATGGTGCAAGGCTCCAGAGTTCAGAGAACTGAATAAGGGGGATGAGACTCAAAACAAGAGGACTCCTGACTCACTAGGTTAGGGGTAAGGATGGGTTCTGATAAATACCAGTATCTTGGGAGTGTTCTGGTGCCTTTGATTTTGGCCAATTAAGAGGTAGCGTGGTATGAAGAAATGGAGTTGGGGGAAGGATAGTTTGGATTAGTTTGGAGGGGATTTGGTGGAGAATGGTGAGCACTTGGGATACCCATGGAACATAGGAGAAATTTAACCATGGACAAGTAAAGTGTTCAGAGTCTTGTGGTTTGCAACACTATACATCACAAGAATTTCCTTCTCCATATCTCCTTGTAGAATTGGCTTTATTAACATCTAGTTATTTTATTTTAATATTTTTTTTTGAGACAGAGTCTTGCTCTGTCGCCCAGGCCTGAGCACAGTGTTGTGATCTTGGCTCACTGCAAGCTCCACCTCCCAGGTTCACGCCATTCTCCTGCCTCAGCCTCCTGAGTAGCTGGGACTACAGGCACCCGCCACCACGCCTGGCTAATATATGTATATATATATTTTTTTTTCATAGAGACGGGGTTTCACTGTGTTAGCCAGGATGGTCTTGATCCCCTGACCTCATGATCCACCCACTTCAGCCTCCCAAAGTGCTGGGATTCCAGGCGTGAGCCACTGTGCCTGGCCACACCTAGTTATTTTTTTTAAGTGAAAACAGTTTGCCTTTACTTTGTAAGAAGAGTTTACACCCATGAGATAACTTCAGACAACCTGAGGTCTTACAAAACCAGTCTGAGAATCATTGAATTAATCATCTTAACTCAAAAGAAGAAAGAATGTAATAAAAATCAAACAAAATTTTAAAAATCTAGGAAGGTTATAATCATTAGGCCTGTGATTAAAAGGTTTTCTTTCTAATTCTTTGTGTCTTTCACTAACATGGTACTTCAGGTTTTTAACGAGATGCAAAAATTACTTTAATTGCTTACCTGCCTAAGAATTCTGACTTTTAAATTCAGGAAATAATTGTAGATGTAACTAACAAGGAAAATTGTGAATTGTATAGTCTGGGTG
This sequence comes from Chlorocebus sabaeus, assembly GCF_047675955.1. NCBI lineage: Eukaryota > Metazoa > Chordata > Mammalia > Primates > Cercopithecidae > Chlorocebus > Chlorocebus sabaeus. The sequence goes on along the minus strand of NC_132929.1, from coordinate 31,543,778 downwards.
ATCTGAGCTTGGGGTAAGCAATAATTAAAATTTTTCTTTTCTTTTTTTTTTTTTTTTTTTTAACAGTGATCCTTATGTGAGAGTGACGTTATATGACCCAATGAATGGAGTTCTTACAAGTGTGCAAACAAAAACCATTAAAAAGGTTAGACTTAGCAATATTCAGAAGTTTTTAATGTACTTTGTTTTATTTTTAGAAGACAAAACATTATTTAGTTATACTATGTTTATTATTTTTCAGAGTTTGAATCCAAAGTGGAATGAAGAAATATTATTCAGAGTAAGTATATATTTTATTTTACTAAAGTGGTAAAGTAAGGTTTTTTGTCAGGAGGTTAGAATGATAAATTCTCAATTATAATATTTGAAAATGTATCTCAGAATTTGCATGAAATTGTGAAAATGTAAAAGGAATTGAAATTGAGGATGACATAGTCCTGGAACCATTTGTCTTATGAAAAACATAAATGTAAAATAATGGAGAGGTAAAAGACTGGAATTATCTCATTCTAGTGAAACTGATTTAGAGACTGTACAGTAGTCTTATTCCAGTTGAGCAGATTCAGTGTTTTCTCATAAAGATGATGCAAAATATATTTATGTCTCCCCAGTCGTTTATTATTAAACAGTTTAGGGCCTATCAAGTGAATACATTTCTTTTTATCCACACGTCATTCACATTGCCGCCTTTCCACCCCATCTGCCTCATTTACCATAGGAACAAACTCCAGTCAGCAGTTATTTCCGGTTCCTCAGTAGGACCCTCAAACTGACAGTGTCTCTCTGTACCTGTTTAATATCAGAGTCCTTACTGTTGCCAGAATCGAAACCCTACCAGAGCAGTGGTAGAGATGCATTTCAGGAATTTCCCCTCTCTGGATTATTCCCACTTGTATCATCCTTCAAATGTTCTTCCTTGACCCCATTTTCCCCTTTAGCTGTTGACTTGTTTCTCTATTCACCTGAATAAGGAACATTCATGGGAGAGTTGTCTACCCTCATCATTTCTGCTTCTCCAGGGTGCTCCTTGACCCACTGTACTCTCGCTCACATCCCCGTCACTCAAATGAAACTGCTGTTATTCAGGTCCCCAGTGACCTCCCTGCTGCCAGGTTCATCTCGTCTCATCTTACTCATGCTCTTCACAGCATCTGACATGGCAGATCATTCCTGAAACACCAGCCTCTCTGGAGGCTTCTATGGTACCATACTTGATTTCAGTAAGGAAAACAGAAGCCGTTCTTCCCTACTTCATGTTTAAAGATATTTGTTTGTTTTGTTTTGTTCAATTTTAATAAAGTGCATTTGAAGGGAAGAAATTGCTGACACTAAGGGCAAGGAAGCTGTTGCTGAAGATCCAGCCAACGGCACCAATTAAGTTGCTTCTGTTTTTTCAGTTTGGAGTAAGATTTTCCCCACTCTTTGTAGTATGACATAAAAACAACATTTTAAATCGGTTAGGAAATTTTGGATTCTTGAAGAAATGATATTGAAGCAATTGGAGAGTCATATGAAGAAAAATGAAGCTAAATTTCTGTTTTTACTATTTCACCAGAATAAATTCCAGGCTTGATAATGTCTGGTTTTGATTGCTTTTTTGGCACAAGTGTTGCTTAGGAGAGTGTTTTTAAATTCCCAAGTTGTTGAGTTATTTATTTATTTATAATTTTGTTTTGTTTTACTTATTTTGTTACATTTTTCTTAGAAACATATGTATTTTCAATATATTTCAAAGTTTTCTTTCTACCTCTTATGTTTTTTCTGATATTATTGGCTTGCCCATGTTAAATAATGTTTAGTCATAATAACAATGGGTATATATTTGTCTTGTTTCAATTTTGGTGGGAATGCATCTAGCATGTCTCCATTAAATATGGATAGCTTTTTATTATTTATCATATTAAAGATGTATTCGGCTATTGCTGTTTTTTCAAGAGTTAAAAGAAAAAATGTATTGATACTTCCAATTTGAGCCATGATACAGTAACAGGATATCGGGCTTAACCTGATGTGTAAACAACCATAAACGTTGGGGGGAATAGGAGAAATGGGGGGATGTTGGTCAAAGTGTACTGACTTTTAGTAGTAAGCTAGATAAGTTCTGAGATCTAACGTGTAGCATGGTGACTATAGTTAATAATACTGTATGTACACTCGAAATGTACTAAGAGAGTAGATTTTAAGTGGTCTCACTATACACACAATGGTAAGTAACTATGTGTGGTGACAGATGTGTTAATTAATTTGATTGTGGTAATCATTTCACAGAGTATACATATATCAAATCACATGTATACTTTGAATATTTACAATCGTTATGTGTCATTTATAACTCAAGAAAACTGGAAAAAAGAAATCCACTTAGATATAGTGAAATAGATGGTTAAAATTTAAAAGATGCAAAGAGACATACCATGCAAAAGTAATCAAAAGAAACTGAGGTAGCCATATCAATGTCAGACAAAGTAGACCTTAGAATAAGGACAATTACTGGGCATAAAAGGACCATTATATGATGATAAAAAGGGGGAATTCATCAAGAAGCCAGAAACAGCTCTAATTGCTTATGCACCTAATGACAAAGCTTTAAAATACCCAAAGCAATAAATGATGGAACTGAAAGGAGAAATCGACAATTATCCTATGTGGAGAACTTAGCACTCTTCTTTTTCTCAGTAACTGGTAGAACAAGTAGAAAAAAAAAAAATTGAGTAGTGATGTGGAAGTCCTGAAGAACACTATCAAGTTGATTTTACCTAATTGACATCTATAGACTCTCTACTCCAACAGTAGCAGAATATGTAGTCTTTTCAAGTACACATAGAGTAGTTACTGAGTAATCTGGGCCAAAACCCAAACCCTAACAACTTTAAAAGGATAGAAATCATGCAAACTGTGGTCCTCTTTTGAGAAATGTCTGTTCATATCCTTTGCCCACTTTTTGATGGGTTGTTTGTTTTTTTCTTGTAAATTTGTTTGAGTTCTTTGTAGGTTCTGGATATTAGCCCTTTGTCTGATGAGTAGATTGCAAAAATTTTCTCCCATTCTGTAGGTTGCCTGTTCACTCTGATGGTAGTTTCTTTTGCTGTGCAGAAGCTCTTTAGTTTAATTAGATCTCATTTGTCAATTTTGGCTTTTGTTGCCATTGCTTTTGGTGTTTTAGACATGAAGTCCTTGCTCATGCCTATGTCCTGAATGGTATTACCTAGGTTTTCTTCTAAGGTTTTTATGGAATTGGGTCTAACATTTAAGTCTCTAATCCATCTTGAATTAATTTTCATATAAGAAGTAAGGAAAGGATCCAGTTTCAGCTTTCTACTTATGGCTAGCCAATTTTCCCAGCACCATTTATTAAATAGGGAATCCTTTCCCCATTTCTTGTTTTTCTCAGGTTTGTCAAAGATCAGATGGCTGTAGGTGTGTGGTATTATTTCTGAGGACTCTGTTCTGTTCCATTGGTCTATATCTCTGTTTTGGTACCAGTACCATGCTGTTTTGGTTATTGAAGTCTTGTAGTATAGTTTGAAGTGAGGTAGTGTGATGCCTCCAGCTTTGTTCTTTTGACTTAGGATTGTCTTGGCAATGCGGGCTCTTTTTTGGTTCCATATGAACTTTAAAGCAGTTTTTTCCAATTCTGTGAAGAAACTCATTGGTAGCTTGATGGGGATGGCATTGAAGCTATAAATTACCTTGGGCAGTATGGCCATTTTCACGATATTGATTCTTCCTATCCATGAGCATGGTATGTTCTTCCATTTGTTTGTGTCCTCTTTTATTTTGTTGAGCAGTGGTTTGTAATTCTCCTTGAAGAGGTCCTTTACATCCCCTGTAAGTTGGATTCCTAGGTATTTTATTCTCTTTGAAGCAATTGTGAATGGAAGTTCATTCATGATATGGCTCTCTGTCTGTTACTGGTGTATAAGAATGCTTGTGATTTTTGCACATTAATTTTGTATCCTGAGACTTTGCTGAAGTTTCCTATCAGCTTAAGGAGCTTTTGGGCTGAGATGATGGGGTTTTCTAAATATACAATCATGTCATCTGCAAACAGGAACAATTTGGCTTCCTCTTTTCCTAATTGAATACCCTTTATTTCTTTCTCTTCCCTGATTGCCCTGGCCAGAACTTCCACCACTATGTTGAATAGGAGTCGTGAGAGAGGGCATCCTTGTCTTGTGCCGGTTTTCAAAGGGAATTTTTCCAGTTTTTGCCCATTCAGTATGATATTGGCTGTGGGTCTGTCATAAATAGCTCTTATTATCTTGAGATACATCACATCAATACCTAGTTTATTGAGAGTTTTTAAGCATGAAAGGCTGTTGAATTTTGTCGAAGGTCTTTTCTGCATCTGTTGAGATAATCATGTGGTTTTTTTCATTGGTTTTGTTTATGTCATGGATTATGTTTATTGATTTGCATATGTTAAACCATCCTTGCATCCTTTGGATGAAGCCAACTTGATTGTGGTGGAAAAGCTTTTTGATGTGCTGCTGGATTCGGTTTGCCAGTATTTTATTGAGGATATTGGCATCGATGTTCATCAGGGATATTGGTCTAAAATTCTCTTCTTTGTTGTTGTGTCTCTGCCAGGCTTTGGTATCAGGATGATGCTGGCCTCATAAAATAAATTAGAGAGGATTCTCTCTTTTTCTATTGATGGGAATAGTTTCAGAAGTAATGGTACCAGCTCCTCTTTGTACCTCTGGTAGAATTCTGCTGTGAATCCAACTGGTCCTGGACTTTTCTTGGTTGGTAGGCTATTAATTATTGCCTCAATTTCAGAGCCTCTTATTGGTCTATTCAGAGATTCAACTTCTTCCTGGTTTAGTCTTGGGAGGGTGTATGTGTCCAGGAATTTAACCATTTCTTCTAGATTTTCTAGTTTATTTGCATGCAGGTGTTTATAGTATTCTCTGATGGTAGTTTGTATTTCTGTGGGATCGGTGGTGATATCCCCTTTATCATTTTTTCTTGTGTCTATTTGAGTCTTCTCTATTTTCTTCTTTATTAGTCTTGCTAGCAGTCTATTTTGTTGATCTTTTAAAAACACTAGCTCCTGGATTCACTGCGTTTTTGAAGGATTTTTTTGTGTGTCTCTGTGTCCTTCAGTTCTGCTCTGATCTTAATTATTTCTTGCCTTCTGCTAGCTTTTGAATTTGTTTGCTCTTGCTTCTCTAGTTCTTTTAATTGTGATGTTAGGGTGTCGATTTTAGATCTTTCCTGCTTTCTCTCGTGGGTTTTAGTGCTATACATTTCCCTCTACACACTCCTTTAAATGTGTCCCAGAGATTCTGGTACGTTATGTCTTTGTTCTCATTGGTTTCAAAGAACATCTTTATTTCTGCCTTCGTTTAGTTATTTACCCAGTAGTCATTCGGGAGCAGGTTGTTCAGTTTTCATGTATTTGTGCATATTGGGGTGAGTTTCTTAACCCTGAGTTCTAATTTGATTGTGCTGTGGTCTGTGAGACAGTTTGTTGTGATTTCTGTTCTTTTACACTTGCCGAGGAGTGCTTTACTTCCAATTATGTGGTCAATTTTAGAATAAGTGCCATGTGGTGCTAAGAAGAACATGTATTTTGTTGATTTGAGGTGGAGAGTTCTGTAGATGTCTATTAGGTCCACTTGGTGCAGAGCTGAGTTCTAGTTCTGGATATCCTTGTTAACATTCTGTCTCATTGATCTGTCTAATATTGACAGTGGGGTGTTAAAGTCTCTCATGGTTATTGTGTGGGAGTCTAAGTCTCTTTATAGGTCTCTAAAGACTTGCTTTATGAATCTGGGTGCTCCTGTATTGGGTGCATATATATCTAGGATAGTTAGCTCTTCTTGTTGAATTGATCCCTTTACCATTATGTAATGGCCTTCTTTGTCTCTTTTGATCTTTGTTGGTTTAAAGTCTGTTTTATCAGAGACTAGGATTGCAACTCCTGCTTTCTTTTTTTTTTTTTGCTTTCCATTTGCTTGGTAGATCTTCCTGCATCCCTTTATTTTGAGCCTATGTGTGTCTCTGCACATGAGATGGGTCTCCTGAATACAGCATACTGATGGGTGGTGACTCTATCTAATTTGCCAGTCTGTGTCTTTTAATTGGGGCATTTAGCCCATTTACATTTAAGGTTAATACTGTTATGTGTGAATTTGATCCTGTGATTATGATGTTAGCTGGTTATTTTGCCCGTAATTGATGCAGTTTCTTCATAGCATCGACGATCTTTATAATTTGGCATGGTTTTGCAGTGGCTGGTACCAGTTGTTCTCTTCCATGTTTAGTGCTTCCTTCAGGAGCTCTTGTAAGGCAGGCCTGGTGGTGACAAAATCTCTCAGCTTGTCTATAAAGGATTTTATTTCTCCTTCACTAATGAAGCTTAGTTTGGCTGGATATTAAATTCTGGGTTGAAAATTCTTTTCTTTAAGAATGTTCAGTATTGGCCTCCACTCTATTCTGGTTTGTAGGGTTTCTGCTGAGAGATCCGCTGTTAGTCTGATGTGCTTCCCTTTGTGGGTAACCTTACCTTTCTCTCTGGCTGCCCTTAACATTTTTTCCTTCATTTCAAACTTGGTGAATCTGACAGTTATGTATCTTGGAGTTGCAATTCTTAAGGAGTATCTTTGTGGTGTTCTCTGTATTTCCTGAATTTGAATGTTGTCCTGTCTTGCTAGGTCGGGGAAGTTCTCCTGGGAAATATCCTGAAGAGTGTTTTCCAGCTTGGTTCCATTCTCCCTGTCACTTTCAGGTACACCAATCAAACAGAGTTGGTCTTTTCACATAGTCCCATATTTCTTGGAGGCTTTGTTCGTTTCTTTTTATTCTTTTTTCTCTAAAGTTGTCTCCTCACTTTATTTCATTAATTTTATCTTCAATCACTGATATCCTTTCTTCTACTTGATCGAATCAGTTACTGAAGCTTGTGCATGTGTCATGAAGTTCTCATGCCATGGTTTTCAGCTCCATGAGGTCATTTAAGATCTTCTCTACACTGTTTATTCTAGTTAGCCATTTGTCTAACCTTTTTTAAGGTTTTTAGCTTCCTTGCGATGAGTTAGAACATGCTGCTTTAGCTCGGAGAAGTTTGTTATTACCGACCCTCTGAAGCCTACTTCTGTCATCTCATCAAAGTCATTCTCTGTCCATCTTTGTTCTGTTGCTGGAGAGGAGCTGTGGTCCTTTGGAGAAGAAGAGGCGCTCTGGTTTTTAGAATTTTCAGCTTTTCTGCTCTGGTTTCTCCCCATCTTTGTGGTTTTATCTACCTTTGGTCTTTGAGGTTCGTGACATACAGATGGGGTTTTGGTGTGTATGTGCTTTTTGTTGATGTTGATGCTATTCCTTTCTGTTTGTTAGTTTTCCTTCTAATACTCAGGTCCCTCAGCTGCAATTCTGTTGGATTTTGCTGGAGGTCCACTGCAGACCCTGTTTGCTTGTGTATCACCAGCAGAGGCTGCAGAACAGCCAATATTGCAGATCAGCAAAATTGCTGCCTGATTCTTCCTCTGGAAGCTTTGTCCCAGAGGGGCACCTGCCTGTATGAGGTGTCTGTTGGCCCCTACTGGGAATTGTTTCCCAGTTAGGTTATACGGGGTTCAGGGAGCTCAAGGATGCAGTCTGCTTGTTATCAGAGCTCCAGTGCCATGCTGGGAGAATCACTGCTCTCTTTAGAGCTGTCAGATGGGGATGTTTAAGTCTGCTGGAGTTTCTGCTGCCTTTTGTTCAGCTATGCCCTGCTAACAGAGGTGCAGTCTATAGAGGCAGTAGGCCTTGCTGAGCTGAGGTGGGCTCCGCCCAGTTCGAGCTTCCCAACCACTTTGTTTACCTACTCAAGCCTCAGCAATGGTGGACACCCCTCACCCCACCAGGCTGCAGACTGTCAGGTCGATCTCAGACTGCCGCGCTAGCAGTGAGCAAGGCTCCGTTGGCGTGGTATCCACCGAGCCAGGCATAGGAGAAATCCCCTGGTCTGCCAGTTGCTAAGACTATGGGAAAAGTACGGTATTTGGCCGGAAGTGTCCCGTTTTTCCAGGTGCAATCTGTCATGGCTTCCCTTGACTAGGAAAGGGAAATCCCCCAACCTGTTATGCTTCCCAGGTGAGGCAATGCCCCATCCTGCTTCGGCTTGCCCTCTGTGGGCTGTACCCACTGTCCAGCCAGTTCAAATGAGATGAACCGGGTACCTCAGTTGGAAATGTAGAAATCACCCATCTTCTGCATCAATCACACTGGGAGCTGCAGACTGGAGCTGCTCCTATTTGGCCACCTTCCAATCATTACATCTTAAAGCTCGAAAATAATCTCCTTTGACTCTGTGTCTCACATCCAGGTCACACTGATGCAAGGGATGGTTTCCAAAGGCCTTGGGTGTCTCCACCCCTGTGTCTCTGCAAGGTACAGCCCCTTCAGCTGCTTTCACAGGCTAGTGTTGAGTGCCTGCAGGTTTTGCAGGCAAATAGTGCAAGCAGTTAATCTCCCATTCTGGGGTCTGGACAACAGTGGCCCACTTCTCACAGCTCTACTAGGCAGTGTCCCAGTCGGAACCCTGTGTGGGGACTCCAGTCCCACATTTGCCATCCACACTGCCCTAGTAGAAGTTCTCCATGAGGGCTCTGCCCCTGCAGCAGACTTCTGTCTGGATAGCCAGGCATTTCCATACATCCTCTGAAATCTAGGAAGAGCTCCTAAGCCTCAGCTGTTGTCCTCTGCCCACCTTCAGGCTTAACACCATGTGAAAGCCACCAGGACTTATAGTTTGAACCTTCTAGAGCAGCGGCCTGAGACATATCTGGGCCCTTTTTACCCACAGCTGGAGCTGGAGTGGCTAGGACTCGGAGAGCAGTGTCCCACAGTTGTGGAGGGCAGCAGGGCCCAGGACCTGACCTGTGAAATCATTCTTCCCTTCTAGTCCTCTGGGGCTGTGATAGGAGGAGCTACCACAAAGGTCTGTAAAATGCATTCGAGGCATCTTCCCCATTGTCTTGGCTGCTGTGAACATTCAGCTCCAGCAGCTGGCTTGAATTCCTCCTCACAAAATGGGGCTTTCTTTTCTACCACTTGGTCAGGCTGCACATATTCCAAACTTTTATGCTCTGCTTTCCTTTTAAATATAAGTTCCAGTTTCAGATCATTTCTGTGAATGCATATAAGCATATGGTTAGAAGCAGTCAGGCCACATCTTGAACACTTTGCTGCTTAGAAATTTCTTCTACCAGATACCCTACATCATCTCTTTCAAGTTCAAAGTTCCACAGATTTCTAGAGCAGGGGCACAATGCTGCCGGTTTCTTTGCAGAAGCATAGCAAGAGGGACCTTTATTTCAGTTCCCAAAAGATTCCTCATCTTCGAGACCTTCTCAGCCTGGACTTTCCTGTCCATATCACTATAAGCATTTTGGTCACAAGCATTCAACAAGTCTCTAGGACGTAAGTTCTACCTTTCTCCCATCCTCCTTTCTTCTTCTGATCTGTCCAAGCTGTTTCAGTCTGCCCATTACCCACTTCCAAACTTGCTTCCACATTTTCAGGTGTCTATATAGCAATACCCCACTTCCCAACACCAATTTTCTGTATTAGTTTGTTCTTGCATTGCTATAAAGAACTACCTGAGACTGAGTAATTTATAAAGAAAACGGGTTTAATTGACTCACAGTTCCACAGGCTGTACAGGAAGCATGGCTGGGGAGGCCTCAGGGAACTTAACAATTATGACAGAAGGTGAAGGGGAAGCAGGCTCATCTTACATGGCCAGAGAAGGAGGAGGAGAATGAAGGGGGAAGTACTACACACTTTTAAGCAACCAAATCTCATAAGAAGTCACTCACTGTCACCAGAGCAGCAAGGGGGAAGTCTGCCTCCATGATCCAGTCACCTCCCATCTGGGCCCTCCTCTAACATTAGGGATTACAATTTGACATGAGATTTGGGCAGAGACATAATTCCAAACCATATCAGATACCATACAAACACCAGAAAAAATATGCTAATGGTTGTGTTAACGTCAGCCAAATTAGACTTCAGGACAGTATTGCCAGAGATGAAGAGGGCATTTCATGATTATAAAGGGTGAATTCAACAAGAAGACATACAACCTGAATGTGTATGGACCTAGTAATAAATATTTAAAATTATGAAGTAAAAATTAACAGAACTAAATAAATAAACAAATCCACAATAGTTGATTTTGTCACTTTTAGTAACTGATGTAACAACTAGACAAAACATTTAGTAAATACATAGATAATTTGAACAACACTAGCAATCGAGTTAACCTATTTGACATGTATAGAACACTACAGCTAATACCCAAGTGTATATTCTTTTTATATGCCTGTGGAACATTTACCGAGATAGACCACATATTGGGCCATAAAACAAGTTTCAATACACTTAAAAGGATTGAAATTCAACAGGATTGGTTAAGCATGATGGCTTATGCCTATAATCCTCGCACTTTGGGAAGCTGATGCAGGCAAATCACTTGAGGTCAGGAGTTTGAGACAAGCCTGTCCAATGTGATGAAACCCCGCCTCTACTAAAGAAAAAATATATACAAAAATTAGCTGGGTGTGGTGGCATGCACCTGTAATACCAGCTACTTGGAAGACTGGTCACGAGACTCACTTGAACCTGGGAGGCAGAGATTGCAGTGAGCTGAAATTGCGCCACTGGACTCCAGCCTGGGTGACAGAGTGAACCTCTGTCTCAATAAAAAAAAAAAAAAAAAAAAAGAAATTTAACAGGATAGGTTCCCTGATCACAACAGATTTAAGTTAGAATTCAGTAACACACGTATATATGTATCACAAATGTTTAGAAATTAAACAAGTTTCTTTTGAATAAACCATGGATCAAAAAAGAAAATATAAGGGAAATTAAAAAGCATTTTGACTGATTGATTGTTAAAGCATACCAAAATATGGGCTGAAGCTAATTCAGTGCTTAGAGATTAATTTATGCCTTTAAATACTTACATATAAATGAAGAAATATTCAAAATCATTGATCTAAGCTTCCACCTTAAGTTCTTTAAAGAAAAAGAAGGAAAAAAATAAGAATAGAAATCAATGGACAAGAAAATGGACACAAAGTAGAGAAAATAAATAAAACCAAAGATGGATCTTCAAAAAACTTAATGAAATTGATAGATGACAACTGGCCTTGTATGAGAAAGAGAGAGTACTCAGGTGACTAATATTAGGAATCAGAGGAGGGAACTTAAAGATACTTTTTAAAAGGTAATATTGTAACTAATTTTATGCCGGTAATTTTAACAACTTAGTTTAAATAGGTAAATTCTTATAAGCCAAAATATACTAAAACCAATATAAGCAGAAATAGAAAATATAGATATCTGTTAGAGCAATTAATGTTATAATTTTTTTAAAATTAAGGTGTTTATAATTTTAAAATCTTACCATTATTTTTGATGATCGTATTCTCCTATTAGAAAGAATATTTGACCTGGCATGGTAGCTCATGCCTGTAATACCAGCACTTTGAGAGGCCAGGGTGGGCCCCCCAAAAGTTTAAGATCATCCTGAGCAACATAGTGAGATCCCATCTCTACCAAAAAAACGACCCTCTTCACAAGGCATGTGGCATACACCTATAGTCCCAGCTATTTGGGAGGCTGACATGGGAGCGAATACTTTGAGCCAAGGAATTTGAGGATACCCTGGGCAGCATAGTGAAACATAGTCCCAAAAGAAAGAGACATAGACAGAGACAGAGAGAGAGAGAGAGGGAGGGAGGGAGGGAAGGGGGGGGGAGGGAAAGAGGGAGGGAGGGAGGGAGGAAGGACTACTTTGGAATTAAAGATATTAATGAGAAAAATAAGAAAGCCATTTAAACAAAATTTTAACTGATTTATTGGGGGTATAGTTCATACAGAAAAAGCCTGCACATATTTAATATATAAAGTTTGATAGGTTTAAATATATGCATACAGCTGTGAAACCATCACCACAATAAAAGTCATAAACATATCCATCACCTCCAAAAGTTTCCTCCTGTCACCCCCTTTTTTGTGGTATCTTGATATCTACCCTCTTCGCAAAGGTTTTGGTGTACAATGTAGTATTAAACCACCATTCTACTCTCTGCTTCTATGAATTTGACTATTTTAGATACTTTTTGTGAGTTAGATCATCAGTATTTGTTCTTCTGGGACTAGCTTATTTCATCTAGGGTAATGTCCTCAAGGTTCATCCATTTTGTTGCAAATGGCAGGGCTTCCTTTTGGAAGGCTGAATAATATTCTATTGTATGTATGTGCCACATTTTCTTAATGTATCCTTCAATGGGTATTTAGGTTATTTCCATATCTTGGCTACTGTAAATAATGCTGTAATGAACGTGGGAGGGCAGATAACTTTAATTGCAGTGATTTTATTTCGTCTGGCTACATACCTAGAAGTGGGATTGCTACATGACCGGTAGTTCTATTTTTTAATTTTATGGGGAACCTTTATACTGTTTTCTATAGAGGCTGGACCATTTTACATTGCTACCAATAGTGTGCGGGGATTCCAATTTCTCCACATCTTCACCAAAACTTGTTACCTAAAAAGATCTAAAAATTTTTTAATAGTCATCCTAACAGGTGTGGTTTTGATTTGCATCTGTCTGATAATTAGTGATTTGTGAGCACCTTTTTACATAAAGGGTAGGCTATTTGTCTTTGGAGAAATGTCTATTCAAGTCTTTAGTTCATTTTTTAAATTGGGTTCTTTGTTGTTTGTATTAGTCCGTTTACACACTATGATAAAGATACTACCTGAGACTGGGTGATTTATAAACAAAGGAGGTTTAATTGACTCACAGTTCCACATGGCTGGGGAGGCCTAAGGAAACTTACAGTCATGGCAGAAGATGAACGGGGAGCAGGCCTCTTCTCCACAAGGTGGTAGGAGAGAGAAGAGAAAGTGAAGGGGGCAGAACCCTTTGTAAAACTGTGAGATCTCCGGAGAATTCACTCTCTGTCATGAGAACAGCATGGGGGAAACTGCCCCCGTTTTTGTTTTGTTTTGTTTTTTGAAACAGGGTCTCACTCTGTTACCTGGTTGGAGTGCAGTGGCACAATCATGGCTCATTGCAGCCTCAGCCTTCTAGGCTGAAGTGACCCCCCACCTCAGCCTCCCTAGTAGCTGCAAACACAGGTGCAAACCACCACGCCCAGCCATTTTTAATTTTTTTTTTTTTTTTGTAGTGCCTCACTGTTTTACCCAGGCTGGTCTCAGACTCCTGGATTCAAGTGATCCTTCTTCCTTACCCTCCAAAGTGCTGAGATCATAGTCATGAGCCACTGTGCCTGGGAGTTTATTTGTTGTTGTTGTTGCTTGTTTGTTTTTGCTGTTGGGTTATATTAGTTCCTTTTGTATGTAATTTTGAAGTTTGGAGATCAACTTTTTATCTTATATATGGTCTGCAAATAGTTTTCCCATTTTGTAGGGTGCCTTTTCGCTTTGTTGTTTCCTTTGTCATATAGCTTTTTAGTTAAATGTAGCCACACTTGGCAGTTTTTGCTTTCATTGCCTGTGTTTTTGGTGTCACCCAAAAAATCATTGGCATTGTCAAGACCAAAGTTAAGAAGCTTCTCCTCTGTTTTCTTCTAGGGGTTTTACAGTTTCAGGTCTTGTTTGTGTCTTTAATTCATTTTGAGCTGATTTTTGTGTTTGTTTTAAGATAAGGGTCCAATTTCTTTCTTTTGCATGTGGATATCCAGTTTTCCCAAGCCATTTGTTGTTTTTTTGTTTTGATTTTTGTTTTGTTTTGTTTTGAGACAGAGTCTTGCTGGAATGCAGTGGCACCATCTCGGCTCACTGCAACCACCACCTCCCAGGTTCAAATGATTCTCCTGCCTCAGCCTCCTGAATAGCTGGGACTGCAGGCACGCGCCACCATGTCCAGCTAATTTTCGTATTTTTAGTAGAGACAGGGTTTCACGACGTTGGCCAGGATGGTCTTGATCTCTTGACTTCATGGTCCTCCCACCTCAGCCTCCCAAAGTGCTAGGATTACAGGTGTGAGCCACTGTGCCTGGCCACCATTTGTTGAAGAGACTGTCCTTTCCCCTTTGTGTATGCTTGGCACCTGAGTTGAAGATCATTGAACTGTATTTCTTGGGTTTGTTTTTGATCTGTCTATTTCATTGGTCTCTGTCTGTCTTAATTCCTGTATCAGACTGTTTTAATTACTGTAGCTTTGTGATGTATTTGGAAATCAGGAACTATTATGCCTCTAGCTTTGTTCTTCTTTCTCAAGATGCAGGGTCTTTTGTAGTTCTGTATGAAGTTTAGGATTATTTGTTCTATTTCTATAAAAAATACCATTGGGATTTTGATGGGTGTAGCATTGAATTTCTAGATTACTTTGGATAGTATGGACATTTTAACAATATTAAGTTCTTCCAATCCATGAACACGGGATACCTTTCCATTTATTTTTGTCTTGAAAGAAGGCTATTTGTAATTGACAAATCAGATTAGGACTCTACTGCCATTTCCTTATTTTTTATTTTATTTTCCATAACTTCATTACTACCAAATGTTTTAGCTAGTAATATTTACCAAATATTTACTTCAGTTTTGGGATCATAGGCTGCACATTTGTTTCAATTAGAAATTTTGCTAATTTATTATAAGGATAACTAGATAAATTTGTGTGGATCAATGCTAATTCATTATGCCTAGAAAAAAGCTGAAAACATATGGTGAAATATCTTCTGTACAAAGGACATTATTATGTGTGATCCTCTGTTTTCCTCTTTGTCATTTATATCATCATTTGTATATAGCCCAGAATGTTTTCAACTGAATGTATTCACCATAAAAATGTCTGTTGAGATAAATATATTACAGCAAAGCATGGTTCTTGGGCATTCAGCCAAATGGAAATTGTGGTCAGAAGTTGAAGGCAGCTTTTATGTCTTTGAGAAAACATGAAGTTCAAAAAAAGTTTTTGTGAAAAACTGTTATTGACAAGTTAACACAAATGGGAAATTCCAAGTTGAAGTTAGTGCTCAATAGCAAATTATGGCCAGGAGTGGTGACTTATGCCTGTATTCCCAGCGCTTTGGGAGGCCGAGGAGGGTGGATTGCCCGAGGTCAGGAGTTGAAGACCAGCCTGGTCAATATGGTGAAACCTCATCTCTGCTAAAAATGCAAAAATTAGCTGGACATCATGGCGCATGCCTGTAATCCCAACTACTCAAGAGGCTGAGGCAGGAGAATCACTTGGGAAACAGAGGTTGCAGTGAGCGGAGATTACCCCATTGCGCTCCAGCCTGGGTGACAAGAGTGAAATTCTGTCTCAAAAAAAAAAAGAAAAAAATAGCAAATTATAATTAAAATCTACACTTCATATGCTCAGAGGGAAAAATGTACAACACATTAGGTGCACTGCACATGTTATTTGCTCTATGCATAAGAATTGTGCACGGGCATCTGAAAAAGCCTCACCCCATTTCCTACATTCTGCAGGTGCTCTGTGTATATTTTAAGCATTCATACTCAATATATTAGATGTATATAATGTATATATATGTAAGTGTATGTTTCTATTATGTTATAGAAGTATTATGTTATAGAAGTAATGTAACTTATACAAGATAGATTTTTTTTTAATAAAGAGAAATGAAAATCAGCCATGATTTCATCTCTATAAAACCACCACTGATAGTATGCTCTTCTGGGATTTCCTATGTGGTTTTTTTTTTTTTTTCTTTTGTATTTTTATGGATGGGAAAAAAAAACTTACCTACATATGCACACAAATTTGGTGTGATATTTTTCTAACCTATTTCTCAGGCACTTTGCTATGCTTGTTAATGAGATGGCCACAGTCCCTACCCTCAATGAAACTTACTGTCTAGTATGGACCAGTGTGAACAGGTAACTCAAAATTATTACCAGTGTGCTGAGCATTATGGAAGGGAAAACAATGGTACCAGAGAGTAAATACAGGGATGGGGGATCACTTAGTCTAGGAGGTTTAGGAGGGACCTCTCTGACAAAGTGTATCATTTAGGATGCTTTCAGCTTCAAGTTACAGACCTGAAGTAACAACAAAAACTGCCTTACACAATAAGCATACTGGTTAGCTCGAATCATAAGAAGCATAGAAGAAGGTTGGTCATTGCAGCAGGTGAAAGAAGTCATGCTTGACCCAGCTTCTGTGGGATTATCTTGGCTTGCTTGCTCTCTGTGGTCACAAGATACTTACAGCAGTTCCAAAGACATGATGATGTCCAGAGGCTGAAAAGGTAGAGGTTTTTGCTGAGTACCTCTCTCTCTCTTTTTTTTTTTTTTTCTTTTATGCAGAGTCTTACTCTGTCACCCAGGCTTGAGTGTAGTGGCATGATCTCGACTCACTGCAACCTCCGCCTCCTGGATTCAAACGATTCTCTTGCCTCAGCCTCCCAAGTTGCTGGGACTACAGGCGCCCGCCACCACGCTTGGCTAACTTTTTGTAGTTTTAGTAGAGACAGGTTTTGACCATGTTAGCCAGGATGGTCTTGATCTCCTGACCTCATGATCTGCCCGCCTTGGCCTCCCAAAGTGCTGGGATTACAGGTGTGAGCCACTGCGGCAGGCCTTTGCTGAGAATCTCTTTAAAAAAGTGAAGAACCTTTTTCCAGAAGACCTTCCAGAAGACTGGATCTTTTCCCCTTGGGCCAGAATTGTGTAATGTGCATATTTCCTACCCCATTGTTGGTAAGAAAATGGTGTTACCCTATGGCTTAGAGGAATCAAAATTCAGCCCCTGGGAGACAGGAGTTGCTGTCTATCCCTGACATACATAGCCACCCAATATTTGAATAAAATCATAATTTTTTTAGCTAGGAAGAAGGCGGGAGACCCCATCAGTGGAGCAGTAAGTACATTATGATATATTCATACAATGAAATCCTAATCTGCTGTTTAAAAAGAGGCAGGTTTATATGTTTTTATAGATAATTCATTTCAAATTATATTAAAGGAAGGAAGAAAAATGCAGAACAAGGCCAGGCACGGTGGCTCATGCCTGTAATCCCACCACTTTGGGAGGCCGAGGCGAGTGGATCACCTGAGGCCAGGAGTTCAAGACCAGTCTGGCCAACATGGTGAAACTCCGTCTCTACTAAAAATACAAAATTAGCCAGGCGTGGTGGTGGGTGCCTATAATCACAGCTACTTGGGAGGCTGAGGCAGGAGAATCGGTTGAACCTGGGTGGCAGAGGTTGCAGTGAGCCGATACTGTGCCACTGCACTCCAGCCTGGGCAATAGAGTGAAACTCCATCTCAAAAAAAAAAAAAAAGAAAAATGCAGAAAATTGCATATAGGAATATACTATTTGTGTAAAACCAGAAAAATTTTTAAATCCTTTCTTATATGCTAGTATTTTTAGAAAATAATTCTGGAAGGACCTAAGAAACTATTTACAGTATTTGCTCTGGGGGTGGGATAAAGATAAGACAGAGATTTATAATTCACTATATATCCTTTTTTACTGTTTTGGTTTTTTCTCTGTGGCCATATATTTACAATTTATTTTTATATTTGTTGATTAGAGATAATTTGCATAAAGAAATAAAGTGGAAAGACATAAAACATTTAAATTAAAATGCTGGAATACTTTATATTCATATATTGTTTTATGCATATGAAAATACTTGTCTAATTCATTTAATTTTTTACATTTTTTATTTTACAGTGTTCTTAAAACATATGCACAGAAAACTTGTGCACCAATGTTCATAGTAGCATTATTTATAATAGTCAAAAATTAGAAACAGCACAAATGTCCATCAACTGATAACAAAATGAGATATACACATATAATGAAATATTATTCATCAATAAAAAGGAATGAAGTACTGATACAAGTTACAGCGTGGATGAACCTTGAAAACATTATAAGTGAAAGAAGCTGTATTAGCCCATTCTCACACTGCTCATAAGATATGCCTGAGACTGGGTAATTTATTTATTTTTAATTATCATTATTATTATTATTTTGATTCGCTCTTGTTGCCCAGGCTGGAGTGCAGTGGCACAATTTCGGCTCACTGCAACCTCTGCCACCTGGGTTCAACAATTCTCTTGTCTCAGCCTCCCAAGTAGCTGGGATTACAGGTGCGTGCCACCACATCCAGCTAATTTTGTATTTTTAGTAGAGACGGGGTTTCACCATGTTGGCCAGGATGGTCTTGAACTCCTGACCTCAGGTGATCTGCCTGCCTCAGCCTTCCAAAGTGCTGGGATTACAGGCATGAGCCACTGCCTCCAGCCAAGGCTGGGTCATTTATAAGGGAAAAAGTTTTAGTTGACTCACAGTTCAGCATCTGGGAAGGCCTCAAAAAACTTAATCATGGGGCCTGGCGCAGTGGCTGACGCCTGTAATTCCAGCAGTTTGGGAGGCCGAGGCGGGCGGATCACGAGGTCAGGAGATCGAGACCATCCTGGCTAATAAGGTGAAACCCCGTCTCTACTAAAAATACAAAAAATTAGCCGGATGTAGTGGCAGACGCCTGTAGTCCCAGCTACTCGGGAGGCTGAGACAGGAGAATGGCGTGAACCCGGGAGGCGGAGCTTGCAGTGAGCCGAGATCGCGCAACTGCACTACAGCCTGGGAGACAGAGCGGGACTCCGTCTCAAAAACAAAAACAAAACAAAACAAGCAAACAATAAAACAACTTACAATCATGGTAGAAGGGGAAGCAAACAGATCCCTCTTCACATGGCAGCAGCAAGTAGAAGTGTCAAGAAAAAGGTGAAAACCCCCTTATAAAACCGTCAGTTTTTTTTTTATATACTTTAAGTTCTAGGGTACATGTGCACAACGTGCAGGTTTGTTACATATGTATACATGTGCCATGTTGGTGTGCTGCACCCATTAAATCATCATTTACCCTAGGTATATCTCCTAATGCTATCCTTCCCCCCTCCCCCCACCCCACAAAAGGCCCCAGTGTGTGATGTTCTGCACCGTGTCCAAGTTTCTCGTCGTTCAATTCTCACCTATAAATGAGAACACGCGGTGTTTGGTTTTCTGTCCTTGAGATAGTTTGCTCAGAATGATGGTTTCCAGCTTCATCCATGTCTCTACAGAGGACATGAACTCATCCTTTTTTATGGCTGCATAGTATTCCATGATGTATATGAGTCACATTTTCTTAATCCAGTCTATCATTGATGGACATTTGGGTTGGTTCCAAGTCTTTGCTATTGTAAATAGTGCCACAGTAAACATACGTGTGCATATGTCTTTATAGCAGCATGATTTATAATCCTTTGGGTATATACCCATAATGGGATGGCTGGGTCAGATGGTATTTCTAGTTCTAGATGCTTGAGGAATCGCCACACTGTCTTCCACAATGGTTGAACTAGTTTACAGTCCCACCAACAGTGTAAAAGTGTTCCTATTTCTCCACATCCTCTCCAACACCTGTTGTTTCCTGACTTTTTAATGATTGCCATTCTAACTGGTGTGAGATGGTATCTCATTGAGGTTTTGATTTGTATTTCTCTGATGGCGAGTGATGATGAGCATTTTTTCATGTGTCGGCTGCAGAAATGTCTTCTTTTGAGAAGTATCTGTTCATATCATCTGCCCACTTTTTGATGGGGTTGTTTGATTTTTTTTTTGTACATTTGTTTAAGTTCTTTGTAGATTCTGGATATTAGCCCTTTGTCAGATGGGTAGATTGTAAAAATTTTCTCCCATTCTGTAGGTTGCCTGTTCACTCTGATGGTAGTTTCTTTTACTCTGCAGAAGCTCTTTAGTTTAATTAGATCCCATTTGTCTATTTTGGCTTTTGTTGCTATTGCTTTTGCTGTTTTAGTCTTGAAGTCCTTGCCTATGCCTATGGCCTCAATGGTATTGCCTAGGTTTTCTTCTAAGGTTTTTATGGTTTTAGGTCTAACGTTTAAGTCTTTAAACCATCTTGAGTTAGCTTTTGTATAAGGGGTAAGGAAGGGGTCAAGTTTCAGTTTTCTACATATGGCTAGCCAGTTTTCCCAGCACTATTTATTAAATAGGGAATCCTTTCCCCATTTCTTGTTTCTCTCAGGTTTGTCAAAGATCAGATGGTTATAGATGTGTGGTATTATTTCCGAGGGCTCTATTCTGTTCCATTGGTCTATATCTCTGTTTTGGTACCAGTACCATGCTGTTTTGGTTACTGTAGCCTTGTAGTATAGTTTGAAGTCAGGTAGCGTGATGCCTCCAGCTTTGTTCTTTTTGGGTAGGATTGTCTTGCCAATGCGAGTAAAACCATCAGATCTTATGAGAACTCACTCACTATCACGAGAACAGCATGAAGGTAACCATCCCCAGGATTCAATTACCTCCCACCAGCTCCCTCACACTACACATAGGGATTATGGGAACTACAATCCAAGATGAGATTTGGGTGGGGACACAGTCAAACCATATCAGAAGGCAATTACAAAAGACCATATATTATATGATTCCACTTACATGAAATGTCCCAAATAGGCAAATCTATGGAGACAGAAAGTAGATTAGTGGTTTCCTGGGAAGGTTGAGGGAAAATGAAGAGTATCTGTTAAAAGACACAAGGTTTTATTTTGTAATTGTAAAAAATGTGCTAAAATTGTGGTGATGGTTGCACATTCTCTGAATATATTGAAAATTATTGAATTGTATACCTCAAAGGGATGAGTGTATGCTATGTGCATTATAGCTAGTAAAGCTGTTTTAAAGATGTACCTGTATTGTTTGTTCCCACAACCACTGGCAGAATTTTCAGGAATATTGCTTCAGGTTCTTTATGAACACAATAGAATCATATACTTATCAACACCTTTTTTCTTTTTGGAAAATTGGATACTCTTTTGGCAGCTTTTTTCCTCTGTTGTTTTATGCATTTATAGACTAACATAGTTATCCTTTTTTTCAATAAGTCTATCACTGATATTTTTATTTTTTTCTGCTTTTACCTTTTCTTAAAATATCATCTTGTAAACTCTATTTTTTGTGATCATAGTTTTACTTCTATCTTTAAAAAATTAGAAAAATCTTTTGAAAGAATTTGCACATAGTTTTAAAATGAGATAGCATAAAAGGGCTTATAATGAAAACAAATTCTGGTGCTCTGTCCTCCCTCCTGTTCCTGCTACCCAATTTTAACTGTTTCTGTTTGTTACTCTGATCATATTTCCCATATTATTAAAAAGCTCATGCATGCATGTTCCAAGTCGATTTCCAACTATGATAGATGAATAAATAGCCAACTTACATTTGGTCATTCATAGGATTCTTGCGTAAACATAATTTTTCCTCAGAAATTTGAGGACATTGCTTTATTATCTTTTACAATTTTATTTTGTATTTCTGTTAAAAGATATGATACTTGTTCCTTTTTTCTCTCTCTTTCCTTCTCTTTTTCTGAAAAAAATTAATAATTATTTTTATGCCAGTGTTTTGAAATTTCACAGTGATATGCCTTGTATGTACAGTTTTTAAAATCCATTGTGTTAGGCCTTTGGTAAGTGGATTAGTCCATTCTGATGCTGCTAGTAAAGACATACCCAAGACTGGATAATTTATAAAGGAAAGAGGTTTAATGGACTCACAGTTCCACATGGCTGGGGAGGCCTCACAATCATGGCGGAAGGCAAAGGAGAAGCAAAGGCATATCATACATGGTAGCAGGCAAGAGAATGTGTGCAGGGAACTCCCATTGTTAAAACCATCAGATCTCGTGAGACTTACTCGTTACCAGGAGAACAGTATGGGGGAAACCACCCCAATGATTCTATTGTCTCCACCTGGCCCTGCCCTTGACACATGCGGATTATTACAATTCCTGTGAGATTTGGGTAGGGACACAGCCAAACCATATCAGTAAGCATTTCAGTCTAATGAATACTGTTTCTCTTCAACTCTGGAAATTGTGTGAATACTTTAATGATTTTCTTCCCTCTGTTTGTATGATCATTTGGGGATTCCAGCTAGTTGAGTGGAAGGTCACCTAGAGTGATTTTCTGTTCTTCTCAATCAGAATTCCTCATGTAAACCACAGAATCAGAAAGTGGTTTGAGTAACTATTTTCTCACATCTTCCAAGGCTCATCTTAACAAGTACTATTCTAGATACATGAGAGAAGTTAACAGATAACATACAGTGATTGTCTAGGACAAGGGTCAGTGAACTTTTTCTTAAAGGGCCAGATAGTAAAATATTTTGGGTGTTGTAGGTTGGGAGGCAAAATCAAGGTTATGGTATAGGTATTTATATATCTATCTGAAATGTAACCATTTAAAAATATAAAAAATGTTCTTATCTTGTGAGCCATTAAATTAAAAAGTAGATTGCTGGCTGGATTTAGCACACAAGCCATAATTTGCCCAACCTCTTTTTTAGGGCGTTAGGGGTTAATTCTTTCACTGAATCTGTTCAAAAAATCCTCTCTTTTATTTTCACTCATTTCCCTTCAACTTAGCTTTTTATTTTACCTTTGGGGAGATTTCCACAAATTTTTCTTAAAGCACTTCTATTTTAATTCAATAGTCATTTTTCATTCCAGCACCTCTTTTTTGTTTTCCAGTTCCCTTTTTTAGTATCTTGTTTTTGTTTTACGGATGCAAGACATTCCTAAATGTTTCTAAGGATACTCCTAAATAGTTTTTAAAATCCTTTTCTTTTGTTTCCTAAATTATCTCTTTTTCCTTTGAGGACAGTTTTTCTGTTTTGTGTTTTTTGTTTTTTTTTTTTTTTTTTGAGACAGAGTCTAGCTCTGTCACCCAGACTGGAGTGCAGTGGCCGGATCTCAGCTCACTGCAAGCTCTGCCTCCCAGGTTCACGCCATTCTCCTGCCTCAGCCTCCCGAGTAGCTGGGACTACAGGCGCCCGCCACCTCGCCCGGCTAGTTTTTTGTATTTTTTAGTAGAGATGGGGTTTCACCATGATAGCCAGGATGGTCTCGATCTCCTGACCTCGTGATCCACCCATCTCGGCCTCCCAAAGTGCTGGGATTACAGGCTTGAGCCACCGTACGTTCGTGATCTCTGGTAATCTAGTCATACTTAACAGTGATAAAATAGAAAAATCATCTATTGTTTCTCTAGGTAAAATGCATAAACATTTAACTATTACATGTTACATTTTTAGTTACCATTTATATTGTATATATTAAAACTGATACTTACAGGAACAGAAAACCAACCACTACATGTTTTCACTTATAAATGGAAGTTAAACATGAGTATGCATGGATACAAAGAAGGGAACAATAGTCACCGGGGCCTGCTTGAGGGTAGAGGACAGGAGGAGGGTGAGGATAGAAAAGCTACCTGTTGGGCACTATGCTTATTACCTGGGTGATGAAATAATATGTACAACAAACCCCCACGACACACAGGTTATCTTTAGAACCAACTTGTACATGTACTCCCAAAACTAAAATAGATTTTTTTAAAAAAGGAAAAAAATCTGATGCTTATATTTTCATTAAATCTCCTCCTGAAAACAGACATAAAGAGAAGATCTCTAATAAGAGGGTATGTGTGCACGCGTGCTCATGCGTGTGTGTACATGTACCATCCAGAGGCAAAGGTGGTATTTGAGACATTCTGTCATTAGGGTAGTTGCCCCTTTTGCTTTGACACTCTGTTCTTTTGGTGGTTTTCAGCTTCCTCTGCCATCCATCATCACTTCCATCCCCGCTTCATCCGTCTGCTAGGTGACTGTTGAAATTGCTCGGCTGCTGATGGCCCTCTCATCTTCTTTGCTGTAATGGTTTTATGTCTTTTACAAACTATTGCCTACGATTTAAATAGAATCTCCCAAGAGAGAAGATAAGTGTTTATGTTCAGGTTGCTAATTTTTAATTAGTATTCTCACTACACATTTTAAACTATATTTTTACATTTATTATGTGCTTCTGAAATACAAAAAGCAACATGAATGAGTCATTTGTGGTGTTTATAATTTGGTAGGGAGATATCACACATATGCCCAATTAACTTTAATAAAAAGAAAAAATGCAGTAAGTCTGATCAACTACTTTGAAAACAGGAGTAGTAGTGAATGGGGAGGTCAGGCTCTAGGGAGAGGTTGGCATTTGAGCTGGGCTTGAATGATGAGCACAACGTAGATGTGTAGAGTGGAGAAGGTGTTGCAAGTGGATAGACCTTAACGTGCACAGAAGTACAAATCAGAAAATGCAAGAAGCAGTTAGTAGTAAGTTTCCAGTGCGATTACAGTATGGGGTAGATATATATTTGGTTGAGCAGGGGGACATTTATAGGACACAAGGCCAGAAAGGCAAACTGGACTCAGATCATGGAGGATCATTCCATACTCAGGCGTATGGATTTTGTTATTTAGACCACTGGGGACAACTTTTAAGTAGGGTGTAAAGATGGCCTAAATGTCTTCTAGGTAAGTCACTCCAATTACAGTAAGAAAGATAGATTAAAAAGATAAGATAGGCCAGGCCTGTTGGCTCATGCCTGTAATCCCAGCACTTTGGGAGGCCGAGGTGGGTGGATCACCTGAGGTCAGGGGTTCGAGACCAGCCTGGCCAACATGGTGAAACCCTGTCTCTACTAAAAAAAAAAATTACAAAATATTAGCCAGGACTGGTGGCACGCCCCTGTATTCCCAGCTACTTGGGAGGTCAAGGCAGGAGAATCGCTTGAACCCAGGAGACGGCGGTTGCAGTGAGCTGAGATTGCACTATTGTACTCCAGCCAGGGCAACAGAGTGAGGGGGGGAAAAAAAAGATAGTTGAGGTAGTGAATCCTGTTACGAGCTGTTAATTACAGCCTGAACCAGGACAGCAGGTTAGTTTCTTAGCAATATTCATTAAACATCGGCAGTGTCTGCTAGGTATTTTGATAGACATTGATACTTTGGAGGTTTTTTCCTCAAAATGGTTTCTATAGCCCTGTCTTCCTCCCTACTCCCACTGGGGCCATCCTGAGCAAAGCTCTACTGACTCCATGCATGAGTTACTAGGGCTCCAACTCCTGTAGACACCAGGGTCTCTCTCCAGCCCAATTCATTTTTTGCACCACTGACAAAATAATCTTCAGATGTGACCTAAATTATGTCATGTCTCCTTTTAAAACTGCTTTGGTCCCCCTACCAATCAAGTCTTAACTCTTCTTCTGGATGTCAGTGTCCCCACCCTGGCTCTACCCTAACTAACCAAACTTTTCTTGCCAGTCTCTAATACAGAAATATTCTTGTGAGGCCATGACGGGAGGATCACTTGAGGCCAGGAGTTCAGGATCAGCCTAGGCAACACAGTGAGACCTTGCCTCTACAAAAAATATTTAAAAATTAGCCGAGCGTGGCAGTGCATGCCTGTAGACCCTCAGGAGGCTGAGGTGGGAGGATTGCTTGAGTGTGGTTACACTGAGCTGTGATTGCGCCACTGCACTGCAGCCTGGGTGACAGAGTGAGGCTCTATCTCAAAAAAAAAAAAAAAAAAAAATTGTCAGTCTCATTTCTTTAGAGCATGCTCATTCTACCCCCGTGCCTTCTTTTCTCATGTGACTTTGCCGTGCATGTTCTCTATACCTTCTCATTTAAATTCTTCCCATCTTTCAAGTCTCAGCTCAGTTGCATCTCCTCAAAAGTTCTTCTACATCTTCTTTGAAAAATGATTGTCTTACACTATTTTTTCTTTTGTTTTCATTTTTTGAGATGTAGTCTCACTCTGATGCCCAGGCTGGACAGTGCAGTGGCGCAATCTTGGCTCACTGCAACCTCTGTGCCCCAGGTTCAAGTGGTTCTCCTGCCTCAGCCTCCCAACTAGCTGGGATTACAGGTGCCTGCCACCACACCCAGCTAATTTTTGTGTTTTCAGTAGAGACAGAGTTTCGCCCTGTTGGCCAGGCTGGTTACAGACTCCTGAACTCAAGTGATCTGCCTGCCTTGGCCTCCTTAAGTGCTGGGATTACAGGCATGAGCCATCGTGCCCACCCTTTTTTTGTGGGGGAGGGAGGGACAGGTTTGCACTCTGTTTTCGCAGTGGTGCGATCTCGGCTCGCTGCAACCTCCGCCTCCCAGGTTCAAACGATTCTCCTGCCTCAGCCTCCCTAGTAGCTGGGACTATAGGCACGTGCCATAACATCCAGCTAATTTTTGTTATTTTTGTAGAGATGGTCTCCCTATGATACCCAGGCTGGTCTCCAACTCATGGGCTCAAGTGATCCTCCCACCTCAGCCCGGGAGTGCTGGGATTACAGGTGTGAACCAGTACATCTAGCCGTCTGAACACTATTTTTCCATCCCCATGATGTCTAGCCTTATGTTTGGCATGTCTATCCTCAGTTACTCCATGGTCACAATATGGCTGCAGGAGTGCCAGCTATCCTAACCACATTTCAGACAGGAAAGATAAATGCAAGGGGCAAAAGGGACAGCTCTCCCAGCTGAGTCAGCCACCTCTGAAAAGCTCTCCTGAGGAGTGACTGGCACTAGGTTGGCTTCATTGGTTGCCCCTAGGTACAAGGGATAAGTTTCTAGATAGGCATATTCAGGGTCTCCATGTTAAACAATTCCAGAGGGCACTATTCACAAAAAACAATATATAAAATAGAACAGATTATTCAATATCTTTATCTGGGTTTAATATATATACATATGTATCATATACATACACAGTATGTATATGTATTTTTACATACGCATATTATATATGATACAGTATACATATGTAAAAAGTTATCAAGCTGTATAGTTAAGATTAGTATACTTTTTTCTTCCTCATCCCAACACTAGTATACTTTATACTTCACTGAATATATGTTGTACTTCAGTTTTCAAAAATTAATGGTTTCCTCAAGAGGTGTCCAGTGTGGTCAGCCTGGGAATGTGGCTGTAGATAAAACTAGGATTATGTTCTCAGAAGGAAGAGCAGACACTGAGTTAGGTCTCCAGAAGTCTTTGTCACAAGTATAGGACTTTTTTCTATCAATACTTTTGACATGTACACCAATGTTTTAAGATATCACAGTGTACAATATAATATATGTATTGTAGGGGAAAAATCAACATAAATATGAATATGCTTTCTTCATTTTAAACTCTGGTACAAAAAAAGTATTAAAGATTGCCTTTCTGTTTGATGTCACATAGATTTTTATTTTTATATTGAAACATTCCTACAAGAACGAAAGCATTGGCTTTGAGAAATAAAATATTGCTTGTAATTTTTATTCATGTGCTACAAAATTTAAACCTCAAGTGAAAACTCAGTGTATACTTTTGACTGCTATGTACTTTATATAGCAAAAGCAACATGTGATTTTATTAAGTCAATAATAAAAGGATTTACAACACTAGTTTCTGAAAAATATCCACTTTGGGTCGCTCTACACTGATAAATAAAAAGCAAGAAAATAAAACTGATCATAAGATGTCAAAATCTAGTCTGTATTTTTAAGCGTTTGCAAACATTTAAGTAATCTTTTGAAATTTTCTTTTACTTCCTTTCGTTCTATTAGAAAAATCTGAAAAATAAACAACCAAATTCACTTTGTTATTATCGTGAAACTACTAGAAAATGAGTGACACATGACTAGTCTGCTCTTATTTCATGTAATTTAAAATACATTCCAAATAATAGGAATTAGCAAATGGCAACATATTTTTGTTTGTTTTGTTTTGTTTTTCTGGAGATGGAGTCTCTCTCTGTCGCCCAGGCTAGAGTGCAATGGCATAATCTTGGCTCACTGCCATCACCACCTCCCAGGTTGAAGCGATTCTCCTGCCTCAGCCTCCCAAGTAGCTGGGACTACAGGCACATGCCACCACACTTGCCTCATTTTTGTATTTTTAGTAGAGATGGGCTTTCACCATGTTGGCCAGGCTGGTCTCGAACTCCTGACCTCAGGTGATCCACCCACCTCGGCCTCCCAGAGTGCTGGGATTACAGGCAGGAACTACCGCACTCGATCAAATGGCAACATCTTTAAGCATTTATTTCTCAGTGTCTGTGGGTTGATGTTTACTTGTTTTTAAATAAAGATTGTGTTTTTCTTACTTAGGTTCATCCTCAGCAGCACCGGCTTCTTTTTGAAGTGTTTGACGAAAATCGATTGGTAAGTTATATTGTGCTTGTGTGAAATATGAAGTAAGGGTACGTTTCAGGAGAGCAGCCAGGGGGAGTGGGTAGGCAATCTGGGATTTGAGAGATGGGTTGTGGGTGGTTATGGAGACTCTGGGCAAAATGGTGAGGGAGATGGAACTTGTTTTCTTTCTCCTGGTGCTACTGTCTCCCTTTCCATTCTCCTCCCAAGCACCTCTTCTGATTGCTGACATATTATAAGGTCTTACGGAAGACCTCTTGTGACAGGAGAGGACAGAAAATCAACCTCTTTGTCCTGTCTTCTCTCTCACTCGTCCATGACCCCTGGTTCCAAGTCCATGGCACTGGGAACCTTCGCCCAGAGTATCCTTCAGTTGCACCTCCTCACTACAGTGGCCTTTCTTAGGGTTACCCGTATCCAATGGACATCCTATCCACTCTCTCATCCCCACTCTTCTACAGAGGAAATCTGTCCTTTTTACACTGATAAGGAATGAGCAAATAAAGTTTTCTCAAGGATGGCCAGCTCTTACAGAAGCAAAAAGCAAAGTTAAACCTGATGTTCTTTTTACAAAATGATTGTTCTGATTTCTGAATTCCGAAAGACTATCTTAAAGTCCTATTCTTTTCCTAATGTCGTCTCTGAGGATCCAATCTCAAACCCTCTTCTTAGCAGCTTACATTTATATTTTAAACCTGTAAGATTTGAACAGGTAAGTATACAAACAGTGTTATGTGTGCAAAGCTTATCAGTTACAAGCACCAGAAAAATTAAACAGTTTTGTTCATTTTTTAGCTAACAAAGAAACTAGCTTTTTTTTTAAAAAAAAAAAAAAGTCTGTTTTTAGTGTTAAACTACATTCATGTTTTTTGCCCTCAAGAAATGATAATTATACTAGCAACTAAAAATATTGCCAGTGAAATCTTTAATAAACATCATAGTAAGCAAAAGTACATTATTGCTGCCGAAGAAGACTATCACTGGCTGGCAATCTAATTTTTTTTTTTGAGTTGGAGTCTCGCTCTTTCGCCAGGCGGGAGCACAGTGACTCAGTCTCAGCTCACTGCAGCCTCCGCCTCCAGGGTTCATGCAATTCCCCTGCCTCAGCCTTCCTAGTAGCTGGGACCACAGGCGCATGCCACCACGCCTGGCTAATTTTTTTGTATTTTAGTAGAGATAGGGTTTCACCATGTTGGCCAGGAGGGTCCTGATCTCCTGACCTCGTGATCCACCTGCCTCTGCCTCCCAAAGTGCTGGGATTACAGGCGTGAGCCGCCACACCCAGCCTGGCAATCTAATTTTTAAGGCTGAGTGACAGATGTTGCTGATTTGATTATCGAATATGGTTAGTTACAGAGCTATTTGTTTTCTGTGTTTTTGCTTTTTTTAAAAGAATATAAAATGTTTTCCTTTTTTCTCCCCTCTATCTCTGTAGATCTGTTTTCCTTTATTTATTATTATTATTTTTTGACAGAGTCGCACTCTGTTGCCTAGGGTGGAGTGCAGTGGTGCAATCTCAGGTCACTGCAACCTCTGCTTCCCGGGTTCAAACGATTCTCCTGCCTCAACCTTCTAAGTAGCTGGGATTACAGGCACCCGCCTCCTTGCCCAGCTTATTTTTGTATTTTTAGTAGAGATGGGGTTTCACCATGTTGGCCAGGCTGGTCCCTTCTAGATGGAAACAAATTAAACTTCATATTGGTGGAGTTTTGTGTGTGTGTTGTTTTTAAATCATGAAATATACATACAAAAAAGCCCACATAATATAAATATTTTAAATAATAAGACAAATATGTATATACACACACACATTACTCAGCTTAAGAACTAGAACTTTACCAAAATCTTTGAAACCCTCCCTAGATCCCTCCTTAGTAGCATCTCCTTTTCGTCTTCCACTGGTAGCCATTGTCCTCAATTTTGTATTTACCATTCTTTGCTTTTTAAAATACTTTTATCACATATATACACATATATATCCCTAAAAAAGACATTGTTGTTGGCCAGGCATGGTTGCTCATGCCTGTAATCCCAGCACTTTGGGAGGCCGAGGCAGGTGGATCACCTGAGGTCAGGAGTTCAAGACCAGGCTGGCCAACATGGCGAAACTCTGTCTCTACTAAAAATACAAAAATTAGTCGGCCGTGATGGTGGGCACTTGTAGTCCCAGCTACTCGGGAGGCTGAGGTGGGAGACTTGCTCGAACCCAGGAGGCAGAGGTTGCACTGAGCCAAGATCACACCATTGCACTCCAGCCTAGGTGGCAAGAGCAAAACTTTATCTCCAAAAAACAAAAACCCACGTTGTTTATTTTGCATATTTTTTAATTTATAAAAATAGCATATTTCTGTAGGCATTCCTCTGATATGCATTTTTGCTTAACGTTGTATTTGTGAGATCTGTGATGACACCTTTCAATGAGGCATAAGTTTCTATACTCTGAAAATATCATAATGCTATAATTTATGTATTTAACCTCCTTAATATTAGTGTTATTAGTGTTATTTCCAGTATTTTGCTCTTACCAATTGATAAACATTTTTATGTCTCCGTATGTACGTGTCTGAGTGTATCTCTAAGAGATACGTTTTAGAGTTGAATTGCCAGATCATGGTATTACTGTTATTTTTCCTGTTGCCACTGATACCGACGTGAATTCTGCCTTGTCATTGGGTGTATTATTGCTGAACTATTTTATTTGCGTTATTTGCATGTTGTGTACAAGGAGGGACAGCTCACATCTGTGCTTTCCACACAGATGTGGTCTGGTCCGTTTTGCTAGTAACTTTAGTATTGGTGTGACTCTTTCTTAATGGCCAGAACGGCTGTTTGTCAAACACTGATCAGCAAATTAACATTCCTTGAGCGTTTACTGTGTATATAATACTATAAAGTGCGTCATGATAGGTTGGAAGAAAAAAGCATTGCCTTTGATATTAACAGTTGGATATTTATAGATGGATAAACATGACAAATAAAAATTTTAAAACTTTTAACTAAAGGAAAAAAACAAATAATACATTAATCAAGATACTGTAACGCCTGTAATCCCAGCACATTGGGAGGCTGAGGCAGGCGGATCAGGAGATGTTCCTGGGGTCAGGAGTTTGACACCAGCCTGGCCAACATGGTGAAACCCTGTCTCTATTAAAAATACAAAAATTAGCCGGGCGTGATGGTGTACACCTGTAGTCCCAGCTACTCTGGAGGCTGAGGCATGAGAATTGCTTGAGCCCAGGAGGTGGAGGTTGCAGTGAGCTGAGATCATGCCACTGCATTCCAACCAGGACAACAGAGTGAGACTCCATCTCGGGGGGGGGTGCGGGGGGAAAGTTGTTATAGATCCCCACACTAAGGACTAAGAAATTCTTTTATAATCCTGCATTTCTTTGGGGGTATTAGCTTGTAACCCTAAACAAATTTTTCAGTCCTTCTAAAAATACCTTCTCACATTTGAAAAATGAGGACAACAATAGCCCTGCCTATCTTATAAGCATGTTGTGAGGATAAAATGAAACAGTGACTATGAAAATACTTGGAAAATTCTTTATCATGATACAAATATAAAGTGTTATTTAACATTCATGAACTTACGCATTTGTAGCTGTCTGATATGGTATATTTTGTGTCAGCTAAGATATACCATTTAGTATATCTACTGTGTTAGATGCTCTTCTATGCATGGGAAATACAGCTTTTCTCGAGAAACTCGGTTTACTAGCAAAACAAAGAGCCATAGATAATTAGAACAGGGTGGTGTGTGTCATTCTAGTCCTCTGATTTGTTGCTAGTCTCAGCAGGTAAGGGAGGTATAGAGATGACTTGAGATGTTATAGAAACTATAGCCATTGGTGGAGTAACAGACCTGATTGTATAGCAACAAGTGACCTATGTTATTATAAATGTCATTCCGTCTTTATTCTGCTGAGGTACTCACAACTAAATTTAAAATGTACCATTTTCCTAGCAATTTCTCTTTGAAAATGGAGGGTGAAGAACACAAGTATAATATTAAGCAGAAACAACTTTACTCATCTGGAAAACGTTTGTAATATAAGTGATATTTGCTTTCAAGAAAGAGTAGGCTTATATCATTGTTTTCCAGCCAATTTTAAGACTTGAGGGTTTTAAAATATAGTCGTTTCATTATGGTGATGGTAGTGGTAGTGGTGGCAATAATGACAGAACACTTCAGAATTATGTGCCTTAAAACAATTCTACCCACCAATGCAAAAGTTAGCACTGTGTCACCAGTCTAAGACATACACCTGTACACATTCAGCCACCGGTTTTAGGAGCTGCCTATATTCTGGGTGGAGACCCTGTGCTTCTCACATTTAGCAGTTGTATTAGTGAAGCTTCTCCAGAGAAACAGAAACAATAGATTGTGTATACATTTTATGTATTATTTATTTCTCATGTATTTTATATATGAAATTATGTATAATATATGAATATATATATATTTCCACACTATATATGTATATAGTGAAGACTGCAGTCTGAAATCTGCGGGGCAGGCCAGGAAGCTGAGAACTTAGGCAGGGACTCTACATTGTAGTCTTGAGGCAGAATTGCTGCTTCTTACAAAACCTGTGTTTGCTCTCAAAGCCCTCGACTGATTGGATAAGACCCCCACGCATTGTGGAGGGTAATGTGCTGTACTCAAAATCTACTGATGTAAATGCTAATCATGTCTAAATGTCTTCATAGCAATGTCTATACTGGTATTTGACCAAACTACTGGGTACCATAACCTATCGAAGTTGATACATACAATTAACCACCGCAGCTGACTTTGGCCTTCAAAGTTCAGCCAATGATTAAGATGACCCAGAGCCTATCCATACCATGTAGATAATTACATTATTTTCTGTGTAGATGATCAGTAAGCAACAGCTCAGAATGTGGGGTTCTTAGCTTCAATCTGTTTCACTCCATAATATGCAATTCTTTGTAGGACGTGCATGGATTCTTTCCAGATGAGGGCTGCCATGTCCCTCCAGTTCTTCTACCCTTAAGGTTAGGGTTAACACTCCTGTCTGGTATTTGCTGGACTGAGGAACTACATTTTATAGCAAGTTCCCCGATTTCCCATGCAACCGCTGTAATAGCAGTATAGATCCTATGTTCAGACCTCAGCCAGCAGTGCAAACTGTTCAGCCTCCCTAGAATTTAAACTCAGACTAGAGTGCTAGGAAGTGCCTGTGATTCTCTTACCTTACTTTCCTTGGCTGAGACCCTCTCTGTAAATTTTTCAAACGTCATTCCTTCTTGTCCACCTGCAGCGCTTTTTGATATTTCTTTAAAAGTGGCAGCTAGATCAACTTCAACAACAACAATAACAAAAATCCTGAAAGAAAGCATCAGGCATTCAGAGTGCCTGTGGTGACACCATCCATCTATCCATCCAGGCTTCTCTCTGGTGTCTCTTGGTACTTACTTTGTGCCCAGGACAAGCTCAGGAGCCCCAGAAGAACTGTGTAGTTATGGTCCATGCCCTCCGGAAAGTTAAAATCTAGTTAGGGGACATGGAACTAATGCTTATAGTGAAGCTTATCAAAGAGAAGACATTTATCTGGCCAAATACTTGGAGCTCATTATTTTATATGTTAATAATCAGAGGAGCTTTTCTTATTTCTAGTACGTTGTAGGCCACAGGCATGAACAATTAGATCTCATTGATTAGCCTATTAGAAGGAATTCATTCTTTGAATTATTAGACCCCACACTTAATCCCAGAAAGAAAGCTGAAGTCATTTGAAGGCAGAGTAAAACAGGACTCCTCCTTATTTAAAAGAAAAAGATGTTAAGGGAATATTGACTGAAGTCTGTAAAATCTTGAAGGAGATAGGTTATACAAAACCAAAATAACATCATAATTGTATTACTAAATTTCCAATTATTGTACACATTTGAAAACACAATGCTGTTTCATTCTAGTCAAATATAATTCAATAAATTCCCATAATTCTATTTTGTTGTGTCTTAATTGATTAAATATCTGTTTAGAAAATTCTGATCGAAAACAGATCTATCGTAAGCAGTTTTTTTAAAACAAAGTATATGTTTTACATATTTGCTTTTACTTAGGGAAAAAAAACTTACTTAGAAAAATACAACTTGGGTGTAGTACCATGTGGTATAAACAACGGAACTATTTTACCTTTTACTTTCCTATGAATGAGCCAGTATATATTTATTACTGGAGTTCCAGCTATAAAATTTAGGTAAGGGGTTTAAATATACCCTAGAGTATTATTTAAAAATAAATTTGCTTCTTTCAAATAGAATACCAACCTTGGTCTATGGCATTTGGGAGAGAAATTAAAATATTAAATTTTTATTACCCAGTAAACTGAAAATAAAGGTTAAATAAATACAAAGCAGAAAAAATATATACAAAATCACAACCTCTAAAAGGACAAACAGTCCACTGTTCTCTACTGTGGAAGCTTTATCAGCACTGCTGAGTAATTACACCTCTAGGGCAGGGCTAGCTCTCAAAAATGTAAACAAGTATGTACTTTGTTTATATAAAGAAATGTACAGCTTGGTTTGTATTTCTTTATAGATATCAAACAGCTAAATGGATTGTTTCAAAGCACCAGCAGGGGCCAGCAAAGAGCTCTTAGAGTTTTTCAGAACAGAATTGGCATTGAGATATGTTTATTTGATGTGTTAAATCCTTTTTAGACTTCTTTACTTACCACAACACTCTCTTAAGTGAATGAATTGCAGAGACAGTGGAATAAAATATCCTATGTGTTCAAACTATCTTGGGGTATAGTTTTTTTTTTTTCTAATCTGCATATATTTTTATTGGAATGTTTGCTTAGGCTATTTCTTGGCAGAGTTTTAATAGTCAAAATATAAATGGCATCATTTAAAGACTGTTCTACTTGGCTGGAAAAGGCCTTAAAATTACAGGAGAAAATGCTTAGTGACAGCTTCTCTTAAACTTTTTTTCTCGAACCTATGCTTCAGTTTTGCAATGGTATTACTAGGTTAATTTTGTAGTTCTGTCCTTAAGCTTTCACTTTTTATGTAATTAGCACTTTAGAAGCTAAAATATGTATCTGTTTGATGTAGTGCTAAAGTTTAAATTCATCCTAAAGTTTTGGTATTTCCAAATTTACAGAACTGTTTGAATTCACAAATTAAAAAAAAAATGAACAGTCCCTCTATTAACTAACTTGACTAGATTCCTAGTATGACTACTATTTGGAAATTCAATCTTTGATTTGATACTTAATTACATGGGGTTTCGTTCCTACCAACTTCCTGTAATTCTATACCTATGGGTAAAAATATTAGTGGTCAAAGTTGGCTGGAGAAAGTATAGGCACTGCGATTCACATAGTTAAATGTTCATTTAGTAGAGCTGGGGTGAAAAAATACTGTTTCAACATGAAATGTTAGAAGATTGTTGTTCTTGTGTTACTCATTCATGCAAATTGGAGAAGGTATAATTGAAACAAGGTTGGCTGTGTTTGAGTCAGTGTGCTGCAGCTGAGCTCAGCTTAAAGGTCGCTGGAAATCAAGTGCTTTGTAAGTGAAGGCATTTTGTCTACAAGCGATTCAAGACATTTTGGAAACGTCAGTCTCTGGAATGGGTCGTCTTTTTCTTTCTATGATATCTGGTATCTAATGTTTTACTTAGGATAAAGACTACTACTTAATAGCTCTTTTAGGCACCACAAATGATTTTTTCTTTTGATGCAGTGCAGCTGCTTCTAGCCTGTCTACGGACAGAGATCTTTGTTATGACTTTCAGCCCTTAACATGTTTGGAAATGAGAACAAATGGCACAAAGCTTACGATTGCACTTTGCAGCCAGAAGAAGCAATACTTACCCTTTGTCAGAAACCTCCGGAGATGACTTGGATAGCCATGTTCACATGTGCTTCAAGAGACCAACACGGATTTCAGCGTCTAACGTTGTTCAAATGAAGCTGACTCCCAGACAGACTGCACTAGCTCCGTTAATAAAGGAAAACGTTCAGTCTCAAGAAAGATCGTCTGTTCCCTCATCTGAAAATGTTAATAAAAAGAGCAGCTGTCTACAGATTTCACTACAGCCAACAAGGTACAGTGGATATCTTCAGTCTAGCAATGTCTTAGCTGATAGTGATGATGCTTCATTTACTTGTATCTTGAAGGATGGTATTTACAGCTGTGCTGTGGTGGATAGTGAATTGAATGCAGTGAATGATGGTAACCTTGTAAGCAGTCCAGCCATTTGTAGTGGTAGCCTTAGTAACTTTTCAACCAGTGATAATGGATCTTACAGCAGCAACGGTAGTGATTTCGGGTCATGTGCAAGTATCACAAGTGGAGGTTCATACACTAACAGTGTCATCAGTGACAGTAGTAGTTATACGTTGCCACCAAGTGATGATACTTTTTTGGGTGGAAACTTACCTTCTGACAGCACCTCCAGTGGAATTGTGCCAAACAGGAATACTACTCCATGTGAAATTTTTTCGAGAAGTACAAGTACAGATCCTTTTGTCCAGGATGACTTGGAACATGGATTAGAGATTATGAAATTGCCAGTGAGCAGGAACACAAAAATTCCACTAAAACGTTGCTCCTCCTTAGTCATTTTTCCTAGGAGTCCTTCAAATACCCCACCGACTTCTCCAACAAGTCCATGTACTCTTCTGAGCAAAGGATCCTATCAAACTTCACACCAGTTTATTATTTCTCCTAGTGAAATTGCACATAATGAGGATGGCACTGGTGCTAAAGGATTTCTTTCAACAGCTGTCAATGGACTTCGGTTATCTAAAACAATGTGTACCCCCGGAGAAGTAAGAGACATACGTCCGCTTCACAGGAAGGGCTCGTTACAGAAGAAAATTGTTCTTTCGAATAATACTCCCAAACAGACTGTCTGTGAAAAGTCATCTGAAGGATATTCTTGTGTTTCAGTGCATTTCACCCAACAAAAAACAACTACATTAGATTGTGAAACAACAAATGGTGATTGTAAACCAGAAATGTCAGAAATTAAGCTTAATTCTGATTCAGAGTATATTAAGCTCACGCATGGGACATCTGCATGTTTGCCATCCTCCCAAAACGTAGATTATCAAATAAATATCAATGGAGAATTGGAAAGACCAAATTCACAGATGAACAAAAACCATAGTATTTTACAAAGAAGTATTTCATTGGGAGGAGCTTATCCAAATATTTCCTGTCTATCCAGCCTTAAGCACAATTGTTCTAAAGGGGGACCATCTCAGTTACTCATAAAGTTTGCATCTGGAAATGAAGGTAAAGTGGATAATTTATCAAGAGACAGCAACAGAGATTGCACAAATGAACTGTCTAATTCTTGCAAGGTAAGTTTCCTTTGATCTTGGTAAATATTAATTTATACGAGAATAACTTAATGAAATATTTGGAGAAAATTTGTTATTATAACCTAGCAGTTTTATATATTTTCCTGGTCCTTAGCTAGCAGTACTTTGTAGTCATAAATTTTATATTTGTAAATCTGAAGAACACTATGTATAGTTTTTTACTGTATTTGTTATTTTACCAATGTACAAAATGTGTATTTTTAAAAATCTTCCTAAGTGATTTAAGCTGTAAAACTTTTCTACAACATAAAAACAAACTTTGAATAACAGTCTATTTCATAAGATTTTATCTTGGTATCTTTTTCCTTTAAATGGTATAGTATTCTATTTTGTAGCTCAGTATTTTATTCCTATTTTCAAAACCATCATTTTGCTTTCTCCCCTTCTTAATCATTATGAAATAGAGTAAAATTTAGAATGCTTATTTAAAATATTAAATACCCATATCAAAGTGTGAAGATCTTGTTATAAATTATCATAGAGGAACTATACCTCTAAAATACATGTATTGATAAGATCATTCATAAAAACTATTATACTGCATGTTTAAAGCAGAGGAAAAATAAATGGCATTTGCCTTTGTATATACCCTTAACTGTGGAATTTTGTTTCCACCCTATTTTTCTTGAGCCAGAGTTAATACTGCCTTCTAAAATGTAACTCACTCACTCAACAATATTGAATTCTAAGTTTTAATATTTTTGAATTTGGTTTAAATTGCTAGGCATTTCCCACAATTTTCTATTTACCTTTTCATTTTTGACAATTCAACTTTATTATATTAGTAATTTAACTCTTTTGAATCTTAGCCAAAAGTTCTTTATGTAATTTGGCCTTTCCAAAGTAGTTAAAATGGTTTGAACTGAAATAGAATTTTAAAATTTCTGTATTTGGAATGCTTTGCCAGATTCCAAGAAATTAAAAAAAATTTCTAACTAAAGCAATTTTACATGACAGTACATAATAGTTTGGGGGGATAAAAACCTTATCTGTTTATCTGTGTTTTTGTAACATCCAATATGTTTATTAAAGATTTTAAAAAAAAATCTTCTGGATAAGTAGCTTTAAGTGAATAAAATAGTAATTGCTAGTTTATTTTCTCTCTTCTGAAATCTGGTAAATATAACAATTGTTACCAATGCCCAGATGTTAATATAAGCCACTACTTTACTGAGGATAAAAAAAGATCAGATTTCAAATTCTGATCTATATTTTACAATTTTTAATTCCATTTAGGAAACTTTTCGAAAACCAGCTTTTAGGAGATTATAATCCAATCATCTATTTTTCTTCCTAAAAGGAAGAAATGAAATGGCACTGAGAAGAAACATTAATACTATGCTAATTGAATTAATGTTACTTATAAATTTCTTTTACACGTAATGAAATAATTAACCTGAAAGGAGTAATTCATGTATAAATATTTGTAGAAACACCTTAAAATAGTTTATTTTATGGTAATAATTAGAGTTTGTTGTGGATGCTTTTGAGAAGAGTATTTTAAATGTGTTTTTTAATGAAATGTGGATCAAATGCCTTTTGCATTGTTAAAAATATCCATTGTTACTGGTTTTATTTATGCTTAGGTAAGCTAACTTAAATATTTTTTGTAACAATCAAATGTACAACTTTGTGCAGATTCTATCTTTTTGTAGATTATTGGATTATAAAGTAGTTCAGAAGTGTGCAGTTTGCTGGAGATTTAAATTGTCCCCCTTTTAATGTTTATTAGACTTCTCTTTATAAAAAGCATTGTAAACCATACAGTGACAGTTAAATTTAATTTATACTATATCTAAATAGATCTAATTGATAAATCAAGGCTTGTTTTATGAAGAAGATTCTAGTGTTGCTTTTTCTAAATATAGCAGTGGCAACAAT
The DNA here is from genome assembly GCF_047675955.1 of Chlorocebus sabaeus. NCBI lineage: Eukaryota > Metazoa > Chordata > Mammalia > Primates > Cercopithecidae > Chlorocebus > Chlorocebus sabaeus. The sequence continues at coordinate 31,504,483 of NC_132929.1, read as the reverse complement.
GATGGGTTTTAGAAATAATCCTGTGTTTATCAATAATTATATATTAATCTAATTATAGTGGTATATTGTAACTCATTTATAAATAAACAGCTCCCAAAATATTTCCCATGACTCCAGTTAGTCTGGGTTAGTATTCTGATATGCTGAGTCTGGATTCACATTTAACAAGTTGATATTAGAGTAGCATTTGGTAATGTCAGCTATCTGTACTGAGCAGTCGTGAAATTAAATCACTGCTTTGGTCAGAGACCCTGGTTTCTAAAGCACTGAGAGTCTACACATTCTTTTCTTATATGTTTAGCTACCAGTCTCTAGCAGTATAAGATTGAGTTTCTAGCTTTCTATAATCAACAGCTCATTAATGACTGAGTTTTTAAATCTAGTGAGAACTTTTACCTGTATCTGGGACACTTGTCTGTGTTCTGTGTTTACAACTTAGAGTGAAGATGAAACTTTGTAGTCTGTCTGCATAATGTTTATTTCAGGCATAGCAAACAACATAACAGTGACTGGCATATGTTTATTATGTATGCCTTTTGAAATACAATATTACTTTTGTAAAGGCTATATAATGACTTTTGATCTGAAAATAAATATTTGATATTTTAACAGTATGTGTAATGTTTTGGCAGTTCAATCAAGAAGCAGGTTAAGGAACTAAGGTACTACGTATACAGTTATAAAAATGATTGCTATTCAGATTTCTAAATCTGTATAGTAGTTAGTTTTCTCTACTGTTATTTTATTGCCCCCATCTGTTATTTTCTGAATCTCCTATGTTATGTTGTTAGGATGCTCAGAGATTTCAGTACCCAGTTATTGAATGTGCATTAGCATTTTGCCCAAGCTTGAATGTCTTCTGTTCTTTGCTTATATTCATATTTTTATTAGAATTATTTTTTACATTTTTTTCTTTTTGTTATAAAAGTTTTTGTTCATTATCTGTAACTTAATCCTAAATAGGTAAATTGCTACTATTCTAGTATAGTAGAACTGTAATAAACTTATGTCTCAATTATTTCAAAGCCTTTAACACTGATCTCAAGATTATACATTTCAATATTTTCTTATTTAATTGTTCTTCCTAAAATAGATGTTTTAAATATATACTTACTTCAATGTTCCATTATTTTCCAGTCCCCATTTTACTAAATTTAGCAGAATATTTAGAGAGATTTGGTTAAATTTATTTTGAGCAGCACTTATAAAAACCAATGTAATTTATAAATATTCTAAAATGTGATGCCATAATGTTAATGACTAGTTTTAGAAAGTTGGTGAAAAATGTATATTTGTACATGTATATTTCTTAGAACTGAGGAATCGTTAATTTCAGACAGGTTCAGAGTGCTGAGTTGTTTGCTTGAAAATATTTTGTTTTCTCTGTAGATGTGTCTTGTTTAATTCATCCAGTACATATTTGAGTGTCAGGCCCTGTCCCAAGCACTGAGAATAAAAGATGAGTAAAATACAGTCTCTATTTAGGGGATCTCCCATTCTAGTAATAGGGACATGCTGGTAAACATAAAAACTTTCAGTCTAATATGTGATGTGCTAAATAGAGGTGTGTATGAAAAAGTAGAAAGATGTGACATTTTTCATCTGGAGAGAGGACCTGGTTGGTAGAGGAAGGTTTCCCAGAGGAGGTGACATTTGAACCGAGTCTTGATAGGTAAACTAGAGTTCATCAGACAGAGAAATCAAAGAGATTCTAGGGCAGGGATTCCCCATCTCAGCATTATTATATTAGGCTGGACACTTTTGTAGTGGGGGCTGTCCTGTGCACTGTAGGATATTTAACAGCATCCCTGGCCTCCACCCACTAAATGCTAGTAACACCCCTTTCTCCTAGTGTGACAATCAAAAAGTGTCCCCAGACATTGCCAGATGTCCCCTAGGGGCAAAATTGTGCCCTGTTGAGAATCACTGCTGTAGGTGTCAGCAGCAGCATATGCAAGACTAGAGATGTGAAAGAATCTCACACTGTAAATAGTCCGGTGGGGCTCAAGCATAGGGTAGCCTGGGGATGTGGGAGGAGGTGATCTGCCGGAAGTGGGTCGTAGTCGATTAGGCCTGGTGCTTCATGCTGAAGACAAAGAAGGTGGTCTTCTGCTGAGAGTCAGTAGTTGGGCAATGGAAGTCTTTATTTGAGAGTGTGAAGTGCTCTCTTTAAGGTTTTTAGAAGATAATTTTTCATGGTTTCATGGATTATAAATGAATTTAAGTTTTCCTAACTTGGATGACTGGGTTAACAGTGATGTTATGAACTAAGATGAAGAACTCAGGAGAGGGGCCAGATTGGGAGGGTGAAGAAGAAATCACAAATTAAGTTTATGTGCTTCCGAGGCTGCCCTGGTGGTGCTGCTTTCAAGTAGGGCAGTTGGAGATACAGGACCAAGGCTCAGGAGAGAGGTGAGAGTTGGAAATGTAGATTGGGAGTCAGGAGTACAGTCAAAGTCTCAGGTAAGGATGAACATGTTAGGGAAGGTATACATGAGATGGGAAGGGAAGATAAATTATAATTCTGGGGACTACAAAGTTTGGTGAGGTGGTAGAAGAGGGCATAAAGAGGAGACTAAGAACCACACAGAGGCCAAGAGAACATGGAGGCACGGAGAGCATGGAGGCATGGAGAGCATGGAGGCGTGGAGAGCATGGAGGTGTGGAGGCATGGAAGCATGAGTGAAAGATGAGGGAAGGAGGACAGCAGACAGTACCACAGAGAACAGAAGTATCCACTGGATGTGGCAGTTAGAAGGTCTGTTAGCAAGAGTAGGCTCAGGAGAATGCAGGGTTAAAAGCCAGATTGAAGAAAGAATGAAACAGATAAGGAAGCAGAAACAGCCAGTGTAGGTTGCTTGCTCGGTGTCATAAAATTAGCATGAGATAGCATAGGCAAGGTATATATTTAGTGATTGTTATACAGAAGGCATATGTGAAGTAGATATAAGATATATAAGACAAACTCCCTCTCTACAGGGAGAGTACAGTCTCTTTTTCCTGGAGAAAAACATAAATGTTACAGTCTTCTGTTCTTTCACCTTGGAACTATAGAAAAAGCAAGTATGATCAGTGAAAACTGAAATGGAGATTCAGCAATATCAAATGAACGAAACAGAAAATTACAAGTTAAAACTTGAAATCGTTTATGAATATTCATAACTCATTTTGGACAGCATTAGTCTAACTTTCTCAGTCCCCTGTCTACCACCAAAAATAAGACAAAACAAAATAGAGTTTCCATGTAGAAAACAAGTCAAGGTTTTAAGGCCTATTCCCAGAAACTACTTGGAGAATAAGCAATTCTGTCTATTTTGCTGGCTTCTTCCACACTATGGAGCCTACCATGTGCTAGCTGTTGTGAGGCCTCACCCATTTGTATCCACTCTCCCTTTATATCACAGGTGACAGGGAAATAAGACAGACCAGGAGAAGCCAGGACAAGAGCCTTTGTAGGCTGAAGGGGCTTGGCAGAGTCTCTGGGTGAGACCAGGCGATGTGTTGAGGTCAGGAAGGTGGTTAGCAGAAGGAGCAAATGAGTGCTGAGAAAGGGAACCAATTGTCTTGTCAGCATATCCTGGAAATAATCCAAAGTATTGCTCACACGTCTGGTTCAGTATCCTTTGTTCCTTGTGTAAAACTGGAAGACTGTGGTCAGATGAAGACAGATACTTAGAGATATAATAATTTCAAAACAAGGGGTGAGCAGATCTGTCCCAGTTCAATGAGATGTTTTGGGAAGGACTCAACATGGGAACAATTGTTGAAAAGCAATTCCACACTAAGATTGAAGCGAACTGTTGGGATAGAACAAGAACAGCAGACCTGAGGGCTTAGACAAGCAACCAGCTAGTGTGTATGTGTAGCTTGATTCATGGGTGAGTCACAGCAAAGAACACCTTAAACAAGTAAGTAAATTCATGGCATTTCTAGTTAGGCTCGAGGATGTCTGTTGGGGGAGAAAGAGCGTAGGCCTTCTCTTGACTTAGAGGTATTATAAAACCATAACACTATGAAACATTTTTATTACCTTAGTAGTAAAATACATTACCCAAGCAAGATATTGATGATATAGTAGACCATGTCTTTAAATTCAGTTGTAACTAAACTTAGATAAGTATAATTATACCTGAAGTTAAATACAGATATACCTAAAATAATATTATCCTGAATTGCTTCCTTTTATTTACTTTTTCTCTCAATTTTTTTTTTTTTTTTTTTTAATGATGAGGTCTCATTATGTTACATAAGCTGGATTTGAACTCCTGGGCTAAAGCAATCCTCTTGCCTCAGCTTCCTGTGTAGCTGGGACTACAGGTGTACTGCTGTGTCCAACTTGTAGGCTACCCTCTAATGCTTTATTAAGGAATTAGAGAATGGCTTATTAAGATGTCCGCAGGACCAGTGATTTTTAAATGCTCATGTGCATGTAAATAACATGGCAGTCTTAAAATGCAGATTCTGGTTCGGGTTCAGTACGTCTCAGAGTGGGAGCCTGAGATTTCTGTATTTCTAACAGATCGTACCAATGCTGCTAATTCCCTAGACACACTTTGAGAAGTAAGTCTTAAGGCCATTCTTTGATGCGAACAGTAATACAGTTCAAAGTCGAAATATCCATTGAGTCCCTGAAATGCCACTATTGTGGCCATTATCATGAGTAATTCATTAAAAACATATCAATAATACTTCAGAAACTAAATGCACATGCAGCAGAAAAAAAGTTAAAGGTGGAGATATGGCAATAGGTAGGCACATGTAAATTGACTAGAATTGATTAGAGAAGGATTCTGGAGAATGGATTAAGCAAATCTTTTCTGGGCTCAGATTTGCTAGAATACAGTTCCCTAGTATAGAGAACAATGACTAGCTCAAAATAGACACTTAATAGATATTTATTAAAGTAATGAATAAAGCCAGGGACCCTTTGGAATGGGGTAGAGATGACTGCAGAATCCTGATAGGTGAGGATGACTACACAGCCTTGCACAAACAGATAACCAAACTAGGATATTTGAGTGGTGACTGTGATGATGAGTGGGAGCTACGTGATACTTCATCCTTTGCATGGAAGAGTGGCACTCTTAAATGAATACCTTGTCCCTGGGGTGAATGCCAGTGGAATATTATGATCGTGACTCAAGGATTAGTTTCCACAGTGAAGTCTGATTCATAGCCTACATATTCCACTAACTGGTACCGTATAACTATGTGTCTGGTTAGAGGCTCAGATCAAGTTTTCTGAAAAGAAGGTTGAATGGACAGAGATCTTTAAGGGTATTCAGACAAAGGCCATTCGACTAGCTTTCTTTCAGTTTATCATTGTTTTATAAAATGACTTCCCTCTAGACTTCATGTAAGAGCTGAGATTCTCAGACTAGTTCCTGGAGTTTTAAGTAACTGTTTCAGCTAAGAATGACCTTTACTTTTGTGACAAGCCTGAAAGACTGAACCCTCTTAAAGAGTCACAGAGCTTACTGGAAACTCAAGTCGCCTTCAAAGTAAATGAGTTTAACAAGTATTTATCAAAAATAGAATATGTGCCTGCCATAAGTGGCAAATATTCTTCCTTGATTTGAAGAGGTTATAATTGAAGTGAGAAAACAGCATAATCCATTGAAAACAACTGGAGAACAATATAGTATAATATATAAGAATGTTTATATACCTACTTCATGCAGGTGAACACCTAAACATTGAGATATATGATTGCCCATATGATTTTTAATTAATTTTTAACTTTTATCAAGGTAACACATGTGCCTATCTTAAAAGTCAGATATTATTTCTTTGAAGATTTTCTGTCTTTTTCTCCATGTTCTCTCTTCCTAGAATTCCTGTTTGCCAAAGTTTGTACTTCCTGGATTGACCTTAAAATTTTATTTTCTCTTCTGTTTCCTGTTTCTTTGCCTCCTTAATCTACTTCTTGGAAGATTTCTTCCAAGTTTTCCCCTTTCTTTAATTTTAAAATTTTGTTTACTTTTTATTCTCTCTCTCTCTTTTTTTTTCTTTTTTTTTTTTTTTTTTTTGAGACAGTCTGACTCTGTCGCCCAGACTGGAGTATAGTGCCGTGATCTTGGCTCACTGCAACCTACGCCTCCCGGGTTCAAGTGATTCCCATACCTCGGCCTCCTGAGCAGCTGGGATTACAGCTACACGCCGCCATGCCTGGCTGATTTTTGTATTTTTAGTAGCGATGAGGTTTCACCATGTTGGCCAGGCTGGTCTTGAACCCCTGACCTCAAGTGATCCACTGCCTAAGCCTCCCAAAGTGTTGGGATTATGGATGTGAGCCACCGTGCCCAGCCTAAAACTTTATTTTTAATTTATAAAATTCTTGTTTCAGATTATTTCCTATTCCTAATGTACTGCTTGTTTTATGAATATAATCTCTTATTTCTCTGAGAATATTTTACTTCGGATTTGGTTTATTTTCTTTCTTAAGTTTTGTTTCAGGTCCTATGTTGTCTCTGGTTCCTTTTGATACCTTTGCTGTTGTTATTACTGTTTCTCTTTATTACTGGACATTTTCCTCCAGGTATCTGTTGTTCATGTTTGAGAGTAAGCCGCTATGAAGTTGCCTGGAGGTTCTATAATTATGTTGGGCTTTTCAACTGGTGGGTTCCACTGTTGGGAAACCCCCCCAGTATTAGTGTCTTCTCTCTGAGGTCAATTTGTTTTTCCAGAGAAGAAACTTCTAATGATTGCCCAGTTATGTTTTACAGCCATGGTTAGTGACAAATCAGGAGTGAAAGTGATTCCTTTATATAAGTTCTGCAACTGAGCGAATTCCAGGTAAAATATGTCTTAAAAGTGATATTTACTTACAGAATTCTTACCGTGCTGATGGTAATTTAATTCATTTGCAGTAAATGAGATACCTGATTTTCTTTTTTTTTTTTTTTTTTGAGACGGAATTTCGCTCTTGTTGCCCAGGCTGGAATGCAATGGCACGATCTCGGCTCACTGCAGCCTCTACCTCCTGGGTTCAAGCAATTCTCCTGCCTCAACCTCCCGAGTAGCTGGGATTATGGGCATGCGCCACCACGCCCGGCTAATTTTGTATTTTTAGTAGAGATGGGGTTTCTCCATGTTGGTCAGTCTGGTCTCGTACTCCCAACCTCAGGTGATCCACCCACCTCGGCCTCCCAAAGTGCTGGGATTACAGGCGTCAGCCACTGTGCCCGGCCAAGATGCCTCATTTTCATACCTGTGGTCTGACATACCTTGTGTATGTTCCAAAAGTATATGCACTCCTAGAAAGACTGAAGTAAACACTCTGTAGTAGAAAATGTGGTTTCTTTAACATATTTCTCAACTTTTTGCATTCCTGTTAATACACTGAATTGCAAATATGCATACCTATCACTCAGAAGAAAAGGATCAACCTGTTTAAAATGTGTATGGAAATATGCCAGGTGTGGTGGCTCACACCTGTAATCCCAGCACTTTGGGAGCCTGAGGTGGGCAGATCATTTGAGGTCAGGACTTTGAGACAAGCTTGGCCAACATGGTAAAACGTTGTCTCTACTGAAAACAGAAAAATTAGCCAGGCGTGGTGGTGCACACCTGTAATCCCAGCTACTTGGGAGGCTATGACAGGAGAATCCTTTGAACACAGGAGGCAGAGGTTGCAGTGAGCTGAGATCGAGCCACTGCACTCCATTCTGGGCGACAGAGTGAGACTGTGTCTCAAAAAAAATAAAATAAAATGTGTATGGAAATAGAACAAGGAGGAAGAGACCATAACAGCCTTCTAGTAGAGTTTAATATTGGATGGTCGCTGTCACTAGGACTTGAAGCCTCAAGTATGATTTTTAACTTGGAGAAAACGTTGAGAGAGAGAGAGATTTTTTTTTTTTTTTTTTTTTTTTGAGATGGAGTCTCGCTCTTGTCGCCCAGGCTGGAGTGCAGTGGTGCAATCTTGGCTCACTGCAACCTCTGCCTCCTGAGTTCAAACGATTCTCCTGCCCCAGCCTCCCAAGTAGCTGGGATTACTGGCGCCCACCACCACACATGGCTTTTTTTTTTTTTTGTATTTTTAGTGGAGATGGGGGTTTCACCATGTTGGCCAGGCTAGTCTCAAACTCCTGACCTCAGGTGATCTGCCCACCTCAGCCTCCCAAAGTGCTGGGATTCACAGGCGTGAGCCACCATGCCCAGCCAATATGTGTGTGTGTGTGTGTGTGTGTGTGTGTGTGTGTATGTATTTTTTTTTTTTTTTTTTGAGACAGAGTCTCACTCCGTTGCCCAGGCTGGAGTGCAGTGGTGCAATCTCGGCTCATGGCAACCTCCGCCTTCCGGGTTCACGCCATTCTTCTGCCTCAGCCTCCCAAGTAGCTGGGACTACAGGCGCCCGCCACCACACCTGGCTAATTTTTTGTATTTTTAATAGAGACGAGGTTTCACCGTGTTCACCAGGCTGGTCTCGATCTCCTGACCTCATAGTCCGCCCACCTCAGCCTCCCAAAGTGCTGGGAGTACAGGCGTGAGCCACCTCGCCCAGCCCCAGTATATTCTTTTTTAAACCCTTAGCCTTATATTTGTAAAAGTTTAAAATAGCATACTTCATGTGCCACATTTTAGGAAGCTGTCTGAGATAGTGATTATCTCCATATTAGAAATAAGTAGAAAAGCCCAGAAATTTTTAAATGACTTGCTGAAAAACACAAATCTAGTAAATGTCATACTTCAACCAAAGCTCAACTCCATTATGTATTTTAAAGCACCTTTCTACTACCACTAGCCAAAAGGACTCTCATCGGGCACTGGGAGAATCCTACAGGATAAAGCTGCTTGGAAAAGATCACTTTGGTAAAAATAGCATCAGAAAGAAAAAAAAGAGTTGTCTAAAGGAAGAATTCCATTTGGGCTGACTACAATCTGATGAATAACATTTACACTCTGAAGAACATATAGTCCAGATCAAGTGCTGTCTTACAGCCATTGTTGAGTGAAAAAACAGTTTAGGGATTATTATTAAACATTACCAGAGAACCGGTTTCTCTCACAAATATTTCTTCCTTTTTTTTTTTTTTTTTTTTTTGGGATGGAATCTCGCTCTGTCGCCCAGGCGGAGTGCAATGGCACGATCTAGGCTCACTGCCACCTCCGCCTCTTGGGTTCAAGCGATTCTCCTGCCTCAGCCTCCCAACTAGCAGGGATTACAGGTGCCTGCCAACCTAATTTCTCTCAAACATTTCCTTCCTTTTCTTCCAACTTGTGATTTATAATTACTTTGTTTTTTTCTGATTACTGTTATTGATTAACACATACTTTGTTTTCTGCCTCCTATAATGTTGCTTGTGAATTTCATCCTTAAGTTCTTTTTATTTAATAAGTGTTACAAACAACCTACATTATTATAAACTAGTTTTTTCCCAAATATTTTAAAACTTTTTGTTAGGGAAAATTTCAAACATACACAAAAATAGAAAGAATATTGCAGTGAACCCCTATGTATGACTCATCCAGTTCTAAAGTATATCAACATTTTGTTGATTATATCATCCATCTCCTCCTCGCTGCCTCTTTTTTCTAGAATCTTTTTTAAAAAATACATCATATTCTACTTATAGACATGTTGAATGCATCTGTGATGGTTAGGAACCTTTTAGGTATATAAAACCACCATGCAATTGCGACAAAATTAATGGTAAAATTAACATTAATTCTAAACTGCTTTGACTGGATAAATCTCTTAAGTCACTATGTCATTTTAGTATTGACAAAGTTCAAGATGGGTACATCTCTTTTGACTTGTGTCTATCTAATACTTCTATTTTCTGATATTCACATCTCTTTGGGATGGAGCATGTCAGTTATTTACCATAGGATTTTCTCGTTCTTTAATCAGATAACTTTTGATAATATATGGGTTACCAGTATAACTGAGGCCTTCCTTTGGAACCTAAAACCAAAAAAAGGTTAGAGTTCAGATTTGGAATTTATCATCTAACCACATCTTATCTCAGCCTTAATTGCCACACTGTATTTAGGGTTCAAACATTTGGGATAGCTACCTTACTCATTCCTGGGCAGAGGTGAAAATGTACTCTATGTTGAAGTAACTCTATTAATTCGTGTTATAGTTTTTCCAAATCCTGATTTTTATATTTATATAATATGAAATTTATGAAACACTGCCGCGGTGTTTCAAGTACTGGAAATTGTATATGTTTGGCAAATACTTGATGCTCAATAAAGAGTAGATCTCATTGTCTACCTTATATTGTTGTGACAGTATCTGAAGGCACTGTAAAGTGCCATGATATGTAACATAATAATTGTTTTATAGATGTACAAATGGAATCATATAGGTAATTATGAATCCAGATGGACAGTTAAGTAATGGGAAATGCATGAAAAGATCACATTATTAAAAAGTCAAGTAAAAATACACAGACCACGAATCTGGGGAAGCACTTCTTCATAAGAAACCAAAGCAAAGATCAAAGTCTGTTTTCAAAGGAATACAGGATTTCTAAAGCTTTATTAACAATTAAGCCACAATTCTTTTTACTTATACTCACAAATTTTGATTAGATGTATTAGGGACAGTGTCAACACTAGTTGTACTGAAGGAGGACAGAAATAAGAATTATACAGCAAATTAACAGGAGCAAATAATTAGCAGCTAGAAAGTCCTGTATGTGGGCCACAAGCCCCATATCGAATATCCAATAATTGGTAGTTCCAAAGTGAACTCTTTTGTTTCTTTGATCCCCCATTGAAAATTTTGACTTACGGAGATGATCTCATAAACATGAAACATAAAATGGTAGACTTTTTTCTCTTCAGTTTTTAAACTAAAGAATTCCCAGCGCTCTCAATAGTTAACATATCATGAAGTATAAATGCTTGAGGGGATGGGTACCTGATCTTCCATGAGGTGATTATTATGCATTTCATGCCTGTATCAAAACATGTCATGTACCCCATAAATGCATACACCTACCATGTACCCACAAAAATTAAAAATTAAAAAGTTAAGATACCAGTTTTCACTAATAGCATTTTTATTTAAATGAGTGTATTATATGTGAAAACGTTAAAATAAACATCTTATTTTGTAAAAACCATTATTATAACTTGGTTTTTATCTTACTCTTGATCTTTAGGAATCAGTTCATCTTCTAGCTATCATCAGTGTTTTTGCCTCATACTTTTAACAAAATATTATTAATAAATTTGCAATAGAAAATATATCCTAATATACCAATTTATCTTCATATTAAAACATTTAGTTGGCAGTTGTTGACAGGGTAAAAGCAAAGTAATTCAGCTATTATAATTTTACATTTATATAGTTACTTTTTGAGACATACATAAAAGCTCAATTTTGTCAGTCTGGTAGGACTTTTGTAAAGCTCTCTTATAGCTATCTCTCCCTTTACTGAAAGTAATTATGTATTTGGCTCTTAGGATATTTTTTAACCTTCTGAAGTTAATTTGGGTATGACCCTGGCATGTTATTTATAAATATTAACAACAGGTGGTAAAACTGCTGAAATATACTGATACCATGATTTTGGAGCAAGCTAGTCAAATCTGTTTATTTACTACATGTAAGTTTCCCAAGCTTCACCAGTCTGCAGGGACCAGTAGATACAAAATAACAATTATAACCTAAATTTCACTGACTTAGCTCTTCTCTCCTACTCATGAAAGATCCTAAGCAGCTATGAAGTGCTCTTCAGCATTTCTGGGGTTCCCGGGCATGGCTCCCATGCACTCTTAAACAAATCCAATCCTGTGGAGCAGTATTTCCAGGCGTATGCAGCACACCTGTTGTCACTTTGGAGTCCTGCTATGTCTCACTGGGCCCTGGTTCCTCCTCCTTTCCTTACGATAAGGTCTTGTCCAGAAGCATCCTAACAAAGCTTATCTCAAGCTTTTCTTAGGTATGATGAACCAAACTGGTTTAAAAAAAAAAAAAGGGCGGGGGAAGTCATGATTCTGAACACAGAGTGGTGGGGCATCATTCAGCTTTGAGGACATGTCTGAATCTCAGAGATAGCAAGAACTAAAAACAAGATCTTAAAACCAGAAAGTACTGTTTTACTAAAAAAATTTCCTACAGCACCACTGTTCAGTATAGTAGCCAGTAGCCACATGTGGCTACTGAGATTTAAATTAGCTTAAATTGGATTTAAAATTCAGAACCTCATTTGCACTAGACACATTCCCTGTGCTCCATAGCTACATGTGATCACTGGCTCCTGCCTTGGACAGCAGTAGTACAGAACGTTTCCATCAGTACAGAAAGTTCTGTTGGACAGGGTTCCCCTAGAACATTAGGTCTCGAGCTGCAAGACATTGATACCCCTCCCCTGTACTTCCACAATGATCCAGTGTATTGAGGAAAGCGCCTAAAGCTGCAGTACTAGGTGGTTATGGCTGAAGGAGTGGAGCCCCATCCCAATGGCCTTATTTTTCTCTACTGGTACCCGCCCTAACGTTTAAGCAAGAAAATGTTGGTTTTAAAGGGGTTCATTGAGTTATTTTCTTAAGCAACAGTAACCCACATCCCCCTTTTTCCTGTTTTCATTGATATGTCATAGTCTTCAGTAAAAATTACATGAATTTTCAACCCTGGGAAAAATCTTAGAAACTGTTTATAGATCAGCTAAACTTACATTTGATCAGATAACCAGGTAATCAAATTATAAGAATAATCAGTTTCTACTTCTGAAATAACGTTTTTAAAAACTAAGAAAAGGCTATTCATTTCAAAAAGTAAAATTTTTTATAGAAAACATTTTATTCTGTGCCAAGGTTTGAAAAAGAGAATTAAGAAGAAGAAGAAAAACTGCTTTGGGAATCATTTGATAATTATTTTGTTTGTTGTTTAGAAATATTCTCTGGCCATATGTACACTCTTTACACATACCTCTTGCAATGTGTTTATTGTACTGAGAATAAATCTTTGTTTTCACTGATCACTGTGCATCATTGGTGCTTACTACTATTTGTTGATGAATAGGGAAAAGATACTAAAAATCTAACAAACACATTTTACTTTATGAAGGTCTTTTCTTGGCCAGGCACAGTGGCTCACGCCTGTAAGCCCAGCATTTAGGAAACTGAGATTGGAGGATCACTTTAGCCCAGGAGTTCAAGACCAGCCTGGGCAACAGAGTGAGACCCCTGTCTCTATGTAAAAAAAAAAAAAAAAAAAAAAAAAAAAAAAATTTTTTTTTTTTAATTAGCCAGGTGTGGTGGCATTTGCCTATAGTCCCAGCTACTCAGGGGCTGAAGCAGGAAAATCACTTGAGTCCAGGAGTTCCAGTTGCAGTGAGCTACAATTGTGCCACTGTAGTTAGCCTGGGCAACAGAGTAAGACCTTGTCTCAAAAAAAAAAAAAAAGAAAAAGAAAAAAAAAACTTGTTTGTTGTGAAATACAAAAGAATAGAAGACATTATCCCCACTTCTGATAGGGCAGTCTAGGCAAGGAAGACAAAGAACATATATAAGATGTTTTGAAATTATTAAAGAAGGATCCGAGTGTTGAAATTATTGTAAGCATCAAGGCTGCTTGCCCATGAATTAAGGAAGTTTGCAGGAGGATAATCTCAATAAAGTCTATAGACTGAAAACTTTCATAAATCCTGAGTTGTTAACAGTGTTTTCAGGCCCACTAATGCTTATGTTGTTTAATACATAGAAAAAAATTGAATATGAAGTTCAGGAATTTATAACTTTTAGATTCAGTTACCTTTGAAAATGATTATAACCAGAGTCTGGAGCAATAAATCTAACAACCAAATGGTGAGCTAAATAGTGACTTCCAACTATGTGCAGTTGTTGGTAGGCCTTACACTATATGGAAAAACTTAGGAATTATTTTTAACCTTCCTTTTGAAATGTCGTATAAACATTCTTAGATGATACTTAAACTTTCAAATGGGGTAGTTTTATCGGAATGTAAGTTCACTTGAGTTGTGAATTTCACCTCTCATCTATGTGTTTTTTAATTGTGGGATAATGTCAATGGAAGATCAGGGTTATAATATGGCATTTGAATAATAGAAATTCACGTAAAATATTCTAATCTGTCAAACTTTACCAACTATGTGCAGATTCCACAGCCAGGGATGGGAGTGTGGCTCATGGCCACTAGAGGGCAGGAAAGGTCAGGAACCGGATGTGGAAGCCTGGGGAAAAGTATAGGGGAAAGCTTGGATCACCCCTTGGTAAGGAAGACAACTTCCCACAACTTGAAGCAAACACCATTCAGTCCCTGGGGCAGGAAAGCCAGTAAGTGATGCAGGAACATAAGCCACAGTCAAAGCCAGGAGGACACATGGGCAGGGAATTAATAAACCAGTCTGGAGCCCAAACATTACCAGGCTGTCAAACTGCTGGCAGAAAGCTAAATTCTGGCCAGGTTGAAGAAGGCAGTCAGATTGCAGGGAGTTGAGCAGGTCATTTAACCCTCACGATTATTGCTCCAAGTTGAACATAGACCCTTTTGAAATGGGCAAAGTGGGACTTTAAGAATCTAGTGCCTGAAAAGTCAAAGGAAATCTGATACCATCTTCTTTTGATATTGTAGCATTTCCTGTCACAACTCCTGATTTAGTTTTGTAATGCTAGAACTATTCCTATTTCCTTCTTGGAAAATTCCCTCCACATCCTAGAGTACTTCCTCAGGTCTCAATAGCTAGTGTTTACAAAGGAGGGATTCAGTAAGACGAAGATGGTACAGCACAGTTTTCCATTAAGACATGCCATATCAATCATCATATTTAATATTTTATAAATTTTGTATTTATAAATGTATAAATATCATATAATTATGTTTAATCATTTAGAATTTATCTTTAGATCTTAAATATATAAATTATGTTAAAACTATAAAGGCAAGGCACATTGGGCTATAACAAAGAATAAAAGTTTTCCTTAACATTTCTATTTACATGAATAGAATTTTGTACTTTTCCTTTACAGTTTTTACACAGGTTTTAATTATATATGCATGTTTGTCAACCATGCAAGACTGGAGTCTCCATGATATCAGAAATACCCTCCTGAACTTAACCTGGAACCTGACTCTAGAAGCTAGTCACTAATATTTGTTGACCTTAAGGAATTTACTATGTGGTTGGAGTACAAGAGAACTATAATACAGATGTTAAAAATAGATACAAGGTGAAGTAGAATTACAGAGAAGGAAATTAGCAATGTAGTCTCATCTGGTAAATTTTTTATTAAAATGGCATTGAGGCCGGGCACAGTGCCTCACTCTGTAATCCTGGCATTTGGGGAGGCCAAGGCAGATGAATCACTTGAGGCCAGGAGTTTGAGACCAGCCTAACCAACATGGCAAAACCCCGTCTCTACAAAAAACAGAAAAATTAGCCAGGCATGGCTGTGCATGCCTGTAATACCAGGTACTTGAGGAGGCTGAGGCAGGAGAATTGCTTGAACCCAGGAGGTGGAGGTTGCAGTGAGCCAAGATCATTCCACTGCACTCCAGCCTGGGCAACAGAGTGCGACTCTGTCTCAAAATAAATAAATAAAGACAAAAATAAATGGCATTGAGCTGGGTCTCGTAAGTAGTAAAGGATTTACACAGGCAGAGACAAAAAAGAAACTTTCAGGAAGAGTGTGTGCTGAGTGAGCTTGAGAGGGCAAAATATAGGATCATTGCAGCTATTGGGGGGCTTTTGTTAATAGAAGGCTGCAAGGTAGATTGGAAAAAAGCAAACTAGAATCCCATGCCAAGGAATTTAGTTTTTCCTCTGTAGCAATATTTTTGAAATGTGGTCCTCACCAGTCTGTCAGATGCCTCATATAAAACCTACCCCACTGACAGATAAGTTTGTATAATGCCACATGCTATATCTTGGAATACCACAATGCACATTAGTAAATCTAAGTTCCTAAAGTTCTGTAGGAAATAAACTTTTGAACTTGGTTTAACCAGATCTATCCCAATTATATGACCAGCGTTAGATGGCCTGCTCATTTATCTTCAGCTATAAACAATCATTGCTCACTCCTCCTGGTATCTCCAAACCTTGAATAGAGATGTGTTTCTTAATGTGTATTGCTGGTCAGATGCATTAGTATCACCTGAGAACTGCAAATTCTCACACATCATCCCAGATCAGCAGAATCAGAAATTCTGGGGGTAGAGCCCAGCAATCTGTCTTTAAAAAGCCTATGAGGTGATTGTAACACACACTGAAATTCAGCCTGTATCTTGAAACTCTAGATTAGGTTGGGCACAGAGCCTCCAGCTTTCCTCAGCTACGGCAGCTTCGTTTTATCCATTTTAAAGTGGTTTCCTGTTTATCTGTTTTAAAGTTCACCTTCTCACATTTACTTGTTTTCAAATTGAACATCCAAGATTTTACACAGCTCAGCTCCTTAGTTTCTTAGAATTGAAGGCACTCTATCTTTTGCAACAGTAGCAACCGTCTGCTAATTTCATTTCTCATTTAAACTGCAGAGATAATTCTCCAGAGAAGGTTAACTTCCATCTCTTCGAAAGTTATATTTTCCTTTCCCTAGTAGCTTGGCAGACATTTCTAAAAAGAAAAAAAATTAATATCATAATTAGCACTCAGAAGTGTGAATCTCTATTTTCAGTCGAGGGTGAATACCTTTTGGAAAGGAAGAGCTTTATCCATTTTAGCAGTTACCTAACTGTGGCTATTTCCTGGCTAAATTATAACTTGATACACTTAGTTCTCTTGTTATTTTCCGTGGTTCCGAAATATAAATTTGAAACAATGGGATGAGCCCCTCCCTTTTTTAGGGGTGGAGAGAAAGTTGAAACAAATGCAAAACCTTTTTCTCATCTTTAGCAGTCATCAGGTTTAGGAGCGTACAATATAAATTGCTTCTAAGAGTGTTGGATATATTAAATTTTAACTTTGGAAATAATTATAAAATCCTATTTATATTTGATACGGACACAACCTCTGATTCCTGTTATGTCTTGTCTGCTTCAGATTCCTTCTTTCCTGTAGCATATTAAAAAATGGTTTGTATTTTTAAATCCCACAATAAATTACAAATGAAACTTTAGAGCATGTAAAGATAAACTTGACCAGGTAGATCGTCTGTTTTCACAAGTCTGCGATAATTAGAAAGTAGAGAACTCCAAAGAAACTGAAATTCAAAGGACAAGAACTCAAACCGAAACTGATTTAGAAAGTGGTTTCTCCTGACTTCCACCTCGCCCCAATCTATGAGGTAAAAGTCCCTTTTAAAGATGTGAGGGTTTCTAAGGGCTGTAGAATTTCAAGTAGTGTGAAGCTATTATCAAAGAACGAAGTACAGGTGTCTCTTGGTATTTGCAGGGGGATTGGTTCCAGGACCCCAGACGCCAAAATGAGCAGATAGTCAAGTTCCTTGAATAAAATGGTATAAAATTTGCATGAAACCTACACACATCCTCCCATACACTTTGTCATCTCTAGATTACTTACAATGCCTAATACAATGTAAATGCTATGTAAATACTTGTGCTGCATTGTTTTTTAATTTGTTTTTTTATTGTTTTTTTTCCTTTACAAATATTTTTGATCCCGGATTGATTGACTCCACAGATACAGAGAGCTGACTCTACAGTTTGTGTCTTATAGTTAGGTCTACCAGATAGGCTAGAGGCCGAACAAATCATAAGCTTAAGACATGGAATGCTTGCTTTGTGCAAAGATACCCAGTTTCCAGAGCACTAGGATTTTATAGCACAGATTAAATTAACTCCATTTCCTCCTTGATATACTAAAAAGATTGACTCAGTAAATTCTGAACTTCTAGGAAAATGTTTTAAATAAGCACATTGTAGCATAAAGCACAGTCAATAAGGAAGTAGGAAAGAAGCAGCTATGCAAATGCAATTTTATTTAATAAGATTGGTTTACCTTAGAAAACAGTTAAATTCCAGTGATTTTTATGAGCCTTTTTTCTATCTATAGTATGTAGTATGAATCCATATAGTATGGATTTTGAGAGGAAGCATGTTTATTTAAAATAATAGTTTTTATTATATTCAGCAAGCAGAAAAATATGGTTTCTTATTTGTAAAATACTACAAATGGTCCATTCATATAAGCTCTGCTTATTTTTCTGAGAGACTCGTGTGAATATCGTCTGTGTCCAAATACCCACTTTTCATGTGTTCAAATAAAAAAAATTTATTGTCTTATAAATGGAATGGAAATTTAAACTCCGCTTTAAACAAAGAGGTTCTTAGATAAATTCACTTTTAGCGTTTCAGCTTCACAGTTTTTAATTCTATTCTGGTCTTTTGTGATCTCTGAAGTATTTCTTGCTCTCTTAGCTTAATTTAAATAATAGGATTAATAATGGCTTGAACATTTTTATGGCTATAAATTCATTCAATTTCTTTTTTTTACTGCCTGCCCCAATTGTTGTTTTTAGAATTATGTGATCTATGCAGAGGAATCATGACATTTGCACATAGAGGATTTTAATACAGCTCTGTGAAGACAGTTGTTATTAGCAATGATTAAGATATTAATACAAATGTAAGCCTCTTGATCTTGAATCTTTGATCTTGATCTTATCTTTGAAGAAAGGTAGTTTAAACTTATATGTGCTTCTTGGCTCACTCAGAAAAGTATTTCCTTCTGTAGCATCCAATTAATCACTAAGATCTGTTTCTATTTGAGGTTAATTTACTGTAGTCTTTATTGTTACACAAAATAAAAACTATCTTAGGTATATAATGCAAAATGATAAATACCAGCTTATCAGTTGAGGCATTGTTTGTGATAGCAAAAGATTTGAAACCATTTAGATTGTCTGTCTAAATTTAGATTGACAATCTAATGGTCTGTCAATAGGGAACTAGTTAAGTAAATTTTGATGTACCATGTAATGACATACCATACAACCGCAAAAAAGGTAAAGCATCTCTCTGTATATTGATATGTGAACAAAGTATGAGAGATAATGTTGAAGGGGGAAAGCAAGATGCATAACACCGTGTCAGAGAAAACTCTAAAGGGATGGATACTCAGGCACAAAAATAAAACAGCTATCATCACCTTTTGTAAGGACAGAGGGTAGAAATGGATAGCTGGAGGGTAGAAACTCTTTCGTTTTCTTTTTGATTTTGTACTTGGTATATGTGTTACTTAGATTTGAAAATTACTTTTTAAAAAATGTTCTTGAAAGAAAAGTGCTGGTAGCTAAGTCTGAAAATTGAAAAACCATAAACTATACTATATCGAATGTTCAGGTCTAAAATTTATTTTTACTCTTTAAAAAGCATGATTGAAACAAAAAGTTTGATATTACAGCAGAAAACCTTGGCTATCTTGTTGGTCTCTGGCTGTGAAAAAATTATTCTTACTATAATTCTTTGCTTTATACAGTAGATTTGCCCTGGAAAATTATTTATAATTCATATTTATTATTATTATGATGATGTTTTTTGAGATGGAGTTTTGCTCTTTTGCCTAGGCTGGAGTGAAGTGGTATGATCTCAGTCACTGCAGCCTCTGTCCTGCCGGGTTCAAGTGATTCTCCTGCCTCTGCCTCACGAGTAGCTGGGGTTATAGGTGCCCACCACCATGCCTGGCAAATTTTTGTATTTTTATTAGAGACAGGTTTTGGCTGTTTTGGCCAGGTTGGTCTCGAA
This sequence comes from Chlorocebus sabaeus, assembly GCF_047675955.1. Lineage (NCBI taxonomy): Eukaryota > Metazoa > Chordata > Mammalia > Primates > Cercopithecidae > Chlorocebus > Chlorocebus sabaeus. The sequence goes on along the minus strand of NC_132929.1, from coordinate 31,484,856 downwards.
CTCCTGACCTCACGTGATCCAACTGCCTCAGCCTCCCAAAGTGCTAGGATTACAGGCATAAGCCACTGTGCCCAGCCTATAGTTCGTATTTAATAGAAACCCTTTTTAAAGCAAAATGCTCTTCAAAGTTGTGACACTTTAAATTCACTGTTTTTTAAATTCTGATTTTTTATTACATTGGATTCTCTTAAAGCATAACATTTAGCCACTATTCATTCTTATTAAAGTTAACAACATTTGTCCTCCTAAAATTAGAGCATCTTTAGTTCTAATTAAAGTTTTTACAAAAACAGCAATTTGGATTTTTTCTTTTTATGTTCTAAAAATTGTTTTAAGAAACTGAAATTCATGTCATTATAATATTAGAAAAGGTATTATTTACTGACTACACTGTGCCCATTCCAGATGGTCCTGTTTAAAATCACCTGGTGTTCCAAATTGTTTTTCAGATTTTCAGGCATTCTTACGTTACTTGTATTGTACCAAAAGCAAATTTGTTTTATGAAGTAGGCTGCATGCAGTTCAAATATAGGAAATAACTCTTGCAAAGAAATGCTTGATATTCAGAATTTGGAACAATTGGTTGGCTAGGGAAATATTAATGAACATCACAGACTGACTTGCCTTCATAGGAATGAATTTAATACTAATACTTTTCCTTTGTAAATGGAAAAAGAACCTCTAATTGTCCTATATTTATAGCAACCATATGTCCCAGACTTTCCAGGATAGTTCCCAGTTTCAGATTCTCCATCTCCTTCTGAGACTATGCATATTGACTTTTAGTTTGGAAAATTTTTTCATTTTTCAAACATTGGAAATACAGCTATTTGGGATCATTTCATTTTATGTAGAAGTGAAGAAACTCATTTCAGATCATTGGCTTTAAATAAGACACTATTGCAAGAAATATTTAAAATGTAGGTACTTGAGACAAGAAAATTCTCACTATGTGGGATTTTTGTTCTTTTGTTCCCAGAGACAACCAATGAACAAGGAATATAGCGCAACAAAAACAGATGATTTTTTTAGGGAGATGGTATGGGATGAGTTTTCTTTCTGTCCCTCAGTGACCAGGCACTGCTTCTCCATGGAGATGAAAGCTGTAGGGAAGACTATAAGAGATTTTAGGAAATAAGCACAATAAATACATGAAAAGATGCTCAACCTCATTGGCTGTCAGGGAAACGCAAAAAACCACGATGACATACTATTTCACACGTGCTAAGAAGGGTATTGTCATAAAGAGAGGTCATTGTTGATAAGAAAGGGGAGGAACTGAAATCTTCTTACAGTGCTGATAGAAATGTGAAATGATGCAGCAACTTTGGAAAACAGTCTGGCAGATGTTTCACAAATTCTATTCCTGAGTATATACCCAAGAGAAATGAAAACATATGTTCGTACAAAAGCTTTTACTCAAATGTTCATAGCAGCCATATTTATAATAGCCAAACAGTTGAAACAACCCAAATGTCAATCAACTGAAAATGGATAAATAAAACGTGGCATATCCATATAATGTAATATTCAGCAATAAAAAAGGAATGCTACCGTGTGGATGAATCTTGGAAACATGCTAAGTAAAAGAAGTCAGTCATAAAGGACCACGTGTTATATAATTCCACTTATATGAAATATCCAGAATAGGCAAATCCGTAAAGACAGAAAGTGGTTGGTGGTTGCCTAGGACTGAAGGAGGAGGGGTGGGGAAATGGGGAGTGAATGCTGATTGGTAAGGGTTTTTTTTTGGGGGGGGGGTAATGAAAATGTTCCAAAATTGATTGTCTAAAGGTTGCACAACTCTGTGAAAATACTAAAAAACACTGAATTGTACACTCTAAGTGGGTTAGTTGTATGGTATATGAATTCTATCTTAATAAAGCTTTTTATTTTTAATTTTTATGAGTACATAGTAGGTATATATATTTATGGGGTACATGAGATATTTTGGAGCAGGCGTACAATGCATAATAATTGCATCAGAGTAAATGCGGTATCCATCCCCTCAAGCGTTTATCCTTTCTGTTACAAACAGTACAATTACGCTCTTTCAGTTATTTTTAAATGTACGATTAGTCTGGGTGTGGTGGTTCATGCCTGTAATCCTAGCACTTTGGGAGGCTAATGTGGGCAGATTGCCTGAGCTCAGGAGTTTGAGACCAGTCTGGGCAACACAGTGAAACCCCATCTGTACTAAAAAATACAAGAAATTAGCTGGGCGTGGTGGCACATGCCTGTAATTCCAGCTACTCAGGAGGCTAAGGCGCAAGAATTGCTTGAACCTGGAAGGTGGAAGTTACAGTGAGCCGAGATCACATCACTGCACTCCAGCCTCGGTGTCTCCAAAAAAAACCCACTAAATTAAATTGTTTTTTACTATAGTTACCCTATTGTGCTATCAAATACTAGATCTTATTTACTCTTTTTTTTGTACCCATTACTCATCTTTACTTCCCCCTAATCCACTACCCTTGCTAGCCTCTGGTAACTGTCATTCTACTCTCTTAGTTCAATTGTTTTGATTTTTAGCTCCCATAAGTAAGTGAGATCATGTGAAGTTTGTGTTTCCGTGCCTGGCTTATTTCACTTAACATAATGACCTTCAGTTTCATCCATGTTGTTGCAAATGACGAGATCTCATTCCTTTTATGGCTGAATAGTACTCCATTGTGTATATGTACCATATTTTCTTTGTACGTCCGTTGATGGACACTTTGGTTGCTTCCAAACCTTGGCTATTGTGAACAGTGCTGAAATATCTCTTCAGCACTGAAGTGCACATGTCCCTTCAATACACTGATTTCCTTTCTTTTGGGCGTATACATAGTAGTGAGATTGCTGGATTATATGGTCATTCTATTTTCTTCCAGTTAATAGGCTGTCTCCCCACTTTCTTGATTGTTTATTGTGGGCTGTGCAGAAGCTTTTTACCTTGATGTGATCCCATTTGTCCATTTTGATTTGGTTGCCTGTGCTTATGGAGTATTACTGAAGAAATCTTTCCCCACTCCAATGTCTGCAGAGTTTCTTCAAAGTTTTCTTTTATTGCTTTCATAGTTCAAGATCTTAGATTTAAGTCTCTAATCCATTTTTATTTGATTTTTGTTTAAGGTGAGAAATAGGAGTCTAGTTTGATTCTTTTGCATGTGGATATCCAGTTTTCCCAGCACCAGTTATTAAAGAGACTGTCCTTTGCCCAGTGTATGTTCTCGGCACTTTACCCAATATGAATTCACTGTAGATGTATGGATTTGTTTCTAGGTTCTCTATTCTGTTCCATTGGTCTTTGTGTCTGTTTTTATGCCACTATCATGCCGTTTTGGTTACAATAGCTTTGCAGTATAATTTGATGTCAGGTAATGTGATTTCTCCAGTTTTTTCTTTTTGCTTAGGATGCCTCTGGCTATTCTGGGTATTTTGTGGTTCTGTATAAATTTTGGGATTATGTTTTCTATTTCTGTGAAGAATGTCATTGGTATTTTGATAGGGATTGCATCAAATCTGTAGATTGCTTTGGGTAGTATGGGCATTTTAACAATATTGATTCTTCTGATCCATGAACATGAAATATCTTTCCATTTTTTGTGTCCTCTTCGATTTCTTTCATCAGTGTTTGATAGAGATATTTCACATCTTTGGTTAATCCTAGGTAATTTATTTGTGGTTATTGTAAATGGCATTGCCTTCTTGATTTCTTTTACAAATTGTTTATTGTTGGAATATAGAAATGCTACTGATATTTGTATGTTAATTATGTATCATGCAACTTTATTGAATGTATGAGTTCTAATGGTTTTTTGGTGCAGTCTTTAGGTTTTTCCAAATATAAGATTGTATCATCTACAAACAAGGATAATATAACTTCTTCCTTTCCAATTTGAATGCCCCTTATTTCTTTCTCTTGCCTCATTGCTCTAGCTAGGACTTCCCTTACTACATTGAATAACAGTGGTGAAAGTGGCATTCCTGTCATGTTCCAGATGTTAGAGGAAAGGCTTTTAGCTTTTCCCCATTCAGTATAATATTCGCTATGGGTCTGTCATATATGGCTTTTGTTATGTTGAGCTATATTTCTTCAATATCATTTTTTGTAGGGTTTTATCATGAAATGATGTTGAAATTTATCAAATACTTTTTCAGCATCAATTGAAATGATCATTCTGTTTATAATCAATACTTCATTCTGTTGATATGATGTATCACATTGATTAATTTGCATATCTCAAACCATCCTTGCATCCCTGTAATGAATCCCTCTTGGTCATGATGAATGATCTTTTTAATAGGTTGTTGAATTTGGTTTGCTCGTATTTTGTTGAGGATTTTTGTATCAATGCTTATCAGAGATTTGGCCCTGTAGTTTTCTTTTTTGGATGTGTGTTTGTTTGGTTTTGGTCTCAGGGTAATACTGCCTTCATATGATGAGTTTGAAAGTATTCCCTCCTCCTCCTCCTGAGTAGGATTGGTATTACTTCTTTAAATAGTTGATAAAATTCATCAGTGAAGCCATAGGATACTGGGCTTTTCCTTGCTGATAGACATTTTATTACTGCTTCAGTATCATTACTTGTTATTGGTCTGTTCCTGTTTTGGATTTCTTCATGGTTCAATCTTAATAGGTTGTATGTGTCTAGAAATTTCTCCACTTCTAGATTTTCCAATTTATTGCATATACTTGCTCATAATCTCTAATGATCCTTTGATTTCTGTGATATCAGTTGTAATGTCTCCATTTTCATCTCTGATTTTATTTATTTGGGTTTTCTCTCTTTTTTTCTTAGTCTGGCTAAAGGTTTGTTAATGTTGTTTATCTTTTTTTAAAAACCAACTTTTTATTTTGTTGGTCTTTTGTGTTCATTTCAATTTCATTTATTTTTGCTCTAATCTTTATTATATCTTTTCATCTACTAATTTTGGGTTTGGTTTGCTCTTGCTTTTCTAGTTCTTTAAGATGCGCCTTTTAAGCTGTTTATTTCAAGTTTTTTTCTTTTTTGATGTAGGCACTGTTAGCTATAAACTTTCTCCTGAGTACTGCTTTTGCTGTATCCCAGAGGCTTTGGTATGTTATACTTCCATTATTTGTTTGAAGAAAATTTTCGGTATCCTTCTTAATTTCTTCATTAACCCACTGGTCATTCATTCAGGAGCATACTATTTAATTTCCGTGTTTTCGTATCATTTCCAAAATTTCTTTTGTTGTTTATTTCTAGTTTTATTCCTTTGTGGTCAGAGACAATACTTGATATTATTTCAGGTTTTTTTTTTTTTTCTGAGATTGAGTCTTGCTCTGTTGACCAGGCTGGAGTGCAGTGGCGTGACCTTGACTCACTGCAATCTCTGCCTCCTGGATTCAAGGAATTCTCCTGCCTCAGCCTCCCTAGGTGGGACTACAGACCAGCACGCCCTGCTAATTTTTTGTATTTTTAGTAGAGGCAGGGTTTCACCATGTTAGCCAGGATGGTCTCCATCTCCTGACCTCGTGACCCACCCATCTCAGCCTCCTGAAGTGCTGGAATTATATGTATGAGCATCCATTCCTGGCCCATTTCAATTTTTTAAATGTTTTAAGGCTTATTTTGTGGCCTAATATATGGTTTATCCTTGAGACAGATCCATGCACTGAGAATAATGTGTAATTGGAAGCAGTTGAATGAAGTGTTCTATAAATATTTATTAGATACATTTGGTCTGTAGTGCAGATTAAGTCAGATGTTTCTTTGTTGATTTTCTGTCCAGATATCTGTCCAGTGCTGCAAGTGTGATGTTGAATTGTCAAGCTATTGTTGTATTGGGTTCTGTCTCTCTCTTTATCGCTTATAATATTTGCTTTTTATATCTGATTGCTCCAGTGTGAGATACATATAGACTTATAATTGTTATATCCTGTTATTGAATTGACCCATTTGTTATTATATAATGAATGACCTTCTTTGTCTTTTTTTATAGCTTTTGTCTTGAAGTCTGTTTTATCTGATACAGCTACTCATGCCTTTTTTTGATTTCCATTTTAATGAAATATCTGTTTCCATCCCTTTGTTTTTAGTCTTTATAGGTGAAATGTGTTTCTTTTAGGCAGCAGATTGTTGGGTCTTGTTTTTGTTTTCTTTTTTTTTAAATCTATTCAGCCACTGTATGTCTTTTGATTGGAGAGTTTAGTCTGTTTATATTCAGTGTTATTATTGTTCAGTAAAGACTTACTCTTGCCATTTTGTTTTTTGTTTTCTGGTTGTTTTGTAGTTTTATCTTCCTTCTTTTCTTCCTTCCTGTCTTCCTTTTAGTGAAGGTGATTTTATCTGATGGTATGTTTTAATTTCTTTCTTTTAATTGTTTGTGTATCCTTTGTATGTCTTTTTATTTGAGGTTCCCAAGAGGCTTGCAAATATTTTATAAGTTATTATTTTAAACTGATGACAACTTAACATTGATTGCACAAACAAGGTAACAAGCCAAGAGAAAACCAATAAAACCTCTTTGTCCCCTTGCTTTTTATTTTTTTTTGCTATTTCTATTTATATCTTATTATACTATGTCTTAAAAAGTTGTCATAGTTACTATTTTTGATCAGTTCATCTTTTAGTCTTTCTACTTAACATATGAGCAGTTAACACACCGCAATTACAGTATTATCATATTCTGTGCTTTTCTGTGTTCTTACTGTTACCAGTGAAATTTGTACCTTCAGATGATTTCCTATTGCTCATTAATATCCTTTTCTTTCAGATTGAAGAACTCCCTTTATCATTTCTTGTAGGACAGGTCTGGTATTGATGAAATCCCTCAGCTTTTGTTTGTCTGTGAAAGTCTTTATTTCTCCTTCATGTTTGAAGGACATTTTCACCAGATATACTATTGTAGGGTAAAACTTCTTTTCCTTCAGCACATCTAAAATGTCATGCCACTATTTCCTAGGTAATAAGGTTTCCACTGCTGCCTGATGCATTAGAACTCCACTATGTATTACTTGTTTCTTTTGCTGCTTTTAGGAGCCGTTCTTACCCCTGACCTATGGGAGTTTGGTTAATAAATATCTTGAGGAGTCTTATGTAGGTCATATCTGCTTGGTGTTCTATAACCTTCTTGTACTTGAATATTGATCTGTTTCTCTAGGTTTGGACAGTTCTCTGTTATTATCCCTTTGAATGAACTTTCTACTTCCATCTCTTGTCTCTACTTCTTTAAAGGACAATACCTCTTCGATTTGCCCATTTGAGGCTATTTTCTAGATCCTGTAGGTGTGCTTCATTGTTTTTCTATTTTTCTTTTGTCTCCTCTTACTGTGTATTTTCAAATAGCCTGTCTTAAAATTCACTCTTCTTTCTGCTGCCTGATAAATTCTGATATTAACTGACTCTGATGCGTTACTCAATATTTCAGTTCCTTTTTTCAGCTCCAGAATTTCTTCTTGATTCTTTTTAATTATTTCAGTCTCTTTTGTTAAATTTATCTGATAGGATTCTGAATTCTTTTTCTGTATATCTTGAATTTCATTGAGTTTCCTCAAAACAGCTATTTGGAATTCTCTGTCTAAAAGGTCACATGTATCTCTCTTTCTGGGATAGGTCCCTGGTGCTTTATTTAGCATATTCTGTGAGGTCATATTTTCCTGGATGGTCTTGATGCTTGTGGATGGTTGCCAGTGTCTGGACATTGAAAAGTTAGGTATTTATTATAGTCTTCACCGTCTATGCTTATTTTTACCCATCCTTCTTGGGAAGGCTTTCCAGGCATTCAAAGGGACTTGGGTGTTGTGATCTAAGTTTTGGTCACTGCAGCCATATGTGTATTAGGGAACATTCCAAGCCCAGTAGTGCTGTGACTCTTGCACTTACAGAAGTACCACCTTGGGACCAGGCATGGTGGCTCATGCCTGTAATCCCAGCACTTTGGGAGGCCAAGGTGGGCGGATCACTTGAGGTCAGGAGTTCAAGACCAGCCTGGCCAACATGGTGAAACCCAGTCTCTACTAAAAATACAAACATTAGCCAGACATGGTGGCAGGTGCCTGCAATCCCAGCTGCTTGGGAGGCTGAGACAGGAGAATTGCTTGAATCCAGAAAGTGGAGATTGCAGTGAGCCAAGATCATGCCGCTGCACACCAGCCTGGGCAACAGGGTGAGACTCTTGTCTCAAAAAAAAAAAAAAAAAAAAAAAAAAAAAAAAAAAAAAAAGGAAGAAATATCACCTTGGTGGTCTTAGATAACATCTGGAAGAATTCTTTGGATTACCACCAGAGACTCTTGTTCTTCTCCCTTACTTTCTCCCAAAGTCTCTCTCTCTCTGTCTCTCTCTCTCTCTCTTTCTGTGTGTGTGTGTGTATGTGTGTGTGTGTGTGTGTGTGTTGAGCTGCCTGGAACTAGGGGAGGGGTGACACAAGCATCCCCGTGGCCACCACCACTGGGACTGCACTGGGTCAAACCTAAAGCCAGCACGGCGCTGAGTCTCACCCAAGGCCTGCTGTAACCACTCGCTGGCTGCCACCTCTGTTTGCTCCAAGGCCCTAGGGCTCTACAGTCAGCCAGGCTTGTGACCTTCTCTTTAGGGCAGCAAGTTACCCCAGGCCCAGAGTGCCTTCAGAGATGCCATCTAGAAGTCAGGGCCTGGAGTCAGAAAGCTTAGGAATCTGCCTTGTACTCTATTCTGCTGCAGCTGAGTGGACACACAAACCATAAGACAAAGTCCTTCCCATTCTTCTCTTCTCCTTCCAAAGGCAGATTCTTCCCATGGCCACTCCTGCCACAGGACTATGGGGAGTACTGCCAGACTACCTCCAATGTTCACTCAAGGCCCCAGGGCTCTTCAGTCAGCTGGTGATGAATGCTGCCAGGCCTGGAATTCACTCTTCTGGAAAGTGGGCTCCCCTCTGTCCCAGGGAAGGTCCAGAAATGCCATCCAAGAACCAAGCCTTGGCATCAGGGACCCCGAGAGCCTGCTTGGTGCTCTACCCCACTGTGGCCAAGGTGATACCTAAACTGTAATTCAAAGTTCTCTTTACTCTTCCCTCTACTCTTCTCACGCAGGAGTCTCTCCTTATAGCCAACACACCTGATAATGTGCTGGATTTCACCTGAAACCTGTATGTCTAGAGTCTCACCTAAGGCCCACGATGTATGCTATTTGGCTACTGCTGCTGATTCTTCAGGGCCTAAGGCTGAGTCAGCAGGTGTCCTAGCCTACTATGGCTGAGCTGGTATCCAGGTTGTAGGACAAAGTCCTCTTTACTCTTATCAAGCGAAAGGAAGGAGTTTCTTTCAGAGCTGCATGCTGCACTGCCTGGGGTTGGTGTAGGGGTGGCACACGCACTCCCTTGGCCGCTCCTCTTGGTGTCTCACTAGATCACCTGCCCCCCAAGTCCACTGGCTCCAAGCCCAGCACAGCACTAGGACTTACCTGGGAATTGTAGTCCTTGTGGCCTAAACTGCCTTTCAGGTTTATTTAGAACCCCGGAGTGCTTTAGCCCACAGTGGTGAGGCTTGTCAGAACTCAGGCTGCCGCCACTAGGATGGACAATTCTCTGCCGGCTATGGCTGATCTAAATGCCACCTTCATGGACCATGGCTAAGTTCTGCCTGGTGTTGCTTTCCACTGTGACAATGCAGCACTGAATTCCAATGCGAAGTCCCACTGTCACTGAGCTCTCCCAGCCCCAAGTGCACAGATTCTCCATGCCATGCAGACACTACCAGGGGCTGGAGGGGCTGGGTGTCATCAGTTGAAGACTGTCTTTCCTACCCTCTTCAGTGCCTCTTTCAGTGATGTGAAGTTCAAACTAGATACTGTGATTGCTCACCTGATTTTTGGTTCTTATGAAGGTGTTTTTGTGTCATTTTTAAATTTTGTGTTTCTGCAGGGAGGATGATCAGTGGAGGCTTCTATTTGCTTCTCTTGCTCCACTTCCTACCTAAAAGCTGTTCCTTTTAAAAACCAAAATTAGGGAGAGACTTCTGCACATTTGTTGGAAGATTTGGTCTTATACCTTCTGTAGCAGTGGTTCTTAATGAGGAATGATCTTGCCACCCAGGGGATATTTGGCAAAGCCAGAAAATGTGTTTGGTTGTTCTAACTGGAGGGCGGGTACTACTGACACACAGTGGCTAGAGGCCAGGAATGTTGGTAAATACCCTTCAACGCACAAGACAGCCCCCACAAAAACAAACAAACAAAATTATCTGCCTCAAATTGTCAGTAGTGCCTAAACTGAGAAACCCTGTTCTGTGCCTGTATTACTCTAGTGACAGTTGATCACAGCTATGTTTTTTAAGCACTGCAAGGTCACAAATCATCAGACATACAGATGTTCAGTGTATTCTGTTTACTCAGGACAAGGCCATCTAATAAGACTAAACCAAAAAAAAAAAGTTTTTTTTAAAAATCTGATTAAGCCTAAACCTAAATTAACTAGATAATTTAGTTACTGAAAATATTTCATTCCTTGGTCATCCTGGTTGAGATTTCACTATTTTTTGTTATATTTTACTTATTCACTTAGAACTTCTTAAAGATCAGACTTAGGAAGTATAACATCTGCTTGTAATAAAAACAGGAATAAAGAAACATACTGGCTGTGCACAGTGGCTCACGCCTGTAATCCCAGCACTTTGGGAGGCCGAGGTGGGTAGATTACTGGAGGTCAGGGGTTCAAGACCAGCCTGGCCAACATGATAAAACCCTGTCTCTACTAAAAATACAAAATTAGGCGGGAGTGGTGGCGTGCACCTGTAATCCCAGCTACTCAGGAGGTTGAGGCAGGAGAATCGCTGGAACCCGGGAGGTGGAGGTTACAGTAAGCCAAGATCGCGCTATTGCACTCCAGCCTGGGCAAAAAGAGTAAAACTCCGTCTCAAAAAAAAAAAAAAAAAAAAAAGGAAAAGAAAAGAAACTTACACTTACGTATAGCCTTGAAAATGTCATTAAAAGCTAACTTATTCATTTCAAAAATTATCATCAACTCATGTTCTAGTATAGGAATTTGGCATTAAACCAAGCTAATTTGTTAGGCCTCAGTCTCCAATCGTACTCCTTTTCTTGTATAAACCTGTTTGAAATGTCCACATACTGGTCCAGGAAAAGGGGAACAGGGATTTCATTATATACGCCAGTATTTTAAATATATATTAGCTGGCCAGGCACAGTGGCTCACGCCTGTAATCCCAGCACTTTGGGAGGCCAAGGCGGGCAGATCACGAGGTCAGGAGATCGAGACCATCCTGGCAAACATGGTGAAACCCCATCTCTACTAAAAATACAAAAAAATTAGCCAGGCGTGGTGACAGGCGCCTGTAGTCCCAGCTGCTCGGGAGGCTGAGGCAGGAGAATGGCGTGAGCCCGGGAGGCAGAGGTTGCGGTGAGCCAAGATCACGCCACTGCACTCCAGCCTGGGTGACAGAATGAGACTCCGTCTCAAAAAAAAAATATATATATATATATATATATGTGTGTGTGTGTGTACGTGTATATATATATGTGTATGTGTGTGTATGTGTATATATATGTGTGTGTATGTATGTGTGTGTATATGTGTGTGTATGTGTGTATATACATGTGTGTGTGTATATATTGTGTGTGTATGTGTGTATATATGTGTGTGTGTATATATATGTGTGTGTATGTGTGTATATATGTGTGTGTGTATATATGTGTGTGTGTATGTGTGTGTGTATATATATGTGTGTGTATGTGTGTGTGTATATATGTGTGTGTATGTATATATGTGTGTGTGTGTATGTGTGTGTGTATGTTTGTGTATATGTGTGTGTATGTGTGTATATGTGTGTATATATATGTGTGTGTATGTGTATATGTGTGTGTGTGTATATATATGTGTGTGTATGTGTGTATATATGTGTGTGTGTATGTGTGTGTATATATGTGTGTGTATGTGTATATGTGTGTGTATATGTGTGTGTGTATGTGTATATATGTGTGTGTGTATATATGTGTGTGTGTATGTGTGTGTATATATATGTGTGTGTATGTATGTGTGTATGTGTGTGTATATGTGTGTGTGTGTGTATGTGTGTATATATATGTGTGTGTATATATGTATAAGCTAACATGTACTGAATACTTACTGTGTGCTAGGTATTATGCAAGGCACTTTGTATTCTCTTACTTAATTCTCACAAAACCCTACTGGTAGATATGATTATCCCTACCCTTCTAGGAAACATCTCTCTTGTAGCTGTCTTCCTGCTCCAGTATGCACTGGTTGCTGTCTAGGTGTTACATGACTGTTACTCTGAGACTTCCTTTCCCTGTCTTTCTGAGATTCCTCTTTGCCTCTCTCCTATTTTGAATGCCCTGCATCTTCCATATCATGGTGCACACCCTCATTTTGGTGAAGTATATCCTCCATTACCTCCCTGAAAATACCAGTATCTGAAAATGTCTTTATTCTACCACCATAATTGAAAAAGATAGTTTTTCTGAATGTAGACTTCTACTTAAGAAATGTCTGTCTTTCATTATTTTGGAGGAATTACTCTCTTATCTTTCAGGTTTCTGTATTATCTACTTTGTTACTCTCCAAGCTTTTAGAATTTCTTTATCTCTGGTGCTCTGAAATGTCACAGTGATGTGCCTTGCAGCAAGTCTTTTTCTTCTTTCATGTACTTTGCCTAATATTCAGTGGGCCTTTTTATTCTTTTTTTTTTTTTTCTGGAGACAGGGTCTTGCTCTGTTGCCCAGACTAGATTGCAATGGTGTGATCTCGGCTCACTGCAACCTCCGCCTCCTGGGTTCAAGCAATTCTCCTGCCTCAGCCTCCTGAGTAGCTGGGATTACAGGCACATACCACCACGCCTTGCTAATTTTTGTATTTTTAGTAGAGATGGGTTTTCACCATGTTGGTCAGGCTGGTCTCAAACTCCTGACCTCATGATCTGCCCACCTCAGCCTCCCAAAGTGCTGGGATTACAGGCAAGAGCCACCGTTCCCCGCTGGACCTTTTTAGTTTTAATATTCTCTTCCTTGAGTTCAAGCAAAGTTACTTAAAATGCTTTTTTAATAATGTCCTCCCTTTCCTCTTTTCTTTCTGGAATGTCTATTATTTCAGTGTTGACTTTTGAATTTTCTCCTGTAATTTCCTTATTTGAAGAATCCTATAGTCTATTGTCTTTTAGTTCTACTTTCTGAGAATTTTTTAAACTCTATCTTCTAACTCTATCTTGAAGTTTTTATTTGAGTTATATTTTGTATTTCTATGAGATATTTCTTGTCCTCTGGTTTTTGTTTTGTTTTGTTTTGTTTTGTTTGTTTGGTTTTTTTTGCAGCCTTCTGTCTTGTTTGACAGATGGTTTATCTCCTCTTATCTCGGAATATTACAGTTTTTCTGAGGTATTTTTCTTGGAATTTGACTTAATTCTTATTCATCAGACTTATTCATCAGACTCCCATCTCTCATTTAGGTCTGTGTGTTTCGTGTTATAAACTTTCCCCAAATATTTAGTAGTCCTTAACTGTCCATAATGTGTAAGATTCCAGTATTTATTGGGAGGGTTTTGTTCATGGGCATCTATTGACTAGTGGACTCCACTTTGGGGTGAGCAGAGAGAATTAGTCATTTTGTTGGAAGACTTCCAGGATTTAATATCTATAAGTCTGTCTCATTGGGTTACTTAGTTGTTCCAGAGAGGAATTTTCTTTCCTGGCAGGTATGTGTTTGTCTGCCAGTATTGTAGAAGCCAAGTGAAACAAAGGAGTTGGAGAGGTACTTACTGTTCGGTATTAGGATTTTCACTTACTCTCTCACTTCTCTCTCTGCTGTCATCTACTCTTTCAGTCTCCCTTTTATATTTCTTTTACAGTTCATGTAAATTAAATAGGACAGCATGTACTCTTTGGTATCTTCTTTTTATAATTAAACTCTTCTGGCCAGGTGTCGTGGCTCACACCTATAATCCCAGCACTTTGGGAGGCCAAGGTGGGTGGATCACCTGGGGTCAGGAGTTCGAGACTAGCCTGGCCAACATAGTAAAACCTGTCTTTACTAATAATACAAAAAATTAGCTGGATGTGGTGGCACACGCCTGTAATCTCAGCTGCTCGGGAGGCTGAGGCAGGAGAATCACTTGAACCAGGGAGGCAGAGGTTGCAGTGAGCAAAGATCGCGCCTTTGCACTCCAGCCTGGGCGATAAGAGCAAAACTCTGTCCCAAGAAAACAAAACAAGGAAACAGAAAAACACTTTTCTTTGAGATTTGTCTGTGTTATTTTGTATATCCATTCATTTCATTCCATTGCTGAGTAATTCTACTAATTGCATATACCACAGTTTCATTTTTCAAAGGACATTTGAGTTATTTCCAGTTTAGACTATTATGAATGAAATTCTGTGAACATTCTTGAGTAGTATTTTAGAGGATATTTGTTTTTATTCTCTTAAGAAAATACAAGGAGTAGAATTTCTTGGTCATATACTGGTATATGTTTAACTTTATAAGAGAGTAATATTTACCATTTATTTATCTTCTTGTTTGAAATATCTGTTCAGGTCTTATGCCCATTTTAATTGGATAGTTTTTCTGTTTATTATTGATTCATATTATTGACTTATAATAATATTTTATAAATTGATCTCTTTATTATTATAAAATGTTTCTTTTTATTTGTGGCAATACTCCTCATCATGAAGTCTAATTTCTGATATTATTATAGCCACTTATACTTACTGTATACCTGATTATTTTTTCCATACCTTTATTTTCAATTTATCTGTGTATTTGCATTTAAAGTTCATCTCTTGAGCCTAACAGTGACAAGCACCTTGAACCCAGATCTTTATATCTAAATCTGATTATCCAGTAAAATTTATCAGAGTTCTCTGGAGAAGTGGCTGATTGTAGAGCAGGGATAAGAAAAGTATATGCTGAACCTGAAACATTTTGTGGTGCCAAAAAGTAAGGAAATACACAAAAAAATTGAGAAGATATCAGAAGTGTACAAAAACTAACCTGATGTGACTCTCAATGACCATATCTGGGACAATTTGAGTAAAAAAATAATTGACAATAATGGATTATATCTTATAAGATAATAATAAATATCAATGAGCCTATGATAATATAAATTAGTGGCCGAATGTATAAATGGGAGGAAGGGAAAAATTCTTTATTTCAGCAGAATTATAATTAATTAATATAAAATAGAAATGGTAGAAATAGAAAGTCAACATTTGGCAAGCACCACAGTAATAATTGTTGCAGGCAAGAATCATCAATGGATCCTAAGTTTGAGAGAAAAAGTATGATGAGAAATGGGTTATTTACGTATCCTCAAAGGCTTTTCCTACAAGATACTGTTAATTACAAAGGGGAAGATATTGAGAAACATGGAAGACAGCACCTTAACCAAATGATTGAAGTTAATATCATTACAATACAACAAATCAGTATCATGTGCCTCCTGATATGATGCACTGAGAAGGGCACAAGCATCACCTTTATGCTATTCTTGCAAAAAATACATAATTTAAAGTCAACCATGAAGAAATCTTAGAAGGATGTTCTGTAACTAGTCAGTACTGCTCAAAAATGTCAAGATTATAAAAGACAAAGAAAGACTAAGGTACTTTCCAGATTAAAAGAAGCTAAGGAGACAGGACTACCAAATGCAGTATGTGAATCTGAATTAGACCCTGGACTAAAATTAGGCAGACAACTGGTGAATTTTGAATCAAGTCTCTAGAGCAGTTAATAGTATTTCTGGTTTTGATCATTATAATATGGTTATTTAAGATGTTAACATTTGGGGGATCTGGGTGAAAAGTATATGAGGATTCTCTCGCAGTATTTTTGCAATTTTTTTAAATATGAAATTATTTTAAAATGGGAAGTTGACTGGACACAGTGACTGACACGTGTAATCCCAGCACTTTGAAACACCAAGGCAGGAGACTCGCTTGAGCCCAGGATTTGAGACCATCCTGCGTAAGATGGCAAGACCCCATCTCTTCATAAAAAAAAAAAAAAAAAAAAAAAGCAAAAAAGTGAAAAAAAGAAAAATATTTAATAAAATATTTTTAAATAATAATGATAGATGTCTTTTATAGGCAACATATGATTAGGTTTTGCATTTTTATTCAGCTTGACAATCTGTGTCTTTCATTGGACTGTTTAGTTTGTCATAATTTATATGGCTGGATTTAGTTCTCAGAATGTGCAGTTTATTTCTGTTCATCTCATCTGTTTCTTTGTTTCTCTTTTCCTGCCTTATTTTGAGTTAGTCAAATATTTGCAATATTCCATTTTAACTCTTCTCTGTGCTTTTTAGCTCTGCAGTCAATTAATGATTAACTTTTGTCAATCATACCACTTTATATAAAATGTACATCTTGCAACAATATAGATTTGATTATTCCACCTATCTTGTGCGCAATGCTGTCATTTGTATTACATCTACATGTATTTTAAACAAAGATTGAGAAGATACCTAAAAAAAAAAAACCTTACCTACATGTTTATCATTTTCCGGTACTCTTTACTACTCTCTTTAGATCTGAACTTCTATCTGGTGCCACTTATCTTCAGCCTGAAGAACTTCCTGTAGCATATTCTGTAGTGCCAACAATTTGTCTGCTGATGACAAATTATCTCAACTTTATCCAATAGTATCTTGATTTTCCTTCCCTTTTTAATGGATAGTTTTTGCTATAGAATTCTTGGTACATTTTCCATTTCAGCACTTATAGATATCATTCAGTTGTCTTCTGGCTTCCATTATTTTTGATGAGAAGTCAACCATTATCTGTATTCTTATTCTCCTGTGTGTAATGTATTGTTTTTATTAGGCTGCTTTCAAGATTTTCTGTTTATCTTTTTTGTTTTCAGCATTTAATAATGATGTGCCTACCCATTTTTCTTTATGTTGATCCTGCTTCAGTTCACTGACTTTATTACTGTCTCAGCTTGTGTTTTTCTAAATGTGTGAATATTTTGGCTGTTTTTTCCCCCAAATATTTTTCTGCCCTATTACCCATCCCCTTTTATGGAACTCCAGTCACACATATGTCAGAATGCTTGAAATTTTTCTGCAAGTTCCCTTTATTTTTCATATTAGATAAATTCTGTCTCTGCATCTTCAAGTTTATGATACTTTTCTCCAGTCATCTTCCATCATCTTTTAAACCCATCTATTGAATTTTTTTATTTCATGTATTATATTTTTCAGTTCTAAAATACATTTGGCCAGGCGTGGTGGCTAACACCTGTAATCCCAGCACTTTGGGAGGCTGAGGCAGGCGGATCACCTGAGGTCAGGAGTTTGAGACCAGACTGGTCAACATGGTGAAACCCTGTCTCTACTGAAAATACAAAAATCTGCCAGGCATGGTGGTGCATGGTACATGCCTGTAATCTCAGCTACTTGGGTGGCTGAGACAAGAGAATCACTTGAACTCAGGAAGTGGAGGTTGCAGTTAACTGTGGTTGCACCACGGCACTCCAGCCTGGGGGATAGAGCAAGACTCTGTCTCAAAAATAAAATGAAATAAAATAAAATAAAATAAAATAAAAATGTGCATTTGATTCATTTTTAGTTTCCCTTTTACTGCTGACATTCCCCATCTTTTCATTCATTATGACCTTATTTTTCTTTTAAGTCCTTTGAACATCTTTATAATAGCTGCTTTATTTTCCCTGTCTGCTTATTCCATGATCTGCGTCATCTTGTGAGTGATTTCTGTTAATCACTTTTTCTCTTGATACTGGGTCATATTTTTTTATTTCTTTGCATGTCTAGTCATTTTTTTTATTGTAGGCTGGACAATGAATATAGTAACAAATAGAGACAGTGAATTTTATTATATTTGCCTGAGGTGTGTTGATTTTTTCTCTTCTCTTCTCTTCTCTTCTCTTCTCTTCTCTTCTCTTTCTTTTTCCTGAGATGGTGTCTTACTCTGTCACCCAAGCTGGAGTTCAGTGGCACGGTCCTGGCTCACTACAACATCTGCCTCCTGGGTTTAAGCCATTCTCCTGCCTCAGCCTCTCAAGTAGCTGGGATTACAGGCATGTGCCACCACACCTGGCTAATTTTTGTATTTTTCGTAGAGATGAGGTTTCACCATGTTGGCCAGGCTGGTCTCCCGAACTCCTGACCTCAGGTGATCTGCCCACCTCGCTCTCCCAGAGTGCTGGGATTACAGGTGCGAGCCACTGTGCCCGGTGTTGATTTTTGTTCCAGCAAGTTAACATAGCTGAACTCCAAATTCTGCTTCCCTTTTGGTGAACATCAGCTGAAATCAATGCTGAGCCCTCTCAATCTTCCAGCTGTTGACTTTCACCTGTTCAGTTCAGGGTAAAACTAGGGATGTGGGTAAGGGTTTATATATAGATTTGGAAGAACTCTTGTGGCTTCTTTTTTTCTGGGATTTTTCTCCTCTTTTTCTAGATATGCTGTCAACCCCAAACTAGGCCTTCTGACTCCTCAAGCCAGTAATAGTGCAGATTTCAGCTTAAGTTCTAGGCTTGTCTGCATTATGTGTACTGTGGAATACTACTAGAGGAAAAGCCATGTAAATACTGAATCCTACCTAGTGTAGTTCCTTCTTTCAAGGATTGACGTCTCTCCAGTTTCTGCTTGTTTTGGGTTATTCTATTGTACTTTCAAATAGCTCTTTTAGTATTTTGTCACAGAATATAATGGTTATCTGCAGAAGGATTAATCTAACATATGCTACTCTGCCATTACCAGAAGTTATACCACATTACTTTTTATTTTCCATTGATGCTGCATAGGATTGAATTTTTAAAAATTCTACATTTTCTGTGAATGGTGGCACTATCTCATCAAAATCTTCTAAAGGAATTGAGCATATTACTAATCATATTTTTTCTTGTTTCTCTTATAGACAAGAGATGATTTCCTAGGTCAAGTGGATGTTCCACTTTATCCATTACCGGTTGGTATAGGTGCCCATGATTTTCCTTTTGTGTTTATGTTTTTAATTTAATAAATACTTACATATATACAATATAGTTAATGTTAATAATTGATTTATCAAATGTAGACTACTTTTATTTATTAAACATACTGTTTTCTAAAAACTCATTTCAGTTTTCCGTTTCCATTTTCTCTTTAAGATTTCCATACAAGAGAATTTCTGATGTTTGTTGGCATTGTGAAAACATTGTGTAAAAAAGATTAGTTGAAAATATTCTGCTGAATAACTAGAATGAGGAGTGCCTAAGCTCTCAGAAGAAAACTAAGGTAGTTTATGACAATAGAAACATAAAACACTGCGAATCAGGACTAAGAATATAGCAAGGAGGAAAACAGATTCAGGAAACATTGTGAAATAGAACATTATTGAATCACATGTCTGACATGGAGGCTTAAGAAAATAAGAAGTAAAGATAATACAAGTTGAACTTGCAAGATAAGAGTGGCATCTCATATAGAAAAGTGAGGAAGAAAACCCATTTTGTTTTGAAATGCAAAAAAATTACTTTTGGACAGAGTTTTGATAGGGAACAAAGAAAATGAAAGTTTAAAGTAGACTGCTGGCAGAGAGATAAAAATCAGTTATGTAGGGAAAAGGGACTAGAAGGATTGAGTGTTATCACTGTCCAGGCAACAGCAGAATCTCTGAAAATAATGGACTTTCCTGATAAAACAGATAAGAACAGAGGGCCAGCCATTGACTCTCAGTCAACGTGAGTGGATCAGAAAAGAAAGAGAAGACAGACAAGGGGAAACAGGAAAAGAACCAAGTAAAATAATGTCGTGAGAATTTAAGAAAAGAGTTTCAAGGCAGACTGGGTAGTTAACAATGCAAAACATCAGAGAAGGATAATAAAAACTAACAGCTGCTGAATTTTAAAGAAAGAGAAAAAATACTTCTTTTTCAGTCTTTTGAGTTATATTAATTAGCTCTCTACAGTCTTTCCAGAGCATAATCTTTTTTTTTTTTTTTTAAAAACAGGCTTCAGGACCATAAGCTTTCAGTAATATATTTAATCTAGTCTTACTTTCCAGGCTATTGACTTTTTTGGTCTCCTAGAATTATCTCCGTGCTTTAACCAAGCCAGCCTGCAGACATGTGCATAGTCCATACTCTTTTGGGATGTCAACATAGTAACATATATTATTTTTCTGCTTATTGTCTTCTGCCCTCCCTTTGGCTCCACAACCCATCTGCTCAGCTAGTTTTCATATGAGTTGTGATGCCGGCTGCAATTCCTCTTGGGCAGGAAAGCGAAAGCGCTGTCAAGTTAGCATTTGATAAACTAAAGCTACTTTTTTTTCTCACTTCCAACTTAAATTATGCCTTAGGTGATAGTTCATGAGTATTCTTGAAAAGTACATGCTTTTGGTGTTATAGATACATTTTGAAAACCCACTATTTTATTCTAGACAGAAAATCCAAGATTGGAGAGACCATATACATTTAAGGATTTTGTTCTTCACCCAAGAAGGTCAGTAAGTATAAAATAATAGCATATTAAATTTTTTATCTCTTCTTTACACCTTACAGTAGCCTCATTAGAAATTCAGGATTTAAACCTCTGTAAATAAGCTACTTCTAAATATTATTATTATTTTTAAAACTTCATTGCTATTTCTGATTAAAAGTACTATATGCACATTGCAAAACACTGAAAATACAGAAAGTGATCACACCCCTTTGGGAAAGATTTGTCCTTCTAATACTTATCAGACCAGAAGGCTAAAATTTGTCATTATTTTATATTTATTTTTGTCTTAAAGTTTATGTCATATTGTCATACTGTGCTTTAAAAAATCACAAACATGAATTCATCTAAAACCATTATCCAACTCGACGTGCACAAAGCCAATTTCAGAAAAACCTAACTATATTTTGTATACTTTAAAAAGTATTTCAGAAGACTCAAATATTTAGAGAAAATAACATAAGACTGGAATTTAAAACCCAAATAGCATGCTTATAATTCCATTTTCCCAAAGTTACTTGATGTTTATCAAAAAAATTTAAATTTAAGCTGTAACCAGAACTCCTTTTGATCTTCTATACCACATTGACAAGTAAAATCTAGTCAAAACATGTGTGTGAATTTACTCTCAAAAAGGTCAAACTAAAGCAGAGAAAGGACATCTGTGAAAGCAACAGTATTTGTCTTGTTTCTTAAACTATAAAATGCATTTGAAAGGGTACTATTGGAACTTAGTAAAATTTTTCACTTAAAGTGATGTTTTTAAGTTACTGTTTGTAATATAAATATTAAAACAAAATGAAAAGGAGTGTTCACTGACTGTTAATATTTACTCTCTATAAAGGAAGTCACATTTAATTTCTGTAGATATCTGGAATGTAAATCTTTCGTCTTTTAATTTTAGACTGATTGTGACATCTGCATATCAGGAATGACTAAATTGTTTTTTCTTCTTTGATTGTCCTGGCAGCCTGCTTTTCAATTTGTCACATGCTTTCTGGCTTCTTTATCTTTAAAAAATACAATTTGCTGCTTCTGTCTGCAATGACTATTATTGCAAGTGTAGAAAGAACTTTATTCAGATAGAAAATGTACGACTACATTCCTAAATTTGTTTGAGCCCCATTAAGTCAAAACCTTGAGGCTTCTTTTCTAATTGAGAAGACATGAAACGTACAATTGTAGAGAAACTTTTCAGCAAAACATTATCTGAGCACATTTTCTGTATCCATCTTTTATAGCCACAAGTCAGAATGTTCACATCTCCTTCAGTATGGAGACACAAGCCACATTAGCAGCCTTGGAAATAAGCATCGGGGATTTCACTGACTACTCGGGAAAGGATACACTGAATGTGCCAAATTCATGAAAACTATACAGAGAAGAGCTAAAAAGATTAGGGGAGGCTTGGGAGTGGGGGTAGGTAATCTCTTGAAGACAGAATAAAAAGATTAGAACTCTTGTCTAGAAAGACAAAGGGTAATTGCTACATATCTGATATCTGTAAAAATCATCTCCAAAAAAATCTATATAGAGAGCTGAGACAAGCAAGGATTTCTTAAGTAAATCATAGGATGCTAGAATTGATGAGGGCAATAGATAGAATTAAGCCTTAAATTAGAAGCTTATGAAAGCACTGTAATCGCAGCACTTTGGGAGGCTGAGGTGGGTGGATTGATTGAGCCCAAGAATTCCAGACCAGCCTGGGCAACATGCAAAACCCTGTCTCTACAAAAAAATACAAAAATTAACTGGGCGTGGTGGCGCATGCCTGTAGTCCCAGTTATTTGGGAGGCTAAGGTGGGAAGATCACCTGAGCCTGGGAGGTCAAGGCTGCAGTGAACGGTGATTGAGCCACTGCACTCCAGCCTGAGCGACAGAGGGAGATGCTGTCTTAAAAAAAAAAAGCAGCAGCAGCAGCTTGTGAAAGACAGGTTTTCAAAAGATTTAAAATATTACTACAGCAAGCAGCAGCCTTTAGCTTAGACAACTAATTATTCAAAGAGGTGATACAATATAAAAATAGATTAGGTAAATTAATGTGTGACAGATTCAAACAGCTGCCAAAGAGATGTAGCAGGTTTCAGACACTTATCAAGCCTTGCCCTCTACTCTTCTGTCATCCAAAAAAATACGGCCAGATTAGTATCCCTAAAGCACATCTCTGAGGATACCTTTCTCTATCCCCCAAATTCTCAGTGATTTACCAAAATATGCAAAATAAAGTCTGAAGTTGTCTGATTTTGCCTGACCTCTGGACCATCCCAACCTCATATAGTTTCCTTAACATATCCTATAATCCAGCCAAACTCAACTACTGCCATTTCCTTAATTGCACCCACAGTTTCCCACCTGTTTCCTGGATCTTGCCCTTTTCTCCACTCATAATGCCTTTTCCTCTATTGCCACAGATGAGAATCCTCCCCAATCTCCTAATCCCAACTCAAAGACCAGCTTCTCTTTGACATTGTCTCTGATGGTTCACTTAAACTTCCTTAGCATCATCTTTGTGGCATAACAATTATTTATTTATATATGTTTCCCTTTTCTCCACCTTCTGTTCCTTTCCCTGGATATCTTCTGCCCCGGAACTTGTTTTTGAACCTCCCTTTGTAGACCCCCTGGTACCTAGTGGGTGTTCATTAAACTCTTATTAATTGAATACTTTTCTCCCTGGTGTTAAAGTTTTATGGATATTTATTTTCTTTTCTACAGTCACAAATCAAGAGTTAAAGGTTATCTGAGACTAAAAATGACTTATTTGCCTAAAACCAGTGGCTCAGAAGATGATAATGCAGAACAGGCTGAGGAATTAGAGGTGAGATTTTATAAATATTTGGTTAAACTAAAAAAAAATTTAATTTCTTATTTTACTGTACTCTGAAGAACAATAACTATTGAATGAAGTTAATGTGTAAATAAAAATTATTTACTTGGACTTTTATTTCACCCAAGCATTCATTAATAGTCTTAAGGATATTTCTGTAGAATGAATGGCCATTATTGATGGCCTTCTTAAAGGTCTAAGGAGTAGAGAATAGAATATAAATCTAGTTTTTCAAAGTTTTCTAAAACTGTATATTCTCTCCATTAAAGTAAGAACACAGTTTAGTATTTTGAAGTTAAATATATGGACATTTTGAGGAGACTCCACTGATTAGGAACTCTTTTATGAAATTTAAGTCCTGTTAATATTCTTCTTATGGTGGGAGGGCTCATAGGAAAGGAGGGGAATTAGGGAGCAAGGAGAATTTAAGTGATCTAATAAAGAGCCTTCTGTATGTGGGGCAAGTAGAATTTAACAATTTTCATGGATGACAGGATGAGAGGAAAGTCCAAGTCAAGATTTGTGTAGAGTTACGTGCATCTGGAATAAGCAAGTAGGAGGCAGAAAATATGTATTTGAAATAGAATTGGATAGGGTTTGGAGACTGGAATCCTAGTTGCACACTATCTAGCCAGACCTGAGTGAGTCATTGAACTTTTCTGAACCTCAGGATCTTGTGTGCAGAGTGACAGGATGGCACCAGATGACCTCGAGGGTTTCTTCCAGCAAAAAAATTTATGATTTGGAAAGGGGTCAATAAAACACCTGCTCCTTGAGGTTCCTTTTGAAAGCACGTTATCATCAAAAAGAAGTATTTATTCAGTGGCTGTATTAGTCCATTTTCATACTGCTGTGAAGAAGTACCCGAGACTGGGTAATTTATAAAGCTTTAAAAAGAGGTTTAATGGACTCATAGTTCCACATGGCTGGGGAGGCTTCACAGTCATGGTGGAAGGTGAAAGAGGAGCAAAGGCACAGCTTACATGGTGACAGGCAAGAGAGTGTGTGCTGGGGAACAGCCCTTATAAAACTATCACATCTCGTGAGATTTATTCACTGTCATGAGAACAGCACCTGAAAAACTCACTCTCATGATTCAGTTACCTCCCACTGAGTGCCTCCCATGACGCGAGGGGATTATAGAAGCTACAATTCAAGATGAAATTTGAGTGGGGACACAGCCAGGCCATATCAACAGCAGTTACTAAAAGCAGAGCACACAGCGTATGGCACCAAATTGCTCTAGAGGCTTCTTATTTGGTGCCTTGCTTAACACTTTTGCCTCTTTGACTGAGCGCCTGCTTATGTCTCCATGAGAACAGTGAAGCTGAGGGTCTTCCCCAGGGGCTAGGCTCTACCTCACATGCCCATGTACCTTGAGAAAGAAAGCTCTAGAACAAGTAGTGAATTTGCAGCAGAGCTTTTTGGGAAAATTTTAAATGCACTGAGATTTTGCTTTGCAAGAAAATCCATAATAATAGAAAGATAGAAGAAAGACTTTTTTTTTTTTTTTTCCTGAAGTCAGGGTCTTGCTCTGGGGCCCATGCTGGAGTGCAGTGGTACAATCTCAGCTCACTGCAACCTCCTGCCTCCTGGGTTCAAGCAATTTTCATGCCTCAGTCTCCCAAGTACCTGGGTTTACAGGCATGTGCCAGCATGCCTGGCTAATTTTTGTATTTTTAGTAGAGACGGAGTTTTACTATGTTGACCAGGCTGGTCTTGAACTCCTGGCCTCAAGCCGTCCATCTGCCTCGGCGTCCCAAAGTGCTGGGACTATAGGCGTGAGCCACGGTACCCGGCCAAGAAAGAATCTTTTTTCTTTACTCACAGTATAGGTAGCCCCTAGTTTGGTGACCAAAGAACTTGTTATCCTCTCAATTCTCTCTTCACTTATTTGATTAACTTTTTCTTATGTATTTTTATCTGATTTTCATATAATAATCATTTTTAAAGTTTTCAAGTATTTATTCAGTAGAAGTTTCTCTACCTGGCTTTTTGGTGTACCAGTGTGTCTTGCATAATGGAATTCTGTTTGAAATGAAGGATATCTGCTGTAAAGAAAGAAAATTATTTATTTAGTAACTTAAAAAAATTTAACAGCATTTCGTTATTTAGTAACCTGTTCCAAGTTTTGCCCACATGCATGCATCATAGGACCCTATTCACAGTTGAGTTTCTGTGGAGAGAACTGCTTCACTTCATTTTGTGGTCTCATGTCTCAATGTTTGAATTCCCTCAGAATGCACCTTATAATTTCAGGAGATGTAAGCGTGTAGGAGTTTATTTATGAAAGGCCCTAGGAATTCAAACACATGAATCTGTGCTTATTTACCTTCTGTGTAGCTAATGACTAGAGGAGTCTTGCCTAGTCCTTTGACAGCTAGTTTGTGACTGTATAAATTCTACTATTTAAAGAAAACAATTGTAATTTTGAAATGAAGCTCACTCTTAGGTAGTCTGTATTCTGTAGTAAAGTATGGCTATAATAGATAATTATGTAACAGTTGATTTTTGTACCGTTTGCAACTTTAGGGTTACTTGTATGTATTTTACAAAATTAACATATAAAATGTTGGTTGTACCTCTGAATACTTTCTTCCTGACCCTCTTTGACTTGATTAAATTGTGAGCGATTACATATTAGCTTTGAGGTTAGAAATTAAATAAGGTTCATTGATACTTAGAAAGTTATTTTATAAAGAATAGCAGCTGATACATATTTAATAGGAAGGCCTGGTATCCAAAACTTGACTGTATAGAGGCATTCTCTCCAGTCTTTCTAAACAGTGTTTGATTGTACAACTCTACTTCCACAAATTTGAGACAGGTTTTTCTTAAGCCTTTAATTAAATTAATTTTTGTTCTTTCTCTTCTTGAATTCACTCAGATAATATAAATACATTAAGCAGACCTTTAAGGGAGAAATCTCTAAGAAGCTTTAAAAGAAATATTCTTTTGGTACCATTTTTCGAGTGCTGAGTGTTTTTATAATCCTTTACAGCAGTAGTGAGAACTATTTTATTAATAAATTGTATTAATCTTAAAGGAAATTAATCAATGATTATGTTCAACTAAAAAATGTTAAGCTTATCTTTTCTCACAAGAGTAAAATATAAAAACTTACATGTTTTTGGGATTGAAACCAGAAAAATGCAATCTGATTCAATATATGCAAGACTAATTTTTAGGTATGCTAGATCCTATATCATCATAGTTTAAGGGAAAGGAAAAGAAAGAAGGAAGATAAACATGGATGGACAGACAAAGTAAGAGGATATAGGGAAAGAAGAGAATGGAATTTGGGCAATAAAAAGAAAAAAAAACCAGATAACAATTCTTATAAAAGAGGTAAAAAGGAAAAAAAAAAGAGAAGAAAGGTTGGGCACAGTGGCTCACGCTGGTAATCCCAGCACTTTGGGAGACTAAGGCAGGAGGATTGCTTGAGCCCAGGAGTTTGAGACCAGCCTGGGCAACATAACGAGACCCCATCTCTACAAAAAAAAATTAAAAATTAGCTCGGCATGGTAGTATGCACCTAAAGCCTAAGGTGAAAGATTACTTAAGCTCAGGAGGTCAAGGCTGCAGTGAGCTGTGATGGCACCACTGCACTCCAACCTGGATGTCAGACCGTGTGGAGAGAGAGAGAAGAAAGAAAGAGAAATTCCCATCCAGACCTTTTCTCCCAAAATAATTTATTCCGTCGTCTTGCTCCTCCACTACCCGTCACCTTCTATACAGAGCTAGCCAAAATAGATCAACCTTGCTGCAGAAACCCCCTATCCATTTCTCCCTGCTACCAAAAAACATTCCTTTCCTTCCCAACTCTTCCCTGAGGCCTCATTTTCAAGTCTAGCCTTCCAACGTAGAAGAATTCTCTTCCATCTTGGAAGCAATCCACTGCGTGTCACACAACAGTCATTTACTGCTGATCTCCAGGCCTATAACAGAAACTCTGTGTATCTAAGGAAATTATTCTGTGTCAGTTATCCAAGTACCGAACATGTTTGCCACTTTGTCATTTGCTCTTTATAACATATATATATATGTCAGTAGTTTTGGCCATACACAAATTTGGGTGTTTTGTTGTCAAATTTATAGATCTTCTCTTTCATGCCTTCAAGGTTTGGTGTCATACTTAACAGTGTCCCACTCATAAAATGTATTTCTAAAATTTTCAACAGTTTGTTACTAATACTTTTTGGTTTCACTTTTAAACGTTTAGATATTATTCAGTCTGTAACTTTTCCTGATACAAGGCATGAGGTAGGGATTCAAGTGAAGTTTTTTCCAAATGGGTGCCCATTTTCTAAGTAATCTGCTTATTTTGCCACAGATTTGAAATGTCTTTATCATATTCTAAATTGCTATAAAGTTTTTTTTTTTTTTGAAACAGAGTCTTGCTCTGTCGCCCAGGCTAGAGTACAGTGGTGCAATCTCTGCCTCCCGGGCTCAAGCAATTCTCTTGCCTCAGCCTTTCAAGTAGCTGGAATTACAGGTGCCCACCACCATGCCTGGCTAATTTTTGTATTTTTAGTAGAGACAGGGTTTCACCATGCTGGCCAGGCTGGTCTCAAACTCCTGACCTCAAGTGACCCGCCCACCTCGGCTTCCCAAAGTGCTGAGATTTCAGATGTGAGCCACCATGCCCGGCCAAAATTCCTATAAAGTTGAGTTTCTTTCTGGGCAAATCTGTTGAGCTGCCTGTCAATGCATGCACCAGAACCACACAGCTTTAATTGTTGTCATTTATAATATGTTTTATCTGGTAGGGTTGATCTTCACTTCTTGCTCTTCTTTTTAAAAATTGTGCTGCTTATTCCTGCTTGTTTATGTTTCTATTTGAACTTGAGAATTGCCTTGTATCTTTTTTTTTTTTTTTTTTTTTGAGACCGAGTTTCGCTCTTGTTGCCCAGGCTGGAGTGCAATGGCATGATCTTGGCTCACCGTAACCTCTGCCTCTCGAGTTCAAGCAATCCTCCTGCCTCAGCCTCCCGAGTAGCTGGGATTACAGGCACCCGCCACCACACCCAGCTAATTTTGTATTTTTAGTAGAGACAGGGTTTCTCCATGTTGGTCAGGCTGGTTTCAAACTCCGAGTTCAGGTGATCTGCCCGCCTCGGCTTTCCAAAGTGCTGAAATTATAGGCCTGAGCCACTGCACCCAGCCTATTCTTTTAAAATCATAATGTAGTTTTGTTGGAATCTTGGTAAATTTGTAGATTAGCATGGGAAGAATTGACACCTTCGTGAGACTGAGTCTTCCCAGCCAAGATTAGACTATGTCTTTCCCTTATTTAAGTCTTCTTTTGTGTCCTTTTGGGAGCATTTTAAAGTTTTCTTCACCAGTTTATTTCAGTTTCTAATGCTGTCCTAACCAATCAGTATTTAATAGAATCTTTGACCTACTGCCTTTTCTTTTATGAGGTTTCTCATATAAAAGCATTAACTCTTGGTACTCTTTTCTATCAGTTCCTACTTTAACTGCCCTAACTAAGGCTTTATGTTAATTTTGCCCCTTATTAGTCTCTGAGAAACCAAACTTCCAGTGCATTTTTTTTTTTTAATCTTTCTTTGGCTGTTTTATGACTTGATCAAATGCCTTGCCTTGGTCTGGAGGAGAAAGAGAGAAATCAGACCAGGGAATCAATGACTTTTCCATCACTAGAGAATTCACTGTAGCAGTTATTTCTAAATCATTTGCCCTTCCGTATCTTGCCCCTTTATGCATTTGACCTTTATCTAATGATTTTTTCCATGTGTCAGGTAGTTATTGATTTCTACCGTAAACAAGGTGCTTTCTCTGCAGGAAAGACAATGACCAATGAGAAATAATCCTTGCTGATAATTTAGAGAATAGCCTAAGATTACACGAGTAGTTTAAACTATGCTTCTCAATTTCTCAGTGCTTTCCAACTTTCCATGGTTGTTTATTTAAAAGATCTTTTGTCCTTTTTTTTTTAGATTTTTTTTTTTTTTTTTTTTTGAGGCGGAGTCTCGCTCTGTCGCCCAGGCTGGAGTGCAGTGGCCAGATCTCGGCTCACTGCAAGCTCCGCCTCCCGGGTTTACGCCATTCTCCTGCCTCAGCCTCCCGAGTAGCTGGGACTACAGGCGCCCGCCACCGCGCCCAGCTAGTTTTTTGTATTTTTTAGTAGAGACGGGGTTTCACTGTGTTAGCCAGGATGGTCTCGATCTCCTGACCAAATTTTATTTTTGATTGACAAACTATAATTGTATATATTTATGGAGGACAGTGTGATGTTTTGGTATATGCTTACAATGCAGAATGATGAAATCAGGCTAATTAAATCTGTGACCTCGCATACTTTTATTACTTTTTTGTTATGAACATTTTAAATAGATTTGTCTTAAAGTTCTGTTTTATTGTGGTTTTGAGACAGGGTCTGGTTCTGTCCCCGAGGCAGAACCTGGTGGAAACTTTACAGGCTGGTGCCTTTAAAGTTTTTTTTTTTGAAAAAGTTTTGGACAATTTTAGACAAAATTTCAATGGTTATCATTTTTGCAAAAAAAAAACCTCTTCATTATCATAAAGTGTATTATGGTCTTAAAAATTGAGGATTGTTAATTCTGTGTATGCATAATTTCTAAAACTTGGTATAATAAATCTCCTTTTAAATTTCCTTTAGCATATAATTTCTAAAGTTAAAAAAAATCATGCATAAACTTAATTGCTACCATCCTGTTTTTCAGCCTGGCTGGGTTGTTTTGGACCAACCAGATGCTGCTTGCCATTTGCAGCAACAACAGGAACCTTCTCCTCTACCTCCAGGGTGGGAAGAGAGGCAGGATATCCTTGGAAGGACCTACTATGTAAACCATGAATCTAGAAGAACACAGTGGAAAAGACCAACCCCTCAGTATGTGCTGATGGCTTTCACAATTTTAATCTGGAAGCACTTTAACTACAAATTTTCATTTTGAAGTCATGTCTCAGATGGATTCATAACAGTATAGTGATCCATAAACTATAAGAATACTAGGATTTTTATGGCCCAGGACTTTGAAAATCCTAACTCTGCTGTTTCTTTTTTTAAATGACTTGGTAATATTCAAAATTATTTGACACTAGATACTACCCTTTTAATTGTCTCTTAATTTTAATAAGTTTTGAATTATTATATAGCCACAAATGGTATATGTTTCTTTTTAGGCTGAATTAGAAGTCTTAGAGAATTTTTATAGTTTATTATTAAAATATAATAAAATGTTAATTTCTACAGTACTCTTTTTAAAATATAAATTATTTGTAAAATATAAAGGACTCAATAATAACGGTCTTACGTTAAACGCCCGTTTGATAGTCTGGTCAATATCCACACAACTTCCAACATGCACAGATCAAAGATGGAACGACTTTCAACATATTCTAACTTATGTCTCCTCAGTGATTTTTTTATTATCATTAGACTGTGTATACATTTATAATATCTCCCATTCATATTGTTCTCAAATCCCCTTCCATTTTTCCTTCCATATAGTCTTATAAAGTCTTCCTTTAGTCTTCTGTTTGAAACATACTTGTAATTTTTTAATGTGTTCATTAGTCTCCTAATTTTTGGCTTTGATATTTTGTGCCTGATATATGCCAGGCACTTTCATAGATATTTTCTGTTCTCATATCCTTCCAAAACAAATCAGCAATTCAAGTACTTCATGGCACAGAAGCTTCAATCTTCATAGAGTGACATACAGACTGCAAAGCTGAAGACACTATAGAATTCTGCAGAATTGCCCTGTTGTATACCTCAGTATTATGGCAAGCCTTACTTGAGCAAAATGATATTTCTTTCACTGTGGCTGATGTCATTTTCAGGTAGCCAAAATCAAATATTTAGGGGGAAAAAAACACAAGCTTTCCCTTAGAACCATGTATCAAAGTTATGTTTTCTTTAGCTACAGTACAGTAAGAACTGGTCTTCCAACTAGCCTGAGCTCATGTGGCATTAAATAAATTAACAATAATTTTATTATTAAATATTTGAACAAAATTCTTGATCTGATAGACTGGTTATATTAAATGCAAATAATTAGAATAATATAAATGACTGGTGTAAGGGTGTTCAATCTGATTTTTTTTTAATTTTTGTGGGTCCCTAATAGGTATATATATTTGTGGGGTACATGAGATGTTTTGTTGTAGGCATGCAAGGCATAATAATCACATCGTGGAAAATGGGGTGTCCATCCTCACAAGCCTTTATCCTTTTTCTTACAAACAATCCAATTACAGTCTTCTGGTTGTTTTTAAATGTACAATTCAATTATTATTGACTGTAGTCACCTGTTAAGCTATCAAATACTAGGTCTTATTCATTCTTTCTATTTTTTTTTAAATGCTCATTAACCATCCAATCTGATTTATTGTACTCCTAAGCTCAGACAAATCTTTACTATTACCATTTTCAGAACAGGCTCATGACTGTATATTACCAAAAACAGATACCATTCCTAACAGATATGTAATTCCTAAGCTTTTCATTATAAAATTATTACACCATCTTTCATTCTGCCCTTCACATTGATGCATGGAGTACTCTACTCCTGGCTTAAGACCAATTCTAGAAAATATACTATCTGATTCACAAAAATGTATGTGTAACTCTATTACTCTTATAATAACATGGAAAAATAATATAATGAAATAATCTGTGAAGCTCTCTGATAGTCATTCATTCAACAAATATTTTTGAGTACCTATATGTGTTGGACATTATCCTAGGCACAGTGACACTTAAATATCAAATCAGACATGTTGTACCTTTCCACAAAACCTTAAACTCAGTAAGGTACTCCAAATATACCAGTCTGCCTACCCATGATTGAATCTATGCATGCTGAAATAGCCTTTGATCAAAGACAATACTTTTTTTTGTTTGTTTGTTTTTTTTTTTGAGACGCAGTCTCGCTCTGTTGCCCAGGCTGGAGTGCAGTGGCGTGATCTCGGCTCACTGCAAGCTCTGCTTCCCGGGTTCACGCCATTCTCCTGCCTCAGCCTCCCAAGTAGTTGGGACTACAGGCACCCACCACCATGCCCAGCTAATTTTTTGTATTTTTAGTAGAGATGGGGTTTCACCGTGTTGGCCAAGATGGTCTCGATCTCCTGACCTCATGATCCGCCCACCTTGGCCTCCCAAAGTGCTGGGATTACAGGCGTGAGCCACCGCGCCCAGCTAGACAATACATTTTTTTGTTGATCTAATGTAGATTTTTTTTTTCAATGATCACAGAATCTTTGACAATCATTTTAACTAAAGACATGGATGATGGCTTTTTATACTTCCAATATAGGGACAACCTAACAGATGCTGAGAATGGCAACATTCAACTGCAAGCACAACGTGCATTTACCACCAGGCGGCAAATATCCGAGGAAACAGAAAGTGTTGATAACCGAGAGTCTTCCGAGGTATAAGTAGTTTCCTAGTTCTCCTTGATAGACATGTTATAGCAATAAAGTATGTGTGGCTCAAGCTTATTCTGTTCATTTTAGAACTGGGAAATTATAAGAGAAGATGAAGCCACCATGTATAGTAGCCAGGCCTTCCCATCACCTCCACCATCAAGTAACTTGGATGTTCCAACTGATCTTGCAGAAGAATTGAATGCCAGACTCACCATTTTTGGAAATTCAGCCACAAGCCAGTCAGCATCCAGCTCAGTAAGATGCTCTTAGATTTTGTTATGGCTTCAGTAGTTTATATTATGCTTATTATACCATTCAACAACTAACTTTTATGTAAAATTTTGTCTTAAATGCAATAGTATGTAATAATATGTTAGGGATCTTGGGACTTTATAACATGGGCATTTTTCAAATATCCCCATCAATAGTATATGGACCAGAGTCATGGCATCCAAATTTCCATTATGTCAATACCCTCCAGACAAAAATCACTAGGGACACATTTGTAATTGAACAACTTGGATTTATTATTCATTTAGGCAAGGGAGAACACGCACCATGGTGTTTTGGTAACAGAATGTTAGAAAAGACTTCAAGGATTTGGGCTCCCATTAGATGATTTTGAAGAGGGTTTTAGGAAGCAGGACTTTGCTCTGTGTGAGATGCTGTTGGGAAGCAGGGATAATTCTATGATTTTGCATCTCAAATCTTATCCGTAGTGAGGCTAAAGCTATGATTAGCAAAGTAGAACAGTCACTCACATTTGCTAGGAGAGGGAAATGTTTGGTATTTTGTGGCTTGGACAGTGTTCATGTTTTGTCTATATTCAGCCACAATTATAGAGTGGTCTTGATTTTGTCTTGATCTTACCTATGAGTGCCAGGCCAGCTCCTGGATGTTAGGGACTGCTTTTCTCTCTCCCAGTTATGCTGAACTTGGTTTTTTGTTTGTTTGTCTGTTTGTTTGTTTGTTTTGAGATATCTCACTCTGTCACCTAGACTGGAGTGCAGTGGTGCTGTCTTGGCTCACTGCAAACTCCACCTCCCAGCTTCAAGCGATTCTCATGCCTCAGCCTCCTGAATAACTGGGATTACAGGCGCATACCACCACGCCCAGCTAATTTTTGTATTTTTAGTAGAGATGAAGGAGTTTGACCCTGTTGGCCAGGCTGGTCTTGAACTCCTGGCCTCAAGTGATCCACCCGCCTCAGACTCCCAAAGTGCTGGGATTACAGGCATGAGCCACTGCTTCTGACCTGAAATTTTAAGATTATATCACAAATGTCACCAACAGGTATCTATGAATAAGAACTGATATACTTTGACTAAACAAGGAAATCGATGACATTTTCACTTCAGCCACTACTGTAAAAACTGTTGTCCATAGTGTTCAGAATAAAGTATTCCAGCATATGCTTCCATGATGAGAACTTCATAGCTAGCTGTCTAAACTCTATCAGGGGAGATTCAGTAGGAGACAAAGATTACTCTCTGAGAGGATGCTATTTGTTATTTCCAGTTGAGGTTTCCATGCTTTTCATTTAGTTAGTAAATATTTATTGAGAGCAAGTAAATATTTATTGAGAGCAAGGTACTATATGCTAGTTACTGAGGATACATCAGTAAATAAAATTAACAATATCTCCTGCCTTCATAGGACTTATATTCTAGTGCAGAGGAAAACAAACTACAACTGGTGGACCAAATCGGCAGCTGCCTGTTATGAATAATTACCACTGGAATACAGCCACATCATTTGTTTAGATATTGCCCATCTCTGCTTTCACACTACATCATCTCAATTGAGTAGTTACAGCAGCAACCATATGGCCCACAGTCAGTATTTACTGTCTGGACCTTAACAGGAAATGTGTGCTAACCTCTGCTCTAGCATCTTCTTCAAGAAGCTTCACAGTAGATAGTTGTACGTGAATATGAATATCCACCAGTAAATCTGCCTGCCTGCCTCCTGCCCTTCCTTTCTTCCATTTGTCTGTTCTGTCTTCATTCATTTCATTTTTTCACAGGAGGGTAGGACAGGGCAGTCAAAGACCTAAAGAATAAACTACATTAGGCCAGGCATGGTGGCTCACGCCCATCATCCCAGCACTTTGGGAGGCTGAGGTGGACAGATGGCTTGAGGTCAGGAGTTCAAGACCAGCCTGGGCAACATGGTGAAACCTTGTCACTACTAAAAATACAAAAATTAGCTGGGTGTGGTGGTGCACACCTGTAATCCCAGCTACTCAGGAGGCTGAGGTAGAAGAATTGCTTGAACCAGGAGGCAGAGGTTGCAGTGAGCCAAGATCGCACCATTGCACTCCAGCTTGGGTGACAGTGAAACTCCGTCTCAAGAAAAAAAAAGAATAAACTATATTGATTCACTGGTGATAAATCACATGCAATCCCATCCCTTTTCTTCCTGGTATTTTTTTTTTACTTAAAGTAATACCTGGCAACCATATAGTGTGATACTATGCAGCCATTGAAGAGAACAAGGTGGGCTCAAGTGTATATGTTGGATGGAACAATCCCTAAGAGCTGCTGGTAAATGAAAAACAGCAAGGTACAGAACAGTGTGTTTGTTATGCCAGAATTTATGTAAATTACTTAAATGCAGAGCATAAATGTGTGTATGATTTACTCAAGAACGAAACAGGAAACTAGTAACGTTGCTTGCCTCTGAAGAGAGGCAAAGAATGAACAGGATATATATTGTTTGTACCTTTTGGTTTTTTGAGATAGGATCTCACTCTGTTGCCCAGGCTGGAGTGCAGTAGCATGATCATAGCTCACCGCAATCTCAAACTTCTGAGCTCAAGGGATTCTCCCACCTCAGCCTCTGGAGTAGCTGGTACTACAGGCACATGCCATTGTACCCCCACTAATTTTTTAAAAAATTTTTGTAGAGACTGGGTATAGTATTGTTGCCTAGGCTTCTTTCGAATTTTATAACATGGATGATTGTTACCTATTTTTAAAAAATATTTTTAAAGCACTGTATGGTTACGGTTACAAATTGAAATTGTATTTAGGTATATAAAATAAAACTTAAGGCTGGGCATCGTGGCTCACACCTGTAATTCCAGCACTTTGGGAGGCCAAGGCGGGCAGATCACATGAGGTCAGGAGTTTGAGACCAGCCTGGCCAACATGGCGAAAACCCGTCTCTATTAAAAATATAAAAATTAGCCGGGTACGGTAGCACGTGTCTGTAATCCCAGCTACTCAGTAGGCTGAGGCAGGAGAATTGCTTGAACCTGAGAGGTGGAGGTTGCAGTGAGACAAGATCACGCCACTGCATTCCAGCCTGGGCGACAGAGCAAGACTCTGGCTCAAAAAAATAAATAAGTAAAATAAATAAATAAATAAATAAATAAATAAATAAATAAATAAAAATTAAATCTTCCATCTTACCACTAGTGTATGCTCCCTCGGTCACTATTAGTGGTCAAAGACTAAAGAATAAATGATATTGATTTGCTGGTGATAAATCACATGCATACATATATGGAAACTTTTTCTGTATATTCATAAACATGCGTGCATACACATATATTTGTAGATGATTTTTTAGCCTGAGATCATCTTAAACATACTTTTTGGTAATTTGCTTTGTTCACTTGCTGTCTCTTAGACATTGAGCCATTTCAGTATATATAGATGTACTCCTTTAGAAACCAACTAAAACAATCGTTAAACTCTGGCATATTCCAATGTACAAGTAGCCCTTAGTTTCACCAGTCTCCTATTAAAAGACTTTAGATTGTTTACAGTACTATTATAAACAGTACTACAGTGGATATTCTGATTTAATTTGTACGTGCATTGTAAATTTTGATGTCGTTAAATAACAAAACTAAGATATTTCAGATAGTGATAATAGCATGAATAGAAAAACATAAGGAAAGAATGAACAAGAGATTTCCAGGAAACAAGTAGTCTGGAATGTCCGGGGGTGGATTGCAAAGTGGGAAGTGGCAGAAGAAGTCAGGAAGAGGCAGGTCGTGGTGCTCAGGAAGCGTTGTTTTCTGTGCTGTCATGGGCTTCAGCTCCAGAATGACACGACTGGCTGTGCACTGCAGGATGCTCTGAACCTGCAGCGTGCAGCATGGAGAATGGACTTAAGGAAGTAAGACTTGCCATGAGGAAACCTATTAGGATATGGCTGCCATTGTCATCGAAGTGACAAAAGATGAAAATTTGAAGTTAAAACAACAATAAAACTAGTAACTAAAGTGGAGAGAGAGTGTATTTGAGAATAGTTTCTGTGAGACATTCAAGAGAAGGTGTCCAGGAGGCAGTCCAGCACCGGGGGTGTGGGAGCTGGATGTGTGAAGGTGTCCACGTAGGGGGCTGAGAGCGACCACGTGCCTCAGCCTGCAGTCTCGACAGCTGCATCCTAGCCAGCCTTCTCTCTTCTGCCCTGTCATGCTTACCCTCACTACCTTAGCTGAT
Source organism: Chlorocebus sabaeus (assembly GCF_047675955.1). Taxonomy (NCBI): domain Eukaryota; kingdom Metazoa; phylum Chordata; class Mammalia; order Primates; family Cercopithecidae; genus Chlorocebus; species Chlorocebus sabaeus. The sequence goes on along the minus strand of NC_132929.1, from coordinate 31,447,745 downwards.
GCTCAAAGACAAATCACAAATCTCAAGGTATTCTCCTTCTGTTGTCTGGTTTTTTTACAAGAATCATTCCAGCAGAAGAGGCAGCTTACAAGCCTATACTTTTGAGGAACAACCTGCACTTCCTGTGGTGAGTTTTACCCTCTCCCATCAATCAATAAAAATATAAAACTCAGCATCTCTTTTTATTTTTTATTTTTTGGAAGACTGAGTGTGAACGTTTGCCTTACAGGGAAACAATACAGCAGAGAATGTAGGCTCCAGGTGGTGATGTTCAGGGAAAGGCCTTAAAGACAAAACATGCAGAACTGTCTCTCCCATGTTAAAAGCAAAGTCTCTGCATGCTGGTGACTGTGGGTGGCATCTGGGCTTGTCGGTTGAAGCGCTGTGCTGGCTAAAAGTGGTCCGCTGCATGCAGCATACAATTCAGGATCACTGTGTCCAATTGCCGATGCTCTGCGTAAGCACATGGCATCCAGCAGCCATGTCTGCCCTGTACATGAAGCATAGCCAGGGTTTCATCACTCAGGTGTGCACTGGCATTGACACGCCCGGCGGCCAGGCTGGAGTTTATCAGTCCCTGGTCTGTTTCTTCCCTGCAGTATCACATCCACCGGTCTACTAAGGCCTTCTGCTTCCTGCTCAGTGCTGTCCCAGTCACAGCCTGGATGGCCGCTTGAACCTTAACCCTGCCTCCATCCTCTTCCTGACACAAGCCTCACTACTCTGAGTTTGTCTGTCTTTTCCAGAGACCCTACTTGTTTTTGAAACCAAAGTAAAACTCCCAGGCTCCTAGCCTCTTCAGCCTACCCTTCTCCTTATCCCCCAACAGAAGCCTCCTGCTGCCTTCATTCCTGTCTATGCTTTTTCTTCCAAGCGGACTGTTGCCATGTCCTGATTCTCTCCCGCTTCTGAGTCTGCGTGCATTCCATTTCCCCGCTTGGAATGGCTTTCTCATTTTCTTCCCCAACCATCTGGAATTTGGAATGGCAGTCTAGATATCAGCTTTGAAAAACAGGGTGTGTTCTAGGACAGCAATGCAGAGGCTTCAAAATCCTCAGCCCATGAGTGGTTTAGCTGTCTGAATAACACCCTGCACTAAGAAAGGGACACAGATCCTGTGCTGAGGAATGAGACGTCACCCACCTATGCATCCATTGTTCTGGTCAATATTGACCATCAACAAGAGGACAGATGCCATTGAAAGACCACCTTCACCAGCCTCACTGTCACTCACTGTCATCTGTCCGGCCTCCTCCATTAGATCAGAGCCTGCTCAAGTCCAGTTCCTTGGTATTTTTTCCTTTGCACCTTATAATGTCGTCTATACAATGAATATGTGGAAGTTCTCATTGACTGACAGATATTCACCCAAGACACAACTTTAGGTGCTTCAGATGAGCAGCAGAATCTTGAGATGATTTATATTTTATGTACCAGAAAAGTTGTTTCCATGCCTTTTTTCCCCTCAATACCTTGATTGGGTTTTTTTTTTTTTTTTTTAAGAGCTTTCTTGGAGTGTAATTTACATACCATAAAATCCAGCCATGTTTGATCATACAATTAAAGAGTTTTTGTAAATGTATACAGTTATGGAGACATCACCACAATCAAGTTTAAGAACCTTCTGTCACCCCGAAAAGTTCCCTCAATCCCTATGCCTACTCTCAGTTGCAAGGAACCACTCATCAGCTCTCTATTGCTACAGTTTTGCCTTTTCTAGAAATCTCATGTAAAGGGAGTTGTAGGGTGTAAGCTTATGTGTCTGACCTTTTTCACTTAGCATGCTGTTCTTCACATAGATCCATGTTATTGCATGCCTCTATTAGTGCATGGTATTCCATTGTAGAGATATTTCCACTACATTTATCTGTTCACCAGCTGATGGACATTTGTAGAACTGGGCAGCATTTAAATCCATCATTTTGTGATCTAACAGTTTATCACAACTGTCAGCAAAGTATGTAGGGCTCCTGTGTATCTAGTAAGCGGTGTCTTCAGTGGGGAGACTGGTGGTGATGGTTTTTATGTTGTAAGCCACCTTAAGGAGCCACACCAAACCAGGTCTAATCTGGTTCAAAATGACAACAGGAAGGCCAAATTTAGGCCTTTTTTTTTTTTTTTTTTTTTTTGAGACAGAGTCTTGCTCTGTTGCCCAGGCTGGAGTGCAATGGCACAGTCTCAGCTCACTGCAACCTCCACCTCCTGGGTTCAAGCGATTCTCCTGCCTCAGCCTCCCGAGTAGCTGGGACTGTAGGCATGCACCACCATGCCCAGCTAATTTTTGTGGGGTTTTTTTTGAGTCGGAATTTTGCTCTGTTGCCCAGGCTAGAGTGCAATGGTGCAATCTTAGATCACTGTAACCCCTGCTTCCCAGTTCAAGCAATTCTCCTGTCTCAGCCTCCTGAGTAGCTAAGATAGGTGCCCATGACCACGCCCAGTTAATTTTTTTTTTGTATTTTTAGTAGAGACAAGGTTTCACCATGTTGGCCAGGCTGGCCTCAACCTCCTGAACTCAGGTGATCCACCCACCTCAGCCCCTCAAAGTGCTGGGATTATAGGGGTGAGCCACTACACCCAGTCTGGATTTAGGACTATTTTAAGTAAGCCTGGAAATAACCAAACCTCTCTTTACTCATTTGTAACAAACTATGATAAATAGCATCTCCTAGCTTTTAGAGAAACAAGGCAGGAGTAACCCTTGATTCAGCAGATAAGCATGATTTCTGTTGTTAGATTACCTGGGTTCGAATCTCAGCCCCATTCCTTAGAAGCAATGTCACTTAACAGGTTAATTCCATCACTCTCGGCCTTTTGGCTAAGACCAAGTGTAGTAACAAGTTACTTCCATATTGTAAGCTTCTGTTTACTCACCAGTAAAATGAGCCAGTATTAGTAATTATCTCATTGAAATTCGGGTGGGAAATAAATGACATTATCCGTGTTAAACAGAGCGTGTGCTTGTTATTGTTGGGATGTTTTATTAGGGTTGTTATCACTCTCATCATTATTGTTCTAGTGTTTTTTTTTCCCAAGTGAAATACTGTACACTTTATTTTGCACATTTTAAAATATTTAAAATGTGGTTTACTTCACTAAAATTTATAATTTACCCATTTTTATTATAATACATGGTTTTAGTTCAAAATAAAATAAAATTTGAATTGTTTTAAAGCAAGCAAGTAGTGAAGAAGGGATGTGGTGCTTTTCAAAGGATTCTTTCTTACTAATATTTAAGTCTTCTGGCCAGGCACAGTGGCTCATGCCTGTAACCTCGGCATTTTGGGAGGCCGAGGCAGGTGGATCACTTGAGGTCAGGAGTTCAAGACCAGCCTGAACAATATGGTGAAACCCTGTTGTTACTAAAAATACAAAAACTAGCTGTGTGTGTTGGCACATGCCTGTAATCCCAGCTACTCGGGAGGCTGAGGCACAAGAATAGCTTGAACCCGAGAGGCAGAGGTTGCAGTGAGCCGAGATTGCAGCACTGCACTCCAGCCTGGGCAACAGAGCAAGACTCTGTTTCTCTCTCTCTCTCTCTCTCTCTATATATATATATATGTATATATATATATATATATATTTCTAGAAAAGGCGAAATTGTAGCAACAGAGAGCAGATGAGTGGTTGTTTCGGGCTGAGAGTAGGGATAGGGACGGAGGGAACTTTTGGGGGTGATAGAAGGATTCTTAAACTTGATGTATTTAATTCTTCTGTTATGCTTCACTGTAGCTTTTGCCTACTTCATCTGGATTACCACCAGGTTGGGAAGAAAAACAAGATGAAAGAGGAAGATCATATTATGTAGATCACAATTCCAGAACAACTACTTGGACAAAGCCCACTGTACAGGTATCCTGCATTTTGTTCACTTGCTTTCTTACAGGATTTCAGCTGTCACATCTGTATGTCAACTATTACATCACTTTGTAGTATACACTGGATACTTCTAGAATCTTCTTTTTTTTTTTTTTTTTTGAGGTGGAGTCTCGCTCTTGTCACCTAGGCTGGAGTGCAATGGCGAGATCTTGGCTCACTGCACCTCTGCCTCCTGGGTTCAAGCAATTCTCCTGCCTCAGCCTCCCAAGTAGCTGGGACTACAGGCGCACGCCACCACGCCCAGCTAATTTTTGTATTTTTAGTAGAGATGGGGTTTCACCATGTTGGCCAGACTGATCGGAAACTCCTATCTCAGGTGGTCCACCCACCTCAGCCTCCTAAAGTGCTGGGATTACAGGCATGAGCCACCGTGCCTGGCCGTAGCATCTTCTAATTATTTATTTTCTGACACTGATGTTAAGTGTCTACCATTTCCTATGAATCTCTAATATACACGAATTACCACTTGTTATTATATAAAACAAGTTCAAATGAGAATAAGGAAAAAGCAAATGATCTAGTTTTGGGGTATTTTTGTAATTTGAATAGTTAAGATCGTTATTTTAACTAAAAGATAATCTTGGCGATTGGTATCTATTAAAGAAGTTTATGCTGGGCCGGGCAAGGTGGCTCACGCCTGTAATCCCAGCATTTTGGGAGGCCTAGGCGGGTGGATCACCTGAGGTTGGGAGTTCAAGATCAGTCTAACCAACATGGAGAAACCCCGTCTCTACTAAAAATACGAAAATTAGCTAGGTGTGGTGACGCATGCCTGTAATCCCAGCTACTCAGGAGCTGAGGCAGGAGAATCACTTGAACCCAGGAGGCGGAGGTTGCAGTGAGCCGAGATCATGCCGTTTGTGCTCCAGCCTGGGCAACAAGAGCAAAACTTCGTCTCAAAAAAAAAAAAAAAAAAGTTTATGCTTTGGCAATAGTGTCATCTATAATATTTCCTTGTAAGTGTTTAGCTAAATATTTATTTTCTCTTACCACCATGTCTCTTGTTGAGAAATTTTTTAACACTGAAAAGTGCAGAGAATAATATAGCAAATGCACATATTCTTTACACTCAGAATTACCATCATTAACAAGTTACCATATTAATTTCCAGACATTTCATTTTTAAAAATAAAGTCTTATAGATTAAGCTAAATTCCTTTTAGCCAAGCTCTTGGTCCCATTCCCCAGGGGGGAACCACCATCTTGAATTTCTTGTGTATTCTTTTAGCCATTTTTATATACTTACATAAAGAGCTTTAAAAATGTAGAATAAAATTAGCCAGGCGTGGTGGCGCATGCCTGTAATCCCAGCTACTTGGGAGGCTGAGGCCAGAGAATTGATTGAACCTGGGAGGCGGAGCTTGCAGTGAGCCGAGATTGCGCCCCTGTACTCCAGCCTGGGCAACAGAGCAAAACTCCGTCTCAAAAAAAAAAAAAGAAAATGTAAAATATTGTTTATATGCCTGTGTTTCTAATTTTGCAACGAGAGAACACTCATTTTATTTTACAGAATGAGATGCTGCTCGATTAAAAAAAACTGTGCCCCATAAGTCTACACCTTTTTTTGCTTAACATTGTTTTCAAACTGTGTCCATGTTGTTATTTCTAGATCCAGTGTATTTCTCTTAACTACTAATATTCCGTCATGAATATATTACATTTCACTTATCCATTTCTGTGGTAGATATTTGCCGTTCATTTTGTCTGCCCAACATTTGAATCTACTTCTGTATATGAGGAATTCCCCATCCTATGAGTTTTGGGAAAACAAAGACGACCTCATCCTATAGGCACCAGAGCTCCCCTTGCAGCTAGGACTTGCGCTTGTGGACCTCGTTCCTTCAGTCAGATGCACCCACAGCAGACTGCTAACTACCATCTTACTGCTTGAGAATGAGTTGAGAAATTATAAATTAAAAATTTATAATTTCTTTATGTAAAAATAAAGTTATACAGAATAATGTATTGGAAAAGTGTTATTAAATGTTATTAAATGTAATGCATTATTAAAATGTTGGGAAAATATTAATATGCCATAACTACATTTGAAAATGAGCCTCAAATATGTAGTCTCTTTAATGGAGGGTGTGTATTCTATTTACAGGTTAGGTTACCTTTTTAACTGCATCTATTTGTGAGTTTTCTCTCTATAAAATATTACAGTATCATTTCATTAATGTGCTAGGCCACAGTGGAGACCAGTCAGCTGACATCAAGCCAGAGTTCTGCGGGCCCTCAATCACAAGCCTCCACCAGTGATTCAAGCCAGCAGGTGACCCAGCCATGTGAAATTGAGCAAGGATTCCTTCCTAAAGGCTGGGAAGTCCGACATGCGCCAAATGGGAGGCCTTTCTTTATTGACCACAACACTAAAACCACCACCTGGGTAACTGTGACACTCTTCCATTTAAATTTATAACAACAATAATCATCTCTTATGTATAGTTCGTTACAATCTTTAAGTGTGTATTTCTATAACCTGTGTTTCCTAATATTCATTGAAAGATATATTGAATTCTTAATAATATCTGTATTCAAGAGAATGCTTATGCCTCTTTTTAATATTGTTTTGGATTACGGAGATATTCATGTTTACTTCCTAGTTCCAGTTTTTAGCTCACTAGCCACAAATGCTTAGGAAGATATGTAGGAATAACCCTTTGCTTTTATATGAGGCTTTATAGCTCCAAAGCACTTTTGAATCCATATCTCATTTAATATCAGAAAAACCTTGTGAGGCTAGGTAGAACAAGTATTTTTATTTTAAGATAAGGCTTAAAGTTGTTTAGTGCTTGGCTTACCACTAATAGAAAAATTACTTAAAGGCCGGGTACAGTGATTCACGCCTGTAATCCCAGCACTTTGGGAGGCTGATGGGGGCAGATCACAAGGTCAGGAGATCAAGACCATCCTGGCTAACATGGTGAAACCTCGTTTCTACTAAAAATACAAAAAAATTAGTCAGGCATGGTGGTGGGTGCCTGTAGTCCCAGCTGCTTGGGAGACTGAGGCTGGAGAATGGTGTGAACCCAGGAGGTAGAGCTTGCAGTGAGCTGAGATCGCGCCACTGCACTCCAGCCTGGGCAACAGAGCGAGACTCCGTCTCCAAAAAAAATAAATAAAAAGAAAAATTACTTAAAATTAGCAGCAGATGAATAGATTTTAATTAATTATTAAAAGACCAACATAACTTAAATAATACTAAAATTATTTAGTAAATTAATACTATTAAGAACATATATGTAAATTAAACCAGATAAATTGAATTTTGTTCTCTTTTTTAACATTCTGAATTGCCCTTTGATAAAGTTTTTGGGCTTACCTTCCTGTTATTCAAAAATATTAACCCTTGAACAGATAGCTGGCAAAATGCATGTTCTGGGGCTTAGAAATATCATGTGGTCCAGGGCCGGGCGCAGTGGCTTACGACTGTAATCCCAGCACTTTGGGAGGCCAAGGTGAGTGGACCACCTGAGGTCAGGAGTTCAAGACTAGCCTGGCCAACATGGTGAAACCCCATCTCTACAAAAAATACAAAAATTAGCCGGCATGGTAGTGCATGCCTGTAATCCCAGCTACTCAGGAGACTTGAGGCAGGAGAATCCCTAGAACCTGGGAGGCAGAGGTTGCAGTGAGCCGAGATGGTGCCATTGCATTACAGCCTGGGTGACAAGAGTGAAACTCTGTCTCAAAAAAAATGAATGAAAGAAATATCATGTGGTCCAATTTAATGTCCCACTCTTTCACCAGTTTTTACATAGAGAAGCCATATGTGACACATTTCCTAAAGAGTGGGGCAAAAGAGATTACCAGTTAGTGGTGATCCCTGAGAACTGCTCCTTATTCCTTTTGATATTATAGCCTGAGAGTGATAGATTTTAGAAGGAGAAAATATTATGTCACATATTTAGTAAATAAAGTGTAAATTGACTTTTACAAGAGAATATTTTAAATATCCATTGATGCTAGAAAACATGGTAACAGACTGACTTTCATTATTTTAAAATTTGTGTGTGTGTATTGTTCTTTATTTACTCTACCAAAAAAGGAAGATCCAAGATTGAAAATTCCAGCCCATCTGAGAGGAAAGACATCACTTGATACTTCCAGTGATCTAGGGCCTTTACCTGTAAGTGTATAGAAATGCTAACCCATCTAACTTGGCTATCTCAAATATTTTGTATTTTTGGATATAGTCGTTCTTTATCAGCTATAATTAATATTATTATTAAAACGTAGGCTGGGCGCGGTGGCTCATGTCTGTAATCCCAGCACTTTGGGAGGCTGTGGCGGGTGGATCACGAGGTCAGGAGATCCAGACCATCCTGGCCAACACACCATCTTGGCAAACACGGTGAAACCCCGTCTCTACTAAAAATACAAAAAATCAGCCGGACGTGGTGGCGGGCGCCTGTAGTCCCAGCTACTCGGGAGGCTGAGGCAGGAGAATGGCGTAAACCCGGGAGGCGGAGCTTGCAGTGAGCCAAGATAGCGCCACTGCACTCCAGCCTGGGTGAAAGAGCAAGACTCCGTCTCAAAAAAATAAAAATAAAATAAAAAATTTAAAAAGGTTGATACCTTCTAAGAATCGAATGGAATATGCAAGTTAACCATACAACCAGTGCTGTTTTTCTATCCATTCATCTAAAACCCTATCCTAACATAATTGAAATACATTCTTCATTATAGCCCGGATGGGAAGAGAGAACTCACACAGATGGAAGAATCTTCTACATAAATCACAGTATGTGCAATGTGATTTTTCGTTATGTTATTTTTTGTAATAAATTTTATGTGTGAGGAAGTACACCATTTTCCTTTTTCTTCCCTTCAGATATAAAAAGGACACAATGGGAAGATCCTCGGTTGCAGAATGTAGCAATAACTGGACCAGTAAGTCTCTCTGTGCCGATGTGCTCTGATGGGACTGTCCTGTCACCTGTCTCTTCAAGAGCAGATACTCAAGGGCATAACCCTACAGGCATTGAGAGGAAAGCACATTGGCCATTCTCTCTCCTCTCCCCCATTTTCCATACTCCAAGTCTCAGTTATTTGAAAAGATTCTATGATGTCATTATCTTTACCCTATGCAATAGCAGTGGGAGACAGGTGAGCCAGACAGTTGGAATGCTAAGGCAGTGTGGGCTGCTGAGCTCAGGCGGGTGCCTGCCACTGTCTGAACAAGAATGTTGATAGTCCTCCACAAATCAGAGAGGAGCAGAGAGTGTATCCAGATGAGGAAGTAGCAGCACCCTATCCACTCCAGGGTCATTGTTAAATTTTTTTATAGAAATCAGGCCAGGCTCACACCTGTAATCCCAGCACTTTGGGAGGCCAAGGCAGGTGGATCACCTGAGGTCAGGAGTTCAAGACCGGCCTGGCCAATATGGTGAAACCCTGTCTCTACTAAAAATGCAAAAAATATTAGTTAGGCATGGTAGCAGACACCTGTAGTCCCAGCTACTTGGGAGGCCGAGGCAGGAGAATCACTTGAACCCAGGAGGCGGAGGTTGCGGTGAGCTGAGAGATTACACCACCACATTCTAGCCTGGGTAGCAGAGCGAGACTCCTTCTCAAAAAAAAAGAAAAAGAAAAATCATTGTAAATGCCCAGTATGTAAGACACATCCACACTGAAGTATAAATATTACCATGTATGATAACTGTAGTCAGATTGATAGGAAAATTATTATCCTTTTTATAGCTGCTTTTTCCATTTTATTCAGATTTTGTTTTCTAATTTATAAAAATAAAACTGAAGATACCTTTTTTTATTACTATTTACTATCTCAACATGTAGTCCTTTCATGGCTCAAAAAGGCAATTCCTTGGAGTTCAAGGAAAAAGTACGCTTTTCACATTGCCCGTTTAATGGAGAAATCACTTTGAAAGTCTCTTTAGAAATGGAAATTTTTGTTTCTAGTATTTCTCTACCTGGAAGAAATTTCCTATTTCTGGCATGCTGCATTTTGAGAATATTGCATAATGAAAATTACAGCCATAGGAATTGCTGAATATAATTTTGTCTTAAACAGAGAAATTAAATATTTTAAAGTTTTGTATTTGTTTTTCTTCTAATTAAACTTTTCTTTCCAAATATTTTTCTTTTAATGCCCTTATGTTCATAAAATACCCTGCCGGGAACTTTAAAAATTGTTCCAGAATAAAAACAACCTAAACCTTCTTTATTTTTCCAAAATTTTCCACTAAAGGCAGTGCCCTACTCCAGGGATTACAAAAGAAAGTATGAGTTCTTCCGAAGAAAGCTGAAGAAGCAGGTTAGTGATGTTTGTGATAAATACTTGAGTCATCAATATATAGATGGAAAGTAATGGGAAATTTTTTTAAAGTAATAATTTGTTCTATATATGTAACAACTTTGAGTGAATGGTTTTTCATAGAGAAAGGATGCTTATTTTTTGTGTAGCTATGATGTATCACTGCAGGCCACTGATTATTTTATGTCTTTATTTTGTAAGATATTTTATAATATAGAAAAATGGCATTTAAAGTTTGCTTTCCAGAGCTCTAACCTGATGTATCCTTGTGGGGTTTATGGGGCTTGATCTTTGTAGAACCTGAGCAAGAGTGGCTCAGGAAATTATCTTCTGGCCTAGTTTTTGACTCTGTTGGAGGACTCTGGTTTTGTTTCATGACTTTGTTGTTTTCTAGCCGTAGTCATCTTCATTCTGTACAGCTTCAAATGTAATGTCTCTGCATAATTTAAAAATACAATCATGAGTGGAACTGTGCTCTTGTGACTTGTCTCCGTATGCTTATCAGTTATGTTCACTACACTTTTTCCCATCACCACAAATGCAATATGTTTGGAACTAAACTCATCATCTGGCCATCTATTTCATTTCTGTTGGTGTCTGCTAGTTTTAGTGCCTCTCTTACTTGCTCATCCTGTCCTCGTTTACCTGCAGTTTAGGAATACTACCACTAGGTGGCCATATTGGGTTATACTTTCTTGCATTCTAAGCCAGAAGCTGGCTTTCACAAAGATTCAAGATGGTGGGTCGGCTACCTCAGATTTTCACCCAGATTTTTAACAAAAATAAAACATGATAGTTTTTTTAGTGTAAACATTTTATGCCCTAATAAAATCCTTAAATATCATCAACTTTCTAAACTCATTTTTAAAGATAATTTTGTGGGCCAGGCGCAGTGGCTCACACCTGTAATCCCAGCGCTTTGGGAGGTTGAGGCTGGTGAATCACTTGAGGTCAGAAGTTCCAGACCAGCCTGGCCAACACGGTTAAACCCCCGTCTCTACTAAAAATACAAAACTTAGCTAGGTGTGATGTTACACACCTGTAATCCTGGCTACTCGGGAGGCTGAGGCAGGAGAACCGCTTGAACCGGGTAGGCAGAGGTTGCAGTGAGCTGAGATCACTTCACTGCACTCCAGCCTGGGCAACAGAGTGAGACCCTGTCTCAAAGAAAAAGAAAAAAGAAAAGATAACATTGTGTCAAAATTTCCCTGGAAATTTGTTTTCTACTTCTAGATTTTGGGATTTTTAAATGTTTGCTGATTCATTGTTCCGGTAAATGTTTTCATTCTTAATGAGAATATGCTGGAGGAATAGAAGCACTAGCTTCTCCATTTGCCACTCTAAGTGGTTGAAACATGTTGTAGTATCTAATTGTTAATGTCTTCCAGGCAGCAGGAGATGGGAGGCAATGCCATTACAGGCCACAAAATTAAAAAAAATAAATAAAGTTAAAAGCAATTATATTTGTTGATCTCTCACTGCATACCAGGCATTGTTCTTAGAAGTTCACATATGTTATTCATTTAATGTCTACAATAACTCTCTAAGGAAGGGACTACTATTACATTTCACAGATGAGGAAACTGAGGCACAGAGAGAATAGGTAATGTGATCAAGTCTCATGGTTATTAAGTAGAAAAGCTAAGTGGTCTAGCTCCAGATCCCATGTTCCTAAGCAACATGACATATCATATTGGTGACTAAGAGAATTAAGAGAGAAATTAATTAATTTGTATGGAATTTACCCAGAATGCAACAAAGGTAGGTAAAGGAATAAACATATAAAAGAAAGGTTAAAAGACATGAAGTTGGCCAGGCGTGGTGACTCGAGGTGGGTGGATCACAAGGTGGGAGATTGAGACCATTCACAAGGTGGGTGGATCACAGGTGGGAGGCCGAGGTGGGTGGATCACAAGGTCAGGAGATTGGACCATTCTGGCTAACACAGTGGAACCCTGTCTCTACTAAAAATACAAAAAATTAGCCGGGCGAGGTGGCAGACGCCTGTAGTCCCAGCTACTCGGGAGGTTGAGACAGGAGAATGGCGTGAACCCAGAACGCGGGGCTTGCAGTGAGCCGAGATCACGCCACTGCACTCCAGCCTGGGCGACAGAATGAGACTTCGTCTCAAAAAATAATAATAATAAATAAAATAAAAGGACATGAAGTCACTCCAGAAGGAGGGGACCAAGATCATAAGGAGGAGAAGGATAAGAATATGAATTCTCACATTAATAAAAAGGCCCAAGCAATATTTTAAAAATAAAATCTGTGCCTAGACACATCATAGCAAAAGAGCAGAACACTTAGAATGTAAGAACATGTAGCACCAAAACAGAGAGAAAGAATATTAAAAACACCAGGTGCAGTGGCTCATGCCCGTAATCCCAGCACTTTGGGAGGCTGAGGCAGGAGGATTACTTGAGCTCAGGAGTTCAAAGCTGCACTGAGCTATAATCATGCCACTGCACTCCAGCCTGGATGACAGAGCAGTACTCTGTCTCAAAAAAAAAAAAAAAAAAAGAAAAGAAAAGAAAAATTAAAAACCGGTGCTTGAAAGCCATACACTGTCTTTAACCTTTTCCTCTTCCTTATCCTCCACATCTTGTAGTTAGGAATAATGATGGCTAATGATTACCATATGCCAGATACTGTGTAAGCATTTTTAATGCGTTATTCCATTAAGTCTTGAAACTATTCCATGTGGATAGCTATCATTATTATTATCCCTATTTTATGGATGAGCAAATTAATCCTTAGAAAAGACATGTAACCTGTCCAAAGTCTCACTCCTAATGAATGGTGGAGTCAAGATTTGAATGCAGGGCCAGATTTCAGAATGCATGCACTTGTCTACTACTCAGTTCAAACACTCAAGTTTCTCCTGTAACCCTCTCTTCTTCCACTACCATTGCTCCTTCACAGGTCCCTCTGTCTTCTCTCACTGAGCTATTCCAGGGATCTTTAACTGACCAGTGTGCCTCTTGTTTCTCCTCCTTAAAACCACCCTTTACACCCTGTCCCTCAGCTTCTGAGAACCCAGCGATCTGACCATGTGGCTTTCCTACTCAGAAACTCTCTTCTCATCTGCATTCACACTGTCCACCCTCTGCCCCCAGACTGCTTTGTCAATTTTTTCACTATAATCCCTGCTTTCTTTCCCTTCCTCTCCCTTCTTCTCCTTCTGTACCCTGTAGGTATTAAATATATCAGACCTCTCATGTATGCTGTTCCTCCATCCTTCCCTCCCTTTCTCTCTGTCTAAAGACTTCCTCTCAAAGCCTTCTTGATTGCCTCATTTGAAGTCAATAGCTCAGTCTTTTATGCCCTGCAGAACATTGCTTCCATCACTTATCATCAGCAATTGCCCTCCTATTTTAAGTCTCAGAATTAGCAGCATTTACACTTGTTTTTCACATATGCGCCAGATGAGAAACTCCTTGAGGAAGCAACGACATCTTACCCTGTGTTTTTATTCTCTTTATTCCCCATCGTTGGCCCTACTACAATACCACCTGGCCCAGAGTAGGCCTTTGATAAATGCTTACCTGCACCAGCTCCCTGGTATCCAGTCTAAAGTTGCTTTTCTGCAAGCTTACCATTTTTTTAATGACATAAGCAGTATAAGAAACTGCTCATATCATGTATATATTGCTTATATCAACTGCTTACATTACTATGTTTCTATAGGGCTTTCCATTTTCCCTAAATAAATAGAGAATGAAATTGATTTTTTTTCCTTACAGCTAACCTCCTTTTTTGGAGGTGACAGGATGTTGATGGCATGTTTTCTCTTACTGGTTTCCCCTGGAAATTTGCCCACGAAGTACTGAGGAATAAAATATTTAGATATATCTTTTGTAAAATGTACAAAAAGGTCTGCCTAAAGCATAGTTGTGTACATTTATCACATAAGCAAAGAATGTACAAAAGATTAGTGAGGCAATGTAGCTCCATTAATTAAGAGTACAGACTCAGGAGCTAACACTTTCTTAAGTTGTCTTCTTCAGTTTTACATGTCAAGTGAAGACAGTAAGAGTAGCTTTTGCATAGTGTTGTTATAAAGTTAAATGAGTTAACCTGCCATTCCAGGGGACCCATGCCCGGCTGTATTAGTCCGTTTTCACACACTGCTGATAAAGACATACCCGAGACCAGGCAATTTACAAAAGAAAGAAGTTTATTGGACCTACAGTTCCACATGGCTAGGGAGGCCTCACAATCATGGCAGAAGGCAAGGAGGAGCAAGTCACATCTTATGTGGATGGCAGCAGGCAAGGAGAGAGCTTGTGCATAGAAACCATTAGATTTCATGAGACCCATTCACTATCACGAGAACAGTGCAGGAAAGACCCACCCCCATAATTCAATCACCTCCCACCGGGTTCTTCCCACAACACATGGGAATTGTGGGAGTTACAATTCAAGATGAGATTTGGGTAGGATCATAGCCAAAACATATCACTGGCACAGTCTGTAAATGTCACCATCTGTTAATGAGTGAAGGAAGATAGACTCCAGGGAGGAAAGAAGAGGTAGGGAAAACCCTGAACAGACAGGCAGGCAACAGCTAGCAGGCAGTGGCTGTCCTACAGGTCACAGAACGGTGTTCATTGGAACTTAATATGAAAAGGACTGTTAATGAAATGCCTTCATGGGGGCATTACCATCACCATCAATAGCTTCTTTAGGCTGGGTGCCATGTTTCGTGCCTATAATCTCAGCACTTTGGGAGGCCAAAGCGGGAGGATTGTTTGAACTTAGGAGTATGAGACCAGCCTGGGCAAGATGGCAAGACCTCAAAAACTTAAAAAATTAGCCAGGCATGATGGCACGCGCCTATGGTCCAGTTACTTAGGAAGCGGAGGCAACAGGATCACTTGAGCCCATGAGGTCAAGGCTGCAGTAAGCCATGTTCACGCCACTGCACTCCAGCCTGGATTACAGAGCTGTCTCCAAAAAACAAAAAGCTTCCTCAGATATAAAGAAGTCTATATTACTAAGTAATTAGAGAAAATGCAGGAACTCTCTCATACCGTAGAGGAAACCAAGACAATATACCTAGTTGTGTTTTCCCTGAGTATATTACGTAAGGAAAAAGAGACTTGGACACGGGGTGTGGAGGGTATGTTATAACTTTATGAGAGAGAGGTTTGTGATTGTGTTGAACTGAGTTAAACAGTAAGTCTCTCCTCTGGATTTTCAGAATGACATTCCAAACAAATTTGAAATGAAACTTCGCCGAGCAACTGTTCTTGAGGACTCTTACCGGAGAATTATGGGTGTCAAGAGGGCAGACTTCCTCAAGGCTCGACTATGGATTGAGTTTGATGGTGAAAAGGGATTGGATTATGGAGGAGTCGCCAGAGAATGGTTCTTTCTGATCTCAAAGGAAATGTTTAACCCTTATTATGGGTTGTTTGAATATTCTGCTACGTAAGTACCTTTACAATGATTATAGGCAGAAAAAGAAAAATCACTGCTTTAAAAGTAAGAGTCAGATGATACAAGGAAAATATATGTCATGCAAGAAAAGGGCAATTTTAACTAATGTTGCTTCAGAAGTGACTTTTTTTAAAGTTGTGGTGAAATACACATTACATAAAATTTATCATTTTGGGCCAGGTGCGGTGGCTTACACCTGTAATCCCAGCACTTTGGGAGGCCAAGGCAGACGGATCATGAGGTCAGGAGATCAAGACCATCCTGGCTAACACAGTGAAACCCCATCTCTACTACAAATACAAAAAAAATTAGCCGGGCGTGGTGGCGGGCACCTGTAGTCCCAGCTATTTGGGAGGCTGAGGCAGGAGAATGGCATGAACCTGGGAGGCAGAGCTTGCAGTGAGCCGAGATCGCATCACTGCACTACAGCCTGGGTGACAGTGCGAGACTCCATCTCAAAAATAATTACTGTTTTAACCATTTTAAATATACAATTTAGAGTCATTACATACATTCACATTGTTGTGCTGCCATCACCACCATCCAACTCTAGAACTTTTTCATCTTCCCAAAATGAAACTCCGTACCCAGTAAGCACTTGCTCCCCATTCCCTGGCAGCCACTATTCTGCTTTCTGTCCCTGTAAATTTGACTCCTCTGGGTACCTCACATAAGTGGAATCATTCAATATTTGTCTTTTTGTGACTGGCTCATTTCACTTGGCATGATGTCTTCAGGGTTCATCCATGTTGTAGCATGTATCAGAATGTCCTTCCTTTTTAAGGCTGAATAATATTCCATTATTTTTGCATATAATGCTTTGTTTAGGCCAGGCGCGGTGGCTCACGCCTGTAATCCCAGCACTTTGGGAGGCCGAAGCAAGTGGATCACAAGGCCAGGAGTTCAAGACAAGCCTGGCCAACATAGTGAAACCCTGTCTCTACTAAAAATACAAAAATTAACCAGGCATGGTGGCGGGCACCTCTAATCCCAGCTACTTGGGAGGCTGAGACAGGGGAATCACTTGAACCTGGGAGGTGGAGGTTGCGGTGAGCTGAGACCGTGTCATTGCACTCCAGCCTGGGGAACAGAGCAAGACTCCATCTCGAAAACAAACAAACAAAACTTTGTTTATACATTCATCTGCCAAAGGACATTTGGGTTATTTCCACTTTTTGACAGAAATTACTATTTTTAAAACCATTAAATTCAGTGGAGGAATGTGGTTCTAACAGTAGTAAACAACTCTTAGGAAGATTATTTATAATTATTTGTCATGTTAAAGTTTTTCAAATGAAGTATTTAAATGGGGTTGTCTTTACAGGGACAATTATACCCTACAGATAAATCCAAACTCTGGATTGTGTAACGAAGATCACCTCTCTTACTTCAAGTTTATTGGTCGGGTAGCTGGAATGGCAGTTTATCATGGCAAACTGTTGGATGGTTAGTATTAAGTATAAACTTTTACAATGTAATTACCTGTTGTCTTTCACTTGGTAATCATCCTAAATGTATTTGGTTTTTTGCAAGGTTTTTTCATCCGCCCATTTTACAAGATGATGCTTCACAAACCAATAACCCTTCATGATATGGAATCTGTGGTATGTCTTTTTCACTTATAGTTTAGACAAAGTATAATTTAATAAGTAACTTGAACATTTTGAGGAATTTGCTTTTAATAACATGGAAATTAATATATTATGTTTCAAAATACAAATTAACTTTTTCCTCAACATTTTATTATGAAAATTTTCTAACGTTTAATAAAGATGGAAGTATTTTACACCACACACTTGTATATCCACTACTCACAACTGGTTTTTTGTAGATTTACTGTATCACATACCTGTCTGTCTATCCATCAGCCTATCTTAGTTTCTTCATGCATTTCAGAGTAAGTTATAGATAACAGTAAACATCCCACTAAATACTTCAGTAGGTTGTACAAGTTATGTGTCTTTGGAATCAGTATTTGCATTACGATCTTTTAAGATGAATATTGTGTGTGTGTGTGTCTGTGTGTGTGTGTGTGTGTGTGTGTATATATATATATATATATATATTTTTTTTTTTTTTTTTGAGACAGAGTCTCGCTCTGTTGCCAAGCTGGAGTGCAGTGGTGTGATCTCGGCTCACTGCAACTTCCGCTTCCCAGGTTCAAGCAGTTCTCTGCCTCGAGTAGCTGGGACTATAGGTGCGCGCCACCTCGCCCAGCTAATTTTTGTATTTTTAGTAGAGACGGGGTTTCACCGTGTTCACCAGGATGGTCTCCATCTTTTGACCCCATGATCCACCCGCCTTGGCCTCCCAAAGTGCTGGGATTACAGGCGTGAGCCACTGCGCCCGACCAAATGGTGTATATTTTTTAAATGGCAGTTGAAAGGCAAAGCATTATGGTTAGGCTCCTAGAAGAAAACAGAAGCCCAAGGATTAAACCCCTGACTGTAGCCATGTTGTTTCCTGTGCTTCTGAATAGCCTCACACAATGTGTGTACACATGAATTCTAGGACATCTTCCTTAGTACCAAGTTCATTTTTTATTTTCTTATTACATATTAACAGCACAAACAGTGTGCTTCTTTATAAATCGTAAGATTGCAGTTATTTGAGTTGGTTCATTGAGCCTCTATATTTATTGAGAGATTTTTCTTTAACTCAGGCTGGGTATAAACAATGGCCTCCTCATAGCTACTTAAACATTTCACACACAGTGCCAGACACGGGGGTGCGCAACTGTAATCCCAGCACTTTGGGAGGCTGAGGCGTGTGGAACTTGAGGTCAAGAGTTTGAGACCAGCCTGGCCAACATGGTGATACCCTGTCTCTACAAAAAATATGAAAATTAGCCAGGTGTCATGGTGCATGCCTGTAGTCCCAGCTACTCGGGAGGCTGAAGTAGGAGAATCACTTGAGCCAAGGAGGTCGAGGCTGCAGTGAGCCACGATCGCCCCACTGCACTCCAACCTAAGGGACAGAGCAAGACCTTGTCTCAAAAAAAAAAAATTAAATTAAAAAATAAAAATAAAACATTATAGTCACGTAGGCATATGAGGAATGTGCTAAGCGCTCCTGGATATCCAAAGCCAAAAGTTAGGTTTTATCTGACAACTTCTGTATTCATTCCTTTAACTGGATAATACAATCTGTACCTCCACTGCTTCCACATAAACATAGATTCTGAACTTTTAAGTAGGCACCACTTGATTGATTGATTGATTGATTGGTGCATTTTTACTCTTGCCCTTACCTGTCATCCATCTCTTTTTGTAATACACACACATACACACATACATTTTTGTTTATGTGTGTAAGTAAAGGATGTCCGTCTGACCTCTCATCTTTTACCCAATTACTCAGACCCTCTACATACTGTTTTTTTGCAATTTCAGGTGTGTTATATATACAAATTTTAAATATGTAATTTTTCCCATCTAGGATAGTGAATATTACAATTCCCTAAGATGGATTCTTGAAAATGACCCAACAGAATTGGACCTCAGGTTTATCATAGATGAAGAACTTTTCGGACAGGTTTGTGAATTTTGATCAGTTAAAATGGCACATAAATTGTGAAACAAATGTTTAGATGTTAATACGTACACTGAATACATTCCTAGGCTCTGTTTTTACATTTATTTTCCAGTAACAAAAGCTGTCTCTCAGCAAGAATTTGTGCTTTCTTTAACATTTGACTCATTCCATATTTATTTTAGTAAAACTAATATTTTAAGTTTTCTTAGCTTTTAACTTGTGACTGGACTTAATTTTAAACACCAGGTTTCTTGTATAACTACAATATGTATACTTTTTAAATTTTTCTCAGTAAAATAACATATCAAGTTATTGTGTTTAATTTTAGACACACCAACATGAGCTGAAAAATGGTGGATCAGAAATAGTTGTCACCAATAAGAACAAAAAGGAATATATTTAGTAAGTATTTTGTTAATAATTATTTTATGGGACATAATTTTGTACTTTACTCCAAAAAGACTCCGCTTACCATCTTTTTCTGTCCCCTTGGCCAGAATCTCAGTGTTCTTTTTCTCTATCACAAGGCAGTAGCAAGCTCTCATATTCAGCTTTTGCACTGGGCTCAGCTAGCCTTTAGTTTTTGTTTCTAACTAGAATAATTGTGACTCAGAATTTTGTCTTGGTTCACGTGAAAATGAAATGTTGTTTCTTTTTAGTCTTGTAATACAATGGCGATTTGTAAACCGAATCCAGAAGCAAATGGCTGCTTTTAAAGAGGTATTTTCTTTTATTTGCTCTTCCATAATTTCATAGTATAACCCATAAGTCTTTTTTTAAATTATTATACTTTAAGTTCTAGGGTACATGTGCACAATGTGCAGGTTTGTTACATATGTATACATGTGCCATGTTGGTGTGCTGCACCCATAAGTTTCAAATATTGGGCCTCATCACTTCTGAGAAAAATAAGTGTATGCCTTGTTTTGTGAAATCATTCTAAATTATATTTTTATATTAACTAAAAATATCTCATTCAGTCATTCAAGAAGTCTAAACAATAAACATTGACAGGTCCCCTTTCCCCCAAGCCTTTTCCCTATTCCATTCCCTTCACCTTAGGACAGCAAAAGAACAAGAGTGCTTTAGGCATAGTATAACATATTGTTTGTTTTTCTAAATAGGATCACCTTAGACATTTTGTTTTGTGACTTTCTTCTTTTTTTTTTTTTGAGACAGAGTCTCACTCTGTCGCCCAGACTGAAATGCAGTGGCCTGATCTCGGCTCACTACAACCTGTACCTCCCAGGTTCAAGCTATTCTCCTGCCTCAGCCTCCCGAGTAGCTGGAATTACTACTGAGTACAGGTGCCCGCCACCACGCCCAGCTAATTTTTGTATTTTTAGTACACACAGGTTTTCACCATGTTGGTCAAACTGATCTCGAACTCTGGACCTCAAGTGATCCATCCGCCTCGGCCTCCCAAAGTGCTGGGATTACAGGCATGAGCCACCGCACTCGGCCTACTTTCTTCTTTTATCAGATATTTATTGGGGATATTTACATGTGAAGACATATAGCTGCCTTTCTTTGTGGCTATATTTTATTCAGAATATAAATTAGTAAGTTACTTAAAATTTCCCCAGTTGGCAGACAGATTGTCAGAGCACTCATTTCTTAAGATAACTTACAATCTTCTGTTAATTAAGTATCTGGCCGGGCGTGGTGGCTCACGCCTATAATCCCAACACTTGAAGAGGATGAGGCGGGAGGGCTGCTTGAGCCCAGAGTTTGAGACCAGCATGGACAACGTAGGGAGACCTTATCTCTATAAAAAATTAAAAATTAGGCTGGGCACGGTGGCTCATGCCTGTAATCCCAGCACTTTGGGAGGCCGAGGCTGGTGGATTGCCTGAGGTCAGGAGTTTGAGACCAGTCTGGCCAACATGGTAAAACCCCATCTCTACTAAAAATACAAAAAAATTAGTCAGATGTGGTGGCATGCACCTGCAGTCCCAGCTACTCAGGAGGCTGAGGCAGGGGAATTGCTTGAACCTGAGAGGCAGAGGTTGCACTGAGCTGAGATCACGCCACTGCACTCCAGCCTGGGCAATGGAGCGCGACTTCATCTCAAAAAAAAAAAAAAAAAAAAAAAAAAAATTTAGCTTGGTGTCATGGCATGTGCGTATGGTCACAGCTACTTGGGAGGCTGAGGCTAGAGAATCACTTGAGCCTTGGAAGTCGAGGCTACAGTGAGCTATGAGCTATGATGGCACCACTGCACTCCAGTCTAGGCTACAGAATGAAACCTTGTCTCTAAAGTGGTGTGTGTGTGTGTGTGTGTGTATCACATACTTTTTCATAAATTCTGTATTGAGTACTATGTGTATGGTGCTGTACCAGGCCAAAAGACATAAGTCCTGCTATTAAGGGATGTATGATGTAAAGAGAGAAATGAACAGAGGCAAGCATAAAGTGCTAGGTGAGCAGAGAAGAGTGCAAACCAGGGAGGGGCAAAGGAAGGGACAAAGAAGGACTAGAGGGATTGGCCAACCATGGAGAAGAGGGAAATGCAGTTCTAGGCAGCAGGAGCAGCGTATGTGAAGTCTGGCAGTAAGGTAGGCTGTACCCACAGGCAGCTGAGTATGCTGGGTGAGAGAATGCAAGAGGGAAACAGTCAGCCTGCAGAGCTAACAGACCAGCTTATACAGGGCCTGTGTGTGAAGCGGTAGAGTTTGGAGTTTTCTCTGAATTTCAGTGAGGGGGAAGGAAGGTAGCATTAAAGTCTATTAACCAGTAAGACACCAAGATTCAATTTATGTTTTAGATCATTCTGGAAGTGCTATGTAGAGCGAGTTAGAGGAGAGCAAGACTAGCAGCAGAGACTTCCCAGCACAGTTGGGAAAGTGCTACATAATCTTGATGAGAAATGGTAAGGAATTAAGGGAATGGTGAGGGAGTTGAGACAGGAATGGGAAGGGAATAAAGATAGTGGTGGTGGTCAGAGCTTCATGTGCATTTGAATGGCATTCAGAAAGGGAGAATTCAAGGATAGAGATGTGTGGATTTGGGGATCATTTGCCTACGTGTAGTGAAGCTGCGAACTCGATACGATGGAAAATGTGAAAGGGCAGTGAAAGTGGATGGCCTGACATGTGGAGAGAGAACTGGGAACACCAGCATTTTAACTGTTGTTTTGAATGGATGGTTTATGAATGGACAGGTTAGGGCATGGGAGAAAAAAGAAAACAAAAAACAAAAAACAGGAGACTGTAAAGGAAATAAGGAAATTAACAAAGGCAGACAGAAAGCTATCAAGAGCAGAGAGAGTTTCAATAGCAAAGATGGTTTTAATCATATCATACTGCAAAGAAGTCAAATATGATAAGGAATTAAATGTGTTTATTAGATATAGCTGCAAAGCCGTCTTTGACTTTTTCCAGAACAATTTCAAGGAAGCTGTAGTGTAGAAGTCCGATTGCAGTGGGTTGAGTGTTAGATGGGAGGTGAGTGAATGGATTTGCTAAGTGCATAACACTGTCAAGAACTTGCCTGTGAAGGGAAATAGAGGGTCATTAGTTTTGTTTTTGTTTTTTTTGTTTGTTTGTTTACTTTAAAGGAAGATATGGCTTGAGCAAATTTAAATGCATACAGAGTGAGCCAATAAAGAGAAAGAGATCTAGTGAGATGACCTCCCTGAGGAGCAGGTAAAGCACAGGTGCAGGCCTAGCCTGAAAGAAGAGGTGGCACTTCTGTCTTCCACTGCGGTAGGAATGAGGCCATGACAGGTGTTGGTGATGGTTGGGACACAGGGATGCAGAAGCTTGAGGGAGTTTCATCGTGCATAATTGCCTCTGTTTTCCCTCAAATAGAACTTACACTTACCTACGGTAAAGAAGGGGTGATGTGGAGACGAGAAGGATGGCAAATTTGTTTTTTGTTGTTGTTCTTGTTGTTTTGAGACAGGATCTCACTTTGTCGCTGAGGCTGGAATACCTCAGCCTCCCCAGTAGCTGGGACTACAGGTTCACACCACCATGCCTGGCTAATTTTTGTATTTTTTTGTAGAGCTGGTGTTTCACTATGTTTCCCAGGCTAGTCTCAAATTCCTTGAGTCAAGCAGTCCGCCCACCTCGGCCTCCCAAAGTGCTGGGATTACAGGCACGAGCCACCATGCCTGGCCATAGGAAGTTTTAAAAATAGCCACTTTGAGGAATAAATGAGAGAACAGACTGTGCACACATGCATTTTCTGGCCAATATTGAGATCTCACTGAAGAGCCTGTGATTGTGTAGTGGTAGAAACTTGTGTGTCTGTGGGATTCCTCCAGTAGCACCCAGAAGCTGAAGCATAGGAAAGGCCATTGGCCCTGTCCATCAGGTTTTTAAATACATCTTTTTTCTAGGGATTCTTTGAACTAATACCACAGGATCTCATCAAAATTTTTGATGAAAATGAACTAGAGGTAAGACATAACATTTTATGTTGAAACAGAAATTTTGAACCCATTATTTTCCTTGTTTATAATTTGACATTTCTTACGTAGCTTCTTATGTGTGGACTGGGAGATGTCGATGTGAATGACTGGAGGGAACATACAAAGTATAAAAATGGCTACATTGCAAATCATCAGGTTATACAGTGGTTTTGGAAGGTAATTTGAAACTTCTATTTTCGTAAATTACTTTTTGATAGATTGAATCATATTTAAGTCAACTCTTGATTAACTATACTGGTGGATTACATTTAACTGACACAGAAAAATATACAGACCAGCAAAAATGATCTTTGATTTTGTACCGTATACATGCACCTTCTGGGTCTATAACTATCACTAGGTAAGTAAAATGTTCAGAAGGTAGTAAGTGGAATGACAGGCTGAGACAGGCACTTAGTTTTCTACTAAAGTAGGGACTCTGAAAGAACCTGTAATAACCTGCAGGTTATTCCTAGGGACTCCTGGGTGGCTCTTTTAAAATGTCTCATAGAGAAATGTGTATGCCATTCAATAATATTAATAAAATGTGTTTTTTGAGATGGAGTCTCGCTCTGTCTCCCAGGCTGGAGTGTGATGGTGCAATCTCAGCTCACTGCCACCTCCGCCTCCCATGTTCAAGCAATTCTCTTGCCTCAGCTTCCCGAGTAGCTGGGATTACAAAAATGCACCACCATGCCTGGTTAATTTTTTTGTTTTTTTAGTAGGGACGGGTTTCACCATATTGGCCAGGCTGGTCTCAAACTCCTGACCTCAAGTGATCCGCCCACCTCAGCCTCCCAAAGTGCTGGGATTATAGGCATGAGCCACTGCGCCCAGCATATAAGTTTTAAAAGTCTTGAGTCATATCTCAAGAGAAATTTTGTTACTTCGTTAGGTTATAATCCCATTCTAAAAAGTTGCCATGTAGCCTTACAAATAAAGTTTTCAAGAACTTTATAACCCACCCATAAATAAAAATTTAACTAAAAGAAACATCCACATCTAGTAAGGGATTGTTAATATTCTAGCTAAATTCTGATAGCTTACGTTTCAGGATAATTTGTTTACCTTTTTCCCAGTGCTGTTCCCTAAATGATGTTTGTATCTTATTCAGGCTGTTTTAATGATGGATTCAGAAAAAAGAATAAGATTACTTCAGTTTGTCACTGGCACATCTCGGGTGCCTATGAATGGATTTGCTGAACTATATGGTAAGGATTTTCCATAGATCATTAAAAAAAATGGAGTGATGCCTATTGTCTTTTTCATGGCTGATGAATCCTCACGCTTCCATCATTTACTAACATTTAGCTTAATTTTAAAAGGAATTAAGATTTTGAAAGTGATATCATTAGAGACACTGGAGTAGGCTAAAATATATTTACACCTTCGAATCAGATAATAAAGGGGAAAACTGGAAACATCAAATGACTTGAGTCACTTTCCCTTCTTTAACTTCAGATTCTATGCCCCGTGTGCGTCAGTTACAGAAAAAGCATTACCTTGGCCGGGAGGGGTGGCTCACACCTGTAATCCTAGCACTTTGGGAGGCCGAGGCAGGCAGATCACTTGAGGTCAGGAGTTCAAGACGAGCCTGGCCAACACAGTGAAACCCCGTCTCTACCCAAAAATACAAATATTAACTGAGCTTGGTGGTGTGCACCTGTAGTCCCAGCTGCTCGGGAGGCTGAGGCAGGAGAATTGCTTGAACCCGGGAGGCGGAGGTTGCAGTGAGCCGAGATTGCACCACTGCAGTTCAGCCTGGGTGACAGACTGAGACCCTGTCTCAAAAAAAAAGAAAAAGCAGTACTTCTCATGTGATAGTTCAGGATAGCATTTGAAGTTTCACAGAATGTCACTAAGTGTATTCAAGTTGAATACCTTTAGGGAAATGCTGGACTAAACAAAGTTAAATGGATTTCTTCAGGACTTGTGTAGAACCTTTACTGTTAGAAGAAAACAAAAGCATTATTTCCCAAACTTATTTGATCATGAAATCTTTTTTTTTTTTTTCCTTTCAAGATAGGGGTAGAGAATCTCATTAGGCCACTATTTTTCATTTCCTAGGGGGAGCACCGGGACTGGGAAGAAGAGTGCACTTATCTCTTGATTTTTAGAATAGTTAATGCAGTTTTCAGTAAAGTAAGATTCTATGTATTCTATCAAATTATTTTTCAGTTGATGTACAAAACTGGAGGTGTGTTTTGTTTAAAAGTGCAGTTTCTGATGTAGATTGCAGCAACTTTTCTCACATTGATTCATATTCTGTTTATTGGAATGATATTTACTTGCTTTTAAGGATACCAAGAATCCAAGAATAAATCTTTTAGAAAGGATGTAGCTGAAGTGGGAGCCCTACTCAGAACAACGAGTAAGATTAGGATTGTCCTGGGGATTAGAAGTCGGGACTGCTGCCTAGGAAATCGCTAAGCTGAATTTGTTGTGCAAATAGAAGCTGACCATCTGATGGGATAGCTAAACCTTTTCTTCATGGCAAATCTGGTCAGCTTGCCAAACCTCATTAATGTGTGTTTGCAGAACTGATCAAGCAGCTGCTACTTCTCTACCTAGAGTAACCACTCAAAAGTGGTTAGCTTTGCCACTGACCAATTCAGTCATTCTTTGCCTAATTGGACTTCATAGCCTCTTTCTTTTTCGTGGTTTCACCTGATTCCCCTTCCTCTCTGTTCTCTGCCTTAACCAGTTGGTAGTGAAAAATAAAGGCAGGGCAAACAAATGCCCTTTCCATCTCTGGCTTCTCTTCCCTCTTTTATGTAACCCAGCCCTATAACCATCCACTGATTTCATGCACTGTTTGAAATTGGGGGCAGATATGCCACACATAGAGCCAGAGTTGTTTGTGTTCGAATATAAAGTCAAATTCTTATGTATTTATAGAAATAAGTTGTTTCAAAATGTTAAAATTACAATATTAGATAGCCAGTAAAAAGTATGTTAAGTTGGCTAGGTGCAGTAGCTCATGCCTGTAATCCCAACATTTTGGGAGGGTGAAGCAGGCAGATCACCTGAGGTCAGGCGTTCAAGACCAGCCTGGCCAACATGGTGAAACCCCGTGTCTACTAAAAAGACAAAAATTAGCTGGGTGTGGTGGCACACCCCTGGAATCCCAGCTACTTGGGAGGCTAAGGCACGAGAATCATTTGCACACAGGAGGCGGAGGTTGCAGTGAGTCGAGATCATGCCATTGTACTTCAGCCTGGGTGACAGAGTGAATGGCTTGTGGCCAGGAGTTCAAGACCAGCCTGGGAAACATAGTGAGATCCCCATCTCTACAAAATGAATTTTTTTAAAAGTTAGCCAGGTGTGGTGGTGCACACCTGTAGTCCTGGCTACTCGGGAGGCTAAAGCAAGAGGATCATTTGAGCGCAGGAACTTGAGGCTACAGTGAGCCTGAATCGTACCACTGCACTCCAGCCTGGGTGACAGAGGGATACCCCATCTCTAAAATATAAATAAATAAATAAACCAGATTAGTTCCCTGTGTGTGTAGGTTCTACACTAGAAAAAGTTTCGATATGCCTGAAGATCCCTGTAGAGAGTAAATGAAACCAAATAAATTCTTCCTTATAGGTTCAAACGGACCACAGTCATTTACAGTTGAACAGTGGGGTACTCCTGAAAAGCTGCCAAGAGCTCATACCTGGTAAGCAGTTGTTTGGACCTTGATAGAACAAAGCCTCAGAGAGTGAGCTTCCTCTGACTGTTAGTCTAGCTACAGCAGGGCTCGTCTCCTCTGTGTTATGTCGATGGCAGGTATGGATTAGGGGTAAGGAGGAGTTGGTGACACTAACCCAACGAACGTGTGTTTTGTTACCAAGTCAGCCCAGGCTTGAAGTCCAGGTAGCTGAAGATCAGAGAGATCCATCTAAACTGAGTGCTGAGTGATGGGCTGTCCCAAGAGGGGCTAGAACATTCCATTTTGGAGGTTGAAATGAAAGAGGAACTCAGACATTTGGAAGATGTGGTGGGGGCAGGACTCCACAAGGAGTCGTGCAGAATATTCATGTCCAGAACCCAGTCCTACATCTTACTTCTACCCCTGGTGAAAAGACATATTTTGGTAGTGGTGGCACATCCTCATCATGAATAGCAGCGTTGCTCTGTTTGCCGCTATTTCAGTGTCTTTCAGTGGTACCTGCTTTTTCAGTGTCTTTCATAACCAGTTCCTCTCTGTTCTTTCAGTTTTAATCGCCTGGACCTGCCACCTTATGAATCATTTGAAGAATTATGGGATAAACTTCAGATGGCAATTGAAAACACTCAGGGCTTTGATGGAGTTGATTAGATCACAAATAACAATCTATAGTGTTTTCACTGCCATAGTTTTATAACCAAAACCTTGACTTAAAATTTTCCAGGGAACTACTAAAACGTGGCCACTGATTCTTCCCAGATCTTGAAGAAAATCATATAAAAAGCATTTGAAGAAATAGTATGACAACTTATTTTCAATCACTTTTAAATAATGTGTTGCATTTACACAGTTGTTTCATTCTGTCTTTAGAGTTAGGTGCCTGCCTAAAGCCAGGTACCATCACGCCTGGCTTTAGAGTTCACGCAATAGGATATAAGTCCTGTATGACTTAAATAGTGAATTTTGTCCTTAACATTTACCTCTTGTATAGTATCTGCCAGGCAGTTTTTTCTTAAACTACTGAGATGGTAACTGTGAAATATTTGTGATAAGTGTCATGTGTGAAAAGTTTGATGCATTTTGAGATGGAAAACTGAAATTTGAAAAAAAATACTTTACTATTGAGTAAACTACAATATATTTAGTGCTACTCACAGCTATTTATTATTTTGTAGACCTGCCTTACGCACCTTACTGCCTAGATATTTGGAAAAAACCTTGGAAAGTGTGTTACCTATATTTCTAGCCAACTCACTGAAAAACTGTTTACTTCTTCACTTTCAAAGTATTTGGCTTTTGTTAATATGCAGTTTTTACTAAACAGGTGGTTCATAAGACATGTGAAGCAAATCCATATTTGCAATGGGTAAAAAAGTATTAAAGCCTTTTTCTCTTGCCTACATATCCTCTTGACCATTGGCATAGTCATCACTTTTTCATTTTAGTGTGGTTAGAAGAATTCCTTCTTCAAACATTAAAGATCCACAAAGCAGTATTTCTAAGTATGCCTTGAAGAACTAAATGAAGTGGATAGCACTTGCCTTTACTAGACATTCTTTACACTTGTACAATTATGTAGTAAATGTATGTTTACAGGGTTTATTATGTTTACAGATTAAGCTAATTGCTGTAGTCGCATTTTTATATTTTTAGTATCACTCTAGTAAAAAAAACCAAATGATTTGTTTAAAGTAACCAAAGAGTTGTTATAATGCATAATTTGTATTAAATGTATTACTATTTCTTATGCCTTTTAAAAATACTGTTTACTATGAAGACAATGTTTTTATTACAAATCCAGAACTCTCTAGGCAAAATGCTACAGTTCGAATCTTCCTTTAACCAAACTCAAGTACATAAAGACCATGTACATGTGTTCATCAAATATTTATTGAATGCTGCATGCATAGCGCTGTGCTATGCTCTGGGGTAAGAGTTGTCAGCTTCAGAGAAGCTGAGTCCTGATCCTCAAGGAATCTGCAAATGTGTCGATGACTTTGTAAAACAATCAAAAGTAGGAGTAAGCAGAATAAGGCAAAAGGGAAAGTGTTCTAGGTTCCAGCACACCTGCAAAGATAAAGTATGCCAAGACTGTATTTATATTTCATACTTACATTGATTCATCCTTATACTGGAATGATTATATAGAAAATGCTCTTAAAAAGATTAAACCTATTTCTCAGTATGGTATCTTGGTGATCTAGGAATAATTGTAAATATATGTTGTGAATCTTCTTAAATATATATATACACCCTGTGAGAACTGTAAAAAGAACCTTGGTTCTTGGTTTAAGTTTGTTGGGGTATAACATGATGAGTACTCATTAGCACCTGATAGAAATCTGAAATACGACAGTAGCAAAACCACTTTCTACTTTCCAAACACCACATCATCAGCATGGTTTGGGGGAAGCAATTCACAGATTAACGTACCCTGCGTTTTGTCTTCACCATTGTCAACCAGCAGTCAAGGATGAGCACCAGGTATAGTCCTGGTTTGATCTCTCACCAGCCATGTGAACTGAAGCAGCTTACCTAACCTCTCTGGATTCAAATTTCTTCGTCTGTCAAATGAGAAAAATCATGTCCACCCTCAATGTCATGCCAGATTGTCATAAGTTCCAGACAGATGAGAAAGCAAAAAGTACTTTGTAAAGTGTTATACAATCAGAAGGTGCTTTGTGCTGACCATCAGATTGTGTCAAGTCAGGTGTGCAAATTGACCACACTCCCAAAGAATCATTTAAAAGTAAAGTGACTTCTAAGAGACAAGGAAGTAGGAGCATATCGGATATTAAATACATAAATAAATATAGATACACGTGTATATCTGTATACGGATCTTACCATCATAATTCATTTTCTTCATATCAGCAAAGTAATAGTAATGTGGGCCAATGCATTTTGGAAATGTCCTCATTATGTAGAATGGAATGTGAAAATTATTTTTGTTAAAACAGGATTTTGCTGCAATTATTTAAATATTATGTTTGTGAAGTCTAAGCATGAGAAAATACAAAGCTTTCTTTTTATCTGGCTGATACTCATTTGAATGATTCTGTGACTCATAGAACACGGTGTTAATGAGACCAGACTCACTGCCACCAGTCCCCAGCTGCAGACCTTCATCCCCTTCGTCTCCCACTGGGGGCTCATGGTCCGGAAGGAATGTGTATCAAGCAACACAGGCCCTTATCCCATATAGAAAAGTGTCTCAAATGCATTCTACTGCTGGACAGTCAGTAGGATCATTTTCATAAAGCAAGGACATCATATGTTTCTAGAAATTCTAAGCATATAACTTTAACCTACAATCTCTAATTAAAAAATTGTAACATAAAATTGTGTTACAAATACATTTCATCAGAACTCAAATTTAAATGGTGTTTGTTTTAGGTTTTTATAATACTGAAGTTATTCCATATAAGTATCAAGTTAAACACAATTCATTTTGATTACAAACTGTTTGACTTTTTAAAATCTTCTGATATGGTAAATATATGTATCAAGATTGATGTATCAAAATTTATTGCACACTTTAAAGTATAAAATCACTTTTTAAAATCTTGAATCCACAAATAAAGTTTATTCTGATTAAAAAAAACAAAACAAAAAACACAGCTGTGGTTTATTTTAAAATAGGAGGGTTTCCAAGTCAGTATGCTGGGTGATGTCTTCTGGTCTAGTTCCTTACAGCAACACGTTGAATTCTCAATGCAATCCTAAACTTATTACTTGATGAACTAACGTGATTATAAACTCTCAACCACAGATAATCAATTTTCACTTTACAAAAAGATCATATTGCATAAGTCTGGTTGTTAGTGAAATATCCAGAAGATAAAATTAACAGTTAAAAATGGACTGGATTTCAGGCACCTTGCTGCTCATCAGAGAAGCCAGTCTTGTAGCCAACCACTATTTATAACATCATTTCTATGAGAAAGAGAATTCTGAGTGTTAATTTAGAACGAGTGTCTTTTCCTCCTTCCTCTCAGGCATGAGAATTAGTTTCCCAGTTAGAAGGGAATCCACTCCCACCCACTCAAGCCAGCCTGGGAAAGTGCTGTTTCTGCCACAATCCAGACCATAGCTTTTAATTTGGGGGGCTCAAGCCATGGCCCTCTGCTTCCACCCTTCCTGTTCTAGCCAGCTTGGACGGCAGCTAACCCACACCATGCCCCACTCTTGCTTTGCTGTCCATCACAGCAGATATTTATTTTATAAATATATTAAACTAAGATATTAGAATGTCAGGACCTCACTATGAAGAAAGACTCTTAGTAGATTTTTGTGTATTTTCCTTGAAAGTTAAAGCCTATCACGACACTAGCCGCCTGCTTCTGTTGCACTCATCTCTTCCCCTGCAGTGCATCCTATACAGTACCTCCATCACAAGCAGTGTTTCCTTTTTAGTGCACAGATTTGATCAGGTTACTGTACCGCCAGAAAACCTGAGAGCTCCCCAGAGCCAAAAGCATGAAGCACAAACCCGTTAGCATGGAGGTTGGCATGGAGTGCAGTCCATCCTCAGCCTAAGGTCTCAGTTCCACCTTCCATCATACCTCACTCAGGCGCCCTTGGTTCCCCTCCAGATCAGAGTCCTTCCAGCCCCTAATCACTGCAGACTCAGTGCCACCTGAGTGCTTTCGCTTCTCATGTCTACTTGAGTAAGTCACTCCACTTTCTGGACACAGCGGAAAGGTGCTGTGGCCTCAGCAGTTGGTATATACTAGTGTAGAAGACATTGCATTACAATTCTTTGTTTATGTAATTCTGTCCTACAAACTTCTGGGCAGTTTGAGGACAAACACAATTCTGTATCCATCTTTTTCATATGTTCATTTCCCAATGCAAATACTGGATGAATTTGAGCTTAAAAAGACTATTTGTGTATAGAATCCATTTGGGAGCAGTATGGTGTGCCTGGAACTGCAGAAATGTGCAGGAGCCCTGTATTTAGGTGGACACTGGGGACTACGTAAATATTCAAGCAGAGAGGGAGCTTGATTGAGATCCTGCTGAGTGCGAGGTTCTGCAGTAAACACTTTATGTGGATCTCATTTAATCTTCATAAAAACTCAGTGAGGCAAGTTTTATAGGCTCAAGGACAAGTAAGACACCTAAGGCCACACAGCTTGTAAACTCAGTGGATTTAGGAACCACAACAAAGAAAAGCTATGGAATCCAACAAATTACCAAGATGTATCCATTTTCTTGGGCTGCACAACAAATTGCCATAAACTTAGCAGCTAAAAACAATACCCATTTATGATCTCAGAGTTCTGTAGGTCACAAGTGCACATGGTCTTAGCTTAGGGTTCTCTGCTCAGGGTCTCTCAAAGCCAAAATCATGGTGTTGGGGCTATTGCTTGGATCCATGATCTTTCCGATTATTGACAGAATCCAGTTCCTAGTAGCTGCAGGTCTGAAGTCCTTGTTTTCTTGCTGGATGGCAGCTGGGGGGCACTCTTAACTTTCGGACGTCACCGACATTCCTCATGGATTGGCCCTCTCTCCCTCTTCAAGCCAACAATGCCTCTCATGCTTCTAATCTGGGATTTCCCATTTGGCTGCCCTCTTCTGCCACCAGACTGAGAAAGTTCTCTGCGTTTCAAGATTTATTTGAATAGATCAGGCCCACCTGAATAGTTTTCCTTTTTGAAAATTGACTGTACTGGCCAGGTGTAGGGGCTCACGCCTATAATCCCAGCCCTTTGGGAGGCCGAGGTAGGTGGATCACCTGAGGTCAGGAGTTTGAGACCAGCCTGACCAATATGGCAAAACTCTGTCTCTACTAAAAATACAAAAATTAGCTGGGCGTGGTGGCGCATGCCTGTAATCCCAGCTACTTGGGAGGTTGAGGCAGGAGAATCACTTGAACTCGGGAGGTGGAAGTTGCAGTGAGCCAAGATCATGCCGTTGCACTCTAGCCTGGGTGACAAGAGTGAAACTCTGACTCAAAAAAAGAAAAAAATGGAAAAAAAAAAAAAACCGTCTCAAAAAAGAAAAAAAGAAAATTGTACCTTAGGCAGAACACAGTCATGGGACCAAGATCTTATCACATTCATAAACAGCATACATTAGGAGGATGAGATATTTCCTAGATCATTACTAGAAAATTCTGCCTTCCACACAAGGTAAAGGCTAAGGATAGAAAAGGATAATGGAGATTCACCTTGAAAAACACTTATATATATCTAATTTTATAATGTGCAGTTCATTTTTCCCTCTTTGTCAGTGAAAGGCCAGCTAGATAAACTAATGCTAACAACAGCCGGTAAGATTCCACTTCAGCAGCTGTAAATTCACAAGTCACTACTCTCAGATGAGCCATCAATTCGTATTTTTCTCAATACCAGAAGGTTGCGTTGGCCTGAAATTATATTCAACTCATCCTTACAATCTTGCTTCTTATATAAAGAGAAATGAAAAGCCATAATTGCTCCTTTTATTGGGAAGGTTGGTGTCTTTCCAGTGAAATCATGGTCAGGATTATGAGGTGGGTCCAAATCAGACTAGAGCCATGAAGGGAAGAAAGCAGTTCACAGCCCAGAGCTGCTGATCATTCTCTGCAGATGTGTTTAGAACTGCTTCAAATCTCTGGAGAGAAGCGCAAGGGAGGGCCTCCAAACGCCCAAGGAACTGAAAGTTCCTGTGCAATCATGTGACTCTCGAACAAAGTTTTTTCTCCTCGTGAAATTAACCAAAGATTAAAGCCGTAACTATAGGCTCATGAGTTATACTCTATTCTTAGGTCCTGACTTAAGTTATCTTCTGAAAAATAATCAATTATTATCAAGGCAAACATCATGCCTTCCTGAAAGTTGTTTTTCTGGAACAAGAATGTTTTATAAATGAGAATTTCAAGCGTATTTTCTCAAACTAATAGGAGGTAATGAGCACAGTGAACTAAGATAATCTCAGTTTAAACAAACAGGATTTTCACTGATGCTGGACTTGAAAACACTATCCAGATTAATGACTTTGTTAATACCCAGTCACTGGGCATAAGTCCAAGTGTAGCATAAATATTCTTCCAGACTTGATGACAGTGAAATATCCTATGTTTAGCCCTCTGAAGGGATAACCAAATTCTCAGTGATTGATGGATGGCAGCCAACTAGGTTCACTTTTTTAGTATTGCTGTTTGTTGGAATGGGGTCATGCTTGTGAATAGATGGTGACGGTGTGCGGTTTTATGAGGAATTCTGTAATGTTTTATCCCTGTCTACCCCTTCAAAAGAAGTGTGAGTAGAGAAAAAAGAAAGCTGTACTAACTCAGCCACTACTAGGACTCTGGAATATCTCTGATTCCCCCAGGGGCTCAATTTATATACTTGCCCCATCTCCGTCTGTGGACATTGTGAAACGGAATTTGGGATTTATTGTCAAGACCTCTAATTACTAATATAGGCATTGACAAGGTAGGGGAAGGGAGTTATACGCAGCACATACTGCAAACCTTTGGAAGGCATATTAAGACACAGTTGAGCCTACAGTATCTTAGGACTAGTCCAGCACTATTTAATAGTCATATAAAGCAGGCAACATGTGTAGTTTTAAATTTTCTAGTAGCCATGTTTTAAAATATAAAAAGAAAATTAATTGTAATAATCTATTTTATTTAACTCAGTATATCCAAAACATCATTTCAGGCCGGGCCCAGTGGCTCATGCCTGTAATTCCAGCACTTTGGGAGGCTGAGGCAGGTGGATCACCTGAGGTCAGGAGTTTGAGACCAGCCTGGCCAAATGATGAAATCTCATCTCTACTAAAAATACAAAAAATTAGCCAAGCGTGGTGGCGGGCACCTGTAATCCCAGCCAGTCTGGAGGCTGAGGCAGGAGAATCACTTGAACCCAGGAGGCCAAGGTTGCAGTGAGCCGAGATTGCCCCATTGCACTCCAGCCTGGGCAACAAGAGCGAAACTCCATCTAAAAAAATAAAAAATAAAAAATAAATCATTTCAACATGTGATTCATATAAAATTGTTAATGAGATATTTTCCATTTTGGGTACTAAGTCTTCGAAACCCAGTATGTACCTTATGCTTACAGCACATCTTAATTCAGACTGGCCACATTTGAAATAGCCACATGTAGCTGGTGCTGCCATATTGGACAGCGCTGGAATCCGTGGGCCTAAGGCCAAACTGCCACACGACATAAAGGAATTGAGAGGCAGCTACAAATGGCTCACCTAGCAGTGTTGCTAAATTATTTTGCTTCCTCCAGGGAACCCCAGAGACTAGGAAGAAGTTCTTCCAGGAAAGCCAAATGTTGAAATTCAAACAACATTCTAATCTAGACAGTCACTTTTTGAAATTTAAAATTTACACTTAGAAATTATTTCATCCATAGAAAGACAGTGTGGTGATTCCTCAGAGACCTAGAAGCAGAAATACCATTTGACCCAGCAATCCCATTATTGGATATATACCAAAAAGAATATAAATCATTCTGTTATAAAGATACGTTCCAACGTATGTTCATGGCAGCACTATTCACAACAACAAAGACATGGAACCAACCCAAATGCCCATCAATGATAGACTGGATAAGGAAAATGTGGTACGTATACACCATGGAATGCTATGCAGCCATAAAAAGGAACTAGATCAAGTCCTTTGCAATGGATGGAGCTGGAAGCCATTATCTTCAGCAAACTAATGCAGGAACAGAAAACCAAACACCACATGTTCTCACTTATAAGTGGAAGCTAAATAATGAGAACACATGGACACATGGAGGGGAAAACACATATGGGTCCTCTCAGTGGGGGTGGGGGGCAGGGAGAGCATCAAGAACAGCTAATGGATGCTGGGCTTAATACCTAGGTGATGGGTTGATCTGTGCAACAGATCACCATGGCACATGTTTACCTATGTAACAAACCTGCACTTCCTGTACATGTACCATGGAACTTAAAAGCTGGAGCAAAAAAAAAAAAACAAGAAAATATACAAATAGCCAACAAACATACAAAGCAATGCTCGGACTTATTTCATGTTGAAGACTGGAAGTACTTTTGCATGTCTTCTGTTCTCCAAAAGTTTGTGCAGTACTCTGGCATGTATTTAATTGTTAACTCTTTTATAAAATCTATGCCTTCTTTTGAAACGATCTTTTTTTTTTCTTTTTTTTTGGGGGGGGGATGGAGTCTCACTCTATCACCCAGGCTGGAGGGCAGTGGCACAATCTTAGCTCACTGCAACCTCTGCCCCCGGCCCCTGCCATGTTCAAGCGATTCTTGTGTCTCAGCCTCCCGAGTAGCTAGGATTACAGGTGCCTGCCACTGCTAATTTTTGTAATTTTAGTAGAGACGGGGTTTCACCATGTTGGCCAAGCAGGTCTCGAACTCCTGACCTCAAGTTATCCACCCAACTCAATCTCCCAAAGTATTGGGATTACAGCTGTGAGCCACCCCACCCAGCTGAAACCACCTCATTTAAAGCGTCTGTTTTCTTACGGTTTCTTTCACCTCTTTAAATGTTAAAATCACTTATTCTGTTTTATTTTAAATGAAACATGTACAAATTGTAGAATGTTTAGAAAATACATATGCACAGCCAGATTAAAATGCCTACACCAAAAATAAAAAAAATATAATATGATTTACACTCAGGAGCTTACGGATGCTGGTCTGGTTCGAGGAGGAGCTGTGTTTCCACTGTAAGCACGTGACTTTCACTTAGGTTATACATTTACTAGGGTGTGGCTCGGGTGAGAGGCTGATGTGGATTACGTAGAGGTAGGCTAAGCCCCCAAGTCACACCTGAGTGTGCCACTGTAGCTCCTAGAGAGACAGGAATTTTGCTGAGAGTCGCCCCCCAAGTTCTGAGGTGGTCCCTACAATACTGAAGGTGTTCCCTACTGAAGGTCATGGAAGCTGTGGGCAGAAGCAAACATGGGAAGAGCTGGGAAGCAGCATTCAGTATGAAGTGCTGGATCTAGCACCTTGAAAGATCATCACCAGAACAGAGGAGGCAGATGGGCACCAGGGTGGTTTATCAGAAAGTAACAGCCGGTAGCTGGGCATGGTGGAGCACGCCAAGTAGTCTCAGCTTACTTGGGAGGCTAAGGCGTGAGGATCACTTGAGCCCAGAGGTTCGAGGTCAGTCTGGGCAACATAGTGGGACCTTGTCTCAAAAATTTAAAAAAGGAAGAAGAAAAGAAAAAAATGGCTAGAAATCACAAGCAGTGTTGAGACAGGACAACTAGGAGGGTAAGGCCACTGCTGAGGAGGTCTCAGGGGGTCACCTGGGAGCCAACCTCTGACACTGAGGGGAAGGCATAGACTGTGGGAGAGGCATCTGTTTGTTTTTTCTGGTGCAAGGAGAATAACAAAATGCGATCAGAAGGGCTAATCGACTGCAGATGGAGCTCAGCGCAGCTGAAGGCTTTGAACTGGAACCAGCCCTCTCATTTTCAGCAGTGCGTGTGGCCCATGAAAAAGAAAGAGTGAAATCAAACATGGGATCATCAGAGGCCATTATGAGTTACTCTCAATGGGTGAAATAGCAGATTATATTGTGAGAAATAGTAGGGATTTGATGGTGAAAGGAATGTGATCTGTATCCTGTCAACAATAGGGGAACTATTCAAAAGTTACAAGCCAAAGGGAGGTATGATGGGATGTGCACTTTAGAAAGCTCATTCTTTCTCTCCAGGGGCAGCAAGACCGCGAGCTGGCATTAGTTTGGCGGGCGTTCCAATGACACAGGGGAGAGATGCTGGCGGTCTGAAGTCAGCCTGGAGAAGCCAGGATGCAGAGATGTGGGGAGGCTGAACTGCCCTTGTGTTTGGAGAGGAAAGGGCAGGAAGGGCGCAGACAGGAGTGTAGGCCCACACCTCAGTCTCTAACTGAGCCAGCTGGATGAGAGCTGGCGCCGCCACTGAAACAGAAACAGGATCACGAAGACGGCAGAGGGGAGGCTGCCAGCAGGCGGCTGTGGATCTAAAGGTGGGTAGAGATATGGAGGTTATTAGCAAATAATCATTAGCCCATGAGGAGACCCTGTTATATGTGCAGCACACTAAGAAAGTTGATTGAATTACCAAACATCACTTCTGATAAGCAAATTCTAATATATTTTATACTTAATAGAATAAGGGGTAAGTTGGGGGAGACTACAGTGTAATTGGTAGTATTTTTCTAGCCAAAAGGAGGCGTTTAGGTTTTTCTTTTGTCTCTATTAGGTATTCCAAGTTCTAGAATTATTGCCAACAGTTTTCTCTGGTGTCCTGTTCCACTCGGTGGAATTTCGCCCCACACCCGCACATGTGTGCGCACAGCCGTAGCCTGATGGCTGCTGATGACCTGGCTCCCATTCCCAATCTCCCTGGTGCGAGGCCCAATTTCTCTGCAGTTGCTCTCACCTGAGACCCTGCCTGTGCCTTGCACTGTAAAGTGGTCCTCTTGCTTCTCTTCACTTTGGCATCTAGGTGCTAGAAGGCCGAAAGCTGTAGGAGCTCTGGCCACTGCACCTGTGGATAACGTCACTGCTGGGTAACAGCCCTGTGACCTCCATGAAGAAGTTTGCATGGATGGGGAGTGGGGAGGCTGCAACCGGCCAGGTGGCCCTGGGGAAGGAGAAGCACAATGAAAATGCGCTCTGAGGCCCTTGGAAGAGTCTTGAAGAAACGGAAATAGAGATTAGAGATGAGCTAGGGAGGCCTAAAAGAGCACAAGGATGCAGGCTCCTTGGCAGGGATTGGACTAGAGTCTGTGTGGTCTCAAGCACTACCTGTAATAAGCCCCTGGCAGCCCCAGGATGGACGACCAGGTAAGGTAGCAGACCCTGGAGGGGAGCGAGAGAGAGCCCCTCCTCTCTGCCTTTGTATCCCAAATAGCAGATGACCCTAAAGTCTCCTAAATGACTAAATGTAGCTCTTTCTCGGGGCTGGCCCCCATAGCAGGCCCCCATAGCAGCTATGGGCTGGCCCCCATAGCTGGCCCCCATAGCATGAGGTTCAAGAGAAACCAAATATGCCCCCACCTGTTTTCTGATGACCAAACTTAATAGCAAATAAGGCCTTTCATTTCCATACTTAGAAGACTGAAATTATAATACAAAGGAAAAGGCTTCTGACCCCAAATGTATTCACAGTAAAAGAGAAGAGCTGTTCCAGT
Source organism: Chlorocebus sabaeus (assembly GCF_047675955.1). Lineage (NCBI taxonomy): Eukaryota > Metazoa > Chordata > Mammalia > Primates > Cercopithecidae > Chlorocebus > Chlorocebus sabaeus. The sequence continues at coordinate 31,408,406 of NC_132929.1, read as the reverse complement.
ATTGATAGAGGTTAGAAAAAGGGACCTTTCTCCTAGGTTGGAAAAGAGCCTTGAAATAGAAGATCAAGGGCCTAGAAGACCAATATTCTCAGCATTGCCATTTTATCTTAGGCTGTGTCTACCTGAAGCCAATTCAGACCAAGAGAAACAGCTGGAACAGTTTCCAGTGTGGGCAGTGATGGTCTTTGTCACAGCATAGGTCATTGAATGGTTTTATCTGCGTAAGATTTCACTTGGGGTTTTGTGTAGGAGAAGTATTTCACAAATCTCTTTGTCATGAAATACTTCCAAGTATTCAATTACCCGAAAGATGTTTACTGTCCATGGGTATGAACTCAGAGGGCAAATATGCTTACATCAAGAGGCACAGACAAAAATGTGAGGTTTTCCTTAATTATATTGGTTCCCTAGTTACATATAGCAGACACTACATCTCTGAGTCTACAAAATCTTTTCCAGAGCGCCAATAACTTTTTTCCTTTGACTCAAACCTCAGCCCACTCTGCCAGCAACGTGGGACGGCCACAATCCGAAGCCTGTTTGCCAAGTTACGGGGACTTGGAAGTCTTTTCAGCCGGTGAAGCAGAGGTTTCCCAGCCCTTTTATATTTTTTAATTATTATTTATTTATTTTATTTATTTTTTTTTTTTTGAGACGGAGTCTCGCTCTGTGGCCCAGGCTGGAGTGCAGTGGCACGATCTTGGCTCCCTGCAAGCTCCGCCTCCCGGATTCACACCATTCTCCTGCCTCAGCCTCCCGAGTAGCTGGGACTACAGGCGCCCGCCACCACGTCCGGCTAATTTTTTGTATTTTTAGTAGAGACAGGGTTTCACTGTGTTAGCCAGGATGGCCTCGATCTCCTGACCTCATGATCCACCCACCTCGGCCCCCCAGAGTGCCGGGATTACAGGGGTGAGTCAGGGTGCCCGGCCTCCCAGCCCTTTTAAAATGATCTAACATGCATACAACAGAGGTTGGAAGAGTGACTCAGGCACTAAGTGAGTGGATACTTTTTAAATCCATGATACATATGCTGGAAAGCTATCTAATTGTTCATTTTCTTCCTCATTAGGGCATTGAAGAATGCTGAAACACAATTCACTGAATCACTCTTACATTTAGATCGCACTTTTAATTCACTTTAATGCATTTTCACATTTGTTGTCTCCTCTTACGAAATGCCAGTAAAGGAGGTAGGGCACACTTCGTCATTCTCATCTGATAGCTCCGAAAGGGAAAACAAGACACAGCAAGGGTTTGTCTTTGGTTGCGCTGCAAATTAGGAGCAGGTCTAGAAGGTGAAGTCAGCGTCTCTGGGTGGTATCTTGACCCTACAACTTCAGAGCTTGTGTCTAGGACGAATGAGCTCACCTAAATCTCACTCTGCCTGACCCGCAGGTGAGGTTTGGAGGCAGACCCTCTATTTGGAGTATCAGTCATATGGTTAGTGTTTCTTTCCCTCTTCCAGACCCTATGGGTGTAGATAAATGAAATGCAAACTGTCCATCCCTGATCCAGGGACTAATGGGCAGTAGGACCTAGCCAGATTTGCATTTTTTCATATAGACTTCTTAGATTCTTAAACCAGGACTCGCAGTGAATAGTATTCTCAAAATAGATAAAATGTCCTAAATAGTTAAATATTACAACTAATTAGAAATCTAATGTATTGAGATGCTTTTGGCTCAGAACCCCAGACTTGACTTACAGAGGAGGCCGTGGTAAAGATTCTCCAGCTAGGGTGGCTTACTGAGGGTCTTTGTTCTATACCTCTGAGTTCTTTGTTCTCTGTGTCTTGATAAGTTTTTTTCTGTCATCCTCTCACCTCTGTGTGTATGTGTATGAGGGTAGAAAGGGCGGTTGTGTACGTATCAATTATCTGCAATATAACCAACACCTGATCTATTACAAGGGCTTTCTGTCCTGGCTACAAACACTTACATGCTTACTTTTTCTCCTTTACTTTATTCTGACAGTTTTTATCTCAGATCACTGACACCACTGGTTATATCAGCCTCCCTTTCCCTCTCTTCAAGAAGAGAGAAACTGTTTATCTTAAGAAGTTTTATGGTTTAGGTGGGAAAGATCTGGCTTCCTGCAGAGCACTGAGAGGAAGATCCAAAAAAGAAAATAATCCTGTATCTCTGGCATTTCCTGGCTGCCCAAAGCGTCCTTCTACAGCTGAGATTGATAAAAACTTCATCAGAGGCACTGGTCAATCAGACTACAGGCTTTTAAAACATTACTTAACTGTGAGAGTCAGATTAGCATTTTAAGATATTGGTGTTTTTTCTGCAGACAATGTGACATATATTTTATCCATTTTGTATGGTATCACGTTCCAAAAAACTCAATACAGTCCCTAAAGTGGTTAAAAAACAAGTACATTTTCAAATGTAATTTGACATTTCTGAAACACACAAAAGCTTTCTTGAATAAATGGAAGGTTAGTTTCTATTCTTGCATAGGATGACTCAACATTATAAAGACGTCATTTTCTCTAACTTAATTTAAAACCTAATGTGATACTAACAAGCTTTTTTTCTTTTTTTTCTTTTGTTTTTGTTTTTTGAGACTATGATTCACTCTTGTTGCCCAGGCTGGAGTGCAATGGCGTGATCTCGGCTCACCACTATCTCAGCTCACCCCAACCTCCGCCTCCTGGGTTCAAGCGTCAAGCGATTCTCCTGCCTCAGCCTCCCGAGTAGCTGGGATTACAGGCATCTGCCACCACATCCAGCTAATTTTGTATTTTTAGTAGAGATGGAGTTTCTCCATGTTGGTCAGGCTGGTCTGCCTCGGCCTCCCAAAGTGCTGGGATTACAGGCATCAGCCACGGTGCCGGGCCTACTAATAAGTTTTTTTAGATGAGTTGATATCAAAGTTTACATGGAAAAACAGATATCCAAAAATAGGTGGGAAAACACTGAAGAAAAGCTATGAAAGCTGAGTAACTCTATAGGACATTGAAATGTATTGTACCATAAATCCTCTATGATTAAAACTGTGGTAGTACCACATAAATAGACAAATAGGCCAGTAAAACAGAATAGAAAGCCCCAAAATAGACCAGAGTACATATCAAAAATTTAGCAGATTTTAAAGGTGGCATCTCAAATCTGAGAACAAAAATTGACATTTTTCTAAATGGTGTTTTTAGCAGTAGGCAAAAAGTAGAAATAGCCCACATGTCTGTTGCCTAATGAATGGATAAACAAAATGTGGTATATTCATACAATGGAATATTCAACCATAAAAAGAATGAAATACTGATGCATTCTGCAGTGTGGATGAACCTTGAAAATGTTACACTACGTGAAAGAAGTCAGTCACAAAAGAGCATATGTTATGTGACTCATTTATATGACATGTCTAAAATAGGCAAATCCATAAAGGAAAGTAGGTTAGTAAATGCATAAAGCTGAGGGATGAGGAATAACAGGGAGTGAGTTTAAGGTTTCTTTTTGGGTAATGATGTTCTAAACTCAGATTGTGTTTGGATGCAGAATTCTGTGAATACACTAAAACCTGTATGCTTGAAAGGGGTGAATTTTGTAGTATATTATGAAGTTGATAAAGATGTTTAAAAAATAATGAAGGGACAAATGACCAAAACCCAACAGAAAATGGGCAAGATCTTTTTCAAATATATGAAAAACTGTTCAGATTCACTCATAATTAGAGAAATGCAGATTAGACAGTGAGATACTCACCCATCATATTGGCAAAAAAAAAGTATGGTGATACATTCTGTGGGCTACGAGGAAACAGGCATTCTCATACATTGCTGGTGGAAATGGAAACTGCAAAGAGAATTTGGCAATACCTAACAAAACTACATATGCAATTTGACTCAGCAATAGCACTTCTAGGAATCATCTTGAAGATATAGTTCTAACAATGTGAAAAAATATATATGCACAAAGTTATTCATTGCATCATTTCTGGCCATTACAAATCTAAATGCTCAATCATAGGAGACTGATTGAATAAACTATGGCTCATCCATAAAGTAAAGTACTAAGTGGCTCTATAAAAGAATGAGGAGGTCTGTAGCAATGGCTTACGCCTGTAATCCAGCACTTTGGGAGGCCGAGGCAGGTGGATCACCTGAGGTTGGAGTTTGAGACCAGCCTGACCAACATAGAGAAACCCTGTCTGTACTAAAAATAATAAAAATTAGCTGAGCGTGGTGGTGCATGCCTGTAATCCCAGCTACTTGGGAGGCTGACGCAGGAGAATTGCTTGAACCTGGGAGGCAGAGGTTGCGGTGAGCCAAGATCACGCCATTGCACTCCAGCCTAGGTAACAAGAACAAAACTCTGTCTCAAAAAAAAATAAATAAAAAATAAGAGTCTATAAACCTGGTATCAGTAGATTCTAGGATATACTGTGAAGTGAAAACATGCAAAAGAACATTGATAGTACGCTATCCCACATGTAATAAAGAAGGAATATGAGAAAAAATACATGTATAGCAGTTCCTCGAATAACATCTTTTCTTCAACATTGTTTCGTTATAAGATTCATGAGGAAAATCAGTCGATTCCCAACTGAGGCCACTGTGCCAGAGTTCACACACCCTCCCCAGCTAAGTGTGGGTTTTCTCTGGATACTCTGCTTTCCTCCCGCATCCCAAAGATGTGCCCTTTAGGTGAACTGGCATGTCTCAGTTGGCCAGGATGAGTGAGTGTGTATGTGCACTCTGTGCTGGGATGGCGTTCTGTCCAGGATTGGTTCCCCCCTTGCTCCCTGAGCTGTTGGGATAGACCTGGGCCACCTCCGATCCTGAGCCGGCATGAGCAGGTTGGAAAATGAGTGAATGAATGGACATAAGTTATTATAAAATAAAAATTCATGAAGTAGATAATTATACACACGCTTGACAAATAACGTTGTGTGAAAGGACTCAGGGAGCCCACCATATTTATGATTGTTTTTGCACTGTGTGGTGGGAGGAGGTACTCCTTATAATCTTCCTTTGCAAATATTTATTCTTCGATTTAACCCACCATCACTATGACTGCCATCACTTACTGATTCACCAAAAGTTGGATAATTGTCTTTTCTTTTTCTTTTTTTTTTTTTTTTAAGACAGTGTCTTGCTCAGGCCACAGTGCAGTGATGCAGTCATAGCTCACTGCAGCCTTGACCTCCTGGGCCCAAGCAATCCTCCTACCTCAGCTTCCCAATTAGCTGGGACCACAGGCATGTGCCACCATGCCTGGTTAATATTTTTCTTTTTCTTTCTTGTAGGAATGGGGTCTCCCTATGTCACCCAGGCTGGTCTCGAACTCCTGGGCTCAAATGATCCTCCTGCCTCAACCTCTCAAAGTGCTGGGATTACAGATGTGAGCCACTGCACCCAGCAATTATCTTGTTTTCATCTTTGTTAAATATAAGTGTAACTCACATTTATTTCAATGTTTAATATTAGAAGTGTTTGGGAGGCTGGGTGTGGTGGCTCATGCCTGTAATCCCAGCACTTTGGGAGGCTGAGGTGGGCCGATCACCTGAGGTCAGGAGTTCGAGACCAGCCTGGCCAACATGGCCAAACCCTCTCTCTACTAAAAATACAAAAATTAGCCAGGAGTAGTGGCAGGCGCCTGTAGTCCCAGCTACTCAAGAGGCTGAGGCAGGAGAATCACTTGAACCTGGGAGGCGGAGGTTGCAGTGAGCCGAGATACTGCCACTGCACTCCAGCCTAGGTGACAGAGTAAGACTCTGTCTCAAAAAAAAAAAAAAAAAAAAGAAGAGTTCGGGTTTTTGTTGTTGTTGTTGTTGTTTGTTGTTGTTTTGAGACAGAGTTTCACTTTTGTTGCCCAGACGGGAGTACAATGTTGTGATCTTGGCTCACCGCAACCTCCGCCTCTCAGGTTCAAGCAATTCTCCTGCCTCAGCCTCCTGAGTAGCTGGGATTACAGGCATGCGCCACCACGCCCAGCTTTTGTATTTTTAGTAGAGACAGGGTTTCTCCATGTTGGTCAGGCTGGTCTTGAACTTCCGACTTCGGATGATCCACCCAACTCGGCCTCCCAAAGTGCTGGGATTACAGGCGTGAGCCCCGATGCCCAGCTTGTGTTTGGGATCTTTATTTAGAAGTTTGGTATGTTTGGCTAGATACGGTGGCTCACGCCTGTAATCCCAGCTCTTTGGGAGGCCGAGGCGGGCAGATCACAAGGTCAGGAGATCGAGACCATCCTGGCTAACATGGTGAAACCCCATGTGTACTAAAAATACAAAAATTAGCCAGGTGTGATGGCGGGCGCCTGTAGTCCCAGCTACTCGGGAGGCTGAGGCAGGAGAATGGCGTGAACCTGGGAGGCGGAGCTTGCAGTGAGCCAAGATCACGCCACTGCACTCCAGCCTGGGCGACAGAGCGAGACTTCGTCTCAAAAAAAAGTTTGGTGATGTTTTTGTGATTAGAAATTTTATGTAGAACTATAGTAAAATTGGTTTTGTTATACTTCATTTCACTTGAAGTTTCCAAGAGCCTATCAATGACCTTAAGTGAGAACTTACTGTATGTGTTTGTTCAGAAGAAATACAGGGAGGATAAGCCAGAAACTAAAGACAAAGGTTACTGTTACAGGTTGAATTGCATCCCTCCCAAAATGATATGTTGAAGTCCTAACTCCCCGTACCTCAGAATGTGACCTTATTTGGAAATGGAGTGATTGCCAATGTAATCAGTTAAAATGAGGTCGTACTAGACTAGGGTAGGCCCTGAATCCAGTATGACTGCGGTTCATATAAGAAGATAGCCATATCCCAGCACTTTGGGAGGCCAAGGCGGGTGCATTGCTTGAGCCCAGGAGTTTGAGACCAGCCTGGGCAGCATGGCAAACCCCTTCTCTACAAAAAAAAAAAAAAAAAAAAAAAATTAGTTGGGCATGATGTGGAAACCTGTAGTCCCAGCTACTTGAGGAGATGAGTCGGGAAGAAAACTTAAGCCTGGGAGGTCGAGGCTACAGTGGCAGTGAGCTATGATCATGCCACTCCACTCCACCCTGGGCAACAGAGCAAGACCCTGTCTCAAAAACAAACAAACAAACAAAAAAATAACCAGGACTGGGGGAGTTCAAAGTAGCATAAAATAGTAAAAACTTAATTGAATTGCAAATAACTTCACTGAAAGGAGTAAGGAAGAAAAGAAATAACCTAAATAACTTTGCAAAGCAGTATTTTGATTGGATAATATAAGGCCAAAGACAAACTATATAAATACTGCACTCTAGTTAATAAGTAATTCTGAAATGACTGTAGGTATATACCAATATAGAATAAATAAGTAAATATACTATAGATATTGAAAGCCACATTTCTCAAGGTTCCAGAAGGAAGTTACCAATAAGAAAAAGGGGAAAGGCTAGAAGGAGCTCTGTGGTGTTGGATTAGATTTGCAGGAATAACGATGAACTTGTGGTTTGTAATATACATACATACATACATACACACATACATCTATTATTTGCCAGTAAAAGGAACCAGGTCTCTTTGGAAAAAATAGTTTAATCCAGGGCTGGGGCAGGAAAAATTAAAGATGAGCCTGGAACCTCTTGTGGTTACAGAAAGTAAGGAAGTGCTCTAAAACTAATAAAGGAACATCAAAAGGACACAGGCGCCAACCTGAAGGAGCTCCTGATAGAGAAAGCTGGAACAAATTGAGCAAGAAAATAAATAATGACAGTATTAAGTTGTGACCCATAGAATAAAATAAATATGCATGACTCCATACTGATATAAACAAATAATTGAATAAATAAATACATGGAATCCCAGCACTTTGAGAGGCTAGGAATTCAATGCTGCAGTGAGGTATGAAAGCGCCACTGCACTCCAGCCTGGGCGACAGAGCAAGACTCTGTTCCTAAAAAAAATGAAAAATTAAAAATACTACATATAGGGTAGATTCCTCTTCCTTACAGAAGAATTCCAATTAATGTGAGAAGAACAAGGAATTGAAAAGCATGATTAGGCAAACAAGACCCACTGATGGATGCTAAAGTGGCCAAAGGTGAGGAGAAAATAGGACATGAGCATATTCTCAGTGCATCTCTCCAAAGATATTAATTGCCAAGAAAAATAGTAACTTTATGGTGGAGAAACACTGTAGACACCATCTTAACCAAGTGATCAAGGTTAACTTCAGCAACAATAAGCCGTTTTGACGTCATAGACCACCCGACATGATATGAGGCACTGCGAAGGCCACAGCATCACTTGTGGCCTTCTTACCAAAAATGCATAACCTCAATCTAATAATGAGAAAACATCAGAAAAACCCAAATTGAGACACAGTCTACAAAATAACTTACTCTTCAAAAGTGTCAAAGTCATGGAAGACTAGAAAACACTGAATGACTGTCCCAGATTGGAGCTGACTTAAAGACACATGACTGCTAAATGAATGATGGGTTCCTGGGTTGAATTCTAGAACAGAAAAAGCATGATACAGAAAAAAAAAAAAAAAAAACTGGTGAAATTCAGAGAGGGTCTTAAAGTTTGTTAATAGTAGTGTATCAATGTTAATTTCCTGGTTTCCATCACTGAGGTATGATTATGTAAAATGGTAACATAAAGGACATCTAGATGAAAGGCATATAGGAAATCTTTGTACTGTTTTTTGCAACTTTTCTTTCAATCTAAGATTATCACAAAATATAAAGAAAATAACGTAGTTTGAAATTTTTACCAATACAACTATTGTACCCTCGAAGTTTTATTTTTCTGATCCATAACTATAAACAATATTTTTGCCTCTGTTTCTTTGTTGTTGTTGTTGTTGTTTTTGAGATGAATCTCACTCTGTCGCCCAGGCTAGAGTGCCGTGGCACAGTCTTGACTCACTGCAACCTCTGCCTCCTGGGTTCAAGTGACTCTCCTGCCTCAGCCTCCTGAGTAACTGGGATTACAAGCTTGCACCACCACACCTGGCTAATTTTTTTTTGTTTTTGAGATGGAGTCTCACTCTGTTGCCCAGGCTGGAGTGCAGTGGCGTGATCTCGGCTCACTGCAAGCTCCACCTCCCGGGTTCACGCCATTCTCCTGCCTCAACCTCCTGAGTAGCTGGGACTACAGGGACCCGCTGCCTCGCCCGGCTAATTTTTTGTATTTTTAGTACAGGGTTTCACTGTATTAGCCAGGATGGTCTCGATCTCCTGACCTCGTGATCCGCCCGCTTTGGCCTCCCAAAGAGCTGGGATTACAGGCGTGAGCCACCACGCCTGGCCGTGCCTCTATTTCTTGATTTAGAAATTTTATACATTACTATTTACTTCCTACTATAATAGATGATTTAGCTCAGTCATTTTCTTACCTGCGTAAGCCCTTAAGTTTCAGTTTCTCAGTTGACCTGATATTTGTTTTTTTTTTTGTTTTTTGAAACAGAGTCTCACTCTGTTGCCCAGGCTGGAGTGCAGTGGCACAATCTCGGCTCACTACAGCCTCTGCTGCCCAAGTTCAAGCGAGTCTCCTGCCTCAGCCTGCTGAGTAGCTGGGACTACAGGCGCCTACCACCATGCCCAACAAATTTTTGTATTTTCCGTAAAGATGGGGTTTCACCATGTTGGCCAAACTGGTCTTGAATTCCTGATCTCAAGTGATCCTCTGACCTCAGCCTCCCAAACTGCTGGGATTGCAGGCATGAGCCACCGTACCTGGCCTCTGTTGACCATTTTTATCACTTTAAAGACAATACTTTCATCTCTTCTTCCATCTCCCATAGATAATATTTCTTGGTTTCCTATCAGAACCCCCACTTTTTTTCCTCCAGCTGGTCTCCTCTCCTTTCCTCCCCTAATCCTGTTTGTCTAAATTTACTTATGTATTTTGAAGTTTTATAATGGTTACATTTTGTTCTGAAAACATAACTTAGTCTTCTTTGTATTGCTTATTGGTTAAGCCCAACAGCTGAATATCAGTAAGCCACAATCATTATTATGACCAGGCAAATATTGCTACCTGCTGATTCAAACAGTGTATGTACTATAATTGAAGTTTGTTGTTGTTGTTGTTGTTTTATATATATACTTTAAGTTCTAGGGTACATGTGCACAATGTGCAGGTTTGTTATATATGTATACATGTGCCATGTTGGTGTGCTGCACCCATTAACTCGTCATTTACATTAGGTATATCTCCTAATGCTATCCCTCCCCCCTCCCCCCTTCCCCCATCCCCTGGCAGGCCCTGGTTTGTGATGTTCTCTACCCTGTGTCCAAGTGTTCTCATTGTTCAATTCCCACCTATGAGTGAGAACATGTGGTGTTCGGTTTTCTGTCCTTGCGATAGTTTGCTCAGAATGATGGTTTACAGCTTCATCCATGTCCCTACAAAGGACATTAACTCCTCCTTTTTTATGGCTGCATAGTATTCCATGGTGTATAATTGCCACATTTTCTTAATCCAGTCTATCATTGATGGACATTTGGGTCGGTTCCAAGTCTTTGCTATTGTGAATAGTGTCACAATAAACATACATGTGCATGTGTCTTTATAGCAGCATGATTTATAATCCTTTGGGTATATGCTCAGTAATGGGATGGCTGGATCAAATGGTATTTCTAGTTTTAGATCCTTGAGGAATCGCCACACTGTCTTCCACAATGGTTGAACTAGTTTCTCGTCCCACCAACAGTGTAAAAGTGTTCCTATTTCTCCACATCCTCTCCAGCACCTGTTGTTTCCTGTCTTTTTAATGATTGCCATTCTAACTGGTATGAGATGGTATCTCATTGTGGTTTTTATTTGCATTTCTCTGATGACCAGTGATGATGAGCATTTTTCATGTGTCTATTGGCTGCATAAATGTCTTCTTTTAAGAAGTGTCTGTTCATATTTTTTGCCCACTTTTTGATGGTGTTGTTTGATTTTTTCTTGTAAATTTGTTTAAGTTCTTTGTAGATTCTGGATATTAACCCTTTGTCAGATGGGTAGATTGTAAAAATTTTCTCCCATTCTGTAGGTTGCCTGTTCACTCTGATGGTAGTTTCTTTTGCTGTGCAGAAGCTCTTTAGTTTAATTAGATTCCATTTGTCAATTCTGGCTTTTGTTGCCATTGCTTTTGGTGTTTTAGTCATGAAGTCCTTGCCCATGCCTATGTCCTGAATGGTATTGCCTAGGTTTTCTTCTAGGGTTTTTATGGTTTTAGGTCTAACATTTAAGCCTTTAATCCATCTTGAATTAATTTTTGTATAAGGTGTAAGGAAGGGATTCAGTTTCAGTTTTCTACATATGGCTAGCCAGTTTTCCCAGCATCATTTATTAAATAGAGAACCCTTTCCCCATTTCTTGTTTTTGTCAGGTTTGTCAAAGGTCAGATGGTTGTAAATGTGAGGTGTTATTTCCAAAGGCTCTATTCTGTTCCACGGGTCTATATCTCTGTTTTGGAACTAGTACCATGCTGTTTTGGTTACTGTAGGCTTGTAGTATAGTTTGAAGTCAGGAAGTGTGATGCCTCCAGCTTTGTTCTTTTGGCTTAGGATTGTCTTGGCAATGCAGGCTCTTTTTTGGTTCCATATGAACTTTAAAGTAGTTTTTTCCAATTCTGTGAAGAAAGTCATTGGTAGCTTGATGGGGATGGCATTGAATCTATAAATTACCTGGGCAGTATGGTCATTTTCACAATATTGATTCTTCCTATCCATGAGCATGGAATGTTCTTCCATTTGTTTGTGTCCTCTTATTTTGCTGAGCAGTGGTTTGCAGTTTTCCTTGAAGAGGTCCTTCACATCCCTTGTAAGTTGGATTTCTAGGTATTTTATTCTCTTTGAATCAATTGTGAATGGGAGTTCGCTCATGATTTGGCTCTCTGTCTGTTATTGGTGTATAGGAATGTTTGTGATTTTTGCACACTGATTTTGTATCCTGAGACTTTGCTGAAGTTGCTTATCAGCTTAAGGAGCTTTTGGGCTGAGATGATGGGGTTTTCTAAATATACAATCATGTCATCTGCAAACAGGGACAATCTGACTTCCTCTTTTCCTAATTAAATACCCTTTATTTCTTTCTCCTGCCTGACTGCCCTGGCCAGAACTTCCACCACTATGTTGAATAGGAGTGGTGAGAGAGGGCATCCCTGTCTTGTGCCCGTTTTCAAAAGGAATGCTTCCAGTTTTTGCCTGTGCAGTATGATATTGGCTGTGGGTTTGTCATAAATAGCTCTTATTATTTTGAGATACATCCCATCAATACCTAGTTTATTGAGAGTTTTTAGCATGAAGGGCTGTTGAATTTTGTCAAAGGCCTTTTCTGCATCTATTGAGATAATCATGTGGTTTTTATCTTTGGTTCTGTTTATATGCTGGATTACGTTTATTGATTTGCATATGTTGAACCAGCCTTGCGTCCCAGGGATGAAGCTGACTTGATCGTGGCCGATAAGCTTTTTGATGTGCTGCTGGATTCGGTTTGCCAGTATTTTATTGAGGACTTTTGCATCGATGTTCATCAGGGATATTGGTCTAAAATTCTCTTTTTTTGTTGTGTCTCTGCCAGCCTTTGGTATCAGGATGGTGTTGGCCTCAAAATGAATTAGGGAAGATTCCCTCTTTTTCTATTGATTGGAATAGTTTCAGAAGTAATGGTACCAGCTCTTCTTTGTACCTGGTAGAATTCGGCTGTGAATCTGTCTGGTCCTGGACTTTTTTTGGTTGGTAGGCTATTAATCATTGCCTCAATTTTAGAACCTGTTATTGGTCTATTCGGGGATTCAACTTCTTCCTGGTTTAGTCTTGGGAGGGTGTATGTGTCCAGGAATGTATCCATTTCCTCTAGATTTTCTAGTTTATTTGCATACAGGTGTTTATAGTATTCTCTGATGGTAGTTTGTATTTCTGTGGGATTGGTGGTGATATCCCCTTTATCATTTTTTATTGCATCTATTTGATTCTTCTCTGTTTTTGTTTTGTTTTGTTTTTTGAGATGGAGTTTCGCTCTTGTTGCCCAGGTTGGAGTGCAATGGCGTGATCTCAGCTCACTGCAGCCTCCACCTTCCAGGTTCAAGCAATTCTCCTGCTTCTGCCTCCCAAGTAGCTGGGATTACAGGTATGAGCTACCATGCCTGGCTAATTTTGTATTTTTAGTAGAGACGGGGATTCACCGTATTGGTCAGGTTGGTCTTAAACTCCTGGCCTCAGGTAATCCACCTGCCTCAGCCTCCCAAAGTGCTGGGATTACAATCGTAAGCCATCACACCTGGCCTATAATTGAAGTTTTACCTTTTGTTTAGCTTTCTGGTTTTTTTCTGGAATTTCTCATTTGCTTTCCTTTCTGTTTATTCCACCAATTGCCTTTTTTATGTTCCCAATTATATCCAGATTCTTCATAACTTAGGTATTATGTGTCCACTTTCCCTGGAGATCTGTTTCTTGGAATTCCTGTCTTCCTGCCCCAGTTTGGACTACTTGCTGAAGGGATCTCTGGGATACCTTGACTACTCTCCTACATTGGATCCGTTATTGCTTAGATCTTATTTTTTTCCTGATTTTGCTTTTCATGTTTCTAGAGCATATCTGAAAGCAAATTCATAAGAAAGGGTTTGCACGAAATCATTTGAGTCCTGAAAATATATTGGCTTTACTCTCATGTTCAAATGATAGTTTTGTTGGGTGTTGATCTCTTGTTGATAATCATTCTCCCTCAGAATTTTCCCACTAACTTCTAGCATTTATGGTTGCTATTGTAATTCTGATTCTTGCCTCTTTGTAGATGTCCTGTTTTATTCTCCTTTGAAATATTTAGGATCTTCCTCATTTTCAGTATTGTGAACTTTCATGCTATACATAGGTATACATCTATTTTCTTGATTTATTGCACTAAGCACTCAGTGGCTCATTTTAATTATGATGTCATTCATTGCCATTGTAATGTCATTCAGCTTTAGAAATTTTTCTTATATTCTTTCCTTCATTATTTCCTGTCTTCTACGTTCACGGTTGTTTCTGAAACTTAGGAGACTCAAGGCTAAATCTCAACTTCCATTCTCTTGGTTCAGATTCCCGAGTTGCTGGGATTACAGGCGTGCACCACCACACACGGCTAACTTTTGTATTTTTAGTAGGGACAGGGTTTCACCATGTTAGCTGGTCTTGAACTCCTGACCTCAAGTGATCTACCCGCCTCAGCCTCCCGAAGTGCCGGGATTACAGGCGTGAGCCACTGCACCTGGCCTGTATCTTCTATATCTTTACTTTTTCTTGTCTTTGTCTTTTTTTTTTTTTTTTTTTTTCATTTCTCTGAGAGATTTCTTTGTCTTTATTTTCTCATATCTGTGTTTAGTTTCTAGGTCAGCAATCACACTTTAATTTCTAATTCTTCTGAGTTTTTTTTCCTCTTTTATAGCATCCTGTTCTTGTTTTATGGACATGATACCTTCTGAGCATACTATGTACAGATTGGTGTTTTTGTCTTAAGTTCTCTTCTATTCTCTGAATTACCTTTGTTTTCTAGAAGTCAATTTTTCTTTTTGTTTAACCTTTTCATTTATTTTAACCAACTGTCTGGTAATCCTTGCACTTCTGCTCATGTTTAAGAATGAGGAGTTGCAACCAGGTGCGGTGGCTCACACCTGTAATCCCAGCACTTTAGGAGGCCAAGGTGGGTGGATCACCTGAGGTCAGGAGTTTGAGACCAGCCTGACCAACATGGCGAAACCTTGTCTCTACTAAAAATACAAAAAACAGCTGGGTGTGGTGGCACAGGCTTGTAATCCCAGCTACTTGGGAGGCTGAGGCAAGAGAATCACTTGAACCTGGGAGGCCAAGGTTGCAATGAGCTGAGATCACCTCAATCAATTCCAGCTAGGGTGACAGAGTGAGACTCCATCTGAGAAAAAAAAAAAGTGGAGTTGCTGGGTGCACTGGTTCACACCTGTAATCCTAGCACTGTGGGAGGTCGAGGCATGTAGATCACTTGAGGCCAGGAGTTTGAGACCAATCTGATCAACATGGCAAAACCTCATCTCTAGAAAAAGAAATATAAAAATTAGCTGAGGGTGGTGGTGCATGCCTGTAGTCCTTGTTACTTGGGAGGCTGAGGTGGGAGGATCACTTGAGCCTGGGCGTTCGAGGATGCAGTGAGCCAAGATTGTACCACTGCATTCCAGTCTGGGCAACAGAGTGAGACCCAATCTCAAAAAAAAAAAAAAAAAAAAAGAATGAGGAGTTAAGGAGTGTGAGTAGGAGAAAAGCCTGTCAGCCAGCAGGTGGTTGAGCAGGAAGCCAGCTGTACACTGAACAGACCCTAAATGCTAGAATCCAGGCAACTCTAGAGCTGCTCAGTTTCGTTAGCAGAGAACTTCTGGGTATTTTATTATTCTGAGGGAATAAATCCTGGCTTCCAAGTTTTGTGTATGAGAGAGAGAGAAGAGATGATGGGATCAACCGGTGTGCTCACCTTACTCCCACACGGCCTGGCATGGTGGAAGGTTGTGGCCTGGACTCAAGCCGTGGTTGCTTCCTGGGACACCTTGTGTGAGTGACTGCAGCATCACAGGGCCCAGGTTTCCTCCAACTGCAGGTTCCATGGGGACCTCCACCCCCAATCTGAGCAAGGTCAGCTGGTAAAGGCAGCTGCTGAGAGGTGTTCCCTGTGCAGCCATAAGCCTGCGGGGCTGGGCGAGCTCTATAAATAGCAGCGGTGATTACAGAGTAGTACTCCTTTTAGATGCTTGCACTTTATAGCTTTCCATTCAAAACAGGCCCAGCCCACTGTTTAGTCTCTCTGGGGGGCAGCTGTAAAGGCCACCTTGTTTCACAGCTAAGAAGAGGTTACAAGGCAATTAAAATATTTTTGTCTCTTCTCTCTTTTGATGATTATTCCCATGCAGTGGTGGCCACTAGAGGAGTTGCTGCCTTCCATTACCCACAGGAAAACCCAAGAACACTCACTGGCAGCCTCCAGCCCTGAAGCTGCGCTCAAATTAGAGTTTCAGCCTTAATCCTTGCCTTGCTTTTCAGAGATTTACAAGTAAAAGTCAGAAATAATGGGGTCTTTGAATGGCCATAACCAGGCAACTGTCATTTACTTTAAAGGAGTGCATTTCCCGTTTAGGAAGATATAATCATAAATGCTTCTTTTGCCAGAATAATTATATGCTCTAAATTCTCTGTATTCTCCATCACGATAAATGCAGTAATTGCACAAATTATGTTTTAACCTCATGGAAATATGTAGATAAAGACAACATTCTACATTTATGGAATTGTAATAAATAATAATGATAGTCTTGATCATAAAAATTATAATTATATGGAAAGAGTGGCTACCATAATCTTAAAATTAATCCTGATTTGTATAGCCTCCTCACAGTGTTAAACCTCAACGCAACCTCACAGGGCAGGCTAGGCAGGGCAGGGGATATCATGACCAACCCATCACACGGGTGAAGACATACAAGCCTGAGATGTCCTGACACTAGTCAGTAGCCCATGCTGTATTGGGCTCATGAGACGGTACTCTCGGTGTGGTCCCTCCGCCTGAGCTTGGTGGACCCTTACCCACCTCCCACTCCTCTCTCTGGGTGACCAAGAAATGGCAGCTGGTATCTGGGGCACTTGTTATTGCAGTGACTGGCCTGAGCTGGCTGACAAGTGGGAGGAGGGCAAGGAAAAGAGAGAGACCTGGAATATGAAGGATTCTCCAAGTCAGCTGGAACAGATTCTGCAAAAACCTCTCTCTCTTCTCCATAATAACCTGGAGCAATTACGAAAACTATTTTCAGGAAAAAAAAATATTAAAATGCAAATGAAGTGCAGTTGTGACTGTAAATCACGGAAGAAAAATGCCACTGCTGTTTAATTATTAGAGTCCAGTGTAGGCGCTCAGCACCATTGTGGTGATGCCACTAGGGCTTACATCAGAGACCTGAGAGGACCACAGAAGTAATCAGGCCCAGATCCCTTGTTTTACAGATGAGAGCCTGAGAGGGGGGATGGTTAATCCATTTTCCCCAGAACTAAGATGGCGTGAGTAAACAGGCTTCACACAGCTAGGTACAAAGCACATACCTGTATGCGTTAGGAAAGTGTTCAGCTGTAAGTAACGGAAAGCTGGTTCTACAGGTTCGTGTGTCTTACCTGATAATCCAGAGGTAGGCAGTGCTGGGTCTGGATGTTCCTGGGCCTAAACAGAAGTCAGCCCTTCTCCTCACCAGCCAAGCTTCTCAGTAGGCAGGGTAGGGTTCTGGGGACACAGTGTGACCAGAAATAGAGGTTGTATGGTGAGAAGGGAAAACTTGTTGAGGACCTATGGAAGAAACGAAGGCGATTCAGCTTAAAGAAGAGGAGCATAGTAAAACTTGACCACTATAATGTAAAAGACAATATAGGTCCTGTGTGGCCTAAGAGGTCATCGTTAGGACAAGGGAGAGCATTTGTTGGGTGACAAACAGATTCAACAATGGAATAATTTTAATAATAGGCACTTACTGAAGGTAGATCACCTCTAAAACTAGTGAGTTACCTGGAGGTATTCAAGCTGCATAAAGAACTGGAAGTGGGGCCAGGCGTGATGGCTCACACCTGTAATCCCAGCACTTTGGGAGGCC
The DNA here is from genome assembly GCF_047675955.1 of Chlorocebus sabaeus. Lineage (NCBI taxonomy): Eukaryota > Metazoa > Chordata > Mammalia > Primates > Cercopithecidae > Chlorocebus > Chlorocebus sabaeus. Next base: position 31,390,858 of record NC_132929.1, on the reverse strand, counting down.
GAGGAAGGCAGATCATGAGGTCAAGAGATCGAGACCATCCTGGCTAACACACTGAAACCCTGTCTCTACTAAAAATATGAAAAATTAGCCGGGTGTGGTGGCAGGCACCTGTAGTCCCAGCTACTCGGGAGGCTGAGGCAGGAGAATGGTGTGAACCTAGGAGGCGGAGGTTGCAGTGAGCAGAGATCACACCACTACACTCGAGCCTGGGCAACAGAGCAAGACTCCATATCAAAAAAAAAAAAAAGAAGTGTAAAGAGGGGGTATAGCTCAGAGGTAGAGTGTTGGACTGCAGATCAACAATTGGAACTGTGTGCCCGGGCGCGGTGGCTCACATCTGTAATCCCAGCACTTTGGGAGGCCAAGGCGGGTGGATCCCAAGATCAGGAGATCGAGACCATCCTGGCTAACATGGTGAAACCTCGTCTCTACTAAAAATACAAAAAAATTAGCCGGGCGTGGTGGCAGGCGCCTGTAGTCCCAGCTACTTGGGGAGCTGAGGCAGGAGAATGGCATGAACCCGGGAGGCAGAGCTTGCACTAAGCCAAGATCACACTACTGCATTCCAGCCTGGGTGACAGAGCAAGACTCCATCTCAAAAAATAAAAAGAATTGGAAGTATGTGTGTGTACGTGTGCATGCATGTTAGAGAAGGTTACAGCATTGAATAAACAAATGATTTCCAAATTTCCTTTTGCAACAGTTCATGTAACTAAAACTATCTGTTGAGTTTCTGCTGTGTTCCACATAAGGACCATATTTTCCAAATAAGAAGCTGGTCTGACATTTATGAAAAAAACTAATGGAGAGAACAGGGTGTGGGATAAATGATATTTGCTGATCGACTTCTCAGGAACCACCTGCCTTCTCAGGATGCCATTCCATTGCTCCCTGGGGAACCCCCACTCCACAGAACAGGGCCTGTTTTCATTCAGGCTTGAAGGACTCTGGAGCAGGACAACATGGCAGCATTTTTTCCAGACACTTTCCAGCCTGAGTTTAATATCTGTTGCTTATGGTATCATGTGTCTTAAAGGTAGAGATACCTCTGTTACTTATTAAATATCACTTGTACCTCTCTGATCCTTACTTTTCTTACCTGGAAAATGGGACAAAATATATCTTCCTTGTAGAGTTGTTGTTGTGAGGATGTAGTTAGCTTTGCACAGCGTTCAGCCTTTAGTAAGGCTTCAACAGATGTGGGTTCATTTCGCTCCTCAGTCTCAGTTCACAGATTTTGTCATGTCCCTTTTCCAGGCCTCATTTCCTCTAAAATGAAGAGGTTGGACTGGAACCAGCCCTGTCATTTCTCCCACAACAAAATGGCTGCCATGTTTTTCCCAGCCTTGGTTTGAGGGTCGTTTCTGCCAGGAGGTGGCACCACTGATTCATGTTTCCAGCAGGGAGGTGGGCTATTTGTTAATTTCCCCTTAGCTTTGAAAAGGAGCCTCCAAACTCACCTGCTTAGCAGCTGCCTCTAAACTAACTTTTTAAATCCTGGCGTTGATGTTTCTTGAATGTGACCGAATTTTCCACTTTTTTGCTTGCTCCAAGAATATCAGAATTGTCTTCCTCAGTTCTCAGTATTTAGTCCTCAGTATTTAGGGAAGGGGTAAAGAGAGAAATGGGGGGTGGTGAGGGGCCCTTCTCCACTGTGGTCTTTCCCTTTGCTCAGAAGCAAAACTGCAGATATCCAAGAGCATGTGCTGCTGAATTGCACCCACAATCAGCCATTTGCATGCTATTCAGAAGGCACAAATGGCCACTTAGGCTGGAAATTGCCTAATTGCCACACAGAGGGTCACAGATACAATTTTGCAGCCTCAGATCTCTGGCAGCAGCTAGGCTGGAGAGGCCCAGAAAATGTGGTTTTCTAGTCTTCTTGGGTTACTGTGAGCAGGGCAGGAAAAGGACTTAAGGCCAAGAGGGCCAAATTCTTCATTTTACCCAAGGCCAGTCCTGGAGATGAAAAGTGAATTTAAGATGAAAATTCCCTAACTGTGTCCTACCCTTCGACTTTTCTCAAGAGTTTAGGAAACAGAAGATGTAAGGAGGAAGAGAGGAAGAAAGAGAGAGGAGGAAGATAAAGGAAGGGATGAGGGGAAGGAGAGAGGAAGGAAAAGAAGAAGAGAGGGAGAGGAAGAGAGAGGTAGATTACTTGTTGGAAATAGTTAAGAGTCAAATAGATTATTTTGCCATTTCTCATAAGAACTAAAATATTTTAAGATTTAAATATAAAACGTGAATGTATTATTTGATCTTTGCTTCTAGCTTGCTGTGTCTCCTTTACACATGTAAGCACTAAACATTTATTAGTTGTCAGCCTGGATAATGAAGTGGCTAAATCAAACCATCCTGTGGACTGATTCTGACCTTTCCAATGTCAGCTTGTGAAAACTTTCTTCTCTAATACTAGCCTCAGCAGAATGGTTAAAATGTATCCCTTCTGAACAGGAAAAATTACCATGAGACACCATACAAATTTTGTTTTTAATTGTCCAAAAAAGCCACAGTGATTCCTTGCTGATGGCGAAGGAGGCAGAGCAGGCATAACAGTTTCTTCTCTAGTCCCTTCTATTAGAGCTAACCTGATTATTTTAAATTGCTAGAGAAATCACATCACACACCGTCAAGTCCCATTGATGACAGTGTAGATCTTATTAAGTAAAATCATTTTTCTTCATTACTAACCAACCAAGTGCTTTGTATGTGGCTGTGAAATTTACATTTAAAAACCCATGTCTTTTAAGTCTTTCAAGGTTCACGAGGTGGAACGGGACCAGGGGGTTGTCAAAACACTAGTTCTGCAGCTTCATTGTGCAGTCTCACTGAAGGTTGTCTTTCCACTGGGTAGGGAGGTCAGGGGTTGCTACATCCCAAAATATTCCCTCCTCCTCTTGCCCCTACCTCATCTGCAGAATGGGAGCAGATGACTGTGGGCAAGAGCATTACCACGGTTTCATCTGTTGTTGCTTATGGAAAGAGGACATCCCTGTGGAGGGTTTGCTTTTCTCCAGGTCTAGTGAATAAGTTCTACTCTAAAGTCAGCCAAGCATCTGAGGACACCAACAACAAATGAAACTCTATTAGGGAATTCTGTAGTAGCTTATGAAAAATTTTTATCAATACCATGCACAGTCCTTGCAAAAGGCAGTTCCTTTCTCTTGCTTACTTTAACTTCACCCTTCTGGTGTGCAGTGCCTTTTGTGGCAGCATATGAAAGGTAGAGCCTTTTCAGTTTTGAGAAACAAACTCAGTTGAATTTCTGAGAAACTGGAAGGTGCTTTAGGTCTTGTTTCCTTCTTTGATACTTTCCCCACAGAGTGGAATGAGGATCAGGAAACTAATTCAACAGACTCTTGTAAGGGGTGTAGTGTTTTATGAATGCATTTGGGCCAGCAAGGTGGTGCATGCCTATAATCCCAGCACTTTGGGAAGCCGAGGCAGGTGGATCACCTGAGGTCAGGAGTTTGAGACCACCTTGGCCAACGTGACAAAACCCTGTCTCTACCTAAAAATACAAAAAGTAGCCAGGTGTGGTGGCGCACACCTGTAGTCCCAGCTACTCAGGAGGCTGAGGCAAGAGAATCGTTTCAACCTGGCAGGTGGAGGTTACAGTGAGCCAAGATCACATCACTGCACTCCAGCCTGGATGACAGAGCGAGACTCTGTCTCAAAAAATCAATCAATAAATAAAATAAAATAAAACACATTCGAAGAGGTCAGAAATGAAATCAACATTTGATTCAATTAATTGGAAATATACTATGAAGGAGACATTTAACAATGACATCATTTGCCTCACTTAATCCTCACTACAGTGTATAAAATAGGTTTTGTTATCTCATTTCTTAGATGAGGATACAGGTTCAGAGTACCTTGTCCTGAGTCACACTGCTTCTAGGTAATGGAAAGATAATTGAAATCTAGCTCTGTCTGATCCAAACCCCGTTCTGTTTTTTTGTTTTTGTTTTTAAATTCCATGTGAGTTGAAGTTGAGTGCTACAGAAATGTAAAATGTTATTAATCATTTCTACAACATTTGCTGTGTGCTAGTCACTGTGTTAAGTTGGGGGTGTGGGTGCTGAATGGGGTAGGTATGGAGAGAGTGACTGCCCACACCTAGAGAAATGAATTGGGAAAACAGGTGCTGGGGATGTGCCAAAGGAAGCAACAATGGTATGCAAGCATGATTCATAATGTGGGGCCTGAGGTGAAGAAGGAGCAGGCAGTGTTGTTTCTAGAGTTGGATCTATGCCAGAAGACTATTGCAGACAAGACTCAGAGCAGCCTGAAGTAGGGGAAGATAATTCTCCCTCTCTCATGCTGCACTACTCAAAACTTTGTGAAAAGTTCAGGTAAACATTGACTGAGAAGATTGCAAAACATTGCGATGTAGACCAGCTGGAGCGAGTTTTACACCCAGTGAATGTTTTTTTGGCCACATTCCCTCCAAGCAGTGGAGTTCTCAAGAGCATGTCTTTGGCAATGGGACCTGGCTCCACATCTCAGTTTCCACCTACTTGCTATGTGACCTTGCATCTCAGTGTCCTTATCTAACAATAACTGCTGCATAGGGTTATGGTAAGGATGGAATAAGATCACTTACAAGATGTGTGGAGCACAATGCTGGCATGATTTAAACATTATACAGTATGTCCTCTAGGATTTTACATTCTTAGTTATCCATTCCCCCCCTGGCATTTTCAAACTATCTCTAACTTCCTCCCTTCGGCCTGAAACTATGTCCTGGTCTCTCTCACTTTCTTTTTATTTTTTTGAGACAGAGTTTCACTCTTGTTGCCCAGGCTTGAGTGCAATGGCACAATCTTAGCTCACTGCAACCTCTGCCTCCTGCGTTCAAGCAGTTCTACCTCAGCCTCTCAAGTAGCTGGGATTACAGGCATGCGCCACCACACCTGGCTAATTTTGTATTTTTAGTAGAGACGAGGTTTCACCATGTAGGCCAGGCTGATTTCTAACTCCCGATGGTCTCTCTTACCTTAAAAAACAAACAAAAACTCCCCTCAGCCTATTTGTGGAGCCACCCTCCTCATGGAACTTCCAATCCTCTCGAAAGAGGATTCATAGGCTGCCAATTCCAGAGAGCAGGGACCATGTCTGTTTTGTATATTTCAGTATCTCCAATGCCTAGCCTAGTGCCTGGCATAAACATAGTTGGCATTCAATTATTTGTTGAATAAATGACTGTCTCCATTTCCCCATCATACTTTCCCAATTTATGTCCTTGCAGTCTGGCTTCTGCTCTTACCACTCTTTCAAAATTTCATTCCCAAACAACCTCTAACTTGATCACCAAAGCTCAAGGTTGTTTCTACATCCTCTTCTCTCAGAATTCTATATAGTCAATACAGTTCTTTAAAACAGGATTTCAGTATGCAGTATTTGTAAATCCAGATGTACTCCAAGGGACATAGACAAGGCTAGGTTCTCCAGTTGCTTAGTTATCTACTTAGTTAGCAGTATCCTTTCAAGTCTTTTGGGGTCACCTCTCTTTGATGGGGGTGAGTGGCATAAGACAGTGAACATCCTGGGAGGCACCTTCCCCAATCTCGACAGCTGGAAACAATCTCTCCTCCCTCTGACATGCTTTACTAAGCTTTGTCTATGCTTCTCTAATGGAACTATTTCTTCCCACTTCAAGTAATGGTTAATAATAACCCACCCTGTGTATGCCCTTTGAGGGCAGGAAGCAGGCTTTTCCTCATCCTTCCCTTCTTTCTCAGCCTCTGGCACATACAAAAGGCCTTACAAAAGGACTAACTGAAAGAACTAATAGTGGAAAGAAGAAAAGACCTTGAGTAGTTATAGAGTTCCTGCCCACAGAGAGTTTTAGAACAGCCTCTCTCATTCATGTTAAAATTGGTAAAGTCCAGCAATGGACTAGCCCTGGTCTGGATAAAGTAGGAAGGATAAAACAGAGACTAACCCTCGGAGCACAGTCCTTACTTATAGTCCAACTGGGATAACCAGGTGTGCATGCAAAAAAGTTCAGCAGCAATTCAAAAATGCAAGAAAAAAATGCAAGAAATATCATGAGCAACATGTAAGGAACAAACACCTATTCAAATTAATATTCATTAGGCAGTATTATAACTATGTGCCAGCAGTGCATTATAGGACTGAAAGGCGCTAAGAAGAAAATCCCTCAGGTTGCAGGGAAGAGGGGTGGTTTCAAAAAGGGGCTAAAAAGTATGCTGAATATTGTTGATCCTTTGGTTTAATTTGCTAGAGAACTAGGTAGGTATGTCCTTGCACTAAGTTCAGTCTACAGACTGCAGGCTCTCGGCACAGCCCTCTTTAAAGCTCAGATGTTTCCAATGCAATAGAGTGATTAAGAGTCTTGCTCCAGGTCAGTAAGACCTGGGTTTGGGTCTTGACTCTATCTCTATGATCTTGGCAGATCACCCTGATGCAAGAGGTGGGTTCCCATGGTCTTGGGCAGCTCCACCCCTGTGGCTCTACAGGATACAGCCTCCCTCCCAGCTGCTTTCACAGGCTGGCCTGAGTGTCTGTGGCTTTTCCAGGTTCACGGTGCAAGCTGTCAGTGGCTCTACTATTCTGGGGTCTGGTGGATGGTGGCCCACTTCTCACGGCCCCACTAGACAGTGGCCCAGTAGAGACTCTACGTGGTGGCTCCAACCCTACATTTCCCTTCCACACTGCCTTAGCAGAGGTTCTCCATGAGGGCCCCACCCCTGCAGCAAACTTCTGTCTGGGCATCCAGGCTTTTCCATATATCTTCTTTTTTTTTTTTTTTTTTTTTTTTTTTTCCGAGATGGAGTCTCGCGCTGTCACCCAGGCTGGAGTCCAGTGGTCGGATCTTGGCTCACTGCAAGCTCCGCCTCCCAGGTTTACGCCATTCTCCTGCCTCAGCCTCCCGAGTAGCTGGGACTACAGGTGCCCACCACCATTCCCGGCTAGTTTTTTTTTGTATTTTTTAGTAGAGACGGGGTTTCACCGTGTTAGCCAGGATGGTCTCGATCTCCTGACCTTGTGATCCGCCCGTCTCGGCCTCCCAAAGTGCTGGGATTACAGGCTTCAGCCACCGCGCCCGGCCAGACATCTTCTTAATTCTAGGCAGAGGTTCCCAAACCCCAGTTCTTGACTTCTATGCACTCACAGACTCAACACCACATGGAAGCTGCTGAGGCTTGGGGCTTGCACATTCTGAAGCTACAGACTGAGCTCTAAGTTGGCCCCTTTCAGCCATGGCTGGAGAAGCTGGGACACAGGGCACAGCGACCCTGGGCCCAGCCCAGAAAACCATTTTCTCCTAGTCTTCCAGGCTTGTGATGGGAGGGGCTGCTGTTAAGACCTCTGACATGCCCTGGAGACATTTTCTCCATTATCCTGGGAATTAACATTTGGCTCCTAGTTACTTATGCAAATTTCTCCTGCCAGCTTGAATTTCTCGTCAAAAAATGAGATTTTCTTTTCTAACACATTATCAGGCTGCCAATTTTCTGAACTTTTATGCCCTGCTTCCCTTATAAAACTGAATGCCTTTAACAGCATCCAAGTCACATCTTGAATGCTTTGCTGCTTTGAAATTTTTTCTGCTGGCCGGGCATAGTGGCTCATGCCTGTAATCCCAGCACTTTGGGAGGCCAAGGTAGGTGGATCATCTGAGGTCAGGAATTCAGGACTAGCCTGACCATCAAGGTGAAACCCTGTCTCTACTAAAAATATAAAAATTAGCCAGCCATGGTGGCAGGTGCCTCTAGTCCCAGCTACTCAGGAGGCTGAAACAGGAGAATTGCTTGAACCTGAGAGGCAGAGGTTGCAGTGAGCCAAGATCATGCCACTGCACTCCAGCCTAGGTGACAGAGCAAGACTCCATCTCAAAAAAAAAAAAAAAAAAAGGTATGGGTGCAGTAGCTCACGCCTATAATCCCAGCACTTTGGGAGGTCGAGGCAGGCAGATCACCTGAGATCAGGAGTTCAAGACCAGCCTGACCAACATGGAGAAACCTCATCACTACTAAAAATAAAAAATTAGCCGAGTGTGGTGGCACATGTCCATAATCCCAGCTACTTGGGGAGCTGAGGTAGGAGAATCCCTTGAACCCGAGATGTGGAGGTTGTGGTGAGCCAAGATCACGCCATTGCACTTCAGCCTGGGCAACAACAGTGAAACTCTGTCTCCAAAAAAAAAAAAAAAAAAAAGAAAGAAATTTCTTCTGCCACATACCCTAAATCATCTCTCTCAAGTTCAAAGTTCTACAAATCTCTAGGGCAGGGGCAAAATGCCACCAGTTTCTTTGCTAAAACATAACAAGAGTCATCTTTGTTCCAGTTCCCAAAAAGTTCCTCATCTCCATCTGAGACCACTTCAACCTGGACCTTATTGTCCATATCGTTATCAGGCTTTTGGTCTTCAAAGCCATTCAACAAGTCTCTAGGAAGTTCCTAACTTTCCCACATTTTCCTGTCTTCTTCTGAGCCCTCTGAACTGTTCCAACCTCTGCCTCTTACCCAGTTCCAAAGTTGCTTCCACATTTTTGGGTATCTTTTCAGCAATGCCCCACTCTACTGTTACCAATTTACTGTATTAGTCTGTTTTCATGCTGCTAATAAAGACATAGCTGAGACTGGGCAATTTACAAAAGAAAGAGGTTTATTGCACTTACAGTTCCACATGGCTGGGGAGGCCTCACAATCATAGTGGAAGGTGAAAGGCACATCTCACATGGTGGCAAGAGAGAGAAAGAGAGCCAAGTGAAATGGGTTTCCCCTTATCAAACCATCAGATCTCATGAGACCCATTCACTATCATGAGAACAGCACAGGAAAAACCCGCCCCCATAATTCAGTCATCTCCTACCGGGTTCTTCCCACAACACGTGGGGATTGTGGGAGTTACCATTCAAGATGAGATTTGGGTGGGGACACAGCCAAACTATAACAAACCCCAAACCCAAATTTCAGCACTGGGGAAGAGAAATTATGGCCTGGCATGATGCCTCATACCTGTAGTCCCAACACTGTAGGAGGATCACTTGAGGCCAGGAGTTTGAGACCTACCTGGACAACATAATAAGACCCTGTCTATATTAAAAAAAAAAAAAAAAAAATTAGCTGGGCATGGTGGCACATGCCTGTAATCCCAGCTATTCAAGAGGCTGAGGCAGGAGGATTGCTTGAGCTCAGGAGTTCAAGGTTGCAGTGAACTATGATCACACCACTGCACTCCAGCCTGGGCAACAGAGTGAGACCGTGTCCCTAATTAATAAATAAAAAGAAAAATCATAATCCTACCTCTCAGGTATTGTACAAATATTTATTAATCACCTACTATGTATAAGAAACTGCTCTGTATGTTAGAGATACAACAGTGAACACGGCAATCATGTTAACTTCCTTCATGGAACATGAAGAATGAGATATATGCAAACTGCTAAGCATAGTGCTTGGTACGCAGCAGTTTCTCCAAAAATAGTCATCATGGTTATTCCAAACATCTGATGAGGCTGAGTTCTCACTAACTAGGCTCAATTTAATTTCCAGCTACTTTGGGATGCCTTCCCTGCCCTTACTGCAGTCTCTGCATCATTTGCTATAGTCAGGAAACTATTCCCTATGTCCACAATAGGTGCCATATCACAGGTTGTCTTATGATTTTATTGCCTCACAGCTTAACTGGGCCTGTGTGAGCCTGGGGAAGTGGAGCCCTCATGAAAAGGGAGGAGGAAAGTGGTCTAGCTCAGCACTGCCTGGGAAAGACTAGGAAGACGGCCAGGTCTCAGCTGGCCCCAGACTGAATGGGACACGGGCTCCTTTCTAAATAAACCCAAACTCTAAGCTCAACGTGGCCTGGGCTTGCCCCCAACAGCCGCAGTAGTGGTCTGACCCCACACCAGGTTTTGGGAGGGGGATGAGGGACACCCAGCAGTGTCAGGCTGGCCAGTGGTCTGTGGACAAGTGGTCTTTGGTCTAACAGCTGCCATCCTGGAGTAAAATGACTTCAGTCTACTGTCTAATATTTTCTCAATGTCTAAATGCTGTGGTGCTGCTTTACCACAGAAAATATTTCCAAAATGTCATCAGAACCAGTGCTAATTGTAGTTAAAGCCTCTCTAGCAGTGTGACTCTACAGCTGGGCTCGGAAGGAGGCAAGGGTGCCCCACCTGCCACTTCCTGGGCTGCGCTTGGCTAATTTAAACACTCATCAAACACTGAGGGTGAGGTTTGTGCTGCTGCTTCTCTCCAGGCTGCTCTTCCCAAACACTCCACTCCCTCTGCTTCCTACAGTGGGGCTGGGTGATCAGAAAAATAAACCGGGATTTCTATGCTCCTTTGTCATCTGATTTTCTTTTGGGTCACTCCACGTTTATCTGAGGCAATGTTCAGATAACAGGCCAGGTGATCTGAACTGTTATCCCATTACTTTCAAGTTGGGGGTGTTTCATTCTATATTCCATTGCTTGGCTCTCAAATCTTGGTCTGGTTTTTCACAATAGGCTATGCTTAATTGTGGCCAAATAGGGTGTTATGATCTGAATGGGTCCCCAAAAATGTATGTGTTGAAACTTAATGACCAATGTAAGAGTGTTATGAGGTGGGGTGTTTAGGAGGTGATTAAGCACGAGGGAGGAGCCCTCCTGCATGAGATTAGGGCCCTTATAAAAGGGCTTGAGAGAGTGGGTTTGTTTCCTTCCAGCTCTTCTGCCCTGTGAGGACACAGCAACAAGGTACCACCTTGAAAGCGTAGAACAGGCCCTCACCAGACACTAAACCTGCTGGTGCCTTAATCTTGGACTTCCCAGCCCCCAGAACTGTAAGAAAATAAATTTCTGTTCTTTATAAATGACGCAGTCTGTGGTATTTTAAGACATTAGGCATCCTTGGTTATACATATTTTTAAAATTCAGGTTGATTAAAATTTGGCCCAGAACTGTGATTCAGGGTATTCCAGGACGTCAATGCAAACATGTTAAGAAGTGCCTGAAATCGCCGGGCGCGGTGGCTCAAGCCTGTAATGCCAGCACTTTGGGAGGCCGAGATGGGCGGATCACGAGGTCAGGAGATCAAGACCATCCTGGCTAACACGGTGAAACCCCATCTCTACTAAAAAATACAAAAAATTAGCCGGGCGTGGTGGTGGACACTTGTAGTCCCAGCTACTTGGGAGGCTGAGGCAGGAGAATGGCGTGAACCTGGGAGGCGGAGCTTGCAGTGAGGTGAGATCCAGCCACTGCACTCCAGCCTGGGCGACAGAGCGAGACTCCGTCTCAAAAAAAAAAAAAAAAAAAAGAAGTGCCTGAAATCAAGAATGTCGCTACCTGTCATGAGATCTTGAACTCATTGTGTCACCTCTCAAGACCCTACATGAGTTTATTTTCCCCCTATAAAATGAAGAGTTGGTATCTCTCCTATCATTAATTATTACTGATTCCTCTTCCAAAACAAATCTTTTATCAGCCCCTTTCACCCCAGGTTGACTGCTCCACTCCAGTCTTAATATGACCTTTTGGCTTTCATGCTAACACGAGAGTCTCTAACATCCTAGACTCCAGCCTCCCCTGCTCCCTCTCTGCCTGGCCTCCTACTCCCAGCTCATCCTGAACATGACATTCAGACTCATCTATAAGAACATAAGCTCCAGGGGAGCAGGAACCTCATCTCTTTAGTTTACTCTTCTGTCATCCAGTATCTAGAGCCATGTTTAGTGCCTTCTGGGCATTCATAATAGTGAATTTTAGGTGTCAAGTTGGCCAGGCTGTGGTGCCCAGTTGCTTGCACAAACACCAAATTAGCTGTTGCTCTGAAGGTTTTTTTTTTTTTTTTTTTGGTTGTTTTTGTTTTTGTTTTTGAGACAGAGTCTCACTCTGCCGCCCAGGCTGGAGTGCAGTGGCGCGATCTCAGCTCATTGCAAGCTCCGCCTCCCGGGTTCACGCCATTCTCCTGCCTCAGCCTCTCGAGTAGCTGGGACTACAAGCACCTGCCATCTCGCCCGCCTAATTATTTGTATTTTTAGTAGAGACGGGGTTTCACCGTGTTAGCCAGGATGGTCTCGATCTCCTGACCTCGTGATCCACTTGCCTCGGCCTCCCAAAGTCCTGGGATTACAGGCGTGAGCCACCATGCCCAGCCCGCTGTGAGGGTTTTTTTTTTTTTTAGGTGAGATTAAGATTTAAACCAGTAAACTTTGAGTAATAAAGATTACCCACCATAATGTGGGTGGATGTCATTCAATTAGGGGAAGGCCCTAAGAGAAAAGCCTGAGGTTCCCAGAAAAGAAAGGAATGCTGCGACCAAACTTTGTCTTCAGACTCAAGACTGTGTCAACTCCTGCTAGAATTTCTAGTCTGCTGTTTAGCTCACATAAATCTCAATATCTGTCTCTCTTTCTCTCTTCTCTCTCTCTCTCTCTCCCTCTGTGTGTGTGTGTGTGTGTGTGTGTATGCATACTTTGTTTCTCTGGAGAACCCTGGTTAATACAGTGCTGAAGATTTGTTGAATCATACAAAAATGCTTTTATCCGATATAATAAAACAGCATGTTTCATGCTAAAAAACAAACAAACAAACAAACAAACAATAGCCTCTCAGAATGTATTAGACTCTGAAAATTCATGGGGCAGGCGGTAGAGGGTGGGGGGCAGTATTAGTTCATTCTTGAATTCCTATAAGGAACTACTGGAGGCTGGGTAATTTATAAAGAAAAGAGGTTTCAATGACTCACAGATCTGCAGGCTATACAGGAAGCATGGCTGGGAGGCCTCAGGAAACTTACAGTTATGGCAGAAGGTGAAGGGGAAGCAGGCACATCTTCACATGGCAGAGCAGGAGACAGAGAACAAACAGTGAGGTACTACACACTTTTAAACAACCAGATCTCCTGAGGACTCATGCACTATCACAAGAACAGCAAGGTGGAAATTCATCCCCATGATCCAGTCACCTCCCACTAGGTTCCTCCTCCAACACTGAGGATTACAATTTGCCATGAGATTTGGGTGGGGACACACAGAGCCAAACCATATGAGGGGGAAACCTATCTAACTTGTCTAACCCAAAGATTATTAAACTTAATAAACCGTAGGACCCCTTCAAACTGGATCATGTCCTAACATCCTGAGGGGCACTCGTGTGCCTTGGAAAAGCAATGAGAGAAAGGCTGTGATTAGAGTCAGATCCTGCTGAAAGCAGGCAAGACCCATCACCATCAGGCTCCCACCGGCCTTGCTAGACACTTTTTAAAAAATCACCATCATTTCTCTTTCTTCACTCCTCACCTCCCAAAATGCCCCATATCATAACCTCCACAGACTGACATTTCTTAATTCAGCATTGCTATTTCCTACATCTCCCACATCTGGGCCTTGACTAAGTCTCCTTTCTTTTCTTTACTTTTTTTTTCTTTTTTTTTAAGATGGAGTTTCGCTCTTATTGCCCAGGCTGGAGTGCAATGGGGCAATCTTGACTCACTGCAACCTCCGCCTCCCAGGTTCAGGTGATTCTCCTGCCTCAGCCTCCTGAGTCGCTGGGATTACAGGCATGCATCACCATGCCTGGCTAATTTTGTATTTTTAGTAGTGAAGGGGTTTCTCCATGTTGTTCAGGCTGGTCTCGAACTCCCGACCTCAGGTGATCTGCCCGCCTCGGCCTCCCAAAGTGCTGGGATTACCGGCGTGAGCCACTGCACCCAGCCTTCTTTTGTTTTTTCCTTCTTTCTTTCTTTCTTTTTCTGCCTGCCTGCCTGCCTGCCTTCCTTCCTTCCTTCCTTCCTTTCTTTCTCTTTCTTTCTTTTTCTTTCTTTCTTCCTTTCATTTTCCTTCCTTCCTTCCTTCCTTTCTTTCCTTTCTTTCCTTTCTTTCTTTCTTTCTTGACAGGGTCTCCTCTGTCATCCAGGCTGGAGTACAGTGGTGCAAATGACTTACTACACCCTCAACCTCCCAGGCTTAAGCAATCTTCTCACCTCAGTCTCCTCAGACAGCTAGGACTACAGGCCTGTGCCACCATGTCTGGCTAATTTCTGTATTTATATACATATATAGACATAGGGTTTCACCGTGTTGCACAGGCTGATCGTGAACTCCTGGGCTTAAGCACTCCTCCCACATTGGCCTCCCAAAATGCTGGGATTATAGGTGTGAGCTACCACACCTCGCCTGGTTAATGCTTTTCCTTCTACCTGGAGTTCCCTTTACTGGTCTTCCACATTCATCTACTTTCACATTTATAATTCAGTCTCTACCCAGTGAACACCTACTCATCTCTTAAGACCTACTTCAGATGTCTTTCTCTGGAAGCCTCCCGAAGGCCCAGCCCACCCCCTCCCGAGAGTGAGCTCTCCAGCCTGTAATTGCACAGCTCTGTGAACATTCCTTTATTATCACACTTGTCCAGCTGGGTGGTAGCTATTTGCTATACACCTATCTCTTCTACCAGTCTAAGAGATCACACAGGGCTAGAATTGACTAACTTCATGGCAACATCTATGGCTGCACTTTTGCAAAACTGAATGAATAAATGAATAGACATTCCTTAGGTCAAAACTTCCATTACCCAGGTGTGATCATGTGCCTGTAGTCCCAGCTACACAGAAGACTGAGGTAGAGCCCAGGAGTTCAAGGTTGCAGTGAGCTATGATCACACCACTGCACTCTAGCCTGGGCAAGAGTGAGACCCTGTCTCTTAACAATAACAACAACTTCCAAAGTTTTCCTAAAGTTCAACAGAGCATTTAAGCTTCTCCAGCTGTTAAGATTCTCCATAGAATAGCACCCCCTGCTATTAGCTGCCCACTGCTGCCCAGTATGGAATGCCCACTCCCATCAGCCTCCCAAGAACAGTGCATGATCACACCTGGGCCATCCATTTGTTAGTACAATTTTCCAAAAGGAAAACATCCTCCTGTCCCTTTTTTTCGGTATTTGTTCGATCACCGGGTTGTTGGTGAGGATCCCACAGAGGAATAAGGGTGAATGCTGCGTAGAAAGTATAAAATGTCAGGCCTTGTTAGGGAATCCCATCTGGAAGCGGGGAATCTGTGAACTGGGTCCTTTTGGTAACAAACTGTGAGATCATCTGAGGATCCTGGGAGAGGAAACCCTCTGCCACCCACTCCCACTCCACGTGTCCTTCCTGTAGCCCCAGGAAACCATCTCTGATCCCAACTAGAAATCCCACAACTTGCTGAATTACCTCTTCAGAGGTAATTTGGCATCAAGCTCCCTTCCAAAAGTTAGAAGAGTAAAATAAGATATTTTTACACCTTAATGTGAGTTCTCATAAACCTTGCCTTTCTGTCAATATTAAAGATTGAGGGAAAGGGATTTTTGAAGGGGCTATTCAAGCTATTTGCCATTCTGACTTATTATATGACAGTTAACCGAAAAGAGGTAGGAACCAGCCCTTCCAAGCAAACATATATCTATTTTCACTTAAAATTTCCTTGATAGTCTTGTAGTACAGCTACTAGAACCCTTCTATAGCCTCTGAACACAACCTTTATAGAGAACACCCTCATTTGCTGCTGTGGATTGATTAGCCAGATAACTGCAGTGTGATATAAATATGGGCTTTGTCACTAATTTTTTTTTTTTTTTTTTGGAGACAGGGTCTTGCTTTGTTGCCCAGGCTGGAGTGCAGTGGTGCAATCTCAGCTCATGTAACCTCTGTACCTCCATCTCCCAGGCTCAAGCCATCCTCCCACCTCAGCCTCCTGAGTAGCAGGGACTACGGGCCTGCACCACCACACCTGGCTAATTTTTATATTTTTTGTAGAGACAAGGTTTTGCCATCTTGCCCAGGCTGACCTCAAACTCCTGGGTTCAAGTGATCTTCCTGCCTCGGCCTCCCAAAGTGCTGAGATTACAGGAATGAGCCACTATGACAGGCCACCACTTCTTACTAGCCATGTGATCTCAGGCAAGCCACATAAACCCAGTTTCTGTATCTATGTAATGGGGATTATAAGAATCATTCTACTTCACAGAGTTGTGAGGTCAAGATGAGTAGATGAAATGTGAACTTCTTAGTATGCTGCCTGGCACATGGTGAGCATTATACGTATTAGTCTTTATTCTCTTTGTCCTCCACTAGAGTGCCAGATACCTGGGAGACCTTCCAGGTGTCTACTGTCTATTGTTAACTGAAAAGGACAAAGACATTTTGGAACAATGTAGACGGATGCTGTGGAGAAACATCATGGGGGTGATCCACTACTCATTTCTCCATTAATTCAGCATTCACAGAGACGGAGGCTGCTATATGCCAACCAAGCCAGCCAGATAGACATCATCTCAGCCTCAGGGTTCTCAGGTCTAGAGGGAGACAAGTATACAAATAAACCCCACATCTCACTGAGCTGGCTTATGAGGGAGTCAGGGGAACCTAAAAAGAAGATGGGAGAGGGAGTGGAGTGACTTCATTTTTGATGCCTCAGAGAGGAGGCGAATTCAAGCTGAGACCAAGAGAATGAGTACAAGTGGAAGTGCCAGGTGTCAAAGAGTTGGTGGGAAGGAGAGGAGACAAAAATGGGTGCCAAAGCTGAACTTTCTTTTTTCTTTTTTTGAGACGGAGTCTTGCTCTGTCGCCCGGGCTGGAGTGCAGTGGCACAATCTCGGCTCACTGCAACCTCCGCCTCGTGGGTTCAAGCGATTCTCCTGCTTCAGTCTCCCGAGTAGCTGGGATTACAGGCACCCACCACCGCATCCAACAAATGTTTATATTTTTAGTGGAGATGGAGTTTCACCATATTGGCCACAGGCCTGGTCTTGAACCCCTGACCTCAAGTGATCCACCCAGTTCGGCCTCCCAAAGTGCTGGGATTACAGGCCTAGCCACCGCACCCGGCCCCAGAGCTGAACTTTCATGCCTCCAACTTTTGCCTCACCTCTCTTCTCTTGCCCGAGATCAGATGGAACATGGCTCTTTTCTTAGGGGTCCCAAGGAAAGGAGTGCCCAGTCCCCCAAGCCCACTATCCTGCCTGCCCTGGTGAGCTGAGGTGGGAGTACTAAAACTTCCCTGCCATATTTGGGGTCATCAGTTTGCCCACTGCTGAGGGACCCAGCTCCCAAAACTGGAAGCAGAAGACAGAGTCAGGTACACCCCCTTCCCCATGCTCATCTGCCCTCCTTTCCACAAAAGGCTTTCCTGCTGCCAGGGAAGAAGAAAGCCCCCTTCTTCGCTCTGTTTCCCTCCCTCCCTTCCCTTACCTGCCTGGGGAGCTGGCGCCGGAAGGGAACCCACAGAGCCTGGAGAGGTTTTTCTAGAACAAAAGCATGAAGACACCAGGGAATGTACTTTTGACCATTAGGGGCCTCTGGCAGGGAGCCCTGTCTGCAACTCATCAAGCAGCCTTTTGTTACCTGCTGCTGGGGGATTATTGACCCGATTGGCCATTCTGAGAAGGTTATCGGTTTAAAATTCCTACCTGGCCTGGGGCTGTGCTCTTCCGTGCTTTAGCTGTACCACCAGACGTGAGATTTGCATGTGTGAGTCCATTAGGGGACAGTGTTTATTACTTCGATTTTTGTGAGGCCTTCACTTTGAAAAGCTAAATCCAGGCTTGCAAATCATGCCAGTAGGAAACTGTCATTGTCCCGACAACAAAGCCCATTGCTTTTGCCATGAAAAGGAAGAATTTTGAGAGCAGGCCCATGGTTTCTTGCAACCAAACTATTCCCAGCCCACTCTCCTCCCATAATCTTTCACTAATTGAAATGCAAGTCAGATTTTCACTGAATTTCCTCCCCTCCCTCCCCTCCCTCCCTCCCCTCCCTCCCTCCCTCCCTCCCTCCCTCCCTCCCTCCCTCCCTTCCTTCCTTCCTTCCTTCCTTCCTTCCTTCCTTCCTTCCTTCCTTCCTTCCTTCCTTCCTTTCATTTCTACAGGGTCTCACTCTGTCACCCAGGCTGAAGTGCAGCAGTGCAATCTTGGCTTACTGCAGTCTTGACCTCCTGGGCTCAAATGAACCTTCCGCCTCAGCCCCTCCCCGGCCCCAAGTAGCTGGGACCACAGGCCTACACCACAACATCCTGCCAGGTTTGTTATTTTTTTTCTGTTTTGTTTTGTTTTTTGAGACAGAGTTTTGCTCATTGCCCAGGTTGGAGTGCAATGGCGCAATCTTGGCTCACTGCAACCTCTGCCTCCCAGGTTCAAGCAATTCTCCTGCCTTAGCCTCCCAAGTAGCTGGGATTACAGATGCATGCACCATGCCCAGCTAATTTTTGTATTTTTAGTAGAGACAGGGTTTCACCATGTTGGCCAGGCTGGTCTCAAACTCCTGACCTTGTGATCTGCCTGCCTCAGCCTCCCAAAGTGCTGGGATTACAGGCGTGAGCCACCGCGCCCAGCCAATTTTGTATTTTTTTTTTGAGATGAGCTTTTGCCATGTTGCCCCTGCTGGTCTGGAACTCCTGGGCTCAAGCAGTCCACCCGCCTCAGCCTCCCAAAGTGCAGGGATTACAGGCATGAGCCACCACACTTGGCCTGAACTACTATAACAATATAGAATACATGAGAATTTGAGTCCTTTCCAGATATTCACTTTCTATTCCCACCCCCACACATTGCTGAATCACAGACAGAAAAAAAAAAAAAAAAAGTTTCTGGGGCTTCAGAGATGCTCCTCTTCTGGTGGAGGGAGACAGGGCCACCATAATGAACTGGGTGTCTGGCCCAGGATAACAGAGACACGAGTTCCCAGATTTAGGCAAGATCCCTGTAGATCCTCAGAAAGAAATTTGAACAACAGTGGCAATGGTAACATCAGAGAACCAATATGTGTTAATACCCCTTTCTTCTCTGTTTTGCTGTTTGCTTACTTTTTTTTCCCCCCAGATGGAGTCTCGCTCTGTCGCCCAGGCTGGAGTGCAGTGGTGCGATCTCGGCTCACTGCAACCTCTGCCCCCCGTGTTCAACCAATCCTCCTATCTCAGCCTCCTGAGTAGCTGGGATTACAGGCATGTGCCACCACGCTTGGCTGATTTTTGTATTTTTAGTAGAGATGGGGGTTTCACCATCTTGGCCAGGCTGGTCTCGAACTCTTGACCTCAGGTGATCCACCCACCTCACTCTCCCAAAGTACTGGGATTGCAGGCATAAGCCACCACACCCGGCCTGTTCACCTATTTTTGAACCAGTTTGTCTTGACCTTGCCTCCTCCTGAAAGCCTGAGTTGTGTTAATCATTCCTCTCCCCAAGGATCTTGAGATGACAATTATGTGGGACTGTAGAAAGAATCTGGGGGTAGAGCTGTCATATTTTGGGGTTGTTTTTAAAGCACAGGATGACCAGGAGGGTGCTTCCAGAGCAGGGGTGGGTAGGTGGTGCTGGGAACAAGCTTTGCAGACAGAGAAATCTGTTTATCTTCACACTCCAGAGAGGCAATCACTCTTCCTGTGACAGCGGAGAGTACTGTAGCGAGCACATTCCAGGAGCAGAGATGTGTGGGCTTCTGGACCAAGTGGCCTTCTCCTAATCAGCAGTGGGTCTCATTGAGATAAAATGGGGTAAGAGCAGCAGGAAGCCTGCTCCATCTTTCCCCCTAGGTCTTCAGAAGAAACTTTGATCAAAGGAGAAGTGGTATTTGTGAAGAGCTGAGAAAACTTGAAAGAAAATCGCAGTGGGCATGGATATTTGTTTATATTTGTCTGGGTTTCTGGGGCAGTCTGGCTTACAGCGATTCAGCAGCTCTGCCATTTCTCCACCCCACCCCACATCTATTCCCCTCAAATGGATCACTTTTCTAAAAGTTAAAATGTTTATTATAATTCAATAAGATTTCCAAGAGCCGAATGCATTAGTGACTTATGGACCAAGGAAGAGCTATGATGGTTCAGTCTGATTTTGCAATTTTTAATATTTATAAAAGTTGAAACTCTTAACAATGTTTGTATCTTTGTCTCTGAGACCTCAAAAAAGATACAGGCCTCCTGGATACAGACTGGATAGAGCAAAACCGTGTGTGTGTGTGTGTGTGTGTGTGTGTGTGTGTGTGTGTGTTGAGGAGGACATTTTTTTAGATCAAAGAGTTTCATTTGGTGTCCTTCCTTCCCTCCTCCTCCCCCCATCTCAGATCTGCTTGAAAAGAACTCAGATCTCTTTTCCCACACACAGACTAACCTGATAGTAGAGGAATGAGTGGGGGAGGGGTCTGCTCTGGTGTGGGGTAGGGCCAGTTCAGCAACCTGCGTCTGTGGTCTAAAGAAAAGCCTGGTAAAAGGAGACTAAATGATTGCCTTACAGTGTGGAGATATAACACATAAAAACAGTGCCCCACTTTGATTTTTAAGGATAAGACAATAGTAGCATTGCTTTTACTACTTGACCGAAGACCACGACTACTAACAGTTACCAAGTACTGAGTGTTTACATATTCCAGGCGTTGAGTTAAGCACTGTACATAACTTAGGTCATTGAATCCTACTCACAGTACTCTGTGATGGATATGATTCCTGATTTCCAGATGAGGAACCTGAGCTTAAGGGATGTTCACTGGCCCAAGGCTGCACTGGCTATTACAGCCAATGTTCACACCAGGTCTTTCTGTCTTCAAAAACTGAGCTCTTCATCACTATGCAATAAATGTTGCTGCATGGTAACATAGACATAAATCTAGAGCAGGGACTTCTCTGACAAGTGTTAGGCAATATACTGTCCACTACAATGCAAATAAAATTAATAACATATGCTAGTAAGCATGGACATCTTTGTGTGAGCAGGACTATACTCAGCTGGCAGATGGAGACGTTATTGTATTCATCACTGGTGACTGCACATCTGGAAACAGAATCTAGCCTTGAGATCAGATGTATTCCAGACACGCACAGGTCCCCCCGCCTCCCCCTTGGAAAAACCTTTGCTGGGTCCTGCTGTGCCCTCCAGCTATGGTCCTGTTCTCTCTTCCTTTTCCCTGCCAAACTTTTGGAATGAAAAATGGAGCCACTCATCATCCCATTTCCTCAACCCCACCCCCTGCACTCCAGTTTCCTCCCACTGTTCTCCTGAAACCTTAAAGAGGTCATCAGTGAACTCCTCATTCCCAAATCCCATGAAATGTTGTCCATCTTTATTCTGCTTGGCCTTCCCCAAGCATTTAATGTTGCTTACCCTCCTAGCTTTCTCCCTCAATTCTATGATTCTGCTGAGTGCATCCACTTGTTTCTCTAAATGTCTCTATTGTGACTCTTTAAAACATGGCCTTTGAGGCCCAGGCTTTGCCCCATGCTCTTTTTTCTCTATAATGTCCTCTCTTTCAGTGATGTGTTCTAATTTGCACTGCTTCAGCTGTCATCTCTCTGAAGAAGATGCCTAAGGTGATTCAGTAGAAAGAGAACAGGATTAGAACCCTGACCATTCCTCTCTGTACCAGCTGGAAGGGCCTGGGTAAGCCCTTTACTTTCTGAGCCTCACTTTCCTGTGGGTAAATTCAGGCTGGCAATAAGTACTGCACAGGGACACTTCAGTAATATAATGAATGTGAACATCCTGTAGAAACTGTAAGCTATAGAAGCATCGAGTATTGCTCTCACCGTTGTCTTTATTTCTTTGAACTTCTGCTCTAAAGACAGAACACACCAGCTTTCCCCCCAAAATTTGCCATTCCCATCCTAAGGTTCAGAAATATTGTAAGTTATCATTAAAATATATCAATTGACATCCAATTTAGCAGACCTAAGAACTGTATGTCCTCCAGCTCAGTGGAGCCCTGGCCATTTGACTTTTCAAGGTCACTGCCCCCATTGACTGCTGCTAACCTCTCTCTTCACCAATCCTCAGTTCAGAGGATATAAGAGCATCTCAGTCTTAAAGCAATGTGGGTTCAAATCCTGGCTCTGATAGTCACTAGCTGGATGACCTTAGGCAATTCATTTAACCTCTCTGAGCCTCAGTTTGCTCATTTGTAAAATGAGAACTAATATTGGTTGAATTGTGTTCCCCCAAAATAACATATTTTGAAGTCTTTTTTTTTTTTTTTTTGGAGATGGAGTCTCACTCTGTCACCCAGGCTGGAGTGCAGTGGCGTGATCTCGGCTCACTGCAAGCTCCACCTCCCGGGTTTATGCCATTCTCCTGCCTCAGCCTCCCAAGTAGCTGGGACTACAGGTGCCCGCCAACTCGCCCGGCTAGTTTTTTTTTGTATTTTTTAGTAGAGACGGGGTTTCACCGTATTAGCCAGGATGGTCTCGATCTCCTGACCTCGTGATCCGCCCGTCTTGGCCTCCCAAAATGCTGGGATTACAGGTTTGAGCCACTGCGCCCGGCTGATATTTTGAAGTCTTAACTCCCAGTAACTCAGAATGTGACCTTATTTGGAAGGAGGGTAACTGCAGATGTAATTAGTTAAGATGAGGTCACAGTAGAATAGGGTGGGTCCTTAATCCAATGTGACTAATATCCTTATAAGAAAGTCTTGGGCCGGGCACGGTGGCTCAAGCCTATAATCCCAGCACTTTGGGAGGCCGAGGTGCGTGGATCATGAGGTCAAGAGATCGAGACCATCCTGGCTAACATGGTGAAACCCCGCCTCTACTAAAAAAAATTTTAAAAATTAGCCGCACATGGTGGCAGGCGCCTGTAGTCCCAGCTACTCGGGAGGCTGAGGCAGGAGAATGGCGTAAACCCGGGAGGTGGAGCTTGCAGTGAGCCGAGATCACGCCACCGCACTCCAGCCTGGGCAACAGAGTGAGACACTGTCTCAAAAAAATAAAAAGAAAGCCTTGTGAAGGTACAGGAAGAACAGCATGTGAAGATGAAGGCAGACATTGGAATGCTGTGCCTACAAGCCAAGGAATGCAAAGGATTATCAGCAAACAGAAGCCAGGAGAGAGGCATGGAACAGATTCTCCCTTACAGCCCTCAGAAGGAACCAGCCCTGCTGGCACTTTGACTTTGGACTTCTACCTCCAGAACTGTGAGACAGTAATTTTCTATAGTTTAAGCCACCCAGTCTGTGATACTTTGTTACAGCAACATTAGGAAGCTAACACAGGAACAACATCCATCTTGAAATAAAGTAGGCCTGGCGTGGTGGCTCACAGTGGCTCACACCTGTGATCCCAACACTTTGGGAGGCTGAGGCAGGTGGATCACAAGATCAGGAGTTCGAGATCGGCCTGGCCAATATGGCAAAACCCTGTCTCTACTACAAATACAAAAATTAGCTGGGCGTGGTGGCACACACCTGTAGTCGTAGCTACTCGGGAGGCTGAGGCAGAAAAATCACTTGAACCCAGGAGGCAGAGGTTGCAGTGAGCCAAGATCACACCACGGCACTCCAGCCTGGGTGACAAAGCAAGACTCCATCTCAATGAATGAGTGAATGAATGAATGAATGAATGAATGAATGAATAAAGTAACCAGTTAAAGTGTCAGGGCTGCTTGTATGTAATAAGCCCCACTACACCCTTTAGGCTCCATATTGCCTTCCTTTGCAGCTGAACTCTTTATCTTCCCTGTGGTCTGAAAGAGAGAGTGATGTCTTTCATCTGCTGGAATACATAATAACCTGACCGCCCAAGCTTTGGCTCTGATCACCTGCCTCCTTTTCTTCCTCCCCTCCTCCTTCCTCTCCTTCTTCCTTCTTCTTCCTTCTTCTTCTCCCTCCTCCTTTCTTCTTCTTCTGCTTCTCCTTCCTCCTCCTCCTCCTGCTCTTCTTCTTCTCCTCCTTCTCCTTCTTCTTCTCCTCCTTCTCCTTCTTCTTCTTCTTCCTTCTCCCACCTCCTTCTTCTTCTCCTGCCTCCTTCTTCATCCTCCTCTGTCCTTCTTCCTCTCTCTCCTCTCCCCTCTCGTCTTTCTTTCTTCCTCCTCCTTCCTCCACCTTCTTTCTTCTCCTCCTCCTCCTTCCTCCTCCTCCTCCCTCTTCCTCCTGCTTCCTCTTTCCTCCTCCTCTTCTTCTTTCTCCTTCCCCTCACTTCTTCCTTCTTCTTCCTCTTTTTTTTTTTTGTTTCTCCATCAGAGAATTTAACTTGATCCCTTTTTTACTCCTTAAAATCCTGCTAGCAGCTAGGTCTGCTTTTGGAAGCTACCTTGGCTCCTAGAGCCATCTCCCAACCCCTTAAGGACACTCCTCTACCTATGCCCCACCTCTGCTTACTTGACCCTTCTTCTCACCCTCCCATACTACTGACCCAACCAATCTCACCCTCAAGGTTTCCACCAACATGAACAGAGAACAATTCCTGGAATTGATGGCCTCCTTCCAATTGCCACCCTATTTTCTCTTTCTATTAACAGCTGATTGGTCAAATATATGATCCAAATCAGCAGTAGATTCAGCTGCCACTTTACCATTCTTTAAAACATTAAGGACAACAGTAACTTTTTAAAAAACAGATATGTCTCGATATGTTGCCCAGGCTGGTCTTGAACTCCTGGGCTTGAGCAATTCTCTTCCCTCAGCCTCCTGAAGTGTTGGGATTATAGGTATGAGCCATGTGCTGGGACAATTCTCCATCATCTACTAACAACTTTTTTCTTACCCAACATTTGCTTCCTCTAGAAGTTAATTTATTTTTCCCCCATGCTGTTCTCTTTTCTGCTGCTACCAAACTTTTCAAACAGGGACCTCTGAAGGTGAAGGAGATGCTTCTTGTGATTTTGCACACCTCACAAAGACCCTTTCTCTGAAGAGTGACCCTAACTCACAGGGGTGGCCCCTAAAGGGCACATCCATACTTTGTGGCCAAGTGACTTTGGCCACAGCTGATTGATCCAGGAGTAGATAATCCCCCCTGGGGTCCCTCCCTAGAATGTAAAAAGCATGGAGGGGAGAGATGGAGAACTTGGGCCTTTTCAGTGCTAAACCCTGTAAATGGCAGGACTCTAGAGAGAAGATCAACTTCCACTGCACAAGTGCCCAGAACGGCTCTGGGTCCATTCCTTCCTGAATCTGAGTTGTCTGAGTCTTTCTTACTCCAAAATAAACCCTACAGAGACCTGCTTTCTGGTCTGGCTTGGAAGTCATCACTCCCATCTGTATAAGAAAAATGCTGAGCAAAGTGAACATCAATAACTCTTCTTAGATCCAACAGAGAACTGAGGCCACCAGGCAGAGCATTGCCTAGAAAATCGAGGAGATGGACAGGAGAATACAGAGAAACACAACTTACTAGAGTGGAAGTCAAAGGCAGAAGTCCCAATGGGAACTAGTAGTGTGTCCTTTTAGCCAGCACATTATATCCAGCTTTCAACAAAATAGACTCCTGCATATCCACTTTCTTGGTTTAATCTAGACCATGCTGGTTTATATTGCTCAACATTAATAAACACAGCAATTTACTTATACATTATTTCACATGTTCAGTAACTATTGAGTGCCCACTGAATGAAAGGTTGCATACTGGCCTCTGTGAGAAATATAAAAACACAGGATTCCTATTTTCATGGGGCTCACAACCTAATGGAAACGGATTTACAAAAGTAAATCTAAAAACAAATTTGATCATGATCTTCTGCTATAACAGAGGCATGAGGTGCTGTGAGAAATTAAATTTGAGTACGGATATCCCAGAAGGCTTCATAAAAACCATAACATTGGCCAGGCAATGTGGCACATGCCTGTAATCCCAACACTTTGGAAGGCTGAAGCAGAAGGATCGCTTGAGCCTTAGGAATTGAAATCTAGCCTGGGCAACAAAGTGAGATCTTTTCCCTACAAAAAGTGATTTTTAAAATTAGCAGGGTGTGGTGGCTTGTGCCTATAGTCCCAGCTACTTGGGAGGCTGAGGTGGAAGGATCTCTTGAGCCCAGAAGGCTGAGACTACAGTGAGCTGTGATCCTGCCACTGGGCAACACGGTGAGACCCTCTCTCAAGAGAAAGAAAGAAAAGAGAAGAAAGAGAGAGAGAGGGAGAGAGAAAGAGACAGAGGGAGAGAGAAAGGAAGGAAGTAAAGAAAAAAGAGAGAAAGAGAGAGAGATAGAGAAAGAAAGAAAGAAAGAAAGAAAGAAAGAAAGAAAGAAAGAAAGAAAAGAAAAAGAAAAAGAGATGAAAGAAAGGAAGGAGGGAGGGAAAGAAGGAAGGAAGGAAGAAGGAAGGAAGGGGAAAGAGACAGAAAGAAAGAGAGAAAAGAAAGAAGAAAAGAAAAAAGGAAAAACTCAAACCCATACCATTTGAACTGGGTCTAACAGGACTTCAACAGACACAGAGCCTGAGCCCAAATGTGGAGAGAGAGGGCAGGGGCATGTTGGAAGAGTAGCTGGTCATCTGGTTTCCCTATACATACTAGGAAATGACAATATGAGAATACGAAGAATTGGAACATGAAGAATATGAAGTTTGGAGAATGGAAAGGGATTGAAGGCTGGTGGCCCTGGTGTTGCAGGATCAGAGCTGTGATGAAAACAAATCTGTCAGCTTGGTATATGATGAACTGGAAAGAGGGAGACTGTTAGGGAAGTTACTCCTGCAAACCAAAGAAGCACTTAAAATCCAAACTAGATGGAGGTGGTGGAAAAAAGGGGAGATGGGCACAGACTCTCTGAGGGGCTGAGTGGGTGGTGTGTATTCATTGACTGGATGTGTGGACACAAGGGGGCAAAAGAAGACAGAGAGGAAGTCAGCACCTCCAATGATCCATTTCTTCATCCCCACCTTCTGCCTAGCCCTGGCAATCCACCGTCCTTTGCCATCTCAGAGGGACCTCTTTCCATTCTAATACTCACCACTTCTCTAGTCTCTATGACCAGCTGGCCTGGGCTGTGCCCAGGAAGATGTGGGGCCTGAAACTATCTTAGGGGATGTATCCTAGGCAAATCCTCCTGTGCTACCTGCTTCCGCAGCACTATTCCACAAGAAGAGCAGTGCAAGTGAGCATCAGGCAGTATGGAGTTAAAAAAAGAAACTGCACAGTACCTTTCTGAAGGAATCATGTAGAGGGCATGCAGAAGGGCAGAACAGGTGCAGCCCAGCCACTTCCTTTGTGAGAGGGAATGGCGTGGGCTGATTCTTTGAAAGGACATGAGCCTTAGTTAGTTAGACCTTTTACTTTACTTCAGCACCTGCTTTCAGTCTCTCTCTCTCTCTCTCTCTCTCTCTCTCTCTTTCCCTCCCTCCCTCCCTCTCTCCCCTACCCCCATCAGATGCCCTGGTTAGAGCACAGTGGCATGATCGTAGCTCACTATAGCCTTGAACTACTGGGCCCAAAGGATCCTGCTGCATCAGCCTTCCGAGTAACTGGAACTACAGGTGTGCACCACCACACCTGGCTCACACACTATATATCCCTCTCCAAGCCCTGCTCTTGTCACCTATGTTCCACCATTCGCATACATTGAATTTTAGTCACATCCTTAACTGTTGAGTAAGGGATTTTCCAAACTGAAAGTGATCTTATAAATCAGAGTCCAATCTCCTCACTTGGGTAGGAGGAAACTAGTCTCAAAAAATTAAGAAGAGTTGTCCAGCTGTTTATTTGATTATTACTAAATTCAAATAATCCTAATTTAGTAACTAAGTTACCATACTAAATTGTTACATAGACAAGTAATTCTAAACAGGTAACTTGACCTCTCTAGCCCTCAGTGGTCTTTATCTGTAAATGGAAATAAAAATTGTGCTTATTTCATAGGGTTGTAGCCAGGACTAAATAAACCAAGGTAAAGTGATAAAACAGTATCTGGGCTAGGTGCAGTGGCTCATGCCTGTAATCCCAGAACTTTGGGAGGCTGAGGCAGGCAGGTCACCTGAAGTCAGGAGTTTGAGACCAGTCTGACGAACATGGTAAAACCCCGTCTCTACCAAAAAATATGAAAATTAACTGAGTGAGGTGGCAGCACGCACCTGTAATCCCAGCTACTCAGAAGGCTGAGGCAGGAGAATCGTTTGAACCTGGGAGGCAGAGGTTGCAGTGAGCCGAGATTCCACCACTGCACTCCAGCCTAGGTGACAGAGCAAGACTCAATCTCAAAACAAAAACAAAAACAAAAACAGGTCGGGCATGGTGCTTCACACCTGTAATCCCAGCTCTTTGGGAGGCCGAGGCAGGCAGATGATGAGGTCAGGAGTTTGAGACCAGCCTTGCCAACATGGTGAAACACTGTCTCTACCAAAAATACAAAAATTAACTGGGCGTTGTGGCATGCGCCTGTAATCCCAGCTACTCCGGAGGCTGAGGCAGGAGAATCGCTTACATCTGGGAGGCAGAGGTTGCAGGAGCCAAGATCGCGCCACTGTATTGGGAGACAAGAGTGAAACTCCGGTTCTCCGCGTGGGGGTGGGGAACAGTATCTGGACTATAAGAAAAATGTCCACTAGTTACTATGTTTACTGTTACTGTTGTTGACTGCTCAGGTATCATTGTTCTGTCACTTACAGCTTTGAGTGTATATCTTATTCCTTTATGCAGTCAGCAAATATTTACTGAGTATCTACTGTGTACCAAGCTCTGTGTACTAGGTGCTGGGGATAGATACAGTCCTCACCCTCAGATGCTTCACAGGTCAGTGGTTGCTGATATAATGCAGGCCTGAAGGGAGAGAGCTACCAAACTGCCACAGGCATCAGGAAAGCTTTCAAGAGAAGACATTTGATCTCCTTTAAGGATGAGTTTGCGGGCTGGGGAAGACAAGGGAGAGAACTGCACAGGCATTCTAGCCTCAGGGAACAGGCTGGCAAAGGCAGAGGGCTGAGAAGAGTGCTGTCAAGGAAGGCAGTGGTGAGAAAACAGACTACAGAGGGAGCCTGGGGCCAGATTGCAAAAGGTTCTTATAACTAAATTGCAAGCTTCCTGTCTGTCCCCTAGGGGTAATTAGCACAGTGCTTAATTCAAAAAACTACTTGATTGATTTCTTTTTCCCCTTGGACATGCATGGAGATTCATTCTTAGCTTTGGTTATTGCGAGGATAAGTTTTTGATTCCCAAATTTACATTCGTAATTCTCTACCATGAGTTCCACATCACCAGATGCCTGCATGGTGGAAATATGAAAGATTCTCCCACCACAGTATTTCCCGTTACCCCCTCCACTTTTCCTTTAATTGGGCAGCTTGACTAGAGGACATTCAGTACCTTAGTAAGAGGGAGAAAGGCTTTTCACATTTGGAAGTCCAGGCCTTGGAGGAACCCCTAGGGCACAGAAAAAAAACTTGACATATGCATCAGAGTGAGTTTTCCCACTCTTGGGCCAATGTGAAAGTTTTCTGCTTTGAAGGGAGAAGGAAAGTCCAGGCTGGGGAGGGAGACAATGATAAAAATCATTAGCAGGTAGCTCCCTGAGAAAGGAAGCCTGAGCTCTGTCTGCCTGTTTGTTTGTTTGTTTGTTTGTTTATTTAGAGTCTTGCTCTGTCACCCAGGCTGGAGTGCAGCGCATCTCAGCTCACTGCAACCTCTGCCTCCCAGATTCAAGCGATTCTCCTGCCTCAGTCTCCCGAGTAGCTGGGATTACAGGCACATGCCATCATGCTTGGCTAATTTTTGTATTTGTAGTAGAGATGGGGCTTCACTGTGTTAGCCAGGCTGGCCTCAAACTCCTGACCTCAAGTGATCTGCCCAGCTTGGCCTCCCAAAGTGCTGGGATTAAAGCACGCCCAGCCTGCCTTTTCTGACTTGGCCTCGGGGAGCAATGGTGGGAAATGACAGCAGAAACCACTGATGAACTGATGGGTTTGGGGAAGCTTAGGGAAAAGGGTGCCCCGTCCTCTTGTAGACCCAAAAGACAGCATAGCCCAGAGCAGTTATGTCTGTGAAAGTGTCTGAGCAGCTGAGTCCAAACAGCACAGAGGCAGTAGAATGAGTTCCTTTGAGCCTGAGAGGCATAGAGAAGTCTCAAGGGACAGGGACAACTCAGCCATGAGCTGTGTAGATTGAAGACAGGGCTCTAGTGAGCCCTCTTGCACTTATAGGCAACGTGGGGGGAAGCAGGAGATACCCCTAACTACTACTAATTATCTGTCACCCTGAGAGAGATGAATGGGACTTACAGAAAAGTAAATTTACTTCTTTGCACATCTGGGGCTTGAGGCTAACCCTAACATCTATGGAAAAAATGTATGTATAGTAAACTTTAAACTCACTATGTGTCACATTTTATCTCAATAAATGCTTCTTGAGCACTCACTAAGTATGAGGAACCCAAAAGAATCTAGTGAGGCAGACAGACACACAAGTATTTGCATTGTCAAACACAAGTAGCCTGTTCCGAGAACATACAGGAAACACTCATGCATTCTGACTGATGAGAGGAAAAAGCCTCTAGGATGGGGGTGGCATTTGACCTGGGCTTAGAGAGATGGGTAGGAAATTGCTGGGGAAACAGAAGGGGTTTCTGGCAGTTGAAGAAGCTGGGCAGGCTTAGAGCACAAAGCTGGAGGAAAGGATCCACAGGGGACTAAAGTGTCCCAGATCTCAGCCTTATTCTTTATCCAATGGCACCTCCATCTCCAAATCCTTAGGGTCATGTTTTGGTTTTGTGTTTTTGTTTTTTTCAGAGAAGGGGTCTTGTTCTGTCATCCAGGCTGCCAAGTGCAGTGGTGCAACCATAGCTCACTGCAGCCTCAAACTCCTGGGTGCAAGCAGTCCTCCCACTAGCCTCTTGAGTAGCTAGGACCACAGGTACATCCCGCCAAGATTGGCTAGTTTTTTTATTTTTATTTTTGTAGAGACGGGGTTGCTATCTTACCCAGGCTGGTCTCAAACTCCTAGATGCAAGCAATCTTCTTGCCTTGGCCTCCCAAAGCATTGGGATTAGAGGTGTGAGCCACTGAGCCAGCTCTAGGGTCTTGTTTTGATAGTTTCTG
Organism: Chlorocebus sabaeus; assembly: GCF_047675955.1. Classification (NCBI taxonomy): domain Eukaryota; kingdom Metazoa; phylum Chordata; class Mammalia; order Primates; family Cercopithecidae; genus Chlorocebus; species Chlorocebus sabaeus. The sequence continues at coordinate 31,360,148 of NC_132929.1, read as the reverse complement.
CCCCTCTCTTCTCATAGACTAGCATTTTTCAAGCCTTGCTTTTTTATACTTAAGTTTCACACGGTTACAACAATAGCAATAAACATAATTCAAAAATAATAGCAATAGTAACTACCATTTAGGGAGTTAGTATGAAGCTTTTTACCTAAATTACCTTCTTTATCCTTACAGTAATCTTAAATATAAGAATTGTTATCCTGTATAGGAGTATTATTCCTTTTTCCAACCTCTACCTTAATCCTCATAGTATCTGAACTACCATTTCCCAAGATGTTCTATATCGTCCAAGGTACTTTTGCCATGTTTTTTTTTTTTTTTTTTTTTTTTGGTTGTTGTTGTTGTTGTTGTTTGAGATGAAGTCTTGCTTTGTCGCCCAGGCTGAAGTGCAATGGCCTGATCTCGGCTCACTGCAAGCGTTGCCTCCCGGGTTCACACCATTCTCCTGCCTCAGCCTCCTGAGTAGCTGGGACTACAGGCACCTGCCACCACACTCGGCTAATTTTTTGTATTTTTAGTAGAGATGGGGTTTCACCGTGTTAGCCAGGATGGTCTCAATCTCCTGACCTCGTGATCTGTCTGCTGTGGGCTCCCAAAGTGCTGGGATTACAGGCATGAGCCACCACACCTGCCATGTTTTCTTAACAAAACTTATTTTAAATGAAACCTCCAAAGTTACCTTTTTTCCCTGTGCTCCATGTAGCTATTATAATTTCATATTTCTCTTCCTCAATATGACTTTTGGTTTTTGTTTATTTTTTGAGACATGGTCTCACTCTGGGCTGTACTGCAGTGGCACCATCATGGCTCACTGTAGCCTTGACCTCCTGGGCTCAAGTGATTCTTCTGCCTCAGCCTCCCAACTAGCTGAGACTATAGATGCACGCTAACACAGCTGGCTAATTTTTGTATTAGCTAGTCCCAAACTCCTGGGCTCAAGTGATTCTTTTTCTGTTTCTTAATTTTTTGAGACAGAGTTTCACTCTTATTGCCCAGGCTGCAGTGCAATGGCGTGATCCCGGCTCACCGCAACCTCCGCCTCCCAGGTTCAAGGGATTCTCCTGCCCCAGCCTCCTGAGTACCCGGGATTACAGGCATGCACACCACGCCAGGCCAATTTTGTGTTTTTAGTAGAGACAAGGTTTCTCCATGTTGGTCAGGCTGGTCTCGAACACCTGACCTCAGGTGATCTGCCTGCCTTGGCCTCCCAAAGTGCTGGGATGACAGGCATGATCACCACACCTGGCCAAATGATTCTCTTAACTCGGTCCCCTAAAGCGTTGGGATTATAGGCATGAGCCACCACACTTGGCCTGCCATATGACTTTTAAGCTAAAATTAATTGTTCAAGAACTTACTGATTCCTGTCTGTCTCTCACCACTTACTGTCTCTTCTAGGGGATTTTATTCAAGCTGTTTTCTCTTCTTTCTCCCAGGAATATCCTTGCTGACCTCTGCCCCCACTCCCAGAAAAATCCTTTCATTAAATCATACCCATTCTTCAAGACTGAGCTAAAATGCTACCTCCTACACGAAGCCTTCTGAGAGTCTTCCCATTGAAATAACCTTTTTCCTCTTCTCTATTCCCACAGAGCATTGCTTCTAGGTTTATAATATGGTTTTATTTAAGTTCTGTCTGTATTTTCCTTCCTCCTCCACTAGATTGTGGATCTGCATGTGGACATACCTCTTGTATGTCTTACGTATCTCCACTGCTCACATTACAGAATTTTACTCATAAAAATATTAAAGTGAATCAGATAGAACGAAATGGAAATTTCTCAAGCAGGTGCTCAGGGCCCTCCTTTCCCACATTATCTTCCTCCAGCATATACACTAGATTTTTCTGGGGCCCTGATCATTAACACAATCATTTCCTCTTCTTTCCCTGGTTATTTTCTCCTAAAACGGAGGCGGAAGGAACTAGATGATTGGATGAGCATCTGGCAGCCAGAACTGCCCTTATGTGTGCCAGAGTCTTTGACAGGCGAACACCACAAAGTGGGGGTGGGCAGGGAGGAGCCTCTGGAGTTCCAACCATTGGACCAGCTTCCTATGGGGAGCTCTGAAGCTGTGGACCACTATGGTCTTAGAGAGCTGAGATCACTGTGGCTGGAAGCCTGGAAAATTTTCAAAAGTCAGACCCAGATTTCAGCAGATTTCTCAGAGAGGAAAAGAGGAAATACAGAGGTAAAGAGGGTTCATGGTGAGGTCTTACTGATTTCCTCTTCAAATTGATGGGGAGAGGTATAATGAAGAGGAAATATCCCCGAGTCAATTAAGCTGTATGTGAGCAAATCACAATTTATCTGTTTAAAAGATGTCGGTTCAAATGTGCTTTACATGTTCAGGAAGGGGAAAGCCAAAGTCTTTTTAATAAGAAATCATTGTCCAAAGCACTGCTGTAAAGTGGTGAAGGTTACATAACATACAGGTTGCATGCCAGAGAAACCAAATATAATCATACACTGAACATATTTCATGTGCAAGGGCTTAGAAGAGTTTATTAAATTTCATAAGTCATTTGGGGCTAAAAGCAAAGGGTTAGTACCTGGGCAGGGCTGCAAATGTCTTACTCCACCTTCTATAAAGCCAGTAACTACACATAGAGAATTGTTCACAGGAACAAGAGTACTACAGTGTCTTCATTCCCAAAGAGAGATAGATTTTTTTTTTTTTTTTTTTTTTTTTGAAACAGCTTCTTTCTTGTTGCCCATGCTGGAGTGCAATGGTGTGGTCTTGGCTCACTGCAACCTCCGCCTCCCAGGCTCAAGTGATTCTCCTGCCTCCACCTCCCAGGTAGCTGGGATTACAGGTGCCTGCCACAATGCCTGGCTAAGTTTTTTGTATTTTTAGTAGAGACACAGTTTCACCATGTTGGCCAGGCTGGTCTCAAACTCCTGACCTCAGGTGATCTGCCGGCCTTTGCCTCCCAAAGTGCTGGGATTACCGGCATGAGCCACCATGCCCAGCGGAGTGATTTAGATATTATAGAAAAGAGAGGTTGGCCGGGCGCGGTGGCTCAAGCCTGTAATCCCAGCACTTTGGGAGGCCGAGACGGGCGGATCACGAGGTCAGGAGATCAAGACCATCCTGGCTAACCCGGTGAAACCCCGTCTCTACTAAAAAATACAAAAATCTAGCCGGGCGAGGTGGCGGGCGCCTGTAGTCCCAGCTACTCGGGAGTCTTGAGGCAGGAGAATGGCGTGAACCCGGGAGGCGGAGCTTGCAGTGAGCTGAGTTCCGGCCACTGCACTCCAGCCTGGGCGACAGAGCGAGACTCTGTCTCAAAAAAAAAAAAAAAAAAAAAAAAGAAAAGAGAGGCTTTTCTAATGTTTACTAATCAAGACCAAAAAAAGTATATACATTTTAGCTACACAAACGAACATGAAGCAAAAATAGCTTATGCAGTTTTTCTCATTTTGTTGATGAGAAAAAAATTAGTCCCCAAAAGTTTTAATGATTTGCTCAACTTTATCAAAGACACCAATTCAAACATTTTATAAACACAGAGAAGCCAAAGGGAAATAATATAAACAACTGATGACCAAGCCTGGTATGGTGGTGAGATCCTGTAGTCCCAGCTACTCAGGAGGCTGAGGCAGGAGTTGCTTGAGCCCAGGAGTTAGAGGCTACAATGTGTGATGACCGTGCTTACGAATAGCCACTGCACTTTAACCTGACAACATAAAGAGACAAAACAAAACAAAGTAAGAACAGAACTGAAGGTCATATATTCATAAAACAATTCTCTCTCTTCTGTTTTTTGTTTTTGTTTGTTTGTTTGTTTTCTGTTGTTGTTGTTTGTTTGTTTGAGACTGAGTCTTGCTCTGTTGCCCAGGCTGGAATGCAATGGCACAATCTTGACTCACTGCAACCTCTGCCTCCTGGGTTCAAGTGATTCTCTTGCCTCAGCCTCACAAGTAGCTGGAACTACAGGCGCCTGCCACCACGCCTGGCTAATTTTCGTATTTTCAGTAGAGACAGGGTTTCACCATGTTAGCCAGGCTGGTCTTGAACTCCTGACCTCAAGTGATCTCCCCACCTCAGCCTCCCCAAAGTGCTGGGATTTCAGGCGTGAGCCACCACACCCTTCCTTCATTAGACAATTTTTATAGATTGCAAAGGGGAGGAGGAAAGTCCCCATCTCCAGGCTTCCTGGCCTCTGCCACCCTGCCGAACAGGAATAGGTTTGAACTACAGCATCTGGTTGTCCATGTGCCCTCAGGCTGGGGAGGTCAGCCCATAAGTCAGTTTTCAAATCATGGTGGCTTTTAGAAAACAGCCAGGCAGGGTGAGACCAGAAAGAAGAGAGGGAGGGACGGGAAGTTGAAGCCTTTTAAAGCTCTCCACAAAAGGCAAAGAGTTCTCCTCGACCAATCCTGACCCCTACCGACCTCATGACCTTGTTACCTAAGGTCAGTTTAACACTTTAGAAATGGTCCTGCCTGACTCTGTAACCTCTGTCACTCACAACTAACAAATATGTCTTTAAAAGGGTCACCTTTTGGCTAGAAACTGGCAGATTCTTTCCTTTCAATTCATGTACTACCCAAAAGTCTCTTTGGTTTCTATTAAGAAATTCAGGCTGTCTAATTTGAAACCATTTTCACTAACACAAGATGCTACAATACTTTTCACAGACGTCTCTAGAAAGTCTAGGTTAATAATCAGTTTGGGAAACTGCATATATTTCTTATGGAGACACACAGAGCAAACACAGCGTATGGCCCTGGAATCTTTCATGCTGCCATCCAAGAAGAGAACACAGAATAGCTAGAAACTTTAAATTTTAGGGGTCCAAATAAGTCCTGTCTTTGGAGGAATTGTCAACAGTCTCTCTGGTGTATGGAAAGATGCTTAGAAAGAGTAGGGGCCTAAATAAGGCAGAAAAGTCATCCTCACTTATTAGTTGTCATAATACAGTTGAATCTTGAAAGATCAAGAATGACTTGCCAGGCACGGGCGTTCATGCCTGTAATCTCAGCACTTTCGGAAGCTGAGGTGTGTGGATTGCTTGAGGCCAGAGTTCCAGACTAGCCTGGCCAACATAGTGAAACCCCATCTCTACAAAAACTACAAAACTTATCCAGGCGTGGTGGCGGATGCCTGTAGTCCTAGCTACTCAGGAAGCCGAGGCAGGAGAATTGTTTGAATCTGGGAGGTGGAGGTTGCAGTGAGCAGAGGTCGTGCCACTGCATTCCAGCCTGGGTGACAGAGTGAGACTGTCTCAAAAAAAATTAAAAAATTTAAAAAAAGACTGGTTTATGGTGAGTAGCCTCCACATAAAAATAGACAAAAAAGGCCTGGGCACGGTGTCTCATGCTTGTAATCCCAGCACTATGGGAGGTGGATTACCTGAGGTCAGGAGTTTGAGACCAGCCTGGCCAACATGGTGAAACCTTATCTCTACTAAAAATACAAAAATTAGCCAGGGGTGGTGGTGTACACCTGTAGTCCCAGCTACTCGGGAGGCTGAGGCAGAAGAATTGCTTGAACCCAGGAGGCAGAGGTTGCAGGGAGCCGAGATCATGCCACTGCACTCCAGCCTAGGCAGCAGAGCAAAACTGTCAATAACAACAACAAAAAGACCAAAATGGCCTGGCATGGTGGCTCATACCTGTAATCCCAGCACTTTGGGAAGCCGAGGGGGGTGGATCACCTGAGGTTAGGAGTTTGAAACCAGCCTGGCCAACATGGCAAAAACCCATCTCTACTAAAAATACAAAAATTAGCTGGCTGTGGTGGTACATGACTGTAATCCTAGCTACTTGGGAGGCTGAGGCAGGAGAATTGCTTGAATCTGGGAGGTGGGGGTTGCAGTGAGCTGAGATCCAAGATCGCACCATTGCACTCCAGCCTGGGCAACAAGAGAGAAATGCCATCTCAAAAGAAAAAAAAGGCTGTGTGTGGCGGCTCACACCTGTAATCCCAGCACTATGGGAGGCAGAGGTGGATAGATTAACTTAGGTCAGGAGTTCAAAACCAGCCTGGTCAGCATGGTGAAACCCTATCTCTACTACAAATAGAAAAATTAGATGGGCGTGGTGGTGGTGTGTCCAGAATTGGTGGGTTCTTGGTTTCGCTGACTTCAAGAATGAAGCAGTGGACTCTCGCAGTAAGTGTTACAGTTCTTAAAGATGGTGTGTCTGGACATTTGTTCCTTCAGATGTTCAGATGTGTCTGGAGTTTTTTCCTTCTGGAGGGTTCATGGTCTATGCTAACTTCAGGAGTGAAGCTGCAGACCTTCGCAGTAAGTGTTACAGCTCTTAAATGCGGCACGTGTGGAGTTGTTCGTTTCTTCCGGTGGGTTCAGTGGTCTTGCTGGCTTCAGGGGTGAAGCTGCAGTCCTTCGCGGTGAGTGTTACAGTTCATAAAGGTAGCCTGTCCAGAGTTCTTCATCCCTCCTGGTTCGTAGTCTCACTGGCTTCAGGAGCCAAGCTGCAAACCTTCGCAGTGAGTGTTGCAGCTCATAAAGGTGGTGTGGACCCAAAGAGTGCACAGCAAGATTTATTGTGAAGAACCAAACACCAAAGTGTCCACAGCACAGAACTGGACCCAACCAGGATGCCACTGGTGGCTCAGTCGCCTGCTTTTATTCCCTTATCGGCCCCACCTGCATCCTGCTGATTGGTCCGTTTTGACAGAGGGCTAATTGGTGCATTTACAAACCTTTATTTAGACACAGAGTGCTGATTGGTGCATTTACAATCCTTTAGCTAGACAAAAGTTCTCCAATTCCCCCCCCCAGTTCCAGAAGCCCAGCGGGCTACACCCTTCAGTGACACTCGCTGCGGGACTTTGCAGCACCTAGCCCGGGCACTGCGGCAACGCAGAGGGAGGTGTCCCCCCCTGCCCGCCCCCAATCAAGCCCAGCAAGCGCCAGCCGGCTGCGCCGAGTGCGGGGTCCGCCGAGCCCGCGCCCACCCGGAATACGCGCGGGCCAGCGAGCGCCGCGCGCAGCCCCGGCTCCCGCCGGCGCCTCTCCCTCCGCACCTCCCCGCGAGCAGAGGGAGCCGGCTCCGGCCTCGGCCAGCCCCAGAGAAGGGCCTCCACAGCGCAGCGGCAGGCTGAAGGGCTCCTCGAGCGCGGCCAGAGCGGACGCTGAGGCCGAAGAGGCGCCGACAGCTGGCGAGGGCTGCTAGCACGTTGTCACCTCTCAGTGTGCGCCTGTAATCCCAGCTACTTGGGAGGCTGAGGCAGGGAAATTGCTTGAACCAGGGAGGTGGAGGTTGCAGTGAGCTGAGATCACGCCACTGAACTCCAGTCTGGGCGACAGAGCGAAACTGTCTCAAAAAAAAAAAAAAAAAAAGACTGCAGATACTCTGCATGGTTATCAAGTTTCAATTTTATTCAATGCGGGAAAGTAATAAAAAGAAATATGCAGAGTCCTCAGCCCTCAAGTTCCTTATATTTACTAAAAAGATATATATATATATATTTTTTTTTAAAGAAAGCAAGCTTATTAGGGCAACCATGTAAGCAAAATGGCTGCTCCATAGGCAGAATTGCCGGCTGTAAAGATACCTTATTTCTCAAGGGATTTACCAGATGAAGCCTCTCTGTGGCTAGTCTTCAAATTCAAGTAATCTACCATCTACATTCAGCAAGCCTCCCGTGAAAGACTGGGGTTTGTTTCCAAGTTCTGGTCATCCGACTTCTTTCCTTAATTTAATTCAGTTCAGTCACACTATGTTGAATGTTAGGAATTCAGAAGTAAATGAAGCATCATCCCTAACCTCAGTGTGCTCAGAATAAGGAAAAGGGAAACTGACCTGTAGACACGTGAGTGAAATAAAGGGTAGTGTAAGTTGGAAGAGGGCAGAGAGAATGCATACGGGAGTGTGTTGCGGGTAGGGAAGCGGTTAGAACAGATTTCACAGCAAGGCTGTGGTCGTGTAGTAGCCTGCCTCCAATATGCTCCCATTAGCCTCAGCTTCTGGTATTCACACTTTGGATGGCCCCCTCCCGCGTTGTATGGTTTAGTCTTTGACCTATAGAGCATAATGGACATGTTAGCGTGTGACTTTTGAGGCTAGATTAGAAAAGACATTGCTGCTGCTGCTTTGCTCTCTTGGATCACTTGTGCTGGGGGAAGCCCATAGCCATGTCTTGAGGACATGCAAGTAGCAGAAGAGAGCCTCGTATGGGGAGAAACTGATGCCCTCCACCAACAACCAGCACTAACTTGGTAAGTCCCCTGGGAAAGGCACCCTCCAGGCCCAGTCAGGCCTCCAAATGGCTGAAGACTAAGCTGACATCTTGACTGCACCCTCATGAGAAACCCTGAGTTAAGATGCTCCTGAATTTCTAACCCCCTGTGACAGGCATAATGGCACCCCCTCCTCAGGATGTCCGTGTTGTAATCCCTAGAACCTGTGACTATGTTACATTACATGGCAAGGGGAATCAAGGTAATTGATGGAATGAAGGTTGCTAATCAGCTGACCTTAAAATAGGAAGATTATCCCGGATCATCCAGGTGGGCCCAGTGTAATCACAAGCGTCCTTTTAGATGTGAGAGAGGCAAGCAGAAGAGGCAGTCAGAGTAAAGCGATATGAAAACCTGAGCAGCTACTACTGGTCTTGACGATAGGAAAATGGACGTGACACAGGAATGTGGGCAGCTTCTAGAAGCTGGAAAGTGGCCGGGTGCGGCGGCTCACACCTGTAATCCCAGTACTTTGGGAGGCTGAGGCGGGTGGATCACTTGAGGTCAGGAGTTGGAGACCAGCCTAGCCAACATGGTGAAACCCTGTCTCTACCAAAAATATGAAAATTAGCCGGGTGAGGTGGTGGCTTGTGTAAGCCCAGCTACTTGGGAGGCTGAGGCAGAAGAATCATTTGAACCTCGGAGGTGGAGGTTGCGGTCAGCGAGATCGTGCGATTACACTCCATCCTGGGTGACAGAGTGAGACTGTCTTAAAAAAGAAAAATAAAAAATTCCAGAAATAATTTATTAGTTTAAAATTGTGTACCATTCTGAATAGCATGATGAAATCTTGTGCCGGCTGGGCAGGGTGGCTCACGCCTGTAATCCCAGCACTTTGGGAGGCCGAGGCATGGGAATCACCTGAAGTCAGGAGGTTGAGACCAGCCTGGCCAACATGATAAGAATTACTTGAAACCGGGAGGCAGAGGTTGCAGTGAGCCAAGATCGCTCCACTGCACTGCAGCCTGGGCGAAAGAGCAAGACTCCATCACGCACAAAAAAAGAAATCTTGTGCCATCCCACTCTGTCCCCACCAGGACATAAATCATCCCTTTGTCCAATGTATTAACATTTGTTAAGTGTTTATTATGTTCTAGGGACTTTACATTATAATACTTACACCCCTAAGAGAGAGATGCTATTATATACTATTCCTATTTTACTGAGCAAGACAACTCAGCTTCAGAAAGATCAAGGAACTTAGCAATGTCACTCAGCTGGTGAGCATACTGCTTCCAAAAACCTTTATTCTTGTGTCACTTTGCCATGGATACCAAAACTTTTTCTCTAACGGGTCCTTGAAGCCTTGTCAGCTCTCTGACAGCTTCTAAGAATATTTGTTGGCTTTCTTTCTGTACTGGGGTATGACAGAGACTATATGTTCGCTAAAACCCACTTCTTTTCTTTTCTTTTCTTTTTTTTTTTTTTTTTTTTGAGACAGTCTCACTGTCACCCAGGCTGGAGTGCAGTGGCACAATCTCAACTCACTGCAACCTCTACCTCCTGGGTTCAAGTGATTCTCTTACCTCAGCCTCCGTAGTAGCTGTGATTACAGGCATGGGCCACCACACCTGGCTAATTTTTCTTTTTATTTTTTTTGAGACAGAGTTTTGCTGTTGTTACTCAGGCTGGAATGCAATACTTGGTTCACTGCAACTTCAGACTCCCGGGATCAAGCAGTTCTTCTGCCTCAGTCTCCTGAGTAGCTGGGATTACAGGCATGTGCCACCATGCTTGGCTAATTTTGCATTTTTAGTAGAGATAGGGTTTCACCCTATTGGTCAGGCTGGTCTTGAACTCCCAACCTTAGGTGATCTGCCTGCCTTGGCCTCCCAAAGTGTTGGGATTACAGGCGTGAGCCACCATCCCCAGCCACCTGAGCATTATTATTTTAAGATTTTTTGCCAAGGTAGTCTAAGACTTGGATTTTTGTTGGACTGAAAAAGGAAAAAAAAATTAAGCAAAAATAACTGAACGAGATATGGGCTTAATAAAAATTTGAATTTTTGTTTTACTCTTGGTAGCATTCATATAACTTAGAAACCGTGAAATCTAGTTTTAAACCTAAAACCAAGGCAAGTGACATATTTCTGTTCTCAGACTGGATGGGAACCCAAAACATATTTAGTTAGTGGTGAAACCAAAGACTGAAAAAAAAAAATTGTCACAGAATCTCTCCCCATGTTCAGGCAGCAAAAGTGGAGGACTCATTGCTTATTCCTCTCTCAGACAAGCTGGACCCTACAAATGCATAAAGCTAAACCTTGTTGCCACCTCAGTACATAAAGTATAAGATTTTGTTTCAATGTCTATGTCTTTTTTTTTTTTTTTTTTTTTGAGATGGAGTCTCGCTCTGTCGCCCAGGCTGGAGTGCAGTGGCGGGATCTCAGCTCACTGCAAGCCCCGCCTCCTGGGTTTACACCATTCTCCTGCCTCAGCCTCCCGAGTAGCTGGGACTACAGGTGCCCACCACCTCGCCCGGCTAGTTTTTTGTATTTTTTAGTAGAGACGGGGTTTCACCGTGTTAGCCAGGATGGTCTCGATCTCCTGACCTCGTGATCCACCCGTCTCAGCCTCCCAAAGTGCTGGGATTACAGGCTTGAGCCACCGCGCCCAGCCTCAATGTCTATGTCTTGTAAGACATTAGCCTGGTTCCTCAAACAGATTACTAGTTGTGTGTGTGTGTGTGTGTGTGTGTGTATGTGTATTTTTCTTTCTCTTTGGATTTTCCACTTCCACCCCCAAATTACCCATTTCACTTTCTACATTCTTCATCACACAGCCCTTTCTTCTCATTCTTTTCATTTATCTAGAGCAAAGAAAATGCTAACCAAATCCCTGATACAAAAAAATTACACATATACCTACTATTTTTTTCAAAAATAGAAAAAGAGGCCAGGTGCGGTGACTTACACCTGTAATCCCAGCACTTTGGAGGCCGCAGCAGGTGGATCACCTGAGGTCAGGAGTTCGAGACCAGCATGGCCAACAGGGTGAAACCCCGTCTCTACTAAAAATACAAAAATTAGCTAGGCGTGGTGGTGGGCGCCTGAAATCCCAACTACTTGGGAGAATCACTTGAACCCAGAAGGTGAAGGCTACAGTGAGCCAAGATTGCACCATTACACTGCAGCCTGGGCAACAAGAGTGAAACTCTGTCTCAAAAAAAAAAAAAAGAAAACAGAAAATCACAAGTAATCTGTTTTTTTTTTTTATTCCGAGATGGAGTCTCACTCTGTCGCCCAGGCTGGAGTGCAGTGGCGCGATCTTGGCTCAGTGCAAGCTCTGCCTCCCGGGTTCATGCCATTCTCCTGCCTCAGCCTCCCGAATAGCTGGGACTACAGGCGCCCGCTACCCTGCCTGGCTAATTTTTTGTATTTTTAGTAGAGATGGGGTTTCACCGTGTTAGCCAGGATGGTCTCGATCTTCTGACCTCATGATCTGCCCGCCTCGGCCTCCCAAAGTGCTGGGATTACAGGTGTGAGCCACCGCACCTAGCCTGTAAGTTTTTATTGATTTATAAGTTGTTATGATTTATCTTCTTTAAAATATAACAAAATAGCCGGTAAGATATTGTATCGGATCAAGTTTTTGAAATCACTAAACTATAAAAATTATATAAATGGAAGACATTATGATATATGTTTTATTTTGTGGAAAAGAATGCTGTTTTTGGAATTTCTTTCATATAGTAAATATTTAAAATTGGATTAAGCCAAGAAAACAACTGAAAATAGCTATTCAAAATACAAAAATTTGTTCTCCAATTTTTCTAAAGTCATGAGTACACAATCTCACAAGGAACCACGGAAGACACTGATAAAAGTCAGTAAAATAACTCAAGATGGGCGTGGTGGCTCACACCTGTAATCCCAAAGACTTGGAGGTGGGAGGACTGCTTGAGGCCAGGAGTTTGAGACCAGGCTGGGCAACATAGTGAGACTCGTCTCTAAAAAAATATGAAAAAAAAGATAGCCAGGCTTGGTGGCCCGTATCTGTAGTTCCAGTTAGTTGGGATGCTAAGGCAAAACGATCACTTGAGCCCAAGAGTTTGAGGCTGCAGTGACCTATGATTGTGCTACTGCACTTCAGCCTGGGCAACAAAGCAAGACCCTGTCTCTTAAAAAAAAAAAAAAAATCACTCAGAATGAGGCCATGTTTGTGGAACAATGAATGAAAAATAACCCACATCCAGACATGTGATGGTGAATTTTCAGAACACCTTGACTGAAGGGATAACCCTGAAAACAACCAGAGAGTAAAAACAATCCACATTCAAAGAATTGGGTGTCAGAACAGTATATTGGACTCTTCAATGCAAACTGATGCCAGAAGACAGTGGATGCCTTTAACATTTTGAAGGATGATGACTTTCAATTTAGAATTCTATATCTTGCTATACTATCGATCAAGCATGAGAGTGGAACAAAAACATTTTTAGATATATAATTACTCAAATGATACATCCTAGGCACCTTTTCTTGGAGACACACTACAAGGATATGCTTTAGCAAAATAAAGAAATAAGCAAGAAAGAAATAGACATGGAATCCAGGAAACATGACTGCAACTCTGGAGACCCGGAAAGGGTAGTCCCAGGAAAACAGCTACTACAGGTCGGTAAAGTAACCAGACCAGGCTGCAGCAGGGAGATGGAGGTCTCTGGCCAGGAGGCAAGGAAGTATACAGAACTTCCCAGTTTCATCATGACTTTTTGCTGTATACACATGTGTTACTTTAGTAACATTTACATTAATATTTACAGTTATATTGAATTGTCCTCACCACCACCTGGATGCATTCCTACCCAAGCAAGTCCCCCCATTACTATGTACATACCGTTATTGTAGCATGCATTACAGGACCTCATCAGCATTTATGTGTCTGTCTCCACAGTTTAAGATGTGAGCTTTAAGAGGGCCAGCACCTGGCCGGGTGCGGTGGCTCATGCCTGTAATCCCAGCACTTTGGGAGACAGAGGCGGGTAAATCACTTGAGGTCAGGAGATCAAGACCATCCTGGCCAACATGATGAAACCCCATCTCTACTACAAATACAAAAATTAGCTGGGTGTGGTGGTGTGTGCCTGTAGTCCCAGCTACTCAGGAGGCTGAGGCAGGAGAATTGCTTGAACTTCCCAGTTTCATCATGACTTTTTGGAGGTTGCAGTGAGTGAAGATCGTGCCACTGCACTCCAGCCTGGCGACAGAGTGAGACTGTCTCGAAAAAAAAAAAAGGGCCAGGGCCCTGCAATTCATCTTGATTTTCTCAGCATCCAGCAGAGAGCCTCAGTGGATAGTGAAAGATTCTTGTATCAGTTCCAACCCCGAGAGCGTGCCAGCAGACAGCATGAGGCGGTGCAGAGCAATATGCTGTTTTAATTAACGCCTGGGTGCCCGCAGGCTGAGGCCTAAAATGGCGTCAGGACCAAAAGAGGACGGGGCAGGGCTTTTATAGTCTCCTGTAAACAGGAAGTGTCTCAGTCTGATGTAACTGCTAGGCGGTACCCGGACGGCCTCCCTCTTGATCTTCATGGGGTACTTGTCTTCCAACCAGGGTAGGCGTCTTCTGGCCGGCTCTCTTCCTGCTTCTGCTATCTTGCTGACACATGCTGCTGGTACAAGTGGCCTTGAGCCTTGGGACTGGGCCTGAAAAGGGAGGAGATACTCATCCTTCAAGCTTTTGGGCCCCTGGGGAGAAGCGGATAATTTTTTTTTTTTTTTTTTTTTTGAGAGTATTGCTCTGTCACCCAGGCTGGAGTACAGTGGTGTGGTCTTGGCTCACTGCCAGCTCCGCCTCCCGGGTTCACGCCATTCTCCTGCCTCAGCCTCCCAAGTAGCTGGGACTACAGGCGCCCGCCACCATGCCCGGCTAATCTTTTTGTATTTTTAGTAGAGACGGAGTTTCACTGTGTTAGCCAGGATGGTCTCGATCTCCTGGCCTCATGATCCGCCTGTCTCGGCCTCCCAAAGTGCTGGAATTACAGGTGTGAGACACTCTGCCCGGCCCAATAATTTTTAATTTTTAAGTTTTTTTTTTTTTTTTTTTTTTTGAGACAGAGTCTTGCTCTGTCGCCAGGCTGGAGCTCACTGAAATCTCTGCCTCCCAGGTTCAAGCAATTCTCCTGTCTCAGCCTCCCGAGTAGCTGGGGTTACAGGTGTCGGCCACCAGGCCCGGCTAATTTTTTAAATTTAATTTATTTTATTTATTTATATATTTATTTATTTATTTATTTATTTATTTTGAGACAGAGTCTCGCTCTGTCGCCCAGGCTATAGTGCAGTGGTGCGATCTCAGCTCACTGAAAACACTGCCTCCCAGGTTCACGCCATTCTCCTGCCTCAGCCTCCCGAGTAACTGGGACTATAGGTGCCCGCCACCATGCTGGGTTAATTTTTTTTGGTAGTTTTAGTAGAGATGGGGTTTCACTGTGTTAGCCAGGATGGTCTCGATCTCCTGACCTTGTGATCCACCCACCTCAGCCTCCCAAAGTGCTAGGATTACAGTTGTGAGCCACCACGCCTGGTCTAATTTTTGTATTTTTAGTTGCGACACGGTTTCAACATGTTGACCAGGCTGATCTCAAATTCCTGACCGCAGGTGATCCTCTCACCTAAGCCTCCCAAAGTGCTGGGATTACAGGCATGAGCCATCGTGCCTGGCCAGGAAATGATTATTAAAAAAAAAAAAAAAAAAAAATGTGTTAGGCCGGGCGCTGTGGCTCACACCAGTAATCCCAGCACTTAGGAAGCCTGAGGTGGGTAGATCACCTGTGGTCAGTAGTTTGAGACCAGACTGGGCCACATGGTGAAGTCCCTGTCTTTACTAAAAATATAAAATATTAGCCGAGCATGGTGGTGTGCCTGTAATCCCAGCTACTCAGGAGGCTGAGGCAGGAGAATTGCTTGAACCCGGGAGGCGGTCGTTGCAGTGAGCCGAGATCTCGCCACTGCACTCCAGCCTGGGCAACAAGAGCGAAACTTTGTCTCAAAAATAAATAATAAATAAATAAATAAAAATACAAATTATAGATACATATATACACATTCATTTAACAGATATTGAGAGTTCACTCTAGGCCAGAAACTCTTGTGTTTGCTGCAAGCCAGAAAAAGTCCTGTGGTGGGAGGGAGAGGAAATAGGTAGATCAAAAATAAATACATGCATGAATGCTGTGCTGGGAAAGGAAAGAGCACAGGGTACGGAGAGGGAATGTCAGCGAGGAGGAATGGGGTGGTACCTTAGATGGTCAGGGAAGGTCTTACTCACCTCCCTTCGTCCCTGTTCTTCCTCTGCTTCCCTCCACCTGTTAGAAAACAGGGCAGCCCTAAAAAAAAAACACACAGCAAGATTTCAGTCAGGACACCCTTGAGGTAAGTAAGATTCCTCAAGTAGAGGAGGAGGAAGAGAAGGCAGTGCCTCCCTCCTTCCCTATATTTAGGGTGATAAAGCTGAACAATTTCTGTGGGACTCGGAAAAGGACTCCCTGCATTCTCAAAAGCTGACAAGAAGCTTCTGTGAAGACTTTGAAGAAATCAACACTTTCTTCACCAGTACAAGGGCTTTGAACTAAAAGCGAGGACCCAGGGTACCATTCCATGTTAGTTGCCATTCAGTGATAAGTGAAATTTGGTTGTTATAAACGGGAATATGATTACTGTGTTGACCTCAAACCTAAAGGAAAATTTTTAAGAGTTGAACTTTAAAATTCAAATCTCGGCTGGGCACGGTGGCTCATGCTTGTGCTTCAGGAAGCCAAGGCAGGTGGATCACCTGAGGTCAGGAATTCGAGACCAGCATGGCCACCATGGTGAAACCCTGACTCTACCAAAAATACAAAAAATTAGCCAGGTGTGGTGGCAGGTGCCTGTAGTCCCAGCTACTTGGGAGGCTGAGGTAGGAGAACTGCTTGAATCTGGGAGGTGGAGGTTGCAGTGAGCCGAGATCTCGCCATTGCACTCCAGCCTGGGTGACAGTGACATTCTGTCTCAGGAAAAAAAAAAAAAAAGCCGGGAGCGGTGGCTCACGCCTGTAATCCCAGCACTTTGGGAGGCCGAGGCAAGTGGATCACGAGGTGAGGAGATGGAGACCATCCTGGCTAACACGGTGAACCCCATCTCTACTAAAAAATACAAAAAATTAGCTGGGTATGGTGGCGGGCGCCTGTAGTCCCAGCTACTTCGGAGGCTGAGGCAGGAGAATGGCGTGAACCCGGGAGGCGGAGCTTGCAGTGAGCCGAGATCATGCCACTGCACTCCAGCCTGGGCAACAGAATGAAGACTCAGTCTCAAATAAATAAATAAATAAAATAAAATCTCCTCTAATTTTTAAAATATATATAATCAAAAAGGATTTATTTTTGTTGGTACCTGTGATAACTCAGACCTACTAACCCCCACCAAATATATAGGCATACATTATTATCTCAGAAAAATGAAAACATACCAAAATACTCAGTCTTTGTTCACAGTTCTTATGTTAACACTAAAAATACCACAAAAGATAACTGCTTTATTTTGTGAGTATTTAAAAATGAGCATTGGCCGGGTGCGGTGGCTCAAGCCTGTAATCCCAGCACTTTGGGAGGCCGAGACGGGTGGATCACGAGGTCAGGAGATCGAGACTATCCTGGCTAACACGGTGAAACCCCGTCTCTACTAGAAAATACAAAAAACTAGCCAGGCGAGGTGGCGGGCGCCTGTAGTCCCAGCTAGTCAGGAGGCTGAGGCAGGAGAATGGTGTAAACCCGGGAGGCGGAGCTTGCAGTGAGCTGAGATCCGACCACTGCACTCCAGCCTGGGCAACAGGGCGAGACTCCGTCTCAAAAAAAAAAAAAAGTCTATGTCTCTGATTATAATTATTACAACTATTCTCCCCAAACCTCCTGCACATACTATCCCTTGCCAATGATAGCCATCAACCTACAAACTAGAGAAATACATACACATGTTCATTAGCTGGAAGCATGTGTACTTAGTGTCAAGAATCCACAGGTTTCTGGATTCCTAGGGACAGCGTGAATACAGCCACCCAAAAGACAGTAAACAGCAACTACTAAATACCACTGATGCCGTGGTTCACGGTAGATAGGAGCAGGAATAGTAGTAGACCGATACAGAGTGACAAGCTTGAAATCTTCCAATGATATAAATCCCATTTTCAATGAGATAGTAAATACTTAACAATTTGTAGAAGTCTTTGAGGAAAATGATTTGTTCATAAAATCGACCTCAGTAAATTACAGGCTAGAAGTTGCCATGGTATCTCTCTCCACATGTATCATCACCATTTCGCATGGCAGAAAGTGGAAAAAGTGTGGTTTTCCTTGAAGATTGGCACTTGAGATGCTGGCCAGGTGAGTTGGGGGTGGGGAGGACACAGTTCAGAGGCTTCTAATTGTGAACTATCTTTCCTTTCCCTACTGCCACATCACCCTACCACACACGTACCAACCATGGGCTATAGACCATCAGTACCTCGCCACTCATCAGGAGACAAAGTGAAAAGTAGTTTATTCCTTCCCTCAAAAATTTGGGGACCCCCTCATCTGTGTGCAAAGCACTTTGCTAGGTGCTATGTAAAGGTGTTGAGGCATGGTGCACTATTTGAGGACGGTCATAAAAGATTTATGAAAGTACTAAGTAAAAGCTTAGCATGGGTGTGTCTAGAAATGGAGTGCTGAAGTCCCTTTAAACCCCCGAAGTGCCTCTAATGAAGCATGAAGGTGTTGGGGCTAATATCTTAGTCCACAGCATTTTCTCCCCTCACCACCACTTTTTTCTTCTCTCATCCACCAAACAGAGCACAAGCAGGAACCTGCACCTCTTCAACGGACGAGAGATCTGCAGCAGGGTGGGCGGGCAGATGGAGACTTTATTTTTGAGACTGAGTTTCACTTTCGTTGCCCAGGCTGAAGTGCAATGCTGCCATCTCGGCTGACTGCAACCTCTGCCTCTCAGCTTCCAGTGATTCTCCTGCCTCAACCTCCCAAGTAACTGGGATTATAGGCACCTGCCATCACGTCCGGCTAATTTTTTACATTTTTAGTAGAGACGGGGTTTCTGGCCAGGCTGGTCTCGAATTCCTGACCTCAAGTAATCCACCTGTCTTGGCCTCCCAAAGTGCTGGGATTATAGGCGTGAGCCACTGCACCCGGCCCAGATGGAGATTTTCTAAAACCCACAGCTATTTTGATGTTGTTGTGATTTTTTCCCACAACTTTTACTTCTTTATACATTTTTTTTCACCTCTTCTCATTATCACTCCTTTCTTCAGCCTCCTCAGATTTTTCATTTCCTAATTTTTTTTTCTTTCTTCTGCCTAAGTTATATGAAACAGCTGGAGATAGAGCTCTTACAGGAAGCCAAGACCATTGCTGAAGAGGAGGGGATAATTCCCTTTTAGATCCTAGAAGTTAGATTCAGGCACCACATATTTTCATGCATGTGTGTATTTTGCTTGTCATTTGCATCGTGGTTGAATCCCTAAAATAAGAATTTA
This sequence comes from Chlorocebus sabaeus, assembly GCF_047675955.1. Lineage (NCBI taxonomy): Eukaryota > Metazoa > Chordata > Mammalia > Primates > Cercopithecidae > Chlorocebus > Chlorocebus sabaeus. The sequence continues at coordinate 31,341,439 of NC_132929.1, read as the reverse complement.
TTTGATATTAAATCTTGTCTACTATGGACCTGTGAACCCTACACAAATAGGGGCCCAGGGATAAAGCCACTCTTGGTGTTGTTAAGGAAAGAATACACATGAAGCAATAAAGCATGGATCAGAGAAGTCCAAATTTGAATTCTCCATTATCACTTACTGGTTGTATGGCCTTGGGAAAATTTCTTTTCTTTTCTTTTCTTTTTTTTTTTTAAGACAGAGTCTTGCTCTGTCACCCAGGCTGGAGTACAATGGCGTGATCTCAGCTCACTGAAACCTCTGCCTCCCACGTTCAAACGATTCTCCTGCCTCAGCCACTTGAGTAGCTGGGATTACAGGCACCTGCCATCATGCCTGGCTAATTTTTTTTTTTGTATTTTTGTAGAGACTGGGTTTACCCTTGTTGGCCAGGCTGGTCTTGAACTCCTGACCTCAGGTGATCCACCCGCCTCAGCCTCCGAGGCGTGAGCCACCGTGCCCAGCTGGGAAAATTTCTTAACCCCTCCAAGCCTGTGTCCTCCTGTGTAAAATGGATTAGCTATTGCTATTGCTGATGTTAGTATCACAAATGCTCTTCAACTTACAATGTGGTTGTAATTCCCATAAACCCATCATATACTGAAATTATCGTAAGTCAAAAATGCATTTTGACCAGGTGCAGTGGCTCATGTCTGTAATCCCAGCACTTTGGGAGGCCAAGGTGGATGCATCACTTGAGGTCAGGAGTTCGAGACCAGCCTGGCCAATGTGGTGAAACCCTGTCTCTACTAAAAATATAAAAATTAACCAGATGTGGTGGTGCAGGCCTGTAATCCTAGCTACTCAGGAGGCTGAGACAGGAGAATTGCTTGAACCCAGGAGGTAGAGGTTGAAGTGAGCCAATATTGCATCACTGCACTCCCGTCTGGGCAACAGAGTGAGACTCCGCCTCAAAAAGAAATAAAAAGAAATGCATTTAATATATGTGTAACCTACCAAACATCACAGGTTAACCTAGCCCACCTTAAACGTGCTCAGAACACTTACATTCGCCTACAGATGGGCGAAATCATCTAACACAGAGCCTATTTTATAATAAAGTGCTGACTATCTCATGGCTGTTTACCCTCCTGATCACATAGCTGACTGGGAACTGTGGTCCATTAAGGCTGCCCAGCATCGTGAGAGAGCATCACATCACATTTCACTAGCCTGGGAAAAGGTCAAAATTCAAAATCCAAAGTACAGTTTCTACTGAATGTGTATTGCCTTTGTACTATTGTAATGTTAAAAAAATTGTTAGTCAAACCATTGTAAATTGGAGACTTTCTGTATTTTGGTTTCCAAACATCTTACCTTCTTAGTTCTGCTCTGCTTGCATTCTAGGCTGTCTTTGCCTCTCAAAATGTAGAATTCAGAGACGACTATAATATGCCAGACCTAGTATGACCAAAGTGACGTATATCAAACTAAGCCTTGCTTGTCCTGGACAATACACATCAATGACTACAGTACAGGTTTGCATTAGTGAGACTGACAATCATACACATTGTTGGTTCAGTTGTAATTAATACCTGCAGGTCTTCTCACCAACGGCACCAATAGTCAGCTTTCCCCATGCCCAACCCTGACTCTTATCCATAAATACAACTGAATTAACCAAAGAGTAGTTTCTGTTTATCTCAGTGACATTCCATGCTACATGAAAAGCAAGGGAGATATTTCACATCCCGTATCTACTAGTTGTCTGTGGTTTACTAGTCCATGCAAAACAGAAAAAGGTGGTAGTCTCAGGTAGATTGTGAGGAGAATGGGAAGTGTGACAGAAAGAACCAGTGAGAAGTGTCATTTCAGAGCACAGGAAATACAGAATCAACTCTCAGCTAATAAAAATTACTTTAATGTTAGAGTCTGTCAGTAGTTCTATCTGTCTGCTTCCAGCTATCACTCCTCTATCTCTTCTACTTTTCACAGTATACTCAGAATTCTAAGGACAAAAACTCTGAGTCAGGTAGACTTGGGGGAGAATCATGCCTTTGTCATCTATCTGCTGTGTGATCTAGACTAAGCAACTTAACCTCTCTGAGCTTCTGCTCATCTGTAAAATGAGAATAGTTTTACCAAACTTATCTAGTTATGAGGATTGAGTGATAAAACTGCTAAAGCAGCTGGAACAGGGCATCTATTCACCTGGTAGTAACTATAAAAATGGATAGGCATATGAAAAGATTGGAAGGTGTGTTGGAAGACTGTTGAGAGCCCATTCTAATGCGATGGCTCAGATGAGAGGTACTGAGAGCTGAAACATGGCAACTATTCCAAAGGGCGGCCTTTGGGAAATCAAGGCCTCCAGGACAAGGTTCAAGCTCCTGGCCGGGCACAGTGGTTCACGCCTGTAATCCCAGCACTTTGGGAGGCCAAGGCAGGCAGATCACGAGGTCAGGAGATCAAGACCATCCTGGCTAACATAGTGAAACCCTGTCTCTACTAAAAATACAAAAAATTAGCCGGGTGTGGTGGTGGGTGCCTGTAGTCCCAGCTACTCGGGAGGAGGCAGGAGAATGGCATGAACCTGGGAGGCAGAGCTTGCAGTGAGCCGAGCTCTCACCACTGCACTCCAGCCTGGCCAACAGAGCGAGACTCCGTCTCAAAAACAAAAACAAAAAGGTTCAAGCTCCTTTGCATGACATGCCTCTTTTCTCTCCAATGTGGCCTGCACTCTAGCTGTACTGAACTACCTGTAGTTTCGATCTTTCATACTTCAGTGCCTTATTCCTGTTGTTCTCTCTGGAAGGCCAATCCAGTCCAACTAGAAAACTTCAACTCACCCTCCAGATTCACCACAGATACAAGCTCCCCTGCACAGCACATGTTAGGTGATATTTCTCCATGAGTCTCTTGCACAACTTGCAAGAAAAACACTGAATGCATTTTGATGTGAACTGTATCTTCAAGAATGTTTGTATAGTGAACAGCCTTGGAAGACAAAGATAGTGTCTCCCTCCAAAGCAAGGCAGGCATGCTTATGGCCCATTATAGAAGATTTGGGTTCTCTAAGTTTTGGATTCCTCTCCTGTAACACAACCCACTGCGTGTACAGGTGACCTCTGGCTCCCTTTGTGTTGCTGTGGGATTTGAGACCTGAGATGCAAAATTGCTGAAACTCTGATTATTACTATTGTTATGAGCAAAATAATGTCCTCCATCTCTGACACTGCATCGTGAAATAGTGGCAGGCTAACTTATTAGTTTGCAAGCAAGATAAAATTTGAGACTCCTCACATTTTTTGGCAGCATGCTCTCTCCTTTCCCATCTCATTCCACCACAGGAATATAAATTGCTCCTTAAATTCTGTTCTTATTTTGTCCTGAACATTACAGGCTTCATCATAATATTCAGTATCTATATAATTTTTTTTTTTTTTGAGACTAAGTCTTGCTCTGTCATCTAGGCTGGAGTGCAGTGACGCGGTCTCGGCTCACCTCAACCTCCACCTCCTGGGTTCAAGCAATTCTCCTGCCTCAGGCTCCCCAGTAGCTGGGATTACAGACATGCGCCACTGCACCTGGCTAATTTTTTGTATTTTTAGTAGAGATGGGGGTTTCACCATGTTGGCCAGGCTGATCTTGAACTCTCAACCTCAGGTAATCTGCCCACCTCGTCCTCCCAAAGTGCTAGGATTACAGGCATGAGCCACCACACCCAGTCAATATTTACATAATTTTCTTATAGCTGTATTTCTAACATCTATCCATGCCTGAAACACATTTTATGCTCATAATTTTGTTGAATGAGTGACTGTGGCCAGCCCTCAGCTGTTCCTCTAAGACTCTTCCCATTGCTGGCATATGTCCATGGAGATGCCCAGTGCTCTTGGCCTTAGTTCTAAACATCCTATGCTCCCCTCTGCTGCACACCCTTCATCACGTCTCCTTTCCTGCCCCTTCAGTTCTGGTGCCTGAGTTACTTCTGGCTCCTGTTTCCTCCTCTCCTCCTCTCTGTTGGAAATTGTTGTACTCCTCATCTTCACTTGACGGGTCCCTCAGGACCTCTTTACTTAGTCTCCAACTTCCTAGACAACTACCAGGAGTAGAGAAAACTCTTATTCTATCATGTAACCTTTTTTTTTTTTTTTGAGATAGAGTCTTGCTCTGTTGCCCAGGCTGGAGTGCAGTGACACGATCTCGACTCACTGCAACCTCCGTTTCCTGGGTTCAAGTGATTCTCCTGCCTCAGCCTCCTGAGTAGCTGGGACTACAGCCATTTACCACCACACCTGGCTAATTTTTGTATTTTTAGTAGAGACGAGGTTTGACCATGCTGGCCAGGCTGGTCTCAAACTCCTGACCTCAGGTGATCCACCTGCCTTGGCCTCCCAAAGTGCTGGGATTACAGGCGTGAGCCACCACGCCCAGCCCACGTAACATATTAATTACACATTGTGTTAAACGCAAAATCAGATAAACATGTCCTTAAGCTGATGATAATAAATGCAGACTAGACAAAGACAACCCCAAGTACAGGACTTTGTAATCCTCTCCCAGAGACCTGTCTCCCAATTGCTCTCCATCTATTTAATGGCATTTTGGCACAGTAATTCATTATTCCCTCAGTCAACGAAGATCTATTCAATTCTTAATAATCGTAAGGCAATGTCCTTCACATTGTGAATAACACAAAAGTGGATTACGTACGATTTGTGACCTCAAGATGCTTACTGGCTCACGATAAAATATGTACAAGTTATGTGCCACAAAAGTACTGTAAGATTTCAGGTAAAATCACATCTGCACTGTCCCTGAAAATATATTAAGCTTTGGACAGGTCTCAATGTCAGCACACCAAGGATATCATTGTTTTAAATGCAGTAAGTTGAAATTGCTAAATAGGCTGTTCTTACTATAATGAGCTTAAGGGGGGAAGGTAGTGTTATCCTAATATTCTATTTTTTCTTTTAACTACTTCATCAGGAGGGTTTATTTATTTATTGGAAACATGCGGGAGTGCAGTGGCCTGATCATGGCTCACCCCAGCCTCTACTTCTGGTCTCAAGCGACCCTCCCACCCCAGCCTCCCAAGTAGTTGGGACTACTGGAGCGGCTAAGTTTTGGGAGTATGGGGGTCAGTGGTGGGTAGAGACGGGGGGGGGGTCTCCCTATGTTGCCCATGCTGGTCTCGAACTCCTGACCTCAAGTGATCCGCTCGCCTCGGCCTCCCAAAGTGCTGGGATTACAAATATGAGCCACTGCACCGGCCCAGGAGGATTTCCTGAACGTGCTAAAGGCAGTTAGTGTGTCGATGTCTTGGTGACCAAAGGTAGATTTCCGTCAGCAGCTTTCATGAAGGCTAGCTTTTAGCCTGTGCCCTCATCATGTGCCACAGATTTAGTTTTGGATTAGCAAATGTTAATCCACATGTAAACACTATGATCCACACGTTTAGCAATCTGATTACATTCTTTAAATGTACGTTTCAACCCCTGTAATCCTTAATTAAATTTAGATGTGAACAAATTCCCATTTGTGCCTTAGTTTAATTTATAAACAAGTAATCTATCAAAGCCTTCTCTCCCATAGCAAGCCCACAGAATCTAGAAATCCCTTGATCTCGCCTCTGCTCTCAGGACAGAGCCTTTTGTGTGTACAGCTCTCACAAATTAAAGAACTTGACTAACTTGAAGAAGAGATAATAAACCCTTTCCCCTAAAGGCGACTGTTCATTTGAGAGCACTCTTCAGAGATATTTTTAAGCCCGCGCTGCAACTAATGGGGGCAGGGAGAAGAAGAGCCATGCCCAAATGCACGGGGGCATCTCCGGGGGCTTATCATCCGGAGATGCCTCCAGTGGAGCTGACAAATCTCTGAAGTGGGATAGAGTGAGATTTCCCTGCACAGGGCCTCTGCGTGTGAGGGAAGGAGGGGGTGGGCGGGGGCCATCAGGGGAGAAGCCTCCGGCCTTTCCCTGTCTCTCAACACCAGCCCTCCCCGGCCGCCTCCCCCTTCCCCAATCCTCAACTAGCCGCGGGAGAGGGGCACCGGAGGCTGGCTGGGCCGGGAGGCTCGGCCTTTGTGGCTCTGTCCCCAACGGTGGCGCGGGGCAGAGGGGGCGGGGACGCGGGCCCGAGACCCTCAGCCAGGGATTGACCCCCAGGTGCATTGTCCGGCTGGGCCCATCCCCTCCCCCCCGGGCTCCGACCTCGCCGCCCCCGGCCCCCTTCCAGCGTCTCCCTCCGCCGGCCGCGCCGACCTCCCGGTCCCAGACCAGGGGCCAGATGTAGAAAGTAGTCCCAGGCTGGCGGCCGCGGCGCTGTCCACTCCGCCGCCCCCGCCCTCTGCAGCCGCCGCCTCACTCCGCCCCCAGCCGGACTCTCAGGCCCCCAGCTTCTCGCGAGCGGCCGTCCAAGCACCGGCCTCGCTGCCGCAGACATCCGCGCCACACCTCGCCACGCCGGTGCCGGAGCCAGAGCCGAGAGCCGGGCTACGTGCGTCCAGCCGCCGAGCAGAAAGCGCCCGGGGCGGGGGCGGCAGGCGGACAGCGGCTCGGGGCGGCGGGGGAGCATGCCCGCGCGGCTACGCTGAATGGCGCCTCCTCTGCGACCCCTCGCCCGGCTGCGGCCGCCAGGGATGCTGCTCCGCGCCCTCCTGCTCCTGCTGCTGCTCAGTCCTGTGCCAGGTGGGCGCACTTTCTTCTGCTTTCCCTTACCGCTGTGGGGCGGGAGCAGGCGCGAGTGGGATGGGGAAAGAGGAAACGATGGGGCGGGGGGAGCGCGCGGCGAGGTCCTCCGTGGTGGCGCTGACCGCCGGCCCCCGCTCTCGCCCTGCGGCCTGTCCGGAGCCGCAGGCTGCAAACACGAGTTGCCCGCGGGCTTTGCGCTGCGCGGGCAGGGCTGCGGGAACCTCTCCGGGCGCACACCCCTCCCTGCCGCGCGCCCGGGGGTGCTGAGTTCTGGTGGCCGCTGTCCACTCTGGTCTCTTCCTTCTCGCGCCATTGTCCCGGCTCCGGCCGCGTCCCCGCCTCCGCGACCAGCCGGGCTCCGGGTAGCCCGCCCGCCCGCCGGGGCCGCCGCGGCCGCACGTGGCTTTATTTATATTGTTTCCTTAGTGGCAGCCTCGCCGTGCAGGGGGCGCCGCGGTTCCGCGCGGCTTCCCGTGTGTGCAGTGGGAGTTCCCCCACGTTTTAGGGCTGCGAAAGGGAATAGATGAATTCATAGCCCCAGTCAACACCTCCTTGCCTGATCCCGGTCGAGCTAGGAGGAGATGGGAGGGTGGAATTGGCAAGGTTGGAAGTGAAGTGACCGATTTGTGCCCCGGAGAGGCAGGGAGAAAGGTCCCAGAAGCTGGAAAGGAAGGTAGCTAAATGGAATTTATTTCCTACAGCTAGGTATTTGGGGACAGGGCCTGAAGTGTGTACGGATCTGAAGATTCTTCCAAATTCTAGGTTCGCCTTGCACAAACTTGGATGAACTCATTTTTCTACCTTAAGTCCGTATTGGTTTGCTAGAAGAGATAAAAACGTAAAGTGAATGGGGTGACGGTAGGAGAGGTGTTCAGGACAATGGATTATTTTATTTATTGGCAGGTTACAAACACCAGACTTTTTCTGGAGTGGTTAGTTTCTGTTAGGCTTGAAAAGAGGATCAAAGTCAGATGTGGCTGAGAAACACAATGGGCGCCTTCCGGAGTGGTCCGCGCCCAGAGCTGGGCTGTTAGGGTGGCTCGCGTCGCCCTGGGCATACATTACGGGAAGCAGGGAGCCTTGAAGAGTGAGGATTCTGAGGACCTGCCTTGAGGAGAAACAAATCATTTCTGGGGGTTTGTAATCAAAGAACCATAACGATCAAGAGGAAGATGAAGCAACGCTTCCCTCATACACAACCATCCTCCATTCGCCCCCAGTCAATACGCGAGACTTTAAGATCGCCTGTGCGCTAAATGCAGGAGGTGACAGAGTATTATTTGATCATCGAATGCTTTATCCTGGCGGGGGCCAGGGGCGATGTGTATATACTTAGGATAAAGCCTTTCCTCTGCTCTGATAAAAATGTGTATTGGTTGATTAAGCAATCTCCTATCCCTATTAGACAGTAAGGACCAATTAGTCACGCATTTTTTCCAACAGTTGGTAGTTCTAAAAAAGTGAAATAAAAGTTTCCTAATCCGATCACCCACTGAGTACAAGCAGCAAGAGTTACCAACTTTTCAGAGTCTATTGTTTGTCTTTTAAATACCTCGCTTGCTCTGCAGAAATTAAGTAAATGGATTTCTTTCAAGGAGAGGAGATAGAGTCCCTGCTGTAAAAGGGCAGATAGAAAAACGCAAACTTGTAATTTGTCACAAAAGATAAACGCAGTTCCCAAAGGAGTAGGTGCCAAGGGTTCCAAGAACACTTCAAGGGACAAGGAAATAAACTTGCTTGTTCACAGAGTTGGAGTTTTGCTAATGATTTCTTGTAAAATTAGACTTTTACGACTTACTCTGTTCAAGATCTTTTTGACAAGCTTGTAAAAGCAAACAGCTTGTGCTCATGAGTTTTCCTGATGATTCTGAAACTCTAGCAAGGAACTTGAGAGAATTCATACAAGGCATAGAAGTTATTGAAACCTTCCCTATGCTTTTAGTGGAGATATAAAAAGTAATTTCTCTGACTTGTTGAAAGAGTTTGCTGAAATTTAGATTGGTTCATTAAGGTGTTTGTAAGCTAACTAATAAAATTTGTTAAACTTTGTCATCTTATACCCTGAATATGTGTTTTACAGTTGTGTGTTAAGGAACATTTTATGCCTGTAATTCTGGATGTGCCGTTCTCCTTTTTTCCTTATAGGAGTGTGGTGCTTTAGTGAACTGTCTTTTGTAAAAGAACCACAGGATGTAACTGTCACAAGAAAGGACCCAGTCGTTTTAGATTGCCAGGCTCACGGAGAAGTTCCTATTAAGGTCACATGGTTGAAAAATGGAGCAAAAGTGTCTGAAAATAAACGGATCGAGGTTCTTTCTAACGGCTCTTTATACATCAGTGAGGTGGAAGGCAGGCGAGGAGAGCAGTCCGATGAAGGATTTTATCAGTGCTTGGCAATGAACAAATATGGAGCCATTCTTAGTCAAAAAGCTCATCTTGCCTTATCAAGTAAGTGTTTAAGTTTTTGGTTGTTGACATTTTTCATTGCTACGTTTTGATGATTTCTTGTTTTATTAATATAATAATCGCCGAGATCATGCATACATTAAGAATTTTACTGGAGGTAATAGTTGATGCTAACTGAGGCGTATAGAGAAATCTGAAGAAAATACATATAGAAATTCAAATGAGTAATTGAGAACAGAAGTCAAATTAGGTTTAGAACACCAAGTAAAATGAAACCTGTAGAGGTGACTTTATAAAAATTTTAAGCGTTTCACAGTATGAAGAGTTGGATTTAGAAGTTTGGCCAACACAACAAAAGTTGTTCTAAAATTTAATCTTATGGAAATTAGTAATTAATGAAAACAATCACAAGCAAATTTTTCTGCTTTGCAGATGGCTCTTGAGTCCTAAATCTTTCTTATAGCACAACCCTCCATTTCTCTGACTGCTTTTAGATCACCCATGTTGCCTTTTAATTGTACAAAGGGCATTGGTCAGTCACTCTTAAGCCTTTGAAGTATTCCTAGTCTTTTCCTGCTGGGAGGGAAAGAGATTAAGGCCATTTCCATATTATGCCTAATGGACTTAAACCCGTATCTGCTCACTTTTCCCCTATTGTCATAAAGTGTGCTATCTAATGATTTCTTTTGTATTAACAACCCCATCAGATCAAACATTTGTCCAAGTGATCCATTACTTGGTGGCTGACCTGTAACTGTTGAGTGTAAAGATGGGCCTAGGACAAGTGCCGAACTCCTTGTGCCTACTGAGGCATACACCTTTTTCAGGTGATGAAACACACAGCTCTCAAGTGTAGTAGACTAAATCTCGAAAACCGAAATTGAATCTTAAAAAGTTTTAAGGCGTTTGACCTTCATGCTTTTGTTAATCCACAAAACATAGATTTTGCATTGTACCTACAAATTGATCTTTTACAAGTTGAGCAATAGGTAGATGGCATTCTTGAGATAAAGGCATAATCTTAACTGGGCTGGTGGCTAGCCTGTAATCCCAGCTGTTGAGGAGGCTGAAGCAGGAAGATTCCTTGAGCCCTGGAGTTTGAATCCAGCCTGGGAAACAGACTCCATCTCTTTAAGAAAAAAAAAAAAAAACCGTTATATTTAGGAAATAGTTGTTTCAAGTTCTATACAGTTGAAATTTAGGAAGCTATTGGCAGGAATTTCCTAGGTGACTGACTACTGTTAACAGTTCGTGTTCCATTTATGCCATCCTTATATTACTGATTTATTTTATTCTGTAATAAGGATTAATTGTAGAAAATAAATTGCAAGCAAAGATATTTCTATATCGACACATCAGAAAATCAGAGGTTTGCAGTTCTAGCCACACTCCTACCCCTGCCAAAGAATAGCATAAACCTGAGAGGATTTCTGATTTTTCATTTCTTCCTTCCTCTCTCTCCCCTGCCTCCTCCTCCCTTCCTACTTCCTTCCTTTATCCCTCCCCCCTCCCTTCCCCCTTCCTTCCTCTGTCCTTCCTCCTGCCCCTTCCTTCCCTCCCCTCCTCTCCCTCCCATTCTCCCTGCTTGCTTCCCTACCTTCCTTGCTTCGGTACCTTCCTTCCTCCCTACCTTCCTCCCCACCCCTCTTCTTCCTATCCCTTCCCTCCCTCCGCCCGCCCGCCTGCCCGCCCGCCCGCCTGCCCGCCCGCCTTCCTGCCTTCCTTCCTTCCTTCCTTCCTTCCTTCCTTCCTTCCTTCCTTCCTTCCTTCCTTCCTTCCCTCCTTCCCTTCTTCCCTCCTTCCCTCCTTCCTTCCCTCCCTCCTTACCTCCTCCTTCCTTCCTCCTTCCTTCCTTCCTTCCTTCCTTCCTTCCTTCCTTCCTTCCTTCCTTCGTTCCTTCCCCCTGTAATCATTGGCCAATAATTATTTTTTTCATGGTGTAATGGTTTTACTGAATAGTGCTGTTTTAAAGATAATATGCTTTTTATGCTTATATTCTGTTCATTCAATTTTTGTCCAATGTAAACTTGTTCTATAGAGTTGTAATTTTCCCAGCTTTTGGGGTTTGTAGAATCTTGTGTTTTCATCTTCAGGAACTGTAACTTATATTATCTCTCAGGGATAGGGAGTAGGTGGTAGAGGTGGCCAGATAGGCCATGAGAAGATGAAGCATTTATCATGACCACACATTGTTTCCAGGACCTCCTGAGAAGCCTGACAGAATTCTGGGTCTTCCAGAAACACTTGGAAAAACACAGAGCTTTCTAACTTCATAAATAAAATCTGAATGGTGTGTAATAGGTATAACAAAATGTCAGGACTGGCTTTTTAAATCTCTTTAGATTTTTGTATCTTTATAGAAATTATCACTGTTAATAATTACATGTGATTCATTTTGCAGGCAATTGTGAAGTTTTTATATTTTATGTATCTTTTAAATTAACAAAGTTCTGATATCTAAGAAATAAGTTTAGACGATGGGGGCTCAAATCCCTTTATCCTATGTTCAGAGTAAATATATATATATACACACACACATACAGGAAGAGAATAGGCATTAAGTGGACATTCTGGTTTTCTTTTCCTCCTTGTTTTTAAAGCTAGTTCTCTTTTAGGTATTGATAGCAGCAGGGTACAAGTGTGTTGTTTTTCTTAGTCAAGGATTTTATCAGCATATTTTTTTGTTTGTACAGAAGCACAATAGTACAGCACCTGGAAATCTAAAACTTTAATCTGTGCAAGTTTTAGATTTTTAACACACAGGCAATCAAGTCTTGGTCTCTAAACTTAGGAACTAGAAGCTGAAAGTTGCACTCTAGGCAAGAATTCCATTATTCATGTGTAAATTAGGAATTCACAGGGTTAAAAGGTTAGAAACTGGCCAGGATGAGGTTTACCCTTGTGATAAAGAGCAGATGACCCTCATTCATTGGCCAAAGCTTTCATGTAGCTCTTCTGCAAAGTTAGTTATTGCCATGAATTGTTCTTGAGGAATGCAGAAATTCAAATGTGAACAGGCCTTTCCTTAAGTGTCACTATGGAGCCTTATCTCCGAAGCACATCAGAGCAGGGCTGCGGGGACAAGGTTCCTCCCCAAAGGCCTGGAGGCTTTGCTTTCCTGTTGTTCATTCAAGCACAAAAGAATTCATCTAACTTAGTTTTGCTAAGGCATCCCATTTTTAAAAGACAGTATAGGGTTAAAGTAATATTTAGCTTTAAAAAAAGATAATCCTTTTTATTGATAGCCATGTTAGCTGTCTTACATTCTCATGTAATTGGAATAGAAAGAGGAGTGACATGGGACACTCTTTTTCTAGTTGTGTGCAATAGCAAGAACAGAAGATTAAACTATTTCCTATACGTTTCAGTGTTTTTAAATTTTAGCAAATGGAGTTTTCACTTTCATGAGTACTAAGTTTTTGTTATCTAAATTTAAATATTTTAGGAATAAGAAATTATGGGTATCTTGACTTTTCTTGTATTCTTAATGTTGAAATAAGATAAATTTCATAGGAAAGCATTAGTGTGGTAAAAATGGTCTCATGTTTCAACAAGTTTAAATTAAGATAAGAGACATTTGAGAGAAGTAAAGGAGGAGGCGGGTTGTGTTCTGTGATGTGTAAAAGACTGGCTGTAAGCTAGTGATTGAACAGGAAGCTAGTTGTTTATTTCCTTTCCATAAAAGGTGGAAATTGAAGTCTTAGGATAGAGGGAAAAAGAGCATAAAGCTAGCTTATATTTCTTTGATTTTCCAGGACTGTTCACTTGGGTAAAAAATAACTTTTTATGTGACCCTTTGTAGCTGGAAGAGCATAGGAATTATTGTAACTTTATGATTTTTTTAACCAAAATGTTGAGGTTGATTTTGCCATTGGTAAGGTTGTTTGGGGGTGCATTTCTGTAACTTTTTAAAGTAATAGTTGTTTCCATTAAAAGGATATAGGTTTTTTATTAATAAAAACATTCATCAATTTAAATTACGATGAAATTTGAGGGTTTATGTGGGATTAATGAAAAACTGTTCTTTGGGTGAGGCTTGCATATTAAAAAGTAATGCATAAATTATAAAACTAAGTCTTTGAAATATGAAGTTAAAAATATATTAAAACATTTAAAGAGTCATGTTAAAAAAAAAGAGGGGGAAGTGATATATTGAAAAGGGAACCCTAAGAACTGTGAGACTATATGCTAGATTTTGGATTTTATTAATGATCCTGGATCCGAAATAGGCTAGACTTTGCTACACTGTCACTGTTTTATTGAGAGCTGTAGGCACTGGAAAGGACTCAGTTTCCTACATGCGGGCCTATTCACTTGAAGTCAAGCTGTGAGCAGTTACCTGGCCTAATTAAAGAATGCTAAAACATGAGTAAAAGTCGTTTGATTTTGGAAAACTCAAGCCAACAGAACTGAGGTATTTAGAGAAACCAATCTGCCAGCACTGTAGATAAGGTTCAGTTGATGTTTTCTGGGATCCAAAAAAATTCACCTTTAAAAAGAGGAGGTGTGGTTCAGAAGTACATGTTTAACTTAAAATTGGCTCTCTTAATATTGCATAAGTCAAGTGAAGGAAGTAGAAATTGCATGTATAGTCTACACGCTTTTATAGAATGACACTTGGTTCTTACAGTCTGTCTACTTAAAGTCTATCAGGTGCCTGATAATCTCTGGGTAATGGAACCAGTTTTTCTCACTTTGCACTTGATTAGTGAGGATCATTTCTCATTTTCAGAAACCTGTAACATTATCTCACTCTGTTTCGAAGTTGGTGGATTTTTATTTTTTAGCAAAGCATGGCCCAATGAAGGGTAGAATTGGAATTTTAAGATGTATAAGAATGTACTTATTTTATTTTGTTTTATTTATGTCCAGATTCTTAATGGAATTTTGAAAGGGTGTTTGGTATGGCTTCTTTTGTCAGCTATCTCTGATTAAAGAAAGGATCTCACTCTCAGTGGTGTTTGCCCTGGGATTTGTTGTCATTGCTCCCAAATTTAACAGCTGGGTCTATTGATGAAGTCCAGAGCCATTTAAAATAATAGCGAGCAACAAATCTTTTAAGCAGGGTTTTAGGCTAAGGGAGTATTTTAATTAATAAATAAAATACATTTGAGGTTACCTTTTTGAAAACCACGATATTCTTGACTACAGTTTTGAGAGATGATTTTTATCTCTCATGAACAGGGTTGCCCAACTAGAATTGATCATTTAAAGCATTTAAACTGATAATTACCATTTATATGAAAAATAATACTGTTAAGTCAGGCGTTTTGTTGAGGATCCTACTTGGATTTAAAAAACAGCTATGATTATTGAGATATTTTAAAAGAAATTGTAAAAATTCTCCAAAATTAAGTTTTCATTGTCAGTCAAGACTGTTTTAATACTTTTGAGAGTTTATCGTGCCCAGACTCTTCATTAAATCTTTTTAAAAATCATCATTTTAATCTTGATAAATAAGAAAGGAAAATGAAGATGCTGTCGTAATCATGTAAGTAATATCTGCAGTTGCCCTAACGTGGTATGCTGCACAGAGCAGGGCAAGCTCACGGTAAACAATTGATAATTGCAGTGTACAAAAAAGGTAAAAACGTACCAAATTATCTTCACCAGCTCTAATTCTGAAGCCAAGTGAACTGCTATAAGGATATGTATGCAGAGGATAAAGGCGTCATCCTCACAAAGGTCTCTGACAGTAATCTGACAAATACTTTCCTGACTTTTACATTCCTTGTGTGTGTGTTTTTTTAAACCTCTGGTTCTGAGAAACTACTTTTGATGAACATTTAAAAACCAAAATCTTATAGACTGAGCAGAAGGCATGAATTAAAAAATGTTTGTTTTTTCAGTTTCCAAAGGGTTTGCCCTTTCTTCATGTTCATAATACATATATATCTTATATATGTGTATATATATGATAACTTTAGCATTTATAGAGGCTAGATTATGAATAAGTGTTCGAAAATGTGATCATTGTTCAGGTCTCTGGTTTTAAATTTGTGTACTTATTGGGTTTAGTCCTTAAAACTTACAGAAAGAAAATTTTCTTCTTAAAGCTCGGGTCTTGAAGCAATAGTAAATCCCTAGGAGTTTAGCTAGAACAGTGTGACAGCTTTTTTGTCCCTTTAATGTTGCTGTTTTATGCAGACTACTTTAAATAAATCATATTCTTTTGGAATAATCTTCCAAGTCATCCTTTTAAAGTTTTGTAGTCTTTTAATACTACTCAGAATGTGATTGACTCAGTGGCTTATCTTCCATTCTACTAATATTTACCAAAAAGAAAAAAGATACTTCTGCGTGTGGGTTAGGTATGTCAGTCCTGGCACAATTGACATTTTGGGCCAGATAATTTTCTGTTGTGGTGCTGTCCTGTGCGTCGTATGCACTGTTAGCGGCATCCCTGGCCTCTACCCGCCCAATACCGGTAGACTGTCTTCCGGTTGTGACAACCAAGAAAGGTCTACTGCGGGGCAAAGTAACTCCTGATTGAGAACCTCTGATGTTTCCAGAAGTAGTAGAACACTTTCCAGTGATGTTGGACCATTTGTTACTTTAACTGTTTCTATCTTATCCTTGATATTCTACTTGTTTTAGTGGTAGCAGTCCAAAATGTATTCCTTGGAGAAGGATTTGCTGTTTTGTTGTTGTTGTTGAGTCAGACTCTTGCTCTGTCATCCAGACTGGAGTATAGTGGTGCAATCATGGCGTCCTGCCCCCTGAACTTCCTGGGCTCAAGTAATTTTCCCACTTCAGTCTCTCGAGTAGCTGGAGTTTCAGGCATGTGCCACCATGCACGGCTAATTTTTAATTTTTTTTTTTGTAGAGAGAGGATCTTGCTATGTTGCCCAGGCTGACCTTGAACTCCTAGGCTCAAGCATTCTTCCCACCTCGGTTTCCCAAAGTGCCAGGATTATAGGCATGAACCGTTGTGCTTGGGCTCCGTTTACTATTATTATTTCTTTTTTTTTTTGAGACAGAGTTTCACTCTTGTTGCCCAGGCTGGAGTGCAATGGTGTGATCTTGGCTCACCACAACCTCCACCTGTGGGGTTCAAGCGATTCTCCTGCCTCAGCCTCCCAAATAGGGATTACAGGCATGCGCCACCATGCCCAGCTAATTTTGTATTTTTAGTAGAGACAGGGTTTCTCCATGTTGGTCAGGCTGGTCTCGAACTCCTGACCTCAGGTGATCTGCCCACCTCAGCCTCCCAAAGTGCTGGGATTACAGGTGTGAGCCACCACACCTGGCCTCCATTTACTTTTTTTTTTTTTTTTTTGAGACAGAGTCTTGCTCTGTCACCAGGCTAGAGTGCAGTGGCATGATCTCAGCTCACTGTAACCTCTGCCTCCTGGGTTCAAGTGATTCTCCTGCCTCAGCCTCCCAAGTAGCTGGGACTACAGGCGCATGCTACTATGCCCGGCTAATTTTTGTACTTAACGTACAGATGGGATTTCACCATGTGACCAGAATGGTCTCGATCTCTTGACCTCATGATCTGCCCGCCTTGACCTCCCAAAGTGCTGGGATTACAGGCGTGAGCCATTGCGCCCAGCCATCATTTACTATTTTTAAGTGTTGTATATATTTTTTAAAAATGTGTTTGGTCTACATTGCCTAAATTGGAGTGACAGTGCTTTTCCAATCCCTTTTTCACACACATAATACATTGAAAACTGCTGTTAAGAGTATGGCCAGGCACACTGGCTCACGCCTGTAATCCCAGCACTTTGAGAGGCCAAGGCGGGCGGATCACCTGAGTTTGGGAGTTCGAGACCAGCCTGACTGACATGGAGAAACCCCCTCTCTACTGAAAATACAAAATTAGGCAGGCATGGTGGCACGTGCCTTTAATCCTAGCTACTCAGGAGACTGAGGCGGGAGAACTGCTTGAAGCCAGGAGGTGGAGGTTGCGGTAAGCTGAGATCGTGCCATTTCACTCCAGCCAGGCAGCAAGAGCGAAACTCTTGCCTCAAAAAAAAAAAAAAAAAAAAAAAAAAAGTTTACCCTGGCCAGGCACAGTTGCTCATACCTGTAATCCCAGCACTCTGAAAGCCTGAGGTACGTAGATCACTTGAGGTCAGGAGATCAAGACCAGCCTGGCCAACATGGTGAAACGTCATCTCTACTAAAAATACAAAAATTAGCTGGGCGTGGTGGCACACGCCTGTAATTCCAGCTACTCGGGAGGCTGAGGCCTGAACCTAGGAGGCGGAGGTGGCAGTGAGCCGAGATCATGTCACTGCACTCCAGCCTGGGTGTCAGAGTAAGACTCCGTCTCAAAAAACAGAAACAAACAAATATAGTCGTGTGCAGGGTAATAACATGTTGGTCAAACAGTGGACCACATATTATGACAGTGGTTCTATAAGGTGATAATACCATATTTTTACAGTGCTTTTTCTGTGCTTAGATATGTTTAGATACGCAAATTCTTCCCATTGTGTTACAGTTGCTGCCCTTTTCAGTACTGTTACATGCTGTCCAGGTTTGTAGCCTAGAAGCAATATAGCTGAGGTGTGTGGTAGGCTATACTGTCTGGTTTGTGTCTCTATGATGTTCGTATGATAGAATCACCTAACGATGTGTTTCTCAGAACATATCTCTGTCGTTAAGTAACGCAAGACTGTATATGTTTGGTTTTGCTAATAATTAATAATGTGTTCTGGTGTTTGTTGACTCAGTGTTTTAAAAAACACAGTTCTGATTTTATCTTGAGAGAGTTTTGCTAATGTATTAGTGTTTTAATATCAGTTGATTATACTGGTTCCCCAGCCCTACCGATTGCTATTAAGATTGATAAAGTGTAATTTCTTCTCCTCCCTCAGCTTTCAGATTGAACTAACTCGAGTCCCCTGGAATCCCGTGATTGGATTTAAAGTAACTCAGATTAAAATATTGACCCTCAATGTGGACTTAAAATAGGAAGAGATGTAACCAGCTTAACGTACTAGAATTAAAGAAGCTAACAATTAGAAGTTTTTCCCTGTTAGTCTTCAGAAGGGGATGAAATTGTACAAATAATGAAGTAAAAGAGAGACAAAGTGCATCATTATTTTCCACTGATCTCCAAATATTTAGACTTGTTAAGATACTGGCAGTGAATATTTTGAGGAGAGAAACTTAAGATTCCTTAAAACTTACCCTGTGGCTGGGCACGGTGGCTCAAGCCTGTAATCCCAGCACTTTGGGAGGCCGAGACAGGCGGATCACGAGGTCAGGAGATCGAGACCATCCTGGCTAACATGGTAAAACCCCGTCTCTACTTAAAAAATACAAAAAACTAGCCGGGCGAGGTGGCGGGGGACTGTAGTCCCAGCTACTCGGGAGGCTGAGGCAGAAGAATGGCGTAAACCTGGGAGGCGGAGCTTGCAGTGAGCTGAGATGTGGCCACTGCACTCCAGCCTGGGCAACAGAGCGAGACTCCGTCTCAAAAAACAAACAAAAAAAAACAAACAAAAAAAACCCAAACTTACCCTGTAGTCAATAGAAAATCCTTGCCTACTTTCATTTGCAGTATCATTATGCCTTCCTCTTCCTTAAGTAAAGATCACAACTTCTGTAGTCTTAGAAACTTTTATTTTGCAAATAAGGAATAGGAACCTGGGAGGAGGTAAGTGCCTTTCTCAAGGGCACAGCTACTATCTAGCACCAGAGCTCGGGTTGTTTTTATTATAGTACGACTTTGCAGTGCTTAAATAAAGCTTTTTCCTGTGACTTGTGTGGAGATGTATCTTTCTATATTCAAATATATATAATCAAATCCAGAATATAAAAAAGAACGGTAACGGCTGGGTGCGGTGGCACGTGCCTGTAATCCCAGCACTTTGGGAGGCTGAGGTGGGAGAATCACTTGTGGTCAGCGGTTCAAGACCAGCCTGGCCAATGTGGTGAAACCCTGTCTCTACTAAAAATACAAAAATTAGCCGGGCGTGGTGGCCAGTACCTGTGATGCCAGCTGATCAGGAGGCTGAGGAAGGAGAATATCTTGAACCCGGGAGGCAGAGGCTGCAGTGAGCTGAGATCATGCCACTGTATTCCAGCCTAAGCAACAGAGAGAAACCCCATCTCAGGAAAAAAAAAAAAAAAAAAAAAAGTAACAGAATTAACACCCAAATTAAAGACATTCCTTAATTTCTTAATTAAAAAAATGACTTTCATTTTTGTGCAACTCACCCATTACTGCTATACTTGAATAAGGTGTCTCGTTGTTGATATAATAAATAGGTGATTTTTAAAATAAATTGCTAATGTGTTTCTATTTTCAGCTGTCCTGTAACCCTTCGTGGAATTTATTTTCTTGTGTATATCCTCCGAGCATGGAGGTTGAGCTCCAGTCCTTTTAGGGGTTTGGCATTTGTTGATACATCTGTCCAAATGGAAGTTTGATCTAAAGCAGTGATTTTCAACATGGCTTTGAAGAACCACCAATGGAGTGAGACTCTTTTATAGTCAAAAGACTGAGTTTTAAATAGATAGTTAAGTTTATTCTTCTTATTATTATTATTATTTTGCAGAATCTTGCTATGCCCAGGCTGGTCTGGAACTCCAGTCCTCCCGCCTCAGTCTCCTGAGTAGCTGGAATTATAGACGTGTGCCAGTGCACCTGGAACACCCTTATAAAGTATACAGTTCAGTGGGTTTTGTGCATCTGTCTCACCACTATCTAATTCCAGAACATTTTCATCCCCCAAAAAAGAAAGCTGTGTTCGATAGCGATTACTCCCCATTTCCCCCTTCCTCTGGCAGCCACGAATTTATTTCCTGTCTCAGTGGATTTGCCTATATGCGGTGTGTCTTATCAGTGAAATCATATAAAAGTGGTTTTTGTGATTGTCTTCCTTCAGTTAGCATGTTTTCAGGGTTTATCCACGTTGTGTCATTTATCAGTACTTCATTCCTTTTTGTGGCCAAATGAGATTACATTGTGTGGACAAACCATGTTTTGTTTATCTGTTCATCTGTTGGCACTTGAATTGTTTTCATCTGTAGTGAACATTTGCTTTCTCACTTTCTTGATACTTTTCATAGTTTTCAGTGTATAGTCTCTTACCTTTATGCTGAAATTTGTATCTGGGCATCTTATTCTTTTAGATACTATTGTAAATGGAATTGTTTAATTTCCTTTTCAGTTACTTTATTGCTGTTGTGTATATAAACACAACTGCTTTATGCGTGTGCATCTTATACTCTAAAACTCATCTGAATTCATTTATTAGCTCTAGTAGCTTTCATGTGGATTCTTTGCGATTTTCTATAAATAGGATCATATAATCTATGAGTGATACAGCTGTACTCTCTCTCCAATTTGGATGCCTTTTGTTTCTTTTAGACTAATTGCTCTGACTAGAATTTTTAGTACAATGTTAAACCTTAATGGTGAAAATAGAAATCATTGTCGTTTTCTTGATCAGAGGAGAAAAGCTTTCAGTCTTTCACCTTTGAGTATGATATTGTGAGGCTTTTTAAATAAATGCCCTTTATCATGTTGAAAAATTTTCCTTCTATTCCTAGTTTTCTAAGTGTTTATATTATGAAGTGTATTGGATTTTTTCAAATGCCTTTTTTATATCAACTGTGCTAATCGTCTTTTTTCTTTGTTCTATCAGTTATTTTATTAATTTTCTTATGTTGAACAACTTTTACATTCCTGGGATAAAAGTGAGATAAATCCTATTTGGTCAGTATAATTATTTTAATATATTTTTGGACTTGGTTTGCTAGCAGTTTGCTGAGATTTTGCATCCATATTCTTAGAAGACAATTTTCTCTTATGATATCTGTCTGGCTTTGACAGTGGAGTAGGTGTCAGCGAATATGTTAGGAAATATTCCCTATATAATATTACCTATAAAAAATACCTTATTTTTTTGGAAAAGTTTGAAAAGAATTGGTTTAAATTCTTATTTAAATTTTTTGTGGAGGCCAAGCACAGTGGGTCATGCCTGTAATTCTAGCACTTTGGGAGGCCGAAGTGGGCAGATTGCCGGAGCTCAGAAGTTCGAGACCAGCCTGGGCAACATGATGAGACCCCGCCTCTACTAAAAATACAGAAAATTAGCTGGGCATGGTGGGACACACCTATAGTCCCAGCTACTCAGGAGGCTGAGACACGAGGATGGCTTGAACCTGGGAGGCGGAAGTTATAGTGAGCCAAGATCGCGCCACTTCACTCCAGCCTGGGTGACAGAGAGAGACTCTGTCTCTAAATAAATAAATAAATAAATAAATTTTGTGGAATTCACTTGTGAAGTCACCTGGTTCTGGATTTTTCATTGTTGGGGTGTTTTGTTTTGTTTTGTTTTTTGAGTTGGAGTGTCGCTCTGTCGCCAAGGCTGGAGTGCAGTGGCGCGATCTCGGCTCACTGCAACCTCTGCCTGCTGGGTTCAAGTGATTCTCCTGCCTCAGCCTCCCGAGTAGTTGGGACTACAGGTGTATGCCACCACGCCCTGCTAATTTTTGTGTTTTCAGTAGAGATGGGGTTTCTCCATGTTAGCTAGGCTGGTCTCGAATTCCTCACCTCAGGCAGTCCTCCCACCTCAGCCTCCCAAAGTGCTGGTATTATAGGCGTGAGCTACCGTGTCCGGCCTTTTGTTGGGAGATTTTTGATTTAATCTCTTCACTTGTTATAAGCCTGTTGTAATTTTATATTTCTTCTTCAGTCGGTTTAGGTAATTTGTGTTTTCCTTGGAATTTGTCCATTTCATCTAGGCTATCTGATTTGTCAGTTCATAGTATTTTATTCTCTTTTTTATTTTTTAAAATCAGTAGTAAAAATTTCATGTATGAGTTTAGTTATTTATATCATCTCTTTTTTTTCTTGGTCAGTCTAGCTAAAGTTTTTTCAGTTTTGTTCATCTATTCAAAGATGAACAAATTTTTCATTTTCCTGATTCTATTATTTCTTTTTTTTGTTTCATTTATCTCCACTCTAATCTTAATTATTTCCTTCTGTCTGCTAGCTTTGGGTTTAGTTTTCACTTCTTTTTCTGGTTCTTCAAGGTGTAAAATTAGATTAGTGATTTGAGATTATTCTTTTTATAAAATATAAAATATTTTTAAAAATATATATTTAAAATATGTTTATAGCCAGCAGTTTCCCTCTGAGCACTACTTCCACTGCATCCTGTAAGTTTTGGTGTGTTACAGTTTTTCTTTTTCTTCTTTTTTTTTTTGAGACGGGCTCTTACTCTGTTGTTGCCTGGGCTGGAGTGCAGTGGCATGATCTTGGCTCACTGCAAACTCTGCCTGCCCAGGCTCAAGCAATCCTCCTGCCTCAGCCTCCTGTATGTTTTCATTTTCATTTGTTTCAAAGTATTTCTTAATTTTGTTTGCATTTTCTTCCTCGACACATTCGTAAAGAATATGTTGTTTAATTTTCATATATGTGTGAGTTTTCCAGTTTTACTTCTGGTTTTAGTTTTATTCCATTGTGTTTGGAGAAAATACTTTTTATGATTTTAATCTTTTTTTTTTTTTTTTTTTTTTTGGAGACGATGAAGATTTGCTCTTGTTATAGTTGTTACCCAGGCTGGGGTGCATGGTGCAACCTCGGCTCACTGCAACCTCCACCTCCCGGGTTCGAGTGATCGTCCTGCCTCGGCTTCTGGAGTAGCTGGGATTACAGGCACTGCCACCACACCCAACTAATTTTTCGTGTTTTTAGTAGAGATGTGGTTTCACCATGTTGGCCAGGCTGGTCTTGAACTCCTGACCTCGTGATCCACCCGCCTTGGCCTCCCAAAGTGCTGGGATTACAGGCGTGAGCCAACGTGCCTGGCTGATTTTAGTCTTTTAAAATGTATCGAGACTTGTTTTGTGGCCCAACATATGTTCTATTCTGGAGAACGTTTTATGTGCACTAGAGGACAATGTGTATTCTGTTGTTAGGTGGAATGCTTTTATATGTCTGCTACATCTAGTTATTGCTTATATGTCTGTTAGATCTGTTATTTCACTATTGATCTTTTGTGTAGATGTTCTATCCATTTTTTGAGTGTGGTTGTGTTGAGGTCTTCAGTTTTTATTGTAAAACTATTTCTCCCTTTAATCAGTGTCAGTGTTTGCTTCATGTATTTTGGGACTCTGCTGTTTGGTGAATATAATGTATATATTATGTTTTTTGGTGAATTGATTCTTTTATTAGTATGTAATATCCTCCTTTTTCTCTAATGACAGTTTTTCCTTAAAGTCTGTTTTTTTCTGATGTTAGTACAGGCTTCCCAGCTCTCTTGGTTACCATTTGCATGGAATACCGTTTTCCATTCAATCTATTTGCGTCTTTGGATCTAAAGTTAGTCTCTTGGCTGGGCACAGTAGCTCACGCTTGTAATCCCAGCACTTTGGGAGGCTGAGGCAAGTGGATTACCTGAGGTCAGGAGTTCAAGACAGCCTGGCCCACATGGTGAAACCTGATCTCTACGAAAAATACAAAAATTAGGGCTGGGTGCAGTGGCTCACACCTGTAATGCCAGCACTTTGGGAGGCTGGGCAGTTGGATCGCAAGGTCAAGAGATTGAGACCATCCTGGCCCACATGGTGAAACCCCGTCTTGACTAAAAAATACAAAAATTAGCTGGACATGGTGGCACACACCTATAATCCTAGCTACTTGGAAAACTGAGGCAGGAGAATCGCTTGAACGTAGGAGGTGGAGGTTGCAATGAACCGAGATCACGCCACTGCACTCCAGCCTGGCAACAGAGTGAGACTCTGTCTCAGACAACAACAACAACAACAACAAACCGAAAAACTAAAATTAGCTGAGTGTGGTGATGGGTACCTGTAATCCCAGCTACTCCAGAGCCTGAGGCAGGAGAATTGCTTGAACCTGGGAAGCAGAGGTTGAAGTGAGCTGCGATGGCACCACTACACTCCAGCTTATGTGACAGAGTGAGACTCTGTCTCAAATAAATAAATAAAATTAGTCTCTTGTAGACAGCTTACAGTTCAATCATGAGTTTTTAAAAATCCATTTTGCCAACCTTTTCTTTTTGATGGAGAGTTAATCCACTTGCATTTATCGTAATTACTGATAAGGAAGGACTTCTGCCATTTTGCTATTTGTTTTCTGTATGTCTTATACCTTTTTTTTTTTTGAGACAGGGTCACTGTCTCACCTAGACTGGAGGGCAGTAGCATGATCACGGCTCACTGCATCCTCAACCTCCCCAGGCTCAGGTGATCCTCCCACCTCAGTCTCCCACGTAGGTGGGCTACAGGCACATGCTACCATGCCCGGCTGATTTTTTTGTATTTTTTTTTTTTTTAATAGAGATAAGGTCTTATTTTGTTGCCTAGGTTTACGTTATACCTTTTTTTGTCTCTCATTTTCAACATTCCTATCTTCTTTTGTGTTTAGTTGCTTTTGTAGTGAACCATTTTGACTTCCTTCTCATTTCCTTTTGTGCATATTTTTTAGTTTATATTTTGTGTGTGGTTACCATAGGAATTATACTTAGCATCCTAAATTTGTAACAGTCTAGTTTGAATTTGCAGTAGTATGCGAATCTTTGCATCTATACAGCTTCACCCCTCCTTTTATATTATTGTCACACATTACATCTTCATACATTTTGTATAGAAAATGATCTAAATGTATGAGCTTTTTATGCATTTGTCTTTTAAATTATGTAGGCAATAAAAAGTGGAGGTACAAACCAAAAATACAATACTGCTGGCTTTTCTAGTTGTCTACATAGTTACATTTACCAATGATCTTTATTTCTTCATATGGCTTTGAGTAACTGTTCAGTGTCCTTTCATTTCAGCCACTAGCACTCTCTTTAGCATCTGTTTTAGAGTAGATCAATGGTAATGAGTTGCCTCAGCTGTTTTTCTGCGAACATCTTAATTTCTGCCTCATTTCTGAAGGACTCTTTTGCTAGATATATAATTCTTGCTCTATAGTTGGTTTTCTTTTTATTTTTTATTTTATTTTATTTTTTTAAGACTGCGTCTTGCTCTGTTGCCCAGGCTGGAGTGCCATGGTGTGATCTTGGCTCACCGCAACCTCTGCCTTCTGGGTTCAGGTGATTCTCATACCTCAGCTACTGATTAGCTAGGATTACAGGCATGCACCACCGTGCCCGGCTAATTTTTGGTTTTTTTTTGTTTTTTTTTTGTTTTTTTTTAAAGTAGAGACAGGGTTTTGCCCTGTTGGCCAGGCTGGTCTCAAACTCCTGGTCTCAAAGGATATGCCCATGTTGGCCTCCCAAAATGCTGAGGTTACACATGTGAGCCATAGCACCCAGCCTTTTTCATACTTTACGTATGTTATCTCGCTGTCTTCCAACTCCTGTGATTTCTGATGAGAAATTGGCTGTCAATCAAAAAACATAATATATACATTATATTCACCCAAATAGCAGAGTCGCAAAATATATGAGGCAAACACTGACACCGATTGAAGGGAGAAATAGTTTTACAATAAAAACTGAAGACCTCAACACAACCACACTCAAAAAATGGATAGAACATCTACACAAAAGATCAATAGTGAAATAACAGATCTAACAGACATATAAGCAATAACTAGATGTAGCAGACATATAAAAGCATTCCACCTAATAACAGAATACACATTGTCCTCTAGTGCACATAAAACGTTCTCCAGAATAGAACATATGTTGGGCCACAAAACAAGTCTCGATACATTTTAAAAGATTAAAATCAGCCAGGCACGTTGGCTCACGCATCCCAGCACTTTGGGAGGCCAAGGCGGGTGGATCACGAGGTCAGGCGTTCGAGACCAGCCTGGCCAACATGGGGGAAATCCCGCCTCTACTAAAAACACAAAAAATTAGCTGGGTGTGGTGGCAGGCACCTGTATTCCCAGCTACTCGGGAGGCTGAGGCAGGAGAATCGCTTGAACCTGGGAGGCAGAGGTTGCAGTGAACTGAAATCACGCCACTACACTCCAGCCTGGGCCACAGAGCAAGACTCCAACTCAAAAAAAAAAAAGAAAAAAAAGAAATTGGCTGTTAATCTTTTTGAGGAAGAATAAGTTTTTGATGAATCTTTTGCTGCTTTCAAGATTTTCTCTTTTGTCTTTCAACAGGTTGATTATAAATGTATTTCTTTTTTTTTTTGAGACAGAGTTTCACTCTTGTTGTCCAGGCTGGAGTGCAATGGCACGATCTTGGCTCACTGCAACCTCCGCCTCCCAGGTTCAAGCAATTCTCCTGCCTCAGCCTCCCTAGTAGCTGGGATTATAGGCATGTGCCACCACGCCCAGCTAATTATGTATTTTTAGTAGAGACGGGGTTTCTCCATGTTGATCAGGCTGGTCTCGAACTTCCGACTTCAGTTGAACCACCTGCCTCGGCCTCCCAAAGTGCTGGGATTACAGGCGTGAGCCACCACGCCCGGCTATAAGTGTATTTCTATGTGACTCTCTTTTAGTTTGTCCTACTTGGAATCCATCGAGTTTTATAGGTGTATAGATTTATTTCTTTCATCAAATTCAGAAAATTTTCAGCCGTATTTTTTCAAATACTCTTTCTGCCTCTTTCTCTTTCTTTTTCCCTTCTAGGCTTCCCATAATGCATATGTTGGTCTGCTTGATAATGTCCCACATGTCTCTTAGAATCTATTCACCCTTTTCTTTTTAGATCATTATAGTCTTCCCTTATGGTTTCTGTTGTGTCTTTCGTTTCATGTTGTACATATTTAAAATTTTTATCTTACAGTCTCCATTAATTGTACTATTATGTTAAGTTATTTAGGTGCTAACTTCCCCTTTTCCATTTCCATTTTCCCTTGTGGCAGATTGTTTCCATATGTGATTTGTAATTTTTTATTGTAACCTCATCTGTGGTGAGACATCACATTCTGTATTATGGAAGTTATGCTTCTGTGGCATGCCTCAGGGTTTCCCTGGTCATGCACCAGTTTTGGGGTTAATTGTTGGCTGCACTACATTGGTGGTAAAATGCAGCATCCTCACAAGTGTGTGTCATAGGCCAGGGGCTTTTGTTTGTTAGGGGAAACATTTTTTTCCCCATCAAAAAGAAAGCCTGTTGTTAACCTTGCTGGTAGGCTGAGTTTTTCTACTGACTTTTTCTCCACGTACTTCCAGGATCCTAGCTTTAGGTCTTAGTTAACTATGTTGTTATGGAACAAAGTCACCACTTCTTCCTAGAGTCTTTTAATTCCTATATTCGCTCTGGGCCACCATGGCTTCAAGCCAAAACTTTGCTGCTCTGACCTTGTCCAAATTTTGTTAGTGGTGGTGGTGAAGTATGTTCTGTGTGGCTTTTCTGTGTGTTTTTAGTGGGAAGGAGTATCTTTGTTTATTCAGTCTACGATTTTCCAGGAATGGAAATAAGGAAATAAGGCATCTTTAAGAATCTTTTCCCACTCTGGAAACTACAGGCTTAATCTTGAGGACTGAGTCCTCAACTTCACCTCTCTGTTTATTTCTTTCTTCATTTTAGTTTTCAGCATGAGATTTTTCAGGGCCCTTGGCCGATATTCCCTTTTGGTTCTAGAACACGTAGGAAAATGCTTGACACATTGTTGACACTAAAATCCTTACTGGTTGATGGAGAATTCTGTGTTTAGGCTTACTTTTACTCTCATGGTTATTCATTTCCCCAACAAGTATTTATTGAAAGCCTACTCTTGCTAGATCTTGAGAATGACATGACTAATAAAATATAGTACCTGACCTCAATGATAGGAAAGGAGTACATAAATAATTATTAAAACAGTATAGTTGTGCAACAATAAAGTTTATTCCTGGTGGAGTTGCTTATGTGGTGTTATTTCTTCCAACGTTTAATTTTGAAAACGTTCAGATCTACAGAAAAGTGTAAGGAATATAATGAACACTTAAATACCTTTCACCTAGATTCCCAGCTGTTAACTTTTTGCCACGTTGACCTTCATCTCTCTCTTTTTCTTGAAAAAAGTAAGTTGCAGACACTTCAACTCTAAATACTTCTGTATGCATCTCCAAGTCTGGGGGAGGGAGTGGTATGGTTTGGCTGTGTTCCCACCCAAATCTCATCTTGAACTGTAGTTCCCATAATTTCCACGTGTGGTGGGAGGGACCTGGTGGGAGGTAATTGAATCATGGGGGTGGTTTTCCCCCATGCTATTCTCGTGATAATGAGTAAGTTCTCACGAGATCTGATGATTTTAAAAGGGCTTCCCCATTTGCTCGGCTCTTATTCTTCTCCTTCCTGCTACCCTGTGAAGGACATGTTTGCTTCCCCTTCTGCCATGATGGTAAGTTTCCTGAGGCCTCCCCAGCCATCCTTAACTGTGAGTCAGTTCAACTTCTTTCTCTTATAAATTACCCAGTCTTGGGTATGTTCTTATGGCAGTGTGAGAACAGACTAATACAGGGAGAGATCCTGATGGAGCTGATGTGTAAGCTAAATTTTAAAGGAAAACTGGATTTTACTTAGATGAAGGAGATGAGTAGTCAAAGAAAGCATAGTAGTAAGAAACAACATGGTATGTGTGGAATAGTAAACTGTTTGATGTTGTTGGAGAATAAATTTCAAGGAAATAGCACCCAAACATGGAATTGGAGATGTAGACAGTATCCACTCAAGGAAAGATTTATTATACATTATGTACCATGTTAAGGAACTTGGAATTTAACTTGCAGGTGATAAACTGCAGGGGATTGGCTTCATCAGATTTGTGTTTCAGATGGATCCTATTGGAGTCTGTGAGGAGAGCAGAAGTCAGGTGAACAGGGCTGGAGTCAGAGTAGAGGCTGGGACTGCACAGTGAGAACTCACAAGGGCCTGGATTGGAGCACTGGCAAGGGGATGAATGGAAGACAGATTTTAGGTTATAATTACAATTTTAAAATGGCAGTACTTGTTAGATGTGGGGAATCAGGGAGAGGGAAAAGTTCAGGATGATGCCAGTATTTCTAGTTTGGGTGACTTGGTAAATGATAGTGCCACCAACTGAAATAGAAAATTCAGAAGGAGGAGCAAATATAGGGAGCAAGGTAATGAATTTGCCTTGGAAAAACGTTAGTTTTAGGTGTCTGTGGGATGTGTAGGTAGAACCATCTAGCAGGTGGTCCAAGAAAGCAGTTCAGAGTCAGGAGAGGCATGACCTAAAGCAAGCTTGTCCAACCTGCATGCAGCCCAGGACAGCCTTGAATGCAGCCCAACGCAAATTGATAAATGTTCTTAAAACATTATGAGATTTTTCTTTTTAGCTCATCACCTATCATTAGTGTTAGCGTGTTTTATGTGTGACCCACGGCAATTCTTCTTCCAGTGTGGCCCAGGGAAGCCAAAAGAAGGACACTGTTGAAAAGATACTCAGCTGAGCATCACATTAGGTGGAGGTGGGTGGAGCAGGATGAGCATACAGAGCAAGCAGCATGGGGGCCAAGAATCAACTCCTAGGACAACCAACAGAGACACAAACAATTGTCAGGAAGGTACATGGACGACCACATGAGTACAAAATCACGAAAGCCAAAGGAGAAATGTCACAGTTTCACGTGTGAAACATCAGAAGCAAGAAAGAATTCCAATAGGATGCAGAAAATACCCTTTGAACCAGATCATTTGAGTCTTAAAGCAGTTTCCTTAGAAAGAAAACAGCCATAGATTTTTTTTTTTGAGATACAGTCTCGCCCCCCCAGGCTGGAGTGCAGTGATGCTGTCTCAGCTCACTGCAGCCTCCGCCTTCCAGGTGGTTCAAGCAATTCTCCCTGCCCCAGCCTCCTAAGTAGCTGGGATTACAGGCACCTGCCTGTAATCCACACCCAGCTAATCTTTGTATTTTTAGTAGAGATGAGGTTTCGCCATGTTGGCCAGGCTGGTCTCAAACTCCTGACCTCAGGTGATCTGCCTGCCTCGGCCTCCAAAGTGCTGGGATTACAGGCATGAGCCACCATGCCTGGCCCGCAGGTTTTTCTTTTCTTTTTTTTTGAGATGAAGTTTCACTCCCATTTGCCCAGGCTGGAGTGCAGTGGCACAATCTTGGCTCACTGCAACCTCCACCTCCCAGTTCGAGCAGTTCTCTTGCCTCAGCCTGCTAAGTAGGTGAGACCAGGTGCCCGCCACCTGCCTGGCTAATTTTTTTTGTATTCTTAGTAGAGGTGGAGTTTCACCATGTTGGCCAGGCTGGTCTTGAACTCCTGACCTCAGGTGATCCGCCCACCTCGGCCTCCCAAAGTGCTGGGTTTATAGGCATAAGTCACTGTGCCCAGCCAAACCCATAGTTTTTAAGACAGGAATTTTGCCTAAAACTTGTGAGACAATTTCTCGTTGTTTTAATATTGCCCCAATATTTCTAATTTTTAGACTAGAAATAACACTACCATGTTATGATTTAGTAAAATAATACCTTTTTACATTTTCCTGAAACTTTGAATAATGCCCTGGTTATTGTCAGAAAACTTAGTTGTTTAACTTAGCGTAATTGGTTAAATTGCAATTGTATTTTATCTGCAGTAACTGCTGTGCATATGCATTTCCGCTTTGGAGCACATGTTCTTTAACATTCATTGAGTATATGAAGTCATTAATAGACAGTCATTGTTTTCTCATTAAAGTTTTCCATGTCTTTTGTTAAATTGATTTTCTCTCAAAATACACTCTTCTAGAATTTTAACCTTTCAGATTTTCAACTTGAGAAGGAAAGCTTGATTTAAAACAAACACACTCTGTTCTTTTTTTTGTCTTCATCAACTTTGCCAATGTGTTGACTGATATACCATATGCAACACTTTCTCATCTTGTAAATATCAGAACTATTTTAGTAAAATCAATTAGGACAATGAAAACAGTCAATTTCCCAACTCCAGTTTTTGGTACTAGGGCTTTTCTAAGCAATTCATTTATTCAATTTTAATAATTAATCCAAGTAAGATAGTGGTTTAAAAGTATGTGTGTTTGTAAAACCAGTTATATATGTGTATGAAATTCTTTTCAAAAAGTAATTTGAGGCTGGACGCGGTGGCTCACGCTTTTGTAATCCTAGCACTTTGGGAGGCCTAGGTGGGTGGATTACTTAGGGTCAGGAGTTCGAAACCAGCCTGGGCAACAGAGTGAAACCCCGTTTCTACTAAAAAGACAAAAAAATTAGCCAAGCATGGCAACGTGCACACGTACTCACAGCTACTCGGGAGGCTGAGGCAGGAGAATTGCTTGAACCCAGGAGGCGAAGGTTGCAGTGAGCCAAGATTGCACCACTGCACTCCAGCCTGGGTGACAGAGAGAGACTCTATCTCCAAAAAATAAAAGAGAATTTGAACCTTAAGAGGCCTATCATTATAAACATGACATTCATGATACTGGAGAAACTCAAGTGAAGATATTGTACTTAAAAACTTGCATGATTTTTACAGTGTTTTTTTTTAAAGAAAACTTTGAAGTTAACTTTAAAATGCTGGACACTTTTTATATATGATAGTGAAATTATGATTAAAATATATAAAGCAAGTAAAACAAAACTTAATGAGAAAGCAACATAGATGTCATTAAGTAATAGAAGGACATTTGGCTTTTCAAATGTATTGTGTCTCACTACATAATAGCTAGATTAAATGAAATTATTGATTTCTGCTTCATTACTGACATACATTTATGAGCAGTTTCTTCAGCACCATAGCACAATGTCAAAGGTCATAACTTTCTTTCTTTGGAAGAATAAAAGCTTTCAGATGGCAAATCCCAGAAACCTTCACTGTGGCTTTTGCTGTTTTCCTCTTGCGTAGAACTACTGGAGACGCGTAGTTGAAAGAAACATCTCATAAATCATCAAGAGAAAGCCTTTTCCTCCTAAGCCGCCTTAAAATCATTGACAACTAACAGAATTCCTCTGCAGATAATATTGTTTTTCCCAGATTTTGAAATATTTTGGTAAGACATAGTTCATTGTAACATGCTTCCTGTGCCTACTATTTTATGTGAAATTTCATTTGTATTTTTAGTTAAAGCATTCTGTTTGAAATAAGTTAGAATATTTCACCTGTGTTAAATATGTACATGTTCTGTTCTCCAATAAAAGTCGAATCTCTTGTGATATCAGAATGGAACAGTAAAGAGTTAGGGATTTGGAAGTTTCTGTTACTCAGCTTTGTCATATAACCTAAGCCTTTGTATTAGTGGCTCAAATGTTTTCATACTGAGTAAAGCCACTGCTTTTACCGTAGCTACTCCATTTTGTACCTGATGATGTTCCTAGACATGAATTCCATTTTAGAATGAAAAACTCTTTTAATATTATAATGGCATTTTGAATGTTAGGCATTATCAAGCTTGGAGAAGGTATGTACATGTGTACATGTATATATATGTACATACACGTGTGTGTGATACATAGTTTTATTGTGTATATATTGCTGTAAAGTTGCTTTTTCCACTGTGTGGTGAACTCAGTAGTTAAAATCTTAAAAATTCATCATATCTTTAAAATGTATGTTTTGATAAGATGGTTATGAAAAGGTAAAGAAGTGATTTTTTTTTTTCCTACTAATGGTCTGGTGATTTAGGGGAAAAACAAGGAAAATACTGTGTTCTCGAAGGTTGGATCCTCCCAGCACTTGACTTTAAGATGGTTTTCATATTATGGAGATGTTGCAGCATCCTGTTGAAATCCTCTTGATAGTCCAAAACCTTTCTAATGACTTCTTCCCTCCCGTACAAGTAAGGGCTAACCACGAGTTCAGTCACATGGATTAGGGAGGTAAGGAAGTGGTTCTGTAGTGGACAGAGGAACTCCCATCATTCTTCAGCTCATGGATTGTTTATCCTGAAAAAAGCTCACTCTTGGTTAAAATAAAAAGTGAAATTATTGTGATTGATATATAATTTTATTTGGAGAACCAGTTGATTGTGTTTTGTTTTTGTTGTTATTGTTTTTCTGTTTTTGAGACAGAGTTTCACTCTCACCCAGGCTGGAGTGCAGTGCCACGATCTTGGCTCACTGCAACTTCCGCCTCCAGGGTTCAAGCGATTCTCCTAGCTCAGCCTCCTGAGTAGCTGGCACTACAGGCGCGCCCCACCACACCCAGCTAACAGATGATTGTTAACAGGAATTCATTTGTAATTTGTTGGCAAATAACTTTTCAAGGAGAATACTATGCTGTGTCTATATGATAGCCTTTGGATGGTATCTGTAAAAATGAGCTGATGTAGACAAGTGTTGGGCATTTTAATAGCTTTATACTTACTGAATAGTCTACCTTTGCCTTCTTTCTCCAGCTGGTGGCAATTCAGAAGGGAATGAATTGTTTATCTAAATGTCTTATCACAAAGTTTCCCTCTTAGTTTTCTCTCACTTGGAGTTCATGTTT
This sequence comes from Chlorocebus sabaeus, assembly GCF_047675955.1. Lineage (NCBI taxonomy): Eukaryota > Metazoa > Chordata > Mammalia > Primates > Cercopithecidae > Chlorocebus > Chlorocebus sabaeus. The sequence goes on along the minus strand of NC_132929.1, from coordinate 31,308,095 downwards.
GCTGATAGACCAAGTCAAGTCAAAAGGAGTTGTATTCCTTTTTTAGTTTCTTTTACTAGCTTTTTAGCTCAAAGGTTAACCTTTTTGGATCTTAAAAGTGGTGTATTATTTTCCTTATGGAACTCTATTTTGGACTTCCAGTACTCAGGGTTTTTTGGATATATAATTCCAGGGGACCTTGGATGTTGTGATCCCAAATCAAAGATATTTATCTCTTCTTTTAAGGAAAGGGGGATTAGGAACTTCCTGCTGCTTTTGCAAACACTAAAGTATCTGTTAGGGCTTGGAGTTGCCCTGAGGTCACTTTTACAAATGCTTCACATACTCTCAAGGCCCCATGTCTGCTCAGGGCTTCACGTTCCTGCTTTTAGGGATAAAGATTCCTGATTCTTCATTAAGGGAATTCCTAATAGTCTAATACCTCTGTTTATAGAATCAATGACTCAATCAAATGAAAAACACAGTTGGGATTATCTAAAGAGAGTATTACATCCCTGGAGGCAAGTGGAAAATATCCTGATTAGCCTGAAAATTCAGATTTACTTTTTAAGGGTTTTGTCATAGATGCGGTGGAAACTGATTCATGAGGCAAGGACACAAATGAGAAAGCTTTGGCACTGAGGTCTTTGGATGATAATATTTTGTTTCAGTCTATAGACTGTCATTGTAGCCTTAATTAAACAATAGATACATTACTTTTAACAGCTCCTTTTTGAATAATATGAATATATGACAGTTGATATTTTATTAAATGATTTTGGTGGTAGAGAGTATGAAAAGTATTTTTATTTGAATAAAGAAGAAATAATTTATTATATTTTCTGATTATTCAGTATCATTATTAGAGTATTTTATCTGTATAATGTGTAAAGCTCTATAAAGAGCTGCTATGTAAAATTCTGCTAAGAAGTTAAAGAACTCTCTAAACTCCTTGTGGGATTACCCTTTGACTTCATTAAACTGAGGTTTTTAAGGATTGTTCTCAAATTTTAACTTTAGCAACATCAAACAATGTTTATTTCTTTAAGAAGCTGCTCAATTTTGATGCAAAAATAGCATTTTTAGGTAGAAAAATTAAAATGTATCATCTCTTACAGCTATTTTGTATATGTTTATTTTTTAAATGTAAGTGGTTAAGAGAGTTGTGTAGGCACAATCTGGACTAGATTATGACACCTGAAATAATTAAAAGTACTTTGAGCTTATTTGATGCATAAGGAGGGGAAATAGTGTTCACTTAGAAACTTAACCTCATCTGAAGCTCTTTCTCTATTAAAAAAAAAAAAAAAAAAAAAAAAAGGATAAGGATGCCAGGCGTGGTGGCTCACACTTGTAATCCCAACAGTTTGGGAGAGTGAGGCAGAAGGCTCCCTTGAGGCCAAGAGTTTAAGATCAGCCTGGACAACATAGTGACACCTCCTCGCTACAAAAAATGTTTTAAAAACTAGCTGGGGGGTGGGGGTGCACATTTGTAGTCCCAGCTACCCGGGAGACTGAGATGAGAGAATCACTTAACTCCAGGAGTTCCAGGCTGCAGTTGAGTTATGGTATCACCACTGCACTCCAGCCTGGGCAACACAGCAAGACCCTGTCATGGAAAGGTAGAGAGAGGGTGGGCGGCGGGGAGGAGAGAGAGAGAGAAAGAGAGACAGACAGATAGAAAGAAAATAAAACGATGACTACTTCTCAAGGTGTTATAGTGAGTTCATGCTTTTGTATAATCTGCAATGATAGGTAAAATATTAAAACAGAAAGCTAAACCTAGTTGAAAACGAGAGAGGTATCTATGAGGACCAGAACAGAAATGTACAGGGTTAAGTACCTGAAGTTTTAGGCCTAGCCCTACTTCTGGATGGGGAAAGATTTTAAAATATTTTACAGAAAGCCTAAGCCATGAAGAAAAAAATAAATTTTATTAAGTTAAAACAAATACTTAAACTTCTGAATTTCAGAAAGACAGTGTAAACCAGCAATGTAACAACAAGACAAGCTGAGGTAAGAGACATGCAGCAAATCTAAATGACAAAGGATTAGTAACCAAAAGATGAAAGAACTCATACAAATCAATAAAAAAGAAGCAAACATCCTAGAAAAAAAATAGCAGTTCAAAGAAGGGAAAACGTAAAATGCTTATCAACATGACACTATGCTTAGTTCACTTGTAATCAGGGAAAAAAGATACTATTTATACATCCTGTAGACTGACAAAAATGATAACACCTGTGATTTCCAAATGATGGCAAAGAAAGCTATTGGAAATCCAAACTGGTAGAACTATTTTAGAGAGTAATTTGGCAATATCGGGAAAAATTGAAAATATATGTAACCTTTTCATGTATAGGCATATAGCATAGAAAAACTCTTGCTTATGCACATAAGCAGATGCATACAAGAATGCTCCTCGAAGCAGCTTTTGCAATAAAGGAAAGTTGGAAGCAACTTACATGTCTGTGTTTAAGAAAATGTCTAATAAATCGTGGGATGCTACATGTAGTTAAATGAGCTAATTAAAATGGTTAACTAGATTTACATATAGAGTGGATAAGTGGCAAAAAGTGTTGAGCATTTTACAGAACAAATAGAGTATGATACCATTTGTATATAGATAGAAACTATGCAGAACAGTATTTTGTTTGTGAATACACAGGTATTACTAAAAGTACAAAATAGTCCTTATAAACACCAAGTTCAAAATAGTGGTTGTTTCTGGAGAAGGAAGGAAGATCAGATCAGAGAGGGGTGTACAAGGGATTTTCAACAAATCTCTATAGTGTTTTATATTCTTTTTAAAAAATTCTGGAACAGATATTGCAAAGTGCTATTTATTATTTGATAAAGTTGGGTGGAATATACCTAAGTATTAGACTACTCATTCTTCTGCATGTTTGAAATAGTTTGGTTAAACAGTTTTTACATGAGTGGTCTAAAATACATTTCCCTATTTTGTCAGACATAAAATGTGTTATTAGTGGCCTTCTGAAATTAAATATACATTATGATTTTTTTGTTTGCTTGAGTTATTGGACAGCTTTAAATTTTATCTTAACTGTCTTTTTACTAGTTTTCTTCCAAATCTTGTAAATAACTGAATTTGCATGAAGTTGTTGATCAAAAAGGATACTCATAATCTGAAATAACATTTCTCTGGGCATATGTTGAAAAATTATAGCTGTATCTGTACTTGGCACTAAATTGTTTTAAGTTGATTCATCATGGCCTTTGAGATATCAATCAGATTACCACATGGTTAATTCAATTTGGGAGGCAGCACAATTATAATAACCAGATCATGCACCATTATTTTGGTTGTCTTAGTGATCAAGTTGGATGAACAATTAGGGACTGAATCAGCTGCTTTTCCGTTTGCTATAGTAATAACCAAAGAAATGAAATCCACCTGAGATTTATGGGTTTGGTTGAAACACATAGGCAAAACAGCTCTCTGGAAAATCTTTGCTGGCATAGAAAACAAGCCCAGCTCTCCACAGACTAAAGCTATTATTTGAGACAGGGGTCTTTGTCCGTCTTTGACCAGTGGTCAGTGAACTCTGACCAAGTATTTCATTTCACCATCTTGACCAAAGTGCTGGCAATTGATTCGTTAATCCTCTAGAGTTCACATTCTTATGTCAAAGACTTACCAGTGTAGAAGAAAAAAAGATTCTATGTGAGCTTATTTACTTTATTTAAAAGGCTGGGTTGCAGTTGTGTGAGGCCTGGGGATGCGATGCCTTCATTGCTTCATTTTAATTTGATCCAATTCAAGCCCTAGATCCAGAATCATTTGGCCTCTGCTTAACCATTTCAATTCCTTCCTTGATTGCTTCCTTCTCTGAACCTCACTTGTGTAACAGTCACCTGAGGGTTGTCATCTACTTGTGTAACTTTTTTTTAATCTACATCCACATTCATTGAGCAATTTTTAAAAATTGGGGCAATATCCTGAGAACAGAAGAGAAATTGTATCAGTTGGTTACCACTGCATAACAAATTACTCCTAAACATGGCAGCCTGAAACTGTAAGTATATATTATTGCCTACAAGCCTGTGGATCAGATAGGTGGTTCTGCTCATAAGAGCCAGGATTGGCTGATCTCAGTTGCACTTACTCATGAGTATACAATCAGCTGATAGACTTGCTGGGGAAGGAGAATGTTAGCTGGATGATGTCACTCGCATAGTTGGTTGTTGGTTGGGGTGAAAGTGAAAGGAAAGATTGGACCATGTCTTTTCCCATCCAGCAGGCTATCCTGTGTTTGTTCACATGTCTTTGGCAAGTTCCAGGAGAGTGGGTGGGATCACACAAGGCTTCTCAAGGACCTGATATGGAATTAGCATGATCTTCCTTCTCATTCTGCTGGCAAGGTCAAGGTCCTCCCAGATTCAAGAAGTGGGGAGAAACTGCAAAATTACATTGGTTTTCCAATGGTCTTTACCCTTGAGGACAGCAGCTTGAGACAGAGGCAAGGTCAAGGATCAGCTGTGTAAGATGGTGAACATATTTGTAAGCTATGGTACCCAGTGAGAAGATTTGGAAGACAGAGGTTATAATTACTAAATCAAGATTACAGAGAAATAGGAAAGGATAAATAAAATTAAATCCTTTGGGCCGGGCGCAGTGGCTCACGCCTGTAATCTCAACACTTTGGGAGACCGAAGCAGGCGGCTCACTTGAGGTCAGGAGATTGAGACCAGCCTGGCTAACATGGTGAAACCTCATCTCTGCTATTAAAAAAAAAAAAGAAAAAAAAAAATTAGCCAGGTGTGGCAGGCACCTGTAATGCCAGCTACCTGGGAAGCTGAGGCAGGAGAATCACTTGAACCCAGGAGGTGGAGTTTGCAGTGAGCTGAGATCATGCCATTGCACTCCAGCCCTGGCAACAAGAGCAAAACTCTGTCTCAAAAAAACCAAAAAATCAAGAAACCACATCTGCTATAAAGCCTTTTAGAGGAAGAGAGGCAAGTCCTCTCAGGCTAGGTACAAGATTTCACTTTTCCTTTTATCTCTCACCATGTCTTGGTTAAAATGTGGGGAGTTTATCTATTTTTTATTGATAATTTTAATTATATTAATCTATATGAGTTGATCAGGAATCAAGTGAATGCAATAAAAGAAACAAACTGTTTAGCTTATAGAGAAGACCTTTAGAGGTTTCAAAAATAGAAGAATGACTTAAAGACAAAAGTATATAAATGTTCCTATAGTGAATATCCTAGACCAAGAAAACATTAGATTCTGGGATATTATAATGTTCTCACAGCCTAAAATTTCAGAAAGTGAGGCTTTTAAAAACAACTCCAGATGCACATCTTTCAGGCATTTAAGAGAAAGCCATAAACTGAATGTGAGTAATTTAGTGGTTTGGGATTAAGAGAACACTTTTCCCTGGAGGGAAGAAAGTGCTACAAATAACAGTTTGCAAATAGACCTATTTAATTCACATAGTAGCCAATAAATTGTATGTGTATAATGAAAAATGTAAAACATTGCTGTAATTAAGTAGATTTATGTAAACATGAATAGTATTTTAATATTTGAGGATGAATAAACTAATGAAAATATTTGTGATTTTCAGTAGGGCTTTCTGGAACTTTTAAAGGCCTTTGAAATTAACTGATTTTTATTTTTATTTTTGAAATTATAGAAGTAAAATAGTTGCCATAAATATTGCAGT